>NC_080067.1:96509963-97882661 GCF_949987535.1 Balaenoptera acutorostrata | reverse complement strand
GTTCTAAATTCATTCTTTTACATGTAGCTGTCCAGTTTTCCCAGCACCACTTATTGAAGAGACTGTCTTTTCTCCATTGTATAGTCTTGCCTCCTTTGTCATAGATTAGTTGACCATAGGTGTGTGGGTTTATCTCTGGGCTTTCTATCTTGTTCCATTGATCTATGTTTCTGTTTTTGTGCCAGTACCATATTGTCTTGATGACTGTAGCTTTGTAGTATAGTCTGAAGTCAGGGAGTCTGATTCCTCCAGCTCCATTTTTTTTTTTTTTTTTTTAAAGTTTTACTTGATTTTATTTATTTATTTATTTTATTTTTGGCTGTGTTGGGTCTTCGGTTCGTGCGAGGGCTTTCTCCAGTTGCGGCAAGCGGGGGCCACTCTTCATCGCGGTGCGGGGACCGCTCTTCATCGCGGTGCGCGGGCCTTTCTCTATCGCGGCCCCTCCCGTCGCGGGGCACAGGCTCCAGACGCGCAGGCTCAGCAATTGTGGCTCACGGGCCCAGCTGCTCCGTGGCATGTGGGATCTTCCCAGACCAGGGCTCGAACCCGTGTCCCCTGCATTAGCAGGCAGATTCTCAACCACTGCGCCACCAGGGAAGCCCCCTCCAGCTCCATTTTTTTCCAAGACTGCTCTGGCTATTCGGGGTCTTTTGTATCTCCATACAAATTTTAAGATGATTTGTTCTAGTTCTAGTTCTGTAAAAAATGCCATTGGTAATTTGATAGGGATTGCATTGAATCTGTAGAGTGCTTTGGGTAGTAGAGTCATTTTCACAGTATTGATTCTTCCAATCCAAGAACACGGTATATCTCTCCATCTGTTGGTATCATCTTTAATTTCTTTCATCAGTGTCTTATAGTTTTCTGCATACAGGTCTTTTGTCTCCCCAGGTAGATTTATTCCTAGGTATTTTATTCTTTTTGTTGCAATGGTAAATGGGAGTGTTTCCTTAATTTCTCTTTCTGATCTTTCAATGTTAGTGTATAGGAATGCAAGAGATTCCTGTGCATTAATTTTTTATCCTGCAACTTTACCAAATTCATTGATTAGTTCTAGTAGTTTTCTGGTGGATCTTTAGGATTTTCTATGTATTGTATCATGTCATCTGCAAACAGTGACAGTTTTACATCTTCTTTGCCCATTCATATTCCTTTTGTTTCTTTTTTTTCTCTGATTGCTGGGGCTAGGACTTCCAATACTATGTGGAATAATAGTGATGAGAGTGGAATTTTCACCATGTCTACTACACAAATGATTTTAGGTGACTTACATATTTATTGATTTTCATTTTTTTATTGAGATATAGTTGACATAGAATATTGTGTAAGTTTAAGATGTACAGCATGTTGATTTGATACATTTATATATTGCAATATGATTATCACCAGAGCATTAGCTAACACCTCTATCGCATTACATAATTATCATTTATTTTTCTATTGCTTTTTAAAACAAACCTTTATTAAATATCATGGCACTCAGGCCACTGTGCTTATAAAATTATATAGGGGAGGTAGACAGGAAAGGAGAGAGATAATTCTTCCAGGAATTTGGATGCAATGATTACTATATTTGAACACTCAATTTTGTTTTGAACATGGTGGGAATCAAAGCAAAAATGAAACCATAGGGGTTTTCATGTTTCTCACTGTAAGATAAAAAGAAATGCAAAGTTCTATGGAATCGACATGTTTTCTTGCAACATATACTAAGGAAAATTTGACTTATTTTTTCAGAAGATTAAAACTTGTCCATCTTTTAACTCTTACTATGTCTTACTAAAAGCCAAGAAAATGTATAAGGACTGTGGACTGTTAGCTCAGCCAGGAAAGTCTAGATATATCTTCTGGTTATCTAAAATGATACAGGGATAGGACTTGGAAAATAAAGTAAGAGAAATGAATGGATAATAGTCCCTAGTGCATTTATCTAGTATCTTGTATTTAATTTGTAAATTCTTTCTTATATATTATTGATGAGCACCTTGCCAAATATGGATAAATTATTATCACCGCATGATTATGACAGTCTTCTCTACAATAGAAATCCAGAATTATCTGCTTATAACATAGTGACTTAAAACTATTAAATTTACATCCATTAAATGTTTTAAAATTTTTTGTACAATGCCAGGCTTTCTTGAAAATAAAGCCACTATGTAAATTTTGTCAGCTAAATTATCTTCTGTGTTGGAGAAAATATTTTCTCAATAATTTGGGGAAGATTTTTATCATAAGCCAATCCTTCAGTTTTATTTTAGGAGTTCCAATAGATGATGATTTGCATTTTGTCAATCACATAAAAGTTTTTAGGTATCTGGTATGATTCTAATTAAAATAAAATTCTTTGTACAAAAACGATAAGAATTTCCAGTAAAGTGGGCAGGCAATATAGCAGATTTTTACCACATTGTGAAGGGTCTGAGATTCTGCTTCTCTTTGCTTGTGTCCTTTAGAATAACCAGCCCTTCAGCAGGTCAGTGGTACACAAAGTTTCAGTTGTCAATGAATTTTACAGATCATGCTAGTTGCTGCTTTATTCCCAAGGAAAGAGTCAACAACTTTTAACTTAGCAGGTGTCATGGTGCAGTTGAGCTTGACAACATCCCAGGAAATGTACTTAAAAGGACTTGAATTGGACTTTCCTATTTTATCCTTATTCAGAGAGGCCATCAGATCGTTATGTGCCATTTCTCATTCCCAGCAGGGCAATGATATTATCCTCAGAGGGTGCTGTGTTGGCATCTCTTGCTCCCACAATTCATTGTATAATTTTTAACGCCTTGTGTCATGCAAGTGGGAATCATATATGTAATAGGAGTAGGCTAATTTAACCTAATTTAATATTGTTCTTCTGCTTGCTAGTAGGTTCCTCTATTTTATATTTTCTTCCTTGCCATTTTTCAATAGTTTATTGTGTTAAATGAGACAAGCTCTGCCAAATTAGAGTGAAGAACTTATTCCTTCAGTCTTCACTTATCTTTCCCTTCTATTCAGATCAGCAGCTTACACTAACTGAGCACTTAGTAGGGGCCACCGCTGTGTTCTAAGTGCTTTACATACACTAACAGATTGAATCAGAACAACAGTCCTAGGAAGTGAACACTATTAGGATCATCTTTTCAGAGATGAGGAAAAATAAGCCAGTCAGTTCAAGACAATACAGCTAGTAAGTGTAGGAGCCAGAAGTCTAACCCAGGCAGCCTAATTTCAGAGTAGGCTCTGAAATCATTAATCTATTCTGCCTCTCAGTCATTCAAGAACCAGGTCAAATATCTGGTTCCACTACTTACTAGCTGTGTGATTTCAGTCAAGTCCTATGAACTAATTAAGCCTCTGTTTCCACATCTCTAAAAAGATGCCTAATACCCTCATCAAAGAGTTGTTTGTGGGCATTGGATGGGGACATAAACATAACAGCCATTTGTAAAATCAGAGCATGACTATACAGTAAGGAATATGTAAAGAAAATAAGCATTTTTAAAATTGCTGTAATGGATGAAGAATAAGCTTCATCCCTTCACTCATGAAAGGGGCGGGGGGAGTCATGGGAGAAAAGACAAATATTTGCTAAGTATCTGTTCTATGTATGAAATAATAGACTCAAAGGTGGCAAAGCAAAAGATGATTTAGTAAAATTAATAGACCAGTGATTTTACTCTTAGTTTTCTTGAAAAAAATATAGTTGAGATTTGACCAATTATGCACATGTGTCAGTATGTAAAAGTAATGGTTAATACTGGAGTGAAATATAAAATGCAAAATTCAAATACACTATCTTGGAAAAGGTGGTAGAAATGGCATTATGGGGGTGCCTGGAGTCAGATGTCATCATGCTTGGAGAGCTTTATAGAGTAGACAGTTCTTTAGCAGAGGAATAAGATTAGGTGAGAAAGGGGAGAGAGGGCATTTGGACATAAGAACTGATACGTGGGCTGATTTAAAAGCTTGAATGTATGAAGCTTGTTTACAAGCAAGCCATCCTGGCTGACAAGGATGACGACGTTAACGAGAGATGAGAGAGTTAAATGGACAAGGTTCTCCAGAGAATATTTTAAATCTTAGATTTTATGTAATAGAGTGTTAGGTTATTCAAATAGGTTAAGATCTTTTTTAAAACATCATTTTAAAAGAAAGAAAGGCTATTTAAAAATGGAGAAAAATGAACAAGACTTGCTTATGTATATTTGTCTTTGATTAAGAAGAGATGAAAGTGCTCAAATTAGTTTGTAATTTGGCCATGTAAGTAGACATTTCTTAATGGAAAACAAAAATGACAAGGTTAGAGCCTGACTTTATTCAAATGGAAAAAGAGATACAAAGTGACATACTTTGAGCTATTTCTATTTTTAATCTGCATGTGAAATTTCAAAAAATAAGATGAGGTAAGTTACATTCTTAAACCTAGGGGTGACATTTTCTTTTAGAATAGTTGTTAATTGAGGACCAGAGCTATCTCCAAACAATATCATTTCAAATACTTTGCAAAAAAACCCAAAATAAGTGTTTTCATAATTATTAAGGATAATTCCTACATTTCCTACATTTGAAGTATTTGTTTCTTCAAATCATTTCCCTAAATATTATTCATCAAGATTCACATCTTGAGTCAGCTCTACCCATCACCAGAGCCTCCCATCAAGCCTCTTAGATAGCCTCAACCACCAGAGGGCAGACAACAGAAGCAAGAAAAACTACAATCCTGCAGCCTGTGGACCAAAAACCACAGTTACAGAAAGACAGAGAAGATGAAAAGGCAGAGGGCTATGTACCAGATGAAGGAACAAGAAAAAACCCCAGAAAAACAACTAAATGAAGTGGAGATAGGCAACCTTCCAGAAAAAGAATTCAGAATAATGATAGTGAAGATGATCCAGGACCTCGGAATAAGAATGGAGGCAAAGATTGAGAAGATGCAAGAAATGATTAACAAAGACCTAGAAGAATTAAAGAACAAACAAACAGAGATGACCAATACAATAACTGAAATGAAAACTACACTAGAAGGAATCAATAGCAGAATAACTGAGGCAGAAGAACGGATAAGTGACCTGGAAGACAGAATGGTGGAATTCACTGCTGCGGAACAGACTAAAGAAAAAAGAATGAAAAGAAATGAAGACAGCCTAAGAGACCTCTGGGACAACATTAAATGCAACAACATTCGCATTATAGGGGTCCCAGAAGGAGAAGAGAGAGAGAAAGGACCAGAGAAAATATTTGAAGAGATTATAGTCGAAAACTTCCCTAACATGGGAAAGGAAATAGCCACCCAAGTCCAGGAAGCGCAGAGAGTCCCATACAGGATAAACCCAAGGAGAAACACGCCGAGACACATAGTAATCAAAGTGGCAAAAATTAAAGACAAAGAAAAATTACTGAAAGCAGCAAGGGAAAAACGACAAATAACATACAAGGGAACTCCCATAAGGTTAACAGCTGATTTCTCAGCAGAAACTCTGCAAGCCAGAAGGGAGTGGCATGATATACTTAAAGTGATGAAAGGGAAGAACCTACAACCAAGAATACTCTACCCAGCAAGGATCTCATTTAGATTTGATGGAGAAATCAAAAGCTTTACAGACAAGCAAAAGCTAAGAGAATTCAGCACCACCAAACCAGCTCTACAACAAATGCTAAAGGAACTTCTCTAAGTGGGAAACACAAGAGAAGAAAAGGACCTACAAAAACAAACCCAAAACAATTAAGAAAATGGTCATAGGAACATACATATCGATAATTACCTTAAACGTGAATGGATTAAATGCCCCAACCAAAAGACATAGACTGGCTGAATGGATACAAAAACAAGACCCATATATATGCTGTCTACAAGAGACCCACTTCAGACCTAGGGACACATACAGACTGAAAGTGAGGGGATGGAAAAAGATATTCCATGCAAATGGAAATCAAAAGAAAGCTGGAGTAGCTATACTCATATCAGATAAAATAGACTTTAAAATAAAGAATGTTACAAGACACAAGGAAGGACACTACATAATGATCCAGGGATCAATCCAAGAAGAAGATATAACAATTATAAATATATATGCACCCAACATAGGAGCACCTCAATACATAAGGCAACTGCTAACAGCTATAAAAGAGGAAATCAACAGTAACACAATAATAGTGGGGGACTTTAACACCTCACTTACACCAATGGACAGATCATCCAAAATGAAAATAAATAAGGAAACAGAAGCTTTAAATGACACAATAGACCAGATAGATTTAATTGATATATATAGGACATTCCACCCAAAAACGGCAGATTACACGTTCTTCTCAAGTGCGCACGGAACATTCTCCAGGATAGATCACATCTTGGGTCACAAATCAAGCCTCAGTAAATTTAAGAAAATTGAAATCATATCAAGCATCTTTTCTGACCACAACGCTATGAGATTAGAAATGAATTACAGGGAAAAAAACGTAAAAAAGACAAACACATGGAGGCTAAACAATACGTTACTAAATAACCAAGAGATCACTGAAGAAATCAAACAGGAAATAAAAAAATACCTAGAGACAAATGACAATGAAAACACGACGACCCAAAACCTATGGGACGCAGCAAAAGCGGTTCTAAGAGGGAAGTTTATAGCTATACAAGCCTACCTAAAGAAACAAGAAAAATCTCAAGTAAACAATCTAACCTTACACCTAAAGAAACTAGAGAAAGAAGAACAAACAAAACCCAAAGTTAGCAGAAGGAAAGAAATCATAAAGATCAGAGCAGAAATAAATGAAATAGAAACAAAGAAAACAATAGCAAAGATCAATAAAACTAAAAGTTGGTTCTTTGAGAAGATAAACAAAATTGATAAGCCATTAGCCAGACTCATCAAGAAAAAGAGGGAGAGGACTCAAATCAATAAAATCAGAAATGAAAAAAGAGAAGTTACAACAGACACCGCAGAAATACAAAACATCCTAAGAGACTACTACAAGCAACTTTATGCCAATAAAATGGACAACCTGGAAGAAATGGACAAATTCTTAGAAAGGTATAACCTTCCAAGACTGAATCAGGAAGAAACAGAAAATATGAACAGACCAATCACAAGTAATGAAATTGAAACTGTGATTAAAAATCTTCCAACAAACAAAAGTCCAGGACCAGATGGCTTCACAGGTGAATTCTATCAAACATTTAGAGAAGAGCTAACACCCATTCTTCTCAAACTCTTCCAAAAAATTGCAGAGGAAGGAACACTCCCAAACTCATTCTATGAGGCCACCATCACCCTGATCCCAAAACCAGACAAAGACACTACAAAAAAAGAAAATTACAGACCAATATCACTGATGAATATAGATGCAAAAATCCTCAACAAAATACTAGCAAACAGAATCCAACAACACATTAAAAGGATCATACACCACGATCAAGTGGGATTTATCCCAGGGATGCAAGGATTCTTCAATATACGCAAATCAATCAATGTGATACACCATATTAACAAATTGAAGAAGAAAAACCATATGATCATCTCAATAGATGCAGAAAAAGCTTTTGACAAAATTCAACACCCATTTCTGATAAAAACTCTCCAGAAAGTGGGCATAGAGGGAACCTACCTCAACATAATAAAGGCCATATATGACAAACCCACAGCAAACATCATTCTCAATGGTAAAAAACTGAAAGCATTTCCTCTAAGATCAGGAACGAGACAAGGATGTCCACTCTCACCACTATTATTCAACATAGTTCTGGAAGTCCTAGCCACGGCAATCAGAGAAGAAAAAGAAATAAAAGGAATACAAATTGGAAAAGAAGAAGTAAAACTGTCACTGTTTGCGGATGACATGATACTATACATAGAGAATCCTAAAACTGCCACCAGAAAACTGCTAGAGCTAATTAATGAATATGGTAAAGTTGCAGGTTACAAAATTAATGCACAGAAATCTCTTGCATTCCTATACACTAATGATGAAAAATCTGAAAGAGAAATTATGGAAACACTCCCATTTACCATTGCAACAAAAAGAATAAAATACCTAGGAATAAACCTACCTAGGGAGACAAAAGACCTGTATGCAGAAAACTAGAAGACACTGATGAAAGAAATTAAAGATGATACCAACAGATGGAGAGATATACCATGTTCTTGGATTGGAAGAATCAACATTGTGAAAATGAGTATACTACCCAAAGCAATCTACAGATTCAATGCAATCCCTATCAAATTACCAATGGCATTTTTTACGGAACTAGAACAAATCATCTTAAAATTTGTATGGAGACACAAAAGACCCCGAATAGCCAAAGCAGTCTTGACGCAAAAAAATGGAGCTGGAGGAATCAGACTCCCTGACTTCAGACTATACTACAAAGCTACAGTAATCAAGACAATATGGTACTGGCACAAAAACAGAAACATAGATCAATGGAACAAGATAGAAAGCCCAGAGATTAACCCACGCACCTATGGTCAACTAATCTATGACAAAGGAGGCAAAGATATACAATGGAGAAAAGACAGTCTCTTCAATAAGTGGTGCTGGGAAAACTGGACAGCTACATGTAAACGAATGAAATTAGAATACTCCCTAACACCATACACAAAAATAAACTCAAAATGGATTAGAGACCTAAATATAAGACTGGACACTATAAAACTCTTAGAGGAAAACATAGGAAGAACACTCTTTGACATAAATCACAGCAAGATCTTTTTTGATCCACCTCCTAGAGTAATGGAAATAAAAACAAAAATAAACAAGTGGGACCTAATGAAACTTCAAAGCTTTTGCACAGCAAAGGAAACCATAAACAAGACGAAAAGACAACCTTCAGAATGGGAGAAAATATTTGCAAATGAATCAACGGACAAAGGATTAATCTCCAAAATATATAAACAGCTCATTCAGCTCAATATCAAAGAAACAAACACCCCAATCCAAAAATGGGCAGAAGACCTAAATAGACATTTCTCCAAAGAAGACATACAGACGACCACGAAGCACATGAAAAGATGCTCAACATCACTAATTATTAGAGAAATGCAAATCAAAACTACAATGAGGTATCACCTCACTCCTGTTAGAATGGGCATCATCAGAAAATCTACAAACAACAAATGCTGGAGAGGGTGTGGAGAAAAGGGAACCCTCTTGCACTGTTGGTGGGAATGTAAATTGATACAGCCACTATGGAGAACAATATGGAGGTTCCTTAAAAAACTAAAAATAGAATTACCATATGACCCAGCAATCCCACTACTGGGCATATACCCAGAGAAAACTGTAATTCAAAAAGACACATGCACCCGAATGTTCATTGCAGCACTATTTACAATAGCCAGGTCATGGAAGCAACCTAAATGCCCATCAACAGACGAATGGATAAAGAAGTTGTGGTACATATATACAATGGAATATTACTCAGCCATAAAAAGGAACGAAATTGAGTCATTTGTTGAGACGTGGATGGATCTAGAGACTGTCATACAGAGTGAAGTAAGTCAGAAAGAGAAAAACAAATATCGTATATTAATGCATGTATGTGGAACCTAGAAAAATGGTACAGATGAGCCAGTTTGCAGGGCAGAAGTTGAGACGCAGATGTAGAGAATGGACATATGGACACCAAGGGGGGAAAACGGCGGTGAGGTGGGGATGGTGGTGTGCTGCATTGGGCGATTGGGATTGACATGTATACACTGATGTGTATAAAACTGATGCCTAATAAGAACCTGCAGTATAAAAAAACAAACAAAACAACTAATACTAAACTTTCATTGGGTTATTTGTATGGAAATATGTTAATATAAATGTTTCAGACATTACATGAAGTTTCTAAAAATCTTATATTTGTATTTGTATGGAAATATGTATGGAAATATGTTAATATAAATGTTTCAGACATTACATGAAATTTCTAAAAATCTTATATTTGTATTTGTATGGAAATATGTATGGAAATATGTTAATATAAATGTTTCAGACATTACAGGAAACTTCTAAAAATCTTATATGTTCTGGTATAATGTTATAAGTAATAATCCTAGTTATTACTTTAAAATGTATATCTCAGGAATAACTAATTTTCTTGTCAACTGCATTATTATGAACTTTCATCAAATCTTTAACCATGGTCATTTTTAAGTCTTTTGTCATTTACAGACAGTTCTGGGTGTACTCTGATGATTTTGCAAATATGTTCCTATAAAAGGGTTTCATCTTCAAGAAATTCCTGGAAAAGACTCTGACAAGTACAGGTTTCTGGTAACTGACTGTACTGCTGAACTGAATGAATAAGCATTTTCAGAACTCTAATGAAAAACTGATGAACTCATAAAAGTGCTACAATATCCACACAGAGACGCCACTGCTGGACCTCATGAACGACGCGCTTATCATCGCCAAGCTGAAAGGATTTGATGTATTCAATGCGCTAGATTTGATGGAAAATAAGACATTCTTAGAAAAACTCAAGTTTGGCATAGGCGATGGCAATTTACAGTATTACTTGTACAACTGGAGGTGTCCAGGGACAGAGTCCGAAAAGGTTGGACTCGTATTACAGTAGATGGATATTTCTATTTCTAGAACTCTGATGTCATCATTTGTTAATATCCTAGTTAATGATTCCTGGAACTGCCATTCCAAAGAATAAAAGCACAACCTAAGTGAAAAAAAAAAAAAAAAAAAAAAAAAGATTCACATCTTATCTATACCTATAATCTTATCAATATCTATAATCTCTTATATATAATCTTATAGATCTTATTATAAGATATATTTTATTATTCCCATTTTAAAGAAGAGAAAATTGAGGCTCAACAAAACAAGTGATTTATTTGCAGGAAAACAGTGTAAGGAGGAACACAGTACAACACTATGACTTCAGTCCCTAGTATTCTGACTTCAGAATTCCAGAACACTACACCTGTTTTTCAGTCAGTACCTACATTTGCTGAATTCATGAATTTAACAACTCCTTTAAGGCCCTTGCATTTTTCAATTTCTGGAAGCAAAGTAAATCATTACATAAATAAATATATAAATAAATGTTTAAGGTAGAAATAATATTAAAGTAGAGTGGCATTGGTTGATTTTAAATAAAAACATCATAGCTTGTACTTAGCTACTTTTTTTTTAACTTTCTTTTCCTCTTATTTACTTAATCTTTATGTTGTTGAGTTGTTTATAAAATAATAACGTTAGCGCTCAAGAGAGAAAAACGAGTTTCATTTCCCCCACCAATAACTTGTAAGTAAAGGAAATACAGATTACCCTCTGATAGTTAAATTAGAAAAATCAATGAACCTAATGAATGAGTTGTCTGGTTTAAAATGGTTTCTGGCTAATAGCCTTATAAATTTCCATAGAATTATCTATGTAATGATGAAAAGATGTAAATTCACAAGACCTAAATATCAAGATGATCATACAATGTATCAGTGGTATGTAAGGGGAATTTCTAGTAAATATAAGTTAGAAGGGACTAGATGAAGGGTGGGAAATGGTTTTACTTCCATGTTTTGCTCCATGAAACATGATATCCTCCAGTTGAAAGAACATGAGGACCCATAGCATGCTTCCCACTAATGTACAGTCTCTTGCTTAGGGTGCCAGGGTCTACTCCAGCAGAAAACTTCATAGTCATTTACTGCCAAGTGTCAGTGATTATAATTTTTCATATACTCCCCTATATAGCATGTCAGAAGAATATCTAGTAGGATAAGGAAAAAATCCCACTAAAACATGAGGCTTGCTAGATGAAATAGCTACTAAGTATAAAAATGCAGTCAGGAAACATACATACTAACCTGTTCTCAAGCTGTCTGTTTGAGAAGGGTTTTTTTTTTTTTTAACATCTTTATTGGAGTATAATTGCTTTACAATGGTGTGTTAGTTTCTGCAGTATAACAAAGTGAGTCAGCTATACTTATACATATATCCCCATATCCCCTCCCTCTTGCGTCTCCCTCCCACTCTCCCTATCCCACCCTCTTTAACCACTACTCAAATATCCACCTCCAAAGTCTGCTTTGTAAACACAGGTTTGAATATATTTTCCCTTATTAGAGGAAAAAGTCAATATTCAAAACACCACCAATGAATAAAATGGAAGTTCCAAAGGAAAACTGCACCATGAAAGACAGGGTATATTATCCCTTCAAGTTCAAAACCAGCCAACCAATCAACAATTTACTGATATGAATTTTTTCCTGAAATGGCTCATCTACTCCTACTTTGAAAACGTGGGCAAGTAACTTACCATTCTATACCTCAGCTTTCTCACCCATAAAATGGGGATAATTTTTCTACCTGAAGCATTTGCTCTTAGGATTGAAGGTGTTAATACACATGGAGTATGTAGAGCCATCATAAACCCTCAATGCATTCTTCTCCTGCTTCACTGTCCCTCTCCCTCACCCCTTTAGTCTCAACGAGACAACAAATTAGGAAGCTTCTTATGATATTTCATGTGATACTAACAGATGTAGCCACTCTAAAAGAGAAGCATGAATCTATAAGAAGCTGTGATTCAAAGATAACAGAATAACATGCAAAGGAAAGGAATTAAATGAAATTAGAGTTAGATAAGTAAAAGTTGGAGGAATTTTAAAATTGTCTTGGCAGAATTAAAATAATCTAGCAAAATAGTAAACTGAAAAATCGATAATGTGGGAACTGAATCAGATATTAATTTAACATCAGTTCAATTTATATTATTGAATATGTACTATGGGCCTAGCACTGTACCAAACTCTTGGAATAAACTCGAAAAAATTGGTGAATAAGAGACACCAATCTGCCTTAGGGAAATTCCTTCTTTCCCCTCTCTCTCTCTCTCTCCCCCTTTGTCTCTGTCTCTTTGTCTCTGTCTCTGTCTCTCTCTCTCTCTCCCCACTTCCTAATCTAACTACCTAGGTAGAAGTAGAGTGATTGGTTCAGGGATGGGCTGAACACTCAACTCAGCAGAGGGAGTTACATGAACTACAAGGAAATATATATTTCTCACTGATGTTGAACCTGAGAAAATGTGAGGCTGGACCTACTTTAACTATCTCTTAATCACAAGGAGAGAAGCTTTCTGAGCATGAAGCCAACATAGGATGGAGAGAAAAAAACCCCAAGTTCAATTTAGTATAGTTAAGACTGTAGGTGCACCAGGCAATTCGCTAGGCCCTGGGGACCTGATCTGGTGCAAAAGGCAGCCTGAGGGGGAGGGGCGTGGCCTGGCAGACAGGTTAGTCCACGTCAGCCATTGTTTCGATTACACTGACCGGGGCACAGGATTGAGACCAGAAGGAATGGGACCAACAATGATACGGGGCCCAGGAGGAAGGGGAAAGGTCGCTTAAAGCGCAGGAAAGCAACCCAGTGACAACATAGTTTTGCTGAAAGCTGGTCTTACACGTTGTAAAAATGATTCTTCAAAGTATTATGCACTTCTTTCTCCCAATATATTGAGGATAAATTTCCAGCACAATTTCTTTCTCATGTTGTGATTCTGGCTTCATGTAAAGAGAGCCCTCCCTGCCCTCTTAGTCTCCCATGTTGCCTAATTTTCCTTTCATTTATCCTGCAAATATTTATTAGGCACTGCTATAGGCAAGTCAAAACATGCAGGCTTTATAAACAATGATAGAGAGTCAGAAAATAATTTTCATGCCAAATTGCAAAATATGGTTGAAAAACTTCTTTTGGGTACACATGGCATGAATAAAATGATTTCTCTGGAGAACCTATGAGGTAAATTCAGCTTTCATTCACAACAACAGGACTGTTTACACTGAAACCATTTCTGCTATTCATTCATTATTATAGAACTAACTTAGGTTAAAGTTCAAAAAAGTTTTAGTATCTTCTCTATTCATCTTAAGCATTTTTAAAAACTATTTTATCAGTGATAGTTATCAATTCCATTTTCTAGGCTGTACAAGAGTTCCTAATCCTGGGATTTTAACAGATGAAAAGACACTAATACTTATCGACTGCTTACTGAGCCAGACATCGTGCTGAGAGCTTTTATAGATTATTTCACAACATACTTTATGTTTTCCTATCTTTGAAAATATTGTTCTAATATAACACAAACAGAATACGGTATAGTCTCTGAATTTATTAGTTCTCACTCTTCTTGTTCAACATGGAATCAGGAAAGAAAGCATAGAGGGTACTATTCTTGTATCTAACAAATACTTCTTTTTTAAAATTAATTAATTAATTAATTAATTTATTGGCTGCATTGGGTCTTCGTTGCTGTGCGTGGGCTTTCTCTAGTTGCATTGAGCGGGGGCTACTCTTTGTTGTGGTGCGCTGGCTTCTCATTGCAGTGGCTTCTCTTGTTGTGGAGCACTGGCTCTAGGCGTGCGGGCTTCAGTAGTTGTGGCACGTGGGCTCAGTAGTTGTGGCTCACAGGCTCTAGAGTGCAGGCTCAGTAGTTGTGGCACATGGGCTTAGTTGCTCCGTGGCATGTGGGATCTTCCCGGACCAGGGCTCGAACCCGTGTGCCCTGCATTGGCAGGCGGATTCTTAACCACTGTGCCACCAGGGAAGCCCTATTATTATTTTAATATATAATATCTATCACCTATCTCTATCTCTCCATCCATCCAATTGGGAGCAAGGATACTCATATTCCATGCTCATTATTGTCTTTTTGAGTCCTTAGCCGATTTATAAAACAACTCTATCTAGTGTTAGAAGACCTATCTCCTTCAGGCCATGGTTAGGTCATATTAGTGTCTCTTAACTAGGTGATTGGTCCAGTTACTGAGGGCATTGTCTTGAAACAATATTCTCCATCTATCCCCCAAATAAGAGGCTCTTCTTCTTCAGGTATCATAAACTCCTCTCCCAGGACACCTGTCACTACTGACTCTATTTTTGACAATTCCATTCAGGTACAGCTAACTGGTATATGAAATATTCCAGCAAGGTGTGAAAAACTTCACCCTAGGAAACATTTGTTCCTTAGACAACTGGAATAGAGCGGAGCATCTTGAAGTCTAGCAGTCTCACCACAAACCAGAATTCACCTGACAGCCCGAGTTTCCATCATCCCCGTTCCATTACTCTGCTCCACCAACTTCATCACAGGTTGTGTGTGACACTCTGTTTCTATGATGTGTCCTGGTACTGCCACTGCTGTTTATTCAAGTGTCATGCAAATGTTCTGCACCCTCTTAGGCAATGGAGATGCACAGATTAAAAGACATGGCTTCTATCCTCAAGGAGATAGATCACAGAAGCAGGCATTAAAAGCAGTACAGAGAAGTATATGCAAAATTTTAAGCATCCAGTTAGAGTGTCATTTGTTTGATAAAAATCGCCACCATCCTCATGCCCATGGGATCTTCCAAAGTCATGTCCAAGTCTAGTCCTTTCCAGCTCATTAAATTGGTTCTAGCTTATGGCCAAGAGTAGTATTCTAGGCTCTGTTAAAATCTTTTCTAGGCTTGCAACAGGCTCAGTATTGGAACGAGTTGACTTCCAGGGTTGTGTTTGGAGTACGGAACACTGGGAACCCCACAGTACCCCAATTCCCCGGTTTCCAAGGATTCCTACATCATGTTCTAGTGTAATATTTCTCAGAATGTGTGTGGGGAGTTGAGGTGGTGGCAGTTAACTCTGATTGTGAGCAGAATAATTTTAGATTGTTTGAAGTCAGGGCATCAAAATAAATTGTCTTCTTTTATCCATCAATACTTTTGATCACTCAAAAAGAAGAGTCTCTTGTTAGTGCCTATATGTATTTGATACCACTCTAAATAACAATAGGAAATGAGAGGGGTTTAGAGCATTTGACAAACAAGTACAACTTACTAGTATTAAATTACATTTTATGGTAATCTTTTGCATGCATATCTTCTACATATGACAATAGTTCCAGTGTTGGAATAAAGTTACCTTTTCAATAAACTTACCTTATTTTCAATATGGATATATTTGTACAATGGACTACTATCCAGTAATTAAAAAAGAGTAAACTACTGATACGTGTGGCAACATTGATGAGCACATGATATTGTGTGAATGAAGTGGGATCCAAAAGAAAAATACAGTATGCTTCCATTTATAGAAAACTCCACATGTGGCAAAACTATGATAAAAAAAATCAATCGTGTTTACCTATTGGAGAGAGAGGATTGACTGGAAAGGGGCTTGAGAGAACTTTCTAGGGAGACAGAAATGTTCTGCATCTTGATTTGGTAGTGCTTAAACAGGTGTGTACATTTGTCAAAATTCACATAACTGCTATATTTAAAATCCATGCCTTTTAAGATACATTTTAACTTAGCAAAGAGAGAGAGGGAGAGAGAAAGTGTATTTTGGGCAAAAACGATAGATATATTACACTGAGTTACACTGATTTGACTAACACCAGAGACTGCCTTTCCCAGAACCTTCTTCCCTGTGTGGCCAAGAAAGGTCCCTGTGCAACAATTCAGAAGGTAGATGTGAGGCCATCATTCTGGGTACAGAGGTGCCCGGCAGGTCCCGGGTTATTCTGGCTCGCTCTCGCTGCTCCATATCCAGCTCCTCTTCTTGACCACTGACCCTGTTGACCAATAGCACCCCCTGGATCACCACCACACACTTAGTTGTGTAGCCACAGAGCTGGTACCTATTCCCATAGAGTCTCCACACACTTCCTCTCCACAGTACCACTGCAGAGGCCAACGTATCTGGCTTCTCAAATATTCCCACTATGAAGCTGACAGATAAAATGCAGGACACCCAGTTAAATTTACACTTAAACAATGAAAAATTTTTAGCATAAATACAATCTCATATATTGCATGGGACATCTTATACTGAAAAATGTTATTTATCTGAAATTCAAATTTAACTGGGTGTTACGTATTATTTTTTAGTTGCTAAATCTGACAACATTATCCTATAGTTCTGACTGGATACTCATACCTGTGTGTCCGATGGAATGATTGGTGCCTATCACTCCCACTTTTAGATCTTCACTTCCCCAGGTTATTGCACATTAGTGTAAGGTCTAATTAATATAATTAGTTATTCTAATAAATACTGTAAATCCTTTATTCACATAATTTTTATGGTGGCTATGTTTTCCTGACTGAACTCTGATTGATACAGAGGGTTAATTTAAAGAGAAAATGTTAATCACATGCACATGCATAAGAAAGTTAGCTATGACCAAATTCCAGCAAGTGGAATTTAGAATCTTAAAGCTGCTCTAAGATTGCATGCTTCACCTCATTGGCCACTGGGGTGCACAGGGCAGATTCTATCCATAGAGGACAGTTCAGCATCGTGTTTACATAAGTATATCTTGAATTTGATTTTCCTCATCCTTACCTTAAGCTGATAATATTACACCTTCATGAAGCCCAGAGGAGGCAGCCTGTTATAGTCATGGAAACACCACGCATTTTAAAGTCTAACAATCCTGGGAGCAAATCCACATACTAGTTATGTGATCTTGGGCACATTAGACAACCTTGCTTTGCAAATCTGTAGTGTGGGCTTGATAATCCCTACTTTATGCATTTACTGTGAGGATTGGTTCACATATGAAAATTCCTAACAGAGCAACTGCCACAAACTAGATATTTTTCATAGGATGTTTTATCTTAGTGGAAGGACAACCACTTCTATCTTTTAAAATATTTAATTTTCATAATCTGGAGGCTTGCTCAAGTCTTGTGTAGTCACCTTTTTTAGCCCTCTGGCTCTTGGGAAATATATTCAAATTACTGAAGTCTTTCATTCAGTCATGAACTTGCAATGCCCTTTCTTCTCTTAGAAAGCAGGCACACTCCAGCATTTACTTTAGGCCTTAATACCTTTGAGCTACATATATATGAGCCACAGTTGATTTTGCTGACATGTTTACATTTTCAGGATCTTAGAAACTGTTGTTTCAGATGATTTTAGTTAGTGGTATTTTGTTTAAATCCCCAAAGGAGTGGGAGAACCTTTATGAGAATCCAATTTTTTATTTGTTTTTTAACTTTGGCAGGAGGAAGAAAACCAAGTCTGGAAATAATAAAAATTTAGGGCTGATATATTGCCAAAATAAGGAATCGATGAGTCACAAAAGCACACACACACACACACACAAAGTTGAACTGGCTACGTATGATGACATTAAAGAATTATTATTTTTACCGGTGTTGATAGTATTATGTTTATGTTAAAGGCAAGAATCTTTATCTTTTAGAGATTAAAAAGAAAACAGAAAGGTTGGAAAGCATGCTTTGATTTGATGGAATGAGAATATCTTATTCAGAGAAAGGTAATGCTTCTATAACTAAATAGAGACACTAAGATTCTTGGTTCCCCTTTGGGAGCTGGAGAGAAGCATTCTGGGTTGAATTAGAAATTGAGTCACTCTGAACACAGAAGTGATGACAGAAACAACCTTGAAACAAGAAGAGACACCACCTTGTGAAAATACTTAGATAATGTTCCTGTTCTTTTCTGTCACTTCTTCTATAAGCAATCTCCCTCTCCCCAGATACATCACGAGTTCTCCTTCTTCCTCTCATCCTCACCCCCAACTTCTCTATTTTCCCAACTCACCATTCCAGGTAACAGGATAGATCTTGTGCTCCTACTACTTTCTGCAAAGCTTTAAGAGCCATTTCATCTTCCCCAACTCCTGTTTGCTCTCAATTCCTTTGCAATGCTTTTCTCCAATAGATCTTAGGGAACACACAGTTATCTTAAATCTCTTTCTCTACCTGTTCTTTTTTTATTCTCCTGTCAGTTAACCGAGCGGCCATCCACCAGCTCTACCTTTGCTCATCCAGAAAAGTCTCTCAGATGCATTCATTTTACTACTATTATTATCTTTTGCCTGAAACACTGAAGTACTGGGTTGGCCAAAAAGTTCGTTTGAGTTTTCCTTTCAATGTTACAGAAAACCCTGAACGAACTTTTTGGCCAAACCAATAATTTCTTAAGAATTCATGCCTTCAATATTTTCCCCAATTAATCTATCTTTATATTTTAAGATGTGCTTTTTAAAAATGTCATTCCCCCAATTTATAATTTGTAGTTCTTCAATATCTACAGAAAAAATTGAATTTCCTTAAGCTAAAATATTTATATAGGGATTGTCTATTTTTCATACATCACACTCATTATAGTACAGTTACATGAGCATAGTGACCTTGTAGGTATGTTTCATTGTTGTAATCCCAACAACTAATAATACCTGTCATATAATCATCCCTCAATAAATATATATTAACAGTAATAATAATAATATAAACTATGCTTTTTTAGCATTTATTATGTGTCAGGGATTACATTGAGTGTATTACATACAAAATCTCATTCAAACCTCACAATAATCATTTAAGGAAAGGACTTTCATCATCCCCCCATTTTATTTATGAGAAAAGTGAAGCACACAGAGGTTAATCAATTTGCCCAAGTTTATAAGGCTATCAAGTAATTGAATTGATTCAACTGATTCATTCAGCAAATATTTATGAAGAATTTACTGTTTTCCAGGCACTTGCGTTGTTATTATATCAGTGATAGAGCAATAAACAAAACAAACAAAGCTCCTGCTTTCATGGAAGCTGGAATGTGGGGGTGGACTGGGCAGAGGAAAAATAAGGGCAAAGGATAACGGGCTTTGTGGACCACAGAATTTCAATATTTTAAGTCCCATTTCCTCAGGCAGTTATTTTAAATAGTCATAAAGAAAACGTTCAAGAAATGTACAGTGAGCAGGAAGCAAGTATTGCAATCCATCAGAATAAATATCTCAATGAAGCCATTCCTTCTTGTTAATAATGATTTTCATTCATATATTCCTTTGTGCCTATGCTGGGAGAGAGGGCCTCAAATCATGGCAGACATAAAGGTAAAAGAAAGAAGCAGTCACCAGAGCAGACCATGGCCCCCATAGTAAAAATACAGAGACAAATAGATGGTTTTAGCTCTTCACAAATGCAAACAGGGAGCAGAGACTCTTTCCCCTTTCCTCAACTTTGTGTCTCCAGAATAGTGACACTGTTGGTGTTTAAAAAATAAGATTAGGCAAACATTTACATGAAGCATACAAAAAAGCAGACCCTGAGACAAGTGCTAGGAGTTTATTTGGGAGATGATCCCAGAAAGCACAATGAGGGAGTGGGGAAGTAAGTCAGAGAAGGGAGGGAGGAAAGCCAGAAAGTGTGCGTTAACGACAGGGTTACCACTATGAGCAACTGAGCCTGAGTCTCAAGGGGGCTCTGAGAAACCAAATCGAGCACACCTCAGAACTCCAGGACCCACAAGGGCCCGAAGCTGGGTGTTCTATCCATAGACCTCAAACCCTCATTGGTTAAGAGTTGCTCCTGGGGCATTACTTCCCCAGCACTTTTGTTCTGCTCCACTCATGGGGTCAGATTAAGCTCTCAGAAGTAGAGTCACAAGTGCTCAAGGGGAAGCAATAGGTGTATATGGGGACCTTCCACTGAAGCTGAAGGTGAGCTCCAGGGAGTGCCGACAGGATATAGCAGACACCAGCTTCATCTGCTACAGACTGGGAAAAGGCTCAGTCACCCATTCTTCTCAGAGAGTACACTAATAGATCTGTAAACTGACTCTAGGGCCAATTCTATACTTTTTAAAATTTATAGAGGCTCTGTAAAGGGATTCACAGTGGGATTAAACCATGTTCTTACCACAAATACAAAAATCCAGCAGGGAATTATTCCAAACCCTTCACCTGCTCCCTCATGGTGAATCAACATAGATATGCTGTGCCAAAGGTAAACTTGAGAAATGTGGATGGAACTCTCTCAAAAGAAAACAAAATAATTTGCACCTGTCTTTTCTCTCAGCATACTCTACAATCTAACACCTCTTAATGCACTGCTTTTAATCCCTCCACACAGTAAACTAGCACTCCTTGCTCAGGGAGAGAAAATTCTGTAACTTGGAAAGCTGTCATCAAGTAAAATATATATTTCCACATATAGAAATGAAGTTTTTATATATGAATATATAAATATTTATATTCTGCATATATCTTCCAAAGATAACTTTCATCATCTTCTAAGACTGAAATATTATTCTAATTTTCCTCCATTCATGGCATAGGAAAAATTCCAATGACCATCCATTGGATCAATATGCTCTGTCAACAAAGATGAAATTTTGAATGAAAATCTTGAATAAAAAGCCATAAAAGTAAGATTCACTTTCAAGTTATTACTAAAGACTATAAATAATTTTTAGGGTTTCATAAAGACTAAATATATACTTTCTTCTGAAAATTAGCCCATTGAATATATAATTAATAAGTGATTTAGCTCATTTTTGCAAATTACCCATATAATGTACATTTGAATAATTATCATTTTCTGACTAGAATTGTGCATTTTCCTTCCTGTTCACTAGTAATTTGGTACTGTATAATTATAAAGGCATTTTTCTCTTCTTTTTTATTTTTTACCTTATCTTTGCTAGCTTCATTATTTGGCTTTCATTTCTGTGAAAGCAATTATTACAGATATATACCAACAGTTACAGTATAGTTCCTACTACTATTTGTTGCGTATATTGAAGAATCCTTGCATCCCTGGGATAAACCCCACTTGATCATGGTGTATGATCCTTTAATGTGCTGCTGCATTCTGTTTGCTAGTATTTTGTTGAGGATTTTTGCATCTATGTTCATCAGTGATATTGGCCTGTAGTTTTCTTTGTGACATCTTTGTCTGGTTTTGGTATCAGGGTGATGGTGGCCTCATAGAATGAGTTTGGGAGTGTTGTTCCCTCTGCTATATTTTGGAAGAGTTTGAGAAGGATAAGTGTTAACTCTTCTCTAAATGTTTGATAGAATTCGCCTGTGAAGCCATCTGGTCCTGGGCTTTTGTTTGTTGGAAGATTTGTAATCACAGTCTCAATTTCACTGCTTGTGATTGGTCTGTTTATATTTTCTATTTCTTCCTGGTTCAGTCTCAGAAGGTTGTGCTTTTCTAAGAATTTGTCCATTTCTTCCAGATTGTCTATTTTATTGGCATATAGTTGCTTGTAATAATCTCTCATGATCGTTTGTATTTCTGCAGTGTCAGTTGTTACTTCTCCTTTTTCATTTGTAATTCTGTTGATCTGAGTCTTTTCCCTTTTTTTCTTGATAAATAAGTCTGGCTAACAGTTTATCAATTTTGTTTATCTTCTCAAAGAAAAACCTTTTAGTTTTATTGATCTTTGCTATTGTTTCCTTCATGTCTTTTTCATTTATTTCTGATCTGATCTTTATGATTTCTTTCCTTCTGCTGACTTTGGGGTTTTTTTTTTTTGTTCTTCTTTCTCTAATTGCTTTAGGTGTAGTGTTAGGTTGTTTATTCGAGATTTTCTTGTTTGTTGAGGTAGGACTGTATTGCTATAAACTTCCCTCTTAGAACTGCTTTTGTTGCATCCCATAGGTTTTGAGTCGTCGTGTTTTCGTTGTCATTTGTTTCTAGGTATTTTTTTATTTCTTCAGTGATCTCTTGGTTATTTAGTAGCATACTGTTTAGCCTCCATATGTTTCTATTTTTTACAGTTTTTTTTTTCCTGTAATTGATATCTAGTCTTATAGCATTGTGGTCAGAAAAGATACCTGATACGATTTCAATTTTCTTAAATCTACCAAGGCTTGATTTGTGACCCAAGATATGATCTATCCTGGAGAATACTCCATGAGCACTTGAGAAGAAAGTGTGTTCTGTTGTTTTTGGATGGAATATCCTATAAATATCAATTAAGTCCATCTGGTCTAATGTGTCATTTAAAGCTTGTGTTTCCTTATTTATTTTCATTTTGGATGATCTGTCCATTGGTGAAAGTGGGGTGTTAAAGCCCCCTACTATGATTGTGTTACTGTCAATTTCCCCTTGTATGGTTGTTAGAATTTGCCTTATGTATTGAGGTGCTCCTATGTTGGGTGCATAAATATTTACAATTGTTATATCTTCTTCTTGGATTGATCCCTTGATCATTATATAGTGTCCTTCTTTGTCTCTTGTAATAGTCTTTATTTTAAAGTCTATTTTGTCTGATATGAGAATTGCTACTCCAGCTTTCTTCTGATTTCCATTTGCATGGAATATCTTTTTCCATTCCCTCACTTTCAGTCTGTATGTGTCCCTAGGTCTGAAGTGGGTCTCGTAGACAGCATATGTACGGGTCTTGCTTTTGTATCCATTCAGCCAGTCTATGTCTATGTCTTTTGGTTGGAGCGTTTAATCCATTTACATTTAAGGTAGTTATCGATATGTATGTTCCTATTACCATTTTCTTAATTGTTTTGGGTTTGTTTTGGTAGGTCTTTTCCTTCTCTTGTGTTTCCTGCCTAGAGAAGTTCCTTTAGCATTTGTTGTAAAGCTGGTTTGGTGGTGCTGAATTCTCTTGACCTTTTGTTTGTCTGTAAAGGTTTTAATTTCTCTGTCAAATCTGAATGAGATACTTGCTGGGTATAGTAATATTGGTTGTAGGTTTTTCCCTTTCATCACTTTAAATATGTCCTGCCACTCCCTTCTGGCTTGCAGAGTTTCTGCTGAAAGATCAGCTGTTAACCGTATGGGATTCCCTTGTATGTTATTTGTTGCTTTTCCCTTGCTGCTTTTAATATTTTTTCTTTGTATTTAATTTTTGATAGTTTGATTAATATGTTTCTTGGTGTATTTCTCCTTGGATTTATCCTGTATGGGACTCTCTGAACTTCCTGGACTTATTATTTCCTTTCCCATGTTAAGGAAGTTTTCAACTATAATCTCTTCAAATATTTTCTCAGACTCTTTCTTCTTTTCTGGGACCCCTATAATTCAAATATTGGTGCATTTCATGTTGTCCCAGAGGTCTCTGAGACTGTCCTCAATTCTTTTCATTCTTTTTTCTTTATTCTGCTCTGTGGTAGTTATTTCCACCATTTTATCTTCCAGATCACTTATCCGTTCTTCTGCCTCAGTTATTCTGCTATTGATCCCTTCTAGAGAATTTTAAATTTCATTTATTGTGTTGTTCATGGTTGTTTGTTTGCTCTTTAGTTCTTCTAGGTCCTTGTTAAATGTCTCTTGTATTTTCTCCATTCTATTGCCAAGATTTTGGATCATCTTTCCTATCATAACTCTGAATTCTTTTTCAGGTAGACTGCCTATTTCCTCTTCATTTGTTTGGTCTGGTGGGTTTTTACCTTGCTCCTTCATCTGCTGCATAATTCCTTGTCTTCTCATTTTGTTTAACTTACTGTGTTGGGGGGTCTCCTTTACGCAGGCTGCATGGAGAAATTTCCCTTTCTCTTCTTTGTTCCACAGCTCCTAGGATTCAGCTTTGGTTTTGGCCCTGCCTCTGCATGTAGGTCGCCCTCAGGCATCCGTTCCCGCCCAGACACGATGGGGTTAAAACAGCGGCTGATTAGGGGGCTCTGGCTCACTCATGCCATGGGGAGGGAGGGGTACAGTAGTTATAATTGGAATGTGTGGAGAGCCTGCAGCAGCAGAGGCTGGCATGACATTGCAACAGCTTGAGGTGCACCGTGTGTTCTCCCAGGGAAGCTGTCCCTGGATCACGGGACCCCGGCAGTGGTGGGCAGCACAGGCTCCCAGGAGGGGAGGTGTGGATAGTGACCTGTGCTTGCACACAGGATTCTTGGTGGCTGCAGCAGCAGCATTAGCGTCTCATGCCCGTCTCCGGGGTCCGAGCTGATAGCTGTGGCTCGCACCCATCTCTGGAGCTCATTTAGGCGGTGCTCTACCTTCTGTGGGCAGACAGGGAAGGAATCCCATCTCCTCGCACACCCCAAAACAATGGTTTCTTGCCTTTCAGGCAGGTCCAGACATTTTCCTGGACTCCCTCCCATGTAGCTCTGGAGCTCTGCCCCCTTTCAGGCTGTGTTCACGCAGCCAAACCCCAGTCCTCTTCCTGGGATCTGACCTCTGAAGCCCAAGCCTCAGCTCGCAGCCCCCCGCCCCCCGGCCCAGTGGGTGAGCAGACAAGCCTCTCAGGCTGGTGAGTGCTGGTTGGCACTGATCCTCTGTGTGGGAATCTCTCCACTTTGCCCTCTGCACCCCTGTTGCTGCGCTCTCCTCTGTGACTCCAAAGCTTTTCCCTCACCACCCTCCATCTCCACCAGTGAAGGGGCTTCCTAGTGTGTGGAAACCTCTCCTCCTTCACAGCTCCCTCTCACTGGTGCAGGTCCCATCCCTATTCTTTTGTCTCTGTTTTTTCTTTTTTCTTTTGCCCTACCCAGGTATGTGGGGATTTTCTTGCCTTTTGGGAAGTCTGAGGTCTTCTGCCAGCATTTAGTAGGTGTTCTGTAGGAGTTATTCCACATGTAGATGTATTTTTGATGTATTTGTGGGGAAGAAGGTGGTCTCCACGTCTTACTCCTTTGCCATCTTGAAGGTCCCCCCCACCATTATGTCTTGACAAAACACCTGACCCACAGGATGACCACACATAGTAAATGGTTGCTGTTTTAATCCACTGATGGTTTGGGAGGGTTTGTTATTCAGAAATATATTCCAGAACCTAAATTTGGTACTGGAAGTAGGTTTTTGTGTTATAACAGAAATGTAAAACACATGGCTTTGGATTTAGGACCACATGTTGCGTGGCAGTGTGAAGGACCTCAAGTAGACGATTTGTGGCAGTGGAACGAAACTGAGAAAAGTGTTATTGAAGGTTGGAGAAAAGATAAATTGTGTTACATAGTAATAGAAAATTTAGCAAACCTATTGACTGAGGTAACGTAGATGTGGCACTTATAGAATATGTCCACAAATTTTTAGATACTCCCCCTTTTAAGAGGTGAAGCTTAATTTCCCTCTTTGAGTATGTCTGACCTTAGTGATTTGCTTCTACTGGAATGAAATGGAAATGTATGACTTCAGAAATTAGGTCATAAAAAGAACTGCAGCTTCTTCCTTGCCCTCTATTTTGGAGCATTTACTCTTGAGGAAACATCTGTGATGCTGGGAAGACTCCCAGGCTGTCCTGTGACGCTGAGGCCTTCTACCAGCAGTCAGTTGAAGTGTTCTGCCAATACCCTCTAAGTGAGCTATCTTGAATGCTGATCCTCCAGCTCCAGCCATGCTATCGGATAGTTGCAACCTTTGCTGACATCTTGACTGCAGCCTTATGGGAGATCCTGAGCCAGAACCATCCATCTAAAGCACTTCCAGATTCCTGATACTCAGAAAATATGTAAGAATATTAATTTTTCTTTATATTGTCTTAAGATGCTAAGTTTTGGGGTATTTATTTTATACAGCAATAAATAGTATAGAAGGAAATGTATAGTAAAAATGTGCCTATGAACTCGAGGATCTGGTTTTGCAGATGTTTAGCAGAATGTTGGAAATGCCAACTGGTTTTTTAGTTATGTATAATGAAATATGGCTACAGAAAGTTGAGATAAAGAGGGAATTGGGCACTTTTCAGTATGGATTTTGAGGATCTATAAAGGAGCCAGGGCTAGCTTCAGATAACAAAAGATCCTCAATTTAAGGAGCAGCCTCAAAACAAGGATCAAATTCGGCCCCCTACCAGTAAAATGTGACCTCAGCGCCATAATGGGATGAAATCTTCAGGGAGAGGGTAAGTGTATTTTGCATGTAAGTGGGATGTGGGTTGTTGTGGCCGGAGAGCAGAATGTGAAATATTACATTGTCCCAAAGATGACAACAACATTATCTCTTAAACAATTTTCTTCTGCAATGTGACCTTCCTAATTCCTAATTAAGAAGTGACATTTACAACCCCACCCCCTGGTATCTAGGCTGACTGTGTGACTACCATGACGACATGAATACAGGAGAAGTGATGCAGCACTGGTCCTGGGTGTGGCCCTTGGTTGGCGAGGGAGCTTTCTTTTCCTGACTCTTGGAAGCCATATACAATGTAAGAAGTGTGATTACCCTGAGACCACCATGCCATAAGAAATACAAGCTATACGGAGAGGTTCTACAGGATGGCACATCATGTGGACAGAGAGACAGTCAGACCAAGAACAACTGAGGCACCAGTCATGTGAATGAAGAACCTACCTTGGACAACCCAGCTGCGGTAGGTACCACCTACTTCAGCCCATCTCTATTTCCTGATCCAAAATGAATCAAATAAAAAGGTTGTTTTAATATACTAAGTTTGTAGTAACTTGTTAAATAGCAATTCCACATGACACTTCAACGCTGCTCTATCAAGAAAGCACAAGGCCAACCAGGTGACTTTATTCTAGTAAATAAAACACAGTAGCAGTGATGGGATGCCACTTTGGACAATAGGTTATAAAAAAGACATTGAGGGCTTCCTTGGTGGCGCAGTGGTTAAGAATCCGCCTGCCAATGCAGGGGACACGGGTTCGAGCCCTGGTCCGGGAAGATTCCACATGCCGTGAAGCAACTAAGCCCGTGCGCCACAGCTACTGAGCCTGCGCTCTAGAGCCCGCGAGTCACAACTACTGAGCCCGCATGCCACAACTACTGAAGCCCACGTGCCTAGAGCCTGTGCTCTGCAACAAGAGAAGCCACCGCAATGAGAAGCCCGTGCACCGCAACGGAGAGTAGCCCCCGCTCACCGCAACTAGAGAAAGCCCGCGCCCAGCAACGAAGACCCAACACAGCCAAAAATAAATAAATAAAATAAATAAATTAAAAAAAAAAATACATTGACTTCCATGTCGGTATGTTCTCTCACCCTCATTCGCTCTCTCTGAGGGAAGCCAGCTGCCATGTGGGGAGGCTGTCCTGGAAAGAGTGCCATGATGACACTCAGGCAGCCTGTGAGGCAACCCATAGAGTAAGGAAATCAGGCAAACAGGCAGCCGTGTGAATAAGCCTGGAAGATTTTCCAAGGCCTGCCAATAGTCACCTGAGTGAGCTTGGAAATAGACCCTCTCCCACTTGAGCTTTGAGAGAACCACACTTCAGTGGACAGCTTGGATGCAATCTCTTGAGAGACCTTGAGCCCGAACCACCCAGCTATGCTGCTTCCAGATTACTACCACAAAATCTCTAAAACAATAAATGCTAATTGTTTTAAGCAACTAAGTTAGGGATAATTTGTTATGCACCAATAGATAACTAATACAATCCTCTTCTTAGATATGGAAAGGACTGTTTTTGTCTAATTCTTGCTCCTTTTACTTTAACCTATCTTTTTCTGTGTTTGCTTTTAAGATTTTAATCTTTATCCCTTATCAGCAACTTTACTGTGCTATGTCAGGTACAACTTTCTTTGTATTTATCCTGCTTGAGATTCATGGTTATTCTTTTTTTTTTTTTAACATCTTTATTGGAGTATAAGTGCTTTACAATGTTGTGTTAGTTTCTGCTGTATAACAAAGTGAATCAGCTCTATGTATACATATATTCCCATATCCCCTCCCTCCCACCCTCCTTATCCCACCCCTCTAGGTGGTCACAAAGCACTGAACTGATCTCCCTGTGCCATGCGGCTGCTTCCCACTAGCTATCTGTTTTACATTTGCTAGTGTATATATGTCAATGCTACTCTCTCACTTCATCCCAGCTTACCCTTCCCCCTTCCTGTGTCCTCAAGTCCATTCTCTACGTCTGCATCTTTATCCCTGTCCTGCCCCTAGGTTCTTCAGAACCACTTTTTTTTTTTTTTAGATTCCATATATATATGTGTTAGCATACAGTATTTGTTTTTCTCTTTCTGACTTACTTCACTCTGTATGACAGACTCTACATCCATCCACCTCACTATAAATAACTCAATTTCATTTCTTTTTAGAGGTTCATCGTTACTCTTGAGTTATTATTTTCAAAACTCTAATGATTTAGAAAACTGCAGCCATGTCTTTCCACACATTGCTTCTATTCCATTCTTTCTTCTCTTTCTGGGACTCCAGTCACACATATGGTAGTCCTCCTCACTGTAACTCCTAAGTATATCATGTTGTTTTGTGCTTTTTCCATCATTTTTATTCACTGTACTTCTTCACACAGTGTCCTGACTTATCTTCCATTTTACTAATGATATTTTCAAATGTTTGTTATCTGTTGTGAAACCTTTCCATCATATTCTTAATTTCAGTTACTGTGTTTTTCAGTGCCCAGATTTTCATTTTCTTAAACACTATTTCTTTTCAGAACCTCTCAATTATATCTATTTCTTTGAAAATATTCAGGATACATATATTAAAGTCATTGTGTAATGCCATTATCACACATATTCAGGATATTATTTTAAAGTTATTGTATAACTTCATTACCTGAATCCTTTATATGTCTCGCTCTATTACCCATATTTTCTTTTTTAAAAAAAGAATGTTCTTTTTTCCCATATGCCTGATGATTTTAGTTTGGGTAACATAAATTGTATAAATTGTATATAACTAAGCCTAGTGTTATGTCTTTTCTTCCTTGAAAAGGATGTATGTCTAGGGAACTAATAACCTTCTATGAATTTAGTCTAACTGTAGGAAGCTAGGTGATATGAAGTTGGACTTCCTTACCCTGTGAGAACCAGACCATTTCTAGATCACACTAACTCCTAGAGTACAGTCCTTATCATGTGTGCTTATAGGCATTGCTTCCTTGGCAGGCTCTGGATTTCAGCTGTGTCACTCTGAGCCCCATAAGAAAGCTCTGTTCAGCTTCTCACTTGCCTTTTGGTATTTTCCATACACCAGGCTTCTCTATCTAGGTTTTTTCTTCTTTAAGACCTTGGTTACTAATTTTTTAGTGCCTTGTTGCCTTTATGATACCTTCAAGTAGTTTTTCAATAATATATTTTGATTAGGTTTTCTATCTGTTCATGGTGGGAAGACTGGCCCACATTTCCTAGTCACAATGCCAGAAGTGTATATCCCCTCCCACAGAGTTTTTGCCTCTCAAGTGACAGAATTTACATACTTTGGAGAGATGCTTCTCTTTTGTTTTAGGGGAAGGAGAAAAAAGTATGTGTGTGTCTGTGTGTGTGTGTGTGTGTGTGTGCGTGTGCTCACCTGTATTTGGTTTCAACAAATACTCTCTTTTGAAAAGGAGAAATTCTGTGCACACATTTTGTCACTGTATTTATTTTTTTAATCTCTTGTGTTATAGCACCATGTTTATTACAATTTTGTTGAACCGTGGAGAGGTTATGCAGGTGTGGGGGCAGAGGATATATGGAAAATCTCTGTACCTTCCTCTCAATTTTGCTGTGAAACTTAAACTTCTCTAAAAAATATGGTCTTCATTAAAAAATGTGTTAAATTATATATCTTAACCACATTTGGTGAAAAGAAGAAGTAGATCCTGTTTCTCTTCAGTTATAAAGATGGCAGTGGCCAGCTATGATACAGTAAGAGGTGAACTGCTTTGGGAAAATGGACTAGTGATTATGTCTGTCTAAATTCAGAACCATATATATAAAAGAATATTAAATCAGAAATACTGGTGGACTGAGAGTAATGGGATTTTTAAAATGTTGAAAAGCTGAAAGTGGAGATATAAATACTACTCAGGGTCACCTTAACATTATCTTTTTTGTTACTTGTTTTTCTCAGTGAGGATGTGGCCTTGCTGACACTGAGTATCATTCAAGCACCAAGAAAGCCTAAAGTTTGTAAATATTCCCTTTTAAAGACCATGAATTAAAAATAAATTTTACCATTTGCAACAAGGTGGATGGACTTGGAGGGTATTATGCTTAGTGAAATAAGTCAGAGAAAGACAAATACTGTATGATATCACTTATATGTGGAATCTAAAAAATAAAACAAACTAGGGAATATAACAAAAAAGAAACAGACTCACAGATATAGAGAACCAACTAGTGGTTATCAGTGGGGAAGGGGAAGGAGGGAGGGGCACCATAGGGGCAGGGGATTAAGAGGTACAAACTACTATGGATGAAATAAATAAGCTATAAGGATATATTGTACAGCATGGGGAACATAGCCAATATTTTAAAATCATTATAAATAAAGTATAGTTTTTAAAAATTGTAAATCACTATGTTGTACACCTAGAACTTTTATAATATTGTAAATCAACTATACATCAATAAAAAATTGTTTTAAGAAAAAAAGAAAAAGAAGACTATGGCTTTTGTGTAAATTCTTCTTGAATAATGACTAAATCAACAGATAAAAGAATATTGGATTAATAAGAAATAGAACCTCTTTGTTCCCCAAAGTTCTTTAACTTGACAAATCCTACGGCCAACTCTCAACCTTTTGTCTTATCAAAGTCTCTGTGACATTGAGTCTGAAAGAGATTGTGTCAGTTGGCATTTATTGTATCTCATTCTCTTATTCTTCTCTTATCTTTCTGTCTACTCCTTCCGAGTCTCCCTTGCTAGTTTGTACTTCTCTGCTGCTATGCCTCAGTTCTCTTTGTTTCTCTATCTGTACTCCCTCCTGGGGTAATTTCATTCTGTCTCATGTTTTGAAATATAGTATCTAACATAGAATCCCCAAATTGAATCCGAAATCTGTCTAACATCTCCCTTGGGCATCTCAAACATAAATGGTCAAACTAGACTCATGTCTTTACATACATCCCTAACTCTTGCCAAGTATTCTCCATCTTGATGAATATTTCCATTAGTCACTTAGTTGCTTAGGCCTAAGAATCATCCTCAATTTATTTCTGTTTTGAATATGCCACAACCAGTTAATCTGTCCTATTACCTTGCTTCATTTCCTTACATTTTTATTGAATCTAGCAAACCTTATCCACTTCCACTGCTACTACCAAAATTCATGACTCCATCATCTATTTTCTTGAGTACAAACTCATTATTGGGCTCCTAGCTTCCATGCCCACTGTCATAGTTCAATCTCTACATACCTTCTGCATGAACATTTTTGGAATGAATGTTTACAACAACCAATGATATTTGACATTTTTATATCTCTTCAACAGGTTCTACACTGGAAGCTGAAAAATCCAGATTCTTTTGTGGAAGTAAAAGCCTTACATAACCTTCCTGCTGTGTAACTCTCTGATATAATCTTCTACCATTTTTCTATGTTTCACTATGTTATAGCTACTTTGACATTAATTTTCTGTCTTAAAGAATCAAGCTTTTTTTTTTGCCTCAGAGTATTTGTACTTGCTGTTAAATTTGCCTGGAATACCCTGCTTGCAGATTTTCAGAGGGTTGATCTCTTTTCATTATTCTTATTTCAAATGTAAGATACTCAACAGGCAGTTGACAACAGGGTATTGTTAGCAAAGGGGCCAAAGGGAAAATTCTGTGGTGCTAAACATGGTCCATATCCTGATCTACATGGTGAGCATGTAAAAATATGTCCCTCCCAAAATATAAAGCAATGCCTAAAAGGTTAGTGATGTTTTATACTTTTTTTGTGTATATTTATACCTTAAAAAGTTTTAAAAAGTTAAACTATTCAGAAGTTCCCCATGATCACCTATCCAGACAGCCTGCCCAAGCCCTACCTACCTGAGTCTATCCCATTACTCAGATTTATTTCCTCTATAGAATTTAACATTTACAGAAATAACCTAATCTCTTTAAATGTTTACATTTATTATATGTCTTCCCCATATAGAATGTAAGATATTTAGGACACACATTTTGCTTGTATTTTTCACCATTATATTTCTAGGACCTTAAACAGTACCTGCGACATAGAAGGAGAAAAATAAATATTTGCTTAAATACATTAAAGCAGGGTCTTGGTATATGTTGTTCATTTTGTCACTATACAATATACAAATAACTTACAGAAGGACATCTCCACCTTGGTTAGATTCTAAAGAACTGGTCACAATCCATTAATTCCGTCTGTTCCCTAAAGAAAGAAGGAAAAAAAGGCTACATGATGCATGCCAGAAGATCTGCATAACATCTCTTTCTTTGAAATTTCTCCTTCTCCTCTTTCTTAGTTTCACTGATTGAAACTCTAGTCATTTTCTTCTGATAATTTTCCTCTTGAAGCCTTTCACAATCCCACTCTGTCTTAGATAGATATTATCTCTCCTTTTCAATCTCTCTCATAAACATTCTTCTTCCATCCTATCTGTATAAAGATACTTGGGTCCTGAATGTTTCCAATTTAATAAAAAACTTCTTGAGAGGAGAAAATATCCATGTTTATCTTTTATTCCTCTACTTCCTCATAGTGCTGTGCACATATTATCTTAAATAAATATTTTAATCAAATTTACTCTAAAATATCTCAGGTAGATTAGCAAAAGGTAAGACCATTTATGATGAGAAGAAAGTAAATAGGTTAGTAGGAAGAAGAGGACTTAATTAGGTAAAGGGGTCATTACTGCCAAGCCCTCCTGATTCATTTCCTTGTCTACTGTCTCAAATCTTCTAATCAATTCACCATACCAGACCCTAATAAATCAATAAGCCTACTGCTTAAAATACTTCAGCGAATAAACACTGGCTTCAGAATCAAATAGAAGTTTCTTAAAATGTCATACAACAGTTGGCTTATGCAACCTACACATCATCCCACTACCACCTCCCTATTCATATGTAGCTCAGAATATGTCATGTTCACTTTATGCTTGTAGGGCGTTGCATATGCATAGAGCACTGCTACTTCCCTCTATCCACTTGGATCATTCATTTTATCCTTCAAGACATAATTCAAGTGCTACTTCCTCAAGAAAACTTCCTGACTTTCTTAATTCAATCAGGTGCTCTTCTGCTATGTTAAAATAGTCTTGAGCAAAATCCTATCGTAGGGCTGCCTACTGTAATTCTTTGATTTTTTTAATCTTATTAAGCCAAAAGATTGTGGTCCCTCCCTCAGAAAGGGGCTCCGGCTTGTTCACCTCCGTATCTCTAATACCCAGCAGAGTGCTTAGAAATTAATTTCGCGTTAAAAAATCTTCCTGTTAAATAAGTGGGTGAATGAACAAGTGAATGAATGGATGTATAGGTAGATATATTGATGGCTGAATAATATATTAGTTTGCAAGGATAGTGGGTTTCCTTTTTTTTAAAGAACATTATTCTTGGGAACTTGCTGATACTGTTTCTTATACTGATTTTGACAAATAAGAAGTAATATATCTGGGGGATGAAAATACGCTGTGAGGGAGAGTGAACCTAACACAAATGACCTGAGGCTAAATAATTAGCTTAGGGGCTCTGGGAGATGAATGTTTAATACGCTCAACTGCTTAGTCACTCTTTTTTCATTGTCATTTATCATTGGCATTCCTATATCTGATAGATATTATAGATGCAAAGAAAAAGAGAGAGACATTGTGGTGTACTCAATGTCAAAAGCATATTTTGAGCTCATGTCTCAGCGAAGACATTGTCTGATATTAGGTATCCGGGTCAGGGCTGCTCCCCTAAACCATGAACTCTTTGCTTTTCTTGGGCAGGATGCCAGTTCAACTTGAAGCAAAGTTGAAGTCGGCAGCACTGAAAGCTATTTGGGGCATTGTCCCTGAAAGCCTCACCTGCTATCTGCTGGGCTTGCATAACATTCCACTGGGGCATTCCAGAGAACAGAAATATTAAAGCTGGCCTGTAGCCTAGATGATGACTTATTCATAATATTTCAAAGGGAACTTATTTTGCCAGCAATGCAAAGAAACACATGGCCAACCGTTTTCTAAGTGACCTCTTCTCTTGGAGCTTTGATACTTAGCGGTCTTTAGGCAAGATTTCTCTTTATGAAATGGCTTGCGTATATGTTCTAGTATATCTGAAATGAAAGATCATGTTACAAAATATTTTAAACACTAAATTAATAATGTTCTAAGTGTATAAAATCTAATAATGCTCTAAGAGAGCATATTGAGGCAAGAATAGCAGGGGAATAAGTGGCAAGTGAATAAGTGTGGTAGTAAGGTAGAGAAGAGGGAACGATATTTCTGGAAAGATCTATTGCAGAATAATTCAGACACAGAACACAGGATCTCACGGCATTGGCAGCCATCAGAAACTGGTCTTCAGCAGTCAAAACAGCATGGTTTCACTGATTATCTGTCCCATAAGACTTGAGGACAGGCTGTCATTTTATGGTAGTGTGTTATGGCTTTGATGCCTCTTATTCCATGGGGAAGCCATTTTGAAATCAAGATCCAAACAAGAAGAGAGTCTCACTGACAAAAATGTTTGAATGATTTTTTTGTGACCCCTCTTCCATTTCACAAGAACACTGGATGCAACAACTCAGGTCACAGTAAAAACTTTCCATGGTAACTTCCCAGGTTAATCAGAAAATTAACTCAAAAAAAAAAAAAATCTACAAGCAAAAAGTGGACATCTCAGCATGGGACAAGAACAATATAAAACCTGCAGAACTGGATCTAACTGGGCTACACCCCTTAGTTACACTGAGAGTTACCATCAGTTCCTGGTGGAAAAGATCTGGGGAATTGATGTGTAAACTCATAATAGTTTTTGTATCTGTAGAGTGAGCTGATTTTAATCCTTCTTACAAGTGTAGATTTAGACATCAGTATCAACAAACTCTTTTGCCAACTTCACGAAAGCTTGCATTAAAGACGAATTAAAAATGTCCTGTTATTATATATGTTGTATGTAGGTGTTCTAAAAGGGTTGTACATATATGATAATTGGAATTAAAGTTCTGTTGTCCAATGTGGACAAACTTAAGGTGAAGCCTTGTGGTAAGGAATAAATGAGTTAAAATACATAAGAGTCAAAGTGCCTCATCCATAATATGAGTCATTCCTACTTTGATGGTTATTATACAGTTTTGTGTTGAATCTTCTTTGTGTCTAGATATGACTTATATAAAATGGGAGTAATTAAATTCCTTTGTGATTTAATTTATAAAAATATATTTATATATTGTCATTTCACACATATTAGCTCAAGAAATAATGACCATTTGGGGGAACAACTGTCAGTCTGTTATTCAGAAAAGGACAATATTTATTGAGCTACCATTTTGTGTGATGTATCATGATATATACCACAAGTAGAAAGAGATAAACTACCTATTTCAACCTTTCAAGGATTTATAGTGAAAAGGACAAATTATTAACTCCCACCTTACAAAAGTAATTGAAGCTCAGGGAGATTATATTGCTCAATCTCACATAAAGATAATAATAACAAAGAACATTCAAGTACGAAATTCCTCTGGAAACTAGAAGGATAGGGTTTTGCTTTAACAAGAGAAGGAAAATGTGCTTTGCTGAGCAAGGAAGGGGATGTGGAAGAGCATAGAGCACAGGGAAGGAAATAATGACCATTTGGGAGAAACTGAAATCGCAGCATTACCCTCATACATGCTATTGTTCTAGTATTTCTTCTCCTTCCTTCTTCCTTTTTATTAAAAAAATAAACTTTTTAAATACAATTTTTAAAATAAATTAAAAGAGCAGACCATTTTTTCTCTAATTCTATCCCCGTCATTTTCTGAAAAAACTACAAGGTTTGATGAAAACGAACACTGCATGAAGGCAAAAAATAGATCAATTCATAAGGAGGAAGCAATCACCCTGGTTCCCTCTTTTGAAATAGTTTTTTTTATCATTGGTAATGGAATTTTGTTCTGTCCTAAAAGCCATTCTTCCAGTAACATTTAAGAAAAAACAATATGAACTCAATACTAACTGTGGGTTCACTGCTGTACTTTTGGTCCATAATGTTTGAAGCATCAATTATCTCTTTTGTGAGAAAAAGAGTGAATTTATGACCCATGACAGCAAAGACAATCATTTTTCTTTCACAGCCATCTGCACAAATGTATTTCCCTTACTGGATCCTTTAATTGTGCTTCTTAATCAGATGTTCAAACCCTTAAATTCTCTCAAGTCCCCCGCTCTCTTTTGCACCCCCTCCTGCCCTTCCCCAAGAGGCAATCAATAATCACTAGAGTATGTGCCTTTTCTTTGTAAAACTGTTAGTGCGATAATCTCCATGTAAGAACTTCTGATTATTGTGCTCTGCAGGTGGCCTTTCCTGTTTCTTTTCCTTTCCCAAAACATCCTCTAAGCAACTTATGCTAATTAACTATAGCCTAAAAGATAAAACTTCAAATTATGCTTTACAGAAAAGAACCTTCATAATTGTCCAAAGGAAAAAAGGCATTGGCATCAAGTTTCTTTTAGAATTTAATCTTTTCAAAAAAACAATATCTTAATGTTAAATTATGTCCTTAAACAGAGATCTTGTTGCATTACCAATGCGATTGAGTTAAAAACCTGTTCATATAATTTTTTTTCTAAATTAATTACATAAAGAAATGGGTTCCAAAGTGGTGTATTGGGATGTAGGATGAAAACAATAGAGCTTCTCTTTCTACTTATTTATTTTTAAAAAATATTTAATTTATTCTTAATATACATATTGGCACTCACTCCACTTGGTTGTCACAATGATATATGCATAATTCTGAGGGAAACATGGGGATAACACTAATGTAGTTAATTTTATAGAAACAAGACCTTTAAGTAGTAAAATCTTTACAAAACTTTGTAATGTTATCAAGTGTGATTATGAAAATATTCTGTAGCTCATGAATTTTCATAAGCTAACTCACAGCAAAGACCATAAAATAGTTAAGTTTAGGCATTAAATAAAATATTTTCTTTTACAAAAAGATGAAAATTTCAAATTTTTAACCTTTACCATAGCAAGCAGTTATGGGTAGGAATCTATTAAAAACGTATTAGGGCTTCCCTGGTGGCGCAGTGGTTGAGAATCTGCCTGCTAATGCAGGGGACACGGGTTCGAGCCCTGGTCTGGGAAGATCCCACATGCCGTGGAGCAACTAGGCCCGTGAGCCACAACTACTGAGCCTGCGCGTCTGGAGCCTGTGCTCCGCGACAAGAGAGGCCACGATAGTGAGAGGCCTGCGCATCGCAATGAAGAGTGGCCCCCGCTTGCCACAACTAGAGAAAGCCCTCGCACAGAAACGAAGACCCAACACAGCCAAAAATAAATAAATAATAAAAATAAGTAAATAAAAAAACGTACTTAATTTGTGCCTTTAAGATAAAGGAACATATTGTTGCATCACAAAATGTTAAACCAAAATTTTCAAAATTATTAAAAAGTATTCCACTGCTAATTGTATTATTTAGTAAAAACATAGGGGTCTTTTGTTACTTTAATAAATAAAATTTAAAAGTATTTTTGAAATAGCATTTAGTTGTTTTTATCCTAATTAAGATTAATATTTTCTTTATTTCTAATAAACATGAAAATAACTTTTTTTACATGTGTAGAGCACGAGGAGTAATTATTTTTGATTGATAAGGTTGTATAATCACAAAAATGTAAAAGAAAAATGTGAACGGAAGATATAAAATTTATCAACTCTAAATCTCCCCTTTTTCATAGATTAAAAGACACCAGGAGTTAATTTACCGGCTCAGCTCCCCAAAGCTTCTTAAGTGCAGGTCGGTCTACAACTCAAGTGTCTTGACATCGAAACCTCAGTCTACTCAGAATGCCACCCACCAGCCTGTATGATGTGGCTTTTCTTCCTTTCCAAACTTATCTCTTAATATCCTAGGCATACTGAGCTGTTCACAGTACCCAGTATACTCCATGAACTCTCTTCCCACATCTTTGTGCCTGTCATTTTGTTTTTTCAATCTCACATGCCCTTCTCCAAAATCCTTGTTGTTCTTCCTAACTTATCTTTCAAAGATTCATCTCAGGCATTACCTTTTTCAGAATATAAAAAGGTCTACATGATGAAAAAAACAAAAAGAAGTTTTAGCAATATTGTCTACACTCTCATTTTATAAGTAAACAAAGACTCAGATAAGTGATGTGCCCAATGTGACCCAGTCATCTAGTACCATAATCCAGGGGTTTTTCTACTGCTCCTCTCTAGTTTCCAACTGTGATAAAACGGATGACCAATAAAAATTATTGGTCTAATTACTGACTATTTTATACCCAGCTACTTATTACAAATGCCTTAGCATTATTTGTACCTAAAATTAATTATGGAAGAGAAAACAGATTAGCTTATTTTCTAATTAGCTCTTAAAGTACTAATAATCAGAAATGTTTTATTTTCATGCCTTATTAAATATTTCTTACAACATCTTTAAAGTGTGATTTATATCTATCCTATTATTTATACTGGAGCAAAGCAAAGATATTAAAAGGATATATTTAGTAACTCAGGGCAGACCTGAATAAGTACAAGGGGGTGTTTTGTAAGTGAAATGGAGCTTAAATCACCTATCATAGGACAAATATGGGATTAGGTTTCTTCTACTGAGCATATCAGAAGTATTTTTTACTGAATGGGGCTTTGAAATTAGGGATTTCAAAATGCAACTAAATTTTGGAGAAGATTTGCCAAGGTAAGAAAAGTTCCAGTTTTGAGTTCCAGGGAGATATGTGTGTTTTTCCCAATTATACCTCCTCCTGTTTCTTCTTTAACTACTAGTCAGTTGGAGTTTGATCTTCCAAAGTTTAGAGCTAGTACTTTGATTAAAATATGGCTTTTGTTAAAGTTCTAATTTGGTGTTTCATTTTGTTAGGTAAATATAATTAAATATGTTAAAATTATGACTTGTAAAATAATAATAGCTAGATAGTAAGCACAAGATTTTAGCCACACAGTAGGCTTATGGTTAGGTGACTTTTATCTATATAATTGAACTCAGCTTATTTTAGAACTTCTCATTTTGCTCAATACCTCTCATCTTATTTTTAGGTAATCAGTTCAGTTTTTATGTTAGGTACTTACATAACTAGTCAGTCAATTATGGATCTTCCTCAGTAGTCTTCTCTTTTCTTTTTTCCTTCTCTTTGAAGTGATCTAAGTTTGATGAGCAGGGTTAGGGTGGCTTATTTATTGCCCTGGCATCATGCGGAATTTTTTCTACCATTATTTTTCATCTGCTTTGGCCTACACCGAGAGTAACTCATTTTTCTTGGTCTGCGGCATTGTATGCTGGCGTCTACTGCTAACGTCCATGATCGTCCCACAACCTCTGGTATCCAGGTCTAGGCCTCATTGTGCTTCCATGTATATCTTTGGTTAGGCTCACTTGTTCTCAGCCAGAACCATACTCTCTAACTGGACCTAGGGAACTTTCATAGACACTCCCAGATAGTGATGGAATGCAAGGACCCTACAAATCTGACTTTAAGCCCATTCCCTTTGGCTCCACCCATGTCCATTGCTACAATAAACACTCAGGATTCAGTCTGGACAGGGGATCACTCTAAGAGAATCTAACATCTCACACTATCGCCTAGGAAGGGAAACATGTCTGTCTTAGACCCCACTAAACTTACTCTCACACCCACCTTTTGCAATCTGCCCTAGAGAAGATGTTAGATCCTTTCCAAAGGACTCAAGAAGCATCTAAAGCTCTAGCCATATCTTTTCTAAATCTCTCTCTCTCTCCATCTGATTGGTTCTACTGTTTTCTCCATTTACTATAGCAGGAAAATGCACTCATATAATTCATAGATTTCATTTGTGATGTGGTATAGGTATAATCTTTCTGTTCTGGGCTCACTAGTTTTTAAACATAATAGAACCCAAATCCTTTTGTCTACAAAAATTCTAGTATTTGCAATAGAGACTCAATTCTATCCCAAGACAGTTCTATATTTTAAAAATGTGTTCAGAAATTCAATAGACTCCTTTGTTTTATTCTGTATCAACTCTTTCTCAGAATAAATAAATGCCACTGAGTCACTGGGCAAATGGCCTCAGGACAATGAGAAAATTTTGATCTCTGTAAGAAACTTTAAAACTCTGTTATCATCTCAAAATATTATTAAATTAAATCTTAGATTCATTTGCAAATTTAATATTCTCTTGGCAAGTAAAATACATATTTTCTGGGTGGAGACAGAGTCTGCCCAACTATATCAATTATTGCCAGAAACAATAAACCTGATCTTTTGTCAGAAATAATGATACTAACCTTTAATCCCAAACAGTCCTCGGACCTTGTGTTCACACTAAATAAGATAGAATATTTAGAATGCTACTGTTGTGGGACCTGACTAAACCAGGTATAAGGCAATTGAGTTAGTGGGTAAGGTTCTTAACATTTCAGGCAGGGACATATTCTGATCTGTAATTTATCCAAATCTAGGTAATAATATGCTTGACAATGTACGCGAGTATTCTATCCTTAAAACTTAAATTATGTTCTATTCTTAAAATAGAACAACAAATTCCATTACAGCCAAATGCTATCACATGAAACTTTCAAAAGTGTACTTATTAAATACGGTTGGCCAAAGAGTTCGTTCGGATTTTTCCATAAGCTCACTCTAGCAGTGCTTAGTTGTCTTTAACTTCATTTGAAACAATTTTGTTAGAGTGTATTGTGACAGCTGTCATATCAGCGTGCATTAAAAAAAAAAAAAACACAAAAATTGGTGAATTTTTGCGTCGTCATTTTAATATTGAAGATGGAAGAAAAAAGCAACATTTTTGGCATATTATGCTTTATTATTTCAAGAAAGGTAAAAACACAACTGAAACGCAAAAAAAGATTTTTTTGCAGTGTATGGAGAAGGTGCTGTGACTGATCAAACATGTCAAAAGTGGTTTGAGAAGTTTCGTGCTGGAGATTTCTTGCTGGATGACGCTCCATGGTTGGGTAGACCAGTTGAAGTTGATAGCGATCAAATAGAGACATTAACTGAGTACAATCAACGTTATACCACGCAGGAGATAGCCGACATACTCAAAATATCCAAATCGAGTGTTGAAAATCATTTGCACCAGCTTGGTTATGTGAATCGCTTTGATGTTTGGGTTCCACGTAAGTTAAGCAAAAAAAACCTTCTTGACTGTATTTCCGCATGCGATTCTCTACTTAAATGTAACAAAAACGTTCCATTCTTAAAACAAATTGTGACTGGCAATGAAAAGTGGATACTGTACAACAATGTGGAATGCAAGAGATCGTGGGGCAAGTGAAATAAACCACCACCACCAACACCAAAGGCCGGTCTTCATTCAAAGAAGGTGATGTTGTGTATATGGTGGGATTGGAAGGAAGTCCTCTATTATGAGCTCCTTCTGGAAAACTAAACGATTAATTCCAACAAGTACTGCTCCCGATTAGACCAACTGAAAGCAGCACTCAGTGAAAAGCGTCCGGAATTAGTCAACAGAAAATGCATAATCTTTCATCAGGATAACGCAAGACCTCATGTTTCTTTGATGACCAGACAAAAACTGTTACAGCTTGGCTGGGAAGTTCTGATTCATTCGCCATATTCTCCAGACATTGCACCTTTGGATTTCCATTTATTCTGGTCTTTACAAAATTCTCTTAACGGAAAAAATTTCAATTCTCTGGAAGACTGTAAAAGGCACCTGGAACAATTCTTTGCTCAAAAAGATGAAAATTTTTGGTAAGATGGAACTATGAAGTTGCCTGAAAAATGGCAGAATGTAGTGGAACAAAACAGTGAATATGTTGTTCAATGAAGTTCTTGGTGAAACTGAAAAATGTGTCTTTTATATTTTTACTTAAAAACCGAAAGAACTCTTTGGCCACCCCAATACAACTGAATTAAGTCCCTCAATACAATGGTTGGATTTGAAATAAAGCTCAGTACTTTAAGAGTATAAGTTTTATCTCATGCATCTGAATTACATCCACATTTTAAGATGTAAACATGGCATCAGCATGACCAATGCTCTGGCTAGGTGGCTCTTAATTTTTAAACAGAGTATACAATGTCATTGAACCACCCTTTCATTTGTGGTATACCATCAACTGATCATTCATTCTACACATGTATTTACGAAAGACAAAAATTGAAAATTGATCTGATCTGACTATATTTTGCCATGGATTGACAATCTTACTGTAGATCTTGAAATTTCCCTCTCAGACTCTTTGATATATATCTTTTTTTTTTTAAGTTATATATTTTAATTTTTATTTATTTATTTATTTTTGGCTGTGTTGGGTCTTCGTTTCTGTGCGAGGGCTTTCTCTAGTTGCGGCAAGTGGGGGCCACTCTTCATTGCGGTGTGCGGGCCTCTCACCATCGCGGCCTCTCTTGCTGCGGAGCACAGGCTCCAGACGCGCAGGCTCAGCAATTGTGGCTCACGGGCCCAGTCGCTCCGCGGCATGTGGGATCCTCCCAGACCAGGGCTCGAACCCGTGTCCCCTGCATTGGCAGGCAGATTCTCAACCACTGCGCCACCAGGGAAGCCCACTTTGATATATATCTTAATGGTATTGTGTGGCCATCACTTATGCTGTCTGTCCTGGTGATAATCAATCTGAATTGGGAATGAGCCAGCTTTCTTATCATTATTAACAGATTCCTTAATTAGCGTGCAGCTGCGGTCAATACTGGCATTCACATTTTTTAAAGAACACTTCCAAAACTTTATTCCTAGTTTTACTTTAGACACTTAACAGAATCAAGATGAGTTCTGTAACTCATCTACCTTCCTAAAGTAAAAATGGGAAAACAATCATGGAATATAGTCTCATTGTTTCAATTTGTTTCTTTCTCTTTCATCTCTCAATAATGACTCCCTTCCTCACTAAGTAGCTCTATTACATTTACCACTCCATTCTAAAATTGTCCTTTTGTTCTTGTGAATTGTTTAATTCATTATGAGAGAAGCACAGTCATTTATAAGAGCCTTCATTATATTATTTTCAGTATGTTGGAAGTGTAAGTGGCATCTTTTGTTCTTTTCCATCTGCAACACATATGCCATCACTCTTTCATGCCTGAAATGCATTTCCTAAAGTATGACTTTATTAGAATATATGCTAAGCTTTAAAATAATCTCCCAAATAAAGCTAAACAAATAACTATATAAAGCTGCCAGTTTTAATTTTGTGAGTTTAATTTTTTTTGAGAATTTATTTCTTTCCACTAAACAAAATAAAATTCAAATTCAAATACAATTGTCTCTAAACGCATAAGGCACTACACTGATTACTACAGGAGACACAAAGATGATTAACACTCAGTTTTTGCCCTCAGAAGAGCTAAGATCCATTCTAATGGGAAGGACAAACCCAGTGCAAAATAAACAGAAACCCAGACTTTTTCAAGTCAAATGAGACAGGTGACAGATCTGTTTAAGGAAATTCAGTAGAACTAAGGGGAATCAGGAAAGGTTTTATAAAAGGGGTGTCCTTTGAGATACACTTTAAAGTAGGTGTGGCAGAGAATGCTAGCTGCTTACCTAAACCAATGTTCTTACTTTTCCGGACACACATCTAGCCTACAAGTCCAACCTCCCTTGCAATTCAGTTATATGACTGAGTTCTAGGAATTATGAAGAGGACCACATGCCAAACATCTGATTAGCCTGTGAGGAGAGCAAGAAATAAAACTGTACTGTGTTAATCAATTGTTATTTTGAATTTTTTGTTACAATATCTAGCATTAATTACTTAAAAATTTTCACTATCTCTATCAAATGAGAACAACTTAAAATTTGAGTTCTTTAATCTTCAGCATGTTATGTTTAGCTTTCTGAGGTTTTTCTTCTTTTGGGTTATTTTTTCAGTTCTTTCCTTGTTCATATCTTTCATTGGTTTTTTTTTTTTTCCTCCTGACAATATTCCCTGGGGAAAAGTCTTCAGGTTCTACACATGTGTGCTTCAGTTTTGTTTTTTTGTATTTTGTATTTTGTTCATTTTGTATTTTGTATTTTGTTCATTAACCACTGTCCTGTTTGAATTACATAGGCCTTCCATATCCCAAACATCTCCCCAGTTCCAAATTCGGGTTTTATAAATTATAGTACATGTAATTCCAGTCTGGTCTTAAAACTTTCACAATTTCTTGAAATTTGCAAACTCTTCATAATTATCAGAAGAATTTTAGTTTTAAAATATGTTTTTACTTTTTTTTCTACTTATCTTTCTTTTAGTAGCTTTAATAATACACTATGTGAAAATAGTAGTGAAAGTAGAACTGCTTGTCAGAAGACTATAGGAGAGAAAATGAACCTCACATGGATTTCTTTTGTGAGCACACATAAATTCAAGCAGTTTTTCTGTTGAACTATTCATTTGAAGGGGTGATAAAAATTAAACAAAAACAAAAACTGAGAAACAAAGCAAAAAAGAAATCTTACAGGAACTTTGGTCCACATGTCCCTAATTCTCATTTGCCCTATCTTCGTCCATAAGAATATGGTAACTCATGCAAAGCTGAATTAGAATCCTCTTAATGTACACATACATTATAAATATTAAGATTTAGAAATGTAATACTGCTAGCATTCTAATTTCAATTACCCAAGGTCCAGTACAAAGCAATTTAAGCTTTCAGTGATAACTCCATATACTTTTTAAAAAATGTTTATTTATTTATTTATTTTGGCTGCGACAGGTCTTAGTTGCAGCACTCAGGATTGTCGTTGAGGAATGCTTAGCTGCAGCATGCATGATCTTTAGTTGCGGCATGCATGTGGGTTCTAGTTCCCTGATCAGGGTTAGAACCCCAGCCCCCTGCATTGGGAGCACAGAGTCTTACCCACTGGACCACCAGGGAAGTCCCAAACTCCATCTACTTTGAATAACAGCAAACCTCGAGTTACTAAACAACCTAAAAACCAAAGATGTAGCTGTAATGCAAATAAAATATTGATAGTTGCTATACTGAAGGCATGTCCAGAGTGATGTGATAGCTTAGAGGAAGGCACATTGGAGGATAATCTATTAGGTTGCACAGTAGCTTTCCAGACAGAAAGAGAAGAAAATCTGTCTAGGTCTGGAGTATAAAAAGGAATGGTTTTCTCTGGATATATGCCTAGGAGTGGGATTGCTGGGTCGTACGGTATCTCGATTTTTAGTTTTTAAAGGAACTTCCATACTGTTCTCCATAGTGGCTGTATCAATTTACATTCCCACCAACAGTGTAGGAGGGTTCCCTTTTCTCCACACTCTCTCCAGCATTTATTGTTTGTAGAATTTTTGATGATGGCCATTCTGACTGGCGTGAGGTGATACCTCATTGTAGTTTTGATTTGCACTTCTCTAATAATTAGTGATGTTGAGCATCTTTTCATGTGTTTGTTGGCCATCTGTATGTCTTCTGTGGAGAAATGTCTATTTAAGTCTTCTGCCCATTTTTTGATTGGGTTGTTTGTTTTTTTGATATTGAGCTGCATGAGCTGTTTGTATATTTTGGAAATTAATCCTTTGTCAGTTTCTTCATTTGCAAATATTTTCTCCCATTCTGAGGGTTGTCTTTTCATGTTGTTTATGGTTTCCTTTGCTGTGATATGACACAGCAATCCCACTCCTAGGCATATATCTGGAGAAAACCATAATTCAAAAGGATGCATGCACCCCAATGTTCATTGCAGCACTATTTATAATACAATAGCCAGGGCATGGAAGCAACCTAAGTGTCCATCGACAGATGAATGGATAAAGAAGATGTGGCACATACATGCAATGGAATATTACTCAGCCATAAAAAGAAACGAAATTGAGTTATTTGTAGTGAGGTGGATGGACCCAGAGTCTGTCACAGAGTGAAGTAAAAGTCAGAAAGAGAAAAACAAATATCGTAAAATATCACTTATATGTGGAATCTAGAAAAATGGTACAGATGAACCTATTTGCAAAGCAGAAATAGAATCACAGATGTAGAGCACAAAACTTATGATTACCAAGGGGGGAAGGGAAGGTGGGAAGAATTGGGATATTGGGACTGACATATATACACTACTATGTGTAAAATAGATAACTAATGAGAACCTACTGCCTAGCACAGGGAACTCTACTCAGTGCTCTGCGGTGATCTAACTGGGAAGGAAATTTTAAAAAGAGGGGATATATGTATACATATGACTGATTCACTTTGCTATACAGCAAGAAACTAACATAACATTGTAAAGCAACTATCCTCCAATAAAATTAAAACAAACAAAGAAACAAACAAACCTTAGAACCTGAAAAGAAAGGGATGGTTGTTAGGAAAATAGACAAAAAGACTAACTATGGTCAGAATCAGGGCCCATATGAAGTATCAGGAAATGAGGAGACAAATTACATAGATGGTAAATTGTAGGACAGTGTAAACCTATGCAAATATGAGCAATGGTGAAAAAGTCTGTAGAAGACTGTTGCCTCTGCATCTCATGGTATAGGTGAAGTTGCCAAAAGTCAGAAGGGCAGTTAGGAAGAAAAGGTGGACATACAGTGGAACAGAAAAAGAGCAAAGTAGAACTCATGAAGGCAGACTAGAACCAACAGGCACAAACTGAAATGCATGTCTGTTTCCCACTGCCTCCAACCATGATGGTATAGCTGACCTGTAGGTGAAGCTGGAGACCCACACCATGGAGCTGCATACTCAGCTGGCCCAGGACTTAGAGAAACTGTAGGAGATTAAATGGGAACTGGAGCGGCTGTGAACCCCCAGCTGCGGCCTCTGGCCAAGCAGGAGAGCCAGCTCATCAACAGCGGGAGCAATCTGCATCAGCACCCAGTGCCCTTCACCGACCTTCAGGGTAGAATGGCTATTGCTTCACTTCTGCCCTACAAATCTCATGCATATTTCTCTTGTGGCCAACCATAAACCCAAAACCATAATGAGAAAGAGATTCTAGGAATATAGTTCCAACTTAACTACGTTGATACAGCACAGAACCACCACATGCTCCTCAAAGGGTCAGCTGAACGCATATTTTTATGGAGACCGCACATACACTTCAGCTGAGCACACATTCTTACCTTGATGTTTCTTCTGCCCATTCTGTTTCCCAGACAATCACAGGTTTCACCCGGAAGCATTGCTTCAGCAAATCAACTGTGCAAGAACTCTGTTTTGGTCTCTACTTCTAGATAACCCAACCTAAAGCAGGCCCCATCATGCTAATGAGTTGTGACTGTATTTCATAGGTAACAGGGAGATGTTGATGGCTATTTTTTTAATTGAAGGTAAGCTAATTAGAAAGGTGACACAAGGTAATTACTGAATTACTGAACAAAGATGCCAAAGGTTTTAAGGTACACTGAAAGAAAAAATACCACTAATTAAACTATAAAACAATGCTTACTGATCACTTTATTACTCTATAGTTGTTGAAAGAGCTATTTTTAGAATTAAACATTGATTTTTATTAGTTATAACTGTCGTGCATACGTTTAGAAAGGATATTACAATGGAAAGAAAATGGTTAAGGTATTTTCAAAACTTCTTCATAAGAAGAATGTATTCATATGAAATACTGAGTCATTTTCAACTCAGAGTGGTCAGTATCTGTGATTTTACATTCTAAATCTTCCTCTGTTCCATCAAGAATGTTGGTAATACAACATTTCTTAAAGAAATGATGAAGAACTGAAAGCTATTAGTGCTTGAAAGTTAGGTGTGCAGTCATATAAAGCTAGACTACTTTTGACTTTCTCTTTAGGAATGTTGTTCTACCATTATTCTAGGTTTGTTTGTTTGTTTTTAAGTCGCTGACATTCATGCAGGTTATGATACTGGGACACTTGATGTTTGGGTGAAGACACTAATAACCTCATCATGACTGCCATCTGGCTGACAGTGATTGTAAGAAGTATTCTAATTTCAAAGAAATTTAAATATGAAAAATTGTGTACTTAGAATCAATAAACTATGGTGACTGAAGAGGAATTGAAAGATGATAGATAATAATTAGGAAAATTGGCTACATGGCATCTGTGTTGGTCAAGGAAAAAGATGACAAGAACCTATACTAAAACATTAACACTAGATATATGAGACAGAATTCGAGTTGCATTTAGGAAGCAAAACTAGTATGGATAGTTAAAATAATAAAATCCTAAACAAAGATACTCTCTTGATACATTTTATTCTTTATTTTTTTTTAATGAGAGCCTCTGGGAACTACAGTTTTTGTCTTTTTTTTTTTTTTTTTTAACTTTTTATTTATTATTTATGGTTGTGTTGGGTCTTCGCTTCTGCGCGAGGGCTTTCTCCAGTTGTGGCAAGCGGGGGCCACTCTTCATCGCAGTGCGCGGGGCCTCTCATTATCGCGGCCTCTCCTGTTGCAGAGCACAGGCTCCAGACGCGCAGGCTCAGTAGTTGTGGCTCACGGGCCCCGTTGCTCCGCGGCATGTGGGATCCTCCCAGACCAGGGCTCGAACCTGTGTCCCCTGCATTGGCAGGCAGACTCTCAACCACTGCGCCACCAGGGAAGCCCCACATTTTATATTAAAAGTTCTAGAGGCTATTAAAGGTTATTTTATACCGAATAACACAAATTTACAAACCTCTATGTATATAAAGACTGAAGCTCATAATCATAAATTTGAAGAAATTTTTATGATTTCACAGTTCTCAACAAATTTGTAGATGTATAGATTCATTTGAATCTGTTGCCAATATTAGGGTATTATTAGGGTACGCAAAAAGAGTAACTCTCACCCAGTTGATTTCCATTTGTTAATTAGACGTTGATATTGGACTTCAGCTTCTGGCTATGCTACTATCTACGAAGAGCTTAAGGAGTCTTGTTTTAGAACAATACACTCATGAAATATGATAATAACACTTTACAGTGCAATACAAAATTGTTTTTCTATTCAGTTATTGATTTAGATTTATTCTCTTCCACTTCATGATTATATAGACAAATTGTACCTTGAAATATTAAAAAATATTATTTTTTCTCATGAAGGAATCCTTAATCGAACTAGGTTATGATGACACAGAGTTATGAGGCAGTCATTGCAAAGATTTTGATAACACTGAGTAAATACTCGTGTTAGTGTGCTAAGAGAGAGAATTTAGAATATAACACTGAAATGTAATTATAATAAGGTACAATGGCATAAAAATTTTAAAAGAAAATAAACAAAGTATTAACCATGAAAAAAATATTATTTTTTCTGGCTATGCATTTTAGTGGGTTAAAGAAAAGTTATCACAGAAAATTTCAAATATACATAAAAGAAGAGAGAATAGTGTAATAAACTTCTGTATACTCATCGTCCAGCTCCAACAATTATCAACATTTAGCCATTCATATTTTAATATAATATGACAGTTTCTACTATAACTATTATTAACTACCACCACCACCATTTGAAGACTACTACTATGTGCTAATGTTTCAGTGAAAGTTCTTGGTTGTAAGCAGTAGAAAAAAGCTGGCTAATTTAAGTGGAAAAGATTATTTAATAAAAATAAAATAATCTATGGAAGGATCAAAAAATTCTTGAAGATAAAACATTCAGGAATGCTGCAGAAAGTCACAGTGAAGCTTCCTTAATTACCACTGGAAATTAAATGCAGCATCTACCTTTACCATAACCCTTACTTAATAAATTCGACATAGACCTTTATTTTATAAGCCTCTAGCTTCAGTGATGTGATTAGCAATATCCAGTACACATGCCTGTGCATAGCTTCAAGGGAGATGAGGAAAACTGGTAGCTGGCTTCTGTGGTGGGAAGTATTCTAAGAATAACAAAATAGGACATTTCTCAAATGTAGACAAACAAAATACTATATGATATCAATTATATGTAGAATCTAAAAAATAAAACAAATGTATATAGCAAAACAGAAGCAGGGGGCTTCCCTGGTGGCGCAGTGGTTGAGAGTCTGCCTGCTGATGCAGGGGACACGGGTTCGATCCCTGGTCTGGGAAGATTCCACATGGCGCGGAGCAACTGGGCCTGTGAGCCACAGATGCTGGGCCTGCGTGTCTGGAGCCTGTGCTCTGTAATGGGAGAGGCCGCGACAGTGAGAGGCCCACGCACCGCGATGAGGAGTGGCCCCCACTTGCCACAACTGGAGAAGGCCCTAGCACAGAAACGAAGACCCAGCACAGCCAAAAATAAATAAATAAATAAATATTAAAAAAAAAAAAAAAACAGAAGCAGACTCACAGATATAGAAAACAAACTAGTGGTTTACCAGTGGGGATAGGGTGGGGGAAGGGGCAAGATAGGGGTATGGGATTAAGAGCACTGAACTAATTTTGAACTGAAAGAGATTATTTACAAAAGCCATCTACTGCAATCAAATTCATCCTCTTACAATAAGACAGTGAAGACCAGGGAGAATCTTCAAGTGACTTATCCAAAGTTCTACCACCAGCAACCTCAGACAACCTTTGTAGCAGATCAGACTATCTGGTAGGATTGTGATATATGATGGTGCTTCTAATCAGGTATGCAGCCTTATTGATTGTGGGGAAACTGGCATCCCCAAATTCAGAGTCCATCTTCAGTATTAAATTATTTTGGAATACTCAGGGTACCAGAACTGTAAATGATAGACATAAAATGTCTAAAACAAACAAACAGACAATCAAAACTCCACACAAAGAGAAAGAAATGGTAATGGAACTTAGAGATTGACAAGCAGCAAAACATTCATCTATTCCCAATGAAGAACATTTGATTTGTTGCTGCATTTGCTTGAAATCAATCTCAGACACTAAGGCTGAAAGAAAAATTCAATAAAGAATCAGAACAATTTAATGAAGTTCATATATTTGAAATCATGTCAGGGGCTTTTCACATTGTACTGTTCATACCTTTTAGTGTATATTGACAGCAAGTCTGTATGGGAATGTTGGCGGCTAGAGGAGTACATAGAAATTCAGATAAAAAATTATCTGAAAATGGAGCTGGAGGAACCAGGCTCCCTGACTTCAGACTATACTGCAAAGCCACAGTAATTAAGACAATATGGTACTGGCACAAAAACAGAAATATAGATCAATGGAACAGGATAGAAAGCCCAGAGATAAACCCACGCACCTATGGTCACCTTATCTTTGATAAAGGAGGCAAGAATATACAATGGAGAAAAGACAGCCTCTTCAGTAAGTGGTGCTGGGAAAACTGGACAGCTACATGTAAAAGAATGAAATTAGAACACTCCCTAACTCCGTATGCAAAAATAAACTCAAAATAGATTAAAGACCTAAATGTAAGAATAGACACTATAAAACTCTTAGATGAAAACATAGGCAGGGCTTCCCTGGTGGCGCAGTGGTTGAGAATCTGCCTGCTAATGCAGGGGACACGGGTTCGAGCCCTGGTCTGGGAAGATCCCACATGCCACGGAGCAGCTGGGCCCGTGAGCCACAGCTACTGAGCCTGCGCGTCTGGAGCCTGTGCCCTGCAACGGGAGGGGCCGCGATAGTGAAAAGGCCCGCGCACCGCGATGAAGAGCGGTCCCCGCACCGCGATGAAGAGTGGCCCCCGCTTGCCGTAACCGGAGAAAGCCCTCGCACGAACCGAAGACCCAACACAGCCAAAAATAAATAAATAAATAAATAAAGTAGCTATAAAATTAAAAAAAAAAAAAAAAAAAAAAAAAAAAAAAAAAAAAGAAAAAGAAATAGTAAGGCATAGCAAATTTGGGAAAAAAAAAAAAAAAAAAAACATAGGCAGAACACTCTTTGACACAAATCACAGCACCATCTTTTTTGACTCACTTCCTAGGGTAATGAAAATTAAAACAAAAATAAACAAATGGGACCTAATGAAACTTAAAAGCTTTTGCACAGCAAAGGAAACAATAAACAAGACAAAAAGACAACCCTCAGAATGGGAGAAAATATTTGCAAATGAAGCAACTGACAAAGGATTAATCTCCAAAATTTACAAGCAGCTCATGCAGCTCAATATCAAAAAAACAAACAACCCAATCAAAAAATGGGCAGAAGACCTAAATAGACATTTCTCCAGTGAAGACAAACAGGTGGCCAACAAACACATGAAAAGATTCTCAACATCACTAATTATTAGAGAAAAACAAATGAAAACTACAGTGAGGTATCACCTCACATTGGTCAGAATGGCCATCACCAAAAAATCTACAAACAATAAATGCTGGAGAGAGTGTGGAGAAAAGGGAAACCTCATACACTTTTGGCGATATAAATTGATACAGCCACTATGGAAAACAGTATGGAGGTTCCTGAAGAAACTAAAAATAGAACTACCATATGACCCAACAATCCCATTACTAGGCACATACCCAGGGAAAACCATAATTCAAAAGAACACACACATCCCAAAGTTCATAGCAGCACTATTTACAATAGCCAGGACATGGAAGCAACCTAAATGTCAATTGACAGAGCAATGGATAAAAAAGATGTGGTATACATATACAGTGGAATATTACTCAGCCATAAAAAGGGATGAAATTGGGTCATTTGTAGAAACGTGGATGGACCTAGAGAGTGTCATACATAGTGAAGTAAGTCAGAAAGGAAAAAGCAAATATCATATAATAACGCATATATGTGGCATCTAGAAAAATGGTATAGATGATCTTATATGCAAAGTAAAAATAGAGACACAGACATAGAGAACAAATTTATGGATACCAAGGAGGAAAGGGGTGGGGTGGGAGGAATTGGGAGACTGGGATTGACACATATACATTATTGATACTATGTATAAAATAGACAACTGATGGGAACATACTGAATACCACAGGGAACTGTACCTAATGCACTGTGGTAACCTAAATAGGAGGGCAGTCCAAAAGGGAGGGGATATCTGTATGTGTATGGCTGATTCATTTTGTTGTGCAGTGGAGGCTAACACAACATTGTAAAGCAACCATACTCCAATAAAAATTAATAAAAAAATCATCTGAGGAGATTTTTTGACCCTAAGAAATTTCCATTATCGAAAGTATATGTACAAAGACTACCTTTTCACATGTTCTTGCAGGAACTATGACTGCATGAGGTGAAATAAAGTTAAGAATAATTGTTTATTGTAAGTATCTTTTTTCTATGGTACAAATGAACTTATCTGCAAAATAGAAATAGAGTCACAGGTGTAGAAAACAATCTTATGGTTACTGGGGGGGGGGAGGAGAGGGGGATAAATTGGGAGATTTGGATTGACATATACACACTACTATATATAAAATAGATAACTAATAAGGACCTACTGTATAGCACAGGGAGCTCTACTCAATACTCTGTAATGACCTATATGGGAAAAGAATCTAAAAAAAGAGTTGATATATGTGTATATGTAACTCATTCACTTTGCTGTACAGCAGAAAGTAACACAACATCGTAAATCAACTATACTGCAATAAAATTTTTTTTAAAGTATCTTTTTTCTTATTACTTACAAAATTGTTAAAGTCATGTTGTTATATACTTATAATTTTTACACTTATCAAGTGACTTGCCTAGGAGGGAATATTCCTAAAAATGGAATTTTGAAGAAATGCATTAAAGTTTTGGCTCCATCATATCCTCTAGAGTTATACAAAATTACAGTGTGATAGTTGCATACGAAAATGTCCATTCTCCCACACATAACTGCATTAACATTTTCCAGTATAATAATTTAGAATGAGTTTTAAAGTAATATTTCTTTGATTTCTCTTGAGGTAACATATTTTATAATTTATCTAATGTTATTCATTTGAATTGCCTGTTGATGACCTTTCCCAGTTTTCTACTGGAGTGCTCGCATGTTTTGGTTTTTTTTTTATAAAATGAAGATTTATATTTAATCTCTCTCAGCTCTATGATTTTTTAAATCTGATGGTACAAAGCTACAGTTACTGCAAAGAAACATTATATAAATATTTTTTATTATTATCTAAGAACATTCTATGTATCAAGAAATATAATCTTTTGGTATATATTGCATCATTTTCCTATTTGTCTATTTTATGTTTCTTTGTTTATATACTTTAATTTGGTGTGAAGATGTTTTAAACACATGGTCAATTCTAACACTTTCTCATTAGAGATTCAGTCATTAATCTTACAAATGAAAAAAGTTATCCCTACCTCTTAGGTTATATAAATATCCACTCATAATTTCTTCATATTTCATGAGTTAATTTCTTCATTGAAAATTATAGTTTTTATAGAATTCACTTTTATTTCAATTATATATTTATATGTATAAACTGTATATATATTTACAGTTTCCCAAGTAGTTGGCCATTTTTCTCTCCATCATCTAAATGGTATAATATTTTCTATTTGACCTATTTTATTTTATGTTCTCTTTTCTCTCTTCTTGTTCATCTTTTAGATTGATCACATATTACTATTATCAAAAATTCCATTTTTTAAACTTTCTATTAAGTTGTTAAGTATGCATTCTTTTCCTGGGTTCCCTAAATATTACAACAAGCATCCTTGACTTATTACAATCTAATTACTTCTTATAAATAATTACTTCTTTAATAATGCTAATATTTGTTTTTAAAGAATTATGCAACAGGTTGCCTTTGAAGAAGTTAGATAACTTTTGAGCATCCAGCCTGCTGAATGTCTGTTTTGTTTTGTTTAGTTTTGTTTTATATTTTTTTAAAATAGTGTATGTCCATAAATTATAGAGCAGATTAAAAGATAGATTTTTTCTCCATGAAGAAAATATTTACCTATTAAAATCTGGAAATGCATAAAACTATTTGTCCACGTTTAGTGAGAATAGTGGATGTTGAAAACCATATTGTGAATAATAGATAAAATAACTGGTTTCTTAAAAATTGAGACAGATCATATATGGAAGACGTGGGTGAATAAGATTGAGAACAGTAATTGTTTCTATTCTAGAGAAAATGAGAGTGTGGAATGTGGGCTCAGCTGACCAGTACTAAATAAGTTAATGACCAGTTTCCAAGTCATCACAGGGCTGGGACTGAAACAGTAGTTTTTCAGAGGGTGTGAGTGACTGATGGATGACAAGGTCTTACTTTTACTTATAGTTCATTGAGAGAGAAAAGAGAAATTGTAGCTCAAAGGGAAAAATTAAGAATTTCTTTCTCATTGTAAATCAATTTCAATTCTTCCAAATCAGCCTTCTTTTTCTATCATTGACTGAAAGAAGAATAAGAATTTACTATGGCATAACCTATCAGAGCTTCATAACACAGATTTCAGTATGTTTTAACAAGAGAGTACAATCTGTTTGCAAGCTAAAAAAATCATTTGAGAAATGCTTTGCTTTTAGTTACTGGATGAACTTGTGATGTAGCCAATGCTGAATTCATCTTTTTTCTGAGCCTGTTTTACATGTAAAACACTAAGCCACGGTCTTATATTTAAGGGTTGAGCATAGTTACTATATCTGAGTTTGCAATGTATTGTTAAATTAGACATTATTCCATTGGTTCTTCTTGTTGACTATAACCACATGAAAATTTGACTTAATTTTCCATATTTGCATCACAAATCTACAGTTGCAAAGTTATGCAGCAATGTTTAATAGGCTATTTAGCCCCAAGAACACTCACATGAACATATCTTCTTTGCCCTACTCTCTACATCCCAACAAAATAAAAGTCTCGTACTTAGAAATCATCTTTTACTTATTTTTCTGTATAAATTCCTGTACCTATTCAGCTCTTAAGCTCAAATTTCTCTTCAAAATGTCTTTTCTCCATTTTCTCACATCAGCTCTGCCTGATTTTTTAGATATCCTCTTGGCCAATTTTACACTGCTCTCTTTATACTCCAATCTCAAGATAAGTCAGCATGTGCCAGATTTTCTCCTCAAAAATCACTATTAAAACATATCCTTGGGCTTCCCTGGTGGTGCAGTGGTTGAGTCTGCCTGCTAATGCAGGGGACACGGGTTCGAGCCCTGGTCTGGGAAGATCCCACATGCCACGGAGCAACTGGGCCCGTGAGCCACAGTTACTGAGCCTGCGCGTCTGGAGCCTGTGCTCCGCAACGAGAGGCCACGATAGTGAGAGGCCCGCGCACCGCGATGAAGAGTGGCCCCTGCTTTCCGCAATTAGAGAAAGTCCTCGCACAGAAACGAAGACGCAACACAGACAAAAATAAATAAATAAAATTAAATTAAATTAAAAAAAAAAAAGATAGCATCAAAAAAAAATATCCTTTTTCTTTCCTTCCTTCCCTCCTTCCTCCCTCCCTCCTTCCCTTCCTTCCTGCCTTCCTCCCTTCCTCCCTTCTTCCCTTCCTCATTTTGTCAAAAGTCATTAGATGGGCAATAAAGGTTGGAGCTCATATAGTAGACGGGTGTAGCATTAGTATCTTTGCTGAGTTTGGAGTTAAAACTTGAGTAGGGTAAGGAGGGCATCTACACTGAGGGAAGAAAGGGCTCCCTCATTATAAAGTTGGTACGAAGCATGAGAGATTGATCAAATAAGTAAGTATATTGACAGCAATAAGAGGTACAAATATGTTAAAGGGGATGGTTACAATAATCTGTGTGGTTGTTTTAGAATTGAAAATTTTCATTGTGAATGCATGGTTAGATAATAGATAAATAAATAACCTATATTGTATATTTTAGTACTGGCCCCTGAGAGGACCTCAAAGTAGAGACCTATTATAACAAGGAGATCATCTAACATCCATATCTTAGTTTTTAAATATCATTCTCCACTAATAGAAATTAGGGTTTCTTGGAGAAATGGTTGATCCCAGGCATGCCACAGGAAAGTACAAGATAAGCCTGTAAATAAGGACATACTCAAAGAATTACTGGAACATGTTGTTCCATTTATCTATTGCTGCATGACACATCACTTCAAAACTTAATGGTTTGAAATAATTTATTATTACCTTTCATGGTGGTAGAAGCTCAGTTGGGTGTTTGTTGCTTGGGATCTCTCAAATGATTGCAAACAAATGGCAGCTGGTTCTGGAATCGCCTTATAGTCTGAGATTAGGTATTCAGCATAGCTTACTCAAATGACTGGTGATTGATGCTGGCTGTTGTGTAGGAGCTCAGCTGGGGCTGAATGTCTACATGTGTCTTTTCTATGTGGCCTGAGATTCTTAGCTAATTTTTTTGGATTTTGAGAGAAAGCATTCAAAGAGCAAGCATTCCAAGAGAACAAGCCAGAAGCTACAAGACTTCTTATGACTTGGCTTGGAAGTAATATGGTGTCACTTGTGCTGCATTCTGTTAAGTACCAAAGGCAAACTCAAATTCAGTGTGGAAGGGGACTCTACAGGTGTGTAAATACCAGGAGGCATGGTTTGTAGGCAGGCCACCTTTGGATTCTAGATATAACAGTCTGCCCCCTGGCTTCAGTGACTTACCTCCCTCCCACTGGCAATACACTATGCCCCAATGACAATCGCCCCACCCCAATCAGTATTAGGCTCAGTTCTGATATCCTGGTTTAAATAGACATCCTTGGAGATGGTTGCTCAAGTGTATTTCCTAAAGTGCAGGTTTCCAGCATAACAAACACTAGGTTAGGTAAAATATGAGATGACTTTAACTGACTGACTTTATATTACAGCACCAGAATCACATATTGTAAACTGAAAGATGAAGTACTACCAGACCAGAATTCAATCAGAGATATTTAAGAAAAAGGAAATAATTCCATAGCAAAATAAAAGCTGGAAGCACATTATAGAAGAACATAGAAGGTAGATCAGTGGTTGGCAAACTTTTCTGTAAAAGGCTATATAGTAAATATTTTAGGATTTACGGGCTACATACAGTCGTTGTCACATAATTCTTTTTTTCTTTTCTTTTGAACCCCTAAAAATGTGAAAATCATTCTTAGCTTGTGAGCCACAAAAAAAGAGGCCATATCCAGGTTTGAAATGTGGGTCATAGTTTGCCTACTCCTGTGTTAGACCAATAATTAGTAGATAGTAGAATTATGAAAGAAATACAGCAACTTTAGTTATATTAAGCGGGTTTAAAAAGCAAATATTGAGTGTTTACGAGCAAATTTCTGTGTGAAATATTTCTTAGTTGTATATGAGATCTATATTTTAAATACATAGATGCTGGAAATATATCTGGTTATTATAAAATCCTTACATCAAAATATGATTTCCAGTAATTATAAAATTAGGGTACTGCAGTTCTTCAGAAAAGTGCCCTTTCAGTTTTTTTTTCGAGAACTGAAAAGGCAAATGTAAGGGTGATGCTTTCTAATATCAAGTCTAACCATAACATTTTCTGTGATGCACTTCTCCAATGTATATAATTTGCTTTCATACTACTCCCTGTTTAGTTACTAAATATTTCACTTGAACTGCCCAGGGCTGTTCATCTACCGGGCAGTCTGCTGAGGAAGCAGATGCAAATTGTGCTTCGTCATCATGCTCCAGGACTTTCTAATGAACAAACTATAAAAGTTATTCATGCAGAGACATGTTTTCCTACTTGTTATTGAACCTGTAGTACTGAGTACTCCCTGAGTTTTAAGAACTAAACTGTTGGAAAAAAAAGTTTTTCAAGTCATTTGTAGAGATGGAAATCAATTCTAAATACAGTTACTTATAGGAGGTTTCTACAGAGCTGGACTTCATGTTTGAATAAAAATTTTCCCTCTGGGGGAAAGAGACAGATGAACGATAGTGAACATAAAAGATCTTACTTGTTATTATCAAATCGAAGATTGATGTGCTTCTCCTGAGGCAGAGTTGCACTGTAGCTAAAAGCACAGGTTCTGGAGGCTAACGACTTGGGTTCAAAACCTGTCTCTACAGCTTTGCCACTTGAGAGAAGCTGGGCAAATTATGTCTTCCATTTCCTCATCTGTAAAATAGAGAAAACAATAGTATCTTACATAGGATTCTTGAAAGAATTCCATTAGTTAATACAGAAAAACTTAGAAGAGTGACTAAAATTTCACAGTTTAAATATGAAAAAAAAATTTGTAGGCTAAAATGGTAATTGAGAGTTCCCCAGATTGCAGTCATTCATGTGCAGTTTTTATAATTTCTGTGTAGTCCTATGTCCCACCTTCTTTAATTTCCCTCTTAATTGCTACATATATTATTATTTACCTGATATTTTCCTGTGTATGTAAGTGAAACATGATTTAAATCAAATTTAAATATTTAAATATTAAAATTGCGTGATTGTTTAACTATTAATTAATGTTACATTTAAATATTATTTAAATTAATATTATCATCCTAAAGAAACACCAGTATTTTTACCATAAATGAAAGGTAACAAACAAAACTAAACAAAATAACGTTATTTATTTCTAACTAGATAATGGTGACTGCCAAATGCACTGAGTTATCTCCCTGCTTTTTCACTGATTAAAAGAAAAATTATTAAATGTTAGAGGGATGTTAAAAACCAAAATTTGTTTAAACAAATTGGCGTCTTCTCCTCGATAAAGTTAGAAAGAGTGAAGGAAATACGAAAGGGAATAACTTTTTTAACTAAATAATTCATGTTCTTTTGATGCCTTTCTTTTAATGCACCACTTAAAATTATGTCCTCCACACTTTGGAAAACACTACTATGCAGGAAGCTTTAGGGAGATCCTTAGACTTTAACTGGACTTCAGTATGAGGTCAGAGTTCAGGTAATTTTTGAGCTTCAACTCATTCTAGAAAAGGGAACGGTGCAAGCAAATGCACCAAAGCAGGCACGTTGACCAGTACATTGTCACTAAATCACTGGGTTTGTGAGGGGGTAAAATAGCTGCAGAACTCTGTCATTCACATTGTACACAGGGCCTCAAACTCTAGGCTAGGCGAGGCAGACTGCAAGCAATAACCATCATAGAAGGATTCTGAGGTTGGGCTAATGTGGATAGTTTATGAGGCTCAATTCAACACAGAACATGGACTCAAGAAGGCAAAACCTGGTTGCAGGGAAACCAATGCCTTGGCAGTTCCTGTGGCAATGAAAAGGAATCTATGTATCTTTGCCATAAGAGCCAAAGGTTGAATAGAAAAAGTGAGGAAGAGGAGAAAATGTGTACCAAGTTTCAAGGTTGGATGACAAGGAAACTCCTGGTACCGTGTCAGAATAAGAGATAGGGGGCTTAAGGGGAAACACAATGTTTAGTCTTAAAAACACTGAATTTGAGAGGATGATGTGGTATTCAAGTGATGATACTCAGTGACAGAAGTAGATTTTACACATACAGGTTAAATCATGAACAGAGATATTAGCCTAGGAAACACTCTAAAGGACATACAGTGTAGAAAAGAGACAGGGAAGCACATAATACATCAGGTAGGAACATTGAACATGCTGATGATGGAGGCTGCATGACTAGCATAGTGTTGGAGGGAAGGAGATGTCAGAATCCAGTTCAGTGTCTTGGTACCAAAATGGAAAAGAGAATTTCAAAAGACTGGATTCTGTAGTGCTCAGTGCTAGATAGAGATCAAGCAGATTAAGAAAATTCAAACACTGGATTTGACAAATAGGAGGTCATTTAGTAACCTTAGAAGACACAGTGATAGAGGCATATAAAGATTAAAGTTAGGTGATCAATCAGAGAAAAGGGAAGCAGAAAGTATAAACTATCAAAAATGACTAATTACTTTTGTATCAGAGTTCTAGCTGCCAAACTAAAGTTTAAATTCCTTATAGGCAGATATCAAAAATAATAATTACATATTTCCCCACAAATCTTACATGATGCCTTAAAAATGAGAAGTACTCAACATCTCACCATTGATTTATCCATTCATCTAATTGATATTCAATAAGTGCTTACTGTTTGCCTCTCACTCTGTTAGGTGTTGGAACTACAACAGTTTCGTAGGACACAGATCTGCCCCCTCCCCAGGGTCTCCCAGACTAGTAGTGGAGAGAGCGTAGTAACCAATGAATAATAAAGTGTGAGAGCTCCCAACAGGGTTATAAAATCTCTAAGGAAAATGAACTCAACCCTGTATCTTGAAAGGTTAAGTGAAGACTTCCTAGTTGTGTTCTAAACATTCGTTACTAAGGTGATTAGAAAAGCCAGTAGTTGTTCAGATCCCTGTTAACAAGACTTGGAAGACACATATGGTTGGTAGGATTAAGCCCAAACTACTTTGACCTGGAAGCCAGGCCTCCGCAGTCAAACTCTAACATATCCTTGCAATTTCCCATCCCAGTGCTCCTGTCCTTTTGTCTCTTACACCAATTTTATTGTTCCTTGCTTCCATGATTAATTTAACTCACCTTTCTTCCTAGTCAAGTCCCACCTAATTTCCCCATACATCCAGTGAAAATTTCTCCACAAAATCTTTTTGGGCTACTCCAATTCTAAATGACCTCTCTGTCCTGCAAACTCCTAAATTGCAATGAGCTATACAATTTGGTGATGGGAATAACAAGATCATGAAGTCCTTTGTAGTCATAAAACAGTGGCTAACTTTTATTGAGTGGGAATTTCTTAATACCCACCTTTGTTTCCCAGGCCCAAACCTCCTGCAATTCTGTTCACTCTCTTCTACCCTCCATTTTATATCTTTTATCCACAAAATACTGTTCAATTTGTGGACCAACCTTTTTTTTTTTTTTTTAAGTTTGCCCTCTATCAAACCAGCCTAAGAACTCTATTTTATCCCCAAATAACTTATTAAGATTTTATTTTAAACCAGTGTTTAAGACAAACTCTAGCTACAGTTGCTAAAATTTTACAAACTATATAATTTTATAATTATGTACAAGTAATAAGTCATATAATAAATTATCACATATATATATATTAACTTGTTCTTAGAACTGGTCAAATAATAGCACAAAAGCAAATGTCACCCTCACAGCAAAAGGCAGCCTAGATTTTGAGCCTCCATATACAAACCATTTATTACAATTATAGGGCTCACTCCTCTCCAACTCATTGCTCTCTACCAGATGAAAGAAAGAAAGATTTCTCAAGGACCTTTGTCTCTATCTAACAACCAATCTCCCAAACAAAAAACACAATTCAGTAATGTAGCTTGGAAACTTTCTAACCACAGGAGGACACTTTTCCTCTCAAATCAGCGCTGGGATGAGTCGGTCTCTACATTCTATTTAATTACTGAGCCTTGTTTAGGGTTTTTCTAGGAGCAGGTAGTTCTCTTTCAGAACAACGTGCTACAGAGCTGACACAAGTAGATTTATACAAGGGGATAAATCTTGACAAAACAGTAAACAGCAGTTCAATTAACCTGCTTCAGGGGAGCCTAATGTAATTTAAGAAATACAATCACTTCAGCTGAGGTTATAAGGTTTGAAACTAAGTTTATTGTCTGAAGGTAAATGCATCAGTGCTAGATGTTCCTTTGGCAACTAAACTTGGAACAAAACTAAACCAACAAAATGATGAGTAATAATCGGCAATAGAAGAGTCTAGTAGCTGTCTAGATTCCCAAAATTAAATAGTAATAATAATATTCAGAAAATCCAAATCAATAAAAATGTTTTCAACTTTGTTTTTTGATTTTAAAATATTAAAGAGTAAGGAACGAGGAGTAAGAGTTAGGATAAAAGTCACTAAGTGTCAGGTTTAGGAAAGACAAGTTTGACTGGGTATATGTAAACTTGATTATGTGACTAGAGAAATGTTTAATTTTCCCTATGAGTAAAAAGAACTGTTTCCAAAAGGAACACCTGAAAAGGGATACGGCATTCTACAAAATAAACTATTACTCTCTTTGCAAGTGGACGTTACCGTTCCAGGCTGCTAGCGGCTGTTTTAACCTTTCAGTGTTTCAAACAAACCAATCCTGTAGAGTAACTTTCTGTATGCAGGACCATGAAAGAGCAAGGGAAGACCTACTGATGCACCTCACCAGTTCAATCAGACTGGGTACCCCTTGAGATTTCCTAGGCAAGAGCTATTCCTGGCCATCATCAAAAAGACTACAAACAATAAATGCTGGAGAGTGTGCAGGAAAGGGAACCATCGTACACTGTTGGTGGTACTGTAAATTGATACAATAAGTTCTCCACTATGGAGAACAGTATGGAGGTTCCTTAAAAAACTAAAAATAGAGCTACCATATGATCCTGCAATCCCACTACTGGGCATATATCCAGAGAAAACATAATTCGAAAAGATACAGTTCACCGCAGCACTATTTACAATAGCCAAGACATGGAAGCAACCTAAATGTCCATCAACAGATGAATGGATAAAGAAGATGTAGTACATATATACAATGAGATATTAGTCATAAAAAAGAATGAAATAATGCCATTTGCAGCAACATGCATGGACCTAGAGATTATCATACGAAGTGAAGTAAATCAGACAGAGAAAGACAAATATCATATGCTATCCCTTATATGTGGAATCTAAAAAAAAAAAAGATACAAATGAACTTAATTACAAAACAGAAACAGACTCACAGACTTCTAAAACAAACTTACAGTTACCAAAGGGGAAATGTGGCGGGGAGGGATAGATTAGGAGTTTGGTATTAAAATATACAAGATACTATATATAAAATAGATAATCAACAGGACCTACTGTATAGCACAGGGAACTCTACTCAGTATCTTGTAATAATCTACATAGGAAAAGAATCTGAAAAAGGATGGATATATGTATATGCACAACTGAATCACTTTGCTGTACACCTGAAACTAACACAACATTGTAAATCAACTATATTCCAATATAAAATAAAAACTAAAAAAAATAAAATGAAGATAAATAAAAAATTTAAAAAGAGCTATTCTGACCACCATCACCCAGGGATAGACACCCCACCCTGCCAACTGCATTTTTTTCTAAAGTACTAGGTTCCCATTTAATAATTTATTTCTTTGTAATAATAACGAACTGAAGAGCACTGTAGCATACAAATATCTTTCTCGCCCATCATTTCATTTGTTACTCATAAAAACACTCTAAGTTCGTTCTCACATCATTTACAAATAAGGAAAATTTAGTGACTTGCCTAGGGTCACATAGCTAGTAAGTGGGATCTGAACTCTGGATTCTCAATTCTACATTATTCTTGTTCTTTATCACTGTGTTTTACACAACAGCACATATTTCCACTGGAATGGCTTAGAAAAGTAATTTCTTTTTCCTGTAGTTTCTGAAAACAGCCAGAGAGTATTTTCTCCTCATCTAAGGTTTAGTAATATCAAATCAAAATTTTAACTCTGAGATTTATGATAAGACACATCATTCATATTTCCTTGTAAATGAATAATATCAAGTCACTGAAATTAAGCAAATGCAAACTGAAATAAATGCAAGATACTATTTTCACTTTCTTGATTGGCAATATGTAAGTTTGATAATAACAAGACTTGATGGAGGGAATAAGTATTTGTATGCATTGTTTGTGGTAGTATAAATTATAATATTTTTGCAGGGCAATTTAGCAATAGCCATCAAAATGTAAAATGGATATTTCATTTGACTCAGCATTTTCACTCTAATGATTTACTTTATGTGTGTATAATGGTAAAAGTTTACATATATACGTACTATACATACATATATACATATATACACACATAAATACACACCTGTATATACATACACACAAATATATTTATTTTTACATTGCTTTATTAACCATAACTTTGGAAATAAGGGGAAATGGCCATCATTTGAAGAATGGTTAAATGAATGATGATATATGCATATACTGATGTATCTCTAAAATAAATAAGAGGAAAAAGCACAATAAAAATATGCACAAATTTAATAAAATCTCATTTACTATAAAAATTATGTAGGTATTTGCATTTTTTTCTTAAAAGTTATGAAGGAAACTGAGAATAATGCTTACACTTGGGGAGAGGGATCAGGGGAGTGTGGGAGAGTTGCTTACTTCTCATATGGTATCCCTTTTGTATAGTGATGAATGGTAATTACGTGCATTTATTACTCCCTAGCTAGTGTCATTTACTTGCAACAATCCTTTTCATAATGAATCTTTAAGTTTGCCTCAGATTCCATGATCTACTATTGAGCAGTAATAAGATAGTCCACACCATGTTAAATTGTATCTTGAATATTTGCATTTTTCAAGATTTATGGACTATGCCATCTGATGGGACTAATAAATTCACTCTTTTGACTGGGAAACTCATCTTTGCATTTAACAATCCTAAGCACAAAATGGTTAGAAACAGCGGCTGAGTGTAAAAAATAGGTATCTGAGTCATTCAAAATATACCTTCAAATATACCTTCAAACAAACACCATAAATATGATTGCCTCCAATAACACTCCCATGACACCCAGCAATGTTCAATCTAGACATGATGCTAGATAAGATAATTGCTAGAACTACATCTCCACTTGTTTTTTGTCTTTGCCTTAATGCCTTGCACAGGAAATTGTTACACAGATTCTCCCCCATGAAACCCTGAAAAAGAACACCACCAGAACTGAGGGGGAAAAAAGTGCATAGAAAGGTCAGTAGTTCAAACTGTAATCACTATTTTGGAGACACTTCCTTGCTACCCAACAGAAAACCAAGTTCCAATATGAAGTAAAGCTCTTGGAAACAAATTTGGGGAAGGAGTGAGGCAGATTCGCACACACAGCTGACGGAGCGCTTGGAACCATAGATCTGCCTGAATTTGTTTCCCTTTGTACATATTTATTCACCATAACACACTCGCTAAAGAGAATCAGTTGTACCGATATACTGAGAAAATGAATTCAGGGATGATAATAAGGGAGAAAATCTGAGAAATCAATATCTTTCTTATTTCTGCTTCTGGAGAAAACAAAGAAATTAAAACCAATTTACATACAGAAAAAAGATGTTTGTGATAATCAAGATCTGGATGGATTTCAAAGGGTTATATGATTGAGAAATATAGAGAAATCAGTGCTTTTTATAGAAACTTATTATTTAAATAAAACTAGCCATCTTTTATCTATTTATTGGGCTTTTAATTGAAAGAAATGAAAATGAGATAGGAACGCACCAAGTGTAGATGTTGGACCTTAGATGATACTCCTGGGGAAGCAGTTATAGCACATTCACTGCCATGCTAAATTTCCTCTGTGTTATGCTAGAATATTAAAGGAAGAGAAAAAAAATAAATGGTTTTTTAAAAAAAGAGAACATTCCGAGTAATTTTAATTGACTGTATTGATTTGTTTTTAAATCAACAGCTTAATAAGTGGTCAGAATAGAAGCTATCTGGATCAATTGCCAATCTTCAATGATGTTAAACACCTGAAAGACTAGTCAAATAAAATCTAATGCATACCACAGAGTAAAAGGTCAGTTGTTCTATCATTTGTACCTTTTCAAACCAGCAAAACAATGTTAAGGTTTCACAGTCCTAGTAATTCAAAGTATCAGCCTTGGGCTTCCCTGGTGGCGCAGTGGTTGAGAATCTGCCTGCCAATGCAGGGTACATGGGTTCGAGCCCTGGTCTGGGAAGATCCCACATGCCGCGGAGCAACTATGCCTGTGAGCCACAATTACTGAGCCTGCGCGTCTGGAGCCTGTGCTCCGCAACAAGAGAGGCCGCGATAGTGAGAGGCCCACGCACCGTGATGAAGAGTGGCCCCCGCTTGCCGCAACTAGAGAAAGCCCTCGCACAGAAACAAAGACCCAACACAGCCATAAATAAATTAATTAATTTAAAAAAAAAAAAGTAATTTGTCTAACTTTAAAAAAAAAAAAAGTATCAGCCTTTAGGCTTAGATAAAAGCTCACATTCTCTTAAATGCTTTCCTAATGTCTGCAGACAGAACACCGTTCTCCACTTCTGACACACACAGAAATGTATTTGTGCTTTTTTCCATATATATATATATATATGTACATATACATATGTAAAATCATATATGTTTGCCTAGCTCAATCCTTACCTCATAAGATTCTTGTGTTGGATACTGTCTGTTAACCTCTGTACACCTTCCATCCCTTCTATGTCCTGTGCTATATGTTGTGACCTCCATGGACCATGCTACCCAGGCCCCCTTTACCTCTTGTTTCCAGTTAGCTTTCACCAGGCTTTGGCAGGACACAGGAAGGTGGAAAGACGGAGGGTTAGGTGTACTTCTTTCCCTGACTCCCTCCTTACTTGTCCACAGTCCTGGGAATGGTTTCATTCTCTAACATCACATCCCTCGTTAGATGGATCCTATTCCATAGCTCCAGCTCTTACCCCTCCTGTCCTTAGGGTAGGCGGTATCTTCCCACGGCTGCTAGACCCTGCGTCTTCACCAGTGCTGCTTAGGTCTCTTAACCCTGTGTCTAAATGTTTGCTAAATAGTTCCTTCATCTAATGTTCTCAACTCTTCTGAGTGTGCAGTACTTTTCCTACTTCAGTCTTACCAGATCCTCCCAAAGAGTAGAATTTAGGTGTTCATTAACTTTATGTTCTCAGTGTTTAATACAATGCCTAGAAGAGAGTGGGCACTCCTTAAATGTTTTTGGAATGCACGAACGAGTAAATGAAAATGGTATTAGATTAGCTACTGTGTAAAAGAAAAAACAGTATAAATGATGGTCTTTATTGCAATGAGGTTTACATCTAAGGAAAAAACAATAGACAGGTGTACAAATTCAAATAACTTTTCAAGGCTACATGTGGTAAATAATGAATCACAGGCTTCCATGTTCAGGCCCCAGAGAGGGTGCAATTCTTTACTATTAGTAGAGAGAAGCTACCTAAAACTGGTTTAAAAAAATTAACATTCAGCCATATGACAAATTCCCCAAAAGGTAAACCAAGTAAGATAAAACAACAACAACCCAATATTTCTCTGCCTCATGGGTATGCTGGCAGCTTTGATTATTTAATATTTATAAAGCACTTTGAAGATGAAAAGTGCTAAACATTATCTAACAGCCATGTAAATGCAAATGTGTCAGGTCTTAAGAAATTTAACGGAAATTAGAGAGTGACAAACTACTCATGAATAAAAAAATGCTCAACTAAGGCTTTGCATTTAAAGAGGCCAGATGGGGGAGAAAAGAGTTTTTCCCTAGCGCAGAGAATCAAGAGACTCTATACCCCACCCCCGCTCCCACCAACACACACACTGCTGAAATGCTTAATTTAAAGCCTGAAAGATGATGTACTTTGTAACAGCATGTAAATCAATGTTTTATTAAAGCCAATGAATTACTATGCAGAAAAATGCAAATCACAATAAAACACATCACGAGCAGATTCAACCCTGTGCTGTTCTCAGTGGAGCAATTATCAAGCCTTGCTTTGGAGAGTCAGGGTAGAATTTAACTAGGGGTGCGCAGTTTTACCTCTTGCTTGCTTGCGGAAATTGCAGAATCTCCCAACCGTTTTGCTTCACCTCCAGAAGTACAAATAGTCAAAGTTTTCCCCACTGCCATTTTTTAAAGTTGCATTTTTAAAATGCTTATGCTTTTCCATCCATTGATTTTAATTACACTTAGCCTAAGAGGCTTGCCTGAACAGATAACCTTTTTACACAAAAGAGAGGAACTTACACACCATAGCATTTCTCTCCAGCTTGTCTATCAGTTAGAAGGCTTGGGTTTAATATCTTTAAGCTTGTCTGTTTGCAGGCTGATTTTATTTATTCAGAATTTATATATAAACTAGACATCCGATTAAAGAACCAGAACTATGGCCTTAATTCCAGCGTGATTTTTCAGCTGTTAGGTCAGGACATGCACTGAGGTTTACTGAGGTTGTTTTGTTGTTGAAAGGAGCAGGTATCTGGGTGACAAATCCTTTTTAAAGGGTACTGAAATGGTGATAAATAATATCCACTGAAATTGAATGCAAGCATAGAGAAAAAAGGGTTAAAAAAGAAAAAAATGGAACAAATGCATTGCAAAATAAGTTCTAAGAAACATGAAAAATATATTAAAAATAGAATAGTAAATCCATTCTTAAACTGCCTTGAAAGTGCAAGTTTTCAGTTACTAAAGAAAGCAGAGAGGAAGAAGCAGAAGCTATTATTGCCATTATAATCCATAATCTTATTTTATATTTGGGACTTGTGAAACTATTTCATTTTAAAGGAGGCCTTAAAAAGCTTCACTGATGGGGCTTCCCTAGTGGCGCAGTGGTTGAGCATCTGCCTGCCAATGCCGGGGACACGGGTTCGAGCCCTGGTCTGGGAAGATCCCACATGTCGCGGAGCAACTAAGCCCATGCGCCACAACTACTGAGCCTGCGCGTCTGGAGCCTGTGCCCCGCAATGCGAGAGGCCGCGGCAGTGAGAGGCCTGCGGACCGCAATGAAGAGCAGCCCCCGCTCGCCAGAACTGGAGAAAGCCCTCACACAGAAACGAAGACCCAGCACAGCCAAAAATAAATAAATAAATAAATTTATATATAAAAAAAAAAGCTTCACTGCTGTGCATTTTGTTAAATAAATATGGCAGAATAAATAAACCACAGACAATAATGTATTGTGCAAGCTCTAAAGAGTTAGATAGGTCTTTAAGGCTCAGTGCATTTTAATATATTAAGTAATCGGATGTCTGTGACAAAATAAACTGGAATTGCTACAATTTCATATTGCTGATACCTTGAACACTTAGTAACTAAGTGAATTTCCAGTGGATATATTTTGTGCTATTTATGAATAATAGAATACATATGATAATCAACTTTCCATTTCTTAAGCATTGGGTTTTGAAGATCAAATGAGACACTTGTATATGAAAGTGACTTAAAAACTAACAAATGCAATAAATATTAGATCTTATTAGCTATTTCAAATGATGTAAGACCTTTGAAAAAAGAATAAAATATTGATCTATCCACATTGGATTTACAAGCCAGTGACATTCATCATCATCATTATCCCTATTTTTTTCACGAACTAATCAAAGACACTTTTTCAATCCATCTGTTCACATTAAACAACTTATAAACAAAGACCCCATTTAAGAAAATTTAGCCTAAGAAGGGGAAGGGAACGTTTCTTGCTGGGCATCCCTGATTTATGTCTGTTTTATTCAATTCGGAACTTTTGGGGAGTAGGTAACTAATAAGGATATTTTATCTTATGCAAATACATATTTCTTTAGAATATTCATCCATTTAATAAGTGAGTAATTCCCCCAGAGTGGCTATCTCCCATGTAATGTCCCCCTAACCTAAGAACTACAGTGGTTCTTAATAGTCTAATAGAATTATGGAGAAAGATAAAATCCTGGGATCCTAAGTTGTTATTGAAGTGCATTTTTTTTGTATAAATGGCATTAGGAATTGTGGCTGCATGTACTTAAAACACTTCCATTGACTGCATGTATTAAATATATATGTGATTGTTATCTTTCTGAGGTTAATATTGAGGAAATTATTATAAGCATACCTTGTTTTATTGTTTTTTGCCTTATTAAGCTTTGCAGATATTGTGTCTTTTACAAATTGAAGGTTTGAGGCAACCCTGGATTTAAAAAGTCTACTGATGCCATATTTCCAGCAGTATTTGTTCACTTTCTGTCTCTGTATCACATTTTGGTAATTCTGGCAATATTTCAAACTTTTTTATTATTATTATATTTGTTATGGTGATCTGTGATCAGTGATCTTTGATGTTGCTACTACAACTCACTGAAAGCTCAGGAGATGATTAGCATTTTTTAGCATAAAGTATTTTTTAATTAAGGTATGTACTTTGGTCTTTTTTAGATATAATGATATTGTACACTTAATAAACTACAGTATAGTGTAAATATAATGTTTATATGTACTGGGGATCCAAAAAATTCACTTGACTTGATTGATTGCAACACTTGCTTTATTGTGGTGTTCTGGAACGGAACCTTCAGTATCTCTGAGGGATGCCTGTGTTTAAAATATTTGTTTATATAAAAATTGTTTTCTAATCTGAAAAGCAACTCTTTACAAATTAACTTTTTTGTATGTTTAGCCCATTTATAAATTGAGAAATACCTATTCAGTAAAATCTATTATAAAGATGCTTTGAGCACCATAATTCTGGTTATTCTTGGGTCAGACCATAATTTAAGGAGCTGGGGTAGGAGTATAAACAAAGCTTCATGCTCGCTAATATCTGTTTCCAACTACAACGTCTTCTCCACTGACCTCATGGCACTTCTTTCTTTAGTTAGTGCTCAGATCCTGCAGAGGCTGCATGCCATAGCCAATACTGTCTGTATTCCTCAAATGCAAATTAACATCTGTTCACCTCACTGAAATATGACCAGGCAATAAGTAGTAGTTACATCTATTCCTCCAACATCAACTTATAACAGTCTTCTCCTTAGTTATGCCTATATGTTCAAATATAAAATTTAAAACAGCATAAAATTAATACTGTTTTAAAAAATTAAAAGAAGAAACCAGATGAAAAATCTGATTATGATATTCTTTACGTTAGATTACAGTTGTATGTTTTTACAAAAGCAAGGAAGACCTACATACAAATTTTATCACTAAACTAAAATGCATCATAAAAGAATAAGAAGGTCATGCTTACTGACTCTAAAAATATTTTAAATGTTATTTAAAATTTTTTCCTTCTCATTCCTTTAACATGATTTAATAAAGTTGCTCTAATATTTAATGTTTGATTGTTGATGACCAATGTTTCCTTACCTACAGCCTTGTGCTGAAGTTAGCTATAATGATAGATGGATAGATGATAGACAGATAGATAGAGATCGATAGCATTTCTACAAATGCGTACATATATGTGATTGTTCTCTCACATACATTAGAATAAAATCATCTACTTTTAGTAAGAATGAAAGTTGTAAAATAATAAAAGTAGACACAATTGAATTTCACTATGAAATATTGCTATTAAAAATCAGAAATGCTGCATAATAATTTCTACTTTGGCCAAGATAGAGTAACCCTTCCACCTGAAACAATAAACATACACAGATATTTATGAAACAATGGTTTTCAAGACATTGGACATCAGGCCACATGAGACAGTATTCCCTGAGAGATGACCAACAAATGAGTTCAGCTCTAACACTGTCCCTCCTTACTGCACCTAGAGAGTTTCCAGGCTGCAACACAGGGGAGGGAAACTGAGGCAGGGCCCAGCATATAGCATGAGTTGAGGAGTCAGAGCTGAAAGTCTCAGGTGACCAAGGGAGCCTGGGTTCTCATGAGAGAGTACTGAAAAGGTGAGAACTGCACAGGAAGAACTCTAGAGACAGGCAGAAGGACCCCCTTGAGTGTTCAGCAGAGATATTATTAGTGCTTGTAGGTGATTAAACTACCTGAGGCTCAAGAAAGAATCACCCAAAAGGTTTTGAGGGAGCCGTACCCAGCACTGACAGTGAGCTGGAAATAATGCCCATTCCCACAAGCCAGACTAGAGAAAACTCCATAATTCATTGGCATTGGGCACAAATCAGACTTCCACTACGCATGACTTTGGTCTTGCCTACCAAATCTTAAGGGCAAGACCAAAAAGGATTAAAGTCTTTACAAGTTACTTAAAGTCCAGAAAAAACTGAAGCATACATAGAAATACAGAAATATTCAGAACCCAAAAAGATGAAATTCACAATAATTGGTATCCAATTAAAAGTTACCAGGCATGCAAAGAAGCAAGAAAATGTAACCCATAATGAGGAGAAAAATCAAACAATTGAAGTGAGCCAGAACCAATAGAGATGCTAAAATTAAAAACAAGCACATTGAGACAGTGATTCACTCTAAATTTCACATGTTGAAAAAGTAGACACAAGTAAGATACAAAAAAAGACCAAAATCAAAAATTTAGAGATTAAAACTATGTCTGAGTCAAAAAATACAATGAGTAGAGTTATTGGAAGATTAGACATCGTAGAAGAAAAGAATGGTGAAATAGAAGACATAACAACTATCCAAAATGAAACCCAAAGAGAAAAAAAGAATTGAAAGAAATGAGCTGTGGGATAACTGCAACAGCCTAACATATGCACAATTGGAGTCCATGAGGAGGAAAGAGAGAAGGTGATCAGAGAAAGTATTTAAAGAAGAATAGCAAAATATTTTCCAAATTTGAGGAAAACTACAAATCCACAGACACAAGAAGCTCAATAAACTCCAAAAAAAGAAACATCAAGATAATTACACCATAGCACATCATAGTTAATTTCTCAAAACGAATCATAGAAAATCTTAAAAGCAATTAGAGAAAAAGAAACATTATGTACAGAGGAAAAACATAAGTGTAACTGTACATTTCTCATCAGAAACAATACAGACAAGAAGACAATGGAATAACATTTTTAAAGCATGTAAAGCAAAACCTAGATTGAATAAAAATATTTTTCATACTTGAAGAAGAACTAAAGACATTTTCATACATAAAAAATGGAAAGTATTTATCACAAGCAGATGACACCTACAAGAAATGTTAAAGGAAGTCCTCAAGCTGAAGGAAAATTATAATAGACAAAAATTCGAATCGACATAAAGGAATTAAGAGTACTGAAAATAATTAAATGAGTAAATATAACGGAGTTTTCCTCATTATTTAAATCGGTTTAAAAGATAACTGTTAAAAACAAAGAGACAACATATTGTAGAGTTATAACATATGTAAAAATGAAATGGAACAAAGCACTGGAACAGAGTCTAGGAGACATACAAGTATACTGTAGTAAGGCTCTTATTCCACATGATAAGTGGTAAAAGACCACTTGAAGTAAACTGATAAGATAAAGATGTATACTATAAATGCTAAAGCAACCACTAAAATAGTGAAACAAAAAGTTATAGCTAATAAATTTACAAAAAAGAAAAAAGTCATGAAAAATATTGGACTAATCAATAAGAAGGCAGAAGAAGAGAATAATGGGACAAATAAGAGATGAAACAAACAAAAAACAAAAGAAAGATGATAGATGTAAACATAACCATGTCAATAACCACATTAAAGATAAATGGTCTAAACACCTCAAATAAATGTGCCAACTGTTGTGCCCAAGTTCTTTAGTGGATTATCTCATTTAATTCTCAAAAAAAAAAAAAACCTATGAGGAGATTGATGCTCTAATCTCATTTTACAGATGTTCAGTGAAATTATATAATTTTCTTTTCTTTTTGTTAGAGGCAACCAGCAACTCCAGACCCTAAAAATCAGAATAACCCTCCTTCCTCTGGGAGATAACACTTTGCAAATGTTAAACACTATAACAGTCAGTTTCAATGATCCTGTCATAATTTTTAATCACATCCACAGTACACAGTTCTTCACACTGATAAATGCACACCCTATGGGAAACAAATAACCTTACTGGTTTATTTATTTGTGATAATTTAAAAATTATGTTGCCAAATCTCTAACTCGAAATTTGCTATTTACACAGTCCATTATTTTCTAGAATCAATCTTCCCACACTGAATGAATTTCTCAAATAATTGTGGCCTTACTGATCAGTATCATCACAGACAATAAACTCAAAATAATCCTCCACCTAATCTAGTAAGAACAATTAGTGTCCATATTTTCTCACCACATTCTGCTCATGCATTAATGCATTTATTTATCTTCTTTGACTTGAAAACCGAAGATAAGCTAGCAAGTGGAATTTAGTTAAAAATCATGTGGATGGGCTTCCCTGGGGGCGCAGTGGTTAAGAATCCGCCTGCCAACACAGGGGACATGGGTTCGATCCCTGGTCTGGGAAGATTCCACATGCTGTGGAGCAACAAAGCCCGTGAGCCACAACTACTGAGCCTGCACACCTAGAGCCTGTGATCTGCAACAAGAGAAGCCACCACAACAAGAAGCCCACGAACCACAATGAAGAGTATCCCCTGCTCACCTCAACTAGAGAAAGCCTGCGTGCAGCAACGAAGACCCAACGCAGCCAAAAATAAAATTAAAAATTTATATAAATTTTAAAAATCGATAGACTATTGAATACAAATTCAGAATTGTTATTTAAAAAATCATGTAGGTTAGGTAAGGAGTAATAAGCAAATCCTTAAGTTAAGATACAAAGTATGAGGTCAAAGACATCAGGCAGAATGTAGTCAAATGTCTTGATACTAGAACAGACTTTGCAAAACATCATCTTTTAAAGTAGGAAGCTGATATTACATTGAGACTTTCTACGTGGTGAGCAGTGTGCTGAACATTGCACATTCACTGCCTCCTCATATTATTACAATGTAAGAGACTTCTGAAATATTAATTGATAGGATTTCTATTCTCCATAGTTCCTTCTACTTTCTGGCCACCTTCTCACTGAGTCAGTCATTTCATACTCCCTACTCATGAAAAGTATGACATGAGGGATCATAGAAATAAATACACAAGGATTATTGGATTTTAAACATCTAATTCTCAAGAGAATGTGAAAACTTCATACTACATAAATAAGTAAAATTGATGAATAAGAGAGAATTTATCCATCCAGGGACTATAAAAGAGGGAAAGAGATAGGAAGAGATGTTAAGGTATAAAGAGAGAAATGGAGATTGGTCAAGATGAGGATAAGGGGTCCAGATACAGAAGAAGCTTGTGGAAAGGAAATGAGTCACCATTCAAGAACCTCTAACCTCTGCGCCAAGGCACACCACCTACTGCCAGTGACAAGGAGCTCTGTAGGAGCAGAATTCATGTTCAAAACTGTCCAGACTCCATCTGTGTGAGTACATGTGCCACTGTCACCTAGGAAATACATTAATCGTCCTTTCTAGTGGCTTCCACTGAGGATTTCTCTTTGATTGCATCAACATGATACTAGCTGACTGTCCAGAAGAGTTGATGCCCTTAGGTTTTTCTATACTTTGCCCCAAAGATCCCAGCCTAATTTACCTACCACTTTTCACAAGCAAAGTATACTTCTGCATCTACATTACTCCCTTCCATGGAGGATTGGATTCTGGACTTCTAGAGGATGATTGAAAACAAGGAAGGGAAAAACTCTTACTTTTGTTCTTGTATTTAACTTAATGATATCAGTTTCATTTGTCTCTTGATTCAAGTTAGAGGTAAAACACATCATGTTATAGTTAAAACAGCCCCACTGGGTAGTGGTGGTAATTATTATAAGATAGAGAAAAAATCTAGGGTTCAGAGGGTTAAATTACAAACGAGTAATTTAACTCGAACATTAAATTACGAACAAATTCTGTTCTGAGAGCGCTTGTAAGTTCAATTTGTTCGTAAGTCCAACAGTTAGCCTAGGTACCCAACTAACACAATCGGCTATATAGTACTGTACTGTAATAGGTTTATAATACTTTTCACATAAATAATATGTACATAAAAAACAAACACAAAAAATAAAGAAAACATTTTTAATCTTACAGTACATTACCTTAAAAAGTACAGTAGTACAGTACAACAGCTGGCATGCACTTTCTCATCTTTGAAAGTTCGTAACTTGAAGGTTGGTATGTAGGGGATTTACTGTATATACCCAGGAGTGGAATTGTTGGGTCATATGGTAGTTCTATTTTTATTTTTTGAGAAAGCTCCATATTGTTTTCCAGTGGCTGCATCAATTTACATTTCCACCAACAGTGTAGGAGAGTTCCCTTTTCTCTACATCCTTACCAACATTTGTTATTTGTGTTCTTTGTGATGATAGCCATTCTGACAGGTGTGAGGTGATATCTCACTGTGGTTTGCTTTGCATTTCCCTGATGATTAGCAATGTTGAGAATCTTTTCTGTTGGCCATCTGCACGTCCTTTTTGGAAAAATGTCTTCAGGTCTTCTGCCCATTTTTAAAATTGGGTTGTTTGCTTGTTTGTTTTGATGTTGATTGTATGAGTTGTTTATATATGTTTTATATTCACCCCTTATCAGTCACAACATTTGCAAATATTTTCTCCCATTCAGTAGGTTGTCTTTTCGTTTTGTTGATGGTTTCCCATTGCTATGCAAGAGCTTTTAAGTTTAATTAGGTCCCATTTGTTCATTGGCTTTTATTTCCTTTGCTTTAGGAGATGGAACCCAAAAAAATATTGCTACAACTTATGTCAAAGAGTGTTCTGCCTGTGTTTTCCTCTAGGAGTTTTATGGCTTCCCATCTTACATGAAGGTCTTTAATCCATTTTGAGCTTATTTTTGTATATGGTGTTAGAGAATGTTCTAACTTCATTCTTTTACATGTAGCTGTCCAGTTTTCCCAGCACTACTTAATGAAGTAGTCTTTTCTCCATTGTATATTCTTGCCTTCTTTGTCATAGATTAATTGACCGTAAGTGCATAGGTTTATCTCTGGGATTTCTGTTCCACTGATATATGTGTCTGTTTTTATGCTGGTACCATACTGTTTTGATAACTTTAGCTTTGTGATATAGTCTGAAGTCACAGAGCATGATTCCTCCAGCTCTATTCTTCTTTCTCAAGATTGTTTTGGCTAATCAAGGTCTTTCATGTTTCCATACAAATTTTGAAATTATTTGATCTAGTTCTGTGAAAAATACCATTGGTATTTTTTTTTTTTTTTTTTTTTTTTTTTTTTAAGGATTTTCTTATTTATTTATTTATTTATTTATTTATTTTTGGCTGTGTTGGGTCTTCGGTTCGTGCGAGGGCTTTCTCCAGTTGCGGCAAGCGGGGGCCACTCTTCATCGCGGTGCGGGGACCGCTCTTCATCGCGGTGCGCGGGCCTTTCTCTATCGCGGCCCCTCCCGTCGCGGGGCACAGGCTCCAGACGCGCAGGCTCAGCAATTGTGGCTCACGGGCCCAGCTGCTCCGTGGCATGTGGGATCTTCCCAGACCAGGGCTCGAACCCGTGTCCCCTGCATTAGCAGGCAGATTCTCAACCACTGCGCCACCAGGGAAGCCCCATTGGTATTTTGATAGGGATTGCATTGAATGTGTAGATTGCCTTGGGTAGCATAGTCATTTTAACAATAATTAGTTCTTCCCATCCAAGAACATGGTATATCTTTCCATCGGTTTGTGTCGTCTTCAATTTCTTTCATCAGTGTCTTCACTGATGAAACATCAGTGAACACCAGTTTTCTGAGTACAGGTTTTTACCTCCTTATGTAAGTTTATTCCTAAGTATTTTATTCTTTTGGGTGCCGTGGTAAATGGGATTGTTTCCTTAATTTCTCTTTCTGATAGTTCATTGTTAGTGTATGTCTTTTCTGGTATGTTCTGGTCTTTTTCATTTATGGTTATTCTGCAAATAGTTAGGAGTTTTGGTGCTCTCATGAGAGGAGGTGAACTTAGGGTTTCTACTCTGCCATCTTGGCTGATCTCCTTATCTTTTTTTTCCAACTATAAAGCTATGCATGTTTATTGTAATATATAAAATGATAAAAAATACATTTTGAAAATACAGAAAATTACAAGAAGGGAAAAAAAATCACCCATAATTTTACCATCTCTATAAGCAATATTGCCATTCAGTGCATATATTCCTAGTTACTTTTCTAGATTCACTTATTTTGTTGACTTTTATATTGTTAGATGCTCTCCTACTATAACTTGGGTACTTCAGAGATGTTAAAACATGGGTCTGTGTATTTTGCAACTGAGCACTAAGTCTGTTGAATATGTTCAGCCTTGTTTATAAAGTATGAACTGATGATTCTGTGGGGCAAAAGTCAGTAGTGAGGCTCACTCTGGGAATAACTGGACAGCAAATTCACAACATGCAAGCATTTTTCTATATTTTATTTTAATTTGGTTCTTATTAGCATCTCTCTGCTTACAAATGGCTTTATTAGAAAACAGTTTGAAATAAATAAATTTTAAATTCATTCTTTTTTATTTTTGCAAGTTACACAAATTATTTCCTGTTGTCATCTTATTTAAGTAGAAAAGGCCAAATCCTATTTCTTTTTTCTTGGATACAAGTGAGTAAGCCTCATTTAATGACACACCCCTGAGAAATGATTTGCAATAAATAACAGCTCAGGGGAACTAAAAAGCCCCAAGTAGAATTCAGAAAACAACTCTGTTGTCTTGTGCTAAACAACAAAGTTTGCATGCTGTGAAAACACCAGAACTGGTGTTTAGGTTCATGGCTCTCAGTCCTTAATTCATTTGATCAATTTATTGTGTATTATGAAGCATTAAAAATAATTTATGTTTATATATCTGACAAATTGTGATAGAGACCATTGGTTCTCACCAAGCATGGAGATATTTCCTACATTTTCCCTGCCCCAAGGCTTCTAGGTGTGGTCATGTGGTAAATTCTTGCAATGGAACATCAAATGGAGGGATGTAAGGCTGGGTCACTTCCACTAAAATAGTTAAGAATGAATGTTTCTCCCTCCACCCTTCTCTGTCTCTCTCCATAATTAGAAATAAAAAAACACATGGGTCTTGGAGTTCTAAGAGGAAGCAACCCAAGTCCCTGATTCACCACTTGAAGGAGAGTTGTGTTGCATAAAGTAGGATAAACATGAGTAAGAAATAAATCTTATTTTTGACAAACCACTGAATTAGAGGGGTTTATTTCTTATTGCAGCATGGTCTAGTTGTACATTTAGCCTGGTCTTATTGTTTTACAGGGGTTGAAGTGTGCATGTGAGAGTGTAGGTGGTAGCTGAGTAGCTAAAGGAATAGCCTGGGCCAGTTCTCAGTTTATTCTCAGCCTCTCAGCTCCACATTCACTCCCTCCTACCTGCTCCACCATAATGACCTGGACTCCAAGCATTTCTCCTCTACTATGAGCATGATGTTAAGCTTTGTCAGTACAGGGTGCTGAGGGACATTGAAAGGGGCCTCTCTTCCTGGTTCTGGAATGCTGCTTTTTTGGTCCTGCTGTAACAATCCATCAGTGTGTGTGTGTGTGTGTGTGTTCACATCCAGTGTCATTCTGCGCCAACTGCACATTCAGAGTGTACAGTCCCTCAGCCATCTTGCAGCCCAGGTTGGGTCACAGTGACCACTGCCAGCGTCAGGCCTGTTGCTGGCTACAGCACGCCAGTGTCTCCCTCTGAGCCCCTGTGCATCAACCTCAGCTCTCCTGGGCTGGGAGGGTTGTTTCCTCCAGCCCTCCCGACACAACCGCATTGCTCGCCAGGCCACATGCCACTGCCAGCAGCCAGGCTCCTAACAGCTGAAACTTTCTCCATGCCTGCCTACCCACAGATGTGCAGATCTGTCTGCCTGTACCCAGATGGCTGTTTCCTGCTTTCCTGGCAACTCTGGACCAGTTCTGGCCTGGACAGCTCAGCAAACTTGCCTGCCATCCAGTAGATTATAACCACCGTTATTCCAATGAGGTCTGAACCCCGGCTTTGGGGACGGGGGCCCTTCTAAATTGTCCTTCCTTATGTGATCTTATCTACACATATATATTATATAATTTATATTTTAAACATTTATATTTATATTTTAAAGGAGCACAATAGTTAAAAATATTTGAGAAATAATGAACCTAATAAAGAGAATGAATAGATGAATGAATGAATGAATGAATGAGGTGACTGGTAAAAAAAAAACTAAACTGGGCGTATCTGAGAAGAGTTGGCCTATGTCACCAAGAAGAATTATAAGCAGCAAGTTTATAGCAGGAGAAGATGAAAATTTAACACTTTCTTTATGTGAGTTTTTTTCTAGAGTTTGTCCAAGGAAAGTTAAAACAACAAACTATCTTACTAAAATTAGGAGAGGAACTACAATTGAGTAGGAAATGCAACCAGCATATAAAGATTTTTCTCTGGACCTTTGCACCGCCTTAAATATATATATCAGGTCTAGAGTCATGAGCACTATTCAAGATCAATTTTCAGCACTAAATTTGGTTTATCTACAGCAGAAAATACATCAGGAATGTACTCAATAGTTTGCAAACTCCCTTCCCAGATGAGTCTACCTCTATGAATCTCTAAGAAGCATTAATCCCATATCAGAGACAGATTTTCTTGTTCATTTAGGAAATGCAAACATGTCTGGTATCAAAAATAAGTTATCATAGGGAAACTAGGCTCAGAGATGCAGCTAAATCAACAGTAAAGAAGGATACTTTCTTTTGTTACGTTTTAATTTCACTCTCAATCACTAGGTAGGCTGTGCTGTTGTTTAGAAATTTTCAAATTTCAAATATGAGATTAAAATATTTTAATTTTAAAACACTTATAAGGTAAAATAAATGCTAGTTAACCTCTAATGTCTTTACTAGGATGCATTCGTCTATATAATTACAAAAGTGAAAATTAATAGGAATTCCTTTTGTAAAAATATCTGGGTTTTCCATATTCCACTAAATTGGGTACAACTTTTTCCTGTTCAGAGACTTTACCCATACACATGCAGAGGATTGCATTTCTGCCAAGTTAGGTTAGATAAATCATTGTCTTTGTTCAATCTTCCTTCTTAATAATACACAGGGGATCTACAGATTACATGCAGTCATTTTTAATTTCCAGTTTTTCACTCTCATATTTTTCACATACCAATCATTATTTTTCTTACCATTGATTTTTCTTCCTTGCGCCACATGAATCATTTTTATTTTCCTGATGATGTTAATATTCAGTGTTTAAGGATTTTAGCAAAATTATACATATTCACATTGATAACAAAAATAACCTCAGATCTTCCCTGTCCCTATATCCATATTTTTTTGTAATGTGACTTTGTAACATTTCCCATTAACAGGTAGAGTTCATTTCTCTGCCACTGACTCTAGATTGAAATTTTGATGCGCTTTGGACAGTAACATGTCATTATGCCAGTTCTGAGTCAAAGCCTCATGAGGCCTTGTTCACGTTTACTCTTTTTCAACTGCCATTTCAACAAGCCCAGGCTTGTGTGTTCTGTGATGGGAGAGAAAGTGGAGTGAAGATGTACCATCCCAGCGAAGCCATCATAGACCAGCTCGCCTCCAGCCAACTTGAGAGTTGACTGCAGTCACATGAGTGAGCCCAGCTGAGATCCGAAGAACCAGATGGCTGAGCACAGCTCAAATTGCTGGCAAATAGAATATAAGCTAAATGAATAGCTTTTCTTTTAAGCCACTAAGTTCTGGGGTGGCTTGGTATGCAGCAAGAGCTAACTGATACATTTATCCTATACTTTCACCATTTTATCTGTTAGAATTCAGATTCTCCCTCACAATGATATTCATTCACATTAGAACTCACATTCTGATTTGGTTGGCCAAAAATACACTAATATTTTGGAACAAATGTAGGCAACTATACATAAATTCCTGGGTGCTATCATAAATATCTATGCTGTTGGCTTGCTTTTTCATGAAGACACATACATCGAATAGCTTTAGAGGATGTTCTGTTTTAAACAGTAAAAATAAAATGTAGCCCCTGCTAGAGACTACACTAAACACTTTATAAGCTGTGTCTCAATTTTACCTTATAGCCTCCCACAAGATAAAATGAATACCATCACTGTGTGGGTTTTTTTCTTCAAATAAGAGAATTGAGTCTTGGAGAATTTAAATAATTTTCCCAAAGTCTACCTAAGACGTAGAAATGAGATTAAATGAATAATCTCTGACTCTAAATCCTGAGTGATTAACCATAAAGTATGTTGCCTACAATGTTCCAGAAATGTAAAGAAGGGGCAGCCTTTGATATGACTTCAAAGCATTTCCCATTCAACCAAATTCAACTGGAGAAATTAAATGTGAAAAAGCAGGTAAAGTTCATGTTCCTATATTTCAACCTAAAGAAATTTACTAGTTCTCAATCAACTCAATAAGTTAGCAACCCACCTGTTTAACCCACTGTTATGTCACTGTAATATACATAAATTCAAGCGAAGACAAAATGTTGGTGGACAGAACAATCAATCTTATTAACTTGCTCTTCTAAAGCTAATGGGCTTACAGTGGCATCACATGAAAGTTCAAGGTGCAAATTCATGTCATGTAAGAGTAAAAACAAGTAGCAGAGAAACTAAGTGCAAAGTTACGTTTACAAATTAATAAGCTGTCACTTATATTGCTGCACAATCCTATATCTATAGTTTCATCAACCAAAACACTCTAAAAATTGAAAACAAAATTTGTTAACATACAATGAGTGTATACAATTTGTATACAGTGAGTGTATACTCATTGAGCAAGAAAATCTGGACTGAAGTGATGTAAAAATATTTATAGTCTCTGTTTATATTGCGTAGTATGATTATTCATACATTTTATTGAAGACATTTTCTGACTACATGGTTTTGCCTCAGTCCCTGCTGGAAGTGCTATGTGATTTAGAATATATGCTGTGTACAAAACTTCTAAAGTTCAAAAAGTCTTAACTGTAAAATAATCTGAATACAAGAACTTTAGATAAGTGATTGTAAACTGAAAATATGATTTGAGCCTGAAATTCAGCCAATAAGTCTTCATTCTTCATGTTTATAATGGATTTAATCAGTCATTTCCATTTTAGTCTGAATGAGTAATCAAATACTTTTTAGGGAGCATATTTTGATAAGAAGAAGCGGAAAAAAAGAAGAATCTGAAGTCTTTTTTTTTTACTTCCTCCATAGTTGGTTTTTAAAACAGAAATACATCAACAGAAAAAATAAAATATGACTTCTGAATAGAATCTCAATGTTATAAATCCTCATAATGTAAAAGAAAAATTGTTCACATAACAGAAATTGGGAGGTGGTTAGTAGATGTAGAGAGGAGAGCAGGAACACAAATATCATTTCTCATGGTGGGGACTCAGGAGATATTGTCTAAGGTTGATGGAAGAGGGCATTGAAAATTTTGTGTATTATTCAAAGTTTAAAAGCAAAAAGAAGAAGTAAATGATAATAAAATTATCGACTTTGGGAGTTAGGGATGAGGGAAAATTAAGAGCGATGCAAATAAACAGAAGTTCTATCTTTCAACATGAGAAGTAAACAGATATGACTAAATTTGATAAAATGATGAAATATATATCATTTAGAAATAACAAGCTTACTATGAGAAGAAAGCAAAGCAGAAATGGTTCCAAATGGGTTGCTTCTGGGGAATAAAAGGAGGACAGGGGCTTCCCTGGTGGCGCAGTGGTTGAGAATCTGGCTTCTAATGCAGGGGACACGGGTTCGAGCCCTGGTCTGGGAAGATCCCACATGCCGCGGGGCAACTAGGCCCGTGAGCCACAATTACTGAGCCTGCGCGTCTGGAGCCTGTGCTCCGCAACAAGAGAGGCCGCGACAGTGAGAGGCCCGTGCGCCGCGATGAGGAGTGGCCCCCGCTTGCCGCAACTAGAGAAAGCCCTCGCACAGAAACGAAGACCCAACACAGCCAAAAATAAATAAATAAATAAATAAATAAAATTTAAAAAAAAAAAGGAGGACAGAAGGGGTAGATCAGAGGCTAATCTTTTTTTTTTTTTTTTTTCTTTAAATATGGCCAGTTTACTGCATGTCAATCATACCTTAATAAAGCTGTTTTAAAAAATAAACTAATACAAAACAAAAAAGGAAATGAAATCAAGAAAGTACATTGAATTAAATCAATACAAGATAATTCAAAAACAAAAGCCCTGCTATTATCTTTTAAGTCTGCTGCCTAGAAACAGCTTCATCATAACTGATTATTTCTTAAGGTTCAGAGGCTAATCTTAATGATTGTGGTACCATTTTAAAAATAAAAAGTAAATAAAGCAAAACTATGGTAGTGCTAGTTGATTAAAATAAAAGAGTCACTGGCTAGAACATAAGTGAGTGACGGTCACTTTAAATAGGGTGGTCTGAGAGTGACTTATGAGAGCGGGTAGCCAAGAGAAAATCTGGAGTAAACGTGCTCCAGGCAGACAGAGCTCGCTATCCAGAGGTGCTCAGGGGGAGTGAGCTTGGCATGTTGGAGGAAGAGACAGGAGGCCTTAGTGAGCCAAGGAAACACCACGCTAGAGAACAGGGAAGTGTGCAGCAGCCATATGGTGCAGACCTTATGGTTCACGGCATGAGGTTTGGGTCATGTTCTAATTAACATGGGAAGCTGTCAAAGGGTTTTAAGTAGTGGAGAGATAGGCTCTACTTCAGATTTAGAGAGACAGTAGTAAGTGCTCTGCTAGAAGTTGACAGCAGGGGGTAAGCATGGACTTACCCCCTGGTAAGGCAGTGGGACTGGTTAGGGTGTTCCTGCCAAGGGTCAGGGAGAGAAAATGATGAGTTGATGACCAGTGTTTAAGGTTTGAGACATCCTTTTGGAAGTAAATCAAACAAGGCTTACTCATAGGTTAGATGTAGAGAGTGAAGAAAAAACAGTGGAGACTCCAAGCAATGGGATGAATGGTAATGATTTTAACCATCTTGACTGGGGTCACAGATGTTTTTGGAGCAGAAACCCAGAGTCTTTTTTGTGCACAATCAGTTTGAGATGTCCATTAAAAACTCAAATGAAGATACTACACAGGAAACTTGATATATGAATCTTGAGTTAGGGACCGGGTTAAACTGCTGATATAAACTTAGTAATCATCAGCATACAGGTGATCCTTAAAGCCAGGAGGGGCTCACCTTAGGAAAGAGGGTAGATAATAAAAATAACTAGTGTTCATTACATGCTTACCATATGTCTAAGACTCAGCTAAGTGGTTTTTACATGCTATGCTGGGCGGTCCCCAAGGCCACCCCAGCTTCTATGATTTGCTAGGAGAACTCACAGAGCTCAGCATATGGTCATAATCACAGCCGTGATTTGTTACATCAGAAGGATACAAAGCAAAATCAGCAAAGGGAAAAGGCACCTGGGGTGAAGTCTAAGGGAAACCAGGTCCTCTCTGTAGAGTCACACAGGACGTGCTTCATTCTCCCAGCCATGAGTGTGGTAACCCCTGTGAAATACTGCCAAACAGCGAAGGTTATTAAAGACTCAGTGCCCAGGATTTTTATTAGGGGTAGATCACGTAGGCAGCCTGTGCCTGGCACTTGCCAAAATTCCAGACTACCAGAGGGAAAGCTGGTGTTCAGAAGAAACCATATTGTTTTCATGAGCAGTTTAGGTGCAGTGAGGGCACCCTTATCAGTTAGATGGTTAGGAACCCTCCTGAAATCCAAGTCCCCAAACGCCAGCCCAAGGCCAACCTCATCAGAAGCCTTTCTAAAGATAAGCAGCCAAGACTGCTCTGTTGACTCTTTTCTGCACAAGCCTTAAATTATTTCAGACTCCAACTACCTTCTGAGATAACTCCTATTACTATCCTTATTTCACAGATGAGGCAACAGGGGGAGAAAGCTCTGTCAGCTAATAGGTGAAGAGTTTGGGAATTGAAACCTGACAGTTTGGTGCTTGTGAGGGAGCTCTTGGATACTTTGCAAAGGAGCCTCCTGCAATAGAGAACAGAAAACACCAGGGGAGAAGGGTTGAAGGGCTGAGCCTTGGGTGCACCAACAGTTAGAGGTCCAATGGACAACAGGGTAAGACCAACCAAGGAAATGGGCAGAAAGCCAGGAGGGCCATGCAGTCTGTCTCAGGACTGAAAGAAGAGTTCAGAAAATGAGTTATTTGGAATCACCACATTGGAGGAGTGCAAAGATTGTTGCTGACAAGTTAAGTACATGAACTAACTTTAATTTTCCAGCTTTGTCTCCTACCACAATGTCAAATACTCTACGTCTGACCACAGGGGCCAGATGCTTTTCCACAGGCATTACCATTGCTATTGAAGCTGTTATTCCTTTACACACATTCTCCCTATTATCTGAAATATTATTCCACTGTTTTCTAGGTAGCACTTTCTAGTCATCTTTCAAGAGCTGTACCTAATAGTCCTTTCTTTGTAGAATATTGCTGCCTCTCCCAAACAGAGTCATCTACTTTATCCTCAGAGTTCTTTTCTTCATACTTCGAATACAAATCTGTTCTTATTAAATTCATTTTATTTGATTACTTTTCAGCACCCTTCTCTAGCCTGCACCTGCACCTTATTCATATCTATACTGTCAGCATCTAGGGTAGTGTCTAGAACATAGCAGATGCTCAAGAAATATGAGAGGAAGGAAGAAAAGAAGGAAGGAAGGGAGGAAAGAAGGAAAGGAAGTGGGGAGAGGAAGGGAAGAGGAAGGAAGATAGACTGAGGGAGTTCCACTGAGAAGCAGAAAAGCTAAACAGGGAGATCAGCTTGGTGCCTTGTGACCACCTGGGGCGGGGGCATAGGGAGGGTGGGAGGGAGGGAGATGCAAGAGGGAAGAGATATGGGGATATATGTGTATGTATAGCTGATTCACTTTGTTATAAAGCAGAAACTAACACGCCATTGTAAAGCAATTATACTCCAATAAAGATGTTAAAAAAAAAAAAAGCTAAACAGAAAAAGTGTTTGGGGTGAATGTATATAATATTTCCTGAAACTCAAGCACCTGAGATTGAATTGGAAATATTTTATTTTATTTTATTATTATTATTATTTGGCCGCACCATGCAGCTTGTGGGATTTTAGTTCCCCAACCAGAGATCAAACCCGGGCCCTTGGGGCTTCCCTGGTGGCGCAGTGGTTGAGAATCTGCCTGCTAATGCAGGGGACACGGGTTCGAGCCCTGGCCTGGGAAGATCCCACATGCCGCAGAGCGGCTGGGCCCGTGAGCCACAACTGCTGAGCCTGCGCGTCTGGAGCCTGTGCTCCGCAACGAGAGAGGCCCGCGCATCGCGATGAAGAGTGGCCCCCGCTTGCCACAACTGGAGAAAGCCCTCGCACAGAAACGATGACCCAACACAGCCAAAATCAATCAATCAATCAATCAATCAAAACATACGCATCTGATTCAAGATCCTCATTAAAAAAAAAAAAAAAAAAAAAAAAAAAAAAACCCGGGCCCTTGGCAGTGGGAGTGCGGAGTCCTAACCACTGGACGGGCAGGGAATTCCCTGGAAATATTTAAATTCTAGTAATGTGTGTATTGAATTTGCATTTTCCTAACTGGTGTTATGCAAACAAATCTATAAAACTTACTTTCCATGCATACATAAGTACCTGAGAGATATAGATTGAAATGTCCTAGGCACTGTTTTTTTCTTCCTTCCACCAAAGTCTTTCTTGGACTAGCTAAAATGCAAACTTTCACGAGAAGAGCACAAGAGGAATATTTTAAAGGGAAGTTTATTTCCTAGTGTAAATGAATTTATCAGGACTTTTCCCAGGGATACATTTTTTTTGTGAGGAGAAGGAGAAAAAATATGGGGATATGGGGACTCTAAGACAGGTAGCCATAAAGGAAAAAAATTATCCAGAACTAGGAGGCTAAGAGATCAGGGAAATCAGATTGTGTGCTTCACACAATATCTCATCTTCTGAAATACAACCAGAAAAACTCCTATACAGAGATACGAAGGGGACATGCGGATCCTGTTTCCAAAGGGGTTTAGAGATTGGTAGAGGAAATGCCAGTCATACATGGTAGTTAACCACATGGGACAGGGGATATGGGATACAGGCTCGCTCTAGGCATGGACCAGCTATGAGGGCTGACTGCAGGCCATATTCTACTCCTACAGTGTGCTATGTGTTCAAGAATATTCCTCAGACTGGGGTGCATGAGACAACATGGAAAGTTGGCAGGGCCATCTGACCACAGCTCCACAGTTCTCCCCTACTCACAGATGTTTCCTGCCTTCCCCATGAAGTGCAGCCTCCTCTGAGGCCTCTGGGTTTTCTTGTAAATGCATCTGCAGTAGCCAGATCCTGTTTCAAAGTTTGTTTCAGGCTGGCCATCATTAAAAGGAGAGTCATGAAGAATTTATTAGAGGAAACACTGAACACAGTGAACTGATTCTATGTCTTTATGTCCCCTTTTCTAGCCACTCCATTTTTATTATGGATAAACTGATTTTCAACCTAACTAACTCACTTTTTATTCAAGAAAAAAAAAAAGAAAAGAAAGAGAGAGAAGTGAATTTTGCATCCTATACAGTTCTTTCTTAAATGAGTTGAGATTTAATAGATGTTAAAAAATGCGTTTACAGAAATTAACAGCATTTTAGGTGCAAGTACTGGCGAGTGTAGTGTATGTGTGTGTTTGTGTGTGGGCGTGTGTGTGTTCTCTCTGGAGGGGGTTGCCTAACTGCTCTGCTCACTCTGAGCAACTAAACCATAATTCTAACAGTGTAGGTGTTCATATTCACAGCATCTATAAATAAGGACAAATTGTGCTGTTGGAATTGATTGCAACCACACTCTGTAAAGAGATCCACACTCAAGTGATAGTCTGTGAAGCCCATCCCTGCTTCAACGCTTCTGCAGTTGCTCTTGCTTCCTGCTGAACCATTTTGCTGCACATCTCAGAGCTCACCTCTCTCACCACTGAGGTCTGAGCTCAGGAGGCTTTCCCCAACCCCATGGGCCATGGGCCCACGCTCCCACCTTATCATCCTATCTGATTTCTTCTATCCTCTGTGGAGTGTCTATCACAATCCAAAACAATATGATGGATTGATTGATTGATTGACTCTATTGGAGAATGTAAGCTGAGAGTTGGAGCTTTCTTTTCATTCTATCCCCAGATTATCAGAACAGTTTCTGGCACTTTGGAAGCACCAACAAGGTATTTGATGTGAAAGTCAGAATGATTTCTAAAGCCTATACAGTGGATTCTGATACTGTCTCCTCCAACTCCTCAATAAGAAACTCTTCATGAGTCTTAACCATTTTGCTAAGTAAACAGTCTGTGTTTGTCACATGGGAATCATCTGTGTCTAGCACTTCCTATTGCCTCTGCATATTCTAGTTATTCTAGTGGGTTCTGAATGCCCTTTTCCTGCCCCAGGTTCCAAATAATTCTAAAGTGATATTTTTATCATGTTTATTAAGTCTTCTTAAAGTCTGAAAACAGTGGAGTTATAACTCAGTTTCTCTCACTGAAGGATCTTGTCTGCTTTATCTGTATGCTTGCTCATTGAGACTAGTTTTAAAATTCTTTCCTGGGAAAGAGTCTCATTTGTTTTTAGTCAAACTGAAATTTCACACTTGCAAAGCTGTCTTTCATCCTTTTCCTTTGGAATAATAGCTTAGGATGTGATTGGTTAATCATTTTGTGTGTAATCATATTGATTACACATGCATGTGAAAAAAAACCCTGAAACCGACATTGCAACCTATTAGCTCATGGATTGACTCTCCCCCGAGATTTGTGTCTGGTCCATCTAGTGTTGACCTGTAAGATATTTAAATTTCAGCTATTAGCCAGCCTTTGAAAATGGAGAGCTTGCACATGAAATGTAACATTTCAAACTTCTCTTGAAAAGCTAAGGATCTGGGAAAAAATAATCATCTGGACAATAATCTTCTTGGACTACTAGCACCTTCCTTTTTCAGGTGGGTCATGAAGCCTCTAGCTGCCCAAATCCTCAGCCCTCCCTGTGGCTGTTCCAAACGAAACCAGAATCAGTTCCTTTTCTCATCAGAAGCCTATATTCTTTGAGTTATTTTGACTGCTTGAGAATTGAAAGATCTAAATGTCTGTCCATGTTCTAAAAAATTCAGTGAAGCTAGTATACTTCTTTATTTTAAAAAGGCAACCACAACTCAACAGTAAATATTAGTTATATATTCATTGTAGTCTTCATAAGCAAGCAATTTAGAAAAAAATATGTGGGATAGATTGGCCTCTGTAGGAGACTACCCCTGCAGGGGAAATATATTCTCATTACTAGGCACAGGAATAGTTTTTCTGGAATTACAAAGTCAGGGTTATGTTGAATAAAGGAATATCTTCACCTTTAATAGGAGTTAAAGGAGTAGAATGTTTTCTCTCAATAGATTCAAAGCTTCTTCTGTTAAAGGAGACAGAACTGCGTTTGAATTCTGACTTTATCTTCTGTGAATTGTTGGCAAGTCTGTGAATATCAGATCTTTTAACTGTGGGACGAAAGGACTATATGCACCACCATGAGGGGCAATAAGGAAGAAATGGTAATATACATAAAGTGGTTAGTCTTTTATCCAGCCAAAACAGGCTGCCCTAGGTGTTTTAATCTTCACCACGTCATCATTTCTTTAACCCCATGCTCTTTAGAAGGCATCTAAGCTGATGGCAAGATAAAGATGGAATGCAAGAAAGCCAAGGTTATGTGTTCAAACTTTTTCACCTAAAGACAAAGGATATATTTTTTTAACATCTTTATTGGAGTATAATTGCTTTACAATGGTGTGTTAGTTTCTGCTGTATAACAAAGTGAATCAGCTATACGTATACATATATCCCCATATCTCCTCCCTCTTGCATCTCGCTCCCACCCTCCCTATCCCACCCCTCTAGGTGGTCACAAAGCACGGAGCTGATCTCCCTGTGCTATGTGGCTGCTTCCCACTAGCTATCTATTTTACATTTGGTAGTGTATATATGTCCATACAAAGGATAATATAAATATTAAAATATAAATGCTTACAGACATTTATATAAAATATATACCAAATACATACCAAGGTAAATAACTGCCTACGGTTCTCAGATTTCTGGATTTCATGAGGCAGAATTTTTTAAATATAAAATATAAAAAAAAAAACAACTTTTTTTTCCCTGAGTAAGCAAACAAACAGCAAAAGAAAAAAGTTGCAATTTATTATTATTACCAACATTTTATGTAAGAAAGGACATTTAATTCTCCTCAGAAAGGGTAAGAAGGACACAATTTCAGAATGAATGACAGCTCTTTAAATAGAATCAATGTAACCTAATGAAAAACTCACCAGATTACTCTTATTATTCTTATTTTTCCATAGACTATAAAAGTGTCCGTGAACCAAAGACCTAGATCAGCATTTGAAAACCATTTGTGTAGACTCCGCTTAAAGTTTAAAGTTCTTGTTTCAGTGCCTAAGCTTTACGGTCACGTATTTAAATTATAGTATCTGCAAAAATAAACCTGACCTAATTAGATGACTCAGTTCCTCAAACTATCACACAATCCTCCAGCACTGGGATTAACCAAGTGCTTGTAAGTTTCTGTGTTTGATGGGTTGATTGGGGGGAAGGAAAGAGACAGGTCGAATGTCTTCCCTTCCGAGTCCCTTTTCCATCCATCCATCCTCTGTCAACAAGTTTGTGGAGGGAGTGAAGGGAGTAATGGCAGAGACAACTAGCTGCTTCCCAATATCTTTTCCCATCCCTCCTTAGGACAGAACTCTGATTCTGTTGAAGTTGGCAATGTGTGCAGCTAAACCTCCTTCATTAATCAAGTTCCCTTGCAGACAGTGGTGGCTAGGTGACACCATTCTGACCAATGAGCTATTGTAGAAATTGGTGGTGAGGCTTGAGCAAAACACTCTTTAAAGCAGGGGCTTGCTTAGCTGCCCCCTTTTTCCCCATGGAAAAAACAAAACACTATGGCCAGATCTGCTACTGGCAACCAAACTCAATCCGTAACTCATACAAATATAATAAATAGAAAAAGGAAGAAATACTTTCCTCAGTAACAGAATAGAAAAACATGGTAATCAGAAGAACATATTACTCTACATCGTAGTGACTGATGAACCATTACATATGTATCATAATAAGTCAGCCTGTTTCCTTGGAAATTTAAAAGTAGAACGTGGATAACCTCATTATGTGTCATTACATATACAATAGTAGACAAAAAAGCATGTATAACACGTGTTATGATTTGTACTGTGTTCCCCCAAAAGATATGTTGAAGTTCTAACTTCCAGTACCTCAGGATGTGACCTTATTTGGAATCACAATCATTGAACATATAATTAGTTAAATTAAGATGAGGTCATTCTGCAGTAGGATGGGCCCATAAGCCAAGTGACTGGCGTCCTTTTAAGAAGTGGCAAGAGAGACACACAGGAGGAGAATGCCATGTGACAATGGAAGCAGAGATTGGAGTGCTGTAATTGCAAAAGCTAAAGAACACCAAGGATGGCTGTCCACCATGAGAAGCTAGGAAGAGGAAGGGAGGATTCTGCATAATCAGAGGAAGCGTGGCCCTGCCAACACCTGGATTTTGGACTTCTAGACTCCAAAATCATAAGAGAGTAAATATCTGTAGATTTACCTCACCCAATTTGTGGCATTTTGTTACAGCAATCCTAGGAATGAGTACTACGCAAACCAAGATACTTTTACTCAAGAACGTTAAAGCACTTTAGGAGTTATAATCAAGATAATTGTAGATCTTATTTGAAAAACTTTTTCTAATGATAGATTTTCTTATTTTTTGTATTAGATAATATAGAAACTTTTAAAGAAGAAAATAAATCTGTTTACAATACCACAAGTAACCAGTAATGCTTTGTGGCATTTGCTTTCAATATTTTGTGTATGAAATTTGTGGGCAATATTTATATGTATGTGTAGAATTATGCCTGTGTATTTATTATGTGTACATGAGAGAAAGAAAGACATTGTGTGAATATTATATTTCTCCCACCCTCTCCTCCCTCCCTCTTTCGTTTCTTTCTTCCACACATATTTGGAGAACACTCTGAATGCCCAGGCACTCTCCTGGGTACTAGGGACACAGCAGTGAATATATCAGATAAAATTCCTCCTTTTATGTGTTTTACAATTTGGTTTATTATACAAAATAGCCTGGCATTTCCAAAACATTGTGTTAAAATGGAGCAGCGCAGAGTGTCATGGAAGCACACCCGCTGGTACTAAGCATACACTGGAGAGTTTGAGGAGGGCTTCCTGGAGGAGTTAGGTCTCAGCTGAGGACAGATGGAAGAAGAGCAGCAGTTAGGAAGAGAAGACCAGGGGTATTCCAAGCAGAAGGAGAGGCGGATGCAGAGACATGGGCAACAGAGAACAGGACACGTTTGAAGAACGTAAAGAAGTTCAGTATTCCCAGATTATTAGTAGAAGGGGAACATTGGCAAGAGATGCATTATGCAAGGGCCAGACCATGAAGGGCATTCTGAAGGCTATTTAGAAGTTGGACTATCTTAATATAGAGAAAAACAGTGACGAGTTTTTGCAGATGAAGTGAAATGATCAGATTTGCATTTTAGGAAGATCTGATTAGAAGCAATGTGCAAGATTTACTGAAAAGGGTCAAGGCTACTGAAGTGATCCATGAAAAAGATGATGGCAGCTCAAAACAGGGCTTGACAGTAAGGATTGGGACATTATCAAAAGGTAAAAGTGAGGACATGGTACTTATTGGCATAACAAGCTTATTAACTAAAAAACAGTGATGAAGAGTGTGTGACGAGGGCCTACTGGGTAGATGGCAGTGCTGGTCATGAGATGGCATCAGGGATATGGCAACAAAAGAAAGTTTGGGGTGAATGACATGAAAGAGATAATGAATATTTGACATTTTGAATTTAAGATGATTGTGAAACATCCATGTAGACAGACACTTGGGGAATATGTCTAATGCTCCGCAAAGAACTTTGAGCCAGAGACTTGCATTTCAGAGTTGTCAATGCATTTTTGATAATGTTGAAGCTTTGGGAATAGACAAGAGTGCCCATGAAGAATGTGCAGACTGAAAAGAAAGTGACTGACTGAGTTCTAAGGAACATCAGGATTTAAGGGGCAGGCAGAGTAAGCGTAACTTACATCAGAGACAGCAAAGCAGAAACCAGAGTGGAGAAAGAACAAGGAGTGTGCAATGCCATGGATGTCAAGTGGAGATAGCATTTCATGGAGAAAATCAATACTCAGTTGTAGTGATTAAAACAATGCAGTTCAGGCATAAGAATAGGTAGATCAATGGAAATTACTAGGCTAAAATACCTAAATATATGTGAGACTGCATTCTATGATAAAAGCAACGTTTTAAATTAGTGGCGAAGAGATAGATTATTTAGTAAGTGGTACTGGGTCAAGAACAAGTTGTACGGAAACATATATATATAGGAAATGATCTTTTCTCCTTTCTTTATACCAGTAAAATTTCTAAGTGTACCAGAAATGTAAATAATTACAAAGTAAAGTTGTAAAAATACTTTTAAGTGATATAAATGATAACAGCGATATAGTGTTGGGATGGAAAAAGTCATTCTAAGCATGACATGAAGGCTAGAAATCATAAGGGAAAGACTGATACATATAGGTAACCTACAAGCTTAAAACTTTTCTATAGAAAAAATGTCATAAAATGTAGATAAACAAAATATGGGGAAGAACTTGCAATACAATATATAGAAAAGGAATACTAACCCTCCTGTACACAAGACTCTAAAAAAAAAAAAAAAAGAGTAGTTAAATGCTTCCGTAGAAAAATATGTGGAAATGTGAGTATGTTGCACACAAAAGACAAAATATAAAAGGATAATGAATATATGAAATGTATTAAGAATCCCTAGCAATAAAGGAAATATTAATAAATGCAACAATAAAATAGCATTTATTGGCTATCAACTGGAAAAAGATTAAAGTAGATTGTCAAAAGCTAGTGCTAGGGGTGTAAATTGATACAAATGTCCTCCCTTCTTATCAAGGGGCACATAACAAATGGGGTTTGGAGCGAAGCTGCCTGAGTTTGAATGCCAGCTTCACCTCTTTCTACTTGCGTGGCATCGGACAACTTAACCTTTTAATGCCTCGGTTTCTTCATCCATAAAAGAGAGTAATAATAATGATACCTACCTCATAGAGTTGTGAGCAGAAAAAAGGTACTAATATATGTCAAGTACTTAGTGCTTAGCATAAAGTAAGAACTAGTAGTAGTAGTGCTTATTATTACTATCATTTTCTTTTCTTTCCTCAGCTTAAATTTTCTTGCCATTATTTTAACATGTCTCTCATATTCAGAAGTACCTTCAATGTTTGCTCCATTGCCCTTCTATCCTACCTTCTTGGGTTTCTGAAAAGTTTAATTGTCTATATTTCAATAGCATTCTATAAAAAATTTTATATAAACTTTATAAACAAATTTTTTAAAGGACTCAAAAACTAAATTTCAATATTCTGCCTATGTAATTCAAACCATAACTGAGTTTAAGAGTTTTCTTGCTTTGAATTCCATAGTATGGTAAATATAGGGTTTCCTAGGATACCACATTTTATAGACACTGAGGTCTGTTAATTTGAGTTCTTACTCCATATGAATCATTCCTCAAGAGTAATTTAGATACTTAGAATGAATACATGCTATTTCTGGAAGAGTTTCTAAAATATCCCTACCATGGTTCTTATATACAACAGGAATCTGACATCATTGATAATATTTATTCATTTAAAAAAATCTCTGGCAGGGGTGGTGGTGGTGTGATGAATTGGGAGATTGGGATTGACATATATACACTAATATGTATAAAATGGATAACTAATAAGAAACTGTTGTATAAAAAAATAAATAAAATTAAAAAACAAAACAAATCAAAAAAAATCTCTTACAAAAGGGACTAACAAAATTCATGAATCCATTTTAAAGCAATATTTATTCAGTGATTTCCAGCTTATTGAGCCCTTATAAATATCCCACTGTTTGAATCTCACAACAATCTCATAAGTAATCAAAACAGAATTGCTTAGTATCTCCATTTTACAAATGAGGATGGTAAGGCTAAGAGAAATTATGTGAATTGCCTAAGGTTGTACAGTAAGAAAATAGTCTAGTCTGGAACAGAAGTCTAAATTCCATTATATTTATTCCGTCTATCCCTAGTCATTGTCAAATGTATGTTCTTGTTCCCATGGCTGTGGTTACCTTTGTAAGGATAAGAAGGGGAAGAAGGAGAGAGAGAGAAAGAAAAGACAGCAAGACAGAGCAGTACTATATTGTTCCTTTTCTACATTATTCCATTGTTGACCACACAACACTGCAGCATCATTGCTTCCTGGCCATAAAATGCAAATAACATAGAATCTCTAATTTAAAAACATATTTATCATATTTACTGAGAACATGTTTGTCTTTTAGCAAATATAACTAATCCCAAAGTAAGAGCATTTTGATGGAATACTTCAGAGTACTCAGAGGTAAACTTGAAGGATCAAGTCCCCACTGCTAATACTCTCATCCTCCTCATAAGCCTATGATTCCTAACACATATTAAGCGTAGTTAATGATTCTCAAACATAGTCATTTTGGCCTCTTTAAGTGTAAAACTGACAAAGAAAAACTATTACACTTTAGGAATTTGTTTTACCTTCATATTTCTTTTAAAAAGAAGTGCCAGGCATGGTAAAGGCAGTATTGATGGAAAAGCCAAAGAACATCCTCACTCCAGAAGGTCACAGTGTAATGTTAGTCATCAGACAGGTGAATCTACAAAGACAGTGGATGCATGCATAATAAAGGAACACAGTAGGAAAGTAAACAGGGCTAAGTCATCTCCTCCAATTCCTCTGATACCTAGCAATAGACAAAGTTCACTTACTACCGAGTATAACACTAATGCTAAAACCAAGCTAGAACTTTACCTAATTTTCCTCCTTCCTCAATTTCATACTTTTCATCCTATGTATTTAAAAAAAATTATTTACTTATTTATTTATTATTTTTGGCTGTTTTGGGTCTTCGTTGCTGTGCGCGGGCATCTCATTGCATTGGCTTCTCTTGTTGTGGAGCACGGGCTCTAGGCATGTGGGCTTCAGTAGTTGTGGCACGTGGGCTCAGTAGTTGTGGCTCGCAGGCTCTAGAGCGCAGGCTCAGTAGCTGTGGTACACAGGCCTAGTTGCTCTGCAGCATGTGGGATCTTCCCGGACCAAGGATTGAACCAGTGTCCCCTGCGTTGGCAGGTGGATTCTCACTGTGTTACCAGGGAAGTCCCTCACCCTATATTTTCGAGTTTATTCTCTTTCTTCCCTAGCATACATTTGCATATTTAGCCTCTAAGTAGATAATTGGTTAAGTCAAAATGTAGCTTTTTTTTCAATATAAGTAATTTAGGGGCAAATTCAAACCAATGCAACAGAAGGTTTAAAAAAAAACACAACAGACATTAGCTACCCACAATAGATGCTCATTCTCTACTTTCCAAAGAATGTATGTTGAAATCACTTAGTGACAAGAAAGACATGTAAATTTCCCATGGCTGACAAGCCTAGAGCTGTCAATGGGATCTACAATAACACGGCCCCGTGTTTGTGGCTTTCTGACTGAGAGCCATGTTTTCAAGCCTTCTGATATCAGTTGGGCTAAATGCCACCTACTAAGTGATTGTGGTTTAAATTCCAAAAGCATGGGAGCATAACATTATTCACTAAACATTTTTCACACTCCTTTTTACTTCAGCATGGTCATCTACCTGTTCTTGAAAGTATGTGTTCTTGCTTTCTAAAGTTATCTTTTTAGCTTCACTTGAAATAAAGGTTGAGCAGTAATAAAGTAGTCAGGGCTGTTCATTAACCTTCATAGCTCACTGAAGGACATCGGTAACAGAGGTATAGCTAAATGTAAGTAGGGGAAATGTGACTCTGTATGTGTGTGTGACTGTCTTTGTTTTCTAGGTACTTTTTCACTGGAGCAGAACTGCAACATGTGAGTATCAGCAAAAAAAAAAAAAAAAGGAAATCAGGAAGACACCTAGGCACCTAGGAGATAATATATTGTGGCTGAGAGGTATTAAAAATCTAACCTGTCTAACCAATGACAACCTACTGTCCTTTTTCCACTGACACTTTGCTGTGCAAAATTTCAGAGCAGTGGCTGAAGTACAGAAGCAGCTGCTTTCCCCCCAACTCCCTTAGTTTTATTTTCTTGAAAATTAATCACTTGTCTTCCAAACTATTTCATCACCCCTTCCCACTCCACTGAATGTCACAACTCTAAATCCACATGATCCTCAAAAGTTCTTTCCTTGGCTCAAGCTCAATTTTGTCTTGATGAAAATGTTCAAGTATGGGGGCTTCCCTGGTGGCGCAGTGGTTGAGAATCTGCCTGCCAATGCAGGGGACACGGGTTCGAGTCCTGGTCTGGGAAGATCCCACATGCCGCGGAGCAACTGGGCCCGTGAGCCACAATTACTGAGCCTGCGTGTCTGGAGCCTGTGCTCCGCAACAAGAGAGGCCGCGATAGTGAGAGGCCCGCACACCGCGATGAAGAGTGGCCCCCACTTGCCGCAACTAGAGAAAGCCCTCGCACAGAAACGAAGACCCAACACAGCCATAAATAAATAATAAATTAAAAAATTTTAAAAAAATTAAAAAAAAAATGTTCAAGTATGTCAAACAATGATCATGTAAGAATTTTCCAAATTCAAACATCAATCAAAAATTCCATAAGGCTTTACTCTGAAAAAATAAAAATAAACAAATGTCAAGACATCTAATTTAGGATGCAATGAATGAACAATGCAATTAGTCTATTAAATTGCCAGACTATATTATGATCATATAATTTACACGAAAAAACTATGTATCTAGGAACTTCCCTGGTAGTCCAGTGGCAAAGAATCTGCCTTCCAACGCAGGGGACACAGGTTCGATCCCTGGTTGGGGAACTAAGATCCCACATGTCACAGGGCAACTAAGCCTGCGAGCCACAACTACTGAGCTCGCGTGCCTCAATAAGAAAGCCCGCATGCTGCAAACTACAATGCCCATGTGCTCTTGACCCCTGGCACCACAACTACAGAGCCCACGGGCCCTGGAGCCCACGTACCACAACTAGAGAGAAAACCCTCATGTCACAGCTAGAGAGAAGCCCGGCGCCACAATGAAGACCCCGAGTGCCACAACTAAGACTCGACGCAGCAAAAAATAAATAAATAAAATAAATAAATATTTTAAAAAAGAATGTAAAAACTTTAAAAAAGACCTACATTACACTTAATTTTAAAAAAAAACTGTGCATCTACTGTGAAAGGATACACAATAAAACTAACAACTACTGGCTGTTCCATGTGGTAGGGACATAGTGAAGAAGAGTTTTCCTTTTGGTAGCATAACTAATTTTATTTTATGCTTCGTTTTTCATATTATATATGAATAATGTTTTTTAAGCAAGACTGGAATACTTAAGTAATTTTTAAAAAGAAAAGTGATAGAAAAATTCAAGAATATAGAATGAGATAACCAAAGATGGACTTATTAATCATGATACAAGAAGGTACCTAAAATTTTCCCTAGCTCATCTGATGAGAATTCCTAACCTTCAGGCTTGTTACAGGTGAAATTTCCAAATAGAAACAGGATTTCAATAAGAATGACAAGGAATGTTTAGAATTAAAACATTTGTATTAGTTCTGATAACACGTAAGTAGCTAACAGGGATTACTGCTCCTAGTCTAACACACAGCAGACCTCTGACTGAAAGGAAACAAGGCTGTTAAATATAAAGAAGGCGGCAGTAAGAAGTAAGGTCCTTTAGAGTGTTCAGGGATGGTGAGTCACTCTCTTAGATATCTATGGCATCTGTATAAAGAACATTTGCTCCTTTCTCTTCCTAAACTGCATTAACTCTGAGCTTCAATGCAGGGTTGTTAACCTGGGGCCTATGGCCCCCCCAAAGCATTACTGAGTAGAGAAAATTCAGGAAATTTATTAACTTGGATGCGCAAAAATTTTCACCTCTATTTCCATCAAAATCTCATTGAAATTTAACATTTCTTTAGTGACAAATGTTGGCAACAACAGCAGTTGCATCAGTGGTACCTTTAATTTTCCCACCAAAGAAATGACAGATATTTTTATATCACATCACAGTTGTCTATCTCTAAATATTATTTATGCACATTACACTCCAAAATTATAGTAGTTGTTATGTCTGCTGCTAGATCTTGTTATTTAATGTTTTAATAAAGCAGCACAAATGTGTTTTTAAAAATATTTTGACAATTGTATTTTATTATTCTTGATTCCCTCAAATTCCCACATATTTTATTATACAAATCTAAATATATTCTTCTATGAAGGGGCTCATATATTGCCAGAGTTACCGGTTCACCAGATTGCCAAAGAAGTCCATGGCACAAAAAAAGCTATTGCTGTGTGCTCCTAAGAGGCCAGTCCTCTCTAGATGCCTCTCCTCTGGTTCCCATATTGCCCTGTGGTACCCCTATCCAACCCTGCCACCACATTTTCATCATCAGTCTCTTGTCTCTCCCCTACGATCCAGCACAGCAACTGACACAAAAATACATGTGCAAGAAAAGGTTTTGCAAGTGAAACGAAGAAGCAACATGAAAACACTGGGTCCCTGAGGTCGATAGAAAAGCAACAGTGAAATAATTCACAGCCTTTCCTGGATCAAATCCCTATCAACACCATTAATATAGCTGAATTCTAACAGTTTGAAACTAATTTCAGTGCCCTAAAAATTATGCTAAAAATCTAGGATATTCATATTCTCCCAAGTAAGCAGTAATCTTTTCCCCTTACATTCATAACATATTATCCTTCTATGATATTTAACATACTCTGCTTTGGTCAGAGTTGTAAATTCATGCATATACACATACATAGCTGTCTGTGAGTATATATATACATACAGGGAAATGTGGTTTGGCCCACATTCACCTCTCTGTTGTTGCCTCTGTATATGCAAGCAGTCAGCGACCTGTCTATGGGACTATCCAGAAGTAGCAGTTTTAGCTATTGTCCAGAATTAAGTGATTTGAGACCCAGGTGGCAACTGGGGGCCAAAGAAGAAGCATATGACATCGAGGTATAGGAGGGCAGCCTAGTAACAGAAAAAGACCCAAACCTCCTTTTGCCCAACATACGTTTCTAAAGTTGAGGAATACTATTTGTTCAAAGGATATGGACACTGAAGATTTATAAAAAGGGTATGAGGTACTTTCAAGTGAGTAAAAAGTTGCCATTTACATTTTTGTCAATTGAACTTTTAGCATTTAGAAGAAGAAGTTCTGTTAATGTTGGAGAGGCTAGTTTCCCCTACAGAACCATGTCTTTTATTAAAAAAAAAAATCACTAGATCCACCATAATGTTTGGTACCACATTTTACACATAGTAGGTACTCAAGGTTTTTTCAAATGAATTAATGATTTATTGTCTGAACCCACTTCTCATAAATAAAATAGGGTCACACGAGATAAATCTCAGTTACTCTATTTGAGATTAGACTTCTGAGAGGCATGCTTAACATGTGCAGAGTCATTTTACTAATCTAGTAATACTTTGGATGAAAAGGCTAATGCATTTTCAAAACAACTTAAGAATGATAAAATTTACATGACTGCACATGCAGATTATTCTTCAAACACTTGTAGAATATTAACTGCTTTTCAAGAATTATCACAGCTTTTTAGTTTTGACAAATATTGTAGAAGATTAAGGTTTTAGATCATCCTGGACCTGGAAATCAAATTGTTAGCTCCATATTTTCCTAGGAATTTGAACCTAAGTTTTGCAATAACACTGCTACTTATGAAGCACATTGTCCTCAAATGCACTGACGGGTTTAAAAAAACTGAAATCAAATTAAAAACCGGCATACTTGGGTTCTAGTCCTAATTAATCAAGTGACAATATTTCTGTCTGCTGTGTGAACTCTTAGATCCCATTAGAGTTCTAAAATTCTATGAACCTGTGAAGTCAGCTATGGATGATCAGGTATGACAGCAACCCTGCCATAGACGTCAGTCGTATCTGACTTTGTGCTGTCACAGATATCACTTCCAGCTCCTGAACGGCATTACTCCCAAGTCCCATTTGATGTCAGATGGCAGGCAGGACAGGATCGTTAAAGTCCTAGATTATAACCAGTCAACTATTCCTAGAGCAATGCTCATTACTAAACAACTCAGTTAAACTGAATAAAGGCCGAAAGGCAACACCCTATATACATGCACATATATTTTTGAGTGTGAGAAAAATTTTAAAGATGGAATCATAGTCAGTGTATGCAAAAGATGTGATTAAGAGATACTATGAAGCAGATATGTTTTTAAAAATTATATATGTGCTTCTAAAAAACAGAGGGATGTACAGATTGAACTGTGGTGCTAAAATTAAAGATGGTCTGCTTTAGTTAAACCTAAGGCTGGGGAGCAAAGAAGCATGATAACACCCCGAAAATTTTTTTAATGCAGCCAGAAACCAAACCAAAGATTGTCACTGTGTTGATCATATGGAAATGTGACCCAGTCAAGTGTCTACGCAGCACCCTGCCAACACATGTTAAAGCAGCAAAACCAGGAGCAACACCTTCTCTCTCCCTCAAGGGTCAATATCCCCTAACCTGGTGTTTCTCAAATTTTAGTGTGCATAAAAATCAATTTGTGAGTTCAAGTGTGTATTCCTAGTGCCAACACCAGAGATGCTGATTCAACAAATATGCGCCAAAGTTTAGGATTCTTCATTAGAAAGTATCCTCAGGTTATCATGACATGGGAAGCCTGGTGACCATATTTTGAGAAATGCCACTCAAGCATACGTTGGGCAAAGGGGGGGGTGGTTCTTTTCTGTTACTAGGTGCCTTCTTGTACCTCAATGTCATATGCTTCTTCTTTGGCCCCCAGTTGCCACCTGGGTCTCAAATCACTTAATTCTGGACAATAGCTAAAACTGCTACTTCTAGATGGTCCCATAGACAGGTTGCTGGCTGCTTTTGTACACAGAGGCAACAACAGAGAGGTGAATGTGGGCCAAACCACATTTCCCTGTATTGCTCCATCCCTTTATCCTCAACATCACCCATCTGAAGGCTGATCTATTAGATTTTCCAAAGAGTTAGTGGTAAATAATGGTTAATAAAACACAGAAGAAATTCACTTGATTTGACTGTCCCCAAAATTCAAGAGAAAAGCCCACAAAACTGCTAAGCTATTCATAGGAATTACATTTCAGACATATCCGTGCTCTAACTTTGTTCTTCTTTTATTCATGACTGCCCTTTCCAAAAGTATAGGTGCATCTCTTGTTAGAGAAACCATACCTTCTTCGTCAATATGATACACAGGACACTGCAATCCTCAAAAGTCCAAAATTTCCCAAGTCTGGATCATGACATTAGCAATGACTGTGTCTATAGCATTTGCATATTGGTTGGATTGAATTGCTTTCCTGATAAATTACAATCTCTTTGAGAGCATGGATTCTGCTACTTTCTTTTTTTAACTCGTATGTCATAAGCTTTCAAGTGTATAGATACTAGCTGATGGTGCGACTTGGTGTCCTAGAGATTTAACAAACATAAAAGCTAGGATAGGATTTTTATTATAATTGCAGTTGTTATTGTTATTATTAAGTTTTGTTTCTAAAGAAATAATATTGCATCAGTGATGAGCCCTAGAAAATTAATGAGACAGAGTCCTTGGGTATTTCCAGTAAAGTCACTTCAACAGAACAGATAATGATCCAAAACCAGCTTAAGTAAACAGCCAATCATTTTCTAAGATTTTGGCTAAACAGTAGAAACAGTTTAGTGGTTTAAATATTACTTTGAGGTTGTCTTATATTCACTTGGTATTTACAGGGAAGTCTCCGATACTCTAAAGTGCAGGAAGAAACAGTATAACCCTTAGAGAACATTGACTCCTGTTACTGCTGGTGAAACCACTGGTCTCAGCACATTTTAATATAGTCCAGCAGGGTTTGCAGGCTTTGTCACACTAACACTGAAGAGCTGTTATGCAGATATTTTACTTTGACTTCAGTTTGTAGTCATTGTGAGTCTACTTGGTGAGTAGTATGCCAAAGGGAGAGGAAATAATTGCTGTTGAGGTGCACATTTCAGAAAAAAATGCATTATAGAATATGGGAATAAAAAAAAATGTTTCACAGGCTAAGAGCCCTCGATTTGAAATAAGGCTTCATCTCACACCAGTAGTGTGACTCTGGGCAAAGATATATTGGCAATAATGGAATTTATTGAGCATTTTTTAGATAGGCCTTACACTAAGGGCTTTACATATACTACCTTATTTGAGTGATCTGATTTGCTTAAATCAGCTTCCTTATTGGTAAGATCATTTCTATAAGAATTTAAATAAGACCATAAATTAGAACGTGCTAGATATAGTGTCTGAATCGAAGTAGGTGCTCAATAAATTCTATGTCATCTTCTTCATCAAATAAATTTTTGGTAATCTATTCCAGTAGGTTTTATGTTGTTAAACTATGTATACTTCTGGGAGTTTATGTGAAAATCATTTCCACACAAGGAAAAATAAATACTGTGCTTTAATAAAGTTAGTGAGGGTACATGGTTGTATGAGCCTTGGAAAACAAAAATATTTTATCTGGAAGATTCAAATAGGACCAATGTCAGGAGTATTTTGAGTAGAGAGCAACCTATATGGCACGACTGAAAAGGAACAGAAAACACTTCTATTTTGCTGCTATTCCCTCTGCTACCCTATCTAAACTAATCATAATAATAATCATAAATTGCTGTTGTAGAGCATGGCATTTACCATGAGTTAATCAGTCCTTCTCTTCTATGTTCCTTCCTTCCTCCCTCTCTTCCTTTCTTCCTTCTTTGCTTTGAGTAATAGTTTCAAATACCCCACCATTAGGAGGGAAATATATTTAGACAGTCTTATCCTTAGCCCTGGATATAGTACAGGGAACTCTGCTCAATATTCTGCAATAACCTAAATGGGAAAAGAATTTGAAAAAGAATAGATATATGTATATGTATAATTGAATCACTTTGCTGTACACCTGAAACTAACACAACACTGTAAATCAACTATAGTCCAATATAAAATAAAAATCAAAAAAAAAAAAAAAAGAACTACCAGAGGTAATTTTTTAAAGTATAGGAAAATCAAAAACAATTTCTTACTAGTGTTTTTGTTCCAAGATGAAGATAGAATAGCTAGGTAGGTAGAAGCAAATGTATAATCTTTAAAAATACATATATCACATTTTATTTTATAGCTGATCATCTGTAGTCCCAATCTTTACTGGTTTCATTTATGTGTGATGTTCTTCTTAAGAAATTCATATATTTTTGAATCCTGTATAATAGAATCAACAATAGTTATATCTAGCCTTTCCACTTTTGAGAGATATAAAGCACAGAGCAATTAAAGAGTTGATTAAAACACCACTCGAAGGTGGAGAAAATATTAAAAACTTATGTTAGTATGAATAATAAGATGAAGGAAATAAATTTACCTTAGGTGAAAAATCTAGCACATTCTTTCAGAATTTAAAAATGGCCCAGTACAGACCCAAGTTTGTTCTAAGTAATATTCAGAAACAATGAAAAAAAATTTTACAAGTCAACTGATAGCTGTGTGATTTAATTTGCCAACGGAATAAAATACAGAAAGGAGTAAAGTACCTCAGCAATTGATATTGCTTCCATGCTATTGCAGACAGTGTTAGTTGGCCCCAGAGCAGCCTGTTGTTTCTCCCCCTTTTAGAGCGGAGCTCTCTTATTGATTTTGTTCAGAAGTGTATCAAGTGACTCAGCTGGGCGTGATATTTCTATGTGTTCCAATAATCTATTTAAAATTGGGCATATGGTTCAGGTATGTCCAATGATATATGAGAGAAGACCTGTTGGAAGACCCCTAGTTTGACTTTCTGTGCTCTTAGAAAGAGACATATGGGAAGAAAAGGCACTCTCCTCCTGGAGTTTGTCATGTCTTCCTTGATCCTGGAAATTGGCATTCTTTTGCAACTGTTGGTGGAGTTAAGCTGATGTGCTAAAGATGACAAGGCGGAAAGAAGAAAGAACCTGGGTTTTTATCAATGTCACTGAGCTGCTGAATTAAGTAACCCTAGAACTGCTCTATCTCAGGATATTTTGTTATGTGTAAACTCTTGTATTCCTTAATAAACTAATTGACTTATTTATTGCTCACAGCATCCTGAATCACAAGTTCATTATAAAAATTTGAAAATAGCACTACTATATGATCCAGCAATTCCACTCCTGGGTATTTATCCAAAAAAAAAAAAAAAAGAAAGAAAGAAAGAAAATACTAATTCAAAAGGATACATGCACCCCAACGTTCATAGCAGCAAGACATGGAAGCCACCTAAGTGTCCATCAACAAATGAATGAATAAAGAAGATGTGGTGTGTATATATGTATACACTACTCAGCCATAAAAAAGAATGAAATTTTGCCATTTGCAGCAACATGGATGGACTTGGAGGGTATTATGCTAAGTGAAATAAGTCAGACAGAGAAAGACAAATACTGTATGATATCACTTACATGTGAAATCTAAAAAATAAAACAAACTAGTGAATATAACAAAAAAGAAATAGATACACAGATATAGAGAACAAACCAGTGGTTACCAGTGGAGAGAGGGAAGGGGGGAGGGGCAAGATAAGGGTAGGAGACTAAGAGGTAAAAACTACTATGTATAAAATAAATAAGCTACAAGAATATATAGTACAACACAGGGAATATAGCCAATATTTTATAATAACTATAAATGGAATATAAAATTCACCTTGAAAAATTGTGAATCACTATACTGTACACTTGCAACTTACATAATATTGTACATCAACTATACCTCAATTAAAAAATAAGTTTATTATAGGAATTTGAGCATGCACAGAGAAATCTAAAGATGAAAATATTTCTCATAAGCATTATTAATATTTTCTTTATTTATAAATTATATATTTTATATTAAATGTATATAATTTAGTATACTAATTTTTTTATTCAATATTTTAAGGTTTTCTCTCATGCACACTTTTTTCTCTCTTGTTGATATACCATACTCTTCCCAACCACTTTCCCATTTTTGACTACTAAATTCCTTTTATATATTTCCACATACAAAAAAAGTATAATAAAAACTAGGCTGTTGGGACTTCCCTGGTGGTCCAGTGGTAAAGAATCTGCCTTACAATGCAGGGGACGTGGGTTTGATCCCTAGTCAGGGAGCTAAGATACCACATGCCACGGGGCAACTAAGCCCGTGTGCCACAACTACTGAGCTCACGTGCCTCAACTATAGAGATCCCTCATGCTGCAAACTACAGAGCCCACGTGCTCTGGAACTCACATGCCACAACTAGAGAAGAGAAAACCGGCACACCGCAACTAGAGAGAAGCCTGTACATCCCAACGAAAGATCCCGCATGCCTCAAGGAAGATCCCATGTGCTGCAACTGAGACCCGACGCAGCCAAAAATAAATTAAATAAATAAATAAATAAAAAATAAATCTTAAAAAAACAACCTAGGCTGTCTTATAGCTGAATTGTTTTAGTGGATAGTCTGTTTCTTTATTTGTTGATCTAATAAATATCTATTGAGTACCTATGATATACTAAATACACTGAAATGCAAAGTTGAAAGAAACAATTCTTGCTTATGAGAGTTTAAGTGTAGTACAAGACAAAACCATGAAAATAAACAAATGCAAAAGAAATTTATGTGTTTCAAGTGGCTTAGACAAGGTAAAATCGAATGAATAAATGGATAACAGCTTTTGTACCATGAAAATTGTGGATGAATAAATGGATAACAGTTTTTACAGCAGAAAAATAAATTTTATTAAAAATCTAAAAAAAAAGCAATAAAAAATTCAGATGAGAACAAAAGAGACCTTTATGATAAGTGCCTGCAATTGACACTGCTAACTGCCTTTGTTATATATTATATATTCGTATGTTATATATTCTTCAAAATATATAATTCCAAGTTTGTTGAGATATACACAGCTGTCTACGTAGCACAAGTGAGCAAAAAGGGGAACCAATTTAGGGTTTAAGAGTAGATTCTGATGGTCTAAAACCAATAGTTATAATTCCATCCCCCAAGCCAAGCATAGCATCACTCTGGTGAGTGTTTTTGACCCAGCAGTAGCTATATGACTTCAGCTGACTGAATTAGAACAGAGGAGAAAACATGAATATGTCATAATTGGTCGAGTTTGGTAGTTGGCAAAAGTAGGTGAACAAGAATGCATGTCGTCCCAGTTGCTGCTGCCAGCCATTGACATACCCTGAGGAAAAAAACATCTGAAAGACAAAACTAAGACACAAAAGAGGACAGACAGAAATGAAGGACTATAGATGGAAGAAGTGGAAATACACACCAACGCCAATTGCTTGGTAAGCCAGCTGGATTCCATTTTTTGAAATTTGCAGCTAAAATCAACCTAATTATCCCAAAATATTTAGGAAAAATTAACAAAAGTTCAAATTACACAAAATATTTTGGAAAAACTTTGTCTAAGGAAAGAAATTTAAAGAGAGTCGAGACTCCTTGATACTAGTTTATGTAGTACCTATGCTGCTTACTAGATAGTAATAATAGATGTCAGTTCACTTTACTTCCGTAATCTGTGAATAGAGAAATTCGAACTAGAAAAAAAAATTAAGGCCTTTTCTATATTTAAGTATGTTGGATTTTATGTGTTCAAGGTGTTTTACTAGGTGAAACTGAAAGACTATTTTTGTAGTATCGTGGATATAGTGGAAATAGATGGGTATACTTCTAGATAAAAATAGAAAGGTGAATGGATAGGCGATCCCATGGACAGATAGACATATGAACTGAGAAGATGGGAGGACAAATGAATCAATAGGCACACTAATGGATGGCTAGACAGAGGGAAGGACAGTGGGAAGAACAGATGGACAGACAACAATTCAGATAGATAAACATCCCGATGAGTGGAGACTAATATACTTAAGGTAGAGAAATAATGTCTGATGTAGAAGGCAGGCAGGAAGGTATGAAGACAAGAAGGGCTTAAATCAGGCAATGCACCATGCTCTTTAAAGATCGTGTGTATGTATCTGTCTACGTATGTATATACTTTAGTGTGGCGATATATATTTTCACTTCCTTTACACATATGAGACTAAGTCAAAATAGCTAGTGCAACTTTACCAGTGAAGTGACAGAGAAGGCGTAGGAACTGAAGGCTGACCACCTCCAAAACCGTGAGTTATGCCTTCATTCCATTGGGCATAACAACACTGCAAGGCAACCCAGATGTAGGCATCACAGCAAAACAGCAGCAACAACAAAACCCAAGTGGCAGCAAACACTGTTAAAATCTATAACCTAGTTTTTGAAAATTATATTTAAATAAGAAAATAAACAATCTTACATAGGTATAGCTCTGATAAAGATCTAAATTAAATGAGGAAACCAAGCAACATCAAGCAAAACTGTTTATTTTGCCTTTGGAGGTAATTTCAGTAACACATCGTACTTTTTTTTTTTTTTTTTTCTGGATAACTATATACTATATTTTGAGAAACTCAAAACAGTTCACTAACCTTAATTCATTATTTGCATGGTAATCCCTCAAGATCTAGGTTAAGTCTCATGGGTAGCATCTCCATTTTATCATATTGTACATTTTTAAAAACTAGGGTACCATTATGTTTTAGAAAAATGAGAGAAATAACAAATTTAGATATATGCCATATCATAAGAATTTCTACCCTAATATTAAATTATTCTAATATCCTTGGGTAATATGGTCCACGCAGTTAGGGCCAATATACATTAGATTAATCTGTGTTTTGAGTAAGCATAAGCTAATTATAGTTAAGTAACACGTTCAGTAATATATTATGAAAAAAATGCATGGAAGCTAAGCTAAAATGTAATTGGGAGAATTGGTTCCTTTGGCTCCTGTGGTTTACACCAACAAGAAGAATGATACTGCTGAGATTGCATATCACTGGTTACCCATTATTTGTGGATTAATATGTGGATTAACACTGGCTTTAGTTATGAGCCAGTCACCATAGAAAAGCACTTGCTATGAAATGCACAGGGCCCGAATTTCATTACAGAGCCACAAAATCTTATCTATAGACACTTTGCCCTTTGCTGTTTGAAAAACCTATTAAAGCACAAAGCTTATTACTGACATACTGTTACACTAAGAAGTATATGTGGCTCTGACCAAAAAACTAACACAGATGTGGCCAGTGAGGTATCTCTAATAAGTTTTACCTGAGATTCTCAGTGTTTTTCCTAATTTAGCATGTGGAACATATTGTTCATGAATATGATTTATTGCATGGATATATCCAGATTTGGATATTGCCTGCAGTATTTGAAAAGGACTGGGGTATAGGGTGGAGTAAATGGAAAAGTAAACAGAAACTGACATTGTAGTTTAGTTGCTTGTTTCTTTTAACTGCTACATTAATTAATCATCTGCCAGTAATGATCACCTGGTCTAGACAGTGGTGTGGGCAAGACAGGCTGCTTTTGCACAACTTCTGGTCTGCTAGCTTTGAGGTTCTATCATTTTCTTTCTTACTCAAAAAAAAAAAAAAAGCATATCAGGATGCAAGTAGTGGGAGTGATATTACCACAGAAATAACTTTGGATCCACTTTCATTTATAAAACTGTAAATTTTGCAAACTTTAGTTCTTTAACCAAGACACCACATTCTCCCTGCTTTTTCTTTGTCTCTGTCTTTCTTCATTTCCTTTGTGGATTATTCTCATCTCCCACCACCTGTGTCTCAGGACACAGTCCTTGGACAGCTTCTCTTCTCTCTCCACACTTAATCCCTCATTCTTATTTCACTCTCATCTTCTCCCATGGCTTTAAACACTGTCTATATGCCAATGATGCTCAAATCTCAATCTCCAGCCCACACTTCTTTCCTGAGCTGTAGGTTTGAATATGAATTGCCTAACCACTGTCTCCATCTGGATGTCTAATAGCCATCTCAAACTTAACATGCTAAAAACTGAGCTTTTCATCTTCAATGTACCACATTATACGTACCATATGCCAAACAATCTTCTCTGGCCTCCCAATTGCTCAGGTCCAAATTTCAGGAATCAACTTCATTCCTTTCTTAAATCTATTATCTTTTACATCCTAAATATGATTGTACCCGCTACTGGGCATAAACCCTGAGAAAATCATAATTCAAAAAGAGACATGTACCACAATGTTCATTGCAGCACTATTTACAATAGCCAGGACATGGAAGCAACCTAAATGTCCATCAACAGATGAATGGATAAAGAAGATGTGGCACATATATACAATGGAATACTACTTAGCCATAAAAAGAAACAAAATTGAGTTATTCAAGGTGAGGTGGATGGACCTAGAGTCTGTCATACAGAGTGAAGTAAGTCAGAAAGAGAAAAACAAATACTGTATGCTAACACATGTATATGGAATCTAAAAAAAAATGGTTCTGATGAACCTAGGGGCAGGACAGGAATAAAGATGCAGACATGGAGAATGGACTTGAGGACACAGGGAGGGGGAAGGGTAAGCTGGGATGAAGTGAGAGAGTGGCATGGACATATATACACTACCAAATGTAAAATAGATAGCTAGTGGGAAGCAGCCACATAGCACAGGGAGATCAGCTTGGTGCTTTGTGACCACCTAGAGGGGCGGGATAGGGAGGGTGGGAGGGAGACGCAAGAGGGAGGGGATATGGGGATATATGTATATGTATAGCTGATTCACTTTGTTATACAGCAGCAACTAACACAACATTGTAAAGCAATTATACTCCAATAAAGATGCTAAAAAAAAATTTTGATTGTAAATCCTGCCATCTATACCATCTAAATACATCCAGAATCTAAACTTATCACCCCATCCAGTGCTACTACCCTTATCCAAGCTATTATCATTTCTTTCCAGGTTTATTGCAATGACCTACTAATCATTTTCCCTATTTTGATCCTTGCTCCCTTCCAGTCTATTGTCAACACAGCAGGAAGAGTGGTCCTTTTAAAACAAAAGTCAGATCATGACACCACTTTGTTCAAAGATCTCCAAAGGCTCCCATAGCAGTCAGAGTAAAACTCAAGGCCTCCCAATGGCTTACAATGTCCTATATATTCTGGTTCACTGTTACCGCTCTGCCCAAGTATGCTATTGGCTCCAGTTACAACAGTCTGTTAGCTGTTTCTTTTCCTCTTACAGCCTAGGTCTCTCTTTCTTCAGATGTTTTATACTCTCTCTGCCTAGAATGTGCTTCTTCTGGATATTTACATGACCAAGTCCCTATCACTTCGTTTCAGGCTTTACTCAAATGTCACCTTCTCAGCTGGAGCCTTCCCTGACACCCTATCAAAAATGCAGCACCTCATACACCCTAGCCCCCATTCCCTGCCTTCATTTTATCCTGAAAACTTTACACCACCTAACAAAGTGTACGTCGTATTTATCTTGTTTATATTGTCTATCTCTTTACAATGGAACATGAGCTCCAAGGGGAAGTCATATCTTTCTGTTTTGATCACAGTTATCTCCAGCATTTAAAAAATACCTGGCACATGACAGAAGCTCAAGATTTGTCAAATAAAAAAAGTACTAACTAAAGATTTTCAGGCTATCTCACAACTGTTGACAGAAATTGTTGTTCTCAAGGGATGGTCTAGACATGAGTAAAGTAGGTCAACATTATAAGGACTGGACTCCGTTCAAAATGTTACAACTTTTATCTCAATTATCTTGCCCATTGCCAAGTCATGCTAGTGGAAGAGACAATAATTAAAGATTGAATTTTTGTTTGTTTGCTTTTGTATTTCTCTATATAGTTGGAGCAAGATATAAAGTTATATAAAGTTAAAAATTCCCTTGTGACGCTCTGTCGTAAATCCTCTGCCCTTACCCCCTGGCTCAAGACAAGCACTGATCTGATTGCTATTCTTATGACTTTTGCCATTTCTGGAATGTTGTATAAATGAAATCATGCAGTATGTACCCTTTTTGTGTATGACTTCTTTCAGTTAGCGTGATGTTTTTTAAGATTCATACTGTTGTATGAAAGTCCTAGAGTTGTTTGGGTTTATTTGTCTGTTTGTATATGCACAGGAATGTAGTAAAACATCAATTGACCACATGTGTGTGGTCTATTTATAGACATTCTATTCTGTTAGAGTAATCTACATTTCTCCTTATGCCATTACCACACCTTCTTGAGTATTATCATATTTTATTAAGTCTTATAGTCAGGTAGTGTGAGTATGCCAACTTTATTTTACTTTGTATTGTTTTGGCTACTCTAAGTTCTTTGCAATTTCATATAAATTTTAGACTCAGCTTGTCAGTTTCTATAAAACACATACATACAAACACACACATATGCACCCTGGTGAAAAATTGATTTGGATTGTGTTAAATTTACAAATCAATTTGGGGACAATTGCCATCTTAACAATATAGTCTTTCAATCCATAATAACATGACTATTAATTTAGCGCTTCCATAATTTCTATCAACAATATTTTGTAGTTTTCAGTCCTGCACGTATTTTATGGCGTCTATTTCCAAGTACTTCATGATCATTGATATTATAAATGGTATTTTAAAATTTCTTTTCCAAATTTCCAGTATATAGATATAAAATTGATTTTGCATGACTTCCCTGGTGGCGCAGGGGTTAAGAATCCGTCTGCCAATGCAGGGTACATGGGTTCAAGCCCTGGTCTGGGAAGATCCACATGCCACGGAGCAACTAAGCCCGTGTGCCACAACTACTGAGCCTGCACTCTAGAGCCCGTGCTCTGCAACAGGAGAAGCCACTGCAATGAGAAGCCTGTGCACTGCAACGAAGAGTAGCCCCTGCTCACTGCAACTAGAGAAAGCCCGCACGCAGGAACGACGACTCAAGGCAGCCAAAACTAAATAAAATTAAAAAGTAAATAATAGGTTTATTTCACCTTGACTGTACATTGGTAAGGCAGTAAGTCAAGATTTTTAAAAATGTCTTCCTTGCAACAGAAATTGACTAAAATACTGGTGGTTCCATGAAGACGTGAGATTAAAAATGTTTAACCACGGGTAGGCAATATTTTAGAAGATGCAATTTCCTAAAATTGCCACATGCAGCAAAAGATCATATGAGGAAATATTGGCCTGTAGTGATATTTTACAGGGTACCAAAACGGCACTGAACATTTGTCTCTTTCCCCTGACAGAGTTGGAGGCTGCTCAGAACAAAGGGTCACATCTGGTGATTGAAGCCATCTCACAGGTGTCACGGCAGGTTCATGGGCTAGTGCTTTGGCTGGTGGGTACCAGAACAACTCATCAAAAGTATCCACTTAGGGCTTCCCTGGTGGCGCAGTGGTTGAGAGTCTGCCTGCCAATGCAGGGGACACGGGTTCGAGCCCTGGTCTGGGAAGATCCCACATGCCGCGTAGCAACTAGGTCCATGAGCCACAACTACTGAGCCCGCGCGTCTGGAGCCTGTGTTCCGCAACAGGAGAGGCCCCGATAGTGAGTGGCCCGCGCACCGCGATGAAGGGTGGCCCCCGCTTGCCGCAACTAGAGAAAGCCCTTGCACAGAAACGAAGACCCAACACAGCCATAAATAATAAAATAAAAAATAAATAAATAAATAGCATTCCCTTTAAAAAAAAAAAAAGCCCTGCCTACTTAGAAGTTTGTCCGAATTAAAAAAAAAATAAAAATAAAGTATCCACTTAGGTTACCTTGGGGCAGGGCAGTGGGGGCAGGGACATTTGGATGGCTTGGGCAATGGTATTTACCAACCAAAATGAAAGCATTTCAATATTTTGAACAACCAATATAATTGCATCGTTGTGAATATCAGTCCTGTTTACCTGTTAGTGTAGCCATATACATTTGGCAAATATTGAGTTAAATGGAGTTAAACAGATTTTTTTACTGAGGGAATTCTCAGAGATTTAATTGGTAGTATACATTGTGGGTCTTTAAAAGAGAAATATAGTATCTAGTATTTTTTCTAACTTACTTGGACATGGAGCCTTTTTTCTACAGAGACTGCTTTTTTCTATACATCTTGAGATTGTTCTTTTTTGAAACTATGTTAGTAAATTCTGAATTAGGCCTATGAATTAGAAAGCGTAACCACCCTGAAATTTCAGTGACTTAACACGAAGTTTATTTCTACCTTAAATCACAGTCTAAGGTTGGATCGGGTTGCTCTCCTGGGTAGCTGTTTTCTAAATAGTGACTCAGGGGTCTAGAATTTTCTATCCTATGCTTCTGCCACTCCCTAGGGACTCCTTGGGGTTCTCCACTGGTTTCCCTCCACCTGTCTACCTGACAAGGAAGAAAAGAAAACATATTGGATGTAGAGACCACATAGTGATTTTAAAATGTGTCTACAAATTCTTTCGCAATCCTCATATCAAAGGGTGGAGGCTAATTCTCTTTCCTGTGAGTGCAGTCTGGAATTGGTGACTTGCTTTAAACTAACTGAATGGGACAGGAGTGATGGTGAGTAAATTTTGAAATTACGTCACAAAACACATTCAGCTTCCTCCTTGCTTCTCTCTTTCTTTCTTTGACAACATTCTTGGAAAAAGCCAGATACCAGGTTCTGAGCACAGGGCTAGCTTTGCAAGTGTACGTCCTGTGTAATCTCATAGGCCCCACACTTAGAAAGGTCCCATACTTGTTTAAATGCACAGTGGTTGCCATATTACAATTATTCATAATTTTTCAGGGACTTCCCTGGAAGTCCAATGGTTAGGACTTCGCCTTCCAATGCAGGGGGTGCAGGTCAGATCCCTGGTCAGGGAGCTAGGATCCCACACGCTTTGCAACCAAAGGGCCAAAACATAAAATACAGGCAATATTGTGGCAAATTCAATAAAGACTTTTAAAAAATGTCCAGGGTTTCCCTGGTGGCGCAGTGGTTGGGAGTCCACCTGCCAATGCAGGGGACACGGGTTCAAGCCCTGGTCCAGGAAGATCCCACATGTCACGGAGCAACTGGGCCTGTGCGCCACAACTGCTGAGCCTGCGCTCTAGAGCCCGCGAGCCACAACTACTGAAGCCCGTGTGCCTAGAGTCCATGCTCCACAACAGGAGAAGCCACCACGATGAGAAGCCCACGCACCAGAACGAAGAGTGGCCCCCACTCACCGCAACTAGAGAAAGCCCGCATGCAGCAACGAAGATGCAATGCAGCCAAAATAATAATAATAATAATAAAGTTAGCTTGTTAAAAAAAAAAAAAAAGGTCCACACAAACAAAGTCTTAAAATAATTTTCAACAAGAGGTCTCACATTTTCATGCTGCACAGAGCTCCACAGATTGTGTAGCCAGCTCTGTGTGAGGCTATTCAAGCAGATTTATGGAGAGGGCCATGTGATAATGGACCTACCAATGACCAGTGAAGAACTGAAGATTCCTACTAACAGCCACGTGAGTAGATTATCTTGGAACTGAATCCTCCTGCCCTAGACAAGCCTTCAGATAACTACAGTCAAGCTAACATCTTGATTGCAACTTCATGAGTGGTCTTAAGCAAGAACCACCCAGCTAAGCCACTTAGAGATTCCTCACCAACAAAGAATTTGAGATAATATATATTTATTTTTTAAACCACTAAGTTTTAGAGTAATTTTTTGCAGCAACAGACAAACAAAATAGAGGGATTTTAGAGACTGATCCTGAGAGCAGCATTCCCTTCAACCCACGTACCATTAACCAAAGTCCAGTCACATGGATTCAGTCAACTACAAATGAAGGTGAAAAATTAAGACTTTTTTGTGCACTGGAAGAAAAGGAGATTGATGAGCATAGAGTCATCCTCAGATGCACCCTGTGAACAAACTGTCATTCGCATGTGGTGGAATCTTATTAGTTGTCACAACTTAACTATAAGGCTGACAAGAGTGTGTGGAATGGGAAGAGGAAGCCGGTACAAAATATCAGAGTCCAAGATCTTAAAGGCAACCCAGGGATGAAATACAAATATTATGTAGAATTTTAACCAATCCATCTTTGCTAGAAATGGAAAAGACCCCACTTAAAAATATTATTTTCATCCAAGCTTAAACACACTCTTGGAGACCCCATTAATATAACCATGGGCTTGTAGCCAGAATGACTTTGGCTCCTGCCTTCAGTTTTCCATATTAGTCCCTGATCTTGGGCAGGCAACTTAATCATCCAGATCTTCATCCCTAAGATTGGAAAAAACATGGGGCTATCTCAAGAGATGATTGGGAAGGTTATGTAATATTGTATAAAGAACACCTGTCACAGTGACTGGCATTTATTAAGCACTCAGCAAATATTAAGTGTTTTATTAAAACCAGAAAGACAATAGAATTGTTGAAGATAATAGGGAGTGACAGAGACATCAGGGAGTTAGAGGAATTAAGCTTTTCCTGAGAAATATTAAAATCATTTGATTAGATTCCCAAAGTCTTGTGTCATTCATTCAACAGGTATTTCTTCATTAGCTACTGTAGACTGCTATACACAGAGGCAGGTACTAAGATTTTGTAGTTCCTTCAGTTGGGGTTGCTTTTAGACAACACTTGAGAAGATAAGACAATGAACATGTGGTTACCAAAGTGAGTAGTGGACAAGGGGAAATGAAACTCATTTGGAGGACTGTATGAGATAAAGCTAATAGGCTATTACAGTACAGAAGGTTCTATACTACATCTAAGCCATAGACTGAAGGTGGAGTACATGTTCTCCAGACTGAGAATGTATCAGAGAGGGACAGTGGGAGGGTTGGAAGCCTTTTAGGAAGACGGAAAGGCGGAGAGAATGGACTGAAGATGGGCTTCCAAAGGACAAAACAACAGAGGAGTTTAGAATATCAACAACAAAAGTAACTTCACTGGGTTACTGATTTGGTTCCGTAACCCAGCAAAGTCAAAATAGGAGGAGGTTGGTGCTAGAGAAAAAGTTGAACATTTCAGAAAGGAAAGACGGAGTCAGAATCTTTGAGAAAGATAGAAGGTCATGGTCAAGAAACAGGATCTTAACTCAATTATTTCATGGTGATGCAAAGTCCAAAGCATAATGGAGAGGATGGCCCAACAGAAGGGTGAAAGGAGTCACTGCATACACAGCATTCAAGAAATTGAGCCCACGTGAAAATTTCAGTCACCTGACCTCATGAGAGGACTTGGAGCGGAGAGGTAAACTATGAGCCAGGTACCAGAACATTAATGGGTGACCTTGAAAAAGACAGGGCGAAAACTGATGGTGCCAATAGTGTACATCTGGAGAGAACAGAGTTCATTTGTTTGCTTTGTTTTGTTTTTTTACAAGAGAATAATGATCTTAAAATAGCCCTTGGGAGCAATGAGTAGGAACCACCTTCTGCCCCTGAGGTATGTAGAATGTGGAAGCTTGAGCAGCCGTCACCAAAGAAGAATCATGTCCTAAATGTTTCCTACAAAGTCTGTGATAGTAAACAGAATAAAGTCAAAATGTCCCGAATTTCTAAACTAGTTACCACCAGGAAAAACAATGTCTCAATAAAGTATTTTACCTCTAAACAAAAGTGAAGAAGTCTTTAAATAGAGCTAAAGTACTTTAAATTAGAAATCGTAAAAGTTAAAAATATGTGTGTGCATATATGTGTATGTAATAGTGCGTGATAATATACACACACATAGTTAAAATAGAGTTAATGTTATTTGAAGAGAGGAGAATTTTAAGAAAGAAGTCTACTATTTCTATGTCCCATTCCACTTTTTATTGTAACAAACTAAAGTCAGTCATTTTTAAAACAAAAAAAAAAGACTCAAAATTTATTAGCTCTTTTCCAGAAAAATAAATTAGAAATTGACTCTGGTCATAAACGAGTGTGTGTGTGTGTGTGTGTGTGTGTGTGTGTGTGTGTGTGTGATTGAACATAAAAATGTACAAGAATATGCAGAGGCTTATAAAACAGTGATGAGGTTTTTCATTTTATAATAGAAATGTATAGCCACTTCATAAAAGAAATGCAAACGGTATAAGTCAAAACATAACTCTCTCACTACCTCACTACCTCCATACCATTGATCTTTGCATCCTCAATAACACTGTTTCCAAGGTTTTAATATGTATGTGCATGCCCCTTCAATACCTAAACCCACCGAGAGAAAACTGTTCTATAAACTAAGCAAATACATATTACAGTTTTACTTCTCTGTGCATTTTAATAATATGGATTCTTTGTCAACCTGGTCTTCAGAGGATAAAGTGCAATGAGAGGAAAGGTAAATCTTCCTGTTAATAACATCATGTAGAGTAAGTTGCTCCTTCCCTCTCTATAAACTATGAGGGTTTCTGGGTGGTTAAACTGTTTTAAAGATCATTGTCAGTAAACAACCATTATCTCCTCAGCCGACACAAAAGGACTTCTGAAGTCACCAAACAGTGTAGTCAACTGGATGGGAAGTAGAAACCAGTTAGCAAAATAAGTCTTTAGGTCAAAGGAAGCTTATTGGGATTAGGAGAAACTAATTTATTAGAGAGTAAGGTGACACCTGAGTTCCAGAGGGGGCTCTGAGTTGGTAGCTATTATCCTGGACAAACACTCTTCCTAATAGGATTCTATGTGACTTTGCCCAGTAGACTTCACCATCATGTACTGCCACAGCGCACAGCGTATAGTGTACAAGAAGACAGCCCTGTTGCAGTTGACTTACTCTCAGCAGTGATACATGAGAGAATGGAGTGGGAATCAAGCAGTCTTTCAGGGCTGCAGTGACCCAGTTCTTCAGGGGGTAACCCTGAAGTAGGAAGACAGCTAACTCTGGCCACTATTAGGATGTGTTTCCTGCTAAGAACATGCAGTATCTTCTCTCTCACGCTCCCCTCCATGCCCGTGGTAAGAACTGACATATTTGGGCAAGAGGAGATTCTGAAAGGAAAACAGGCTTCCCTTTCTAAATTCTCTAGCTATAAGCTTCGGGGAAATATGAAATGGGTTTTTAAAAATAACCTGGGATAGGAAAATAATTACAGACCAAGTAAATTGTACAGTGGCCTCTGCTTGCTGTTGCTTTGATTCCTGGTCACATGTAACGGATTTATTGTCAATGCTTTTTTTTTTTTTTTTTTTTTTTTTTTTTTTTTTTTTTTTTTTTTTATAATGCAAGTACCTGACTTAAGCTTTTTTTTTTTTTTTTTTTTTTTTTTTTTTTTTTTTTAAAGTTACCCTGCTCTTTCTTTTTTTTTATTTATTTATTTATTTATTTATTTTATTTTTGGCTGTGCTGGGTCTTCGGTTCGTACGAGGGCTTTCTCTAGTTGCGGCAAGTGGGGGCCACTCTTCATCGCGGTGCGGGGACCGCTCTTCATCGCGGTGCGCGGGCCTTTCACTATCGCGGCCCCTCCCGTTGCGGGGCACAGGCTCCAGACGCGCAGGCTCAGCAGCTGTGGCTCACGGGCCCAACTGCTCCGTGGCATGTGGGATCTTCCCAGACCAGGGCTCGAACCCGTGTCTCCTGCATTAGCAGGCAGATTCTCAACCACTGCACCACCAGGGAAGCCCGTCAATGCTTTTAATTGGTAGCTTCTTTCAATGTTTCACATCAAATATTGGTGTCTCTTTAAATTTTTTTCAGTCGTTTTTGCACTGTTGTCTGTTTTTCCCCTGTGCCTCAAAGCACTGGGAGCATGGATCATACAGATAACTAGGGTTTCTGCTGTTTTATTTTAAACTCTGTTTGCGAAGGTATCCTATACTCTCATGCCCTTGTTTATTTAATCCTTTTTTATCTCACCTCATTATGTCCAAATGAACATATTCTATTTAATCAGTGTTTGTGGCCCAGAATGTCTTTCCAATACATACAAAACCATTTCATTGTGTGACAGCAAAAATAAGAGTCAAAAGGAAAACACTATGTTCAAACATAGGATTGGAACCAGCCATCTCTTATTTTACACTTCATTTCTGGCATTTGTTTTAACAAGTGATGAAGCTTGAACCCAGGACAACTGGATGAGGACCGTTAACCAGCATGAAAGAGAGATTGGCCACTTTTCCTCTGTCTCCTGATAGGTTCTGCAGGGGACATTTTTAACCTCTCTCTCTTTCTCTCAAAATATAGACTTTTGAACAGTTATTTTCCACTCCATTCCTGCCCACTGAAAGTTGAGAAGTTGCTGGCAACACACTGAATTTTTTAAAGCCCTGAAACCAAGAAAAGTTGAGTAAATCATCAGTGCTCTCTAGTGTTCAGAATAAGGAACACCTTGGAAACCACAGCCTCAGCTGCAGTGGCTTTGCTAATGCAGCTGCTAAAGTCTTTTTTGTTAGGAAGAAATGTGGTTTGTTTCCATTATATTTGGTAACCAAAGAGCTTCAGCTTTTCCCATAAATTCTCTGGAAACAGAAATGCTGCATTTTTCAGGTCAGGCCATATTTAATTCACAGTTATCTCTAAAAGCACAATGAAATGCAATTATATCATTCTTGAAGGGACTGAGAACAGAAATTTTTTTAAATAAAAGAAACAATTTCAGCAAGTTTTTCTTATATTTAAGAAAAGGCAATACCAAGAAATTGACACAGACCCACTATCTATGTCTGGAATTTAGTGTGTGTGTGTGTGTGTCTGTGTGTATGTTTGTTTTAAATTGGTCTCTAAATAGATGTGAATGTGACCTGTTTTTACTAATAGGATAATTCATTCGATTTTTAAAAATCTACAGAAAAGGAAACAAGTTATCGTTCTTGTCCTGGAGGGAAAATAAATAAGACATTTTCAAGAAAGTCCACAGGCAAAACCATCTGTTTGAAATCACTCTGATTACACAAGCTGGTAATTCTTGGTCTCAAGGGACGTAGCTAAAGTATGGAAACTTTTAAAAGGTGATATAGCTTCCCAGAGGTCCCTAGAGACTGGAAGCATGAATGTCCCTCCTTCTCATCATGCAGCCACTGGCCTCTCTCTCACCCACACACCTGGCTCCGAGCCTGGAGGGGCTGAGCAGAGTCTGTGAGAGTCTGAACCACACCTGGACCACTGTGGCGAGAGCAGTGGTCCTTGGGGTGCTGTGTACCACAGAAATGTCAGGAGGAGGATGACTCATAAAATCACATGAAAACATTGAAATTTGTTTAGTTTGGCCAGAGAGAGGATGATAATGGTCAGCAAATATGTGACTTGCAGAGAAGTTGTTTTAAATGGTATAAATAAAGGATGGAGAGGAAATTGAACTGATAAGGGTAGAGTGACTTTCTGGAAATATTTCCCAACCTAAAATTTAGGCAATTATGAAAGTATTTCCAAGGAAAATGGGAAGTTTAAATTCTAGGATCTAGATTCCAAGTCAGATAGAAACAAGGATGATCAAAGATGTTCTGGAAATTATGGAGTATGCAGTGTCATCATCTAGAATGGGTTGACCTCTCCTAACAGCTAAATTAAGCAAGTGATCCCCACTTACAATTTTTACATAAATCTTTGCCTTTGCACTGGAATTTCTCCCTACTGTTTTTTCCTTTTCTACCACCTCTTTCTCCATACATATCTTACCTATGCCTGGAATTCCCTGTTTTGGTCCATATGATTCATTCTCTATACTCATTTTTTCCCAAAGAAATTTTCCTTCTTGCCCTATGCCAATGGTCTCCTAGGACAATGTTTTCAATGTCCACAGAGAACAATATAGATAGCTTATGGGCTGTAGCCTGTTATATAGCCTGTTAATATAGCTTATGACTGTAGCCTGTTGCAATGGACTGAATGTTTGTGTCCTCTTCAAATTTATATGTTGAAAATTTAATCCCAGTGTGTTGGTATTTCATCACACTGGGTGATGTTGGTGGGGCCTTAGGGAGATAATTAGGTCATAAAGTTGGAGCCCTCATGAATGGGATTAGTACCCTTATAAGAAGAGGCCAGAGAGAGCTCTCACTGACATGTGAGGACACAGCAAGATGGTCCTCTGTAAACCAGAAAGAGGGCACTTACCATGGTCCCGATCGTGCTGGCACCCTGATCTCGAACTGCCAGCCTCCAGAACTGTGAGAAATAAATGATTGTTGTTTAAACCACCCAATCTATGGTAATGTGTTATGGCAGCCTGAGCTAAGATGCCTTCAGAGCAAAACTGCTTAGATTTGAATAGTTCTGTAAAGTCAGGCAAATCACTCAACCTCCCTGTGCTTCAGTGTAAAATGGGAAAAGTTATGAGATCAGATGTGAGGACAAAAGGAGTTAACATATAGCCACTTAGAATAAATTCTGGCATGTAAGAATCACTGTTAAAACATAAACAATTTTTTGAACTACTTTTACTACAATAAGAACACACACACACACAAAAAAATGAACACACTTTACATGTGTGTATGAACAAAAATTCCATCACATAATAATTACCTTATGATGTGCAATGCATTCTATTTTATTCTTCTATATTTTATATATTTCCTTGAAAAAAAGTGTGATCATGACCCACTAAATAATTCTTAAGTCTCATTATTGTTTCTTGACTCACAGTTTGAAAAGCGAGTCTTGGGATATAATTTTTAGGCTATAAAGTTTCCAGGATATAAGAGGGAAATAGGGTGCCCAGACATTATTTTTGGAATTTCTGACAATTCTCACAGCTCTGGGATTTCTTTTTAACTCTCCAAGTCCACTCTGTAATCCACTCTTCTTGTGAACATAGAATTTTTTTTAAACTAAAGACAGTAACAACAGCAACTACTATAACAGCAGCCAACAAAAAAACTGTCACCTTGCCAGAGTTTCCATGTCCTAAGATAATCAAATGTCAGAAATTTCTAGTATCCTGTAAAAGATTATGTTAGAAGGAGAAACAAGCTTTTGGCTCCAGGACTTCAGCAGTGCTGAGCAGAGTTAGATGACTCAGAGGCACATAGTAGATGCTGAGTAGCGAGGTAGTGGCTTCCTTCCCCTCTTCCCTCCAAATAAGTACAACTACCAACTGAACAATCCCCATGACTATGTATGTGTGTATAACATACAGTAAGGATGAGTATTGCTTAATAAAATGTATATTTTTGTTTTAAGTATATGTTTATATTTGTGTGGTTGATATGGAATTATTTCTTATGTGGAACCTCATCAAATAATTTTGAAAAATACTGTTTCAGATGATCTGACAATTCTATGGGTGGATCCCAAGAGAGCCACTTAAGGGTTAACTTCAGTTAGTAACTAAACTGTCTTTTTTTTCCCCCATTGATTTCTCTTGCTTTTTCAAAATTTATTAAAAAAATAAAGATTAAGCAATAATATTGTAAAGCAGTGGAGGTGTGCATGGAACTAAACTGGAAAGTGTCAATGTAATAATAATAATAATAATAAAGAACAAAAATTAGTCATGGTGAATGCGGCTAGTTGGTGCCCTGCAGAAACTTGTGGGACAGATTTTAGGTTTCCTGGAGTTCAGAGAGGGCTTGCTCTTGGAGACATAGTCCTCTGAAAAGGCTGAGGTACAGTCTGTAGCCCTGGAAAAGTGTTCTGCTGTCACAGACTCAGCCTCAGGTTCACAAAGCTCCAGACAAGAAGGGAAAGAGCTGAGGAAACAACTCACACATGAACAGGAGTTAACTACAAAACATGCTTTTCCACAGCTCTCTGTATTTTCATTGACCCTTGCACTGCAGAGACAAAAGATAATCTAATTCCATATATGCTATTCTCCTCTGACTGTACATACCTCAACAACTATCATTTTCCAATCAGAATGGAGCATTTTTCTGCCCTTTCCTGGAAAGTGTTACGTATCTCCTTTGTCCAGTATTGCAGACTCCACAACATGTGATTTTAAGGTAGGAATCCATATGTCCTTAAGGTTTGTCTGGTGAACTAAATACTACTGTGTTCTTCAAATATGCTCTTGCTGGTGACTATTGCTGCTACATTCTGATTTAAAACTGAAAAAAGGGGTCTTCATCTTCCAACAAGGTCATCTAACAATGACCCTAATAAGCAGCTAACCTGCATGACTTGAGGTATAGAACTTGTTCAAAATCTAAATCTAACCTGCATGACTTGATGTATAGAACTTGTTCAAAATCTAAATCTAACCTGCATGACTTGATGTATAGAACTTGTTCAAAATCTAAATCTAACCTGCATGACTTGATGTATAGAACTTGTTCAAAATCTAAATCTAACCTGCATGACTTGATGTATAGAACTTGTTCAAAATCTAAATCTAACCTGCATGACTTGATGTACAGAACTTGTTGAAAATCTAAATCTCAGCATGGAATCAAGTCTAAATAATGAAATCAAGAGTTCACTCAGGTCAAAGAGGTACTTTTGAATTAAGAGTGTGTTCTGGAATGCTGGATGGTATGTATGTTGGTGGGGGTAGATTATGTCAACAACAGTTGCCAGATCTCCATGGTTTCACACAACACATTTATTCCTTACTCACAAAACATGTTTCACATGAGTTGGCAGGGGTCTCTGCTCACCATAGTTGTTTGGGGACCTGAGTTAACACGATCCGTGTCAACACACACCTCATGATTACCACAGCCAAGGGAAGAAAGCATGTCAAATTGTTTAAGAAGTATCCACCTAGAAGCAACCTATACCACTTCTGCTCATGTTTATCGGCCAAAGCAAGTCACAGGGCCACACCTCACTTCAGGGGAGGGGGAAAGGAAGTGCAAAACTAACACTGTTTAGAAAAAAAAAGGGAAATATTTAGTAAACAGCCCTGAGAAGGACCACCATTTTCCTCATCTTTCACATTCACCTGATGACCAAGACCTGCTCACTGACAACTCATTTCAGTTTCTACTTTCCATTCACTTGTTGACTTGGTTTGTACTCTCATCATCCTTCAGCTGGATTACAGAAAGGCCTTTACATCCAGCCCAACAACCCATACTTATATTCCAGTCACACTGAATTACTTACAGACCAGCATACTTTATTTCACCCCTCATGCTTTTTCTCACATTTCTCCCTGTTAACTTCTCTCCCTGAAAACAGTCCCCTCCTCCCTCTACAGCCATCTCAAATCTTACATCCCTTACGAAGGCTTCCCAGAAAGCCCCACATATTCTCCAGTCCATGTTATATTTAGTAACACTGTGGTGCTTTCTCTATTTGTATTTGTTTTACAAGAACGTGTGTCTCCTTTACTGCAAGTACTAATTAATAGGCAATCATTTTCTGTTTACAAGAATGTAAGCTCCCTGAAGGTAACAATCATTCTTCCAGAAGAACCGTGACAATGTACTGTCATTCTCATACCTGTGCTTCTACCCCATCCTTTTTGTCTTTGTGTCCTTAGTGTCTAGAATACTGTCAGAACTCAACAAAAGCCAAATTAATCTACTAATTTGTACCAAGAAATGTAACTAACAGGCATTCCTGATATTTAGTCCATACTAGAAGAAGAAACTATTTTAAAACATTCAAAATTAAAAATTACTAGATATAGACTCAGAGAAAAAGAGACATGAAGGTTGTTCTGGAACATTACCATTAAGCCATAGTAGTCGTTCAATATTCTCTTTGCTGAGCTCACTAGATATATGTATTAATCTGTGGTTTTTTGGATGGTGTAGGGTAGAGCCTGAGAGCCTTGTTCATTTCTAAGACTCTTCTGGAATGTGATTCTCTTGATATGTGTCATTGTAATATTCCTATCACTCAATTCCCCACTTTTATAACTTGATACATTTCCCAAGGCTGCAGCTTCTACTTATATTCTATTTAGTGCAGCTACCAGCTTCCTTATGGTTCACAGGAAAACATCTGTGTCTCATCCCCACCTCTAGAGTAGCAACTATAGGAATTTATTGTGAGGAATCAGAAACAGAAACCTTGCTTTCATTGGTGATGAGAGGACTTATTCCCAGTAGTAAGGGCTAATGCTTTGGTAGGTAGATTAAAGAGTTCCTAAAGGTGTGTGTGTCTAATACAGATGGGCAACAAATACATGAAAAGATGCTCAACATCATTAATTATTAGAGAAATGCAAATCAAAACTACAATGAGGTATCACTGCACACTGGTCAGAATAGCCATCATCAAAAAATCTACAAACAATAAATGCTGGAGAGGGTGTGGAGAAAAAGGAACCCTCATACACTGTTGGTGGGAATGTAAATTGATATAGCCACTATGGAAAACAGCAAGAAGGTTCCTTAAAAAACTAAAAATAGAATTACCATATGACCCAACAATCCCACTACTGGGCATATACCCAGAGAAAACCATAGTTCAAAAAAACACATGCACCCCAATGTTCATTACAGCACTATTTACAATAGCCAGGACATGGAAGCAACCTAAGTGTCCATTGACAGAGGAATGGATAAAGAAGATGTGGTACATATATACAATGGAATATTACTCAGCCATAAAAAGGAACAAAATTGGGTCATTTTTAGAGATGTGGATGGACCTAGAGAGTGTCACACAGAGTGAAGTAAGTCAGAAAGAGAAAAGCAAATATCGTATAATAACGCATATATGTGGAATCTAGAAAAATGGTATAGATGATCTTATTTGCAAAGCAGAAATAGAGACATAGATGTAGAGAACAAATGTATGGATACCAAGGGGGAAAGGGGTGGGGAGGGAGGAATTGGGAGACTAGGACTGACACATATACATTATTGATACTGTGTATAAAATAGACAACTGATGGGAACATACTATATAGCACAGGGAACTGTACCTAATGCACTGTGGTAACCTAAATGGAGGGAAGTCCAAAAGGGAGGGGATATCTGTATGTGTATGGCTGATTCATTTTGCTGTGCAGTGGAGCCTAACACAACATTGTAAAGCACCCATACTCCAATAAAAATTAATTTTAAAAAAGTGTGTGTGTCTACTCACTTTCTGTGTTCTGTGCTTCTAATCACTTTAGCACCATTAGGCTACTAACACAGTATGGGAGTCCTGCATACTTGTAGCATAAGGAATTTCAATATTAAGCTAAAGCCAGAAAGAAAAACATGATAGTTCATTCATATGTCAAACTAATTATAGTTACTTTGCTTATTCCAAATCCCAAGAATATTCATTCAGCTCAAATAAAGTAGAAATTTCCACTGTACAAGAATACAATTTTTCCAATCTATACCATCAAAGTTTAATTTACAGTCTTGTTTATGATTAAGAATAGCTGTAAATAAAATAAGAAGAAGAAGAAGAGGAAGAAAGAGAAGAAGAAGGAGAAGAAAAAGGAGGAGGAGAAGAAGAAGAAGGAGGAAGAGGAGGAGGGGAAGGAGGAGGGGGAGGGGGAGGGGGAGGGGGAGGGGGAGGAGGAGGGGGAGGGGGAGGGGGAGGAGGAGGGGGAGGGGGAGGAGAAGAAGAGGAAGAATATCTTCTTGTTTGGTTATCTTTTTTAATCTCAAAACACAGATTCTTGGGCTTCCCTGGTGGCGCAGTGGTTGAGAATCTGCCTGCCAGTGCGGGAGATGCGGGTTCGAGCCCTGGTCTGGGAAGATCCCACATGCCGCGGAGCAACTGGGCCCGTGAGCCACAACAACTGAGCCTGCCTGTCTGGAGCCTGTGCTCCGCAACAAGAGAGGCCGCGATAGTGAGAGGTCCGCGCTCTGCGATGAAGAGGGGCCCCCGCTTGCCGCAACTGGAGAGAGCCCTCGCACAGAGACGAAGACCCGACACAGCCAAAAATAAATAAATTAATTAATTTAAAAAAAAAAAAACACAGATTCTCAGCAAACCAACTAAATGTCACTGGAGGTGACTCACAGTTTTCCTGATGCAACTGAGATAAATTGAGTTCCCCGTATTTCTGTGTGGGTGTCTGAAATACGATCTTAAACAACAAACCCAGGTCCACTCTAGAGGAACATGAAAGATTCTGTAAGACTTCAAACAGGAGGAAAGTTTAGGTTTCCTTTCTCCCTCTTCACTAAAACATATCCTTTCCCTACAATGGTTGTTCGGTGATGAGCTCAGCTCTTTAGTATAGGCTCCTTTCCTCTTCAGAATCCCCACGAGATACTCCAATGAAGTCGGAAACCTTCAAAGTTTCTCTATGAGACTGGCCGTTTTATGTGTTGTCAAATCTAATTTTGTAGGAACCCTGAAGTTCTCCTATATAAACGAGAGTGTTTGAATTTGGCATAACACAGGAAACTAACAGACACAGTGGTTGTCTATCTTTTTACCATCTTCTAATAGAACCTAATTTTTTCAGGTCTGCTCTTCCTCCACATGCCTCATGGGAAACTGACGTCTTGCCTGCCTTCACAGGTGTATCAGGATTAGAATAAAACTCATGATCCCATTACTCCTGACTATGACTGGTTTTGGGGAGAGGGGGCATGTGGTCATGAAGCCAGGTCTTCACAGGGCTTCTGGGAAAAGTTTCCTTGCTCTTAAGAAAACAACACAGAAATGTTCTTTTCTGCCTCTGGACATTGCCACTTCCTGATGTGACCCAGGAACTACTGTAGCTATATACACACAGGAAGGGATGCCCGAGGGCTCCCTAGCAGAGAGATGAAAGCTATCAGGGAATCATGTCCTTGAGGTCATTATTGAACTGTTGATCATACTGTACCTGGGGCCTGATTTCTTCTTATTCTGACTTTTCAGTTATATGGAAAAAAAAATAATCCCTCACTCATCAGGGTATTTTTAATCAGATTCATGGACAATTTATTCTTGTCTCAGTGACTCTGCCCTTATTTCTGGCTATTGCTCATCACACATGGAACTAATGACAAAACCATTTTAATTTCCCTTTGGTTCCATTTCGAGTTGCCAGATAAAATACAGGAAGCCCAGTTAAATTTGAATTGCAGATAAACAATGAATAATTATTTTAGGATAATTATGTCCCATGCAATGTTAGGGACATACTAATACAAAAAATTATTCACCATTTATCTGAAATTCAAATTTAACGAGGTACCCTATATTTTTATTTGTTAAATCAGCAACCCCAGTTCTATTAGAACAATATTAGGAAAGTTACTTCTGAATACAGCAGTGGGAGGTAGAATATAATAGAATATGTGTGATTTGATTAATAGGCATCTGATCTGATTTAGAAGGACTGTGAAGAAAAAAACCTAACTCAAATTTTCATTCATAAATACAGATAATATAAATAGTCATGAATGCATATGTATAAAAAATCAAACACATTATCACCAGATGTATCATCATGGAAATAACCTAAAAGAAGGGAAATTTCTTTCAACACTAATCTTGCATCAATTACAACCTTTTTAAAAAGCATACTTATGAAAGGCATAACTTTTAAAGTAATCCCAACTTTTTGTTTTCAACCTGCCTCATGCCTGTTCAGATAGATCCCTGGATTCAAGATCTCCAGATACAGCATTTAGTCTGCATTCATTGGAAGGGATTTGTAAATTTTTCATGAAGAAAGATTAGGAAGAAGTTAACTAGTTTGCTCTACGGTAAAAGTGCACTGGAATGTGATCATGAAGTTCTGGATTTGAGGCCAAGGAAATAATATAAGAGTAAAAAACTAAGAAAATGGGCATGTATTCTCTTATGTTTGCAAAAGTTTCATAGGATTTTAAGCAACATTCTTAACCTCTAATTCTTAACGTCTAAAATGAAGAAATTAGTTGTTTATCATATAGGAATATTTTTTGTAAATTTAAAAGCACTTTGCAAATAATAGGTCCCAGTAAAACGATGAGTTGACATATGAGTACTGCAATTAAAACAAGTTCCAAAAAATCATCAACCAGAGAGCGCTAATTCTAGAAATATTCTCACCACTGCAATCTACAAGGATTTTATTTCAGCTTCTCTTATGTCTTGCTAAGAATCCATTTTACATCGTGACTTCTCTCAAAAAATGTCTATTTCTTTTGTACAAAATCTCATTATCAAACTGTCCTAGTGATGCAGATGCTCTCAATGGCAGGCAACTGGGTGTTATTAACCTCTGCAGTTGTCTTTCCAAAGAGGAAATATGGACCTTTTTCTTTTATATTAATGACATGATTTGAAAATTATTCTTAAGTTTGGCAAGTGAGGATGATTTAATTTATGCCACATTTGGAACTCTGGTCTTCTAATTTGATTATTTTGACTTTTAGCATCTCTCTGTAGACCTACAGATAGATTGAATGCTTTATTTAAAGCAATTCTGCTGCCATGGGGGAAATAAATGGAATGAGTTATTAAGTTCAGCATAAGCCTTTGATTATTCTGGAATTAAAAGCCTATGGAAGCTAAAAGTTTTTTGAGATTTTCTCAGCGAAGGTTTAGAGAAAGAAATGTTTGCAAACTGGTAATCAGGATAAACACATTCCAATCAAACACATGGAAGTTTTAATTGTTTTTTAAAATGCATGCTTTCTAGACTGTTAGGGTACGAAGATGGAGAACAGAGGGAAATAGGTTTACGAACATAAAGAAGTCTGTGGCGTTGCAACTATGCAGTAGTTCTAGGACCTTTGCCTCATTTCTGCACGAAGGAGACAAGTTGATAAATTTCAAAAGTATTCAAACTAAAACTTGTTTGTTCTAATGGTACAATGGTATGTGTTCTTTGGTGAGAAAACCTAATGAAAAACTATACCTTAAAATACATTTCTTTAACACAGAAAACCTCAAGAGCAACTTATTTTATTCTCATTAAATTTTCTGAATTTAATCTCCAAACACATTTGGAGCTTCAGCTATGGGCCAGGTACAACATTAGCAGCTGCAGCTAGGAAAGAAAAAAACAAACAAACCCCAAAACATTAGATATTGTCTCTTCTTTTCAGGGCCTTCATTTAATGGGATGATAACAAATCCTCTATAATCTTGGGATCTTGTCACCAGTATCATTTGTTTGTTTGTGTTTGATTTTATTTTCTTTAAGGAAAAGATATGCAAACAACTCAATTCTGATTTTATGGCTGTATTTCTGGATATAACAATAGTTTTGAATTTCATGTACAGTAATTTCTTATACCCCAGTCAGTCACTGGCATCCATACCAATTCTTAAATACCATACACATTTGATAAGAATATATTAAGGATTAGAAATAACTTAAATGTTTAGCACAGTGTATAGCACATGGTAGGTATCCCATAAATAGTTCAGTTATGTTCAAAATCAATATCGCAATGGACTTATATCACAAACACACTTTTAAAAAGCTGTAGTTATGGCTGAAGGAAGGAAAGATGAATTCAAAGATGATGTTCCTAGATATTAATGCAAACAAAAAAGAAAACTGAAAATTCCTTAATTCATGTTAAAACAAATTGTGGGGTGAAAAAACAAAGAATTAAAAGATGTGTGTGCCAGTGTCAGGTAGGAAATCTTTGATCAAAAGCATAGATATTGAGGCCTGGGGAGAAGATGGCGGAAGAGTAAGACGCGGAGATCGCATTCCTTCCCACAGATACAGTAGAAATACATCTACACGTGGAACTGCTCCTACAGAACACCCACTGAACGCTGGCAGAAAACGTCCGACCTCCAAAAAGGCAAGAAACTCCCCCCGTACTTGGGTAGGGCAAAAGAAAAAAGAAATAACAGAGACAAAAGAATAGGGACGGCACCTGCACCAGTGGGAGGGAGCTGTGAAGGAGGAAAGGTTTCCACGCACTAGGAAGCCCCTTCGCGGGCGGAGACTGCGGGGGGCGGAGGGGGGAAGCTTCAGAGCCACGGAGGAGAGCGCAGCCACAGAGGTGCGGAGGGCAAAGCGGAGAGGTTCCCGCACAGAGGCTTGGCGCCGAGCAGCACTCACCAGCCCGAGAGGCTTGTCTGCTCCCCCGCCGGGGCGGGCGGGGCTGGGAGCTGAGGCTCGGGCTTCGGTTGGATCGCAGGGAGAGGACTGGGGCTGGCGGCGTGAACACAGCCTGAAGGGGTTAGCGCACCACAGCTAGCCGGGAGGGAGTCCGGGAAAAAGTCTGCAGCTGCCGAAGAGGCAAGAGACTTTTTCTTGCCTCTTTGTTTCGCGGCGGGCAAGGAGAGGGGATTCAGAGCGCCGCCTAAACGAACTCCAGAGAAGGGCGCGAGCCGCGGCTATCAGCGCGGATCCCACAGCAACAGGGGCGCAGAGGGAAAATCGGAGAGACTCCCGCACAGAGGCTCGGCGCCGAGTAGCACTCAGCAGCCCGAGAGGCTTGTCTGCTCCCCCGCCGGGGCGGGCGGGGCTGGGAGCTGAGGCTCAGCTTCAGTCGGATCGCAGGGAGAGGACTGGGGCTGGCGGCGTGAACACAGCCTGAAGGGGTTGGCGCACCACAGCTAGCCGGGAGGGAGACCGGGAAAAGGTCTGCAGCTGCCGAAGAGGCAAGAGACTTTTTCTTGCCTCTTTGTTTCGCTGCGCGCAAGGAGAGGGGATTCAGAGCGCCGCCTAAACGAACTCCAGAGAAGGGCGCAAGCCACGGCGATCAGCGCGGACCCCAGAGACGGGCGTGAGACGCTGGGGCTGCTGCTGCCGCCTCCAAAAAGCCTGTGTGTGAGCACAGGTCACTCTCCACACCTCCCCTCCCGGGAGCCTGTGCAGCCCGCCACTGCCAGGGTCCCGGGATCCGGGGACAACATCCCCGGGAGAACGCACTGCACGCCTCGAGCTGGTGCGACGTCACGCCGGCCTCTGACGCCGCAGGCTCGCCCCGCCTCCTCTGTACCCCTCCCTCCCCGCGGCCTGAGTGAGCCAGAGCCCCCGAAGCAGCTGCTCCTTTAACCCCGTCCTGTCTGGGCGGGGAACAGACGCCCTCAGGTGACCTACACGCAGAGGTGGGTCCAAATCCAAAGCTGAACCCCGGGAACTGTGCGAACAGGGAGGAGAAGGGGAAATCTCTCCCAGCAGCCTCAGGAGCAGCGGATTAAAGCTCCACAAACAACGTGATGCGCCTGCATCTGCTGAACACCTGAATAGACAACGAATCAGCCCAAATTCAGGAGGGGGACTCTGGGAGCAGGAGATATTAATTTTTCCCCTTGTCCTTTTTTTTGTGAGTGTATATGTATATGCTTCTGGGTGAGATTTTGTCTGTATAGCTTTGCTTTACAATAGCTTTATTTTACTTCACTATATTATAGCCTCTTTCTTTCTTTCTTTCTATTTTTTCTCCCTTTTACTCTGAGCCGTGTGGACGAAAGGCTCTTGGTGCTCCAGCCAGGCATCAGGGCCGTGCCTCTGAGGTGGGAGAGCCAACTTCAGGACACTGGTCCACAAGAGACCTCCCAGCTCCACGTAATACCAAACGGCAAAAATCTCCCAGAGATCTCCATCTCAACATCAAGACCCAGCTTCACTCAACGACCAGCAAGCTACAGTGCTGGACACCGTATGCCAAACAACTAGCTAGACAGGAACACAACCCCATCCATTAGCAGAGAGGCTGCCTAAAATCAAAATAAGGCCACAGACACCCCAAAATACACCACCAGACGTGGACGTGCCCACCAGAAAGACAAGATCTAGCCTCATCCACCAGAACTCAGGCACTAGTTCCCTCCACCAGGAAGCCTACACAACCCACTGAACCAACCTTAGCCACTGGGGACAGATACCAAAAACAACGGGAACTACGAACCTGCAGCCTGTGAAAAGGAGACCCCAAACACAGTAAGACAGGCAAAATGAGACGACAGAAAAACACACAGCAGATGAAGGAGCAGGCTCAAAACACACTGGACTTAACAAATGAAGAGGAAATAGGTAGTCTACCTGAAAAAGAATTCAGAATAATGATAGTAAGGATGATCCAAAATCTTGGAAATAGAATAGACAAAATGCAAGAAACATTTAACAAGGATGTAGAAGAACTAAAGAGGAACCAAGCAATGATGAAAAACACAATAAATGAAATTAAAAATACTCTAGATGGGATCAATAGTAGAATAACTGAGGCAGAAGAAAGGATAAGTGACCTGGAAGATAAAATGGTGGAAATAACTACTACAGAGCAGGATAAAGAAAAAAGAATGAAAAGAACTGAGGACAGTCTCAGGGACCTCTGGGACAACATTAAACGTGCCAACATTCGAATTATAGGGGTACCAGAAGAAGAAGAGAAAAAGAAAGGGACTGAGAAAATTTTTGAAGAGATTATAGTTGAAAACTTCCCTAATATGGGAAAGGAAATAGTTAATCAAGTCCTGGAAGCACAGAGAGTCCCATACAGGATAAACCCAAGGAGGAACACGCCAAGACACATATTAATCAAACTGTCAAAAATTAAATATAAGGAAAACATATTAAAGGCAGCAAGGGAAAAAAAACAAATAACACACAAGGGAATCCCCATAAGGTTAACATCTGATCTCTCAGCAGAAACTCTGCAAGCCAGAAGGGAGTGGCAGGATATACTTAAAGTCATGAAGGAGAAAAACCTACAACCAAGATTACTCTACCCAGCAAGGATCTCATTCAGATTCGATGGAGAAATTAAAACCTTTACAGACAAGCAAAAGCTGAGAGAGTTCAGCACCACCAAACCAGCTTTACAACAAATGCTAAAAGAAATTCTCTAGGCAAGAAACACAAGAGAAGGAAAACACCTACAATAACAAACCCAATACATTTAAGAAAATGGGAATAGGAACATACATATCGATAATTACCTTGAATGTAAATGGATTAAATGCTCCCACCAAAAGACACAGGCTGGCTGAATGGATACAAAAACAAGACCCATATATATGCTGTCTACAAGAGACCCACTTCAGACCTAGGGACACATACAGACTGAAAGTGAGGGGATGGAAAAAGATATTCCATGCAAATGGAAATCAAAAGAAAGCTGGAGTAGCAATTCTCATATCAGACAAAATAGACTTTAAAATAAAGACTATTACAAGAGACAAAGAAGGACACTATATAATGATCAAGGGATCGATCCAAGAGGAAGGTATAACAATTGTAAATATTTATGCACCCAACATAGGAGCACCTCAATACATAAGGCAAATACTAACAGCCATGAAAGGGGAAATTGACAGCAACACAATCATAGTAGGGGACTTTAACACCCCACTTTCACCAATGGACAGATCATCCAAAATGAAAATAAATAAGGAAACACAAGCTTTAAATGATACATTAAACAATATGGACTTAATTGATATTTATAGGGCATTCCACCCAAAAACAACAGAATACACATTTTTCTCAAGTGCTCATGGAACATTCTCCAGGATAGATCATATCTTGGGTCACAAATCAAGCCTTGGTAAATTTAAGAAAATTGAAATTGTATCAAGTATCTTTTCCGACCACAACGCTATGAGACTAGATATCAATTACAGGAAAAGATCTGTAAAAAATACAAACACATGGAGGCTACACAATACATTACTTAATAACGAAGTGATTACTGAAGAAATCAAAGGGGAAATCAAAAAATACCTAGAAACAAATGACAATGGAGACACGACGACCCAAAACCTATGGGACACAGCAAAAGCAGTGCTAAGAGGGAAGTTTATAGCAATACAAGCCTACCTCAAGAAACAGGAAACATCTCGAATAAACAACCTAACCTTGCACCTAAAGCAATTAGAGAAAGAAGAACAAAAAAACCCCAAAGCCAGCAGAAGGAAAGAAATTATAAAGATCAGGTCAGAAATAAATGAAAAAGAAATGAAGGAAACAATAGCAAAAATCAATGAAACTAAAAGCTGGTTCTTTGAGAAGATAAACAAAATTGATAAACCATTAGCCAGACTCATCAAGAGAAAAAGGGAGAAGACTCAGATCAATAGAATTAGAAATGAAAAAGGAGAAGTAACCACTGACACTGCAGAAATACAAAAGATCATGAGAGATTACTACAAGCAACTATATGCCAATAAAATGGACAACCTGGAAGAAATGGACAGATTCTTAGAAATGCACAAACTGCCGAGACTGAACCAGGAAGAAATAGAAAATATGAACAGACCAATCACAAGCACTGAAATTGAAACTGTGATTAAAAACCTTCCAACAAACAAAAGCCCAGGACCAGATGGCTTCACAGGCGAATTCTATCAAACATTTAGAGAAGAGCTAACACCTATCCTTCTCAAACTCTTCCAAAATATTGCAGAGGGAGGAACACTCCCAAACTCATTCTATGAGGCCACCATCACCCTGATACCAAAACCAGACAAAGATGTCACAAAGAAAGAAAACTACAGGCCAATATCACTGATGAACAAAGATGCAAAAATCCTCAACAAAATACTAGCAAACAGAATCCAACAGCACATTAAAAGGATCATACACCATGATCAAGTGGGGTTTATCCCAGGAATGCAAGGATTCTTCAATATACGCAAATCAATCAATGTGATACACCATATTAACAAATTGAAGGAGAAAAACCATATGATCATCTCAATAGATGCAGAGAAAGCTTTTGACAAAATTCAACACCCATTTATGATAAAAGCCCTGCAGAAAGTAGGCATAGAGGGAACTTTCCTCAACATAATAAAGGCCATATATGACAAACCCACAGCCAACATTGTCCTCAATGGTGAAAAACTGAAACCATTTCCACTAAGATCAGGAACAAGACAAGGTTGCCCACTCTCACCACTATTATTCAACATAGTTCTGGAAGTGTTAGCCACAGCAATCAGAGAAGACAAAGAAATAAAAGGAATCCAAATCGGAAAAGAAGAAGTAAAGCTGTCACTATGTGCAGATGACATGATACTATACATAGAGAATCCTAAAGATGCTACCAGAAAACTCCTAGAGCTAATCAATGAATTTGGTAAAGTAGCAGGATACAAAATTAATGCACAGAAATCTCTTGCATTTCTATACACTAATGACGAAAAATCTGAAACTGAAATTAAGAAAACACTCCCATTTACCATTGCAACAAAAAGAATAAAATATCTAGGAATAAACCTACCTAAGGAGACAAAAGACCTGTATGCAGAAAATTATAAGACACTGATGAAAGAAATTAAAGATGATACAAATAGATGGAGAGATATACCATGTTCCTGGATTGGAAGAATCAACATTGTGAAAATGTCTCTACTACCCAAAGCAATCTACAGATTCAATGCAATCCCTATCAAACTACCACTGGCATTTTTCACAGAACTAGAACAAAAAATTTCACAATTTGTATGGAAACACAAAAGACCCCGAATAGCCAAAGCAATCTTGAGAACGAAAAATGGAGCTGGGGGAATCAGGCTCCCTGACTTCAGACTATATTACAAAGCTTCAGTAATCAAGACAGTTTGGTATTGGCACAAAAACAGAAATATAGATCAATGGAACAGGATAGAAAGCCCAGAGATAAACCCACACACATATGGTCAACTTATCTTTGATAAAGGCGGTAAGCATATACAGTGGAGAAAAGACAGCCTCTTCAATAAGTGGTGCTGGGAAAATTGGACAGGAACATGTAAAAGTATGAAATTAGAACACTCCCTGACACCATGCACAAAAATAAACTCAAAATGGATTAAAGACCTAAGTGTAAGGGCAGACACTATCAAACTCTTAGAGGAAAACATAGGCAGAACACTCTATGACATACATCACAGCAAGATTCTTTTTGACCCAGCTCCCAGAGAAATGGAAATAAGAACACAAATAAACAAATGGGACCTAATGAAACTTAAAAGCTTTTGCACAGCAAAGGAAACCATAAACAAGACCAAAAGACAACCCTCAGAATGGGAGAAAATATTTGCAAATGAAGCAACTGACAAAGGATTAATCTCCAAGATTTACAAGCAGCTCATGCAGCTCAATAACAAAAAAACGAACAACCCAATCCAAAAATGGGCAGAAGATCTAAATAGACATTTCTCCAAAGAAGATATACAGATGGCCTACAGACACATGAAAGAATGCTCAACATCATTAATCATTAGAGAAATGCAAATCAAAACTACAATGAGATATCATCTCACACCGGTCAGAATGGCCATCATCAAAAAATCTAGAAACAATAAATGCTGGAGAGGGTGTGGAGGAAAGGGAACACTCTTGCACTGTTGGTGGGAATGTAAATTGATACAGCCACTATGGAGAACAGTATGGAGGTTCCTTAAAAAACTACAAATAGAACTACCATACGACCCAGCAATCCCACTACTGGGCATATACCCTGAGAAAACCATAGGTCAAAAAGAGTCATGTACCAAAATGTTCATTGCAGCTCTATTTACAATAGCCAGGACATGGAAGCAACCTAAATGTCCATCGACAGATGAATGGATGAAGAAGATGTGGCACATATATACAATGGAATATTACTCAGCCATAAAAAGAAATGAAATGGAGGTTTTTGTAATGAGGTGGATGGAGTTAGAGTCTGTCATACAGAGTGAAGTAAGTCAGAAAGAGAAAAACAAATACAGTATGCTAACACATATATATGGAATCTAAGGGAAAAAAAAAAAAAAAGGCCATGAAGAACCTAGCGGCAAGACGGGAATAAAGACACAGACCTACTAGAGAATGGACTTGAGGATATGGGGAGGGGGTGGGGTGAGATGTGACAGGGTAAGAGAGTGTCATGGACATATATACACTACCAAATGTAAAATAGATAGCTAGTGGGAAGCAGCCGCATAGCACAGGGAGATCAGCTCGGTGCTTTGTGACCACCTAGAGGGGTGGGATGGGGAGGGTGGGAGGGAGGGAGATGCAAGAGGGAAGAGAAATGGGAACATATTGTATATGTATAACTGATTCACTTTGTTATAAAGCAGATGCTAACACACTATTGTAAGGCAATTATACTTCAATAAAGATGTTTGAAAAAAAAAAAGAACAATAAAAAAAAAAAGCATAGATATTAAGTTAAGAAGCTTTTTTATATTTGGAGAATTTTTTAAAAAGAAATAGAAAATAAAGATAAATAGGACAAAATGGCCATAGGAAATAAAATAGTGTGGGTTTTGTAAGTACAGGGTTCTAAATGGAATACTAAGAAATTTTAAATATATATTCTAGATGGTGATTGAGGTGGAGACCATATATATATATAAATATATATATATACATAAAACATGCTGAAAAGAACAGAGAGAAAGAGAGAGACCCATGCAGCTAATTGGAAGGAGCAGAGTAAGCAATTTAATCATTGGCCACAGTGATGACATTCCAAGAAACACAATCCATCAAGGAATCCTATTATATCCTTTCTTTTACATGTTATTTCTCTGTATTAATCAACCACTAAGTAATGCTGAAAATGATAACACAGAAGGAAAAGGAAAAATACGGCAACCCACAGATCCTTTTCCCTTCTGTCCTTCCTTACTCAGCAAGCTGAAGATAGAATGTTATTAAGAAGTGAAATAAAAGTCGTTGAGTTCGGTTTGTGCAGCATTTCTATTGTTCTATTCAGAACAAAATACATATGCCCATGTGAGCCGCTAAATGCAAATTGTGTCATTTTGGTGACTCTGGATATGAGTTAATTGTTCTTACTTTTGCATTTAAGACTAGAATCACACAAGATAAATAGAGGATAAACATAAAAAGTTACAGTAAAATTTGGGACTTCCCTGGTGGTGCAGTGGTTAAGAGTCCGCCAGCCAGTGCAGGGGACACGAGTTCTATCCCTGGTCTGGGAAGATCCTACATGCCGCGGAGCAACAAAGCCTGTGCACCCCAACTACTGAGCCTGCGCTCTAGAGCCCACAACTACTGAGCCCACGTGCCACAACTACTGAAGCCCGCGTGCCTAGAGCCCATGCTCAGCAACAAGAGAAGCCACCACAATGAGAAGCCCGCGCACCGCAACGAAGAGTAGCCCCCGCTCACCGCAACTAGAGAAAGCCCACACGCAGCAATGAAGATCCAACACAGCCAAACATAAATAAAATTAATTTTAAAAAGTTACACTAAAATTAAAAATGTTAATTTTTCTCAACTTAGAACAACATTAAATAGGAAATATAACAAACCCTGACAAATCAAAAGAAAAACTGCAGAAGAAAAGAAAAAGCTTTTATAAATTTAATTTTAATATTGTTAACAGCAATTTTTTTTTTGCTTTTTGAAAAAGTGGCCTCATGTTTTCATTTTGCACCAGACCTGTAAGTTTGCCTACTCAAAGCCTACCCAGTAGAAGTGATGTCTGTTGCATTATGTCAGAATCTCCATCTTGCTTCTCAATCACAGACTGCAGCTTCTTTATATTTTCCAATAAAAGCCTATGCAGCTCTCACTACTCGGACTGCAGGGGCAACCTTACTCGTCTGGTTTAGCTTGAAACATGGCACAAAGTTATGTGTCTTTGGTATAAGCAGAGTATTTATGAGAGCTCATGGAATATGTTCATTTTTAGAGCTCACAGTTTGTGGAGCAACACTTAAAACCTGGATCAAATCTAAGAGAGAAAAACCAGGAAAGTGAGAGACATAACCATTTGTTATGGTTATATCTTATTTTGTGACAGGGAAAACTGGGGCTGGGGAACATGAAAGCTATCTTCTATTATAACAAGACCAAAATAAGAGTAGCTACCTACCACCAAGTGCTTGCTGTATGCTAGACTTTCTTCCAGGTACTTCATCAACTGCATTTCATTTCTTCCTTGAAACAATTGTTTTGAGATAGGTATTTTAATCCCATTTTATAGATGAGAGAGAGGCATGGAGAAGTAGAGGGTCACACAACTCATAAAATCTGGAGCCAGTTATTAAACTTAGAGCTGCCTGAATTCCAAACACTAGCTCCTAATCTCTACCCCATAGCCTAAGGGCACCCATTTGTTTAGAAGAGCTCAAGAAGCTAAATTAAGAACAGTGAATAGAAACTGTTGGTAGAAAGATTTGCACGCAAGACCAGAGAATGACTCATGTTTAAAGCTCATGTTTAGGAATCAACACTTAAAACCTGGATCAAACCTATAGGAGAAAACCCAGAGAAGAAGATGACATAGCCATTTTTTGCTGAGAAACCACTAAAGACCACAGAATGACCAAAGCGCTCTTAAAGCTGTAAATGGAATGCATTGTCTTTCAAGTTTATGGGCTCACTGTCACTAATAATATTAGAATGAGCCATAATTGCACTGTACAAGAATGTTTGTTAGAAATGGTGATGTAGTTTAGAGACTAAAATCAGGGGTGATTGCAGACAGTGAACTTGAGGTTGACTTCTATTTCAGCATGAAATAACTGTGAGACTTTAGGAAGTCACTTAACTTCTCCAAATATAGGTTCCCTCATCTGTAAAATAGGAATCATAATAATACCACATGGGTTATTGTGAAGATTGATTGAGACCATGTCTGAAGCACCTCGCTCAGTGCCTTGCATAGAAAGTAAACACTCAATGAAGGTAACAAGTACATTTTGATGTGCATGGTGTGACAAAGGTAGTGACGAGAAAGGATTTCTACTTTGATCAGGAGATTAGTCTAGATGACATCAGAACATCTTATAATTATGTATTTATATAGGAAATGACTCAATATCTAAAATTGCAAGTTTGTTAGGAAGCCAGAGGCAGATATAAAATGTTGATATAAAGATAGCAACTGGAATTTAAACTAAAAGCCCAGGTACAGGTGGAAAATAAAAGCAGAATATAAACACCAGACAATATTTCAGCATGTGGGAGATGATTCTATAACTCAGGAAGGTGAGGAGGAACTGGAGGTACATATTGCTCTCAAGCTGTGCTGCCCACTATGACAGCCACCGGGGGCATATGGCTATGGAATTTTAAACTTTTTTTTACTTTCTCAATTTTTTCCCTAGTTTTATTGGGATGTAATTGACATACAGCACTATATAAGTTTAAGGTGTACAGCATAGTGATTTGACTTACATACGTTATGAAATGATTACCACAATAGGTTTAGTGAACATCCATTGTCTCATTTAGATACATTAAAGAAATAGAAAAAAATTTTTTCCTTGGGATGAGAACTAATAGGATTTATTTAAAAATAGATAAAATAAAAAATCCAGTGTTTACGAGCCACATTTCGAATTCTCAGTCGTCACATACACCTAATGGTTACTACACTGGACAGAGAAGATATAGAACATTTGCATTGTTGCAGAAAGTTCTGTTGGACAGTGCTGTCTCCAGAGAAAGGCAGGGTGCTACATATATTTGGGTGTGTGGTTTCAGCCTCAAGGGGGAGTCTCTACTTTCTCCTCCTATTACATCTATTCATTTATTTTCCCCTCTTATACTTCTACCTTTTCACTGAATATTTAGAAGAAAACCAAGAAAAGCTCTATGGTAAGCAGAATTCTAAGAAAGTCTCCAAAATTTCCACTACTGATATATGCATCCAATATAATTCCCCCCTACCATGTGACTGTGGGTGGGCCTTACCTAATCAGGTGAGAGCCTTTGAAAGAGGGTTTAGAAATAAGAGAAAGAAGTCAGAGATTCAAAGCAACAGAGACATTCTCCTGCTGGCCTTGACCAAGCAAACAGCAATGTTTTAGAGAGAGCCATGTGGAAGGGAATAAACAACTACATTCTAAGAACTAAGAGCAGCCCCAGTCAATAGCCAGCAAGAAAACAGGGACTTGGGTCCTACAATCAAAAGGAAATGAATTCTGCCAATAACCTGAATGGTCTTGGAAGCAAACTCTGACCCTCAAATGAGAACCTGGACATGGCCAGCACGTTGATATTAGCCTTAGAGGACCCTGAGCAGAGAACCCAGCTGAATTATGCCTGGACTTCTGACCTACAGAAAAGTGAGATAATAAATGGGTGTTGTTTTCAGCTGCTAAGTGCATAATACAATTGCTGTGCAGTAATAGAAAGTTAACAAGCCCCTAGTAACATAACCACACACACACACACACTTGCCCACACTCATACACACATTTTTTTCTCCTTTAAAGCACAAAAAATATAAAATTTTAAAATGCACTGTGGTTTTGTTTTACTAGGATAAAAGGTTAAAAGAAAGTATGTTCAAAATTTTGCTGCTGGCTTTGACAGGGGAATAGGAAAGAGGTGAGGCAATTAGCTGGGACTCCAGCACTTCTACATTTTCTTCAGACAGAATCAAATGTACTTGACTCCCTACAACTCTGAGAAAGGTAATACATTTTCACTGTGACAAGGAGAAGCCTCCAAAAGTGTTTGGTGACTGCTTAAAGGTACCAACTTATCACACATTGTGGCTGAAATTGTTCTCTTAGGTTAAACCGTTGTCCCCCAAAGCCCCTATTAAAATGTAATGTGTTATACGGTGGGTGGGTAGAGAGTGAAGGGTCTCACTGAAACCTACTGCTACCTTAACACACGCTGGATGATCATTCTCTACCAGAAAAGAGCCCCGAAGCAAATGGGCTGAAGGTTAGATAAGCTTGGCTAGGGAGGAGAAGAAAAGCAAAGGTCAAGAACTATTTCCACAGCTGTTAGATCTGGATGGGTGCCTCAGGAAGAAGCTTGCACTGAGAGAGGACTGCTGGAATATAAGCGGGGGGCCCACGTGGAGGGACGAGGCTTCAGACTGGGGAGGTGAGGTCTACAACAAGCCTCACCTGCTTTATAATCTTGCTCACTGCCCCCTGATGTGTAAACACCACTTTTCAGTCCCACATATTATCTCCCCTGAGGAAGGAAACTTCTGAAGAAGACTGCTTCCCTAAGTGGGCTCTTGACAGGAGCCTGAGAAATCCCTGAGGAGAGGAGACTTTTTAAGAGAGCAAGAAAACCCAATTAACTTTGCCACTGATGAACTTTGTCACAGTTCTTTGCCAGAGAAGGGATGGAAGACTGGGATTCAGAAACTAGATATAAGGTTGCTGAGTGAACAGGCTGCTAAGGGTTTCCTGCTTCCTACTCCCTTTGTAAAAAGATAGCTTCGAAGGGGAATAACTTCTCAACAACAATATTATTGCCTTATAAGAATTACACAAGACACAATAGGTCAAGTACGAAATATGACCAAATAGTTCACTGAAATAAGCTTTTGAAAATTCCAGCACATGCAACTGGGCAATGCCGTGTTCAAACTTAGTTCACTATAATTTTCATAAAATAGAATGTTTGAAGTGTGCTGTTCTTTAATTCTTTTCACATGGGTTAGCCTTGCTATCTAGGGAATGTGTACCTTGAAGTCAGGGATTCTATTTTTCTTTCGAGTCCATCTCCAAACTGGTATCATGCTGAGAAGAGAATAAATTGGTAGTGAATAGCTGGTGATTATTTAACCATTACCACTGATGCCAAGGATCAAGATCGATGACTACTGCAGGTACATGTGACCCAACAACATCTTTAAATACACATATATACACACCAGGACACACATACACCCCTCAAATATAGAACTGGCCCCTGAGGAAATGTGACAAACATCTTGTGATCTTCCGTATTCATGCAGAAAAAGAAAAAAAAGATTAAAAGCAGCATTTCTTCTCCCCAAGCCTCACCTTGATCCTACCTTCAAACAATGCCACATTCAATCATTCTAGTTTTGACTTAGCAGAAGAGCATTTCCCCAGGAGCGCATATGCTAGCCTGGCATAATATTTGCTTTATAAATCAGGGATTGCTTGTTCAGCCTTATATACCCAAAGCTTCTGGGTGACTGTGTCCCATGCTTCAGTCAAAAGTAGCTGCTGCATATCCTTTAAAGGTCATGCATCACCACACATCGGCCAGAACAGTTAGCTTCTCTATGACAACTTATAATTTTCAGACTGAATACGATGTTACTAGGAACATGCAGATCAGGATGAAGAAGCAGGATAAAGATGCGTTGGCAGGGACCTCCCTGGTGGTGCAGTGGTTAAGAATCCGGCCGCCAATGAGTTCGATCCCTGGTCTGGGAAGATCCCACATGCCGTGGAGCAACTAAGCCCGTACGCCACAACTACTGAGCCTGCGCTCTAGAGCCCGCAAGCCACAACTACTGAGCCTGCGTGCTGAAACTACTGAAGCCTGCACACTTTAGGGCCCGCATGCCGCAACTACTGAGCCCTCAAGCTGCAACTACTGAGCCTGTGTGCTGCAACTACTGAAGCCTGCGAGCCTAGAGCCCGTGCTCTGCAACAACAGAAGCCACCGCAATGAGAAGCCCACGCACTGCAACGAAGAGTAGCCCCAGCTCACTGCAACTAGAGAAAGCCTGCACACAGCAATAAAGACCCAATGCAGCCAAAATAAATAAATAAATAAAAGAAGAAAAAAAAGATGTGTTGGAAAAAATAAGGTAGGGGAATGAATTCTGGGCAGCAATACCATCCATAAACTATAAGAGAGACTTCAGAACACCATTTCAAGTGAGCTATCCTGCTTTCCCCAGAACACACTTTCCTGAGTGTATTTACATGGGATAGAATTAAGTTTTTCTGGCACAGTTGAACCCATCTTGGGACTTAGATATGTAGAATTAGATATGTATAAAGCTATTTGATTCAACCTTTAGATAACGTAGATATGGTTATTTCTTCAGGTACCCATAAATAGGTGATTGAAGACGGTACCACCTCAGTGTCCTTGCAGGATATAATTACACTTCTCAGAAACTATCAATTTAGGAAGAAAGAATCAAAGCCAGAAATTTGGGGGACTACTAGAGCCTTCAGTACAGAGCCCCAAAGACAGCATAATCTTGTTACCCTCTTATCTTCAGCCTCATATTTTACTGTATTAATTCACTTTTGCTGAGTAACATATGATCCTGAATTTGTGACTTAAGAACCAATCATTTGTATCACTGAGTCTGGTGACTTAGGCCAGGTTTAGCAGGCCAGTTCTCCTGTCTCAGCTGGGTTCACCCACATGTCTGTAATGAGCAGCGAGGTCGGCTGCAGCAGGCCTCAGCTGGAGTGGTTGGCTTCTCTCCTCAGGGTCTCTCATTCTCTGGTAGCTCAGCTTGTGCTTGTTCACATAGTGGCTGGACTAGCTTCCAGGAGAGTGAGAAGTGTCAAGGCTTCTTGAGTCTCTGCTCAGAACTGGCCCATTTTTTCTGCTGCATTCTACTGGCCAAAGTAAGTCCCAAAGCCACCCCTGACTCAAGGGGTGAGTAAATAGACTCAATTTCTTTATGGGAGGACCTGAAAAGTCATATTGTTAATGTCAAGGATCCAGGGAGGGGAATAACTGCAGCCATTTTTACAATCTACTATCCAACCAAGATTCTAGATTATATACTTGTAGCAGTCTGAGAGAGTCAGATTCTCTCTCTTACCTCCAAGCCTTTACATAGGCAGTGCCCTCTTTTGCATCTTCACTCTTCCTTTTCTCTAATGACTTTCACTTATACATCAAGATTAGGCCAATAATCCTTCTATTAGGATGACCTTGAACTCTAGATTAGGCAGGCTTCCCTCATCTGTGTTCACATAATCCTTGTATTATGCATTCTTACCAAAAATTATTGGCAATCCTACACATAATAAATGTTCAATAAATATTTATTAACCAATTTTTCCAATAATTGGAAATCCATACATAATTACCTGCAATAATGAAGGGGTACATATCTTCTAGGTATGAACTTGAAATTCTCTCTCTCAGACAAGCCTAAACAATGTGAGAGTTCATGAAATTAGTCTTAAGAAGTCATAGCTTAAAAGAAAAAATTCAAAGCAACTGAAGTGTTCTATCTAATAACTTCTCCTCCAAAAGAAATTTGGATTTTTAATATTATCAGCTAATTCAGACACCATAACTTATACAGTGTGTTAAAAAGTAATGGGTCTGGAAATCAGTGCTGAAGGACTCCATTTGTCACCTCTCCATGAGGATTTGCTACGATTTACTTCTATCCTATATATTTTAGGCTACAATCAGTTTTTTAGCTAGGTTGGCACTTAGATTGAAGTCTAGCATTTTGCTCATTAACTTTTTCTATGATAGACTGTCAAAAGTCCCATCTGAACTCCTATTAAATTACATCTACTTCTGCACCCTAATATAGCTACTTGGTCACTGCCACGGTAGGCTATAAATTGTCTGATGAGACCCAATTTTCCTTTTAGTGACCTAAAACACATTTCCTATTTTGTACCCCAAATGAGCCAAATTGTCTGTTTCTTATGAAGGATTTCAAAGTTTTGGCTGTTTTAATTCAGGTGCTTATCTTCTTACCTTTTGTACCTAACACACATGGAAAATACTCTAGCATGATTATTCTACCCTCCTGCCAAATTGCTTGCCACCCAGTTACTACTACTGTAATATCTTTAACTAGAGATGAAGAATTTATGTAGAGCCATTTTTCCTCTAAGTCTCGAAACAAATAAAATATATGACATCAACACATCTGATATATGGAATTTCTAGACCAGTTTTTACTATGACTTGACAAGCTTTCTCACATTAAATTTCTCATAAAGGTATACTCAGTTTGAATGAGCAATGTCAAGTGTGATACCCCACATGCATATTTTTTCACTGCTCCTCTTTTTTCTGTATGAAATATTTCTGTCTTCAAAGTGTTTCAGGGTTAAAGTTCTATGTTAGGCTGATTTTAAGATTTACCATGACTTTCTTTTTTTAACATCTTTATTTAAGTATAATTGCTTTACATTGTTGTTTACTTTCTGCTGTATAACAAAGTGAATCAGCTATACGTATACATATATCCCCATATCCCCTCCCTCTTGTGTCTGCCTCCCATCCTCCCTATCCCACCCCTCTAGGTGATCACAAAGCACTGAGCTGATCTCCCTGTGCTATGCGGCTGCTTCCCACCAGCTATCTATTTTGCATTTGGTAGTGTATATATGTCCATGCCACACTCTCACTTTGTCCCAGCTTACCCCTCCCGCTCCCTGTGTCCTCAAGTCCATTCTCTACATCTGCATCTTTATTCCTGTCCTGCCCTTAGGCTCTTCAGAACCTTTTTTTTTTTTAGATTCCATATATATGCGTTAGTACACGGTATTTGTTTTCCTCTTTCTGACTTACTTTACTCTGTATGACAGACTCTAGGTCCATCCACCTCACAACAAATAACTCAATTTCATTTCTTTTTATGGCTGAGTAATATTCCATTGTATATATGTGCCACATTATTTTTATGCATTCATCTGTCGATGGACACTTAGATTGCTTCCATGTCCTGGCTATTGTAATAATGCTGCAATGAACATTGTGATACATGACTTTTTGAATTATGGTTTTCTCAGGGTATATGCCCAGTAGTAGAATTGCTGGGTCGTATGGTAGCTCTATTTTTAGTTTTTTAAGGAACCTCCATACTGTTTTCCATAGTGGCTGTATCAATTTACATTCCCACCAACAGTGCAAGAGGTTCCCTTTTCTCCACACCCTCTCCAGCATTTATTGTTTGTAGATTTTTTACAATGGCCATTCTGACCGGTATGAGGTGATACCTCATTGTAGTTTTGATTTGCATTTCTCTAATGATTAGTGATGTTGAGCATCCTTTCATGTGTTTGTTGGCAATCTGTATATCTTCTTTGGAGAAATATGTATTTAGGTGTTCTGCCCATTTTTGGATTGGGTTGTTTTTTTCATATTGAGCTGCATGAGCTGCTTGTATATTTTGGAGATTAATCGTCTGTCAGTTGCTTTGTTTGCAAATATTTTCTCCCAATCTGAGGCCTGTTTTTTCATCTTGTTCATGGTTTCCTTTGCTGTGCAAAAGCTTTTAAGTATCATTAGGTCCCATTTGTTTATTTTTGTTTTTATTTCCATTACTCTAGGAGGTGGATCAAAAAAGATCTTGCTGTGATTTATGTCAAGGAGTGTTCTTCCTATGTTTTTCTCTAAGAGTCTTATAATGTCTGGTCTTACATTTAGGTCTCGAATCCATTTTGAGTTTATTTTTGTGTATGGTGTTAGGGAGTGTTCTAATTTCATTCTTTTACATGTAGCTGTCCAGTTTTCCCAGCACCACTTATTAAAAAGACTGTCTTTTCTTCATTGTATATCCTTGCCTCCTTTGTCATAGATTAGTTGAGCAGAGGTGCGTGGGTTTATCTCTGGGCTTTCTATCTTGTTCCATTGATCTATGTTTCTGTTTTTGTGCCAGTACCATATTGTCTTGATTACTGTAGCTTTGTAGTATAGTCTGAAGTCAGGGAGTCTGATTCCTCCAGCTCCGTTTTTTTCCCTCAAGACTGCTTTGGCTATTTGGGGTCTTTTGTGTCTCCATACAAATTTTAAGATTATTTGTTCTAGTTCCATAAAAAATGCCATTGGTAATTTGATAGGGATTGCATTGAATCTGTAGATTTTTATTGGTAGTATAGTCATTTTCACAGTATTGATTCTTCCAATCCAAGAACATGGTATATCTCTCCATCTGTTGGTATCATCTTTAATTTCTTTCAGCAGTGTCTTATAGTTTTCTGCATACAGGTCTTTTGTCTCCCTAGGTAGGTTTATTCCTAGGTATTTTATTCTTTTTGTTGCAATGGTAAATGGGAGTGTTTCCTTAATTTCTCTTTCAGATTTTTCATCATTAGTGTATAGGAATGCAAGAGATTTCTGTGCATTAATTTTGTATCCTGCAACTTTACCAAATTCATTGATTAGCTCTAGTAGTTTTCTGGTGGCATTTTTAGGATTCTCTATGTATTGTATCATGTCATCTGCAAACAGTGACAGTTTTACTTCTTCTTTTCCAATTTGTATTACTTTTCTTTCTTTTTCTTCTCTGATTGCCATGGCTAGGAGCTCCAAGACTGTGTTGAATAATAGTGGGGAGAGTGGACATCCGTGTCTCGTTCCTGATCTTAGAGGAAATGCTTTCAGTTTTTCACCATAGAGAATGATGTTTGCTGTGGGTTTGTCGTATATGGCCTTTATTATGTTGAGGTAGGTTCCCTCTATGCCCACTTTCTGGAGAGTTTTTATCAGAAATGGGTGTTGAATTTTGTCAAAAGCTTTTTCTGCATCTATTAAGATGATCATATGGTTTTTATTCTTCAATTTGTTAATATGGTGTATCACATTGATTCATTTGCATATATTGAAGAATCCTTGTATTCCTGGGATAAATCCTTCTTGATCATGGTGTATGATCCTTTTAATGTGTTTTTGGATTCTGTTTGCTAGTATTTTGTTCAAGATTTTTGCATCTATATTCATCAGTGATATTGGTCTGCAGTTTTCTTTCTTTGTAGTATCTTTGTCTGGTTTTGGCATCAGGGTGATGGTGGCCTCATAGAATGAGTTTGGGAGTGATCCTTCCTCTGCATTTTTTGGGAGAGTTTGAGAAGGATGGGTGTTAGCTTTTCTCTAAATGTTTGATAGAATTCACCTGTGAAGCCATCTGGTCCTGGACTTTTGTTTGTTGGAAGATTTTTAATCACAGTTTCAATTTCATTACTTGTGATTAGTCTGTTCATATTTTCTATTTCTTCCTGGTTCAGTCTTGGAAGGTTATACCTTTCTAAGAATTTGTCCATTTCTTCCAGGTTGTCCGTTTTATCGGCATAGAGTTGCTTGTAGTAGTCTCTTAGGATGCTTTGTATTTCTGTGATGTCTGTTGTAACTTCTCCTTTTTCATTTCTAATTTTATTGACGTGAACCCTCTCCCTCTTTTTCTTGATGAGTCTGCGTAATGGTTTATCAATTTTGTTTATCTTCTCAAAGAACCAGCTTTTAGTTTTATGGATCTTTGCTATTGTTTTCTTTGTTTCTATTTCATTTATTTCTGCTCTGATCTTTATGATTTCTTTCCTTCTGCTCACTTTGGGTTTTGTTTGTTCTTCTTTCTGTAGTTCCTTTAGGTGTAAGGTTAGATTTTTTATTTGAGTTATTTCTTGTTTCTTGAGGTAGGCTTGTATAGCTATAAACTTCCCTCTTAGAACTGCTTTTGCTGCATCCCATAGGTTTTGGATCGTCGTGTTTTCATTGTCATTTGTCTCTAGGCATTTTTAAATTTCCTCTTTGATTTCTTCAGTGATCTCTTGGTTATTTAGTAACGTATTGTTTAGCCTCCATGTGTTTGTGTTTTTTACGTTTTTTTCCCTGTCATTCATTTCTAATCTCATAGCGTTGTGGTCAGAAAAGATGCTTGATATGATATCAATCCTCTTAAATTTACTGAGACTTGATTTGTGACCCAAGATGTGATCAATCCTGGAGAATGTTCCATGCGCACTTGAGAAGAAATTGTAATCTGCTGTTTTGGGATGGAATGTCCTATAAATATCAATTAAATCTATCTGGTCTAGTGTCATTTAAAGCTTGTGTTTCCGTATTTATTTTCATTTTGGATGATCTGCCCATTGGTGTAAGTGAGATGTTAAAGTCCCCCACTATTATTGTGCTACTGTCGATTTCCTCTTCTATAGCTGTTAGGAGTTGTCTTATGTATTGAGGTACTCCTATGTTGGGTGCATATATATTTATACTTGTTATATCTTCTTCTTGGATTGATCCCTTGATCATTATGTAGTGTCCTTCCTTGTCTCTTGTAACATTCTTTATTTTAAAGTCTATTTTATCTGATATGAGTATTGCTACTCCAGCTTTCTTTTGATTTCCATTTGCATTGAATATCTTTTTCCATCCCCTTACATTCAGTCTGTATGTGTCCCTAGCTCTGAAGTGGGTCTCTTGTAGACAGCATATATATGGGTATTGTTTTTGTATCCATTCAGCAAGCCTGTGTCTTTTGGTTGGAGCATTTAATCCATTCACGTTTAAGGTAATGATCGATATGCATGTTTCTATGACCATTTTTTTAATTGTTTTGGGTTTGTTTGTGTAGGTCCTTTTCTTCTCTTGATTTTCCCACTTAGAGAAGTTCCTTTAGAATTTGCTGTAGAGCTGGTTTGGTGAGCTCTTAGCTTAGCTTGAGAATTCTCTTAGCTTTTGCTTGTTTGTAAAGCTTTTGATTTCTCTGTCAAATCTGAATGAGATCCTTGCCGGGTAGAGTAATCTTGTTTGTAGGTTCTTCCCTTTCATCACTTTAAGTATATCATGTCACTCCCTTCTGGCTTGTAGAGTTTCTGCTGAGAAATCAGCTGTTAACCTTATGGGAGTTCACTTGTATGTTATTTGTCATTTTTCTCTTGCTGCTTTCAATAATTTTTCTTTGTCTTTAATTTTTGCCAATTTGAATACTGTGTGTCTCGACGTGTTTCTCCTTGGGTTTATCCTGTATGGGACTCTCTGCGCTTCCTGGACTTGGGTGGCTATTTCCTTTCCCATGTTAGGGAAGTTTTTGACTCTAATCTCTTCAAATATTTTCTCGGGTCCTTTCTCTCTCTCTTCTCCTTCTGGGACCCCTATAATGCGAATGTTGTTGCATTTAATGTTGTCCCAGAGGTCTCTTAGGCTGTCTTCATTTCTTTTCGTTCTTTTTTCTTTATTCTGTTCCATAACAGTGAATTCCGCCTTTCTGTCTTCCAGGTCACTTTTCCGTTCTTTTGCCTCAGTTATTCTGCTATTGATTCCTTCTAGTGTAGTTTTCATTTCAGTTATTGTATTGTTCATTTCTGTTTGTTTGTTCTTTAATTCTTCTAGGTTTTTGTTAAACATTTCTTGCATCTTCTCGATCTTTGCCTCCATTCTTTTTCCGAGGTCCTGGATCATCTTCACTATCATTATTCTGAATTCTCTTTCTGGAAGGTTGCCTATCTCCACTTCATTTAATTGTTTTTCTGGGGTTTTATCTTGTTCCTTCACCTGGTACATAGCCCTCTGCCTTTTCATCTTGTCTATCTTTCTGTGAATGTGGTTTTTGTTCCACAGGCTGCAGGATTGTAGTTTTTCTTGCTTCTGCTGTCTGCCCTCTGGTGGATGGGTCTATCTAAGAGGCTTGTGTAAGTTTCCTGATGGGACTGACTGGTGGTGGGTAGAGCTGACTCTTGCTCCTAGATTTTTTTTAACAACTAGCTCTTTCATTCATTTGGCATTTATTTTTGTCAGTGAGAAAGGTATCTGGTTTTCTTCCCTCCATAGTCTATTCTTTCACCACTTATTAGAAATGTTTTCTTAATCAGAGCAAGTCCTAAATAGTCTATCTTGATGACGTGTCCAAGATCCTACAACATCTTACCACCTCCACTGTTCTCTGCAAACTAACATATACTTGCCAGAACAACTGAACTAGCTGACAATTACCTTTTATTTATTCTGTTTGGGGCACAAAGAATGACCTCTTTAAAATGTAAATCAGAATATGACTTTCATGCTCAAAATTATCCACTGATTTTGATCACGCTTAGAATGAAATCCAGACTGGTTACTTACACTTCTTATAAGGCCTCATGTGATCTGGCTCCTCCCTGTTTGTTTGGTATTATCTTGCTCTGTCCTAAACAAAGTGGCTTAGACCTTTAAACCAGCTATTCTTTCTAGAATGTTCATTCCAGATCTACCATGGTTTGTTCCTTCAAATAAAGTTTCTGTTTAAATGTCATTTATTCAGGGAGGCCTTCCTGACCATTCTATCTAGAATTTCCCCTTCACTTCCCAAACCTTTAATTTGACACAACAATTAACTCCAGAAATGATACAAACTGTTTGCTTTAAAAAAACAAACCGTGGCTTCCCAGGTGGCGCAGTGGTTGAGAATCTGACTGCCAATGCAGGGGACATGGGTTTGAGCCCTGGTCTGGGAGGATCCCACATGCCGCGGAGCAACTGGGCCCGTGAGCCACAACTACTGAGCCTGTACGTCTGGAGCCTGTGCTCCGCAACAGGAGAGGCCACGATGGTGAGAGGCCCGCGCACCGCGATGAAGAGTGGCCCCCGCTCGCCGCAACTGGAGAAAGCCCTCGCACAGAAACGAAGACCCAACACAGCCAAAAATAAATATAAATAAATTAATTAATTAAAAAAAAAAAACCAAAAAAACATTTGAGTTGGAATTTGTACCTTTTTAAAATAAAATCTAGAAAAAAAAAAACAAAAAACAAAAAACAAACCAACAAATAATATATTGGGATATATTATATTTGGCCTTAATGCTCCTGTTAATGCAAGTTCCATGACGGGGAGATATTTTTCTTATTTACTGCTATGTAAAATGGTACCTAGTATATATTAAGAATGTTATGACAATTATAGTAAAATCAGCAAATTCATTGAGCTAAAAGATGCTAAAGCTCACAAAGTTATCGGATTGTGGGGATGAATCAATATCCCTTACCTACATAAGTTTAATTGGGAAAAAAAATCTATAGAGTCATCCTAATGAAGTATTTTTCTCCTGTCATTCTTTCAAACCTTAGAAGCAGCTGTAATATTTTTATTGTTTCATTAAGATTGTGATTATATAAGAAGAATATGGGTAACTTAGGTCATGCTTATTCATTGGTAAAAATAGATATTTATATGTATATAAAAAAACTTTGAAAAGTGAGGCCTAGCTCTAAAGGAGTATATCTGTAAGTGAAGCCATACTCCCTGTATAAGCACTCACATATATTCACACACATACATATACCGACTACAAAGAACACTGAAGACAAGTTTTCTTTGTATTGAAATCAAAAGTTAATCTGCAACAGTTTTTCTGAAAGAAAGGTAGAAAGAAAGAAAGAAAGAAAGAAAGAAAGAAAGAAAGAAAGAAAGAAAGAGAAAGAAAGAATGAAAGAGGGAGGGAGGAAGGAAGGAAGGAAGGAAAGAAGGAAGGAAGGGCAGGCAAAGCTTGATGTTGGGTCCATGAAATTTTTCACATTACCCTGTACATTTACTTTCCTATATGCCTGCAATATTTTATTAGAAATAGAAATAAGATGAGGACTTTTAGGACAATTAATAAAGTATGTGTAACTCTTATGTCCTAGTTTTCCACAGGATGAAAGACTTGGGTTATATGTTAGAAACTTGTCAGTTTCTTAAGGCCAATACCTGAAAAATTCAGACTAGCCAGATCAGATTTGCCTGTAATTAGTCATGATACTCCAAAGATAAAAACAAAGCTCTTAAGAAATATTAGGAATAAAAATGATGACAACTCTGCCCATTTCTTCCCTTGAGAGCCAACTCCCCTCACCCATTCCAAACCACCTTCATATGCACATGGTCCCCATTTTCCCTACTTAAGACCAGTGTTAACATCACCAGACCAATAGCAAATCAGCTTCTGGAAGGACCCAACTCTAATAAAAGAACATGAGATTTTTTTTTTTAAATAAATAAATAAATTTATGAAAACAAAACAGAACAAGACAAAACAAAACAAAACAAATAATCCAATTAGAAAATGGACAAAAGACATGAAGAGGCATTTCACCAAAGAGGATATACAGATGGCAAATAAGCACATGAAAGGTTAGTCAACATCATTAATGCAAATTAAAACCACAATGAGCTATAACTACATAGCTATCCAATGGCTAAAATTTCTTTACAAAGTGACAATACCAAATGCTAGTGAGGGTATAGAGAAACCAGATCATTCATACATTGCTGGTGGGACTGTAAAGTGGCACAGCCACTCTGCAAAACAGTTTGGCAGTTTCTTATAAAACTAAGCATGCAAGTACCATATGACCTAGCAATTGCACACTTGGACATTTATATGAGAGAATTTAAAACGAAGGTTCGCACAAAAATTTGTACATGAATGCTTATAGCAGCTTTCTTTCTTTTTTTTTTTTTCCACACACACACACTGTATTTTATTTTTTCAAGAGATAAACAGACTGACACCAAGCATTGTACATGGATGACCACAACAAAAGCAACACTGATTGCAATTACCAAACATGAAACACACTCATACTATGTCATAATATTGACATTCAGTCCAGTAATCCTCCACTGTAACAGCTCCTTTACTTTGCAGTGAAAATTGATTTGTATATTCTTTGCCTCTGAGTCCTTGTGGGATTTTTTTTTTTTAAATTCAGACAGAAAGTCACAAAAATTATACTCATCCTCATCAGTTCACTCAGTCCCATGTAATTAATTTTTTTTTTTCATCTTGATCTTTTAGAACATGAGATTTTTGAGTCAGGAAGTTCAGCTTCCCCTGGCTAACTCTGTGGCTTTAGACATTTTATTTCGTGTTTCTGTGCCTCAATTCTCTCATTGATAAATTGGGGTAATTTATAAAACTATGCTTTTTGCAATATAGTAAATTGTTTCCATGACCCATTATGGATTAGGGCTCACAGTTTGAAAAGCACTGTTCTAGTCTTATGTTTGAACATTTAGCAGTTTTAATTTTTTTTCCTGTTATAAAAATGTTTGATAAGCATGAATATTCTTAATTAAATACACAGACAATTATAAAGGAACATGATTATGTGGAAAGTGTGGGTCTCTGGTTTCCTTATTACACATAGGTATAAATAAATGCATATCAATATGGTTAAGTTTCTTAATAAATATTACTAAAATTCTCATCAGAAAGCAATATGGCCTATTTACTCAGTTAATTAGTTTTTTTGTTCATGTACCTCAGTCTCTCTTGAGTTAACAAGTATGACTCATGATCCCTAAGTCTGATTTCTGGATCACCAACATGATCGAGTTTTTGCACCTGGAAGATTAAGAATCACACCCTGAGTTTCTGCAAATCACCAACATAAACGCCTCCTTGTAAGTCTTCCTGATATAGCTAGCCACTTTCCACATACTCCTGGGAACTTAAACTGTCACAAGGCACCAACAGTCTGGATTGAAAAAGAACATACATAAACGTTTCTAACAACTTGGCAAGAGTTCTTACAAGACCTTAAGATTGTCAGGGTATGATTACTCTGATCATGCCTCACTTTCCCATTTATAAAAACAAACAAATGTCAGTAGGAGTCAATTGTCATAAGCACAGCAACTGGACTGGACTTCACTTTTTACAATAAGAGAGTAGTGATTGGATCTGTGGTATGACTCAAGCCATGAAAAATTAAGGTGCATGTGTGTGTGTGTGTGTGTGTGTGTATGTGCCTTTGTGTGTGTGTGAGAGACAGAGAGAGAGAAAGAGGTTTTGCTTCATCCCTTATCTAACACAAATAGATAAACAGATGTTGGTAAGATTAATGAAAAGTCATTCATCAACTATTCCAACTTTCATGGAGAGAGATAATATGAAAAATATCAATTAAAAATGCCTTTTGTGTTTCATTAGTTTAGTTTAGTTTAGCTTAGTGCCTGATCAGACTGGGCATCACTTGAACAGCCAAGTGCAGGAAAGAACTCCACATTACTGAGCACTTCTGTATCAGGACCCCTTTATACAATTTCTCAAATTTTGTGCAAATAGCAAGTTAAACACCTGGGAAGTTGGCATTAACACACTTGTTTTGTAGATGAGGTAACTGGGACACCAACAGGTTAATTTACTTTCCTGGGATCACACAGCTAACAGTGGTTATGTGACACTCAAACCCAATTCTGCTGAATTGCAAGGTCCACATTCTGTCCATCAAACAAGTATGCAAACTGACTTAAGAGAATTCAAAGTGCAGTACATAATATAGAGAATTTTTTTCTCTTACACAAGCTCCCATGATAAGATTAAGAATTAGGTTGAAATAAATGTTATTTCTAAATTCCATTTGAATGTTTCTATTTTGACTCCTGAGTGGAACATATTACCTATCCCATTGTATAATTCCTTGGTCTAGATAATTTAGAATTCTATTAAATGCTCTATTGAATAACCAATCATTTCATGTATAAAGTTTATTTTCCCTACATCTCAATTGCACTTGTGACAACTTATATTTAATTCATGTATCTTTAGTGCCTTGTCAGTTATTATGCTGCCATCGGAATATTAATATTTTTATAACAATTCCCCTAATCTAGCATTTGGCAGTGTAGTGTGTTGAATAGTGGTGCCAAAAAGATTTGTCAAAGCTCTAACCCTGGTACCTGTGAATGTGACTTTATTTGGAAATAGTGTCTTCGCAGTTGCAATTAAGTTAAAGATATTGAGATAAGATCATCTTAGATTTAGAGTTGGCCCTCAGTCTAATGACTGGTATCTTTATTAAAGAAAGAAAAGGAAAATTGGTTACAGAGAGAAGATAATGTGAAGGTGTAGACAAATATTGGGTTTATTTATCTATAGGCCAAGGAATTCCAAGGATTGTGAGCAACCAACAGAAGCAAGGAGACAGGCGTGGAACAGCCTCAAGAGACTCCAGAAGGAACCAACTCTGGTGACACCTTGATTTCAGACTTCTGGCCTCCGGAACTGTGAGAAAATAAATTTTTGTTGTTCTAAGCCACCAAGCCTGTGATAATATGTTATGGCAGCCCTAGGAAATGAATACAGGCAGACGAACATTTCCCTTTAAGACAGAAAAATACATTTATTTGAGCTATCCACCCCAATTTATTTCAAAGGTGGATCTAAAGTGACTTCTCTCTTTTCAAGCTGGTATTTCAAATTAGTAAACGCTCTCAGCCATAAAAAAAAAATGACATAATGGCATTTGCAGCAACATGAATGGACCTAGAGATTATCATACTAAGTGAAGTAAGTCAGACAGAGAAAGATAAATATCATGTGATATCTAAAAAAAATGATACAAATGAACTTATTTACAAAACAGAAAACGACTCACAGACATAGAAAGCAAACCTATGGTTACCAAAGGGGAAGGATGACGGGAGGGATAAATTAGGAATTTGGGATTAACAGCTACGCGCTACTATACATAAAATAGATAAACAACAAGGACCGACTGTATAGCACAGAGAACTATATTCAATATCTTGTAATAACCTATAATGGAAAAGAATCTGAAAAATTATATATATATATATATATATATATATATATATATATATATATATATATATATATAAACTGAATCACTTCGCTGTACACCTGAAACTAACACATTGTAAATCAACTATACTTCAATTAAAAAAACAAAAGCAGCAGTTATCAGAATAAACCTTAATCCAAAACTGGCTAAGAATGCAGAATCTATCTTTGGTCATCGAGGTTAGTCAGAATGTTCCCTAATGTATATCAGGTGGCATTTTACAAAATGGGATGGGGAAAGAGGGGAGGATAATGGCACCTGGAGTTATAAGACTCTAAACTATTGTATGATGGTGTTAAATTTAAGGACATACGAATTGTCTGGCCTGATCTTTTTTCCACCTTCTAGACTCCATTATTTGTCTCTTTATATACCATAAAACCCACAAACAGCAATGAACTGTTGGATAATTTAAATGCCTTTATAAAGTGTTATGTGTAGAATTTAGTAAATTTTCTTCTTATCTCTTTCCTCTGTGAACTTCCATGTATAATATAAAGCTAAATTTCCTAAAATTCAGATCTAACAAAGACACTGGCCTCTTTTAAACTATTCAGGTTTTCCTATTTACTTTCAAACTCTTTAGGGGAGTAGCTAAGTATGTAGAATCTGAAGTCAAAGACAGTAAGTTTGAATCACAACGCTGCACTTACCAACAGAGTCAATCCCTTTAAACCTCAATATCTTCATCTGAAAAATGGGAGAATCCTAATAGTACCTCCTGAAAAGGGCTGTAGTTGTAATCAACAGAGAAAACATGTTAACTGCTTAGCCTAAGCACCTGCATAATCAGTTCTCAGTAAGTGGTGGTAATTTTTAACTACTGTTATTACTATTACACATCCTTTACAATCTTGTCTCATAACATCTTTACAACTAAACTTATTACTCATGTTCATCTGCCATTTTCAAAACAGCTTCACACTTCTTTGGTTTGTATGCTGCCTTTGTCTAAAATTTCCTTCCTCACAACTTTCACACCTTTCTTTAGGTAAACTCCTGACATATTTTTCAAGGATCCAATCCAGCTATCACCTCTTCTAGGAAAACTTGACTAGGTAGAGTTCCAGTCTCCCTGAACTGTGCTAGCATAGCCCTTGGAAGTATTCCTCTCTTAGCACCTCTCATGCTGTATCATAGACATGTAGTGGAGTCTGTTCTTCCCAATATTATAGAGTCTGTCCTTCCTGCCAAACTAAAGCAAGAACTTTTTTTTAACATCATTATTGGAGTATAATTGCTTTACAATGGTGTGTTAGTTTCTGCTTTATAACAAAGTGAATCAGCTATACATATACATGTATCCCCATATCTCTTCCCTCTTGCGTCTCCCTCCCACCCTCCCTATCCCACCCCTCTAGGTGATCACAAAGCACTGAGCTGATCTCCCTGTGCTATGCGGCTGCTTCCCACTAGCTATCGGTTTTACATTTGGTAGTGTATATATGTCCATGCCACTCTCTCACTTCGTCCCAGCTTACCCTTCTCCCTCCCCGTGTCCTCAAGTCCATTCTCTAGTAGGTCTGCGTCTTTATTCCCGTCCTGCCCCTAGGTCCTTCATGACCTTTTTTTTTTTTTTTTAGATTCCATATACATGTGTTAGCATATGGTATTTGTTTTTCTCTTTCTGACTTACTTCACTCTGTATGACAGACTCCAGGTCCATCCACCTCACTACAAATAACTCAGTTTCGTTTCTTTTTATGGCTGAGTAATATTCCATTGTATATATGTGCCACATCTTCTTTATCCATTCATCTGTCAGTGGACACTTAGGTTGCTTCCATGTCCTGGTTCTTGTAAATAGAGCTACAATGAACATTGTGGTACATGACTCTTTTTGAATTATGGTTTTCTCAGGGTATATGCCCAGTAGTGGGACTGCTGGGTCATATGGTAGTTCTATTTTTAGTTTTTTAAGGAAACTCCATACTGTTCTCCATAGTGGCTATATCAATTTACATTCCCACCAACAGTGCAAGAGGGTTCCCTTTTCTCCACTCCCTCTCCAGCATTTATTGTTTGTAGATTTTTTGATGATGGCCATTCTGACCAGTGTGAGATGATATCTCATTGTAGTTTTGATTTGCATTTCTCTAATGATTAATGATGTTGAGCATCCTTTCATGTGTTTGTTGGCAATCTGCGTATCTTCTTTGGAGAAATGTGTATTTAGGTCTTCTGCCCATTTTTGGATTGGGTTGTTTGTTTTTTTGATATTGAGCTGCATGAGCTGCTTGTAAATTTTGGAGATTAATCCTTTGTCAGTTGCTTCGTTTGCAAATATTTTCTCCCATTCTGAGGGTTGTCTTTTCTTCCTGTTTATGGTTTCATTTGCTGTGCAAAAGCTTTTAAGATTCATTAGGTGCCATTTGTTTATTTTTGTTTTTATTTCCATTTCTCTAGGAGGTGGATCAAAAAGGATCTTGCTGTGATTTATGTCATAGAGTGTTCTGCCTATGTTTTCCTCTAAGAGTTTGATAGTGTCTGGCCTTACATTTAGGTCTTTAATCCATTTTGAGTTTATTTTTGCGTACGGAGTTAGGGAGTGTTCTAATTTCATTCTTTTACATGTAGCTGTCCAGTTTTCCCAGCACCACTTATTGAAGAGGCTGTCTTTTCTCCATTGTATATTCTTGCCTCCTTTATCAAAGATAAGGTGACCATATGTGCGTGGGTTTATCTCTGGGCTTTCTATCCTGTTCCATTGATCTATTCTGTTTTTGTGCCAGTACCATACTGTCTTGATTATTGCAGCTTTGTAGTATAGTCTGAAGTCAGGGAGCCTGATTCCTCCAGCTCTGTTTTTCTTTCTCAAGACTGCTTTGGCTATTTAGGGTCTTTGTGTTTCCATACAAATTGTGAAATTTTTTGTTCTAGTTCTGTGAAAAATGCCAGTGGTAGTTTGATAGGGATTGCATTGAATCTGTAGATTTTAAAGCAAGAACTTTATCATTTACAATACTTGCATTGTTTCCTAGCACATTGGGTAGTAAGTAAGCATTTAGTTAGTGAAAGTAAATTAACCAAATTGTTCAATTCTAAAGTTCATTATCATACTAGTTGTGGCCCCAGTAATGGAGAAGTAGCTTGTATCCAACTAATCCTCCCACTAAGAATAACTATAAACTCTGAACAAAACTTTTAAAAGACAACAACTAGTTGAAAGCACTAGGGAATGCCCAAAGGCAGGCTAGAATTGGAAGTGATTGCATCAAGAAAGAAGGAAATTACACTGAGTAAAGATCTATGTTCACATGTTGTTCCCCCCCCCTCCCCCGGGGCATTTCCGTATCTGCATGGCTGGTGCAGTTTGAACTCAAGCAAAAAGCCAAAGTCTTATTGGTTTGAAATCTCAGAGGATGACATTTAGGGCTGCTAGTACAGCTGGAAATTTGAAGGGAAAAGTGCCAGAAAGGAGGTAGGCACAGAGAGAAAAGCTCTGAAATCTCAAGCACTGGCTTAACCTCTAAATTACATAAATATAGGACAGACTCCCAAAATCCAGCAGCAGGGGATATTTGTAAAGCTGAAAAAAATGAGCAGATATTTCAGCTAACGTCCATAACAAAGGAGACAGAATTTGAAGTTTTAATTTTGTTGTGTTAGAAGGCCTTGATGAGCAGCTTGGGCATTCCATTAAAGCCCTGGGACAGGGACTTCCCTAGTGGCGCAGTGGTTAAGAATCCACCTGCCAATGCAGGGGACACGGGTTCGATCCCTGTTCCAGGAAGATCCCACATGTCATGGAGCAACTAACCCATGTGCCACAACTACTGAGCCTACGCTCTAGAGCCTGCAAGCCACAACTACTGAAGCCTGCGTGCCTAGAGCCTGTGCTCTGCAACAAGAGAAGCCACCACAATGAAGAGTAGCCCCCACTCACCACAGCTAGAGAAAGCCTGTGAGCAGCAACAAAGACCCAACGAAGCCAAAAATAAATGAATTAATTAAAAAAACAAAAACAAAAACAAAAACCCAGGACAGTTAAGCCTTAAGAGAAAAGATATCAGGCCAGGGCTAAACATAACCTTAAGACTAAGAGCAAAATCAGGACAAGCCATCCTTCCATATGAAATTATTCATATGAAACCAATCCCTCACATGTTCAGGAAAATAGACTTTTAATTTAACTGCCTGCTACAGCAAAATCAACATTCTTCAGAGGAAGATAATAGGACATACAGTATATATATTAGATTATCCACATTGCCCAATATACGATGAAATATTTCTAGACATACAAAGAAACAGGAAAATGTGATCCATAGTCCATGGAAAACTAAATCAATCAAAATAGACCCACAAATGAAAGCAAGCTGCTATGGATTTCACTTATGGGTAAATTTCTATTTGAAGACAAGGAATATTATCAGAGATAAAGAATGGTACTTTCTAATAACAAAAGGGTCAATCCCATCAGAAAACCGTAACAATCCTAAATAGGTATGCACCTAATCAAAGAGCTTCAAGATATCTATAACAAAAACTGGTAGAACTAAAAGGAGAAAAGAAAAAAACACACCTGCAATCTAATGAGATATTTTAACATTCTTTCTGAGTAATTGACAAAATAACTATTTAAAAATATCAATAAGAATATAGAATATTTGAATAATGCCATCAACTGTCTTGATCTAATTTATATTTAGAGAACATTATACCCAACATCTGCAGAATATGTATTCTTTTCATGTGTGGATGCAACGGGTATCAAAATAGACAATATGCTGAACTATATGTCTTAATGCAGCTCAAAAGAATAAACTTTACAGAGTATGTATTGTGACGGCAAGTGAATTAAATCAGAAGTCAATAACCATAAGTTATCTGGAAAAGCTCCAAATATTTAGAAATTAAACAACATACTCTAAATAGCCATAGGTTAAAAAAGAAATACCAAGATAAATTAGAAAGTATTTTGAATGAAATGCAGTTAAAATAAAATATCAAAGTATGTAGGATGTAATTAAAGCAGTACAGATATTTAAAGTTACACTGTTAAATGCTAATATAAGAAGAAAAGTTTAAACCAAAATCCATTATTATAATTACTATCTTGTAAACATGTTCAACAAATTTTCCTCCTGCTTCAATAATACTCTCCATGATAAACCCTCTCTAACTGAATCCAGAGTCCTAAGATGCCTAGTCTCTTCATAGAGAAATCTCACTTTCAAGCATAACACTCTCCTGACAGTCATACTCAAAAAATCCTACAGGATTGAGGCAACATAGAAATTGATCCAAAAAGTTATAGGACCACTCATCTGCACCCATTCCTTTCTTTTCCTCCATACCATGCACACATAATCTTACATGTGTGCACACACGCAAACACACTCACATACATTTTACAATGTAACAAAGAATAAAATCATTTTTGCTGTTTAATAATGAAAGTCCTTATCATGGTTGATGTTTCTTGTCTCATATTAGAATATTTCTTTATCACTTGCAATCGGAAAGCTCTATTTTCTTCTACTTCTTGTGTGATAGGTACAGGGAAATGGATTTTAGTATTTCAGTTAGGGATTCTGTTATTACTTCCTTCTAAAAAAATGTACCAGATAATAGAAATATAATCATACATTTAGTCTCAGGTTTTTAAGCATATCTTACTTAGATTTTCTTATATTCACAAACTGAATTCACTAAATTCACAACAGCATACCAAAGGAATTTATAACTCAATTACCAATTAGCCAGGAATCTGAGACAGTGGGAGAAAATATTCATTTATCTCAGACCTCCCCATTTATAAATAGAATCCATATTTTTATATTTAAACAAACATTTTAAAAAGTGGATTGGTTTAGTTACCTATAAAGACAGTTTTAGCTTTGGAACAAGAAGAAAAATTCTAACTCATTCATGTCTGGGGAGTCATGACTTATGTTTTCTAAATTTATGAAGAAAGTATTTCAGTGTTTAAGGGCAAAATATTCTTATGAATTTAAACTTTTATAAATATACTTTTCCTTTGTCATTCTACAGTTTTTCTGTAAGACAGGGTACTCTATAAAATTGTGTTTGAGAATGACTTACTTTATCATCACAGAGCAATAAAAATTTAATTTGTAAAACTACCAGCTGTTTGTTTCATTAAGATGCGTGTTATTTCAATCTGTTAGCTTCTTAGCTGGAAGTAGTATTTTAAAGTATTCAGGATTGCATATTCTTTATTGTCTTATATGTGCATCTCTGGGCTTGGGGTTCTGATAGACAAAACTGTTGTTTTGTAACAAATTAACTACATTTTCTTTGTTATTTCATTCTTATTTCCATTCTGTCAACTGTCATCTATTTTTCCAGGTCCTTAATATTTGTCCTCCAACTTCAATTTCACCAATATCTACAAACTATTGGTCCAACTATTTCTGCTCTCTTGTTCCCCTCAATGTTCTTATTTTCTTCCTTACTCAGCTACAGGTCAGTGATCTATCATGATAATCATACTTTTGAATTTACCTATCACACCGCCAGTTCCCTCTATTTTCTTTGAATATACCTGAAAAAACAAGTTAAACCCCAAATCCAAGCTATTCCATGCCAGGACCCCATCATATGAATACAAATGGAGTAAACAGAATCTTATTGCCTAGACTCACTTTATATTCTTGAACCCAGATTGCAAGTGGGCACTTAGCACTACCAAGCCATTATTCTACATTTCACCAGTAAATTTGTTTTCTCAGTCTTCAACATAACAATGTAATATCAAACCTCCAAAAAAGTTTTCTTTCTCTTTCAGCCTATGACTCCAATCCTTACTCACTGAGAAAAAACAATTCGATAAATACAATCTCATTTTCCATCTTTTTCTGTATTCATATAATTTTTTCCTTCTATTTCATAAAAGAATTGTTCCTGCTCCTGTATAATATTAATTCCTCCACTTGGACACTAGATCCTATCACCTCTCATTTGCTCAATGAATGTGTCTCCTCTCTCTTCTGCATTATCAATGTACTCTTTGAGCTTATATCCTCCTTCAGTTATCACCCCAACATGTTTTTCTTTGTTTCAAAGGCCTATTTTTGAAAATATTTTCAATACACTAAGTAGTAAATCCATCTATATCTACCATTTACTCTTCGAACTTCTCTGATTTGGCTTTCTTCCTCACTTCCCCACTGAAATTACTTTAATGATCACTAAATACTTCCTTATTGTCCAATCCAATGGAAACATGTTATAACTTTTCATTTCTGTCAAAGGCAACACAGTTGATGTAGTTCCCTCTCTTTAGGCTTAAGACTTCATAACCTTCTAACTTTTCCTTGTGGCCCTTTAGCTTTTTACTGTATAAAATACCCTTACACAAAATACGGGAGCACTCCAGGGATTGGTTTTGTACCTTATTCTCTTCTCTAGCAATATTATCTTCCTGGGTGAGCATGGATTTAAATAGCACTGAATACTATGACTCCAAACCTTATACCTCTGTTTTGTTTCCCGCAGCACCACACTAATACATTCATCTGTCTATTTGACCTTTCTGCTGTGATTTCCAATAGGCATTGTTGGCTCTTGCTTATCTTCAAGATTCATTGCGAATATTAACTTCTTAGAGAAGTCAGTCTATCTAAAATTCTTTCTATCCTATCACCCTATTATATTTACTAAAAGGTGCTTATCACAGTTTGAAATAAGTTTATTTATTTATTTATTTTCTTTATTTGCTTACTGTCCTGTTCCCTTAATAGAATACGGTCTCCTTGATGGCAAGGTTTCTGTCCATCATGTTTACTTCTGTATCCCTAGCACCTAGGAGAGTACTCAACATATGGAAAGAACTCAGAAATACTTGTTCAAGGACACTTAGATAACACATTCATGAGTTGAATTCTAGTATTCATCAATTTTTCTATCCTAGTCAGAGTTCTATTGATTCATTAAACTGAAACATTTATAATATATCTGAAATAACTTAAGGTTACAACTCACCTGTATGTATAACATTGCAGCATTTATCAGTATATGCCATTGGTTACTAACTCTTGTCTTTACACATGTGATATGGTAGCATGGGTTATTTTTAAGCAAAGTATAGATGGTTTTTACACTGTTTCTTGATATTTATTTAGGCTACATTGCTTTGGTTTATTTGCCTAGGTAATTATATTTTGTAAATTTTTAGCCTCTATTTTTACAGTGAAAGTAATTCTTTTTCATTTATATGTTTCAAACTAAGAGTTTGAATGGGATTGGATTGAATATCAGTCAAGGTGACTGAGGTGAAAATTAACTTCTGCAAACACTTTTAAAAAATTTATTTTATATTGGAGTATAGTTGATTAACAATGTTGTGTTATACTCAGGTGTACAGCAAAGCAATTCAGTTATATGTATACATGTATCTATTCTTTTTCAAATTATTTTCCCATTTAGGTTATTACAGAATATTGAGCAGAGTCCCCTGTGCTATACAATAGGGCCTTGTTGGTTATCTATTTTAAATATAGTAGTGTGTACATGTCAATCCAAAACTCCCAGTCTATTCATCCCCCCCACCTTTCCCCCCTGGTAACCATAAAATCGTTCTCTAAGTCTGTGAGTCTGCTTCTGTTTTGTTCATTTGTATCTTTTCTTTAGATTCCACATATAAGCAATATCATATGATATTTGTCTTTCTCTGTCTGACTTACTTCACTTAGTATGATAATCTCCAGGTCTAACCATGTTGCTGCACATGGCATTATTTCATTCTTTTTAATGGCTGAGTAATATTCCATTGTATATATGTACCACATCTTCTTTATCCATTCATCTGTTGATGGACATTTAGGTTTCTTCCATCTCTTGGCTATTGTAAACAGCACTGCAATGAACACTGGTATGCATGTACCCTTTCGAACCATGTTTTTCTCCAGATACATGCCCAGGAGTGGGATTGCTGGATCATATGGTAGCTCTATTTTTAGTTTTTTTAGGAACCTCCATACTGTTCTCCATGGTGGCTGTACCAATTTACATTCCTACCAACAGTGTAGGAGGGTTCCCTTTTCTCCACACCCTCTCCAGCATTTATTGTTTGTAGATTTTTTGTTGATGGCCATTCTGACTGGTGTGAGGTGGTACTCACTGTAGTTTTGGTTTGCATTTCTCTAATAATTAGTGATGTTGAGCATCTTTTCATTTGTCTCTTGGCCATCTGTATGTCTTCTTTGGAGAAATGTCTAGTTAGGTCTTCTGACCATTTTTTGATTGAGTTATTTGTTTTTTGGATATTGAGCCGCATGATCTGTTTGTAAATTTTGGAGACTAATTGTCTGTCACTTCATTTGCAAATGTTTTCTCCATTCTGTGGGTTGTCTTTTCATTTTGTTTATGGTTTCCTTTTCTGTGCAAAAGCTTTTGAGTTTAATTAGGTCCCATTTGTTTATTTTTGGTTTTATTTCCATATTTTATTTTCTACATTAAGACCATACATGAAGACTGCATGACAAATAAATTAAGAGAAACTTGCTGGCAAATTCATTTCTATTTGAATACATATGATGATAGAGATTATGAACTAAACAAATGTTACCAAACATATTCCAACAAAGAAATATGGTTTGAAGTATGCAGAAACATACTTTTATATATTTAAAGTACCTGGTTTTATATTACAAATTTAAAAAATACAATGCCATCAAAGATCCTGAAACAGTTTTTTATTTAAATGTTGGGTATTTTATTGCTCTTTTAACTTTATAAACTGTATGTTCCAGTTAAAATTGATGACTTTACTACTATTTATGAAGTTGAACAAATTAAGCACAATGTAAGCAAATGTGCTTACAGGAAAATACAGGAAAATGTGCTAAACAGGAAATAACAACTAATCCTCCCATGCTGACAAGAGAGAATTGTAGTTTTCTGGTTTTGTGTTTGGTTTTATTTTTTTTTTCATTCACTGGCAGCCTATCTGGCATCTCACAAACAAACTACCTGGTGAATAATAATAATCTAAGAATACGTGTTTATTACTTCCGAGAACAAAATAAAAGAATATCTGAAAGTATGAGATTCAGAAACTATCAGTTCATTTATTGTTTATTTCAAATTCTATATTTTTCATTTTTGTAAGTTCTGACTTCATGAATAGGGTCTTTAATAGTCTATGTAATTAATCCCATATTTCTAAATTAGCATTAATTTATCAAAATCTGTGAAACTAACAATTATGTAGGCAATCAACCTTGAAACATTAAAAAATCACTGAACACTCACATGAAGGAGATGGTCTTGAGACTTGAAAGAAATTTGGGACATAAATGGAATAGAATACAATCCAGCTTCAATTTTTTTGTTTGTATTTCTGCTATGAACAATAAAATCTTTCTTTATTTCATTGATTTCTCCACCCATTTTCTGGGTCAAAATGAGCAGAAAATGTAATACCTTGTACCAAATTCCATCCTATGGAAGTAAGACATAAGTATGGTTTCTGTGTATAAATAGGATAGTTTCTGAAGTGGACATATCAAGGAAACACAGATTTACCACACAGCTAACCTTGTAATCTGACCTCTGCTCATCTTCCTAGTATTATTTTTGCATTTCTCTGCTTTCCCACTCAGTGCCTTAATCTTATTGAACTAATTTTTGTACCTGAACTTCTATGTTCCTCTCTCTGCCTTCCTACAAGCAGTTACTTCTACCTGACCCACTGCACTCTCAGCACACCCCAATCGTCCCCATAATCCACCTTTTCCTGGCCCAGTTACCCCTGCTTTTAGCTCAGATGTTGTTTCCTTTTCTGTCCCACTCACTGCCCAGTCTGGGTCAGACACCCCTCCAGATACCTCCATGCCAACCTAGAAATATCTCTCTCATGGCACTAAGTACATGCTATTTTAATCTTCTAGTTACTGTTTCTGTTTCTCAGAACCAGAAGGCAAAGAAAATGTCTCATGCATTTTTTTTTCTGAGCTCCAAACTGTTATGTAACTGCCTAATGCATGGTGATAAGTACACAACAAATAATTACTTAATGAATGAGGTCACATGCATAGATGACAGCACAAGTGGTGACCAGGAAAAGGAGAGGAATAGACAATTCACCCAAGAGGAAATAAAATCAATTAAACATGCCTTGTTTGCCACGCAAATCAAAGAGGTAGAAATTAAGACAAATCTGTCTTCTGTCACTTACTCAAAGAAAAATTATATTAATGGCATTATTCAATGAGAGCAATTATGATATGAAAATGGTATAGTCATATATTACTAGTAGGAATGTAAATAAGAAATTGTTTTTATAAAAATTATAGTAATGAGCACCGAGAAGCATAAAATATTCATGACCACTTGGCGTACTTTGGGAAGTTATCCTCAAGAAAGGAGCTAAAGGAAGGAAAAACTTTCATCTCAAGGCTCAACCCTGAGCTCCAGACACATCTACCCAGATGCCAATTAGACAGCCTGACTAGGGCAATTGGCAACTTTGAAATTAAACTCATTAAACTTGGTTATAAGCCAGAATATATTCTTTCTTAGTTAACAGAACCACCATCCACTCAATTGTTACAATGAGAAACCTGGGAATCCCTCCTCTCTACTTAACTGACTCATCCAATTAAACACAAAGCCTTCTCTACTTTACTAGCTCCTCTTCTACTACCTCACTCCAGGGGTCCCTCACCTGAATTGTTTCAATCTCCTCCTCTCTTGGCTAATAGGTTTTGCATAGCACAAACCAAGAGATCCTTCTAAAATACAAATCTTGTCATGTCACTCTCCATAAGTCTTTCCAGTGTTTTCTTACTGTTATTGTATATTGCTCCTCAACTAGGCTTAAAAGGCAAACTGTTGTTCACTGCAGGGCTCTCCTTTACTTCCGTGCTATGTGCTAATCAGTTTCTCTAGTTCTTCTGGACCTTTACCTTTGATTTACTTCCTCTGCTTAGAAGGGTTCTCCCCACCCCATCTCTCCTTCACCTGGCTGATTCCTACTCATCTCTTATGTTTTGGCTTAGGTGTTACTTTCTCTGGGAAGCCCTAGCAGACAATATTCCTTAGCACCATGTATTTTTCTTCTTACAGCATTTGTGACAATAAATAAATTTGTTAATTAATAATAAGCTAACTTCCAGGCCTACTAGAGTCCAGGAAGGCTGGTATTATTCCTATCTTGCCTGTCAATGTATTTCTTAGTGCCTAGTACACTAAGAACATAGGAAATGTTTTTAGAATACATGAATAATGTGGTCACCAAAAAAATTAGTTTTAAAAAAGAGAGATAAGATCAACAAGAAAAAAAGCAATCACAAACAATGCTGAAAATGATACCACTAAATGGATGCACATATATTTTTGGTGGAAATGTGAATTGCCAGAAACTTTCAGATTAAGTAACCTAGCAACGTGTACTAAAATTAAAAAAAAACAATCTCCACTTTCCTTGGAGCAGTAATCTTGGTAGTTTTGGAAATCTATCAGGCAGAAATAAAAGCTTCAGTACATAAGGACCTATGCATAAAGCATTTATGAAAGCATTGTTTATAGTGGCCAATAAAGTAAAGAATAAAAACAATAACAAAAATACTAACTCTTGAAACATGTATGTTCATCATTAAGATAAAGGTTGAATTAATATTTTACAAATAATGCAGCATCACATTATCACATCTGATAGTGTAACAGCTACCCATATAAAAAGATATATCTACATTATTGACTTGGAGGGATGTTTCAAGATATATTGTCAAGTGAATAAGGCAAGTTTATATGAGAAAAACTGGAACAATATAAAAAGCCATATAAATAAGTGTACACATACCCACAAGCATACAGAAACGTATAAAAGAATTCTCAAACTGTTATCGTTAGTTACCAAAAAGAGTAGAATTTGATGGGGTTAGAAAAATATTAATTTTCCTCTTATAAATGTCTATATCATTTGACTTATAATAAATTAATGGAGGGGGACATATGCATATGAATAAAATAAAAGTTGCTAAAAAATTAAAATGGTGACTATTCTTTTACAAGTATCTTGAAATGTCATGCATTTTTACAATACATATTTTAAAAGTTGGGAACATAAACAAAAGAATGATGTCTTACATTTTTCTTTAAGTTCATCAAAACTGGATTTCTAAATCTCTTTGGTCATTTGTTTATCAATATCTCATTTCCATAGTGCTCCATATATCCCTTTGTCAGACCCAAATCTCAGTCCTCCTAAATCCTTCCCCTGACTCCCCTGCTTTGACTTGACTGCCTGGTCCTGACCACTCTTCCTCCCCTGCAGTCTCTTTTTATTATAGGCATTTATTCCCCCACATGTATCATACTTCAGGGTACAGAGGTGGAGCCCATGGTCTTCCCCATTGCTGCTTCTACAATTTACTTCTCCTTATTCTTGTAAAAGAAGCAACAAAAAAATGAAAGAAAGAAAGAGAGATACAATTGATATGCCAACAACTCTAGCCCTAACCACACTTTTCACTATCAAGAATATGCAGTTACCCACCTCTATCACTTGTCTATTTCATTGATACATTCCAAACTGAAATACTGGTCTCTTCTCAGCCTTGATTTTCTTTTACACTAGTTTCCTTCTATCAGTAAATGGCACTTGCATCTACACAGTTGTTTATGCCTGAACTGAGGGAATCATCATTTATACCTCCCTCTCTCATCCCTCATATCTAATTTAATACTACCTGCAAAATACATTATACATCCAACCTATTATAATAATCCATTAGATTATATTCTTCACTCACTGTCTGTTATAGAATTTTATACATATATATATTCTTGCAATATAATTTTATAGTACCTCCCACTGGAGTAGTCAGACTTTAATCCCCACCCAATGTTTTGCTTGGTCATACGATTTGCTTTAGCTAATAAAATGTAGGCACATATAATATATGCCCCATCTGACAGAGGTGCTTTAATGTACTTGGATAATTTGGCTTAGACTTTTGCACTTCTGCCTATCTGCTTTGAAAAGAACATACCTGGGGAAGCTTCTCGTCCCATGAGAAACGAAGATACATGGAACAGACTTGCACCCGATGCTTGAGGCAAGCCCTTGAGCCCTCGGTCTACCTGCAGAACCATGAGTGATAAAAATAAATGCTTGTGATTTCTGAGGTTATTGCTACACGGTATTACTGCAGCAAAATACTCATCTAATGAACCACCCTAGTCCAGTGCTCTGTCTCTCATCTGGTCTAATGTTGCAATAGCCACTTTCCAGCAGTCCTCTGCAGCGATCTTTACAGAGCAGTCAGGGTGGGTGTTTTAGAGATACAAGTTCAAACATGCCACAACCCTTCTAAGAACCACCTATTGTACTAGAATATAATCTACCTCTATTAAGGTCCTGATGATCTATTAACAGGGATACATTTTAGAAAGGAAGCACTCAATTTCAAACATAGGAAATGGTCATGTTTATTTTGTCTCCTTAATTATGCAGAACTCTTTACGTGTTAGGCCTCTAGTGAAAGCTGAAGCTCTGCCTGGATCTTTGTCTTTTGTCCCTCATGGTCTGGCTTATGCTTAATTATCTACCAGGATTCAGCTCCAATTCCATCTCAGATAATGAATTTTGTCCTATAAGATTGTTTTCCTTCATATCACTTGTCACAATCTGAAACTACATATACATATTTATTCATATGTCTGCTTTATTTTTCTTCTAAAAGACTGGAAGCTTCTTAGAGGTATAGCCTTTCTTTATTTAAATTAATACCAAAGGTATTAATTTAAATAATATCTGAAAGATGAGCTTGAATGACTTTTTATTTCTCTAGTGGTTAGACCAAGGAATAGAATGACTGACAAATATCTAAAGGGGAGAAAAAGAAGAGACATTTAATGTGTTAAAATATTGAAATCTAATAGTGAGAGGCCCGCGCACCGCGATGAAGAGTGGCCCCCACTTGCTGCAACTAGAGAAAGCCCTAGCACAGAAACGAAGACCCAACACAGCCAAAACTAAAATAAATAAATAAATAAAAAGTGAAATTCTTTAAAAAAAAGATATATATATATATATATAGAAATCTAAATAAAAGAGATACATTATTTCAATATGGATAGCTAAAAATTAAATGGAAAATAAAAGGTTTTGCACAGCAAAGAAAACCATCAACACAATGAAAGGATAACCTACTAAATGGGAGAAAATATTTGCAAATGATATGACCAATAAAGGATTAATATCCAACTTATTTAAATAGCTCATACAATTCAACAGCAAAAAGACAAACAACCTTATTAAAAAATAGGCAGAACTGGGGCTTCCCAGGTGGCGCAGTGGTTGAGAATCCACCTGCCGATGCAGGGTACACAGGTTCGAGCCCTGGTCTGGGAAGATCCCACATGCCGTGGAGCGGCTGGGCCCGTGAGCCACAACTACTGAGCCTGCGCGTCTGGAGCCTGTGCTCCACAACAAGAGAGGCCGCGATAGTGAGAGGCCCGCGCACCGCGATGAAGACTGGACCCCGCTCGCCGCAACTAAAGAAAGCCCTCGCACAGAAATGAAGACCCAACTCAGCCATAAATAAATAAATAAATAAATAAAATTAAAAAAAAAAATAGGCAGAACTGAATAGACATTTTTCCAAAGAGGAAATGCAGATGGGCAACAAGCACATGAAAAGATGCTCAACATTGCTAATCATCGGGGAAATGCAAATCAAAACCACATTGAGACATCACCTCACACCTATCTGAATGGCTATCATCAAAAAGGCCACAGATAACAAATGTTAGAGAGGATGTGAAGGAAAGGCAACCCTTGTACAATGTTGGTAGGAATGTAAATTGGTACAGTCTCCATGGAAAAGAGTATGGCGGTTTCTCAAAAAACTAAAAATAGAACTACCATATGAACCAGCAATTCCACTCTTGGATATATATCTAAAATAACCCCAAAACACTAATTCAAAAATATACATGCGCCCCAATGTTCATAGCAGCATTATTTATAATTGCCAAAATATGGAGGCAACCTAAGTGTGTCCATCAACAGATGAATGGATAAAGAAGACGTAGTGTATATATATATATATATATATATATATATATATATATATATAGTGTGTGTATATATATATATATATATATATACACACACACACACAATATATATATATACATCCATATATATATAGTATATATGTGTGGAATACTACTCAGCCATAAAAAAGAATGGAATTTTGCCATTTGCAGCAACATGGATGGACTTGAATGGTATTATGCTAAGTGAAATAAGTCAGACAGAGAAAGACAAATACTGTATGATATCACTTATATGTGGAATCTAAAAAATACAATGAACTAGTGAATAAAACAAAAGAAGCAGACTCACAGATACAGAGAATAAGCTACTGGTTACCAGTGGGGAGATGGAAGGGGGAGGGGCAACATAGGGGTAGTATTTTAAGAGGTACAAATTATTATGCATAAAATAAATAAGTTACAAGAATATACTGTATAGCACAGGGAATACACCCAATATTTTATAATAGCTATAAATGGAGTCTAAACTTCAAAAATTGTGAATCACTATATTGTATACCTGTAACATACAATATTGTATATCAACTATACTTCAATAAAAAAGTTTTTTAGGGGGGGTTGGTGGTGGTGAGATGAATTGGGAGATTGGGGTTGACGTATATACACTAATATGTATAAAATAGACAACTAATAAGAACCTGCTGTATAAAAAATAAATAAAATAGAATTCAAAGATCAAAAAAAAAAAGATCTTATAGAGAGGACCTTCAAGATGGAGGAGTAAGACATGGAGATCACCTTCCTCCCCACAAATACATCAGAAATACATCTACATGTGGAACAACTCCTACAGAACACCTACTGAATGCTGGCAGAAGACCTCAGACTTCCCAAAAGGCAAGAAATTCCCCACCTACCTGGGTAGGGCAAAAGAAAAAACAGAGACAAAAGAATAGGGATGGGACTTGCACCTCGGGGAGGGAACTGTAAAAAAAAAAAAAAAAAAAAAAAAAAAATTTAAAGAAAATACATCTAGTGACTTTAACATATAACTTGAAAATATAAAATAGTGATCATTTAATATATTCAAGAAAGGGAGCAAGGCTTGAGTATAAGAATCTGCATTACATGATACTATGATTTCCTATCCTTGAAGTGGTGATCTTCATTCACACACTCCCTAGGGAAGCTAGCAATAGAAACACACCAGTCATGGTTTATTTGTAAGTTTATCTGGAAGTCATTCACAATTGAAGAAAATCAGCAGAGGTAATGCTCAGACCTTATTATTAAGATCCTGACAGTTCTTAGGCTGGTAAATGTTTTATCGATCTACTTCTGGTCATGTTTTTGGTTCAAATCTGGCCCGTCCTATCTAAAAACTATTACTCATTCACTGTTATCTGCTCACAGCACACAGCGATGTTACTCAATCTATTTCGAGACTGCAGGTATCTACACTGCAATCTTCTCTTTCAAGAGAACAATTTACTGCAAAATTTATGACCAGTAGGATAATTTCACATAGACGGCAAAATATGGTGGAAAGCACTGAATTAGGAACTAGAATAAATTTGATTCTCTTATGTCCTATTTCCTCTGCCACTCCACATTGGGAAGGAAGGAAGGAAGGAAGGAAGGGAGGGAGGGAGGAGGGAGGGAGAGAGGGAGGGAGGGAGGGAAAGAGGGAGAGGGAGAGGGAGAAAGAAAGAAGGAAGGAAGGAAACAAGGAAGGAGAGAGAAAGAAGGGGGAGGGAGGGAGGAAAGAAAATCTACCTATTATTCTTTATTTTAAAAGGCAAATAAATGAGATAATACATGTGAAAGTACTTCACACAATTTAAAGACTAGTGTTATAATACAGTGCATTACTATATGCTTAATTACTCTATCTTTGCCAAATTGTTGTCCAGACATATTACCCGAATTTAGACAACTAAAAAATATAATTTGGGAATCAATATTTTCTGAATTTGCATGACTCTAACATGGTAGACTTAAATTTAAGCCATTTTAATACGAGATTTCTGAGTCAATTACTACTGTAAAGTAGTAATATGTGAATTATATGTAAATATATAAATTATATATATGTAAAGTCCATATATTTTTAAGATTTCTTTCAATTTTACCTAATGTCCTTTTTCTGTTTCAGAATCCCATCCAGGATACCACACTACATTTAGTTGTCACGTCTCCTCAGGCACCTCTTGGCTGTGACAAGTTTCTCCTACTTTACTCGTTTTTGATGACCTTGGTAGTTCTGAGGAGTGCTAGTGAGCGTTTTGAAGGATACCCCTCAATTTGAGTTTGTCCATTATGTTTCTAATGATTAGACTGCAGTTATGGGTCTTGGGGAGGAAAACCACAGAGGGAAAGCTGCCATTCTCATCACATCGTATCAAGGACATGACTTAATCACTGATGGAAGGTAAGCTTTCCCACACAGCTGTGGCAATGACTATTCTGTTTCTACACTGTGAAGTTACTTTTTTAGCCCCCTTTCCATATCATCTATAACTTTTGCTTTATAAAATTTGCTGTACAGTATTTGAACATATATATTCCTAAGTATTAGATCTTACTGGATCTTGTAGCTTTAGCATTACAATGCTTTCGGCCTAGATTCTACACTGAGATTAAGACCACTACCTGTTATTTTCTTTACTTTGTATTTGCCTGACATACCTAGTTGATTTTTTATACTTATCCATTCCAAATCAATTTGTTTTTAGATATATTACTTTTCGACAGCAAAGAGTTGCCATGCATGCTAAAAATCTTTTATCTTTTAATAGTTAAGCCCATTTATATTTACTGAAAAAGACATATGACAGTCTTTCAAATGTTACCTTATATAACAGCTAGCATGCAAAACAACATGTGTTGCATAATATATATGAACATTATGTTACTTAAATACACGTGAATGTGTATATAAACAGGTATAAATTACATATGTGCATATATGCATGTGTGTGCATGTGTGTGCATGATTTGTTTTCTTTACCTCTTTATGAAGTTCCTCTGAAATTTTGGAATTCTTGTATTTTTGTTCTAGTGGTTAACTTTATACTTATCCTGTGATACAATACCCTTAGACCTCCCCCCTTTAGATAACAAAAGTTATCTTTTATGAAAACCAATAAAGTCAGCTCTAATCCTCTTCCCTTCCATCCTTCCCTGCTCCTTTGTCATACAATTATCTTTTTACTGAATGATTACTTTTGTTCCCTTAAATTTGCTAACACTTTCACTACTAGAGTAGTCAGTTTAAATGATATTCCTTGATCCCCAATGCTCACAAATGAGTAATCAATGAGTTTATTCTACTTCCAGTGTTTGTTCCTCTTTCTCCCAATTTTTATTATTTGTATATCATTTCTATGTCTAAAAACATTTAAAATTTACATTCCATTTTTTTATCCTTATATTCACTTTTTTTGGCTTAGATTTGCAATTAACTCTATTCAGTGCTTATTGCCAGTTCTTTTGCTAAAGTACCCTTGATTTGTTGGAGGACTCAAGGATTTTTCTCAAGGAGGACTTAAGAAAACAATATTCTCAGCGTTTTTGCATAAAAATTCAGTATTTGTAGCCTTTATGTTTGAAGAACAACTTGCTTAGATGTAAAATCCCTGGCTCACATATTCTGAGACTCCTTCAGTATATAATATTTATGTTAAAAGAGATAACTGAGTCAAATACTTATTAAAAATAAATTTCACAAGCACTTTTTTAGTTCCTGTTATGTTTCAAGTACATAAACCTTGACCAAGGTGTCAAGGTTATTTTTTACATCACTTTTGTTTTATTTTATTTTTTGGCCGCATCGTGCGGCATGTGGGATCTTAGTTCCCCAAACAGGGTTCGAACCCGTGCTCCCTGCATTGGATGTGCAGAGTCTTAATCACTGGATTGCCAGGGAAGTCCCCAAGGTTATTTAAAGTTAAAAAAAAATTAAAAAAAAAAACAACTACCTTTGCCAACCATATAGTCTGAGAGGGGAGACAGTATGCCAACAAATAATTACAGTAAGATCCAAGAAAAACTAATAACAGCCAAAAACACAGAGGGTTGGGGGAGCACATTTAAAACACAGATAAAGAAACAAATATCAGTACAAATAAAGTTAATATTTATACTATTTAGGAGTGAAAGCAAATAAATGAACTTTGATCATCAATTAACAGCAATGTGCAATGTTCTAATTATAAGTGCTTATTTAATATATATGACTACACTAAGTTAAAAAATGTTAGTCCAAAGGATGTAGCAGAAAACAACTTTATTTTCCCTCACTCCCCATTTTGTGTCCTTTCAAACCAGCTCTGGGGAACATGTTCTTCCTTTCCTCTCCATGAACTCTCTGACAGGTCCCATGATTGTCCCAATCGCTCTCAATTCATTATTCAAATATCTCTTGAGCATCTCTTATGTGCCAGGTGTAGGCGAAGCAGAAGGAAACAAAACTCGAAGCATAAAAAGTTTTTTTAAACTTTATAATATGGTGAAAACAAGTGATCTAGAGTACTGGGGATAAAGAATGACTTGTATGTGGGTGCAATTTTACATGGGCTGGTCTGGGAAGGTACCTCTGAAAGGTTATATCTGAAACCCAACAGAGTAAATAAGCCAGGGGGCTACGTGGGTGGGCAAAAACATTCTGGATAGAGGGAACTGAAAAGGCAATTTTCTATGGGAAGAGCAGGCTCCCTGTGATCTTGGAACAGAGAAGAAGTTGGGGAGACGGTACGTGACTTAGCAAAGGGGAGAGCAGAGGAAAATGACATCAAAGAGGCAACAGGGCCCTGATTGTGTAGGGCCTTGTAGGTCAGGTTAAAAATTATGGACTTTTCTATAGAACAAAAGGAATGCACTTGGATGGTTTTAAATAGACAGATGACATATTCTGAATTTTATTTTAACAGGATCACCCTGGCTACTGTGTTGAAAAGTAAACAGTATATGGCATAGATCAAAATAAGGAGACTACCATTAGACGGCTTTTAAATGAGCAAAGGAGAAATGATGGTGACTTAGATGAGCATGTCAGTGATACATTGGGATATACTGCGAAGTAGTAAGTTTCTCAGTATCATTTACAAGTACAGCCAACATGATTTCTTAATGAATTGGATATAAGATGTCAGAGAAGAGAAATCAAAAATGACTTCACAGTTTTCTGATGAACAACTGGAGGATTGTAGTTGCTATATACTGAGACGGAAGAAGGCCAAGATAGAACAGGTTTAATGGGCAGATTTAAATCAAGAGTTAAGTTCTGGGAATTCCCTGGCACTGGTGGTTAGGACTCTGTGCTTCCACTGCACGGGGCACAGGTTTGAGCCTTGGTCCCTGGTCGGGGAACTAAGATCCTGCATGCCACGCAGCACAAACAATAAATAAATAAATAAACAAATAGATAAATATTAAAAAAAGAGTTAAGTTCTAATCATGTCAAGTTTGAGAAGCCAGTGAACATCCAAGTGAATAAGCTGAATACACAGTAAAATACATGTGGAGTTCATATGAGTGGTCTAGGATTGTATAGGAGTCAATAAGAAGTTATAAATGATATTTAAAATTGGACAACTGCATGTAAAAGAATAAAATTAGTACATTTTCTCACACCATATAGATTAAAGGTCTAAATGTAAGACTGGAAACCGTAAAATTCCTAGAAGAAAACAGAGGCAGACACCCTTGACATAAATTGTAGCAATATTTTTTTTTTGATCTGTTTCCTAAGGCAAAGGAAACAAAAGCAAAAATAAACAAATGGGACATAATTAAACTTAAAAGATTTTTCACAGGAAAGGAAACCATCAACAAAATAAAAAGACAGCCTCCTGAATGAGAGAAAGTATTTGCAAATGATATGACCAATAAGGGGTTAATATCCTAAATATATAAACAGCTCATACAATTCAATATCAAAAAAACCCAAACAACCTAGTTTAAAAATGGACAGAAGGCTTAAAGAGACACTTATCTAAAGAAGACATACAGATGGCCAACAGGCACATGAAAAGATGCTCAACATCGCTAATCATCAGGGAAATGCAAATCAAAACCATAATGAGATATCACCTTACACCTGTCAGAATGGCTATCATCAAAAAGAACACAAATAACAAATATTGGTGAGGATGTGGAGAAAAGGGAACCCCTGTGCACTGTTGGTGGGAATGTAAATTGGTGCAACCACTGTGTAAAACAGTATGAAGTTTCCTCAAAAAACTAAAAATAGAACTACCATAAGATCCAGGAATTCCACTCCTGGGTATATATCTGAAGAAAATGAAAACACTAATTCAGAAATATACATACACCTTAATGTTCATAGAGCATTATTTACAATAGCCAAGATATGGAAGCAGCCTAACTGTCTGTCAACAGATAAATGGATAAAAAGATGTATTATATATGGAATACTATTCAGCCATAAAGAATAATGACATTTTGCCATTTGCAACAACATGGATGGACCTGGAGGGAACTATGCTTAGTGAAGTAAGTCAGACAATAAAAGAAAAATACTGTATATTTTCATTTATATGTGGAATCTGAAAAATAAAACAAACCAGTGACTATAACAAAAAAGAAACAGACTCATAGATATAGAAGGCAAACTAGTGGTTACCACTGGGGAGAAGGAAGGGGGGCAGCAAGATAGGATTAGGGAATTAAAAGGTACAAACTACTATGGATAAAATAAATAAGCTACAAGGATATATTGTACAACACAGGGAATATAGTCAATATTGTATAATATCTTTAAATGGAGTATAAACTATAAAAATTTTGAATCACTATTTTGTACACCTGAAATAAATATAATATTGTAAGTCAACTATATATTAAAAAATAGTTTTTAAAGGCTGTGGGACTGGATAAACTCTCCTAAGGAGTGATTATAGTTGGGAAGATAGCTGCAAGGATCAAACCCTGGTGCACTGCGTAATTTAGAGGTAAGGAATTTGGGGAAGCTGCAGAGACTAAGAAAATGTTGTAAGAAAAACAAAACAAGACAAAGGAATTATGTTCTGGAAGCCAATGAAGAAAGTGGACAAAGGAGAAAGGTGGTGGTGTGTCATATGATGGCTTTGGATCAAACAAGATGAGGACTGAGAGGAGACCACTGGACTTGTGAATGTTTGCAAGTCATCTGTGACCTTAACAAGAGCAGTTTTTGAAGAATGGTGTGGGCAAAAGCCTGACTGATAGGGTATTCAAAAGAGAATGAGCTGGCAGATACTGACAGCCCTTTTGAGTTTTGCTGTAAAAGGAAGCAGAGAAAAAGTTCTCCAATCACTTTAGTTGTAAAAAGGTACTGTTTCAGTCATTAAAATGTCATTCTGTGTATGATGAAAAACTCCCACTTCTGACCGAAGTTAGCTTTGGAAATGCTTCAGTGGCATAAGTGGGTTGTAGTTGACTTCCTTTTCCTGCCTGTCTCATTTACGACTCCACTCCATTAATGAGGCTGCTACTGGGTTCTTGGGGGTAAAAAAAAGATGAGGGAGAAGGAAGGAGATGTGAGGGAAAGGAGAGATGATACTTGAACAGCATTAATGAACTCTGACTTTGGTCTCTGAGTGTGGTAGGTATTTATATCTGACCCCCTAGGCTTGGAAAATGGTTCAAACTTAGTCTCCCCTCACCATCCCCAATTCCTGCCCCTGACTTGGGATAAGGTCTAGTTTCCTAAATTCAGATCATATCTCCTCCATCTAATCTTTTATAAATATTCTCTCATCACCCTGGTTTTGAGCAGTTTACTCCAGAGAAACTCTATTGAGCCAACTCCCCACCAAGTGGCTCTCATAGGGCTGAGTCCCCATAAGACCACGGGATGGGCATGATCCATGCAGCCTTGGCCCTAGAAAGTCTTCGGGAAAGCAGCTTTTTCCCAATGGAAGCATGTCTCCTTGATCCATCATCAGAACATTCAGGCAGCCAGACACTCTTAGGCTTGAGAATGATGCCAAGATTACCTTCTGCTAATCTGGCCATTTCCTTTGCTATTTGATGTCCCAAGGGGTAAATTGTAAAGTTCTTCTTTGGAGGCTGAACTGAATACTGATAACTCTTATTTAATGTGTACTATGTCAAGGGCTACTCTAGAATCATTACTCATATTTAAAAATGTATTGTTCACAGCATCCATTGAGGTAAGAATCCATTTTGTATACAGGAAAACAGAAGTACAGAAAAGTTAAGTAATGTTCACAGAGTCACATAACGTCTAAGTGGCAAGCTCAGGATTTAAACTTAGTCTGGCAATGGAGTCTGCACTCCTAGCTGAAATTCTCCTCTGATAGGAGGAGACTGAGACTCAATTCCACACCACCGTTAACTTACATTAAGAACAAGAAAACTTAGATTCTGTGTTTGTTACATTATATGATGCTGTTAGTTTGTTAGAAAGCTTTTGGTCTCTAGCAATACCATTATTGCCATTAAACAAATAAATATCTTTGGTGCTGCATTTTGTTTATATGTAGCAAAATAGCACATGAGAATAACAACAGGAACTGTAAACTATCCTTAAAACTTTCCAAGGTGATCCATCTGATGGAAACCCATTCATTACCTTTCCTCATATCTACACAATTTGAAGATTCAGAATCCCCTGATGGAAGAACCAGCTCTGAAGCTGATGTTCTTCAAGGCACCAAGTTACATGACACAAAGTACAGAAAAGAATTGTGACAGAGACAGCATACAAAGGACACATTTTTCTTCATTTTCTACTTAAGACAAAGGGAAAAGAAAATGCTCGAGAGGACAAAGTACATAAGTATGGATTAAAAGTCAGGAGAAATTCTCAAGTTTTGTTTGGTTGATTTCCCAGACTTTTACTTTTTTATATTTTAGGTAAATTCCTATCTAACATTGAAAATACAAGTATAAGGAAGATGTTCATTCCTTAAGCTCATTCCTATTTTGTAATTCTATTAAATAAATTATATTTTGCAAAATTAAGAAAGTATACATTAAAATAGAGAGATAATAAAAAGTGTAATGCAATGTATCACCTTTATCTGTAGTCTAAATTCAAAATATCAAAATATCATGTGAGGCATCTCAGAGGCTAGTATTATACTGATATCTTACTCACTTCAGCATAGACCTCCTGGTTTCACACTATCTACCCTTCAGGTCCATCTTCTGAGGAGTGCTAGATGGTCTTTCTGTAGGAAATGCTGCCAACACTATTAATGGCCTATGCTAAAATATAAGCAAGCGAAAATAAAGTCAATTCGGCTATCTTCCTCCAAACCCTAAAATCTTGTTCCAAAAATCTGTAACCAGACATGATTTTTAAAGCACAAAAACATGGAAGTATCCAGAAGCAAACAGCAAGCATAGCATAGCCCTTCACCTTTTCTTAGAGAAAAATCTCTCTAGACCAACTTTAGTGTCAGAGTTACCTGGACAGCTCATTCCTAATGCAAAAGGTCATTACCCATTCCTGGAGATTGAGTCTGGAGGTTCAGGTGGGGTCAAGCTGCTCTCTAACTGATTCTAGTGCTGGTGCTTACTGAAGTCAGTTGTCTAGCAACTAGAATAGTCGTTCTCAAAATCTCAATGTCTGTACCATCTACATGAATACCATTTGGGGGGTTATAACATTATTTACTTGATAATTAAAGAACCTTTTCTTTAAAGTTTTATATCATTAGATATACATAACATAGATAGATAGATGATAGATAGATAGACAGACAGTAGAATCTTATGTAGCCAGCTTACAATACTTCATTAGCCACTTCATGGTTTTGTATACATGCATTCCCAATTTTGGACTGCAAATTAAAACACCATTAAAATTCAACATATGCTTCTCCCATAAAGTACTACAGTATAAATGACTTACATTCAACAATTCAAAAAGTTATGTTTCAGAGGATAAATATTTCCAGTGAGATGTTTTGAATACTGCATAGTATTCAAGAACTACAAGAATAGTGCATTTATTTGAAGAAATATTAATACACTGTGCTTAATACATAAGAAATGGCTTTTCTTATATAAAACTGTAAGCATACATGGAGAACATGGAGACTAAGAAATCAATCTGGTATTTGAACTTTACAGTGAGTCTTGAATAATGAAAGCTGATTTGGAAATATGGAGACCTGATCAAGATGTTGAATATATAGAGAGAGAGAAGGGGGGGGAAAAAATTTTAGCAGATGGCAAGCATAAATTGAAATATAATCTAAGCACCTGATCTTTTGTAGAAACACACATTAGCTTAAACTCAATTATAAAATCTAATTACATTTCTTGTGAAACCTTTTAAAATGTTGATCAGTTATTAACGGCTTAATATTTGCAACTACTTGGAACACAGTAGGTAAAGACAGTGCAGTGAGAGTAACTATAAAGCATGTGTGGCTCATCTATCCAGTCATCAGCTGCATGATTAACAAGAAAATGTGCTCAAGTTCATTTGTGACTAATCGGCAGTCTTCCTTACAAAACAAAAGCTATCCTTCCAAGTCGAAAGAAATTTCTTAACGGATTCTTAACTGGAACCATCTGCTTCTCCTGAAATCTTTTTTTTTTTTTTTTTTTTGGTCAAAGTGAAACTTTTCTTGACTACTTTCTTTTACTGTTGTCTTAAGAACAAAAGCACAAAAACTGATCAATATGGCAATCAAGACAATTCAGAAAGAAACTTTCATCTATTTGCCACCAGTGAATGCCCCAGAGACCATCACCGCAGGAAAGACAATAGAGGAGGCAACTCTAAGGCAATCTTTGAGCAACTTTCCTAGTTTTAAAGTTTCTTTAGAAAAAATGTTGGCCTTTGGTTCCGTTTTACAGTTCACAGTGCCATCAATTGAAGCTGTGCACAGATATGCTGGGAGAAAATGGCTCCTTTCAGGTTAACTTGGTTTTAACTCGCAATGTGACTTATTCTATGTGAAATGTGGCTAGCTTCATCTAGTCTAAATTGGGGGCATGTGTCATTGTCTCTTTTTGCCTCGGGACAGCACTGGAAATGAGATGTTTGATTTCAATGCATTTTTTTTCCAGCCGAAATTGTGTAAACAAATAGATTGGGGAAGATGTAATGAAATCATCTGTAGCCTGGAGCTAGCTATTGGTCCTGCGCTAAGCATCTGACGCAATCAACTGTCTAAGAGATTGAAAGTCCTAGGCACTGGGATTTAAGGTTATCATGAGCTCAGAGAAGGGAGGATCTAGGAAGGGGTTCGCACAGTAACTTCATATACAGAGGTTAGGTCAAATAGAGTGGTAAGTGACCAAAGGCATTTTAAACAATAAAAAGAAACCACATGGATAATTCAAATACTAAAATTAATATTTTAACAATAGAGAAACTCTAGATCAGAATTCAAGTGTACTTAGTTTTCCCTCTGATTTCATTAATAACTCATTGGTTGCCTTTAGACACACCAAATGATTTTTCCATGCTTCCAGTTCCCAGTAGGAAAAAATATGGTTAGAAAAGGACTATTTTACCCAGAACATTAAGGACGATAGAGCACAACAGGGAAAGTAACAAAAAATGGATCTGAGCATTTTATCCTTGCATCAACTGGAACAGTAGTATTGCATTTTTCTATTGCATTTTACGTTTTCATTTAAAGGAGTCCTGTTGCCATAAAATGCTTGAAAAATTCGTAGTCTAGAAGAGGGTTTCTAAAGTGACTTCCAGCTCTGATGATGGCAAAGGTATTTTAGACAAGGTATATAATTCTCAACTCTACCCTAAGTAACCTCTGTGCACACAGCTCCTGTGACAGGATTTTCATCAACACAAATTTACATCAGAGAATGGGCATCACTAAAAGACTAATAAAGGAAGGGAATACAGTGGAGATAGACAGTGAAGGGCCTTCACTTTGTTAAAAGAGAAAGTCGATATGAGCATTTGTATTCATTCAGAAATAAGTAGAAAAGAATGCTACTATTTGGTAGCTTTCCATTGAATGGGCTACAAAAGTAAATGAAATTATGAAATGAAAATGAAATTAAAAAAAGAAACTGAAAGAACATAACTTCTGTAGTGCTAATTAATAACTCAAATTATTTCTAGAGCAATTTATTAGGTATACGTTAACCATGGATGTTTACAATGATCTTAAGAAACTCTCAAACTAAATTTTTTGATCAGATAAAATATTGTATTGAATAGTATGTGAAAGGAGTGAGCTTTTGTCAGAAATATTTCATTGTTGTACAAAGATTTCATTGCAATAAAATTTTATTTGTATTCGAAGAGAATGGAAAATTCAGAAATGTATTTTTCTAAATGAATAAAGGAAATTAAAATGGCATTCTGGGGCTTCCCTGGTGGCGCAGCGGTTGAGAGTCTGCCTGCCAATGCAGGGGACACGGGTTCGAGCCCTGGTCTGGGAAGATCCCACATGCCGCGGAGCAACTAGGCCCGTGAGCCACAATTACTGAGCCTGCGCGTCTGGAGCCTGTGCTCCGCAACAAGAGAGGCCGCGATAATGAGAGGCCCGCGCACCACGATGAAGAGTGGCCCCCACTTGCCGCAACTAGAGAAAGCCCTCGCACAGAAACGAAGACCCAACACAGCCATAAATAAATAAATAAACCTAAAGTTTAAAAAAAAAAAAAATGGCATTCTGTTAAAAGATATCTCATTTTATGACATTTTGACTAGGTACAGAAAACTGGAATTATAATGTACCTCATCTACTCAATATCCTACTACTATTTGATGGGAAATATTTTTTAAAACAACTCAACTAGAGTTAACTCCTTAAAAAGAATCTTGAAAGTAGGATTCTCCCAAAATATTGTTTGTATTAGAGTATATTTTATAAGAGAAATGAAGCACTTTTGGAAAACAATAAATCATGCCTAAAATTCCCATTCACTCTCACATACTCTTAATAACTAAAATGATGTAGAAAAGTCCTTCCTACTTGGCTACATAGATTGCTCTTCTCAGTGATGTCAAGAGGTCATGTGGTTTTATAAGGGCAACATACATGCAAATGATTGTGCTTTGCTGAAAATAATTAAGGAAAAAGTATTAATTTGTTTAACCAAGTCAATCAAACATCAGGATGTATTATAAGACTAGCTGGAAGGGAAATAGTATTTCTGGGTGCATGTACCTTGAAAGATTCCTCATCACTTTGTGAGGAAATGCTCATTTTCATTTTACCAGTTCCCCAAGATAAATGTGGGTAGGCAGAGAGGCTTGCAGAAAAGTCCCTAATCAGAACAGATTACAGGACTCTGTGATTCTCTGACAACTAATTGAGGAAACGTGTTAACATGGAAGCATGTTAAGCCAAATGGAACACTTACATATTTATTATAAGTTAGGCATAGTAAACTAAACAACATATAAAACATGAATTCAGTTATGGGGAAGAAGAATGAAGTGTTTACCTGAAGGCAAAGAGGTAGAGTCAGACCAAATTATCTAATATCATTCCCCACCTAGTCACCCAATGCAGATTGCCATTTCCTAGTTAACAAGAACTTCACTTTATCATCTTGGAGTCAGGAGATTGTGATCATCCAGAAAAAAAACCTGATTATTGCCCATTTAAAAATATTATGATTCACCTCAGCTGAGCAATCAGAAAGTTGCCTGAGTAAATTAAAGATTTGCTTTTAAATACTGTAACACATCAATAGATTAATGTCATAAATGTTCAGAATATTTTGAAAATTAGATTTGAACCAAGAAGGAACAGCTAGAAAATAAAAACATAAACGAAGACAATGTCAAATGTTCTGGTATAAATCCATCTATGGGGTTACATGCTCTCTTCCAGATACAGTCCAAATATTTTATACTTTGAGATGTTTGTGGGTTTGTTTAATTCAAAAGATAATTAGATTACTGATAAAAGCTAATAAACTAGTCTCACATATGACTCTGTAATATTCTTCTGATTAACCTCTGAACTTGCTTTCTTTTCCTCCCACTCACCTCACCCCACCCACCACCATAGGATCTACAAATTCCAAGTTAGAATCACATCTCCCTGATGTGCTCCCAAATGGACAAAAAGGAAAGGGATTTTCCTTTCCTTAGTTGAGTCAGTCTCTAAGGCAGATGGTTAATTCATTGCACCTGTAACCAATTAGTCATTCAAAACAACTGATTCTTCACAGTAAATTGTTGCTTTGCCAATATGAGAAGCAGGTGCATATTCAATGGATAAATCGCCAAGTGGCTGGGTACACAAGATGGAAATAATCCAAATACAAAACTCTTTTAGATTAATGTGCAGAAAAATATGATCAGTTACAATGCTTCCAATCTAAATTAAGAATTTAATTATTTCAGATTTTGAATCGTGGCTTTGAGAATTTTACTTTTTCATTCTGATATTTGGCTATCAAATTAGGCAGATGTTTTTTCAATAAAAAATAACTTTCTTTTTAAAACAATACTTAGAATTTTTTTCTTCTTTCTTGAAACAATGAATTTTGATTACAATAGATGTATTAAAATATATTACATTATATAGTAATCTTATTCAGTTATTCTGCTTCAAAACAGGTACCTTAAATGGAAGATTCAACTTCCAGCCCAGGCACAATGACTAACTCCATGAAACTGGGTACAGGTTAGTCACTTTCATGTTTTGTAGAACGAGAATCTTTGTGGACTATTTGATTATTCTATTGCTACGGTGCCAACGTTACAGACTTTCATAGACTTGAACCATTTTATTCTAGGAAATTATTCAATAAATATTCTTATGTTTCTCAGATATATTATTTGAATATAGAGAAGGGGTCCAGAAACAATTTTGGGGGCTTCAGATGTCAATAGCATCAAATTTAAGCATCCCAACTTCTGAATTCTCTTTCCATCAGGATTGTAGGATGATAAAGAATCACACCCAAGAGGAGCATCAGACCCTATTTAGTTGGCACCAGGATCTTATTCATATCTTCTCATCCTGGGAACCAGCCTAGAGGGTACATACATGGGGAGACCATGGCCACATTTCTAAAACTAATAAGGGATCTCCAAACACCTGGATGAAAATTTTTGTACAGGGAGGAGATTATCTCTGGGAGGATACAAGACTCTAACTGCATCATTGTAGTAGTATCACTATCCTTATCAGGACAGACACACTGGAGACATGTTTAACTCTGCCTTTCCACATCTCACATGTCTCCAATCCTTTGGATAGAATTTTCAGTATATTTCCCATGTTTTTCATTTCCATCATCACTATTCTTCTGATGTCCTTGTCCCCCAACTGACTTGTTCAATGTATTCACACATTTTTCATTTACGTATTCAATAAATATGGATTAAGTATCCACTAAGGCCAGGCACAAAAAAGAAAACCGTGAGTGGAGAATAAGGCAGACAAGATACCTGTTTTAACGGTGTTGATAGTCTAAGGTAGATAATGACAAATAAATCAATAGTTAAATTTAGTACTAATCCAGAGCTGAGGATCATGAAGGCTCCTGGAATAAGTGAATGTGTAAGCCGAAACCCAGCGGTGAGCCCCTTCTCTAATTAAGCAAAATAAAAGAGGGAACATTTTTCCAGGCAAGGGGAATGATTTGTTTCTTATCTCTTGACTCTCAGTGCCAAGCTTCACAATGATTACAGATTTATATCCTTAAAAATACTTCAGATCATGGCCATCCTCTGTTTATAGATTCCCTATTATCTACTAAAGAAATTACAAACTTGAGATTGTTTCCAGCCTCATCTTCTCCAACAAAGGGCAAAAGAGTATTAGTTCAGCAAAGAGTATTAGTCCTTTGCTGAAAAACAGGAACAGTTAACCCATGTTTTTTGTTGTTTGTGCTATCTGCTTATACTGGAATGCCCCACACTGTAATGCCTTCTCAACATCACATCAAGTCCTACTTATCCTTGAAATATCTGTTAAAATATTGTTTTCTGGGAAGTTTCCCTTGCCCTTCCATTCAGAATTAGCTGCTTTTTTTTTTAAGATTTATTTATTTATTTTTATTGATTGATTGATTGGTTGTTATGTTGGGTCTTCGTTTCTGTGCTAGGGCTTTCTCTAGTTGCGGCAAGTGGGGGCCACTCTTCATCGCGGTGTGCGGGCCTCTCACTATCGTGGCCTCTCTTGTTGCGGAGCACAGGCTCCAGATGCGCAGGCTCAGTAGTTGTGGCTCACGGGCCTAGTTGCTCCGTGGCATGTGGGATCTTCCCAGACCAGGGCTCGAACCCGTGTCCCCTGCATTAGCAGGCAGATTCTCAACCACTGCGCCACCAGGGAAGCCCAGAATTAGCTGCTTTTTAAAAAATTCTGCAGCCCATTCATTGCTCCTCTATCATATAGCACCTATTTTATTCTGCTTTCTATAGTAAATCTTTGTTTGTAGCTGAAGTTTAGGCTATACTAGCAACTTGGAAGTTCCTGCCCCACTGCTTTAGAATTCCTAGGCCACACTCCAGTCTAGAAAGCTTTCTTCCTCCTTAGCTGCTTTATTGCCACAGTGAAAATAGAGTTACCCATAATTTCCTGTCTCCCTCCAAGTAGCAGGGGTAACTTGATACTGGATGTCCCCAGTGGTATTTCTCACTATCAGGGCCCCCTTTAGCATCTAGAATTTGACCTTGCCTGTGCTTTATTTCTCCTCTCCTCCCTAACGACCTGAGCTTCCTGGCATTACCTTTCTTCTGCACTCTCTGGTATTCCTGATGAATTCCCATTTAGAATCATGGCTCTTTCTGCCATAGAAGAAAACTTTCTTCCAAACATGACAAAGTTTCACAGAGATGGACTCACCTCTAAGAAATTATACATTTTAAAAAATCTCCTAAAGAGATATTTGCTTTTTTAGATTTAAAGCTCCCTTAGATAAGAAATTCAGACCAGGTTATGGTAAACTAGGCTTTTCCTAACATTCTTCTACTCTCACATCTGGTCCCTTAAATATTCTCTGACATTTAGGGCTGTCACATGGAACCCTCTCCAGGGTTGGGTGGACACCCTTCATCTCAGCCTTTGATAAAGATTTTAATTGAAAAGAACTAACTTCTGATCATAATACCCCATTTACAGTTGCCCTCAAAGAATTTTAGGTCCTTTTTGGAATAAGAATTCCTAGAAATTCTATGACTCTTGGTGCCTTGGAGTCATGGATGTAGGCTCTGGCTGCATATCTCTCCCTCTGCAATGAGATTATGCCTAATTCTATTTTTCAAGCCTCTCAATCTTATGAAATCTTGCCTAGGATGGTGCTTTATGCACAGTAGGCACCTAATAAATGCAGTTGAATTAAATTTTCCCAGGAACAAACATATGGCTCAGATGACTAAAACATGAAAATCCTCTATAACATACTGCATGGCCATCTAAGGGGGAAAAATATCTTGTTAATGCTCATGGTGACAAGTTTATATCCTGAAACATGAGATCTGATTAGCTTTTTAAATTTAGCTCTCATAACTACTACTTTTACTGCTTGTCATAGGATTATCCAGCTCACTTTGAAATTCAGCTACAAAATAGAACACTTTGACGTTCTGTGATTATACCAGTTTCTGTGAACATATAACTCCGTGGCAGGGGGTTTATTAAAACTAGAGTTTGGGAACCTAAGGAGGTCATGTTGAAGAAATCTCAAGGGGGTCTCAGGGATGAGAACACTTTGGGTGCATTTGGCACTGGTACCAGCAAAAAATACAGTGTTTTGCCAGGATCTTATCTTGTTAACTGAGATTTTGTAGTCATGAGGGCAAGGTCATGGATTCAGTTTTTGTATGTCAGTTCCTCGGCCTTGGGCTGTACCCCTAAACTGTTGTCAACAGATACCCATCATTTACCAGGAATATCACTAAAGCATGCAACACAGGGGCACTAACTTAAAAGTCCATCAATAATTTATTTCATAAATTTGTGTGGAGCACCTACTAGGGATTCTGAACTTATTCTGCAGATAAGAAACTAGCAGCAACACTCTAGTATTTTTTAAGTAAACATATACATATGAACTTTCAATAGGGTGTAGATCTGTATGTCAGATCCATGGCCATTTAGAGAGAAAATCAAGCACTGGGAGACATGCACATCCTGGGTTGAGGTCAGGAGGTTTGATCAGCAGAAATAAAAGTGAACTGGAGTCTCTGGGCTTATCTTAGGTCAATGCCCTTACCTAGGCACCAGGACTCTAGGGGTCAATGACCATAAAGTTGAGTCCAACAGACAGTTTAAAACAGATTGTATCAAGATAGATACCTCACGAAATGGGGAGGCCATTGGCTTCCTATCATGATTCCTAGCACTACAATTGGAGAGATGTCAGCAAATTATCCCAACAAGTAATGAGAGCAAGCTGCCACCATTCTATACAAAAACATGCATAGCTTAGAGGTTTCCTATAAAATCAGGAAGCCTTGATAAACAAGGATATATTTATAGTAGCTGAAGAAGTGGGGCTGGGAGGGTAAGGACAGTCACAGCCATGGAGATAGAGGAATCAGACAGGTTTCCATACTATCAAAGCTTTTTCACTGGTGAGGGGAGGGGATAAAGGAAAAGTGACCCTATCCAATTTCTCTTCTAATGCAAGTGGAGACATTGGGAGAAATGCCACAGTCCTTTCTTAAAATCTGCTCAGAAGACCTACCCCCATATTTGCCAGCCAAGCTTATTACCAGTTTCAATGAAAGAAGGTATTCTTAACAGCAAGATGGAATGTGTAGCAGGACTGCTGGGTTCAACTCCAGAGGCTACTTTTTATGAAAGCTTCTTTCTTAAGAATCTCCAAGGCTTTATCCTGTCTAGATCTTTCAAAACTCACTGCAGAAACATAGGACAAAGAACCTATGAAAGCAGTACATGGAGATCATAAAAGGTAGTATTCTGGGCAAACACTTGCAATCTTGACGATTCCTACCCCCGCATCCCCTCCCACACTGTGCCAGTATGATTTTGCTTATTTGCTCCTTTTGCACACCTTCAGCATCATTTCCCCTCAAGACACCAACTGCCCTAGCTGTGTGAAATATGACATGGCCATTAAACAATTTTCCATCTTAAAGGTAATTACTTTAGTTGGGTTTTGTTTTTTGTATATCTCAATTTGGGCATCCTTTATTCCTGCACTGTATTCTTAGGAACATGAGCAATCTCAGGGATAAGTCATCAACTCAGGATTACAGAGCAGACACACTTACACGTGTGCACACACATATACTCGTATACACACAAAGATCTGTTACTTTATCACTGTAAATAGCTCTTTGTCATGCAAATCTGTCTTCCACCTCATTTTGCCAATTACACAGTCTCCTCTGCCACATACTTATTAAAAACATTTAGAGATGAAGGGTTTTAAGACCTCATTTCTGTTGCCATTTTACTTCCCTGTGCACATGTGTTTCGTACTCTGACCCTATAAGGCAAACTATTAACTATGTTTCATAGAACCACAAGACTAATAGAATTTGCATATGAGAAATATTGGTTGGCCAAAAAGTTCATTCAGGTTTTGCATAAGATGTTAAGGAAAAACCCGAATGAACTTTTTGACCAACCCAATATTATTTAATATTGGCATTTTCATATGTAATCTATATTCCTCATATGTTTCTTGAATAATTACTCTACTATTATCACTGCTACTTTTATTACTATTTCTAGTACTAAAACTCCTATTACTATTAGTTAATATTATTTACTGATGACCTACTAAGCTAAGCAATTTATATATGTATAATTTTTAAAACAAATCTAAGTATAATTATTCCCATTTTACAGTAAAGAAATTGAGTAACAAAGAAATTATATAACCTGTTAAATAATGAATCCAGATCTATCTGACTTTAAAGTCCATGCTCTTAACCATTATGGAGAATACAGAAAGTAAGAGAGTATGTATCCTCATGCTGTCATGTGTAATCAGCTATCTTAATACCTAAGATCCTAGGGTAGGTCTGTCAGTTGATGAAAGTGTTTTACACAAAACTTAACATATGAGGATTCAAATGTTTAATACTACCAACGTATGACACTATCTTCTTAAATGAGATGAAAATAGATCTTGAATATTGATTTGAATTTGGATCTACTTTCCAAATCCCAAAGCAACTTATGGAAAGACATCATCTATAAATACTGCATCATCATCATCATACACTGCCGTGGACACCACCTCACATCAATGATTCAAGTGTAAATTCCAATAATTCATAAAAGTTTAAAGAGACTAAGCCCTATCCTTTTCTGCCCAAATTGGTTAACGAAACCTTGCATTCCTAATTAAACATATATGTGTATGTAACAAAGTGTACATAGAGGTATTTTTTCCCTCTTATTTTGAAAATGGATCCTTTTAAATCATGTCTGTACTCATAAAGTAAATGAAATATTGCTTATGACTTCCAGAACATATTCATGTCCTGGAAATGAGAAATGTACCTAGCTTGTTCACTGTTAATCTCTACAATCTAGCAAATCAATGTGCTGTTATTATTTAATATTATGCTAAATTTTAATAAATCTGTTATAAATTCCAAAGGAATTATAGTTATTTACTATTTAAGCTAGACTTAATTAAATGCATAACCTCATTGAACCTTCCACTGATTTTTTTACCGAATAATCTCCTAATTACATATTCTCACTTCCCTAAATTATTTGCTTAAAAGAAAAATGTATAACTATCCATAAATTATGAGATATATCTATAAAGAAAAAACATTGAAGAAGAATATAACAATTTATACTCAATTTTTTTCAAAGAGATTTGAAATAATTTATAAAACATATACACTGCAATGGCACAGAAATAGATAACAAGAACAAGAAAAAAGGAAAAATAAGATAAATAGAAAATGAGATTCAAGGTAAGGTTACCCAAAAAATGCATACCAAAATTTCTTTAAATATAAGTGATTGATTTTGCTGTGAGCTTCCTAACAGACAAAACAAAATGAGAAATACTATCATTTTTAATTCAGAGTCTATAAGGAGGTTAAATATAGTTGGTCAGGAAAAGCACAGTTGATACATGCATAAAAGTGTTGACTCATTGGAGGTCAGGTATTGATTAAAACCATGTTGCCAACTGGCAAAATTTTTTTATTCTTTTTGGTAGGAGGGATTGCTTTCCAAGGAATAGAAGAAAATTTTTTGGCATCTCATTACTTTAAATCATATATTAATTTTATAATAAAATCATACTCAAGGATGACCAATAATACATACCAGACTCATCTTTAAATGATATTCATTCATTTCCAACACCCAAATCCAATTTCAAAGTCTATAAATAGACTATAAGGGTCTGCAAAAAGTGACAGACTTCAAAGATCATTTGCAAAGATGTGTTCAGAAATATTTTGAGCAATGTTGATATCAAAGGAAGAGTCATATAAGCTCTTAAGGTGAATATTTGCGGGAAATAAATGCTTGTTAAGATAGTTTTCATTCTTTGCGTACCCAAGGGATTATATTAGGCTGTGATTGTATATATGGCAGTCCAGGATAAACAAGGCATTCACAAGCCATCCTCTTTAGCTTGGAGGTGCAAATAATCAGTCCTTGCCCTCAGTAAATATATTCCTGGGGTTTTTTTAATGCTTCTTGTGCACATGTCTTTTTTTCTCCTTTAACTGGAATAAAAGTTCCTTTAGCAAAGAAAGCATAATTGCTTTTTCATTTTACCCTTGGCCATTAGCAAAGCTGCTGTTAGGTGCCAACAAATACTTATTGAATAAATGAACTATTCTCTGATCCCCTGAAACACTAGCAGACTGCCTAGCTCTGCTGTCACTTGCCTGTAAAGATGTGGCCTCGGAACACATTCTCCCATATCTTTTCTTGAAAATTCAGCATGTTTATAATAAGGAGATGTAAAATGCATTAAATGTCTTTATAATCTCTTTTTTCTATGCTTTGGGTAAATGCTAATCTGAGATTCTGTAATCTGCATGACTGGTATAGATGACAGCATGCATAATTTGCTGATATTATTTTCTTAGGCTATTAAGCTCTGCCCAACCTTTTAAACATATTGAATTGGAAGATCATGTTCCCACCATTTCAGGAAATTGGTAGAGTCACAGCTGAACAACTTGAGAAAATAACATTATTTTAGAGGGGAGGTAAAAAGAGGAAATGGCAACAAAGAAACTATCCTAAAGGTCAGACTGGAAATGGTGAATATCTACCCAATGCACCCAAAATGCTGTCAATGTGAAGAAACCAGTAAAAGCATATTATTGTGATTTATTTAACTAATTAGCTCGCCTTTAAAGGTCTCTGGTATTTAAATTGCCAACTGTAAGTGTTAACCCTTTAGTTGTTCTTATAAATGAACACTGCTTTTTTCACAATGGAAATCCACATCAGGAGAATTTTTTAAATGCTAAGTATTAATATAATGGGAGACATAGGAATCTATTTAATAAAGATAATTTAATCAAGACCACAAAGGAATGTATTACACAAACAGTTTTTGAATATAGAGAAGTGGAAATGCTGGAAATGTGGTCTTTATTCTCAATGACCTTTCAAAGGGAAATATACATTGAGTCAAAACTTTGCAGCCTGATGGCTCTTCCTAATTAAGGGCATGACTGGAAGGGAGATGGTAAAGTAGCCTCCAAATAATGCTGCCTTCCTAGCAACCACAGTTCCAGTGATTTAACCAGATTTTAAATGCAAACAATAAACCTCAAGTATTGAGCCTGAGAGGGGTGTTAAATATCTTGGGGCAAACAGTGCACCAGTTCTTCAAAAGAAATGCTCTTCTGAGGAGGCAGTGATACCAGTCTGTTTCAAAGCTTTCCCCTGCACTCAGGTACCTGCAATGAACTCTGCATGAACACTGAGTTACATTATGCTTAAATTATCTCCCTCCCCAATACACTGACGGACCCTACAGTTTCCTGCCAGAAAATAGACTTTAAGAGTTAGGTGGCTCAAACCTGATATGTATCCACAAGGATTGTTTACTACTTTGTAATTTACAGCCTAATTTATTAGATTGTGAGTATATTCTTCATAAGCTTGTTTTTCATCCATTTTCAGTTTCATTCAGTATTATAATTCCCGTTTTCTAAAACACAGCCTCAAGAAAGTCAGTCTAAGAAGATTCGATGCAATGTCTTAAACAAGCATGACACTCAAAAGCAGCATATGTTTCCAAGTAGGTCTCATTCATACAAACTATTAAACAGAATATTGATGTGAGAAAAAATTTTAAATGGGTGAATGTAACCACCTTCATAAAGTCTTACTTAATTGCATAATATCCAATACCTTATGGACATATATGGAGGTTCCAGAAGCATGATCTAGAGATAGGTTTCTTGCAGAAGAGGGCCTCTGACTCTCCTCAAATGAAAATTGGAAGACAGAGCTGTGGAAAAGGCCCTAGAGTCTTCAGCCATGATGGATCCTAGCCATTCAACACAGAAGATATTTCCCAGGAGAAGGACTGAGTTGTGCAGACAGAAAGCACTAATTTCTCAAGATTACTAAGAATGATAGTAAATGGGGTCACGTGTCCTTTAACCCCTTGATTCTTGAATTCATATACATATAAAGGCCATAGATTCAGTATAGAGGTTGGTGAACTACGGGCCCTCAGGCCAAATCCATCCTGTTTGCCTATTTACATAAATAAAGTTTTATTGGATCTCAGCCATACACTCTCATTTGCATATTATTTAAGGCTGCTTTCACACTAGAGTGACAGAGTTAAGTAGTTGCATCAGAGACCACATGGCTTGAAAAACCTGAAATATTTATTATCTATCTCTTTACCGAAAAGTTTGCCAACTCTTGATTGCACACATATATTGCATCCTGGAGGACAGTGCCCTATCCTTGCAAGGAATCATCTTCAAGCTGGCACCTTTGCCTTCACAATTCCATTTTTTGCTCTATCAGGCTGACAGCTTCTGGGCAGTGCAATGTGGCCTGTTGATCTCATGGTCATGTGTTCACTCCCACTCTTCTTTTGCTGTACAATGAGTGTCTCAGTGTCTCAATCTGACATGATATTAAGTGAGACCCTGATCTGGTGGATCTTTCTTTAAGCCCTTGGATAGTGGTGCTGTTTGACATCCTGCAGTCAGGAAAGGGAAACTCATGCTCAGAAAATATACCTATTCTTCTTAAAATGAATCATTGTCACTAAAGGGTAACGGGGTCCAGTATAGTCAACTTGCCACCAAGTGTCTTCTTGGTTTTCTTGAGGGATGGGGCTGTATTAGACTCAGTGTTTGTTTCCATTGCTGAGAGGCTGACGGTTCAGTAGGGGGATAGCTAGACCAGCATTGGTGGGTGTGAGCCCATGGTCTTGAGTCCATGCATAGCCTCCATCCCTGCCATCATGGCTGCTACATCCATGTGCCCATTCTGTAAGCACTGGAGTGGACAATGACAGAGTCTGGCTGACAGCACTTGGATTACTCATTTTGTCTACTTGGTTGTTTAGTGCCTCTTCCATGATGGGTGTTCTCTGGTGGAATTAGCATGCAATGAAAAAAATTTCACATTTTTTGTCTACTCCCCTAGGATAGAATGGTTTTTTGCTGAACCAACGTACTAAACTAACATATTTATGAACCAAGCTCTGATCCGTTTCCTCCTCCAAATCCCCATTTATCTATAAATGTAAGCAGAGTGAGAGGTTCTGGTGCAAAAGTGAATGATCTGGTGGGGGGGTGAAGGGAGGTGGGGTAGTGATGGTAGAGTAAATGCTATGGTGGTAGTGATGATAAGGGGGGTGGGCTCAGCCATCTGCTTAGGATACAAGCTTAACTTGCATCTTTGGGCGTTGCTTATACCAGATCTCAGATGCACTACTTCCATATTACAATGAATTCCTTATAGGGCTACTAATTTTAATCACAGATCTACTCATGAAGGAAGCTCTGACCACATGGTCATTTGATGACCCCATGGTAAGACATTCCATCTCTACCAGTGCCCAGTGGCAGAAAAAAAGATACTTTCCAAAAGGCATAAAATTCTCAGCAGAGCCTTGCTCCAGAATAAACTGTATTGTGTTTGTCCCACTGAAACTTATCCTACTCCACCAGACATTTTCTTCCATTACAGACCTCTCCAATACAGTATAAGGCTCAAGAAGCAGAGCTGCTTGTCCTGCAGCCTGGACCTGCTGCAGAAACCTTTGTTTTTCTGTTATCCAGTCAAAGCTGGCAGCTTTTCATGTCACTCTTTATATGGACAGAGCAGTTTTTCCAGGTGTAGAATATGCTGATTCCAAAACCTTAAGAGGTCTACGCGGTGTTGTGTTTCCTTCTTCATGGTGAGAGATATCAGAGGTAATCATTTGTCCTTTACTTTAGGGGATGTATACTGACTTGTCCCTGACCACTGAATCCCTGAGCACTAATATGACAAGCCCCTGAATCTTCCCATCTCTGTAATGCTTGTGTCTTGCAAACCACCCCTAACATACTTGTTACTTCTTGCTTTTCCAATATGATTCACATGATGTCATCAATATACTGTACTAGTGAGATAATTATTATGATGTCCAGATAATTCAAGTCTCTTTAGAGATGGGGGGTATGAAGGTGCCTTGGTATCAATGTCAACTCAGACCCTGTGTCTAACAGTCCAGATGGTTGGGTATTCCCTTTCTTGAGTAAATGGTTATTCCAGAAGCAGATTTTATAGAGCAATTTCTAAGCAGGAAGTTTATTGGGGATTGCTCTCAAAATCAACACCTATAGAAAAGTAAAGGATACAGGATTGGATGGAAGGAAAATTGAACTGTGATGCTCTCTCAGAAAAGATCTCAGCTGGCCTCACAGGGAGCACTGAAGCTTTGATAACCCTTCAGAGTTATTCTAAGTCATGGAAAAATAGCCAGGATGCTATACCTCTGTGTCGACCAGTCGGTGGATACAGGCTGCCCAGGGAAGGGGATGTGATCTTGGGTGATGTGGCTCTTTTAGCCGAGGCAATTTGAATGGAACTAATAATTGAGGGCTTTCAGTTTACATCTCTAACAGCAGTTGGCAGGGCAGGTTCGGGGGAAGCCCTTTATTCCTAAAGAAGGGGTCACAATGTCTACTACACCCCCACTTGGTACATTATATCATAAAAAGTTCACTAGTACGCTGAAAAGAAGTTCAGTGCAATTTTAAAGGAGTTCAGTGCAATTTTAAAGGAGTTCAATTCACTTAACATCATGTTTTCCAATGTTCTAGTGTACACTAGACACTAACCATACTTAAAGTACGTATTATATCAACAAAGGATTGATATGTGTGTGTTATTTTCAAAGTCATTTAAAATAATTTATCACTTAAAAAACAAAATAAAATAAAATAACATCACTAAATTGTATAGCAAAAAATTAACTTTTTTAAAAAGCAAATACTCTCAATTCTTAAAAAAATTCCATAGGATAGCCAAAGAAATCAATACTAGGGACATTTTTCTCCTTCCCAGTATTCAGAGAAGCAACTAAAATATTACATCTTGGAAAGAGCACTGGTCTGGAAGTGAGAAGACCTGGGTTCAAATTCTATTTCTACTGTCTTTTATGTGACCTAGGGCATGCAGTTAGGGTGCCTTCTAATGATATGATGTAGGGCAAACTCTGTATGTTTCTTCTGTGTGTGTGTGTGTGTGTGTGTGTGTGTGTGTGTGTTTTATGAATGCTTCAAGGGTTATTGTGAAGACCGAAATATTTCAATACGTAAAAGTGCTTTTGTAAGGTACAAATTAGTATATGAATATAACATTATTTAGTAATCTGTGTTAATTCAAAATTATTATACCTGATTTATTATATATCCTTTTAACTGTAAAGTGGCATGTAAGTTTTATCCTTCATTATAATTGAGATGACAATAGAATTAAATGAACACACATGCTTCATTCAACAGCTCCCCACGGCTCAGAGACTACAGCTTAGTAGTACTCATTAAATAGTTGTTGATGAATAAGAAACTCTACAAAGAGTATCAGTAATCAATCCACAGATATTAAGTCATGCTATCTATATAAGACCTACATGAGAATTACTAATTTACCATATTGACTCCCAATGAGACTTGGTATTATAGAACCATAACATCTTAGGGCTGGAAGGGGCCTTAACTATCATCCAATTTAGCCATGTCTTTGATAAATGATTTAACCAAGGTACAGATGTGAATAGTGACATGTTTGAAATCAGGTCTAACTAGCTGCATAACTGCGTCAGAATCCAAAACTCTCAACAACCAGGTTAGCATTCTTTCTTTCGCACCAGTCTATATGTCATTTTTCTATTATTCTGGCTCCCTACAGAAGTAAAATATAGTGAAAAAAAAGAAAATGTTTTCTAACACAATATCTTGAAGGGATTTTTTTTCAATTCAAACTCAAATTAAGGTTTACTAATCTAATTTTCAAATCTGGAATATGGTAGAAGAAAAACTCTCAACAATCATTTTGATATAAGGGAGTTAAGAAAAAATTAATTTTTAAAATAAAGCTATCAACATTTTTTGGCAGCACTTAATTGAACTTCACGTTGTTTCTACCTTTAGATACCATTCTGTTTTCCAACCAGTACCCAACAAAAGACACATAATTCATTTTTCTCTCTTCTCCCCTAATTCATCCAACCTTAGCTTTCTCATATGAAATATGTATTCAATGTACCTTGTATTATATGAAATACATAAATTTATATTGTGTGAAATATAATTTACCTCTTTCAATTTCCAAGCAGAATGATTAGAAAAACACGTCTAAAGTCTGATCTAAACGTAATAGAAAAGGAATCATCACAGTTTTATGTTATGCATAAAAGATTTCAAAATGCTACTAGGCATATTTGATTCTTAAACAATTAAGCAATTGCTAAAAATTATTTTCCTAGTGATTATGTAGACAGACTTTTAGGAAATAGTAGGGAAGATATCAAGAACAGATGAAAATAGCAACATGAAGGCATATCTGCTTAATGCAATAATAAAGAAACCTGAAATGTACAAATATGAGGTTGTCACAACAGCACAAATCAAAGGTATTTCCTGTGGCTTTTGAAAGCCAACAAAAAATGGCAAGGTATTGAGAATGAGCAAAAAAGGTAATTTTACTGAAGTTCTTTTACCAAAGAACTGAAGAAAATTGAGTTAACAAAGATCTTAAAATAATAAGGTAGGGGAACTTTTAGAGATGGTCTCTTGAATAAAAAATTTTTTCAGCAGTCCAAATGGGAAAAAACATTATTTTTTCTTTGGATTAAAAAAATGGAATCCATCAATAGAATTATCCACATAATCACATCACAGAGCTGTCTAAAAATATATAAAATATATTTTTGGCTTATGCTTCAGAATTTTAGGGATCATTAAAGTGTTTAATGTGCTTAAGTACATGTTTTAAAAAGAAATTGGTTGTCTTCTACACTTACACTCAAGGTTGCATTCTGATTTCTTCCTTTTTAGATTCATGAAGAAATGGAAATGCCGATTTTCTATATAATATGGACACTGTTTAACACTGTTAAATAATATATTCAGCATGAGTAAGGTATTCATGAAAGTTGAATAGGTTCATATGGATAGTCTTATTAAAATGGAGAAATTTTGCTTCTAAATGCTATTAGGAGAGTAAACCAATGTTTCAGTCGGCGTGCCCTTTAATTTATACTCAAAGGGATTTGGTGTTCTTACTTTTTAATAAATTGCCTTTGTAACAAAGAGACCTCTTCTTTTACTCAGAGAAATTGAAAAAAAATAGTTTGTGATCTTGACGTTCTACTCAGGCATTCTGAGAAAAGATTTGAGAATTTCCACCCGTATCCAAGCTACATTAAAAAGAACAAAACTCACCATCCTTTATATCTCCACACCTAATTATTAAGTGTCAATCAAAACTGACAGTAGGACAACAAAGCCACACAATTACACAGAAGAATATACTTGTAAATGCCATTCTAAATTTATGAAATTGCATAGTTTTAGAGTCCTCTTAGAAAATGACAAAAGGTGTCAACCATAATCTTTTCTCTCACTGGTGAATACAACAAATACACATCCTTAATGCATTCACCTTTTATTCTTACAAACAATGATAAAAATTTTGGAGGTTAATTCCTATCTTTTTATTTCTTGAGGTTAGGAAGTTTATTTCATATGTATCAAAAATCACTTATATCTAGAAAAATAGTGAAAAGCATAAATTAAATTAGGTCAATTTTGATTAATTATAAAAAATTTATACTCATAATAAAATATTTAATAATATAGGAGAAATTATAGATTAAAAAAGACTTCATTCCCAAGCCTTGGCTGCCTAATTCCTATCCTCAAAGGTCATTTGGATAGGCATATTAAACTGGAGAAATTCATTATTGATGATTTTTGGCAGATCATTCTATACATATTCTACAAATTGATAGATTGTTATGGATATATTTATATATATTATCTTTTAGATAAATAATATAATTATATATTTATATATATCGCATGCATCTGTGAATGTAACTGTAGGATAAATTCTTAGTAGGCAAATTTCTATGTCTAAGCATGTATGTAAATATATATATATATATATATATATACATACATAAAATTATATACTATAATTTAAATTAGTTAATATTAAATTATATCAGCTAACTATGATATATTTTTAATACAGTGCAGATATAACCCATTTTTAAGAGTAAAGTTAATCAACAATGGACCACAAGATAAATGATAATTTTGTAAAAACAACTCAAAACAAAACATAAATATTTTTACAGAACTAGAACAAAAATTTTCAAATTTGTATGTAAACACAAATAGCCAAAGCAATCTTGAGAAATAGCCAAAGCAATCTTGAGAAAGCCAAACAGAGCTGGAGGAATCAGTCTCCCTGACTTCACACTATACTAAAAAAGCTGAAGTCATCAAAACAGTATAGTACTGGCACAGAAACAAAAATATGGATCAATGGAACAGGATAGAAAGCCCAGAAATAAACCCATGTACTTATGGTCAATTAATCTACAGCAAAGGAGGCAAGACTATACAATGAAGAAAAGACAGTCTTTTTAATAAGTGGTGCTGAGAAAACTGGAGAGCTACATGTAAAAGAATGAAATTAGAACATTCTCTAACACCACATACAAAAATAAACTCAAAATGGATTAAAGACCTAAATGTAAGACTGGATACTATAAAACTCCTAGAGGAAAACATAGGCAGAACACTCTTTGACATAAATTGCAGCAATATCTTTTTGGATCTGTCTCCGAGAGTAATGGAAATAAAAACAAAAATAAACAAATGGGACCTGATTAAACTTAAAAGCTTTTGCACAGCAAAGGAAACCATAAACAAAATGAAAAGACAACCTACAGAATGGGAGAAAATATTTGCAACCTATGTGACTGACAAAGGGAGTAATCTGCAAAATATACAAACAGCTCATACAGTTTAATATCAAAAAAGCAAACAACCCAATCAAAAAATGGTCAGAAGATCTAAATAGACATTTCTACAAAGAAGACATATAAATGGCCAAAAGGCACATGAAAAGATGCTCAACATCACTAATTATCAGAGAAAAGCAAATCAAAACTACAGTGAGGTATCATCTCACACCAGTCAGAATGACCATCATCAAAAAGACTACAAATAATAAATGCTGGAGAGGGTGTTGAGAAAAAGGAACCATCTTTCACTGTTGCTGGGAATGTAGATTGGTACAGCCTCTGTGGAGAATAGTGTGGAGGTTCCTTAAAAAACTGAAAATAGAGCTACCATGTAATCCTGCAATCCCATTCCCAGGCATATATCTGGAGAAAAACAAAACTCAAAAAGATATATGCACCCCAATGTTCATTGCAGCACTATTTACAATAGCCAAGACATGAAAGCAACCTAAATGTCCATCAGCAGATGAATGGATAAAGAAGATGTGGTACATATATACAATGGAATTGTACTCAGCCATAAAAAAAAATAATGGCATTTGCAGCAACATGGACTGACCTAGAGATTATCATACTAAGTGATGTAAGCCAGACAGAGAAAAACAAATATCATATGATACCACTTATATGTGGAATCTTAAAAAAATGACACAAATGAATTTATATACAAAACAGAAATAGACCCACAGACATAGAAAACAAACTTATGGTTACCAAAGAAGAAAACAAGGTGGGGGTGGGGAGGGTGGAGATAAATTAGGAGTTTGGGATTAACATATACACACTACTATATATAAAATAGATAATCAGCAAGGACCTACTGTATAGCACAGGGAACTATACTCAATATTTTTTAATAACCTATAAGGGAAAAAAATCTGAAAAAGAACATATATATATATATATATATATATATATATATATATATATATATATATATATTTGTATCTGTATACCTGAAACTAATACAACATTGTAAATCAACTATACTTCGATAATAAATAAATACATAAATAAATAAATAAATAAAAACTTAGAGGAAATTCCTTGGGAAAAATAGTTGACGGCCAACACTGGAATTAAATTTTGAAGAGCAAAACAAAATGACAATAGCAATCACTAGTTTGTAAGATTTAAAATAAAAATAAAACTATAACTTTAGTTATATTAGGTTAATAAATTGTTAGGGCACATTAATAATGAATGTCATCATTTCTTGAATATGCAGCATCAAAAAAGCAAACAAAATTATGAATGCCAAATAAGGTAACATATTTGTCATCAATGCAGAAAGTAATTAGCCCAATATTTGAATGATTTCACGTTTAAAGCCATTAAAATCGCACAGTTCCTTGAAAATGGTGTTATTATGGAACAAAGTGAATATATACCTCCTAACTATTTCTATTGGTATAGAACAAACATATGGTTCAATGACATACTCTATTTTTTCATTTGCTCTTTCACTGGGAGGGAGGGAGACTTAGATATTTGAAAATTTATCCTTACTTCATTATTCTATTTAGATAGAGAAATTTAAAATGTCTTTTTATTTGGAAGAATTTAAGATCTAGAGTAAACAGTACTAGGCTGATCACTGTGTAGTAGACAAAGTTTTTATAACCAGGGTCAACAAATTTATTAGATCTCCAGTTTCTAGCAAGCAATTTGAGAAATGGAAAACTTTGGACCTCGGGTATATACAGGAAGCGCAGCTGTGTTCAAGTTTTCTGAAAATGAGAAGATACATAATAATCTAGTTTTTTTTCAAGATTTTGTCCTTAAAATACATGTTCTAAAATATATTCCTTGAGGCCTTCTTATGTAACTTCTTTGAGAATGTGGGTTTAATTTCAAAATGCTCTTCCAATAATCAAGTGTTAAATATAGTGTATGTTGCTTTATATGTATTTATTATCACAGAACATAGTGAAGAAAGAAATGTTTAGGTCTCTCCCTCTCCCCCCTGACCCCCCACACACATTCATCAAGCTTCATAATGATTGAATTTATTCTAGAGATCACAGTCAGCTTAGATTATCAGTATCTGCCTGGCTCTAAATACAGTTGTAGCAATAGTACCTAAAACTGTACCCATAAAAAAAAAATTACTACTCTTTAATAAAACATCTTTTCTAGGACTTCAATCATCAAATGACTGAATAGTTTAGTGCCCTTGTTTTTATTATGACACCTACTGCATTGGTCTCAGAAAAATTCACTCATCATTTCACCAAGATTAAATTTAATGTACACACTATGTAGATCATTGTATTAGGAACAATACATTGATCAAAATTTGGGTTTGATTCTGAGTCTAACATTGTGCCAGGATCTACAGTTTATACAGAGAAATATGGTCCTTCATTTCTAGGAGCTTTTGAACTATCTAGGGATTAACGATCTACAAACAACAAAAAAGTCGAATAGCAACAACATACGATACATGAGAAATGAGTAGAAAGGCAATAAGATACTGTAGATTTTTAAGGAAAAAGTCTGTAGTCACTACTTCATAGAAGAAATTTAACTGGAAGCATCACTTGATGATGAAAGGAATTCAGACTTACAGTGGAAAATGAAAAATCTATTTTAGGCATAGATAATTGTGTGAACTTATATTAAGGCACATGGTACGGGACTGGTTTAGGAAGAATGTACATATCTATCTGGCCAGAATAGACTTTAAGAAAAAAAAAACAAAAAAAACTATAGGATATATCCATTGGAAACTAGTTGGAATCTAGGTCATACTAGACCATAGGGACATGCTAGTACATAGGGACTCCTAATACAAGTGTAAGGAAAAAGCATTTTATCCTATGGGAAGAGAGAAATTCTTAGAAATCTTTTATCTGAGGTGGCAATGGTTTATAAAAATTAATCTAGGGCTTCCCTGGTGACGCAGTGGTTGAGAATCTGCCTGCCAGTGCAGGGGACACGGGTTCGAGCCCTGGTCTGGGAAGATCCCACATGCCACGGAGCAACTAGGCCCGTGAGCCACAACTACTGAGCCTGTGCGTCTGGAGCCTGTGCCCCGCAACAAGAGAGGCCGCGACAGTGAAAGGCCCGCGCACCGCGATGAAGAGTGGCCCCCGCTTGACGGAACTAGAGAAAGCCCTCGCACAGAAACGAAGACCCAACACAGCCAAAAATGAATAAATAAATAAATAAAATTAAAAAAAAAATTAATCTAGATATAAGAAATAACATGGATGGATGATAATACTAATACCTAAAATTTACTCAGCACTTACTGTGTAATAGGCATTGTGCTAGGTGACCAACATGGATTGTCTCATCTTAAATGTACTTAGAGACTGATGTTATAATAATTCCTATTTCCAGGGGAGACGATAAGGTTAAGACAGGTTCAAGAATTTCCCCAAGATCCCCAAGCTGACCCACGAATGAGCCAGAACTTAAATGTGGGCAGTAAGTCTTTAAGCCAGACTTCTGCAGGCAAGTAATTAAAACTGGTCTTTTGTGATAAGTTGCTCTACTGTGCAGCTACAGTGAAAATAAAGAGGAATGAAAGGGTGCTAAAGAAAATGTGAAGGAAATCAGATCAGATCAAACAGTGCTGTGAAAACGCAACACATTTAAGGAATAAAATTTTTGAGTAAGAATGTTATTAGTATTATCCACATTTTCTTTGCAGAAATTTGCTTCTACCTTTTCCTGAATTACGTGGTCATGCTAATGATAGTCGGTTATCTTAGACTGGTTTGACAGAAAATTCAAGATGAAAACAATTTGCAGATGTCTCAGAATAGACTCATTTTTTCAGATTGCTCTGCTGGTGATGGTTTGGTTTTGTGTGAATGATTTTCCCCCAATATGTATTCAGTAGAAATGATTCAAACCAGCTTTGCAGATAGGTCTCTTAAGGAAAAATTAGCTTTGTCCTTACCTAGGTTTCCTAAAGGCATCTTTCCATCTGATTATTCTTCTTCAGTTTCTTTTGGAGTAGACATAAGGAAAGCATTAAAAATCTGCTCACAGTAAATTCTTGCAAAGTTTCATCCAAAACAGATTCTTATGAAAAAGTAAGAATAGAAATGAGTTCATTCCCTGATTTTTGTTAGATCTTACCTATCTTCTTTAGAGATAGGCTTATTAAATAACTTTGCACCAATAACACCTAATTAGAAATATGAATATCTAAACTTGAATTAAATGTTTAAAAAGCATTCAATCTGGCATAAAATTTTTCTACCAGGAAGTCACGACTAGGGCATATAAAGTGGGTTTGATAACGATTTATTACTGAATGAACAATGTGACTGTAACTTGAATGCAGGTCCAACTCTTTTCCATAGCTGTTTTACAGTGTAACCTACATAAGATTTACTTTGGATAATCAGCTAAAGGTAATTTTGTCCAACAAAAGTTAAGTAGAAATATGAGTCATGATCATGCCACTCCCTGCGTAAGACCCTGAAATGGCCTTGCATTACACTCTGAGTAAGGTCAAAGTCCTCACAATGATCTTGTATGAACTGGCACCTGCTACCTCTCTGATCTCTCTCTTGCTGCTCTCCCTCTCAATCACTCTGCTCCAGTCCCCTTTGGCCTCTTGGCTACTTCTCAAACAAACTAGGTACCATCCTAAGGTAAGGCATTTACTGGCTGGTCCTTCTGTCCAGAATCTTCTTCAAAATTTCAACAGGGTTAATCCCCTCTTATTCTGCAAGCATTTGCTAGAAGACATGAATAATGCCAATCCTGACCATCCTATTTAAATATGTTCCCCTCCACTGATACTCCTCATCTTGCTCCACTTACATATGCTTTGCCAGTTATCACCTTCTAACACACAAGAAAACCTATATATAATACATATACTTTTAAAATTTTATAACCATTTTGCCTAAAAGGTAAGCTCCTGGAGAGCAGGAGTCTTTGTTTAACAAAACAAACACTGTTGAATCCCAAGCATCTAGTTCAGTTTCTAAATAGTAGATACTGAACTAATATTTGTTGAATGAAAGAGTGGATGAATGAAAGCATCTTCACATTCTCCCACCAAAATTGGTCTCTAAATAGCCATCTTGTGTTTCAGAGCTGCAGGGTAAAGAGTCAATAAACTTTTTAGTTGGCCAATCCTTCACCAGGGAAACATTAATGAATATAATTCTTCCACGGCATATTTTTGCTAAGTGTTTAGAGCAATTGCTAGTTAAATACTGTGCTTTACTGTTGAAGTCTGATGAGTGTTACTTTATAAAGTGTCAAATAAACAGAATGAAGCAGACACTCTTTTAAGTCATATACAATCCTATTATCTTCGGTAAGAGTAGACGCTAAAGAGTATGTCTCTGAGACAGGGAAAATCAATGCAATTATCTAAACTATGTGATCTTTGAAATCATGTCTGTCTCATGTTTGAATAAAACCTCTCAATACCTTGACATTTATAAACTCTCAATAAATATTTGCTGGTACAAGAATGCATTTCAAAACTCCCTTTTCTCTAGCATAGTGTCAAGGATTTTTAATTTTAGCTGCTGAGACTTAGGAGATCTCTGGTGGTTCCATGTCCTCTCTGCCCAAAAGGAATTTTGGCTAAATAACTTCAGAGCTCACATTCTATTGATTTACACTTATTTTAACTATTCTGCTAGATTAGTGAATTCCTTAGATAAAAGAACACTGGGAGAAAGGCTAATGAGTATTTTTTTCTTCGAATTGTCATGCTCTCATTATGGTCCTCCCTAATCTGTGCCTTAAGATGTTCTTTTCACTTCAGTTAAATCTACAGATAGCATGTTGAAAGAATATCATCACTTTCTTCTCTGTGTTTTAATATTACACCCCCAAAAGGAAACAGTTCTATACAGTGAATAGATATTAATGCCTGGCTGAATTTCATCAACGAGAAAACAATAAATTCTATTCTTTCTGGGTCTGTGGTCAGTGCACAATATTGTGTACTACAGTGTGGTACTGTATCTTAGCAGTGTGAACCAAAGATGGACTGACAGGCCTTAAATTGAATCTAGCTTTGGGGAATTTAATGAAAAAAAATCTAGAATGAGAGAAAGTTAAAGAAAGAACATTTAATCAAAAACCAAATTTCTTTAACAATTGTTTTTCTAAAGTCCCTTTGCTATCATCTTAAACTCACATATTTGATTCAAAGCTTTTCCCTCAATCTTATGGGGTCAAACAAGTTATCATGATACAATTGAAACTTCGGATTCTCATTGCTGAAATCTTTCATTACAATTCTAAAAGGTCCTGCTATGGTCTGAATGTTTATGTCTCCCTGAAATTAATATGTTGAAAAGGAACCTCCAAGTTTTGGCATTAGGTGGTAGGGCCTTTGAGATGTGATTAGGTCATGAGGGTGGAGCCCCCATGAATGAGACTAGTGTCCTTATAAAAGAAGCACAACATAGCTCCTTAGACCCTTCAGCCATGTGAGGATATATATATAATGAGAAGTCTGCAATCTTTTACCTGACTGTGCAGGCACCCTGATCTTAGATGTCCAGCCTCGAAAACTGTGAGAAGTAAATTTCTGTTGTTTATAAGCTACTCAGTCTGTGGTATTTTGTTATAGCAGCCCAAACAGACTAAGACAGGTCCCCACTACTACCACCATTTCCTTAATGTCTATCAATATTCATAAGGACTCATAAGATTGAATTCTTAGCACAGCAACAGTCAGCTCTACCCACCACCAGAGCCTCCCATCAAGCCTCTTAGATAGCCTCAACCACCAGAGGGCAGACAACAGAAGCAAGAAAAACTACAATCCTGCAGCCTGTGGACCAAAAACCACAGTTACAGAAAGACAGAGAAGATGAAAAGGCAGAGGGCTATGTACCAGATGAAGGAACAAGAAAAAACCCCAGAAAAACAACTAAATGAAGTGGAGATAGGCAACCTTCCAGAAAAAGAATTCAGAATAATGATAGTGAAGATGATCCAGGACCTCGGAATAAGAATGGAGGCAAAGATTGAGAAGATGCAAGAAATGATTAACAAAGACCTAGAAGAATTAAAGAACAAACAAACAGAGATGACCAATACAATAACTGAAATGAAAACTACACTAGAAGGAATCAATAGCAGAATAACTGAGGCAGAAGAACGGATAAGTGACCTGGAAGACAGAATGGTGGAATTCACTGCTGCAGAACAGACTAAAGAAAAAAGAATGAAAAGAAATGAAGACAGCCTAAGAGACCTCTGGGACAACATTAAACGCAACAACATTCGCATTATAGGGGTCCCAGAAGGAGAAGAGAGAGAGAAAGGACCAGAGAAAATATTTGAAGAGATTATAATCGAAAACTTCCCTAACATGGGAAAGGAAATAGCCACCCAAGTCCAGGAAGCGCAGAGAGTCCCATACAGAATAAACCCAAGGAGAAACACGCCGAGACACATAGTAATCAAAGTGGCAAAAATTAAAGACAAAGAAAAATTATTGAAAGCAGCAAGGGAAAAACGACAAATAACATACAAGGGAACCCCCATAAGGTTAACAGCTGATTTCTCAGCAGAAACTCTGCAAGCCAGAAGGGAGTGGCATGAAATACTTAAAGTGATGAAAGGGAGGAACCTACAACCAAGATTACTCTACCCAGCAAGGATCTCATTTAGATTTGATGGAGAAATCAAAAGCTTTACAGACAAGCAAAAGCTAAGAGAATTCAGCACCACCAAACCAGCTCTACAACAAATGCTAAAGGAACTTCTCTAAGTGGGAAACACAAGAGAAGAAAAGGACCTACAAAAACAAACCCCAAACAATTAAGAAAATGGTCATAGGAACATACATATCGATAATTACCTTAAACGTGAATGGATTAAATGCCCCAACCAAAAGACATAGACTGGCTGAATGGATACAAAAACAAGACCCATATATATGCTGTCTACAAGAGACCCACTTCAGACCTAGGGACACATACAGACTGAAAGTGAGGGGATGGAAAAAGATATTCCATGCAAATGGAAATCAAAAGAAAGCTGGAGTAGCTATACTCATATCAGATAAAATAGACTTTAAAATAAAGAATGTTACAAGAGACAAGGAAGGACACTACATAATGATCCAGGGATCAATCCAAGAAGAAGATATAACAATTATAAATATATATGCACCCAACATAGGAGCACCTCAATACATAAGGCAACTGCTAACAGCTATAAAAGAGGAAATCGACAGTAACACAATAATAGTGGGGGACTTTAACACCTCACTTACACCAATGGACAGATCATCCAAAATGAAAATAAATAAGGAAACAGAAGCTTTAAATGACACAATAGACCAGATAGATTTAATTGATATATATAGGACATTCCATCCAAAAACGGCAGATTACACGTTCTTCTCAAGTGCACACGGAACATTCTCCAGGATAGATCACATCTTGGGTCACAAATCAAGCCTCAGTAAATTTAAGAAAATTGAAATCATATCAAGCATCTTTTCTGACCACAACGCTATGAGATTAGAAATGAATTACAGGGAAAAAAACGTAAAAAAGACAAACACATGGAGGCTAAACAATACGTTACTAAATAACCAAGAGATCACTGAAGAAATCAAACAGGAAATAAAAAAATACCTAGAGACAAATGACAATGAAAACACGACGACCCAAAACCTATGGGATGCAGCAAAAGCGGTTCTAAGAGGGAAGTTTATAGCTATACAAGCCTACCTAAAGAAACAAGAAAAATCTCAAGTAAACAATCTAACTTTACACCTAAAGAAACTAGAGAAAGAAGAACAAACAAAACCCAAAGTTAGCAGAAGGAAAGAAATCATAAAGATCAGAGCAGAAATAAATGAAATAGAAACAAAGAAAACAATAGCAAAGATCAATAAAACTAAAAGTTGGTTCTTTGAGAAGATAAACAAAATTGATAAGCCATTAGCCAGACTCATCAAGAAAAAGAGGGAGAGGACTCAAATCAATAAAATTAGAAATGAAAAAGGAGAAGTTACAACAGACACCGCAGAAATACAAAACATCCTAAGAGACTACTACAAGCAACTTTATGCCAATAAAATGGACAACCTGGAAGAAATGGACAAATTCTTAGAAAGGTATAACCTTCCAAGACTGAATCAGGAAGAAACAGAAAATATCAACAGACCAGTCACAAGTAATGAAATTGAAACTGTGATTAAAAATCTTCCAACAAACAAAAGTCCAGGACCAGATGGCTTCACAGGTGAATTCTATCAAACATTTAGAGAAGAGCTAACACCCATCCTTCTCAAACTCTTCCAAAAAATTGCAGAGGAAGGAACTCTCCCAAACTCATTCTATGAGGCCACCATCACCCTGATACCAAAACCAGACAAAGACACTACAAAAAAAGAAAATTACAGACCAATATCACTGATGAATATAGATGCAAAAATCCTCAACAAAATACTAGCAAACAGAATCCAACAACACATTAAAAGGATCATACACCACGATCAAGTGGGATTTATCCCAGGGATGCAAGGATTCTTCAATATACGCAAATCAATCAATGTGATACACCATATTAACAAATTGAAGAATAAAAACCATATGATCATCTCAATAGATGCAGAAAAAGCTTTTGACAAAATTCAACACCCATTTATGATAAAAACTCTCCAGAAAGTGGGCATAGAGGGAACCTACCTCAACATAATAAAGGCCATATATGACAAACCCACAGCAAACATCATTCTCAATGGTGAAAAACTGAAAGCATTTCCTCTAAGATCAGGAACGAGACAAGGATGTCCACTCTCACCACTATTATTCAACATAGTTCTGGAAGTCCTAGCCATGGCAATCAGAGAAGAAAAAGAAATAAAAGGAATACAAATTGGAAAAGAAGAAGTAAAACTGTCACTGTTTGCGGATGACATGATACTATACATAGAGAATCCTAAAACTGCCACCAGAAAACTGTTAGAGCTAATTAATGAATATGGTAAAGTTGCAGGTTACAAAATTAATGCACAGAAATCTCTTGCATTCCTATACACTAATGATGAAAAATCTGAAAGAGAAATTATGGAAACACTCCCATTTACCATTGCAACAAAAAGAATAAAATACCTAGGAATAAACCTACCTAGGGAGACAAAAGACCTGTATGCAGAAAACTATAAGACACTGATGAAAGAAATTAAAGATGATACCAACAGATGGAGAGATATACCATGTTCTTGGATTGGAAGAATCAACATTGTGAAAATGAGTATACTACCCAAAGCAATCTACAGATTCAATGCAATCCCTATCAAATTACCAATGGCATTTTTTACAGAGCTAGAACAAATCATCTTAAAATTTGTATGGAGACACAAAAGACCCCGAATAGCCAAAGCAGTCTTGAGGCAAAAAAATGGAGCTGGAGGAATCAGACTCCCTGACTTCAGACTATACTACAAAGCTACAGTCATCAAGACAATATGGTACTGGCACAAAAACAGAAACATAGATCAATGGAACAAGATAGAAAGCCCAGAGATTAACCCACGCACCTATGGTCAACTAATCTATGACAAAGGAGGCAAAGATATACAATGGAGAAAAGACAGTCTCTTCAATAAGTGGTGCTGGGAAAACTGGACAGCCACATGTAAAAGAATGAAATTAGAATACTCCCTAACACCATACACAAAAATAAACTCAAAATGGATTAGAGACCTAAATATAAGACTGGACACTATAAAACTCTTAGAGGAAAACATAGGAAGAACACTCTTTGACATAAATCACAGCAAGATCTTTTTCGATCCACCTCCTAGAGTAATGGAAATAAAAACAAAAATAAACAAGTGGGACCTAATGAAACTTCAAAGCTTTTGCACAGCAAAGGAAACCATAAACAAGACGAAAAGACAACCCTCAGAATGGGAGAAAATATTTGCAAATGAATCAACGGACAAAGGATTAATCTCCAAAATATATAAACAGCTCATTCAGCTCAATATCAAAGAAACAAACACCCCAATCCAAAAATGGGCAGAAGACCTAAATAGACATTTCTCCAAAGAAGACATACAGACGGCCACGAAGCACATGAAAAGATGCTCAACATCACTAATTATTAGAGAAATGCAAATCAAAACTACAATGAGGTATCACCTCACTCCTGTTAGAATGGGCATCATCAGAAAATCTACAAACAACAAATGCTGGAGAGGGTGTGGAGAAAAGGGAACCCTCTTGCACTGTTGGTGGGAATGTAAATTGATACAGCCACTATGGAGAACAATATGGAGGTTCCTTAAAAAACTAAAAATAGAATTACCATATGACCCAGCAATCCCACTACTGGGCATATACCCAGAGAAAACCGTAATTCAAAAAGACACGTGCACCCGAATGTTCATTGCAGCACTATTTACAATAGCCAGGTCATGGAAGCAACCTAAATGCCCATCAACAGACGAATGGATAAAGAAGTTGTGGTACATATATACGATGGAATATTATTCAGCCATAAAAAGGAACGAAATTGAGTCATTTGTTGAGAAGTGGATGGATCTAGAGACTGTCATACAGAGTGAAGTAAGTCAGAAAGAGAAAAACAAATATCGTATGTTAATGCATGTATGTGGAACGTAGAAAAATGGTACAGATGAGCCAGTTTGCAGGGCAGAAGTTGAGACACAGATGTAGAGAATGGACATATGGACACCAAGGGGGGAAAACTGCGATGAGGTGGGGATGGTGATGTGCTGCATTGGGCGATTGGGATTGACATGTATACACTGATGTGTATAAAACTGATGCCTAATAAGAACCTGCAGTATAAAAAAACAAACAAAACAACTAATACTAAACTTTCATTGGGTTATTTGTATGGAAATATGTTAATATAAATGTTTCAGACATTACATGAAATTTCTAAAAATCTTATATTTGTATTTGTATGGAAATATGTATGGAAATATGTTAATATAAATGTTTCAGACATTACATGAAATTTCTAAAAAAAAAAAAAAAAAAAAAAAAAAAGATTGAATTCTTAGAATGTGATCATTCTTGACTGCCTTTCTGGTCTAGGAAGTAGATTATATGAGATAGGAATTGCATTAAGACTTCTTCCACAAAAACAAAGAAACAAAAACAACAGAAAAACCCTTAGAGGTACACATATTGGGGAGACCTTCAAGATGGCAGAGGAGTAAGACGTGGAGATCACCTTCCTCCCCACAAATACATCAAAAATACATCTACATGTGGAACAACTCCTACAGAACACGTACTGAATGCTGTCAGAAGACCTCAGACTTCCCAAAAGGCAAGAAATTCCCCACATACCTGGGTAGGGCAAAAGAAAAAAGAAAAAACAGAGACAAAAGAATAGGGATGGGACCTGCACCTCTGGGAGGGAACTGTGAAGGAAGAAAAGCTTCCACACAGTAGGAAGCCCCCTCACTGGTGGGGACAAGCAGGGGTGTGGGGGGAAGCTTCAGAGCCACAGAGGAGAGCGCAGCAACAGGGGTGCGGAGGGCAAAGCAGAGAGATTCCCGCACAGAGGATTGGTGCTGACCAGCACTCACCAGCCCAAGAGGCTTGTCTGCTCACCCACCAGGGTGGGTGGGGGCTGGGAGCTGAGGCTCAGGCTTGAGAGGTCAGATCCCAGGGAGAGGACTGGGGTTGGCTGCATGAACACAGCCTGAAGGGGGCTAGTGTGCCACAGCTAGCAGGGAGGGAGTCCGGGAAAAAGTCTGGACCTGCCAGAGAGCCGAGAGACCATTGTTTCAGGGTGAGCAGGGAGAGGGGCTTCCTGCTCCGTGTGTGCCCAGAGATGGCAGAGCACCACTTAAGCAAGCTCCAGAAACAGGCGCGAGCTGCAGCTATCATCTCAGACCCCAGAGGCGGGCACGGACCACTAACACTGCCACCAAGAATACTGTGTGCAAGCACAGGTCATTACCCACACCCCCCTGGGAGCCTGTACAGCCCGCCACTGCCAGGGTCCCGTGGTCCAGGGCCAACTTCCCCGGGAGAACACATGGCGTGCCTCGGGCTCTTGCAATGTCATGCTGACCTCTGCCACCGCAGGCACACCCTGCATTCCACTTATGACTAACATACCCCTCCCTCTCCCTGGCCTGAGTGAGCAAGAGAGCCCTAATCATCGGCTGCTTTAATCCCCTCCTGTCTGGGTGGGGAACAGACTCCTGAGGGTGGCCTACATGCAGAGGCAGGGCCAAAACCAAAGCTGAACCCCAGGAGCTGTGGAACAAAGAAGAGAAAGGGAAATCTCTCCCAGCAGCCTCAGCAGCAGCAGATTAAATCCCCACAATAGACTCGATAAACACTGCATCTGTGGAATACCTGAATAGACAATGAATGTTCCCAAAATTGAGGTGGTGGACTTTGGGAACAACTGTAGACTTGGGGTTTGCTTTCTGCATTTGATTTGTTTTTGGTTTTATGTTTATCTTAGTTAAGGTTTTAGTGTTGGTTTTCATTGGTGGATTTGTTTATTGGTTTGGTTACTCTCTTCCATTTTTTTCTTTTTTTCTCTTTTTGTGAGTGTGTGTGTAAGTTTCTTGGTGTGATTTTGTCTGTTTAGGTTTACTTTACCGTTGGACTTAGGGTTCAGTCTGTTCGGTTTTTTTTGTTGGTTTTTTTCCTTTTATGAGTGTGTGTGCGTATGTTTCTTTGTGTGATTTTGTCTCTTTAGTTTTGTTTTTACCATTTGTTTTGGGGTTCTGTCTGTTCGTTTTTTGTTCTTTTTCTTCCTTTTCTTCCATGCCACACACCTGGCAGGGTCTTGGTGGTCTGGCTGGGTGTTGGGCCTGAGCCTCCAATGTGGGAGAACTGCATCCAGGACATTGTACTACCAGAGCCCTCCCGGCCCCATGTAATATTAGTCTGCGAGAGTTTTCCCAGAGATCTCCATCTCAACACAAAGACCCAGCTCCACCCAACGGCAAGCAAGCTACAGTGCTGGATGCCCCATGCCAAACAACTAGCAAGACAGGAACACAACCCCTCCCATTAGCAGAGAGGCTGCCTAAAGTCAAACTAAGTTCACAGACACACCAAGACACACCACCAGACGCAGCCCTGCCCACCAGAGGGACAAGATCCAACCCCACCCACCAGAACATAGGCACCAGTCCCCCTCACCAGGAAGCCTACACAAGCGACTGAACCAACCTCACCCAGTGGGGGCAGCCACCAAAAATAAGAGGAACTACGAACATGCAGCCTGTGAAAAGGAGACCCCAAATACAGTAACTTAAACAAAATGAGAAGAGAGAGAAATATGCAGCAGATGAAGGAGCAAGGTAAAAAGCTACCAGACCTAACAAATGAAGAGGAAATAGGCAGTCTACCTGACAAAGAATTCAGAGTAATGATAGGAAAGATGATCCAAAATCTCAGAAACAGAATGGAGAAAATACAAGAAACAATTAAAGAGGACCTAGAAGAACTAAACAGCTAATAAACAATGATGAACAACGCAAAAAATGAAATTAAAAATTCTCTAGAAGGAATCAATAGCAGAATAACTGAGGCAGAAGAACGGATAAGTGACCTGGAAGATAAAATAATGGAAATAACTAGCGCAGAGCAGAATAAAGAAAAAAGAATGAAAAGAATTGAGGACAGTCTCAGAGACCTCTGGGACAACATGAAATGCACCAACATTCAAATTATAGGGGTCCCAGAAGAAGAAGAGAAAAGGAAATGGTCTGAGAAAATATTTGAAGAGATTATAGTTGAAAACTTCCCTAACATGGGAAAGGAAGTAGTCAATCAAGTCCAGGAAGAGCAGAGAGTCCCATACAGGATAAACCCAAGGAGAAACATGCCAAGACACATATTAATCAAACTATCAAAAATTAAATACAAAGAAAAAATATTAAAAGCACCAAGGGAAAAGCAACAAATAACATACAAGGGAATCCCCATAAGGTTAACAGTTGATCTTTCAGCACAAACTCTGGAAGCCAGAAGGGAGTGGCAGGACATATTTAAAGTGATGAAGGGGAAAAACCTACAACCAAGATTATTCTACCCAACAAGGATCTCATTCAGATTCGACAGACAAATAAAAACCTTTATAGGCAAGCAAAAGTTAAGAGAATTCAGCACCACCAAATCAGCTTTACAACAAATGCTAAAAGAACTTCTCTAGGCGTGAAACACAAGAGAAGGAAAAGACCTACAAACACAAATGCAAAACAATTAAGAAAATGGTAATAGGAACATACATATCAATAATTACCTTAAATGTAAATGGATTAAATGCTCCAACCAAAAGACACAGGCTCGCTGAATGGATACAAAAACAAGACCCGTATATATGCTGTCTACAAGAGACCCACTTCAGACCTAGGGACACATACACTGAAAGTGAGGGGATGGAAAAAGATATTCCATGCAAATGGAAATCAAAAGAAAGCTGGAGTAGCAATACTCATATCAGAAAATATAGACTTTAAAATGAAGACTATTACAAGAGACAAAGGAGGACTCTACATAAAGATGAAGGGATCAATCCAAGAAGAAGATATAACAATTGTAAATATTTATGCACCCAACATAGAAGCACATCAATACATAACGCAAATGCTAACAGCCATAAAAGGGGAAATGATAGTAACACAATAATAGTAGGGAACTTTAATACCGCACTTTTACCAATGGACAGATCATCCAAAATGAAAATATATAAGGAAACACAAGCTTTAAATGACACATTAAACAAGATGGACTTAATTGATATTTATAGGACATTTCATCCAAAAACAACAGAACACACTTTCTTCTCAAGTGCTCATGGAACATTCTCCAGGATAGATCATATCTTGGGTCACAAACCAAGCCTCAGTAAATTAAAAAAAATTGAAATCGTATCAAGTATGTTTTCCAACCACAACGCTATGAGACTAGATATCAATTACAGGAAAAAAACAGTAAAAAATACAAACACGTGGAGGCTAAACAATACACTAGTAAATAAACAAGATATCACTGAAGAAATGAGAGGAAATCCAAAAATAGCTAGAAAAAAATGACAATGAAAGCACAATGACCCAAAACCTATGGGATGCAGCAAAAGCAGTTCTAAGGGGGAAGTTTATAGCTATACAATCCTACCTCAAGACACAAGAAACATCTCAAATAAACAACCTAACCTTACACCTAAAGCAGTTAGAGAAAGAAGGAAAAAAAAAAAAAACAAAGTTAGCAGAAGAAAAGAAATCATAAAGATCAGATCAGAAATAAATGAAAAAGAAAGGAAGGAAATAGCAAAGATCAATAAAACTAAAACCTGGTTCTTTGAGAAGATAAAAAAAATTGATAAACCATTAGCCAGACTCATCAAGAAAAAAATGGGAAAAGATGCAAATAAACAGAATTAGAAATGAAAAAGGAGAAGTAACAACTGACACTGCAGAAATACAAAGGATCATGAGACACCACTACTAGCAACTATATGCCAATAAAATGTACTACCTGGAAGAAATGGACAAATTCTCAGAAAACTACATTTCAAGACTGAACCAGGAAGAAATAGAAAATATGAACAGACCAATCACAAGTAGTGAAATTGAAACTGTGATTAAAAATCTTCCAACAAACAAAAGCCCAGGACCAGATGGCTTCACAGCCGAATTCTGTCCAACATTTAGAGAAGAGCTAACACCTATCCTTCTCAAACTTTTCCAAAATATTGCAGAGGGAGAACACTCCCAAACTCATTCTATGAGGCCACAATCAACCTGATACCAAAACCAGACAAAGATGTCAGAAAAAAAGAAAACAACAAGCTAATATCACTGATGAACATAGATGCAAAACTCCTCAACAAAATACTAGCAAACAGAATCCAGCAGCACATAAAAAGGATCATACACCATGATCAAGTGGGGTTTATTCCAGGGATGCAAGGATTCTTCAATATATGCAAATATATCAATGTGATACACCATATTAACAAACTGAAGGAGAAAAACCATATGATCATCTCAATAGATGCAGAAAAAGCTTTCAACAAAGTTCAACACCCATTTGTGATAAAAACCCTCCAGAAAGTGGGCATAGAGGGAACCTACCTCAACATAATAAAGGCCATATATGACAAACCCACAGCCAACATAGTCCTTAATGGTGACAAACTGAAAACATTTCCTCTAAGATCAGGAACAAGACAAGGTTGCCCAGTCTCACCACTATTATTCAACATAGTTTTGGAAGTTTTAGCCATGGTAGTCAGAGAAGAAAAAGAAATAAAAGGAATCCAAATCGCAAAAGAAGAAGTAAAACTATCACTGTTTTCAGATGACATGATACTATACATAAAGAATCCTAAAGATGCTACCAGAAAACTACTAGAGCTAATCAATGGATTTGTTAAAGTAGCAGGATACAAACTTAATGCACAGAAATCTCTTGCATTCCTATACACTAATGATGAAAAATAAGAAAGAGAAATTAAGGAAACACTCCCATTTACCACTGCAACAAAAAGAATAAAATACCTAGGAATAAACCTACCTTAGGAGACCAAAATATGTATGCAGAAAACTATAAGGTACCTTTGAAAGAAATCAAAGACGATATAAACAGATGGAGAGATGTACCATGTTCTTGGATTGGAAGGATCAACCTTGTGATAATGACTATACTACCCAAAGCGATCTACAGATTCAGTGCAATCCCTATCAAACTACCAATAGCATTTTTCACAGAATTAGAACAAAATTTTTATAATTTGTATGGAAACACAAAAGACCCCAAATAGCCAAAGAAATCTTTGAAAGAAAAACAGAGCTGGAGGAATCAGGCTCCCTGACTTCAGACTATACTACAAAGCTACAGTAATCAAGACAGTATGGTACTAGCACAAAAACAGGAATATAGATCAATGGAACAGGATAGAAAGCCCAGAGATAAACCCACACACATATGGTCACCTTATCTTTGACAAAGGAAGTAAGAATATAAAATGGAGAAAAGACAACCTCTTCAAGAAGTGGTGCTGGGAAAACCGGACAGCTACATGTAAAAGAATGAAATTAGAACACTCCCTAACACCATACACAAAAATAAACTCAAAATGGCTTTTTTCCATGGAACTTGAGGGAACACTCACAGATTTTGATTTCCCACTCTAGAACCGGTATCTAGGTCACCATGGTGACTGGACAGAAGTTGATGAGAGCTATTAGAGTTTTTGAATTTGGTGGACCAGAGTGCTAAAACTCCAGTCGAATGTTGCCATACCAATTCTGAAAGACCATCAGGTTCTAATTAAAGTCCAAGCATGTGGTGTAAACCGAGTGGACACATATATTCGCTCTGGTACTTACAGTAGAAAACCACTTGTACCCTATACTCCTGGCTTAGATGTGGCTGGAATAATAGAAGCTGTTGGAGAGAGTGTATCTGCTTTCAAGAAAGGTGACAGAGTTTTCACTACCAGCACAATCTCTGGGGGCTACGCAGAGTATGCTCTGGCAGCCGATCACACTGTTTACACACTGCCAGAAAAACTGGACTTTAAACAAGGAGCTGCCATCGGGATCCCGTATTTTACTGCTTATCGAGCTCTGCTTCACAGTGCCCGTGTGAAAGCTGGAGAAAGTGTTCTTGTTCATGGGGCTAGTGGAGGGGTTGCAATAGCAGCATGCCAAATTGCTAGAGTTTATGGCTTACAGGTTTTGGGCATAGCTGGTACTGAGGAAGGACAAAAGACTGTTTTGCAGAATGGAGCCCACGAAGTGTTTAATCACAAAGAAGCTAATTACATTGATAAAATTAAGAAATCTGTTGGTGAAAAAGGAGCTGATGTGATTATTGAAATGCTAGCGAATGTAAATCTTAGCAACTATTTGAATCTTTTCTCACATGGAGGACAAGTAATAGTTGTTGGCAGCAGGGGTCCTATTGAAATAAACCCACAGGACACCATGGCAAAGGAATCTAGCATAATAGGAGTTGCTCTCTATTCATCCACCAAGGAGGAATTTCAGCAGTTTGCAGCAGTCCTTCAAGCTGGAATGGAAATTGGTTGGTTGAGACCAGTAATAGGTCCCCAGTATCCATTGGAGAAGGTGGCCCAGGCTCATGAAGATATCATTCATAGCAGTGGGGCTACCAGAAAAATGATTCTTCTCTTAAAATGATTAATCCTTCCACAGATTTCCTGCATAATTAAAGGTTTCTTATCTCAGTTTTACGTACAATACATTTGCTTTAATTAGCATTCATTTGATTCAGTGAGTTTCTTATATTAAAAAAAAAAGATTTATCTTTAGCGATCATAGACATTGGAGTGCAATTTATTTTCTAGCTGGCAATATTCTTTATGCTTTCTGCCTCTCATCCAGGATTCATCATAGTAGGAAATAGAATATTAGTGGTCACTTGGCATTGGAGGGCATTACAGAAATTCCTAACTGATACTTGATCATTGATTCCATACCTTTGACTAAAACATGCTAATTCAAAGTAAGACTGCTTGATTTCCAAGCCTACTTCTTTATAAGAACCTTATAGGGACGTCTCTGTTGATCCAGTGGTTGAGACTTCACCTACCAGTGCCGGTGGTGTAGGTTTGTTCCCTGGTTGGAAAGCTAGGATCCCACATGCCTTGGGGCCAAAAAAACCAAAACAGAAAACAGAAACAATATTGTAACAAGTTCAATAAAAACTTTAAAAATGGTCCACATCCAAAAATCTTAAAACATAAAAACAAAAGAAGAACCTTATAAAGGTTCTTTAGTCTCTGATTAGCCCAGAACTATATTACACCAAAGATTTTCTGGACTAAATAAGACACCTTTTCCAAACTAATCTCATCTAGATCTATAAGTCTCTCAGAAGGGCAAGATAAATGATGTCCAGAGAAATTTGTTAGTTTTCCAATATATTCCCCAATATATTATGACATTCACTAGGTTAATGATTGATTACCAATGATCCATATATTCTGTGAGGACAGAAGCCTTATCTTTGGTATAATATGATACTAGGTACATAGTTTCCAAATAGATGCTTATTGATTGATTCAACTTCAAAGTAGATTTAGAGTTACCTGTTTGTGTGGTGGGGATCATATATTTTTATTTAAATTAATAAATGAATTTACACATTAAGAAAAATAAATAAATAAATAAACTCAAAATGGATTAAAGACCTAAATGTAAGGCCAGACACTATCAAACTCTTAGAGGAAAACATAGGCAGAACACTCTATGACATAAATCATAGCAAGATCCTTTTTGACCCACCTCCTAGAGAAATGGAAATAAAAACAAAAATAAACAATGGGACCTAATGAAACTTCAAAGCTTTTGCACAGCAAAGGAAACCATAAACAAGACGAAAAGACAACCCTCAGAATGGGAGAAAATATTTGCAAATGAAGCAACTGACAAAGGATGAATCTCCAAAATTTACAAGCAGCTCATGCAGCTCAATATCAAAAAAACAAACAAGCCAATCCAAAAATGGGCAGAAGACCTAAATAGACATTTCTCCAAAGAAGATATACAGATTGCCAACAAACACATGAAAGGATGCTCAACATCACTAATCATTAGAGAAATGGAAATCAAAACTACAATGAGGTATCACCTCACACCAGTCAGAATAGCCATCATCAAAAAATCTACAAACAATAAATGCTGGAGAGGGTGTGGAGAAAAGGGAACCCTCTGGCACTGTTGGTGGGAATGTAAATTGATACAACCACTATTGAGAACTATATGAAGTTTCCTTAAAAAACTAAAAATAGAACTATAATATGACCTAATAATCCCACTCCTGGGCATATACCTGGAGAAAACCATAATTCAAAAAGAGACGTGGGGCTTCCCTGGTGGCGCAGTGGTTGGGAGTCTGCCTGCCAGTGCAGGGGACACGGGTTCGGGCCCTGGTCTGGGAGGATTCCACGTGCCGCGGAGCAACTGGGCCCGTGAGCCACAATTACTGAGCCTGCGCGTCTGGAGCCTGTGCTCCGCAACAAGAGAGGCCGCGATAATGAGAGGCCCGTGCACCACGATGAGGAGTGGCCCCCGCTTGCCGCAACTGGAGAAGGCCCTCGCGCAGAGGCGAGGACCCAGCACAGCCATAAATAAATAAATGGATAGATAAACAAATAAATAAATAAAAAGAGACGTGTACCACAGTGTTCATTGTAGCACTATTTACAATAGCCAGGACATGGAAGCAACCTAAGTGTCCATTAACAGATGAATAGATAAAGAAGATGTGGTACATATATACAATGGAATATTGCTCAGCCATAAAAAGAAACGAAATTATTTGTAGTGAGGTGGATGGACCTAGAGTCTGTCAAACAGAGTGACGTAAGTTAAAAAGAGAAAAACAAATACCATATGGTGACACATAGATAAGGAATCTAAAAAAAAAAAAAAATGGTTCTGATGAACCTAGGGGCAGGACATGAATAAAGATGCAGACGTAGAGAATGGACTTGAGGATACAGGGTTGGGGGGGAAGGGTAAGCTGGTATGATACACTCTACCAAATGTAAAATAGATAGCTCGTAGGAAGTAGCTGCATAGCACAGGGAGATCAACTCGGTGCTCTGTGACCACCTAGAGGGGTGGGATAGGGAGGGTGGGAGGGAGAGGCAAGAGAGAGGGGATATGGGGATATATGTATACATATAGCTGATTCACTTTGTTATACAGCAGAAACTAACACAACATTGTAAAGCAATTATACTCCAATAAAGATGTAAAAAAAAAAAAAAAGTACGCATATTCCTATATCAGCATACAAAATCTACCACTCCATCATGAAGAGAAAATACATGGAATTGCTGCTCCCTGAAGATTCATTAGTAAGCTAATTCAGATAATATTTATTTTGTTTCTCTATGAACAGTGCTAGGCTCTAAAATATCGCTGGCTAGGTGAGCTAGTCTACTAGTTCTAAATCTTCACCATCTAATATGGTAGTCACTAACCACATGCAGCTGTTGAGGACTTGGTGTGTGGTCAGCATGACTGAGAAACTAAATTTTTTAAATTTAATTTTGATTAATTTAAATACAAATTTACATAGCTACAGGTGGCTAGTGGTTACCATATTGGACAGTGCAGTTCTATGGACATATATCTTTGAGTAGTACCAACAGGAGCTATACTGGCAGAAAGCTTATAATCTAATGGACAAGGAAAATAGCAAAGAATGATAAATAAAGCAAATACTTGGCAGAGGCTGTTTTCAACTGTTGTTATTGTAAAATGAAGTGTAAGTCACTGGCGGCAGTAAATGTCCAAATCTTGGTCATAAAGCAGGGTGCAAGGCCTTCATTTAAACAATTCTAACAATTATCACTTGTGATACATATATATGCCTGTAAGAAACATTAAAATGTATCAGAAAGTGCTCTACATGAAAAATCTGTTCTTGACCACCATGAGAAAATAATCTACCAGATATGTCCACCATCTATTTCTGGCAACATGATTGTCATTTCCAGGGACAGGAAAGAAGTCAATTTTAGACTGATGCAAAGACATCTCTAATTATTAAGTTATTAAAAATGGGATGATGGTTTTCTCACATCATTTCTGTTTGTAGTCTCCAGATGTATATTATCTTCATGGCTATTTGTATTGTTTTTCAAGAGAAGTTTTATTTCAGAGAGAGAGAGAGAATGCAGAAACTAGCAAGAAAGGAAGGAAAAAAGGAAGAAGGGAAGAAGGAATTTGCTATGCTGAAGTAATGATGTGCTTTAAAGAGGATAAATGTCAAATCTACTTTTAAGGAAAATGAGAATAAATTATTAAACCAAAGTGACTAATCATATTTTTAGTTGTTGTTCCATATGAAAATTTAGAGGGAGGGGATATGGGGATATATGTATACATATAGCTGATTCACTTTGTAATACAGCAGAAACTAACACAGCATTGTAAAGCAATTATACTCCAATAAAGATGTTAAAAAATAAATAAACAAACAAACAAAAAAGAGACTGGAAAGGTTTCAACAGACCAAAAGTCAGATTTTGTGTATGGATCAAAACACTGTGCTTGTGCTATCTCATTTTAACTTTCATCATGTTATTTCTCAGTTATTTGCAGTGCACTGTATTTCCAAATGGAAGATCCGCTTTGTCAAGTGGAAGAAGTAACTGAGCTTATCCACGATGCCTATTTGGCGGCATTCATACATGCTCCACATTTGAGCTACTGATGGAGAAGATGGCCTGATTAGGTAAGGATGGGTTAGTTCTTCAGAAAATAAAGAGGAGGGAGAGAGAGAAGCTTGATGATCTAATCAGAAAAACCAAGGATCAGACTAAGAAGGAAAATCAAAACTTGGGTAGTATTAAATAAGGAATTATCTAAGTAGAATGGTCTAATGGGATACAATGCATTGGGGCAAAACACTAAAGGAAGAGAGCAGATTTGGTTTCGTTGGATGATACTAGAACTCAGTGGCACACAGGGATATGGGGACAACAGGTCAGGAGCTGAAGAGCAGTGTCTTAACACTTGGGAAAATTTACTCATTTTTCTTAAATCCCATATAATTGTGAATACCTGTTTTCTTGCCACTGCATTAGTTTCTTTGAGACAGAGACAGAAATAACTGCTTAACTGAATTGATCTGAATTTGGTCAATATTACTTACTTTCTCCTTCCACTGAAAAATAAAGTTCTGCGTGTTTTCTTAAAGAAAATACAATACTTGGTTTATTTAAAATATTTTGGGGTAGCTTGGAAACAAATTGAAATAAAGTTGATATATTTAACAAGATCTTTCCTTTGACACTGTCAGTATCCCATGAGGTAAACAGGGTAAACACTATTTTGCCCACATTTCATTTTAAAGATAATTAAAGCAAAACTATGATAAATTAATGTAATGATTAATGTTCATGATTATTTATCAAATCAGTGACCAAAATGTCACTTTAATATTTTTAAAAAGGGAAAAAAATTAAAGAAGTTGTTTTTTTACCATTCCACCAATATTTTCAAAACTATTTCCTAACATTCTCTAAGAAATGTGTGTATACTTTTTGCCTAAGAAGTCAGATATTATTTGATACAGATATTCATCAATATTTAAGAAATAATATTCTTAAATATTTTTAGGCTTCTGTTTTCTTTTTTCTAAATATGTCACTAGCACAGTAAAATAAGGCAAGGGTAAATAAATAACCCACTATAAAGTAGCTTGCTACAGATTTAGGTGATTGTCCAGAGAAATTAGTTGATATTTTCCCCTCCTAATGTTTTCTGCTTTTTTTATATCCTTGTTCAGTTGTTTTGTTTTGTTTGTTGATTTTTTTTTCCCTTAGAGCAGTCTGATGTGGTGTATGTGTGTGTGTGTGTGTGTGTCTGTGTGTGTTTGCTGTCTTCCTTTGGTTAAACGATATCAGATTTGTTTTATTCACAGTACTGCTAAGGAAAAATTCACATTTTTATCAGGATATATGAAACGTAATAGACCATGACCCCTAATAAAATAATAAAATAAGATGATGGGGTTTTAATAATTATTTGTTCGCTTTTAGAGTGGTAGCCAAAGCTGTTTTCATGGTGAGGCATTACTAAATGTCACTATTCGTCTTTCTGTCCTAATTCTCTGTATATTCGTATTTGAAAAGCCTCAATTATCTAATGAAATCATTTGAAAATTATTGACTGAAATAAGTAGTTTTCCAAAAAACACTCTGGTTTTCCCTTTCATACTGTCATTGGAAATGTATTCTCTACCAAGGTTTAATGTACATCAATGAATAGCCCTAGAGACAATTCTTTGCCCTTTTGCCCAATTCTTTGGACAATTTTTCATAGTAGAGGTCAGTGCCGTTTGAATTTAAATGATGTTGCACTTGAGGCCAACAGTAATAAGCAAGCTCTACTAGACTTTCATTACATTTGCTTATCATCTGAATATAATCATAAGCACTTGATGCTAGCTCCTACAGCCTTCATGTGAATTATAAATATCATATTTAAGTTTCTCTTTAGAGGAGAAACAAGATTTCTACTGTGGATGAAGAAGTGAATACAGTTAAATAACATGATCTGTTTACCAAATTGCCTGCCATCAAAAGAAAGCAAAATGCCTGGAAAATGGGAATTGGCTTGACAACTCATTATTTAAAACAAACAAACAAACATGTCTGTTTTTGAATACAGAATTAACCTATTAGCCCACTGTCAAAATAAAGCTTCCAACTGAATGTCCAATTACCCACTCAAAAGACCCTCACAAATCATTTGGGCAAAAACCTCTACAAAGAGGCCTGCCTGAAGGTCAGCAGTGGAAATGTGTGATGCAATAAGAGGGGAAAACAAACAAACAAACAGAGAATTCAAAACATTCTCCTTGTTATTTCCTCAACTCCAAACAAAAGAACCTTTTTAATCTACAATTAATCCCACATTTATCCCAATAGATATAATTCCAACAGTGGAATTGCATAAAGATCATGCCTACCAGCAGAATTAACTCTCCTTAAGCCCTAAGAAATCCCACTAGCACAGTAAAATAAGGCAAGGGTAAATAAATAATCCAGTCTAAAGTAGCTTGCTACAGAATTAGGTGATTGTCCAGGCCTTGATATCACTAATTGCTTTATGCACGTGGCCTATTGTTTTCTGTGCTAGCTAAATTTCTGGTGGAGGAAAAAGCTGGTGATGCATCTAATTTCAGCTTTGAGAGCCCTGACTGTGCTCCCTTGCTCATCTGATTTTACATATGCATACATGCATAAACATGGCATTGTAAAAAGTGTATTTAAGTAAAGGTTATCAGCCTTTAAGAATTGTAATGAGGCCACCAGGTAAAAAAAAAAAAAAATGGTCACAACTTGTGTGCTATGCAAAGCATAATGCAAAGTTTCTCTTTTCTGAGGCACCGTCCTAAATCCCTCCTGCTCTGTGAAGGCTTTAATTCAGTGTAAAGAAAATACTCTTCAGCTTCTCCAAAAGCTTCCATCTTACCTGGATTAAACTTCAACTTGCCTGTTTTCATTTTACTTCACAGTCACTCAGACACTAAGGGAAATAGGAGAATCAATTTTAAAAGAAGTGTATACCTCAGTGACTTTAATAATAATCTACAAGAGTTCCATTTCCTCTCAAATTGAACAAGACCACATTCAGGCCAGAAGATCACAAGATAGTGAACAAATGGATACTTCCCACATACATGTTACTGAATTGATCAGTATGTGCATAAGAAAATTGGTACAGTTGGCCCTCCATATTGGTGGGTCCTACAGCCACAGATTCAACCAACTACGGATCAAAAATATTTTTTTAAAAAATCCAGAAAGTTCCAAAGAGCAAAACTTGAATTTGATGCACACTGGCATCTATTTACATAGTATTTACATTGTGTTTACAACTATTTACACATCATTTACATTGTATAAAGATGATTTAAAGTATATGGAAGATATAAAGATGATTAGATGATTTAAAGTATATGGGAAGACGTGAATAGGTTATATGCAAATACAGCTGACTCTTAACATCAAGGATTTGAACTGCTCGGGTCCATTTATACGCAGATTTTTTTCAATTGTAAATACGACAGTACTACACGATCCAAGGTTGAATCCTTGGACACAGAAGAATTGATATAGAGGGCCAACTCTAATTTATGCACAGATTTTCAAATGTGAGGAGGGTCAGCACCCCTAACCTCTGAGTTGTTCAAGGGTCAACTGTACTATGCCATTTTACATAAGGAACTTGAGCATCCTCAGGTTTTTGTATTGTTGGGGAGGGGGGTCTGTCCTGGAACCAATCCCCCACAGACACCAAGGGACAACTGTACTATCTTTGTAAAATGTAGATGAACTATATTATAGGGTTAAAATATTGATCTCAAGAGTTAAATTGTCTCTGTTCAAATCTTACTTTGCCATTTGCTGGTTGGGTGACATGGGGCAAGTCATTTAACTTAAGTCTCACCTCCTTGTCGCCAAAATAAGGATCACAATGGTGCCTATTTCAAATGGTAATTGTGGGTTGTGAGATAATGTCAGTTGACTAGCTGTAATATAAAATATAAGACCCACAAGTTCTTAGCATATGCCTGACAAACAGTAAGGATGTGTTAAGTGTTAATTTTTATAAATCTGTTATTATATTGTGAACTAGACAAGATCCAGATATTTTAAATAATTTTTTCCATTCTTCCAAATACCACATGCATTGTGCTCAACCTTCTTAGTTTTGTTTTAACTAATTGATGTTAAAGTAATCAAGTTTTAGTGAAGCACATAGATATAAGTCATAAGACATGTTATGTTTTCACCTAACTTAGGGGTTGCCGAACTTTTTTCTGTAAATCAACAGACAGTAAATATTGAGAGCCACAGCCTCTGCTGCAATCAATTCTGCCACTGTAGTGCCAAAGTAGCCATAGATAATACAGATAATACACAAATTAATAGGTGTGGCTGTGTCCCAATAAAACTTAATTTATGGAAACTGAAATTTGAATTTCATGCAATTTTCAAGTGGCACAAATATTATTCGTATTTTGATTTTCTTTTCAACCATTTTGTAAAACAAAAACAATCTTAGTTTGTGGGCCACACACAAACTAGAAGTGAGTGGTATTTGGCCCTCAGGCTATAGTTTATTTAACTCCTAATCCATTATTTCTACTAAAACTGTTTAATTGTTATATCTTATATTTAAAGATAAATTATATATAAATTCTTTCAAAGTTCTTGACTATTTACTAGTGAAATTAATGAATATGCCCTATCAATAGCTTAGTATTTTACTGTGATATCAACAGTCCTAGTAGTTAATGTTAAAAATTTCTAACACAATTTGGCACATTCCTTAATTTTATTTCCTCTGAAATGTAAAAATAAGGTAAAGGGTACTTTAGACATTAGTACCGAGGTTGGTCATTCTGGGGAAGAGTAAACCTGCCTACATGATCACTGTAATGAAATGTCAGCTCTGGAGTTGTCAAATGACACAGCCATTGGAAGAACTGAGGGAGGCTAGATAATTGGAAAGATAAAAAGGTCTGTCTAGAAGAAGGACTCTGATCTTGATTGAGATTAAAAAAAAGGATTGGATGTAGATAATCTGATTGGACACTTAACCTTTGGTAAACAACACTGGTTGTTTGTGTGGCTTTATTTGAGAATTTGGATTATTCCAGGTGGAAAAAAGAACAAGGGAGAGATCATCCAATAAATATAAAACTCTATTGGTCTACTGCTCTGCTCTTTGAGGAGACTCTTGAGGATTCTGAGGAGACTCAATAACATCTGATATTTACAATCGGAGCTCCAGCTATGCGGCTTCCACATCCACAGATTCAACCAACCGAGTATTGGATTCAACCAATTCCGGATCAAATTCAATCCAAGGTTGGTTGAATTCGTGGGTGCAGAACTGGAGGATTGGAGGGCCGGCTCTACTACGCCATTTTATACTTATAAGGCAGCGGCCCCCAAGCTTTTTGGCACCAGGAACTGGCTTTGTGGAAGACAATTTTTCCATGGACTGGGGTGGGGGGGTGGTTTTGGGATGATTCAAGCGCATTACATTTATTGTGCACTTTATTTCTATTTTATTACACTGTAATATGTAATGAAATAATTATATAGCTCACCATAATGCAGAATCAGGGGGAGCCCTGAGCTTGTTTTCCTGCAACTGGATGGTCCCATCTGGGGGTGATGGGAGACAGTGATACCCTAAGTGCGTTGCTCATGGCCATTTTACTCCGTGATCTCGTTTTGGTTGCTGTCACTGCAGAAAACCCTGCTTCACAAAGATAGGATGTTGGAAATGGAAGCAGGCTTTTCAGTGCTTTGGTGGCAATCTCAGGATACTCTGCCTTGACTTTAATCTAGAACATATGGAGATTTGAAGTTGTCTCAAACATGCTTTTAAGGCCACCATCATTTGCGATCTCAAGCAGCTGATCCTCTTCTAGCACGGACGAAGTCAATTCACCTGGCTTATTCACAAATGGGTCGCGGATCCATTCCTTCCCGGTTCGGGGGTCTTTTGTGGTTGGGAAGTAATGCTCAAACTCTTTTGAAAGCTGAGATAGGTGAACATGCACCAGCTGGGAGAAAGAAGGCCCTGGCTCAGTCTCTTTCAAAATCTCTGCTAATGTTTGAAACATGACAAAAGTCCCAATGTGCACTTGTTGCCCCCATAATTCCAGTTTGGCTTTGAATGAAGCCACTTTATGTGCCAACTTGAACTCAGCTGTCATTCTCCCCTGAAGTGATGACAGACTGAGTTTGCTGAGCAGGTTGAATATGTCACACAAGTAAGCAAGTTTTGCGACACAGTCTGTCACTGGAATGTGCTGCCAGTGGTGACTGTTTTTCTAAAAGAAATCTCTGGAGCAGCTCTCGTAACTCAAAAACTCTGGCCAGTGATCTACCTTTAGAAAGCCATCTCACTTCTGTGTATAAGAGAAGACGTGTGTGCTTTGTGTCCATCTCCTCACAGAGCTGCGCGAACAGACATGAGTTAAGGGCATGTACTTTAATGTGGTTGATAATTTTAATTATCCTGCAAAACGTTGTTAAGTTCAGGTGACATTTTTCAGTTAGCCAGCATTTCCCTATGGATGACACAGTGCATAGACTCACATTCAGAAGCGACCTCTTTGACCCAAGTAGTGAAACCAGAAAGCCGTTCAGTCATGGCAGCCACTCTGTCTGTGCATATACCGACAGAAAACGACCAGTTCAGTTTTCCTGATATATAATCATTCAAGGACTTGAATAGTTCTGCAGCTGTGGTGTTGGCTGGCAACAAAAGTGCACATAACATATCCTCATGCATATCCTCCTGAAAAATATATCACACAAAAACAAGCATTGTTGCCTTGTTGTCAACATCAGCAGACTTGTCAACCTGGATTGCATACCACGGTGACTCATTAATCCTCTCTAACAATTGTGCCTCAATATCCTCTGCTACTTCATCAATTCATCTAGTTATGGTGCTGACAGGAGGCAGAGCTCAGGCGGTAATGCAAGCGATGGGGAGTGTCTGTAAATACAGATGAAGCTTCTCTCGCTCACCTGCCACTCACCTCCTGCTATGTGGCCCAGTTCCTAACAGGCCACGGACTGTTACCATTCCGTGGCCCAGGGGTTGGGGACCCCTGTTATAAAGGACTTGAGCATCCGTGGATTTTGGTTATGGGGAACTGAATGTTGCCTTGGAGCTCTTCAACTGGGAGAATGAGGAAAGAAGATAAAGATACCAGGAGGGGAAGAAAATGGAAGATGGATAAATGCAAATGGGGCCTATATAGATTTCTATTAGTAACTTTCAGAGACAGATTGTCACTGAAGACTATTCAAGAATTTAAGTTAGCCTCTGCTGTGTTAACTCTGAAGAGGGGCAATTTTGGAATATAAATGAATTTCTTAGAACACTCATAGTAGGGACTTCCTTGGTGGTCCAGTGGTAAAGAATCCGCCTTACAATGCAGGGGACGTGGGTTCGATCCCTGGTCAGGGGACTAAGATCCCACATGCCGCAGGGCAACTAAGCCCACCTGCCACAACTACAGAGCCTATGCGTCCTGCATGCCACAACTAGAGAGAAGCCCGCACACCACAATGAAGAGCCTGTGCACCACAACGAAAGATCCCACATGCCTCAGCGAAGATCCTGCGTGCCGCAACTAAGACCCGATGCAGCCAAAAATAAATAAATAAATAATAAATCAATCTTAAAAAAAAAAAAAAAAGGAGATATATATTAAAAAAAAAAAAAAAAAAAAAAAAAGAACACTCATAATTCCCTAAAACAGGCCTGGGCAAACTACAGCCCTGGAGCCAAATCCTCTTGCCTCTTGTCCTGTAAATGAAGTTTCACTGAAAGACCATCATGCTTACTTATTTATGTATTAACCATGACTCTTTTGTGCTTCAGCAGCAGAACTGACTAGCTGTGACAGACAGCCTATGGCCTGCAAAGGCTAAGCTATTTATCTTCTGGTTCTTTACAGAAAAAGTTTGCAGAGCCCTGCCTTAATCCTCACTATTCCACATGTGGTCTGTAGACCAGCAGCATCTGCATCACAAGAAAGATTGTTATTGATAGAAATGCAAAATCTCAGGCCCCACATCAAATCTACTGAATCAGAATCTATACTTTAATGAGATCCCCAAATGACATAATGACCCATCAGTGACTGAGAAGCACCTCCCTGAAATAATTTCTTCCTGTTGACAAACACATGAAACATGGGGTGTAGGGGGACCTGATGAGATTCTCACTCCCAAGTGGTTTTAAACCTTGATATTCATAAAAATTACATTTCTTAATTCACAACCCAAACTCCTGATGTGGGAATTATATCAAGAGGTCATAAAGAAGGCTGAAATATTTATAGCAATGGAATATTCCAATAACTGATAAATTACCATATCTATAAGTCTTGAAAGAAGGCCTTCTTTAGATTACCAACAGGCAATAAAGTACTACAACCAACATGTGAGTTCACATTCAGAAAATTTAAATGCTGTTAAGCTACAATAATAATATTTTAAAAGACTGTTTACAGTTTTGTAGTTTAATCAGTCTGAAGAGTTCTATTTTTATATTTCATTCCCTTAATCAGATGTAAAGACAGAACTTGCATCTCATCAGCCCAGGTACCTGTTAAAAAGGAAAATACAGAAATGTACTTTCTTGGTTGATGGAAATGTAGGTCTATTTAATACATACTTTATATTTAGTATTTTATTATTAAGCTTAGTTCAGTATAAATGCACATTTTCAATGTCATGAATACATGGCATGAATGATGTGACAAGCAATTTGCATTTATATAGCACCTTTCAAAGGCTCAGGATCACAAAGCAAAGCATAAATGCTTGTGTAACTTTGCAATTAAGAATTCACTTCTAATTACTCCTACTTAAATGTGCAGTCTCTTTTTAATCACAACATTTTTACACCTGTGGTTAAGTGCTCTGACAGAGACTCAGCCTTATCTCCAAAGCATGCAAATTGCATGACTGGATTTTGTAATGAAGACTACGTTTGCCAGGGGAAAAATGATCACAGACATGTAACACCGGTAACAATATTAAAGACACAACTAAATTTAAAAGCATCATTCTCTCCCATTATGTACGAATTCGGATCAACACATACACACACACACACACACACACACACAAATGTCTGTCAGTTCTGGAGCATGCACGAGTTTCAGGCTTAGTTATACTTCTGCTATATCGCCAGGAAGTTAAGAGATGAGATCTGAAAACTGGCTTATAAACGTACGCTTGCCTGTAGTAAATCTTTAGCTCCTGGAGCTACAATTGCTAACATGTGTGAGATTCCTAGTTTTCTTGTATAATCAAGGGACCAATAAATAACATGGTATTAAAAAAAATGATATCCTGCTACTAGGGGAAAGCACAATTCAGCTGCAACATATGGTTCTGGAGAGCTGCAGTCTCATAAATGGAGCTGAGGAAAGAAAAGTAATTCTGGGAAGGTGGTTGTAGCTAAAGAGAAGGCTCTAGTGACAGCCATCTTCATAACTGACTGCAGAAAAGCACGAAGCTCCATTTTCAAAAGCTGATTAGAAAGAAGATTTATTAGGAACCTATGGTGATCTGGGGACCAGTGTAACACAAACAGACGAGGCATGGTTCCTGTGCCTTGAAAGGCTGCCAAGAGGCAGCAGGATTGCATGGACCAGAAGCAAACACATTTCAAAACTCCACAGTCAGTAATGAAAAATTAGTAGGTAAGAAGGTCTTGGGTTTTCAATAAACTATTAATTGTATGAAAAATAATTTTAATAGACTGTCCATTTAAAAAACAAATATTGAGACCTTCCAATATACCAGATATTGTGCTCATCTCTGACGATTAAAGTAATAGCAATATCGGCAACAATAATAATAACAACGATGATCATAAAGGGGTGTTAGGAAATCAGGCAACACTTCCATACTCAGGAAGTCACAGGATGGAGGGCAGGGGAGAAATAACTAAAGAGGGTGATGTGTGTTTTATCAGCTTGTGTGCAATGCTCTGAGAGCAGAGAACAGGGAATATTTAATTCTGCTAGTCTTCGGAAAGTCTTCAGAGAGACAAGGATATTTCAATAGAAATGTGAAATACTGTCAAGCACACTATTGGTGGAGGAGGGATGAATATCAGGAAGTAGGAATATTCAAATATGAATATTCACACAAATTATTTGTGACCCTTGACTTCATACATAAACACTGCAGTAACAGCATGTTAATTAGGAGTATAGGCTTAAAAGTCAAATTATCTCTATTCATTTCTAACTGTGTGACTTTGGACAAGTCACTTAACCTGAGTCTCAGTTTCCTCACCTCTATAATGGGGAAAGAATAGAATATACCTCTGAGGATTGTCTTGATGACTTAATAATACTTAATATTAAGCATTTCGAATTTGACATATGACTAATGTTTAGTAAATGTTAGGTGTTGCATTTTTTCCTCTCTCTCTCTCTCTCTCTCTCTTTTTTTTAACTTCTGTCTCTTTTTAAGTAAAGCTAGAGCCATTCCCGGTATATGGTAAATGAAACAGTAAAACAAGACCCCTTATGCTTTAGGACGTTTGTCTGTTGCTTCCTTTCCAGAGGGAAGATGGTAGTTCTGACATTTGAGAAATAAAACACAATACCCTCTACCATCTTTTAGTCTGCTTCTTTTACCACTCCCATTTCCCATTACACATATCTAGTCTTTACAATAATCCTATGAGGAAGGTAATATCATTATTGTTACTTCATAAACGAGGAAACTGAGGCTCAGCAATAAATAATTCCGCAAGTTCAAGAGCCAAGAGCTTGTGAAGCCATGATTAAAATTTAGGTGTTCTAAGTAGAAAAACCAACTATTTATCACTTTACTGAAATGTTCTAAGATAGAGTTTGGTCCAAAATAATCACTCCTCAGTAACTGAAGCATCAAGGGAGCCCAGATTCCATTTGCAGCAGGGGCAAGGGGGTAGTATAAGAATTCTGGAAGACTCCTCTAACTAAAATCCTAAAATGCTGGACTGAAAAACATACAGGTAAGTTTGTCACAAAAGGAAGGACTCTGCATAGGTCAAGAATTATGTGAAAGTAGAAATAACAGAAGATAAATGATCCATGAAACCAGTTTTCAACAAGGAAATTTCTATTGATTCTTGGAGACTTTGAGACACCATTTTCATGGCCACATGGGGTAGGAAACAGATGGTAAAGCCTAAAGCTCACCAAACATGAGTAATTTAATAGATGACTTCCACGTATAACTAAGGTCTTCGAAGGAAATCAGAAGAGGAGCCCACTTGGTGTGAGATCACTCTAGAATCCACAGCACAAAGAGCCACAGTGGATGGGTCACTGATTAAGATGATAATGAGTTAGAAGCCATTTTGCTAGTGTACTCCATGCTGACAACCGGTGGATCTGTCGATCCATGCAGTAGCCTTCTTTTATTTGCCTCCATCCAGTATTTTACTGCATGAATTCCAAATCGCAATCGTATGGGAAGTTACTGCACCACCAGTGTAGACTTATTGGGTATACTATACTGATGTCTGACAGTAACAGTTAGAACAACAAAAATACCAGAAAAAAGAATCAGTCTCCAGCCTCATCCATCTTTTTTCTGATCCATATCTGGAAATGCTCACTTGGATCCAATCATCTTGTTTCAGAACTAATGTTCTTAAAGAAACTTTGGGAGTTAAAAATTAACTCTGGACCAAATTTTGGCTTTATATTTTCTTGAGTATACCACACCCCATTCTCACTGCAATGATATCTCTCCATCTCATTTTTGTTAATTATATTGCACTTGAGTTTATAAAAGTTCCATTCTTTATATCCTGTATTCAGGGTCCAGATAGACCAAGGGTGTTTACTAAAGGACACTGGAGAAATGGGTCGGGAGGAGAGCCTAAGGACAAATTTGGGGACAGACAGGGATCTTTCCACTAGTGGGCAGGAGACCAGGCAGGATGTCCACAGAAAGTGACCAAGTATGTGAATGGAGATGGAGAAAGTAGGGAAGAGTAAATGAGAAAAGCAGTAAATTTTTCTTTCATACTAACAAGGCACAGACATATCACTCAGAGAGTTAAAAATAGTCACACAAGCCTCACACCAACAGTTTTAAAGCCAAAAAACTTTCATAATAGTAGTGTTCTGCTTCTCTTTCCTTCTTTTCTCACCCAAATGTTCCTTTCCATCCTTCTATCCTCAAGTTGGCTGGTTATGGTAGGATAGATTATTAAAGACTGAAATCTAAGAAAAGGTGTTTAAGTAGTTAGGCAAAAGACCACCTTTGTAGGTTTCTAAATAAAGAAGTAGTAAGAGTAATGTGGAACTAAAGGAAATTCAGAGCAGCAGAAATCTGTCAGATGGGCTGGGATTTTATAAAGGAAGTCAAAGTTGTAATCCAGATCACATATGGATTCTTAAATGGTTCCTATATCAAACAGACAGACTACTAGTTCTTAGAAGATAGAGATTTTTGTTCAGTTTAATAAACACTGATACCTTACCTACTATGTGGCTGGGTATCTTACCCGCAGTCTAAAACATGGAGAGAGCCACTATTGAAACTGGGCTTTATCAATGTAATAACAATATCAATAGCCATATGTATAGTTTTCTATGTGTAATATTCCAGCCAAATAACTCTGGAGAAATTGGAGAAATGTTTCATAACTTCTTTTCACTGGGGTTGTTCAGATTCTCAGAATGGCAACTTCTATTAGAAGTTTGAAGTTGAAACAATTTGAGGGAGAGTCAGGTTATGCATCTGTGAAATTTCCACATGGCTAATAATTTCAAATTTTGAAGTCATAAAGACATACATTTGATGCCTGGGTTTGTCATATTCTAACTGCAAAATCTTGCATTCTTCTTCAGTAAAATAGGAATAATAAGGCATTTCACAAAAGGTTCTTTGAGTGCAGTAAGTTAGAAACTTTTGTGAAAATTACCTAGTATAATACCAGGCCCAGACAGACTTCAGTAAATATTAGTTTATTTCTTTCTTCAATATTCAAAAAAAAAAAAAAAACCCCAAAAACTGAAAGCATGAGTTGGAATTTTCAGATCCAATCATCTTCTTACAATTTCACACATCAACAGCTGATTTAGCCACTATTTTATTTTCACTCAGAGCCACTAACTTCCCACATGAATTCCCTTGCTGTTCTAGAATGTTGCTCCCAGCAAGAGAATTCCCTTGCTGTTCTGGAATGTTGCACAGTCCTTTGCTATTTTACAAATCACTTCAGTTCAACTAGAGATAAAAATTATTTTTAAGCAAAAAAAACCATATAATACAAAACCACATCTCCACAGTCTGGGAGACCAGATTAATTCTCTGAATGAGGCAGGGAGAAATCATTAGAGATCACTACAGGAAAATATTCCAAGGAAGCAATGCATATGTACTTTTGTTTTATTCTGTTGATTAAAACAGAATAAGATGAGACTTGCTTTTCAAGATATCCTCCCACATTTTTAAAGTAGCTTTCTTTATATTATGCAGGTTTTCACAATACTAAATAGCCTTTTTTTTTCTTTCTTTCCACAAAGCATGATGGAGTATGGGCTACAGAGTTAAGTAGACCTGATTTGAAAACTGTCTGGCCAAATTACTGTCTTATCTTGTGAGAGTTACCTCACCTCTCTGAGCCTGTTTCTTTATATATAAATTGAAAATAATACTTTATAGTACAGTTGTGAGGATTAAATGAGGAAAATATGAATGCTTCTTTGTATGGTGTCTGGCACAGATAAAATGTTCAATAAATATTAGTGAAGATTCATAGCTATTATTATCAGGTAGAGGAAGCACATGTAGTAATAATGCCTATGCAAGTTCACACAGGATTTGAGCTGCCTGCAGTTCCTTAAGGAGCTGTGCTGATAGAACTGAGAGAATATTGAGGTTCAAATCTACTCAAAGTCCCACTGCAAAACGCTGAACATGGATGTTTGGACCTCAAATTGAAAAGCCAGAGACATTAGGATACAGACATTGGATAATACTGGTCAAAATAATTTAAAGGAAAGAGATGCACAGGTATAATCTTTAAAGGAAGAAAACTGATTTGTTACATATATTCTTAAAATGTGTTATTATAAGGAGACTATAAGCAGTGTGATATCTTCTCTAAAACACACAGATATTCATAATCACACTGTCCAACCTACTGTATAACCAGCCATCGTCAGGAAGATGACAGACCTGGAGCATATTCAGTGTCTGTTCCTTACTCTTTCCATCCAAAAATTGGAAAAAAAAGCAAAAATTTTAAAATTATACATAAAGTTTTTTCTTAATCAAAAATTAAAGATAACTTTTAGAGGAAGAGAAGAAGAAGAATGTTACCAAATGGAAACTACAGCCTAAGGAGTCTATCTGAAATCAGAAGATCTAGGCTTTAAGTTTGTGTCTTCTGTTTGTCAACTGGATGACTTATCTTGGATAAGTCACCCAACCTCTCTGCACTTTAGTGCCTTCACTGTCTTGAAAGTTTTCTGTGAGAAGCAAAATGAGATGATATGGACTCCTAACATCAATACTCCTTTACATGCAATGGACACATTCACCCAGTGGCTACAGACATTTATAATTGGCTTCTGTCTTGTTGCAGGCTTTCTTCCATCCTCCTTTGTTTAACCCTTTCTCAGTATCTGCCCTTATGTCTGGTCTTACTTGACTTTGTGCCTTGACTGCCATGTCTTTTGCCATGTTCCTGTCTCATTCAATAGCAGACATCACATGGTCCCCTGCCAGACTCAGACCCAGCACTCCCATAGGAGACTGTGCACAGGTTGACCTTTGACTCCACCCACAAGGTTACTCTGCTGGCTCCAGCCCCTGGACGGTACTCTGGCTGCCAACTAGCAACCACTAGCACAACACCACCCCACTGGCCAGGGAAGGGGTTACGGAAGCTAAGCCAAAAATTGCTCTCTCTCTACATCCATGGGGTTAAATGGGGGGTGCTGTCTGCCAAGAATCCAGCATCAAGGCTGTGGGCTCCACAGCGAAGAAGCTGTCTGAGTTGAATATATGCCTGATGTAACACTGTATTCTTTCAACACCAGCTGGCCAGCAGGTTTATCTCCCTTGCCTGCCACAGTCTGAAACATTCCAGGTCTCAGGACTCTGAGATGCACAGAACACAGCACTGGGAATATATTTCTCGTGGGACTCAAATCCTAGACCTTAAGGTATGTGCACAAAGGCACGGGTTTACCGGTTCTTGAAAAGTAGCTCACATACTAGAAATGGTACAGACCACCCTAATGACAGAATGCCTGGATCACAGTGACACTGTCTGTGTCACACTGCCGGGGGTCTTCAATTCCAACAGCATCAGGGAGGAAAGTAATGGAGAACTCAGCTCAGCAAGAGTTTCCCTGTTAAAAGTGTACTAAAATTCCCTATTTAAAAAAAGGCAGAATTAAAGATACAGCTAAGGAAGACCACTCTGGGTGCCTAAAGGGCCCTCCTTCCTCTTCAGGCTTGGATTGAGCCACCTCTTCAGACAAAAAGAATATCTCCCTCATATCTCCTTCAGGGAAGTCCTAGGAACTTCTAGAATCTAAGCACATCCCAGTTAACCATCAACTTATGAGAAAATGATCAAGTCACTTCACCCTCTTGACTTATAGTTGCCCTTTTATATAATGAAGAATTCTCTTTCGGTCCAAAAGTCTGTGATGATAGCTTTAAAATGGCAGTAAGAATTAAATTATTCTTATTTTCAATTTGATGTTTTTATATTTGGAGTGAATGCATCTATTCTGCTGAAGAGAACTGAGCATCTCTGACTTCGGGTGCTCTGCATGAGCATTTTATGGTTCAGTGGCTCCCAAACTTTTCCCAATCCAACATACTAAGTCATGAAGCACATTCTTGTTAGTAACAGTCCTCACCATAGTATTGACCACTTATGGGTTGGGATGGTTGGGTATCAAATGCAGAGGGGGATATATGTGGATGAATACTCCTCAGGTAATTCTGATATGTTCTTCTCACACCATGTTGAGAATCACTATTATAGACTGAATTTACCTAAAGAAACATATAGGCTAGGAAAAATACCAAAAAGAAAGAACTTTCAAGTGGCCAGAACAGTCCCTGACTGGCAGAATTAGAATTAAATCTACTCCAGGGTACAGCCTGAATGTGCCTTCTCGAAGTCGTTACATAGCATCTGGTACAGCAGAAGACTAATATAATAATTAACCAAAGAAAGGAGAATGTGGATGAGAAAGACTTTGATTTTTAAACTGATTTTTGTGTTTTTTTAATTTATTACAAAGTTAATAATGCTTGATTTAACAAATCAAGTAAGACAGCAATGTGTAAAGAAAAACTTGGTACCCTCCCGCATACTTCTCTTCTGTCTAGTCACTGCAAGAAATATTTTGATGTGGGATGTATAGACCAGATCATTCTCTATATGTACAAATATATAGATTTGGTTTTGACAAAAATAGGATAATATCCCAATATATTTACTTCAACTTTTTTTTGTGATTACAAATATCATGACTTTATTTTCAGATTTATATATAGTTAGATAGAGACTGAGATACAGAGCTAGAGACAGAGAGGTAGAGAGAGATAAGAAAAACAGAAAAAGAGAAAGTATGAAATATATTATTTAGTAAACCATTCCCTACTTAATATTCAGGCTTCTGCAGCTGTTTTGACATAAAAAACCACTTAAAAGAAATATCTTTTTACATATATCCTATATCCTTATATATCTTACTTTTAGTTTTATGGTTTAGAGTCCCAAAAGTGGTGTTGCTGGGTTACAGAGTACGATAGTTTAAACTTTAATTTAAATGCTGATAGAATTCTTTCCAAAAAAATGTATGCTGACTTGCAGTCTCACTGGTATTACATGAGAGGAGCCATTTTCCTGCATCCTCCATCAATGGATGCAATGATTTTTCCTAGTTTTTGCTTACCTTAAAAGTGACATAGCAACAGCACTGTTGCCTACTTGTGATTTTAATTAGTCATTTGCATTCAATTTTCTCTGGATTACCTGTTGTTCTCATTTTTATGTTAAGTAGCTTATTCTTTTCTAATTTGTGAGAATTTTTAATATACAGCTGGTCTTCTTTATCCCCATGTTCTGTATCCATGGATTCAACCAACCATGGATCAAAATATTCCAAAAAAAAAAAACAAATTCCACAAAGTTCCAAAAAGCAAAACTTGAATTTGCCACACACTGGCAACTATTTATAAAGGATTTACATTGTATTTACAAATATTTACATACTATTTATATAATACCTTGTATTAGGTATTATAAGTAATTTAGAATTGATTTAAAGAATACAGAAATAAGAGACTTGGTCATCTGCAAATTTTGGTATCTGAGGGGGTTTTGGAACCAAAACCCAGTGAATACCAAAGGACAACTATATTGACTATATTTCCCATTTGCCTAAATTAATTACACATACTTATTTTAAGAACTGATTTTTTAGAAACTCTAAACAATAAAGCTTTCTTTATCTCTACTTGTAATTCACTGTCCTGATATTTTTCCTTAATTTTATTGAAGATCATCTTTGTATGCAAATAAGCATTCATATAAGTCTTACTACTCATAATCTCACCACCTATAAATTATGAGGAGCTTATTATCTACTATGTGCATGTGCAAGGTTATAACATAAGTTTGAACAAAAAATTGATTTTTTCTTCTTAATGTGCAAATGTAACATGTTAAAAATAGTTCCGAAGTACTAACATCATATCTAAGAAAAAAATTAATGAATGATTCATCTTCAGGTAGTTTATCTTCCATAGCTATTCAATCAGAAGGATATTCAAAAAAGGGTACTTTCCTTTCCTTTCCGATTATTATTCTATTTTAATGGTCAATTTCAATTCAAGTTTTATCCCTCCCTCCCTCCCCATTCTTCCTTCCTTCCTTCTCTCACTCACTTCCTCTTTCCTTTCCTTTCTTCTTTTAAGTATTATACTATTTTAAATAAACAGAACAATAATTTAAAATTCTATTTAAATTTCAGTTTCTTTTTTTTTCTTCATTTTTTGTCTTTCATTTTATAAATCAGGTCATAAACATCCCTTGAAAAGGAAAAGTAGCACAGAATATATATTCTTCTATCCTCTTAGAAAAAAAGTATTCAAAAGATGGGTAAGTGACAAAGACTTTAAACGACCTTAAACACGTTTGGGACACATAGATCAACTTGATGGAACATCATTTCATTGTTTTCAAAATGTATGAGCTAAAGCAGGAGGTATTATTTCAGAGAAAAGGGAAAAAAGATTAATGAGAGCAAGAACAATGATGAATTACATGCAAGAGCAATGATGAATTACATGTGCCTATGATAAAGTCTGTTAGCAAAGAAGTCTAGAGCCTATCAATCTAATGAAGAAACATTAAAAAAGAATTCAAGAAAAAAAAAAGAATTCAAGGACCTGCTTTAAAAACATGAATTTTTCAAATTTTATTCCATAGAATTTATTTTATTTTAGATTCTTATCATTTTTACCTTACCAGAAGTTAAATTACGAAATATTGGATACTCCTTCCCTTGACACATTTTGATGGCCTTGATAGAGGAATGATATTTATTATTGTATTACTCCAAAAAAGGAGAGATTTTTCACAGGAAGATTTCCATAAGATTCTCAGTTTTTATCATTACAGCAGAGACCCTAAAAATGTCATTACCATGGAACCAGATACTTAAAATAGCAGACCAAAAGAAACAGAATGATACCTTAATTAAGGGTCAGGATATGGATCTACAGAAAAGTATAGTATCCTCTATATTACTGGCCATCACAGCAAGGATGACCAAACTATAAAATGACATACGTATAGAGAAGGTAAATTGGGCAATTAGCATTGCCGTATTTACCATCCAACACATTTAAAAGAATTTAATATCACTTGTAAAATTTTGCAGACAATTAGACAAGGGTTGTGATCCTCTATTAGCTATAATGATGCTTATCATTATTGCTTACACTGATTGAGCATTTATCTGCCTAGCACATAATGAATATATGAGATTTCCAACCTTTTCTCTACCAAGGCCACTGAAAAGAATTCTGACTCCGTGCATTTTACAGGGAGGAGGGGCCTAGTGGAATTGACAAGACCTCCACATTCCAACACCATCTTGGGCTCACAGGACGATGAGATCTACATCTTTGGACTGGTCTACTGACAGAAGGCTATAATCCCTGATTAATTGTACTCCATAAACTTGCAATGACTGTTACCATGCAGAGGTAATGGGTACTCTGCATTTTAATAAAGATAAGAGTAATCCTCAGGAGTCTGCCTCAGTGTCATTAATGCTGCTGCATAACTTGGGATCATGAAATACAGAATGAAAAAGAAGAGAGGAGCATAGAGAAAAAAGAAGACCCATTTGAATTCTCTTGAAATTGCACCTGCTCTTTCACTCAGTATCAGTACAAGTATATCCCAAGCAGTGGATACAGAAAAACCTGAAATATTCAATGCTGGATGGTGAGACCTTTTGAAGGATTAGGTCAATAGTTTCAAGGATTTCCTGACCTACAATAAACAGCTAACTGCATTGCTAGAAAGGACAGGCAAGGTGATAATGACTTTCCTGAAAAGCCTTGGGGAAAAATTGAGATTCACAAAGGTACTTGCTAATGAAGAGTTAGAAGACTGTACTATACTATAACATCATAGATATAGATATCTATATACGTCTATATTTATATCAATATCTATATCTATATTGCATCTATCCTATACATCCTATCTATCATGTATCTACATATCTGTCTATCTAAGTATCTATCTACCTATCTAGATTCTATTCACCTAGATAGATGATGATAGATAGATGATAGAATGTATGGGTAATTTAAAACCTACACTCCCTTCTAATTTGGCCCCATATAGAAAGTGACAGCATTGTATATTTCTTAAATTTAGCCCCTGCTCACTATCTTTATGAGGTTGATAAGTTGAGTATGACGAAGACAGATGACACACCTCTATCATAAGCTGCTTTGGAAAGCATATAACCTAAGAGGCAATGCCATAGACATAAAATTATTAAACTGTTCTCTGCAAGTGATAGGGCTCCTTCTATAATTCTAATATGTATTTGGATTTATCTCAGCTTAAGGGACCGTTTTCAGACTCAAAGATGATTCTTGATTTTCCTTTCCATACTGGCTTTTATCTTAACTTATAGTTTTAACTCAGCTTCCCCTAATGTTAATATCTTTTATAAACCATAGTACAATTATCAAATCAGGAAATTAACACTGATGCAATACTATTAACTAAACACACATCTTATTCAAATTTCACTAATTTGTCACTAAACTCCTTTTTTTCCATTCTAGTATTTAACCCAGGATTCCACATTGTATTTACTTGTGTCTCCCTGGTGTCCCCAAGTCTCACAGTTCCTGTCTTTCATGACCTTGACACTTTTGAAGAGTACTGGCTTGTTATTTTATTTAACTTGGACTTGTCTGTTTTCTCACGATTAGATTGAGGTTACGTATGTTGGCAAAAATACCACAAAAGTGGTGAAGCCTTTTCAGTGCATTCTATCAGGAGATACATGATGTAGATGATGTTGATACAGGTTAAACTTTGTCACTTGGTTAAGGTGATTTTTACCACGTCGCCACTGTAAAGTTACATTATACATTATAATTATGTTATAAATTCTATCATTATTGTTTTTCTTTTGCTCAAAATGTTCCAGCTTTGGCAATTGAGAGTTCCTTTCAAAACATCTTCAACCGCTTTCAACACTTCCTTATTTTCTGGCACCACAAGATATTCCAAGCTTCTCATATTTTTTTTTGCCCTAGTCCTGGAAGCAACTACTTCTCCAAGGAGCACTGGCTTCCATTATTAGAGAATGACTTTTAGAAACCATAATCTCAGCACTAGGTGTGCTCTTTACTACAGAGATTTCATTGCATTTCTTCTAGGCACTCCACATAGAAAGTTAGAAAATATATTTATACACACTAACCCATGTATACACATCTACATTTAATTTTCTACATGCGTATCTATGTACCTATCAATCTATCTATGTATCCTGTGAGTTGACACTCCTACCTCATATTCCAATCCATCAGAGTTCTTTCAAGCCTTCCCATTTTCCTTATCTATCTATCTATCTATCATTTATCTATATCATCTTCCTCCATCAGTGAGTTACCTGGTATTCATTATCTACAATAAATTTGCTTATTTGTTCAATCCTACTATACAAAAATATTTTCAGAATTGATAACCCATACCCTTGAAAAGAAAATATTAATAACTAGAGTATAGTACTGAAATGGTTTATTTTTCTTTAGTTAGTCTTGAGTCAAAACACTTCTTTCCAATTTCTTCTAGATTAGTTCATCTCTTCCCAATTCTCTTTGGTGTGGTTGCATGTCATGGATGACCTAAAATTAAGGCTCAATATTATGTGCTGCCTTGACATCTAGTAAAATCAGGATGGCTCAAATAGCCTAATGACAAGTTTCCCTCCTCACTCTGTGCCCTAACCCAGTGACCTCCTTATCACGGGAGCAGGTGCAGTTCCTGCTTATACCTGAGGTTTCAGTTCCCTGCCAGGCGGAGGAATTATTCAAACAAGCCAATCACATCCTCCCATGGGAACCAGGGACTCTATATGGATTTGTTTACCTTTCCTAATTTTTATGGTATTGGGTTGTTTGTTAAAGTTTCCTATTTCACCAACGTCCAGATACTTTAGCAGATTTTGTTTGTCTGGTAGGGGGGAAAGGGCTGATGAGTCCCCTTTTATTCATAGTACCCTGCATTTCCCACTTCTGCTTTTTTCCCCCTTCACCACCCAATGGCTAAAATGTATTTCTCCCTTTTTGTATTCCTTCTCCTGCCCCAGAAGCTATACCTTTTAAAGATACCCCTCTAATTTATAAATATTTTGTGGTCCCTTCCCTATGGTTCACGCTCCTAACTGCCCAGAGCTTTTTCAGTAATTTCAGACTTAGAATGGTCTAGTCTTTCATACAATAATTTTAGATCAACTTTAGGTCCCTTCTCTCATTTTCTTTTTCTGTCTTCCCTGTAGTTTTTCATGGTTTACCTTTGCTCACCAAAAAGCCTAGAAGCAGGGCAGGGATGTGTCAGAGTGTGTTAGGTCATACACTAGGACTGGTGATCTTTTGCTCTTTATTCATAGTTGTTTTGAAGTTTCAGCATTCTCTGTCTTCAAGTTATTCTGCGGGGATGATTTTTGTTAGCTTTTTTTTCCTCTTCTTGTATTTTTTGGTATTATTATTGGGAGACAGATAGCTAGGTATCTGTAATTGCCTTCAGTCCTCAATCATGTTTTATAACATTTCTAAAGTTACATAATTTTTTATAATTAATGTTTCCTGTGCCAACAATTTAATATTCCTATCTCTGTCTAACTCATTTGGTTGGGGGGTAATTCCTGCTAATAAAGATTTTCCAGAGAAATTGATTCGGAAACTGCTTAGTGTAGATATGCCTACAGAAAAAAAAAGTAGTGATACCCTTGACAGTCAATCTAACCAGTTCTTTTTGTAAAACTTAAATATTAATCCTGTCTGACACCATTTGGAGATGAGAAAAAGGCTAAACAAGTACCGACTAAACAGAATGTCTTCGTATGCATCCATTACTTCTAGTTGTGTGCTTCTTAATATTCTGTTTCATGAAGCACACAGAAATGAATATTAGAAATAAGGATCCATGACTGTCACTGACATGTAGGAAAAGATAACGTGTTAACCCACGTGAGCTTGCAGTAGAATAGTTTCAGGTCAGTAATTGTTTGTTTCTTGAAATCAAGGAGTCTGGTGAGTTTGACAGATTTCCCATTTTTACATATATTCGGCTCCCAGCTTGCAGTGGCACTAGTGAGAAGCTGCATTTCCTTTGTTTGCAGTAGAAGAGACTGATAAGGCCTCACTTCTCTTTGACCTTTTGCCATGGAAGTCTGCTCTGATTTCAACTTGCCACGCAGTAAATGTATGCGTCAGTTAACAAGGATGCAAATTTTTAAATGCATATTTCAGGCTTAATCCGTCAACCTCACTGGGAATACAATTCAGCTTGCATTCCCTCCTGAAAATGATTTACAAAAATGATTTACGTGCTTCACATATTTGTACATCTGACATCATGCAAAGTATGGAACAATTTACAGATGTGCAAAATGTTCCATAAAAAGCCTAAAATGCTGTTAACAATCTGGTTGAAAAGGAACCGAGATGGGAGAGATTTATCAAAACTGAAGATTGATGAAAGAAGTCAAGAATCAAGAACTATCCAAATTATGTCATGTTACTAGCTTCTGCTTACAAGTAACTAATGGCAAAGGGTTAGGTGAGGATTGGAAACAATTGGGTATTATTAATAGGTGACCAACAAAAAATAGTCATTTTAAAATCATTGTACATTTGATTATTTTATCAAAATTATCTAATTTCTAGATTCCAGCTAAATCAATGGCACATTTAGAGAAATATTTCTGCAATATTTTAGGTAATACAATTGCTCCTACGTATCACACTTCAAGACACTAAGATGAAACTTAGAATCAATTTAGTCAAAGACCAACCAGCCACTAATCACTAGACTATGTGAAACAGTATAAAAAGAAAAAAAAAAAAAGATTTTCTTAGTCGATTCAAAGAGGAGTTCACATTTTAAGTACTGGGAGCAGTTAAAATCTCTGAAAGACCAGGGCATCCAAATGACCAATATATCTGTAAGTTGATACACTAAAGCTCTTAAAAGTGTCATAACAAACAACTTGTCATCTTAAGACTATTTTATGAGGCAGCTGGATTCTGGAGGAATTGTAGGAAGTTATAGCTCAGGCTCAGGAAATGTCTTTTCTGTTCTCACACTAAGCTTTGGAGGCCAGATCGACATTGCTGAGTTGGGATAACACTAAAATGGGCAGTTTATCCATACTCTTCAAGAAAAGTCCAGTAACATGAAAATTTTCAGTTAATAGAGAAGCATCTCTCTGAATTATTTTTCCAGTTTTTCTTGGTATTTTAATAGATGGTTTGGATCTATTTTGTTTTCTTTTCTCTAAGAACTCTTTCATTTCAAGGTAAGATGATAGCTACTTATTTGTAAAGAGAATTTCATTTCAACTTATTTGTTACCAAACATATGGACTAAAACAGAGGACTAAAGCTAATACTTTTGTTTGCAAGCTTGCTTAGGAAGAATTGTATTTTTCACCTTACAGCCCCCCCCATCACTCTCTTTGTGTTTTAAGTGTATGTATTCTCATAAAAATGAAGCTTATTTTATTATTTTTATATACTGAATTTTTCAGCTATAATCTCCTTCAGTCTACCTTTGAATGCCCAGGTTCTAATTCAGTATTTAGGATATAGGAGACAATAGCTATATATTGAATTCATGAACTTCTGAGAATTATGTTCTTTCTTTGGTCATATACAATCAAAAAAATACCATTCCTTACTATAACAATGTGAACCATGTTTGAACTTATATAAACAGAGAGTAGAAAAGTGCCAGAAGCTGGGGGGGTGGTTGTTGGAGAAGTAGGGAGAGGTTGGTAAAAGGGTACACACTTTCAGTTATAAAATGAATAAGGTCCAAGCACCTAATGTATAACATGGTGACTACAGCTGATAACACTGTATTGAATAACTGAAATTTCCTAAGAGAGTAGAATTTAAATGTTCTTAAAATAAATTGATAGATAGACATATAAGTGAGGTGATGGATATGTTTAACTCGATGGAGGGGAATCTTTCACAATGTATACATATATGAAATCATCACATTGCACCAATTAAATATCTTCTTTGTCAATTATACCTCAATAAAGCTGGAAAAAATTTCAAGTGGCACATTTTTAATGAAAATCTTATGTTCCTTTTTCTATACAATACTTTAATACATTTATTTATACCCTGTTTACATTTAGAATAAGGCAAGATATGATTTTAGTGAAAAATAATAATGCCGCCTGCTTCTGTAGTGCCTTGGTAGTTACCAGAAATCAATAGAGATTGAAAAAAAAGAAACCTAAAAAAATGTTTAAAGCTAACAAACCAAAATATTTAATAAGTGTGCTAAGATTGGCATCACCAACACTTACCAATCTCTGAATGCTGAATATTTTGCATAATGTTTAGTCCTAAATATAAGAAATGTAATCTTCAGTATATGGGCCTTATACGCTTTTTGATAAATATAATGTTAACTTTTGTCATGTTTTTACAGTATTGTAAATGTTAATTTTACTTTCAATTTTCAATTGTTCATTGCCTAACTACAGAAATACATTTTTTAAAATATTGATTTGTATTGTGTAACATTCCTTAACACTTACTAGTTCTATGAGCTTTTTTATAAATTCCTTATGTTTTTCACATACACAATCAATTCATAATAAAAGCAAAATAAAAGCAATTTTATTTGTCCTTTTTAATTTGTGTGCCTCTTATTCTTGCCTTATTGCACTGGCTAGGACCCCACCCCCCCAGTATAATGCTGAACATCTACCTTGACTTTTTCTTGATTTTAGGGTGCATAGTGGGTGAAATAGTGTTCCTCCAAAATTCAAATCCACCTGGGACCTCAGATTATGACATCATTTAGAAATAGGATCTTTGCCTATGTAATAAAGTAAGAATCAAGATGAGATAGAGTGAATTAAGGTGGACCCGGAATCCAATGACAGTATCCTTATAGGAGATGGAAAATTACACACAGAGACACACACACAGGAAGCAAGCATGTAAAGATGGAGGCAGAGATAGGAGTTAGGATACCACAATCCAAGGAATATCAAGGGCTACCAGAAGCTGAAAGAGGCAAGGAAGGTTTCTTCCTAGAAACGTCAGAGGGAGCAAGGCCTTGCTGACATGTTGATTATAGGCTCTGACTTTCAGAACTATGAGAGAATAAATTTCTATTGTTGTAAGCCGCCAAGTTTATACTAATATATTACAGCAGCCTTAGGAAATGAATGCAGGATGGAACCATTTTGTCTTTCACCATTAAGTATTATGTGTGCTATTGAGTCTTCATAAATGTAGGGCCTGGATTTTAAAAGGTAATAAGACCAGGAAGAGGCAAAAAAGTCTTGGGTCCAATTGGGGTCAGAGATATTGCACAGAAGGGCATGCTCAGATGAATTAGCCAGGACAAAAACACAACCTGCAGAAAGTTAATGGCAGCATTTTCCAGTCTTGGTCTCAGTTCCAGAAAAACAGAAAGAATTTTTAAACGCATATGTCTCTTCCAACACAGAATAGACAAAACAATCTTGAAAAACACAAAGTTGGAGGATTTACATTCTTGATTTCAAAACTTAGTACAAAGCTACAGCAATCAAAACAAGGTGGTGCTGACACTAGGACTGACACATAGAACAATGGCACAAGGATTAGAATTGAGAGTCCAGAAATAAAGTCACACATTTACGTTCAATTCGTTTTCCACAAGGATGCCAAGACCATTCAATGGGGAATGAATAATCTTTTCAACAAGTGGTGCTGGGACAAGTGAATATCAACATACTAAAGAATGAATTTGGAATCCTACTTCATACTATGTATAAAAATTAACTCAAAATGGATCAAAGGCCTAGATGTAATAGTTAAATCTATAAACTCTTAGAAGGAAATATAGGTGAAAACCTGCCTTAATTAGATGATAGTCTTATAACACAAAAAGTACAAACAACAGAAGAAAAAACAGATAAATTAGACTTCATCAAAATTAAAATCTTTTGTGTGTCAAAGGGCATGATCAAGGAAGTGAAAAGACACAGAATGAAAGAAAGTATTTGCAAACTATCTGATAAAGGTCTAATATCCAAAATGTATAAATAAGTCTTACAATCCACAACAAAGAGACAGATAACTAAAAATTGATCAAAGGACTTAAATAGACATTTCCCCAAAGAAGATATACTACAAATAACCAAAAAGCACATGAAAAGATGCTTAACATTATTAGTAACTAGGAAAAAAACAAATCAAAACCACAATGAGATATGACTTCATACCCACTAGGATGGCTATTAAGGAAAAAACAAAACAAAAATATAACAAATAGTAGTGATGACGTGGACAAATTGGAACTCTCATACATTGCTGGTGGAAATGTATAATGGTGCAGCCATTGTGGAAAATCATTTGGCAGTTCTTCAGAAAGTTGAATGTAAAATAACCATATGAACCAGCAATTCCACTCCTAGTTTCATACCCAAGAGAATTGAAAACATCTATTCAAAAGAAGTTGTACATGCATGTTCACAGCAGCATTAACTCACAATACTCAAAAAGTGGAAATAACTCAAAGGTCCATCAACTGATTAATGGATAAACAAATGTGGTATTTCCATGCAATAGAATGATATTTCATAAAAAGAATGAAGTACTGTTATGTGCTACAACACAGATGAACATTGAAAATATTACTGTAAATTAAAGAAGGTGGAGACAAAAGGCCAAATATTGTACAGTTCCATTTATATTAAATATCTAGAATAGGCAAATCAATAGAGAGAGAAAGTTGATTAGTGGTTGCCAGGGGATGGGAGGAGGCAAGAATTGGGACTAACTGCTAATAAGGACAGAGTTTCTTTTTGGGGTGATAGAAATGTTCTGAGAATAGACAGTGATGATGAGTGCATAATATAATGAGTATACTAAAATCACTGACATATTAAAAACAAGTACATGTCTTCTTCGAAAATTTCTAATAATAAAATTTTATGTGTTTGGGGTTAGAAATTATACTACCTGTATCTCACCCTCCCCCCAAAAATAAAACTTTAATTTACATAATGGGGGTAGTATTTGACTTATTCTTGGACAGATGAAAACTGCAAATTCTATGTGTAAGTATTGGTTTTCACAAGAAAAACCAAAAACATAAAGCTGAAAACGACATCAAAGGTATAAAGATGTCTCTATTAATAGATTATATAATTCCTTTCATACCTAAAGAATTCTTACTACAGAAAAACTTGCTAGAATTAATAAGTGAATAAAGCAAAGTAACAGAATACAGGATAATATAAAAATAAATAATATTCCTATTATGTTAGAGATAAACATTTGCAAAATAAAATTAAATTACATGTACCACTTATGATAACCACAAAACATAAAATTATTAGAAAAATAAATTTAATAAACAATGTACAAGATCACTCCACTAGATTAGTGAAGCCCTCATGGTATATTGAAGCCCATTTACTGGCTTTCCCAGCTTCGTGCTCAGTCATATCACACCAGTAACTACTAGAAATGAGTTATAGGATTATTTATCTCACAGAAATTGGCAAATGCTACACATGAGAGCTGTATATTCTAGAGAGCAGGTTATTAAATATTTATCAGCATAGCCACGGGGAATACTTAAATAAATGAAGAGATATTCAATGTTCATGGATTAGAAGATTCAAAATAGGTTAATCATCAATAAGTTGATTTATAGATTTCATGCTCATTCAACTCTAAATTCAAGCAAGCTTTTTTGGTGGAAAATGACAAAATTGTTTTTTAAAATGTAGATAAAAATATAAAAGACCTAGAATAACCACAACAGAATTATAAAAGAAGAATAAAACTGAAAGACTTCTAAGGGCACAAAATACATTAATCATTGAGAAATTTGTCTTTATAAAATAAAGAATACTCTGCTTTTCAAAAGACAATTGTTAATAAATGAAAAGACAAGCAAAAATACTGTTTAAAAATATGTAATACATACATCTAAGAGAAGAGTAATATCAGGACATGAAAAGAACACTGATAATACAATGATGAAAGGACAAGCGATGCAATAAAAATAGGTAAATGATTTCAACAGGCACTTATCAAATAAAACAATGATAAATGCACAAAAAATGTATTTAATGTTATTAGATTTCAGAGAACCATAAATTAAAATCACAATGAAATAAAATATTAAATTACTAGAATATCTAAAATAAAAAGTGGTGATGATATAAGCATCATAGTATGGTAGCAATACTGAAACTCTCAGAGATTATTTATGGGAGTGTGTAATAGTATAAACACAAGAAAATTTCTCATACACTTAAATAATTACCTTACCTCTGACCCCATAATTCCATCCAAATAGAAATACTATTATTTAACAAATAGAAATACTAGTATCATCACAAAAATATGTCTCATGACATATTAAAACACAGGTGAACATGACACCAAAACATTGGAAGAAACATCTAAAGATGAAAGTAGCACAGAAGCAAAAAGAAAAAATAAAATATATGAAAATGAGGTGAAGAAAAGATTAGAAGATCCAACACAGATCTAAGGAGAAAGAAGCCATATTAGAAGAAATAGTGGCTAAGAATATTTCAAAAGTGATGAAAAACACCAATGATCAGATTCAAGATTTCCACCAGACAACATGGTGAAAATGCACAAGACCAAAAGCAAGGTCAAGATTTAGAAGCAATCACAGGAAATTGCAGTTTGACAGTCACTTAACTTTTTAATATCAACAACAGCAGCAAAAATGAGAAATGGTATCTCAATGTGAAGAGAGAAGAGAAAATATATTATTTTTATAACTTTTTTAGGCAAAATTGGAGTTTTTACCACCAGAAAACCTTCACTAAGAGACATTTCTATAGGAAGTATTTTAGGAAAAAGATTTCAGAAGGCAAGTGTAAGATTCAAGAATGAATAATGATGAACAAAAATCACAATATTTGTTTGGTTAACTCTTAAACATTAACAATATAAAACAATAATATATAATTTGTGGGGCAAAACAAAGTCAGCAAGGAGGGGGAAGGGTAAGCTGGGATGAAGTGAGAGAGTGGCATGGACATATATACATTACCAAACGTAAAATAGATAGCTAGTGGGAAGCAGCCGCATAGCACAGGGAGATCAGCTCGGTGCTTTGTGACCACCTAGAGGGGTGCGATAGGGAGGGTGGGAGGGAGGGAGATGCAAGAGGGAAGAGATATGGGGACATATGTATATGTATAACTGATTCACTTTGTTATAAAGCAGAAACTGACACACCATTGTAAAGCAATTATACTCTAATAAAGATGTTAAAAAAAAAAGTCAGCATAGAACATTTGACTAAAATAGCATGTGAATTGGGATGAATTAGATGAAGTTAAAACACTCTTAGATGTTTGTTTAGTTCAGGAAGAATGTAATGATAATAATTAATTTTAGATTTTATTGTATTTAATATTTAATGTATATCAAAATTTCTAGAATAACCACTAAAAGATTATAAATGGTACTAGAACAATACTAGAATAATATACTAAAAAAATGTGTACAGCTTCCAAATCAATAATGGGAAAATGGCCAAAATTTACAAAATTGACCACGAACTGGATCTTTTCAGTCATAATAAAAGATTTGATATGTTAAAAACTATATACTCATAGAAAGGAGCTAAACCTAAAATGCTCATTTTAGGAAAGAAAAAAGGCTGAAAGTAAATGACTTAAGCATTCACCTTAAGAAGCTGGAAAAAGAATCAGACTATATCCAAATACGGCAGCAGGAAGAAAAACAAAGAGCAAATATCCGTGAAATTAAACACAATGGTATGCAAGAATAAAATGAGGGGTTGAATGTGGTTGCTCTGGACTGAAAGCTGATGGGGGAGACCCAATAACCCAAGAAAGTGCTGAGGCCGATCCTGCTGTGTGCCAACCCCAGCTTACCTTCCACACCTGTACGGGTCACTGCTTCCTCATATCTGAACTGGTGAGAAACAGGACCCACACAATGGGTGACAGAAGGAAAGAAAGAGAGAACAAACAGAACTGGGAGTTGGGCTTAAGATGATTTCCAGTGCCTCTGCAACCTGAAATAAAGGAGTACTAGATGCCAGCTGGCACTGTGCTTTTTGCATTTACTTGGAAAAACAAACCAACTGCTCCACCGAAGACCTTGCACTGGCTCTTACTAGGGCATCGTGCATTGCCCATCTTTAACCAGGCTTTCAGCTGTGGGCTCTCAGCCGTTACTAACTGCTTGAAATATTTATAGTTTTACAGTGGTGTTTTATGATGTATATGCTCCCACAGGCCTTGGTGAGTAGCATGGCTTATGAATTTATTGAATTTTTGAAACAGATTTATATATTTCCTTTTGGCTATGCTTTATTGGATGCTTGCTCCTAAATCGACACATAGAAGATGGTGCCCTGTCTGGAGGGTAACTTGCCGATCTCTACGGGCTAACGAGCGAAGTGAGAAACAGCAAAACATTTCAAGCTGAATGGAAATTCATCTTTGGATAAGCACACAGCTGAGAAGACGAATGCGGAATGCTTGCTTATGACTAGGGTGTGCTTTTAAAAGAGACACTGGCTTAACGCCACTTTGTAAACAGAGTTGGTAACTCACAACTTATGCCCAACGTGGAAAAAGAATTCATGTTGTGGAATATACTATGCAAAATTCAGGCCTGACAATGGATAGCACATTATTATATTGTAAGGCACCCTAAAAGTTTGAATCAACATAGAAATTGATAAAATAGTTTTCTGGAACACTGGTTTACAACCCCACATACTACAAAAGAACTCTCATACATGTGTGTACATATATGTATATATCCATATATATTTGTATATGTATTCATATATATTTAATATAGATATATACATGTGTTTCAAGTTAATAAGGAATAGGCCATCTTTTCTATTTTTGATTAATTAAAGTCCTTATTATAGTTGATGTTTCTCTTCTCATAATAGAATTATTTCTACGTCATTTGAAATTTACAGGTTACACTTTCTTCTACAACTTGGATAATTGGGACAGGAAACAGGGATTTTTTTTCTTGGATCTTCTTTTAGTCAGGCATTTGATTATTACTTCCTTCTAAGAAAAAAATGTTCCAGAGAATAGAAGTAATTACATAAATTTGGTCTGAGGTCTTTGAAAGTATATCTGACATAGGCTCTTCTATGATCACAATTCAGACTGAATTCACTGGAATGACAACAGCACAGCTAAATGGTTTGCAACTCAATTATCCATCATGCAAGAATCCCAGAAGCACTGGGTTTAAAAAATCCTTCTGGCTTCTTTCTGATATCTCCTTTTTGAAACAGCCAGCACCAATATTTTTAGTAGTTTTAAATTAAAACAAAAAAATATTTAAATGAATGGATAAAGTCACATATGAAGGTCAATAATACCTTTGGAATAGTAAGATCTTTAAAACTCATTCATTTCTGGGCAATCATGATATGTTCCATAAATGAATGTAAAAAAGGTAGAAATCATAGTTCAAGGGCAAATTTTATATGGATATATACATTTTTTCCTTTTGTCCTATGAAAGTGCTATAAGACAGTGTCTGTTTCCGAATTACTTTCTTTATAGTCATAGAGAAGTTTAATCTGAAAAGCTACCAGCTATTTATTTCATTAATGTATGTATTATTCTTTCTGGTGGCTACCTGAGATGAATCTGATATTTAAGTGCCTCTAGACATTATATGCTGTTTATAGTTTTCTATGTGCACATCTGGGCTTGGGGCTCTGATAGACCTATTGTTATTTTGTAACAAATTGAATTCATTTTTTTTTGTTCTGTGACTCTGACTTCCACTTGACAACTCAGAAACAAAGGAGAGGAGCATATTTTTACCCTTGAAGCCTGAGTTGGCAGCTCCTCAATTGATGTCTGATGATACCTGATAATTGCTAATCAGCATACTGTATTAGTTTTTTTAAGTTTTACAGGATGTTTTTCCTAGCTTTATTGAGATATAATTGCCATACAACATTGTGTAAGTTTAAGGTATATAACGTGGTGATTTCATGTATATACATACTGTGAAGTGATTATCACATTAGTTAACACATCCATCACCTTACATTGTTACTATCTTTATGTTTGTGTGTGTTGAGAACTTTTAAGATCTACTCTTTTAGCAACTTTCAAATATAAAACACAGTATTATTAATAATAGTCACCACTTACATTGTTACAATTTGTGTGTTTGAGGGTGTGTTGAGAACTTTTAAAATCTACTCTTTCAGCAAATTTCAAATATAAAACACAGTATTGTTAACTATAGTTAATGCTATACATTACATCCCTGGAACTTCCTTATCCTATAGCTGGTACCCTTTGACCACCTTCACCCATTTCCCCCACCTACCCACAGTCCCTTCTCCTGGCAACCATCAATCTACTCTCTTTTTCTACAAATTTAGTTTAATTAGATTCCACTTATAAGTGAGATCATAGAATATTTGTCTTTCTCTCTCTGATTTACTTTGCTTAGCACAATGACTCAAGGTTAATCAATGTTGTGAAAATTGCAGGATTTCCTTCTTTTTTAAAGCTGAATAATATTCCATTATATCCAGCAATGGACACTTTGGTTGTTCCCTGTCCTGGCTATTATAAATAATGCTGAAACATGGGGGTGCACGTATCTCTTTGAGACAGTGATTTCATTTCCTTCAGATATATACCCAGAAGTAGGATTACTGGATCATATGGTAATTCTTTTTTTAAATTTTTTGAGGACTCTTCATACTGTTTTCACAGTGGTGTAACAAGTTACATTCCCAATAACAGTGCACAAGGATTTCCTTTACTACACAACCTCACTCACAGTTCAGAAATCTGGCGTGGCAAAACTGGGTTCTCATCTCAAGAAATCACAACACAATCATGGTATCAGCCAGTTTGAACCCCCAATTGGAGGCTCTGGGGGAAAATCTGCTTCTAAGTTCATTCTTCTTGTTGGCATAATTCAGTTCTTCGCAGTTGGAGGACTGAGCCCCTCATTTCCTTGCTATGTGTCAACAGGAGCTGCTTTTAGCTCCTAGATGCCACCTGCATTCCTTGGCATTTGGCCGTCTCCAAATTCATGTCAGTAATGGTGCATCAAATCCTACTGCTTTGGAGAAGAACTAATATCCTGCAGCCTGTGGAACAAAAACCACATTCACAAAAAGATAGACAAGATGAAAAGGCAGAGGGCTATGTACCAGATGAAGGAACAAGATAAAACCCCAGAAAAACAACTAAATGAAGTGGAGATAGGCAACCTTCCAGAAAAATAATTCAGAATAATGATAGTGAAGATGATCCAGGACCTTGGAAAAACAATGGAGGCAAAGATCGAGAAGATGCAAGAAATGTTTAACAAAGACTTAGAAGAATTAAAGAACAAACAAACAGAAATGAACAATACAATAACTGAAATGAAAACTACACTAGAAGGAATCAATAGCAGAATAACTGAGGCAGAAGACCGGATAAGTGACCTGGAAGACAGAATGGTGGAATTCACTGCTGTGGAACAGAATAAAGAAAAAAGAATGAAAAGAAATGAAGACAGCCTAAGAGACCTCTGGGACAACATTAAAGGCAACAACATTTGCATTATAGGGGTCCCAGAAGGAGAAGAGAGAGAGAAAGGACCAGAGAAAATATTTGAAGACATTAAAATCGAAAACCTCCCTAACATGGGAAAGGAAATAGGCACCCAAGTCCAGGAAGCACAGAGAGTCCCATACAGGATAAACCCAAGGAGAAACATGCCGAGACACACAGTAATCAAATAGGCAAAAACTAAAGACAAAGAAAAATTATTGAAAGCAGCAAGGGAAAAATGACAAATAACATACAAGGGAACTCCCATAAGGTTAACAGCTGATTTCTCAGCAGAAACTCTACAAGCCAGAAGGGAGTGGCATGATATACTTAAAGTGATGAAAGGGAAGAACCTACAACCAAGATTACTCAAGGATCTCATGCACATATGATGGAGAAATCAAAAGCTTTACAGACAAGCAAAAGCTAAGAGAATTCAGCACCACAAAACCAGCTCTACAACAAATGCTAAAGGAACTTCTCTAAGTGGGAAACACAAGACAGGAAAAGGACCTACAAAAACAAACCCAAAACAATTAGAAAATGGTCATAGGAACATACATATCGATAATTACCTTAAACGTCAATGGATTAAATGCTCCAACCAAAAGACACAGGCTTGCTGAATGGATACAAAAACAAGACCCATATATATGCTGTCTACAAGAGACCCACTTCAGACCTAGGGACACATACAGACTGAAAGTGAGGGGATGGAAAAAGATATTCCATGCAAATGGAAATCAAAAGAAAGCTGGAGTAGCAATACTCGTATCAGATAAAATAGACTTTAAAATAAAGAATGTTACAAGAGACAAGGAAGGACACTACATAATGATCAAGGGATCAATCCAAGAAGAAGATATAACAAGTATAAATATATATGCACTCAAAATAGGAGCACCTCAATACATAAGGCAACTGCTAACAGCTATAAAAGAGGAAATCAACAGTAACACAATAATAGTGGGGGACTTTAACACCTCACTTACACCAATGGACAGATCATCCAAAATGAAAATAAATAAGGAAACACAAGCTTTAAATGACACAATAGACCAGATAGGTTTAATTGATATTTTTAGGACATTCCATTCAAAAACAGCAGATTACACTTTCTTCTCAAGTGCGCATGGAACATTCTCTAGGATAGATCACATCTTGGGTCACAAATCAAACCTCAGTAAATTTAAGAAAATTGAAATCATATCAAGCATCTTTTCTGACGACAATGCTATGAGATTAGAAATGAATTGCAGGGGAAAAAAACGTAAAAACACAAACACATGGAGGCTAAACAATACGTTACTAAACAACCAAGAGATCACTGAGGAAATCAAAAAATACCTAGAGACAAATGACAATGAAAACACGACGATCCAAAACCTATGGGATGCAGCAAAAGCAGTTCTAAGAGGGAAGCTTATAGCTATGCAAGCCTACCTCAAGAAACAAGAAAAATCTCAAATAAACAATCCAACCTTACACATAAACGAACTAGAGAAAGAAGAACAAGCAAAACCCAAAGTCAGCAGAAGGAAAGTAATCGTAAAGATCAGAGCAGAAATAAATGAAATAGAAACAAAGAAAACAATAGCAAAGATCCATAAAACTAAAAGCTGGTTTTTTGAGAAGATAAACAAAAGTGATAAACCATTAGCCAGACTGATCAAGAAAAAGAGGAAGAGGACTCAAATCAATAAAATTAGAAATGAAAAAGGAGAAGTTACAACAGACATCACAGAAATACAAAGCATCCTAAGAGACTACTACAAGCAACTCTATGCCAATAAAACGGACAACCTGGAAGAAATGGACAAATTCTTAGAAAGGTATATTCTTCCAAGACTGAACCAGGAAGAAATAGAAAATATGAAGAGACAAATCACAAGTAATGAAATGGAAACTGTGATTAAAAATCTTCCAACAAACAAAAGCCCAGGACCAGATGGCTTCACAGGTGAATTCTATCATTTAGAGAAGAGCTAATACCCATCTTTCTCAAACTCTTCCAAAAAATTGTGGAGGAAGGAACACTCCAAAACTCATTCTATGAGGTCACCATCACCCTGATACCGAAACCAGACAAGGATACTACAAAAAAAGAAAATTACAGACCAATATCACTGATGAATATAGATGCAAAAATCCTCAACAAAATACTAGCAAACAGAATCCAACAACACATTAAAAGGATCATAAACCATGATCAAGAGGGATTTATCCCAGGAATACAAGGATTCTTCAATATATGCAAATGAATCAATGTGATATACCATATTAACAAATTGAAGAATAAAAACCATATGATCATCTTAATAGATGCAGAAAAAGCTTTTGACAAAATTCAACACCCATTTATGATAAAAACTCTCCAGAAAGTGGGCATAGAGGGAATCTACCTCAACATAATAAAGGCCATATACAACAAACCCACAGCAAACATAATTCTCAATGTTGAAAAACTGAAAGCATTTCCTCTAAGATCAGGAACAAGACAAGGATGTCCACTCTCACCACTATCATTCAACATAGTTTTGGAAGTCTTAGTCATGGCCATTAGAGAAGAAAAAGAAATAAAAGGAATACAAATTGGAAAAGAAGAAGTAAAACTGTCACTGTTTGCAGATGACATGATACTATACATAGAGAATCCTAAAGATGCCACCAGAAAACTACTAGAGCTAATCAATGAATTTGGTAAAGTTGCAAGATACAAAATTAATGCACAGAAATCTCTTGCATTCCTATACACTAATGATGAAAAATCTGAAAGAGAAATTAAGGAAACACTCCCATTTACCATTGCAACAAAAAGAATAAAATACCTAGGAATAAACCTACCTAGGGAGACAAAAGACCTATATGCAGAAAAGTATAAGACATGATGAAAGAAATTAAAGATGATACCAACAGATGGAAAGATATACCATGTTCTTGGATTGGAAGAATCAATATTGTGAAAATGACTATACTACCCAAAGCAATCTACAGGTTCAATGCAATCCCTATCAATTTACCAATGGCATTTTGGTAGAAGAAAAAAATCTTAAAATTTGTATGGAGACACAAAAGACCCCGAATAGCCAAAGCAGTTTTGAGGGAAAGAAACGGAGCTGGAGGAATCAGACTCCCTGATTTCAGGGTATACTACAAAGCTACAGTAATCAAGACAATATGGTACTGGCACAAAAACAGAAACATAGATCAATGGAACAAGATAGAAAGCCCAGAGATAAACCCACACACCTATGGTCAACTAATCTATGACAAAGGAGGCAAGGATATACAATGGAGAAAAGACAGTGTCTTCAATAAGTGGTGCTGGGAAATCTGGACAGCTACATGTAAAAGAATGAAATTAGAACACTCCCTAACACCACACACAAAAATAAACTCAAAATGGATTAGAGACCTAAATGTAAGACCAGACACTATAAAACTCTTAGAGGAAAACATAGGAAGAACACTCTTTGACATAAATCACAGCAAGACCTTTTTGATCCAACTCCTAGAGTAATGGAAATAAAAACAAAAATAAATGGGACCTAATGAAACTTAAAAGCTTTTGCACAGCAAAGGAAACCATAAACAAGACGAAAAGACAACCCTCAGAATGGGAGAAAATATTTGCAAACGAATAAACGGACAAAGGATTAATCTCCAAAATATATAAACAGCTCATGCAGCTCAGTATTAAAAAAACAAACAACCCAATCCAAAAATGGGCAGAAGACCTAAATAGATATTTCTCCAAAGAATACACACAGATGACCAAGAAGCACATGAAAAGCTGTCCAACAGCACTAATTATTAGAGAAATGCAAATCAAAACTACAATGAAGTATCACCTCACACCAGTCAGAATGGGCATCATCAGAAAATCTACAAACAATAAATGCTGGAGAGGGTGTGGAGGAAAGGGAACCCTCTTGCACTGTTGGTGGGAATGTAAATTGATACAGCCACTATGGAGAACAGTATGGAGGTTCCTTAAAAAACTAAAAATAGAATTACCATATGATCCAGCAATCCCACTACTGGGCATATACCCAGAGAAAACCATAATTCAAAAAGACACATGCACCCCAATGTTCATTGCAGCACTATTTACAATAGCCAGGTCATGGAAGCAACCTAAATGCCCATCGACAGACGAATGGATAAAGAAGTTGTGGTACATATATACAATGGAATATTACTCAGCCATAAAAAGGAACGAAATTGGGTCATTTGTTGAGACGTGGATGGATCTAAAGACTGTCATACAGAGTGAAGTAAGTCAGAAAGAGAAAAACAAATATCGTATATTAATGCATATATGTGGAACCTCGAAAAATGGTACAGATGAACTGGTTTGCAGGACAGAAATTGAGACATAGATGTAGAGAACAAATGTATGGACACCAAGGGGGAAAGCAGCAGGGGGTGGGGGTGGTGGTGTGATGAATTGGGCGATTGGGATTGACATGTATACACTGATGCATATAAATGGATGACTAATAAGAATCTGCTGTATAAAAAAAAATTAAATAAAATTTAAAAATTAAAAAAAAAAAATCCTACTACTTTGAATCTCTCCCTCCTGAGGGAGCCCAGTCCCTTTTAAGAGCTCACCTGATTAGGTCAGGTGCACCCAAGATAAATTACCCTATTTCCTTTCATAAAGTCAACTGATTAGGACCTTAATTATATCTGCAAAACACCTTCACAACAGCTCCTAAATTAGTGCTTGATTAAATAACTGATGTACAGTTAGAATTAATATCTTAGGGTTAGCAACTGGAGATACTGAGGGCCATCTTAGAATTCTACCTGCCACACATATATTTGAACATTTCGTTAACAGTCACTTTATTACTTCCAGAATCAGCTCATGCCATATTTTAATAAACACAAGACTAGTTCTTTTCTTGACTATGAACTCCTCAAAGGCAGCATGCATGTTTTACTCAGTTTGGTACTTATACCAGGAACTCACTGCAATCTTTGCACAACGTATGACAGTTTGATAGATACATGAACACTCACATTTTCAAAAAAACACTTTTGCTTATCTAGCTAAAAAGTCCATTTTTGCAGCTCTAATTCATCTTGGCATTTGGAGTCAGTAGGAACAAGGCTAATCTCTATTTCAAATATTTGAAATCATGATATTTTCCATCTTTGAGTTTTTTCTTCTCTAGACCACATGTCTCTAATGTCATAAGTCTTTCATCAAAGCATGGTTTTCAATCACCATTAATACCCTGTTAACATGTTCTTGGACACTTTAATTTAATTTTAGTACCTACAACTGGACACAATTCTCTGGATGGTTTGTGCAATATTGTTGTGGTTGTTTTGTTTGTGCCAAGTATAATAGGGTTATCATTAGTTGGACTGGCAATCCATACCTCTATGAAGCAGTTCAAAGTGGCAATAACATTTTTAGAAGCCATATAAAAAGGCTGACTCACTGAGCCTATAATCTAGCTTAGTTTACCTTAACTTTTTTTTTACATGTGCTATTCTGAATTATGGCTCCTCAAGGTAGATATTTTTAGATACAAAGTATATTGATTCTTATTAGATTTCGTCATTAGATTTAGCCTTTCATCCAGATCCTTTAATATTTCTTGAGATCCTGAATGTGGTCATTGAATGCATCATTTGTACACCTTATCTTTCTTTCCTTTCTCCTTAAAGGAATCCAGAGCATGTCATCCCCAAATATGCTGCTTTGGCATGTTGACTATTCGAGTTGAAAGACTTCAGAAACATCAGGTGCAAGAAGAGCACTCTGACCCTCTTTTTCTTCCTAAAAGCAAGAGATAAAACTCCCAGGTGAAAGGTACCTTCCCTGTACCTGGAGGAAGGAAGACATTCCTATCACAGAGACAGAGGATTCAGGCCAAGAAATCTGTACAAACAAACCTTGTTAAACTAACCCCATCTTTCTAGTCACTTCTCCACAATTTACTACCCCTAGCCCAAACCATTTGACTTATCAATCCTGCACAAACTTATTGTTTCTTTGTCTGAAAGGCATAAAGCTTTTTTCCCTGGCCCTTTTTTGGGTCTCCAATCTCCCATGAAGCCCCCCATGTACATGTAAAATTTTAATAAATCTTGTATGCTTTTCTCCTATTAATCTGTTTTATGTCAGTTTAATTCTTAGGCTCAGCCAGAGATCCTAAGAGAGTAGAGGAAGATTTTTCTTCCCCTACATCCTCATAGCCCATTGTCTGCATGTCATATTCAATTTACATCTCCCACTTACTCACATATGCCATTAACTAAAATGTGAACTCAAATAATACCATGGAGAACAGCACTCTGGCCTCTATGCTGACATAATTCAAGAAGTAGCACTCAGCCAGTTACCAATATACTTGATTGTATTATTTCCCAACAGACATTTCCATATTTTAGCTACAATAACTTTTAAATACTCATACAATTCAGATAAATTATTTCTACAACACTTTTCCAACCAAACAAAGAAGTCATCTCAACATACCTTGTCAAAAAAAGATTACTATTAAACATTAAGGAAACATTTATTGAACATCGGTTCTGACCTGAACCTTGAATTAGAAGCACACAAAAATTAGAATGCAATTACGCCTTTGTTTTTCCACTTTTAAAGTCAAACAAATATGGTCTGCCTCCAGAAGGTATGTTTTGAGGTATAATTAATTTAGAAACATGAATGTGACCATAAAATGGGACAGAAATAGTAACTCAACTGCTTCCGAATTATTGCATAATAAATGTAGACAAATATATTTTATAAATCTTTTTTTAAAGTACCCATATATAACTTTTATTAAATTTTAGTCACCCATTATTTATTAGTTGATGTGAATTTACAGTTTCTTCTTACTAGCATTCTATTATTATCCATAGTTGTTTAATTGACTGATTGACTTAATAATCCATCCATTCATCAATTATGTATTGAACCCTGGCATAGGAAACACATCATGCTAGGTAATTTTTAGTTAATTTAAAGATAAGTAACATAATCTTTCCTCACAGAACTTAAAAATGTGATATGTAACACTAGAAAACATCACCAGTGTGGAGGACAGAGAGAGATCACCTACCTATTCAATAGCATATTATCAATAATTTACTATGTGTGAATAATTGTGGTAAGTATTGGAGATAAAGAGATAAAAAATAGTCCTTGTCTTTAAGGCCTTTACAATCTATGCATAACATTATAAATAATTTTTTGGAACTGGTGGCTTTTGAGTTGTACTATAGGTAATAGTATGTGTGATAAATTTGTAGCAAGGAAATACTGAAGGTAAAAAGACAGTTTAGAGGCTATCAGAATAGTCCAGGCAAGAAATAATGAGGTTATGAATTTAGGTAACTGTTACAGAATGCACAGTTAGAAGCCAGATGTGAGAGGATTGGTTGGGCTAAGTATTTATTGAGCTTGGGTGAGAAGAAAATGGAATAAATCAAATATGCCCCAGGTTAATCAGTGTGTCTCTATCAGTGTGTCTCTGAGATTGATTCTTTTAATAGATATACAGTATTTAAAAAGATAAATTTAAGGTTAAATATCTCTTTATTATAAATTATCATTAATTGAAATGATACAATATTGTATGTTGCCACTAAATTTTTAATTCCCAGGATGCTTCCTTCCATGTAACAGGGATTCAGACATCGGAGAAGCAGTGCAGCATGGTGGTTAAGGGTCTGGGCTCTGGAATCAGGCTACCTGGATTTGAATCCTGCTCCTGCCCCTTACTAGCTGAGTGCCGAGCCAGTTGCTTAACAGTAGGTACCTCTGTTGCCTCACTTGTAAAATGAAGACGATAATAATACTGTCTATATTATATGATTCACACAAGGAATAAATGAATTAATACACTTTAAACAATGCTTGGCACATCATAAGCATTAATACATCCACCCATTAAACTTTATCTCCACCTGGAGTAGACCATTGAATGCCAGACTTAAATATGCAGCTGACTACTTGACACCTAGGTTAAATGCGATGGCACAAAAAAGTGAATGCATTAGGTACAAGCCCTCTCCATATTTTTAAAATGAACCTGCTTCTTTCCCTGTATTCCCTTTGGAGAAAGGTGTACTTTCGGAAACCTGAAAGTCTCTTTCTCCCCATATATCTAATCAATTAGCTAATCCTGAAGACTTATTTCCTTATCGATCTCTGACCTGTCCTATCTATGCTTACTCAGGGCCACTTTTTTGTTCAAACCACATTAACTCCCCTATGAGGTACTATAGTAGACTCCTAATTGGTTTCTGGCTGTCACATCTTCCACTACATATTTGCCCAGACAGTATCTCTAAAATCCAAATCTTATCATGATATTTCACAGATTAAAACTCCTCAAAAGCGTGCCATTCCATAGGATACAGAATAAACTCATCCACGAAAGGTCTTCCACCCGCTCTGCATGCTTGGGCCCCTGTGTATTGTGACACTTGTACTCCAACCACAATCTCCAGCTACAATCACACAACAGACAATTGTTAGACTGAAACAAGATGTTGCCAGCCTCCCATCTTCATTTACACAATTCTTGTTGTTGGTAATGCCCATTCCCTCTTCTCCTTAGTCTTCTTAGTTTTATGGAACTCATGGTCATCTGTCAAAACTCACCTCAAGGGTCACCTTTTCTCTGACGGCTTATGGATTACTTTTCCTATCATCTGTCTAGCATTTTCTATGATCTGTCTTCTCTGACCGCACCCCCCCCCTTATAACCTGAAAATTTGCCTATCAGAGCCCATGTAACCTTAATTGAATCAAGGTACTCCAATGTCTATTTTACTTCATTAGAAACTAAACTTTTCAAATACACTTATGTGACTTTGTAACACTGCCTGGCGCATGGAATATGCAATACATACTGAATAAATGTTTGACACATAAGAGGACTTTATAACTAATTCAGTAAAGGTGACAGCCATAGTTTTCATAAAAGACAATTAATCAGACTAGAAAAAGTACTGGGAATGGGTTAGGATTTCTAGTCACTTAACAGATTCCTAAGGTTAAAGTTATAAAGTACAGTGCTAGAGAGAATGACATTTTTATAAAGAAACAAAAAGTGGATTAAGTTTTAAGTTCAAACTAATTTGTTTAGTGGCTGGCATAAATTTACACGAAATGTCTTTGTATTAATTATTCCTTCACATTTTGATCACTTCTTCCCAAAGTAAAAAATGTCATCAATAGAGTTTTATGTCCTCATGTTTCTCCTAAACTTAAATTTCTACTAATAAATTCAGCCTGATTAAAACATCTTGTAACATCCTTTTAGGTAAATTTTCATAGTGGGAAAAAATTAGCAATTAACTTTCTCCCTCTTAATTTTGTGCCTCTTTTTATAATCCTTGAGAAATCAAATAACAATTGTAATGAACTCTGAGATCTTATTTCAAAACATATTAATTATTGCAGTACTATCTCTAATTGTTATAAATTTCCAGCCAAAACATTTCATGTTCCCCTTCCTTTAATTTTGAGATATTTTATTTATATTCCAAGTGAAATAATATTTTAATCATAGAAAATATAAATGTACTTTCTCTGAAAATAGAGAAAAAGAAAAGAATTATTATAGTACTACAACACAGAATTCACGTAACAATACAAATAATTCTACTAAAGATTATTCACTAACTCTCAGGTCCATAATATAGAAAAGACTCTTTCAGAACCATTTAAACCTTTCTAATGTAGATTCTCAATTACTCTGTGACTCTTGAGTCATAATGAACCAAGTTATTTTGTAGATAAACACAATCAGTATCTTGGTCCTCTTACAGGGCAAATAAGTTACTGGCAAATTGGTACATTTCCCAGTTAATGGCATAGAATTAAATTAAAATACATCATATAAATGGTATTAATACACTCTGTAATTGAATCACTTAAGAAAAATGATAATTTTAATTAAAGTTATGCACTACTGGGTTCATCAGCAAATGCCCAGATTGACATAGAAAACTTGGAAGATAATTTTTTCCTCTTTCGAAACTAGAGGTTAGGGGCTTCAAGATGGCGGAAAAGTAAGATGAGGAAATCACCTTCCTCCCCACAAATACATCAGAAATACACCTACATGTGGAACAACCCCTACAGAACAACTACTGAACGCTGGCAGAAGACCTCAGACCTCCCAAAGGCAAGAAACTCCCCACGTACCTGGGCAGGGCAAAGAAAAAAGAAAAAACAGAGACAAAAGAATAGGGACAGGACCCGCGCCAGTGGGAGGGAGCTGTGAAGGAGGAAAGGTTTCCACGCACTAGGAAGCCCCTTTGCGGGCGGAGACTGCGGGTGGTGGAGGGGGGAAGCTTCGGAGCCACGGAGGAGAGCGCAGCCACAGGGGTGCAGAGGGCAAAGCGGAGAGATTCCCGCACAGAGGATCGGGGCCGACCAGCACTCACCAGGCCGAGAGGCTTCTCTGCTCACCCGCCAGGGCGGGCGGGGCTGGGAGCTGAGGCTTGGGCTTCGGAGGTCGGATCACAGGGAGAGGACTGGGGCTGGCGGCGTGAACACAGCCTGAAGGGGCTAGTGCCCCACGGCTAGCCGGCAGGGAGTCCGGGAAAAAAGTCTGGAGCTGCCAAAGAGGCAAGAGACTTTTTCTTGCCTCTTTGTTTCCTGGTGCGCGAGGAGAGGGGATTAAGAGCGCTGCTTAAAGGCGCTCCAGAGACAGGCGCGAGCCGCAGCTATCAGCGTGGACCCCAGAGACGGGCATGAGACGCTAAGGCTGCTGCTGCCGCTGCCAAGAAGCCTGTGTGCGAGCACAGGTCACTCTCCACACCACCCCTCCCGGGAGCCTGTGCAGCCCGCCACTGCCAGGGACAACTTCCCCAGGAGAACGCACGGCGCGCCTCAGACTGCTGCAACGTCACACCGGCCTCTGCCGCGCAGGCTCGCCCCGCCTCCGTACCCGTCCCTCCCCCCAGCCTGACTGAGCCAGAGCCCCCGAAGCAGCTGCTCCTTTAACCCCGTCCTGTCTGAGTGAAGAACAGACGCCCTCAGGCGACCTACACGCAGAGGCGGGTCCAAATCCAAAGCTGAAACCCGGAAGCTGTGAGAACAAAGAAGAGAAAGGGAAATTTCTCCCAGCAGCCTCAGGAGCAGCGGATTAAATCTCCACAATCAATGTGATGTACCTGCATCTGTGGAATACCTGAATAGACAACGAATCATCCCAAATTGAGGAGGTGGACTTTGGGAGCAACTATATATATATATATTTCCCTTTTTCTCTTTTTGTGAGTGTGTTTGTGTATGCTTCTGTGATTTAGTCTGTATAGTTTTGCTTTTACCATTTGTCCTAGGGTTCTGTCTGTCCGTTTTTTTCTTTTTTTTTTTTACTTAAAAATTTTTTTCTTAATAATTTTTTATTTTAATAACTTTATTTTATTTTATTTTATCTTCTTCTTTCTTTCTTTTTTTTCCCCCTTTTATTCTGAGCCATGTGGAGGACAGGCTCTTGGTGGTCCAGCCTGGCATCAGGGCTGTGCCACTGAGGTGGGAGAGCCAAGTTCAGGACACTGGTCCACAAGAGACCTCCCAGCCAAACGTAATATCAAATGGCAAAAATCTCCCAGAGATCTCCATCTCAACACCAAGACCCAACTCCACTCAACGACCAGCAAGCTACAGTGCAGGACACCCTATGCCAAACAACTAGCAAGACAGGTACACAACCCCATCCATTAGCACAGAGACCTAGGGACACATACAGACTGAAAGTGAAGGGATGGAAAAAGATATTCCATGCAAATGGAAATCAAAAGAAAGCTGGAGTAGCAATTCTCATATCAGACAAAATAGACTTTAAAACAAAGACTATTACAAGAGACAAAGAAGGACACTACATAATGATCAACGGATCAATCCAAGAAGAAGATATAACAATTGTAAATATTTATGCACCCAACATAGGAGCACCTCAATACATAAGGCAAATACTAACAGCCATAAAAGGGGAAATCGACAGTAACACAATCATAGTAGGGGACTTTAACACCCCACTTTCTCCAATGGACAGATCATCCAAAATGAAGATAAATAAGGAAACACAAGTTTTAAATGACACATTAAACAAGATGGACTTAATTGAAATTTATAGGACATTCCATCCAAAAATAACAAAATACACATTCTTCTCAAGTGCTCATGGAACATTCTCCAGGATAGATCATATCTTGGGTCACAAATCAGGCCTTGGTAAATTTAAGAAAATTGAAATCATATCAAGTATCTTTTCAGACCACAATGCTGTGAGACTAGATATCAATTACAGGAAAAAATCTGTAAGAAATACAAATACATGGAGGCTAAACAACATACTACTTAATAACCAAGAGATCACTGAAGAAATCAAAGAGGAAATTAAAAAAATACCTAGAAACAAATGACGATGAAAACACAACAACCTAAAACCTATGGGATGCAACAAAAGCAGTTCTAAGAGGGAAGTTATTAGCTATACAAGGCTACCTTACGAAACAAGAAAAATCTCAAATAAACAACCTAACCTTATACCTAAAACTATTAGAGAAAGAAGAACAAAAAAACCCCAAAGTTAGCAGAAGGAAAGAAATCATAAAGATCAGATCAGAAATAAATGAAAAAGAAATGAAGGAAACCATAGCAAAGATCAATAAAACTAAAAGCTGGTTCTTTGAGAAGATAAACAAAATTGATAAACCATTAGCCAGACTTATCAAGAAAAAATGGGAGAAGATACAAATCAATAGAATTAGAAATGAAAAAGGAGAAGTAACAACTGACACTGCAGAAATACAAAGGATCATGAGAGATTACTACAAGCAACTATATGCCAATAAAATGGACAACCTGGAAGAAATGGACAAATTCTTAGAAATGCACAACCTTCTGAGACTGAACCAGGAAGAAATAGAAAATATGAACAGACCAATCAGAAGCACTGAAATTGAAACTGTGATTAAAAATCTTCCAACAAACAAAAGCCCAGGACCAGATGGCTTCACAGGCGAATTCTATCAAACATTTAGAGAAGAGCTAACACCTATCCTCAAACTCTTCCAAAATATAGCAGAGGGAGGAACACTCCCAAACTCATTCTACGAGGCCACCATCACTCTGATACCAAAACCAGACAAAGATGTCACAAAGAAAGAAAACTACAGGCCAATGTCACTGATGAATATAGATGCAAAAATCCTCAACAAAATGCTAGCAAACAGAATCCAACAGCACATTAAAAAGATCATACACTATGGGGGCTTCCCTGGTGGCGCAGTGGTTGAGAATCTGCCTGCTAATGCGGGGGACACGGGTTCGAGCCCTGGTCTGGGAGGATCCCACATGCCACGGAGCAGCTGGGCCCGTGAGCCACAATTGCTGAGCCTGCGCGTCTGGAGCCTGTGCCCCGTGACGGGAGGGGCCGCGATAGAGAAAGGCCCGCGCACCGCGATGAAGAGCGGTCCCCGCACCGCGATGAAGAGTGGCCCCCGCTTGCCGCAACTGGAGAAAGCCCTCGCACGAACCGAAGACCCAACACAGCCAAAAATAAATAAATAAATAAATAAATAAATAAGAAAATCCTTTAAAAAAAAAAAAAAAAAAAAAAAAAAAGATCATACACTATGATCAAGTGGGGTTTATCCCAAGAATGCAAGGATTCTTCAATATACGCAAATCAATCAACATGATACACCATATTAACAAACTGAAGGAGAAAAACCACATGATCATCTCAATAGATGCAGAGAGAGCTTTTCACAAAATTCAACACGGATTTATGATAAAAACCCTCCAGAAAGTAGGCACAGAGGGAACTTTCCTCAACATAATAAAGGTCATATATGACAAACCCACAGCCAACATCGTCCTCAATGGTAAAAATCTGAAACCATTTCCACTAAGATCAGGAACAAGACAAGGTTGCCCACTCTCACCACTATTATTCAACATAGTTTTGCAAGTTTTAGCCACAGCAATCAGAGAAGAAAAAGAGATAAAAGGAATCCAAATTGGAAAAGAAGAAGTAAAGCTGTCACTGTTTGCAGATGACATGATAGTATACATAGAGAATCCTAAAGATGTTATCAGAAAACTACTAGAGCTAATCAATGAATTTGGTAAAGTAGCAGGATACAAAATTAATGCACACAAATCTCTTGCATTCCTATACACTAATAATGAAAAATCTGAAAGTGAAATTAAGAAAACACTCCCATTTACCATTGCAACAAAAAGAATAAAATATCTAGGAATAAACCTACCTAAGGAGACAAAAGACCTATATGCAGAAAATTATAAGACACTGATGAAAGAAATTAAAGATGATACAAATAGATGGAGAGATATACCATGTTCTTGGACTGGAAAAATCAACATTGTGAAAATGACTCTACTACCCAAAACAATCTACAGATTCAATGCAACCCCTGTCAAACTACCACTGGCATTTTTCACAGAACTAGAACAAAAAATTTCACAATTTGTATGGAAACACAAAAGACCCTGACTAGCCAAGTAATCTTGAGAAAGAAAAACGGAGCTGGAGGAATCAGGCTCCCTGACTACAGACTATACTACAAAGCTACAGTAATCAAGACAGTATGGTACTAGCACAAAAACAGAAATATAGATCAATGAAACAGGATAGAAAGCCCAGAGGTAAACCCACGCACATATGGTCACCTTATCTTTGATAAAAGAGGCAAGAATATACAGTGGAGAAAAGACAGCCTCTTCAATAAGTGGTGCTGGGAAAATTGGACAGGTACATGTGAAAGAATGAAATTAGAACACTCCCTAACACCATACACAAAAATAAACTCAAAATGGATTAAAGACTTAAATGTAAGGCCAAACACCATCAAACTCTTAGAGGAAAACATAGGCAGAACACTCTATGACATAAATCACAGCAAGATCCTTTTTGACCCACCTCCTAGAGAAATGGAAATAAAAACAAAAATAAACAAATGGGACCTAATAAAACTTAAAAGCTTTTGCACAGCAAAGGAAACCATAAACAAGACCAAAAGACAACCCTCAGAATGGGAGAAAATATTTGCAAATGAAGCAACTGACAAAGGATGAATCTCCAAAACACACAAGCAACTCATGCAGCTCAATATCAAAAAAACAAACAACCCAATCCAAAAATGGGCAGAAGACCTAAATAGACATTTTTCCAAAGAAGATATACAGATTGCCAACAAACACATGAAAGAATGCTCAACATCATTAATCATCAGAGAAATGCAAATCAAAACTACCATGAGATATCATCTCACACCGGTCAGAATGGCCATCATCAAAAAATCTATAAACAATAAATGCTGGAGAGGGTTTGGAGAAAAGGGAATCCTCTTGCACTGTTGGTGGGAATGTAATTTGATACAGCCACTATGGAGAACAGTATGGAGGTTCCTTAAAAAACTAAAACTAGAACTACCATACGACCCAGCAATTCCACTACTGGGCATATACCCTGAGAAAACCATAATTCAAAAAGAGTCATGTACCACAATGTTCATTGCAGCTCTATTTACAATAGCCAGGACATGGAAGCAACCTAAGTGTCCATCAACAGACGAATGGATAAAGAAGATGTGGCACATATATACAATGGAATATTACTCAGCCATAAAAAGGAACGAAATTGGGTCATTTGTTGAGACCTGGATGGATCTAGAGACTGTCATACAGAGTGAAGTAAGTCTGAAAGAGAAAAGCAAATACCATATGCTAACACATATATATGGAATCTAAAAAAAGGGAAAAAAAATGGTCAGAAGAACCTAGGGGCAAGATGGGAATAAAGATGCAGACCTACCAGAGAATGGACTTGAGGATATGGGGAGCAGGAAGGGTTAGCTGGGACAAAGTGAGAGAGTGGCATGGACATAGATACACTACCAAACGTAAAATAGCTAGCTAGTGGGAAGCAGCCGCATAGCACAGGGAGATCAGCTCGGTGCTTTGTGACCACCTAGGGGGGTGGGATAGGGAGGGAGGGAGATGAAAGAGAGAAGAGATATGGGGACATATGTATATGTATAACTGATTCACTTTGTTATAAAGCAGAAGCTAACACACCCTTGTAAAGCAATTGTACTCTAATTAAGAGGCTAAAAAAAAGTTAGTGATAGTATTCAAAAGAAAAAGAATCTACAAGGTAAGTACCTTAATAGTTTGCAAAACTTACTACATCAGATGACTAGGAACAGGTTCATGATAAAGGGCAAGTCTGAATCCCAGTCCCTAAATACCATCCTAGTTTTTGCCTTCTTTTCAATGCTCAGCATCTCAAAGGAGTTCTCTAAATTTGTTTCAGTTCCCAGTTTTTTCACTTAGCATTCACTCCTCATTCCACTTTAGTCTGGATTTTCTCTTCTCTAATGAAAGGCCTCTTGCTAAATCCATAGATGGTCTCATGTTATGACACCAAAGAACCTTCCAGCAGCACAAGGTTGAGCACACTTCTCTCCTGAGCTTCTGAGACCCTTCATTCCCCAAGTTGCCGCCTCCAACTTTGGCTACTACTTTGGAGTCTCTTCTGCAGGCTTATCCTCCACTGCCTAGACACTACATGTTAGAATTTCTTAAAACTTGTTCACAGGATGCTTTCTCTTCTCTCTGCTCTTCCTAAACGATCCCAACTATGATTACAGCTCTATTAACAGCTGATCCTCTTCTGGTGTCTCTATTTTATGAATAGCACCACTAGTCTCCTGTCGATTTTACTCAGTAGCCCTAAGAGCTACCCATTCCTCTCCATCTCAAACTATCATCACCAAAGTACAAGCTACCAAATATCTTACCCTTACTAAAGCAATTCACATCCTAACTGCCCTCCCTGCCTTCTTGTTTTCCCCAAGGAGCTCTCCCTGCTGATGCTACAGTTATCTTTTCAAAATGTGAATGAATACCAGCCCCACCATCTTTTAAAAGTTAGAAAAGCCTTTCCATTGTTCTTAGGAATAGGATAAAATTTCAACTTGCCTTCAAGGTTGTATGGTCTTGGTCTTACTCACCTCTCTAATCTCTTCCCACACCAGGACCCCACCTCAAGTCTCTGCGTCAGTCACACTGCTTAATTTCAGGTCCTTGGACTCCATGCTCCAACTCCCACAAAATCTTTGCAGGGCTTCCTCCCCCCATCCACCACTCTTTAGCCCAGTAAACTCCTCCTCATCCTTTAGATCTCGGCTCACTAGTCACTTAGTAGGAAACTCCTACCATTACTCTTCAGATACCCCTATATGTTTGTCTTTGTGGAAAGTTGCAAACTTACTCAAAGGAATTTTAGGAAGTGAAAGTGATTGAAAATAAATGAGTATGTCAATTTACCAAATCTGCTTTGTTCCACCCCCTCAATCATGATCTTTTTTTTTTTTTTTTTTTAAAGTATTTAGCTACTTGCAATTGCTAGGCTTGGAGACTCAATTTCTTGAAGAATCAATTTAGTAATCCCCTTAACTTGATTTGTAATAGATTATGTTGAAAAGACACCCATCTTGTGTCAAACAATGAATTTAGAAGAAAATTTTCATAGTAACCATTTTTATACAAGTAGTATTTGTCTGCTTGCCAACTAGCCCTTTTTTGAGTACCCTAACCCTCCTCCTCTTGTTTTTTTAAGCCCACTGAGGTAGAACCCTTGGTAATTGACCAACCACAGCAAGAATATATCTTCAATGGTTTTTCTCATTTTTATCTTAATTATGCATTATAAATTTTAATCTCACAATCTCACATTAGGTTCCCAAGATTCCATATGGATTTGAGAAAAAAATATGTTTTTAAAATAAAACCTTTGAGTCTTATCACCAGAAAAAAAAAATGTCTGGGAATTATAACCTAGGAATAACCTTAGGAATTTTAATTTTATCCAGACAAGAAAGCCACCTTTTCCCCTTGTATCCACAATGCCCAGCTCAGTGCTAAGTTTATTATTCAATTTTTAAAAATATTTTTTTCTTGTAACGGATGTGGAATATTTTATAATAATAGTGTTCCATGGAATAATGTCTAGGAAAGTTTGTTCAGAATATGTTAGAAGAATATAAAACATCTTTAGAATATTATATGGCATAAAGATTTAGTACATATCAAATCATATTAACAAGCATCTCTGAATATATGAATAGGTCCACGAAAAATAACAAAAAGTTCTAATACAACCAAACAAAAAGAAATCAGAATAAAACAAGAAGGAACATTAATATGGGATATTACAAAAGTATGAGCAGAATCTGAATAATGCAGGGATGATAAATCCAGCCTAGAACACAGGTCCATAGCAGTCTCAAGGTTTTCATCAATTTCTTAGCTAGGAAAAAAATGGACATTATTATAAGGACCATAGGTATATTTGTATTAACTTTTTCTTTTTTTAAAATTAATTAATTAATTTATTTATTTATTTTTGGCTGTGTTGGGTCTTCATTTCTGTGAGGGCTTTCTCTAGTTGTGGCAAGTGGGGGCCACTCTTCATCACGGTGCACAGGCCTCTCACTATCGTGGCCTCTCTTGTTGCGGAGCACAGGTTCCAGACGCACAGGCTCAGTAGTTGTGGCTCACGGGCCTAGTTGCTCCGCAGCACGTGGGATCTTCCCAGACCAGGGCTCGAACCCGTGTCCCCTGCATTAGCAGGCAGACTCTCAACTACTGCGCCACCAGGGAAGCTCTGTATTAACTTTTTCTTGTGATAACTTTTAAGGAACTATATTGAGAATCACAGTGTTCATTGTTCACATTTCAGAGTGTTGCTTCACTTTCCATCAACTAATCATTTCATTGTCTTCTTCATGAAGTTCTAAACTATAAAAACCCATCCAGGTGTTACATAAGATCATCTGGCTTAAGTGGACCCTACTAGACTATTGCAGTCAAAATCCCAGCACCAATTGTAGGCAAAATCAGGCAACATCATCCCTATGGAATACTGCCTTATCCTGGCCTATATCTGTCTGGGGAGACAATTTCAAAGCATCTGGATATTTCTGTGAAGTGTCCTGATTAACAAGAGGTATATTATAGAACTTGTTGTGGAATAGTTCTCTACTACTGAAAATTAGTAATAAAATTTTCACCTACTTTTCTTCTTAGTCATGTAGTAGGAATTCACATATGATAATTTCCCTGTTTTTAGGAAATACTTTTAGAGTAGCTCAAGCTATTAGCAGCTTATTGTATAACCTTATAAGGTCATGTTCAGAAACAGGCTCACTATATATACACACACATAAACACAAACACAAACACCCCGATTCACTCAGGGATGAACATTCAGAAATTTACACATGAATGTTTTGATTTATTGCAAAAGGACTAGAAGAGGCCTCACTTCCAGAAAATAGAAGGAAGACTTTCTCAATTGATTTTAAGAAGCTGGTATTACTGTCATACCAAAAGCAGATAAAGACAATACAACCAAAGAAAATTAGAGACCAATATCCCTCATGAATATAAATGTAAATATCTTAACAAAATACAATATTAGCGACTAGAATTTAGCAATATATAAAGAATTATACATCAATACCAAGTAAAAACAATATAGTTAGAAAATGGGCTAAAGACACAAAAAAATATTTCACCAAGGCTGATATTAGATGGAAAATAAGCACATGAAAAAATGTTAAACAATTTAGAGATTAGGAAAATGTGATTAAAACTACAATGAGCTATCAATATACACCTATCAGAATGGCTAAAATGAAATACTGTGGCAACATCAAATACTGGCAAAAATGTGGAGAAACTGAATCCCTCATACGTTGCTTGAGGCAATACAAATAGCCACTCTAGGAAACAGCTTTCTAGCTTCTTAAACACTAAACATGCAATTACCATATGACCAGTAATTGCCCTCTGTCACATATCTCAGTGAAATGAAGACTTACTTTCACACACAAACCTGTAAATGAATGTTTACAGCAGTTTTATTCATATTAGCCAAAACCTGGAAACAACTCAGAAGACCTTCAACAGGTGAGTGGTTAAACAAACCATGGTAAATCCGTAACATGGAATAGCAGTAAAAACAAACTATAGATACACAAAACAACTTGGTTGCATCTCCAGGGAATTATGCTTGAGTAAAAAAAGCCAATCCCCCAAAGTTTGCATACTGTAGGATTCTATTGCTATAATATTCTCAAAATGACAAGTCATAGAAAAGAACAGATTAGCAGTTGCCAGGGGTTAAGGAGGATGTAGGGGCATGTATAGAAACAGATTCACTACATATACACACACACACACACACACACACACTCACACACTCACATGTACATTCACACACACATAGATTCTGATTCACTCAGAGCATTCTCAAACGAATATTTTCATTTTACTGCAAGAGGACCAGGAGAGAACATGTGCAGGGTAGAATTATTCATAGGCAATATGCCTTTGGTGGTTTCATATTTCTTCTCTTCAATCCTTTCTCCTATAACAGACAGCTGATTTCTCCCTTGGGGTCTACCTTTTAGGGACTACAAGGACCTTTCTATAGAAGACTATCATCCAATCTCTTTTTTTAAATATTATTTATGGTAACTTAAGATGTTATGCCACCCAGAGGTACATTATTTTAAATCAGAATTTTAAAAACTCCTAAGAACCAAAAGAATGTTTCTTTGCTGGTGGAATTGCTAGCAACAGGTTGGATAAAATTATTTGGGGCATTTAGCCCTATAGAATTTCTTTTAAAATCACACTATGTAGACCTCACCATTCCAGAAAATAGGTGGATGAATCAAATACTGGCAAAAATGTGTGGATGGGTCAGCACAATCAACTTCCATTATTGGAAAAGTAATTCAAACTCATGTCAATGTGATGGTGAGTCAGTATTAATATATATATAAAGGCATACAAAAAGTAGCATCTGTAATGCAAATTAAATGTATTTTAAGATAACCTGCTAATAAAGGCATCATAAAGCAATCAATTCACTTGGAAAATATTTTTATGGAGAAGACATGAAAGAAAAAGATAAGGCTGAGTTCATCAGTACAGCTGATCTTACTGTCAACCAAAGACTAAAGTAAGATCCCCAGAGGATCCTAGATACAAGCAGGCCATTTAAAAAAAATTGTTTATTTAAGCAGAGTCTATTTTAATTGCTACATTTGTACTGGCCTAAGGTAGAGCTTTCATTTATCAAACAAAATTAAAACTTTGTTTGATCAGCAATATGAAATCAGCCAAATGCCATAGTGATTTGAGACCTGTTCAAATCCACCTGGGCGAGAAGGGAAGTTTACCAGGGAACTCTGTGAGCTCTCTTCATTTCCTTAACTCTAATTCCAAATAGTATCCCTGCTCTCTTGTTAACTTGAGAAAATTATGAAACCAGAATGAAAAGAGCGTCAGAGGAATCCAGGCTATTTTCCTAGTTCCCCAAGTCCTGCACCTCTCATCACAACTCTCATCACCCATTATGGAGACTCAGGAAAGGATTCTGTGAGCTGTTGTCATAGGGGACTGGACGCTGCTTAGTATGCAGGCTATTGAACCTGGTGCCTGATGAACAGGAGGAGACAGACCCTGAGACTGTCTAGTGCATGGTATTTGTGTTGTTTAAAATGCTTCAAGCCTTGGGTCTCTGGAAAAACAGAGGAGGAAAGGTCATTTTAACATTTTCCCTTTTCTTTCTGATGGTGCAGTTCTTAACTCGGTGAGTTAGAGATGGGCAAGCACAAATAATGCTTTCTCAGCTTTCTTGAAATGCTAACCAAAGATAAAAATGTTATGCAGTGGTGCTTAAAATTTAATGCCATTTTGAAAACAAAAACCATGAATTCCTAAGTAAAAGTATTAACACTGTAAGATAATACTATAAATGCTATACAAATGAAAGAAAGACATTTAAATGCAAGTGACCCACCTCCTAACAGACTCCATTCATTAGCCCATCCTTCCTCCCCACCTGTTCTTCACAGGGAAAGACTAGAGATTTGTTTAAAATGCTTATATTACTTTTCTTCTAGAATGTTCTTTGGGTAGAGTGTTTAAGCAAGAATATACAGAAGAATAAGCTATAGATTGGAATGGAGGTTAGGAAGAGGAAAACAGGTAAACTGCAGGCAGAAAACAGAAAACATAAAGAAAAAGAAAATGAAATCCTCTTCTAAGTGACTTTAATGCATTCTGAAACCTAAAAACCACCATTCATCCATAAAATAGTAAGTTAATCTACTTATAGAGATTTCTGGTAAACATATATTGTATGCCCCATTTGTGATATTGGTTGAAATGTTATTTTGAATATTAAATTTAAAAGCAAAACAGAAAAATCCACAATCCTACAAGAGTAACTCTCCCTCTGGATACACATTTCCTTTGAATAGGCACACAAACTTCCTTTACAAGTGACCTTAATTTTGAATTAAAAAGGCCAAATTTGTGACTTGCTGCTCACCTCTCTACCTTTGACCTGTCTACTCTACCTTCCAAAAGAGAAATCAATGGAAGCACGTATCAGCACGGTTTGAAGATTCTATTAGATGGCCATGATTGAAGAGTTGTCCTGAGCCATTAAATCCACCTTTCTCTCCTTTAGTTTCACCCTACCTACACACACACACAGTTAAAAGAATAGATAATATAATGGTAAACAATCTTCCACAAAGATAACTGGAAAAAAATAAGAAAAAATTTTTATCACTAATATAATTTACCAACTCTTTCTCTTAAAAATATTCATAATGCTGTCATTAGAAATTATATTTTTCACTGCTCAAGAATTCTACTCTCTCTATCTTGCTTTCAGTTCTAAGAAGAGGAGTCTCAAATCAATAAATGACTATCATTTTGATGATTTCATAAATAAATACATTTCATAAATAAAATCATTACAGATATTTTTATTTGCTTCGAATTCTTGCAAATGACAACAATTACCATTGTGATTAACTGCAGAACCTGGGAACTGATAAACAGAGAAATTTGGGCTTTTTTAGATTAAGCAACAGTATGTTAGAAGGAGAATTATTTTAAAAGTTTGATTTGTTTTTTATAGATGTTCTTTTATAGTTTACAAATTAGACTCTATTTACTTCTAAAGCCTCATTTGTTGAAATACTGAATCAGAATTATCAGTTCCAAAAAGGAAAGGAATTAAGATACAAATAATTATTTTTTCAGAGTATAATCTGATGAGCTGGCATCTGAGCCCAAATAATAATTTCAAACAATTTGAAAGCAGTTTTCATATAATTTCATGCTCTATGAAAAATCCATTTGGAAACCGTGTGTGACATTTGTTACAAATAGTACATTTATACTTACGTCCTTACATTTTTCCATTTCTCATCAACTGCTGCCTATTTCATATTTCAAGTAGGGGCAAAAACGTGCCATCAGTCTGAAGTTACTAGGATATGTGATTTGCAATCATCATTCAGACTTCCATAACTTTATGTTTTGCACAGGGACCTAAAGAATATATTTTAAGAACGTATTGGAGGTTAGAGGATGCACTTCTTTATGGCAGAGACCTCACTTAAAGAGCTGGGTTTCTCTGTAATCCTTTCAAAGGATATTCATGTATGCATTGAATAAGAAATATGCTAAACACTAGGAGTGTATTTTAAGCTTTGGTCAGGCTAATATGCTGTTTTAATTGTTCTTTAACTGAGACATAATAAATTTTGAGGGAAAAAATATATATATCTATATCAACCAACAGGGAGGTTATTTTTCCTTTAAGCAAGACTGAAGGAAAATGAGAATGCTTTTGTTCCATTTTTATTAATTGTGTAATTTTTTTTAAATTTCTGCATTTAATTTATTTATTATTTAATTTCCTGTACACATCAATAAATTCTCAGTAAAAGAGTAATAACACCAGAAAACAAACTTGCAGAGATTTCGTGAGTATCAAATGCACATAGTATATGAAAACAATTTGAAATTTTATCATCCTGCAGTTGAAGTAAATAATATGAGAGATTAATGTAAATGATGGTGATGATGATGATCTTGAAAATGATATTAAAATTTACTGCTCTTCATGATATTTTATACCCAGGCATGTACTTTTTCTATGTTTTAACTAATTTATACTTAGAAATATTCCATGTTTCTTTTGTTTTTTTTAACATCTTTATTGAAGTATAATTGCTTTAAAATGTTGTGTTAGTTTCTGCTGCATAACAAAGTGAATAAGCTATATGTATACATATATCCCCATATGCCCTCCCTCTTGCGTCTCCCTCCCACCCTCCCTATCCCACCCCTCTAGGTGGTCACAAAGCACCTAGCTGATCTCCCTGTGCTATGTGGCTGCTTCCCACTAGCTATCTATTTTACATTTGGTAGTGTATATATGTCAATGCTATTCTCTCACTTCGTCCCAGCATACCATTTCCCCTCCCTGTGTCCTCAAGTCTATATACTCTACATCTGAGTCTTCATTCCTGTCCTGCCACTAGGTTCATCAGAACCATGTTTTTTTTTTTAGATTCCACATATATGTGTTAGTATACTGTATTTGTTTTTCCCTTTCTGACTTACTTCACTCAGTATGACAGACTCTAGGTCTATCCACATCTCTACAAATGACCCAATTTCGTTTCTTTATATGGCTGAGTAATATTCCATTGTATATATGTGCCACATTTTCTTTATCCATTCATCTGTCAATGGACACTTAGGTTGCTTCCATGTCCTGGCTATTGTAAACAGAGCTGCAATGAAGATTTTGGTACATGACTCTTTTTGAATTATGGTTTTCTCAGGGTATATGCCCAGTAGTGGGATTGCTGGGTCATATGGTAGTTCTATTTTTAGCTTTTTAAGGACCCTCCATACTGTTCTCCATAGTGGATGTATCAACTTATATTCCCATCAACAGTGCAAGAGTGTTCCCTTTTCTCCACACCCTCTCCAGCATTTATTGTTTGTAGATTTTTTGATGATGGCCATTCTGACTGGTGTTAGTTGATACCTCATTGTAGTTTTGATTTGCATTTCTCTAATGATTAGTGATGTTGAGAATCCTTTCATGTGTTTGTTGGCAATCTGTATATCTTCTTTGGAGAAATGTCTATTTAGATCTTCTGCCCATTTTTGGATTGGGTTGTTTGTTTTTTTGATATTGAGCTGCATGAGCTGCTTGTATATTTTTGGAGATTAGTCCTTTGTCAGTTGCTTTGTTTGCAAATATTTCTCCCATTCTGAAGGTTGTCTTTTCGTCATGTTTATGGTTTCTTTTGCTGTGCAAAAGCTTTTAAGTTTCATTAGGTCCCATTTGTTTATTTTTGCTTTTATTTCCATTTCTCTAGGAGGTGGGTCAAAAAGGATCTCGCTGTGATTTATGTCATACAGTGTTCTGCCTATGTTTTCCTCTAAGGGCTTTATAGTGTCTGGCGTTACATTTAGGTCTTTAATCCATTTTGAGTTTATTTTTGTGTATGGTGTTAGGGAGGGTTCTAATTTCATTCTTTTACATGTAGCTGTCCAGTTTTCCCAGCACCACTTATTGAAGAGGCTATCTTTTCTCCATTGTATATTCTTACCTCCTTTATCAAAGATAAGGGGACCATATGTGTGTGGGTTCATCTCTAGACTTTCTATCCTGTCCCACTGGTCTATATTTCTATTTTTGTGCCAGTACCATACTGTCTTGATTACTGTAGGTTTGTAGTATAGTCTGAAGTCCAGGAGCCTGATTCCTCCAGCTCCATTTTTCTTTCTCAAGATTGCTTTGGCTATTTGGGGTCTTTTGCGTTTCCATATACATTGTGAATTTTTTTGTTCTAATTCTGTGAAAAATGCCATTGGTAGTTTGATAGGGATTGCACTGAATCTGTAGATTGCTTTGGGTAGTACAGTCATTTTCACAATGTTGATTCTTCCAATCCAAGAACATGGTATATCTCTCCATCTCTTTGTATTGTCTTTAATTTCTTTCACCAGTGTCTTATAGTTTTCTGCATACAGGTCTTTTGTCTCCTTAGGTAGGTTTATTCCTAGGTATTTTATTCTTTTTGTTGCAGTGGTAAATGGGAGTGTTTCCTTAATTTCTCTTTCTGATTTTTCATCATTAGTTTATAGGAATGCAAGAGATTTCTGTGCATTAATTTTGTATCCTGCTTCTTTATCAAATCCATTGATTAGCTCTAGCAGTTTTCAGGTAGAATCTTTAGGATTCTCTATGTATAGCATCATGTCATCTGCAAACAGTGACAGCTCTACTTCTTCTTTTCCGATTTGGATTCTTTTTATTTCTTTTTCTTCTCTGATTGCTGTGGTTAAAACTTCCAAAACTATTTTGAATAATAGCGGTGAGAGTGGGCAACCTTGTCTTGTTCCTGATCTTAGTGGAAGTGGTTTCAGTTTTTCACCATTGAGAATGATGTTGGCTGTGAGTTTGTCATATATGGCCTTTCTTATGTTGAGGTAGGTTCCCTCTATGCCTACTTTCTGGAGAGTTTTTATCACAAATGGGTGTTGAATTTTGTCAAAAGCTTTTTCGGCATGTATTGAGATGATCTTATGGTTTTTATCCTTCAGTTTGTTAATATGGTGTATCACATTGATTGATGTGCGTATATTAAATCCTTGCATTCCTGGGATAAAGCCCACTTGATCATGGTGTATGATCCTTTTAATGTGCTGTTGGATTCTGTTTGCTAGTATTTTGTTGAGGATTTTTGCATCTATGTTCATCAATGATATTGGCCTATAGTTTTTTTGTGTGACATCTTTGTCTGGTATTGGTATCAGGGTGATGGTGGCCTTGTAGAATGAGTTTGGGAGTGTTCCTCCCTCTGCTATATTTTGGAAGAGTTTGAGAAGGATAGGTGTTACCTCTTCTCTAAATGTTTCACAGAATTCACCTGTGAGACCATCTGGTCCTGGGCTTTTGTTTCTGGAAGATTTTTAATCAGAGTTTCAATTTCAGTGCTTGTGATTGGTCCGTTAATATTTTCTATTTCTTCCTGGTTCACTCTCGGAAGGTTGTGCTCTTCTAAGAATTTGCCCATTTTTTCCAGGTTGTCCATTTTATTGGCATATAGTTGCTTGTAATAATCTCTCATGATCTTTTGTATTTCTGCAGTGTCAGTTGTTACTTCTCTTTTTTCATTTCTAATTCTGTTGATTTGAGTCTTCTCCCTTTTTTTTCTTGATGAGTCTGGCTAATGGTTTATCAATTTTGTTTATCTTCTCAAAGAACTAGGTTTTAGTTTTATTGATCTTTGCTATCATATCCTTCATTTCTTTTTCATTTATTTCTGATCTGATCTTCATGATTTCTTTCCTTCTGCTAACTTTGGGGTTTTTTTTTCCTTCTTTCTCTAACTGCTTTAGGTGCAAGGTTAGGTTGTTTATTTGAGATATTTCTTGTTTCTTGAGGTGGGATTGTATTGCTATAACCTTCCCTCTTAGAACTGCTTTTGCTGCATCCCATAGGTTTTGGCTCATCGTGTTTTCATTGTCATTTGTTTCTAGGTCATTTTTGATTTCCTCTTTGATTTCTTCAGTGATCTCTTGGTTATTAAGTAGTGTATTGTTTACCCTCCATGTGTTTGTATTTTTTACAGATTTTTTTCCTGTAAATTGATATCTAGTCTCATAGTGTTGTGTTCCAAAAACATACTTGATATGATTTCAATTTTCGTAAATATACCAAGGCTTGATCTGTGACCCAAAATACGATCTATCCTGGAGAATGTTCCATGAGCACTTGAGAAGAAAGTGTATTCTGTTGTTTTGGGATGGAATGTCCTATAAATATCAATTAAATCCATCTTGTTTAATGTGTCATTTAAAGCTTGTGTTTCCTTAATTATTTTCATTTTGGATGATCTGTCCATTGGTGACAGTGCAGGGTTAAAGTGCCCTACTATTATTGTGTTACTGTTGATTTCCCCTTTTATGGTTGTTAGCATTTGCCTTATGTATTGAGGTGCTCCTATGTTGGGTGCATAAATATTTACAATTGTTATATCTTCTTCTTGGATTGATCCCTTGATCATTATGTAGTGTCCTTCTTTGTCTCTTGTAATAGTCTTTATTTTAAAGTCTATTTTGTCTGATATGAGAATTGCTACTCCAGCTTTCTTTTGATTTCCATTTGCATGGACGATCTTTTTCCATTCTCTCACTTTTGGTCTGTATGTATCCCTAGGTCTGAAGTGGGTCTCTTGTAGACAGCATATATACGGGTCTTGTTTTTGTATCCATCAGCCAGTCTATGTCTTTTGGTGGGAGCATTTAATCCATTTACATTTAAGGTAGTTATCGATATGTATGTTCCTATTACTATTTTCTTAATTGCTTTGGGTTTGTTTTTGTAGGTCTTTTCCTTCTCTTGTGTTTCTTGCCTAGAGAAGTTCCTTTAGCATTTGTTGTAAAGTTGATTTGGTGGTGCTGAATTCTCTTAACTTTTGCTTGTCTATTAAGGTTTTTATTTGTCTGTCAAATCTGAATGAGATCCTTGCTGGGTAGAGTAATCTTGTTTGTAGGGTTTTCCCCTTCATCACTTAAAATATGTCCTGCCACTCCCTTCTGGCTTGCAGAGTTTCTGCTGAAAGATCAGCTGTTAACCTTATGGGGATTCCCTTGTATGTTATTTGTTGCTTTTCCCTTGGTGCTTTTAATATTTTTTCTTTGTATTTAATTTTTGATAGTTTGATTAATATGTGTCTTGGCGTGTTTCCCCTTGGATTTATCCTGTATGGGACTCTCTGCTCTTCCTGGACTTGATTGACTATTTCCTTTCCCATGTTAGGGAAGTTTTCAACTATAATCTCTTCAAATATTTTCTCAGACCTTTCTTTTTCTCTTCTTCTTCTGAGACCCCTATAATTCAAATATTGGTGCATTTAATGTTCTACCAGAGGTCCCTGAGACTGTCCTCAATTCTTTTCATTCTTTTTTCTTTATTCTGCTCTGTGGTAGTTATTTCCACTATTTCATCTTCCAGGTCACTTATCCGTTCTTCTGCCTCAGTTATTCTGCTGTTGATTCCTTCTAGAGAATTTTTAATTTCACTTATTGTGTTGTTCATCATTGTTTGTTTGCTCTTTAGTTCTATTATGTCCCTATTAAACGTTTCTTGTATTTTCCCCATTCTATTTCCAAGGTATTGGATCATCTTTACTATCATTACCCTGAATTCTTTTTCAGGTAGTCTGCCTATTTCTTCTTCATTTGTTTGGTCTGGTGGGTTTTTACCTTGCTCCTTCCTCTGCTGCATATTTCTCTGTCTGCTCGTTTTGTTTAACTTACTGTGTTCAGGGTCTCCTTTTTGCAGGCTGCTAGTTCACAGTTCCCGTGGTTTTTTGTGTCTGTCCCCAGTGGGTGAGGTTGGTTCAGTGGGTTGTGTAGGTTTCCTGTTGGAGGGGAATGGTGCCTGTGTTCTGGTGGGTGGGGTTAGATCTTGTCTTTCTGGCGGGTAGGGCCATGTCCAGTGGTGTGTTTTTGGGTGTCTGTGAACTTAGTATGATTTTAGGCAGCCTCTCTGGTAATGGGCGGGGTTTTGTTCCTGTCTTGCTAGTTGGCTGGCATGGGGCATCCAGGACTGGAGCTTGCTGCCCATTGGGTGGAGCTGGGTCTTAGCACTGAGACAGAGATCTCTGAGAGAGCTCTCGCTGATTGACATTACGTGGGGCCAGGAGGTCTCTGGTGGTCCAATATCCTGAACTCGGCTCTCCCACCTCAAAGACTCAGGCCTGACACCCGGCCAGAGCACCCAGCCCCTCTCAGCCACACGGCTCAGAAGAAAAGGGAGAAAAAAAGAAAGAAAAAAATTATTAAAATAAAAAAAATAGTAATAAAAAGAAGAAGAAGAGAGCAACCAAACCAGTAAACAAATCCACCCCTGATAACAAGTGCTAAAAACGATCCTAAGATAAACATAAAAATCAGAAACAAAATCAGTCGCAGACAGTAAACCCCAAGTCTACAGTTGCTCCCAAAGTCCACCACCTCAATTTTGGGATGATTCGTTGTCAATTCAGGTATTCTACAGATGCAGGGTACATCAAGTTGATGGTGGGGATTTAATCTGCTGCTCCTGAGGCTGTACAGAGAAATGTCCCTTCCTCTTCTTTGTTCACACAGCTTTTGGGGTTCAGCTTTGGTTTGGGGCCCACCTCTGTGTGTAGGTTGCCCTCAGGCATCTGTTCCCACCCAGACAGGACAGGGTTAAAGCAGCAGCTGATTAGGGGGCTCTGGCTCACTCATACCGGGGGCAAGGGAGGGGTACGGTAGTTATAATTGGAATGCGGGGCGAGCCTGCCTGCGGCAGCAGATACTGGCATGATGTTGCAACAGCCTGAGTCGCTCTGTGTGTTCTACCGGGGAACTTGTCCCTGGATCACAAGACCCTGGCAGAGGCATGTTGAACATGTTCCCGGGGGGTGTGGATAGTGACCTGTGCTTGCACACAGGATTCTTGCTGGCTGCATCATCAGTGTTAGCGTTTCATTCAATCTCTGGGTTCCAAGCTGATAGCCGCGGCTTGCACCATCTCTGGAGCTTGTTTAGGCGGTGTTCTGCCTTCTGTGGGCAGACAGGGGAAGAATCCCCTATCCTCACGCAACCCCAAACAATGGTTTCTTGCCTTTCAGGCAGGTCCAGACTTTTTCCCGGACTCTCTCCCAGCTAGCTCTGGAGCTCTAGCCCCCTTCAGGCTGTGTTCATGCAGACAACCCTTGTCCTCTCCCTGGGGTCTGACCTCCAAATCTTGAGCCTCAGCTCCCTGCCCCCACTTGCCCTGGCAGGTGAGCAGACAAACCTCTCAGGCTGATGAGTGCTGGTCGGCACCGATCTTCTTTGCGGGAATCTCTCCGCTTTGCCCTTTGCAGCCCTTTTGCTGTGCTCTGCTCCATGGCTCCGAAGCTTCCCTTCCGCCCAACCCCCATCTCCGCCAGTGAAGGGGCTTCCTAGTGTGTGGAAACTTTTCCTCCTTCACAGCTCCCTCCCAGAGGTGCAGGTCCCATCCCTATTCATTGGTCTCTGTTTTTTCTTTCTTCTTTTGCCCTACCCAGGTACATGGGGATTTTCTTGCCTTTTGGGAAGTCTGAGGTCCTCTGCCAGCATTCAGTAGGTGTTCTGTAGGAGCTGTTCCACATGTAGATGTATTTTTGATGTACTTGTGGGGAGGAAGATGATCTCCACACCTTATTCCTCACCATCTTGAAGGTCCCCCTAATTGTGTAATTCTAAACCTTTATTAATGCCACAACACATCTCTATAATATTGTCCTATACTCTTTGTAGTCTTAAACTTAGGATAAATATATAGGAATTAGTAAGTGATTCCTCAGTTTTTCTCGAGAAATAGCTATGACCAGAGTATTAGTTAGTTAGTTTCCCGGTTTAGCGTGCTCTGCTAACTAAGCTCAATCCAGATTATACCTCTATAGCCCATGAGTTACACATGTTGCTTCATTCTAGGGTCTCATGATCTACATGGAAGGCCACTGCATGTGTATGTTTGTGTGTGTTAATGTGTTGCTGATCAAAACAGCTGAGAATGTTTAGCTGGATCAATAAAAATCCATCACTAGGAATAGAAAAGTCAATTTTAACTACTAATTATGGCCCAGCAGCTTCATTTTTGCATACAGAAAAAAATTATTGAAATTGACAGAAGAAAGAAAAAATATGATCTGTCTTTCTCTAATAATTTAAAATCTGACACAGGATGAGAAGTGTACAGAGGTTGGGTAATCACAAAACTATATACAAACAAAATAACAGCAATATAAAATACACAGGCAACACTGGCTCTCTTGTACAGAGATTATGTGAGTGGGGACAAGAAAAGCCATCATTCTCTAGACTGCTCTTACTCTCCTCTACATTCATTGGTGACTACATCTCAGGACTTTATCCATCACAAATACATATATTTCCTATTACAATCATGATTCAGCACGTATGAGAAGGACATAGTTTCATATATTACCACAGGACAGGAAATTATTTTCAACATATAGGTTATCCCAAGAACTTTTTATTTGTATGTTCTTGACATCATGATGGTTTCATTTTTGCCTTCAACTTTATAGGTTTGAGTGTGGTTTTTAGAGATTAGTGTGTAAGAATAGGGTTAGGGAGGGAGCAAGATTAATAATTAATTACACTGAGATTATTACCCATTAATCTATTCATTTATTAAAGGTGGGGTTTAGAATTATTGATGCTTTGCTCTCTGATATTGTATGCAAAGAACCTGGTTTCTTGCCTAGCCCATAGAAGCATGATATCAATGACTGTTAATTCCTTTTATTTCTACCTTCATGTGTGTTTATAGGGTTGAAAGATTTCATTGGGCTTTGTTTAACAAGGAAGTGGTTCAGCAACATTGTGAAGCATTTATTTCAAATTCTCATTCATTCTACAAATATTTATGGAATTGTTATTATGTGCCAGTTCTTATTACATTGGTGCAGTCTATATGGCTCAGCCTAGACAATTAAATGAGGCATTGCAATGTGGTATTGTGGACATTAACAGAGATAGGAAAGGGATACTATGCCTACTTTAAAATAGTCTCAGAAGAGGGTTGGGGTCAGAGACCGTCAAGTTGGAGAGAACAGACAGTATAAATCCCTACAGAAAGGGAAGAAAGCATGAAACATTCAGGGAGCTGAAAGTACTCAAAAGGATTCTAGGAACTAAATGGATTTTGTGAAAGACACATTTCAATGATATACAAACAGAGATCAACCAAGATCCAAAATTGCCAAATATGGGAAATCTGGATTAGCTGTAAAAATATAATTTTCTACATGAAAGGAGGTTATGTGGTTTATTAAACTACAGGTAAACTTGTGCCATGTAAACATCCGGTTGTGACACAGCTAAACAAATGGTTTTTCGGGAAAGTAAATCTAAAACCTTACATTATCCGTTTTTAGAAATTACTCTTCTTATTACAGGAGGTAATTGAAATATTACTTATTAAATTATCCCATAATTTTTCCTTAATGAAAATAAAAAATTTTAATAAAAATATTTCAAACTGATATATTACGTTCACATTAATTATTTTATAGTATTTCTTTACTAAATCAATTTATTCTTCATTGAACTGGTAATACCCTTCATACTAAATTTTTCTTGGTATAATTTAGTTTAAGTCAGTCTAATGCTAAATGATGCTTGTTAGCAGCTGAAGGGGCATATTGGATACTGAATAAGCTGAAAGCGATGCTGTCATTTTTTAGAATGCACATTAACAAAGAGTTTACAGGTCAAGAATACTTATGCTTGTGCATAGAAACAAAATGATCTCTTTAGAAGTATATTTGTTTAGATATAACTTTGTGATGTTTGACGTTTACTGAAAACACTGCCATGAAGAAAATCACAAAGATATTTTTAGCATAATTTCTTCAAAATCTTTTTCTTTGCACTTCTAATATTTTCTGAAGAAGATAAAAGGCACATTGACTAACTTTCTAAGTAAGAAAAAATACCAGGTAAAGGAATCCGTTTTCATATTAATTTGAAAGCTTACATTTGGGCCCACCAAACAGTATTTAAGTCATGAGAATTTCTGAGCATGATTGAAACAATCCTCTTTTTTATTTTTCTTTCTTAGAAACAATCCTCTTTTTCATACTTTAACCTTATATCTTGATGAAAAACTTTAAATTATTAAACTTCAAATTATTTTTCTTATTGGCATTTTTCCTTAATCTTATTATTTGGCCTACAGAAAATTCTAACCTCTTGCTTCTGTCTATTGCATCAAAACTGAACAAGCAGAACAAAGAAAATCATTGTGATTTGAGAATGATTTTTCATTCAGTAAATGGATTTCACCTCCAACAAATCAAAATGAAGAATGATGACTTTCTGGAACATTTAAAAGACTAAGTACCCACAGAGTAAAGTTAAAACCAGCAAAGTGGAGAATGGATAATATAATTTATGACACATATCCTAAAACACAGAAGATTTGCAATATAAGAGAAAAAAGTCTAACCAATAGCTGACTGGCAAGGATACAATATATGCCACAGAAAAACAAAAAGTAGTTATTTATGATTTCTCAAGTTGCTGATCTTGTAAGTCCAATGTGTTCATTAAAAATTAAATATTAATTAAATAATGCTGACTGGTAAAATTCAATGTAGCAAATAAGAGTTGCCCCAGGTAAACCCACTGACTGGTGGCAGGTGGAATTAGATGATGGAAAGTAAGATAAAATTTGTACTTAACTCAAAAACCTTTTTTCTTTCTTTTTAATTCAAGTTATGAGTAAAGGCAGCCAGGATACCAGATTCTGCATTTAATCCTCTGCCAAACCTTCAGCTAAAAGGAGTGAAGCTATGTTCAAAAGCACCATTGCCTCAGACCCAGCATTATGGTCACCCTGTGTATTTGTGAGGAGGTTGGGAGGGGCACAGAAAAAAAAGGCAGAACCCAGCTAGCTCTCCCTCAGTTTAAAACGTGCACAAACCCAGGATTTTTACAGCTAATGTGCTAGGCTCTAAAAATTAGTGTTCTGGAGAAGTCTACAAGTAATGTGCATGTAAAGGGAAAAAGTAAATATAAATTGTCCATGACCTAAATATATTCTTTCCTTTTTTATAGCTGTGCAAAATACATTATCATTTGTGAGTATGACTTCCATAAAAATTTCTACCAAAACAATTATTAGTGTCAAAGCAAAAGTAACCATGACTTTTATGTGGACAAATAGGAAAAATTTTAACTCAGGCATTAATTTGGAATTTGAGATAATCTGAAACAATCTGAGTTCACTTTTGAAATAATGTTAAGAAAAGTTCTGATGAATAGTGAGTATGTTAGAAATAATAGTGGAATGAATAGGAACCCTAACGTTTAATCCTAACTCTAACACTTCCTGGATGTGTGAATTTGGGTTACCTAACCTTTTTTGTGCAAGAAATCCATTATCTTCATTAACCCTAGAGAATGGTACATATTGAGCCATCAGTAAATGGTTGAATGAAAGCTCTTTCTAAACAATACTGTTTGGCAAATGTAAACAAATTCATATTTTAAAAAGGTAAATATCAGCACTTAAAAGACAAATTTTCAAATGGTGCTCTAGAAACAGTTTGCATTCAAACAATGAATGGACCGATGGATAATTACAGAAATATATAAATAATTTTTCATGTGATACTTCATATAAATTGCCTCTGGAAGCATTTACATTTGAGGAATAAAAATTAATTTATTTTAAAATGTTTTGTTATATATTCACTAAGTCACTATAATTATCGAAAGCATGTTTCTATTTTGGGTAGTAATTACAGTGATGTGTTTTTTTTTTTAAAACCAACATCAATAATGATGTAGATCAAAATGACTCAGTAATGTTATTACGTATTTCTGATAACCATTGGCAGGTCACAACAATCTGTTTAACATGGAAGGATATATATTTAGTTACCATAGAGAAATCATGTGTTAAAAGAGAAAAGAGTTACAACTATTACATTTAGTAGAACACAATTAAAAGCTTTTCTGTCTGAAATCAGCCTTCATTGTCTTCTAGAACAGCTTTAGATGGAGAAATAAATACTCACATAAAAATATCTTTTTAATGGGAAGGGGTTTGGGGAGACTTTTTTCAATAGCAGAATAATACTTCCTAATAATGTAGCAATAATATACTTTCCTAAAGCATGCTAGGGACTTCCCCGGCGGTCTAGTGGTTAAGAATCCAAGCTTCCACTGCAGGGGGGCATGGGTTCATCCCTGGTGGGAGAACTGAGATCCCACATGCCTGCGCAGCATGTCCAAATAAATAAATAAATAAATAAATAAATAAAAGCATGCTAGCCAGAGTAGTTCAGCAATCTGAGAGAAAGGAATATTTATTTTATGTAAAACCGTGTAAGAAAATACGACTAGCTAAGCCATAAATAAAAGTGTTTCTACTGTAACATCTAAGGGTTAGGTGAATCCCAAAATGCATTATACAATATGAATTCCAAACTACATTTAGAGAAAAACAAAAGGTAGAAATCTGAAAATGCTGCATTGTTAAAAGATAGAGTAAGTCTCCATTACTTGAAAAGTTTGAGCACAGATGAACAGTCATGCTTTATTACAGTATTAGTTTATCAACACTGAGATCAGAATGCTGAATGAGCTGAACAGAAGTTCAAAAATCTCTGCAGACTAAAAGTTATCCAAAACTCTAGGAAGCCGTCTAAATTGGTGCACCTGGAGCTATAATGGTAGTTAAAATGCATGGAGAAATTTCTATATGCCGGGTACTGTGCTAAGCAGGAAACTTTTGGAGGAAGTTCTGGATATTTCTTCTTTTTCAGAGATGAGGAAGCTGAAGTACCTTGGTAAAATGTAGAACAGCTATGAAGTGGCAAATCTTGGACTCAAATCCTGACCTTGAGTGTGACACTATATTACTCTTGTATTGTACATATACTGATCTGCTTTTTAACGCTTGTTTACAATAAAAAGACAGCAATGCCCCTATTTCTAACTGAATGTAAATGAAGAAGACATGAGTATGCATAGGCAGTTGACTGCATTTGAGAACATTTTTTAAAAAGACTGACTCTGAAAATTTTAAATGATACGGCATTAAAAAACTGTATATAATTAATTTAAATCAGTTCGTTATATTAATTATTTATAATTGCCAATTTTTGCCAAATTTCACTGATTGGTGTCAACAAATTGAATTATGAAAATTAAAAAGTATAAATTGAGTTATATTTAAAATATGAGAAACTACTGTAAATGAACAGTTTGAAAATGTTTGAAAATGTCATCCATGCTAGCTTTAAAAAATATTAAGAATTTACCTGTGGCTTACACGAAGCAAGTCAATAACTGGATGGAGAACATTTTGTTCAGTTTGGTTTAGTTTCTTTGTCTTATACAGGCAGTGAAATACTATTATATTACTTGGTACAAGCCAAGGAAAAGGAAGTAAGTCTACTGCTGGAGAGTTTTAGGCTTTTTCCTGAGAAAGTTCATGGTTTCTAAATTATTTTTAATGGACATATTTATTCATTAATTACAGATTCACATGCAGTTGTAAGAAATAATGTAGAGTGTTCTCATGCATGTTTTTCCCAGCTTCCTCCAATCATAACATTTTGCAAAACCTTAGTATAATACCACAACCCAGGATGTTGACATTGATACAATCCACTAATCTTACTCAGATTTCCCCAGGTGAATTTGTAATCATGTGCAGTGTATGTATTAAGTTATACACAATTTTATCATCTGTGTAGGTTGATGTATCTACCACCACAGTCAAGATACTGAACAGTTCCCATACCACAAGGAGAATCCCTGTGTTGCCATTTTATAACCGTGCCCAGCCCATCTCCTTCCTTCCCAAATCCCGGGCATCTACCAGACTATCCTCCATTTCTAAAAATCTGTCATTCAAACATGTTGTAGAAATGGAATCACAACATGTAATCTTGGGATTGGCTTTTTTTCACTCAGCATAATTCCCTGGAGATTCATTTGATTTGTTACACATATGGATCACCAGTGTGTTCCTTTTAATTGCTCACTGGTATTCCATGGTATGGACATACCACAGTTGGACTATTCACCCATTGAAAGACATCTGGGCTGTTTCCAGGTTTGGGCGTTACTAATAACACTGTTATGAATAATTATATACAAGTTGTTGTGTGAACATAAATTTTAATCTCTCTGGAATAAATACTCAGTAGTGCAAATGCTGGGTCATGTGGTTGCTGGATATTTAGCTTTTTATGAAACTGTCAAACTGTTTTTCAGGGTGGATTTACCATTTTACACTCCCACCAACAACATATGGTGCTCCAGTTTTTCCGTACCTTCACTAGCATTTGGTGTTGTTAGTGTTTTGTTTTGTTTTGTTTTTTACATTTTAGCCCTTCTGATAAGTATGTAGTGATATAACTTTGTAGTTTGAATTTGCATTTCCCTAATGGCTAATAATGTCAAATATCTTTTCATATGGTTATTTGCTCTCTGTATATTTGCTTTAGTGTAATAACTGGTCATATCTTTTGTCCATTTTCTAATTGAATTATTTATACCTTTTAGTGATGAATTTGAGATTTCTTTATATAATATAGACACTAGTCTTTCATCAGATATACGGTTTGCAAGTATTTTTTTTCAGTCTGAAACTTGTCTTCTATCCTCTTCAGGTGGGCTTTCCAGAACAGTTTTAAATTTTGATGAGATTCAACTTATCAGTTTTTCCTTTAATGGACTATGCTTCTGTGTGATATCTAAGAACTCTCCCATTGTCCAAGATCCTGAAGATTTTTCTAAGTTTCTTTTTGTAAAAATTTTATAGTTTTACATTTTCATTTAAGTCTATGATCCATCTTGAATTAATTTTTATATAATATAGGTTAAGGTCAAAGTTAATTTTTTGCTTCTGAATACCCAATTGCTCCAGTACCATCTGTTGAAAAGGCTATATTTTCCCTTTGACTTGCATTTGCACTTTGTCAAAAATCACTTGAACATATTTGTATGGGCCTATTTTTGAGTCCTGTATTCTGTTTCATTGATCTCTCTTTCTACCCTTCTACCAATATCACACTGTATAACCCTTAACATTTAGTAGAGTAATTCTTCCCACTTTATTCTTCTTTTCAATATGCTTTTAGCTATACTAGGTCCTGTGCCTTTCCATGTAAAATTTTAAGTGAGTTTATCTATATCTAAAAAAAAAAAAAGCTGGGGCATTTTGATAGGAATTGTGTTAAACCCGTATATCAAGTTGGAGAATTGCTATCTTTACTATGTTGAGTCTTCTAACCCACAAACATGGTACATCTCTTAATTTATTTAGGTCTTCTTTGATTTCTTTCATCAGCATTTTGTAGCTTTCAGCATACAAGTCTTGCACATGTTTCATTAGATTTAGATCTCAGAATTTCATATATTTTGGATATAATGTAAATGGTATTGTATTTCTAATTTTGGTATCTATGTGTTCATCAGTACTATATAAAAATACAATTAATTTGGCATGCTTATCTTGTATCCTGTGACCATGCTGAACTCACTTATTCTAAGATTTTTTTTGGTAGAGTCCTCAGGATTTTCTAAGTAGACAATTATGTCATCTGTGAATAGATATAGTTTTATGTATTTATTTCTAATCTGCATGGTTTTAATTTCTTTTTCCTACCATATTACAATTTCTAGGACTTCCAGTACTATATTGAATAAGAGTGGTGAGAGGTAACAGCCTTGCTTTGTTTCCAAAGTTAAAGAAGGAAGCCTTCAGTCTTTTACCATTAAGTACAGTAAGTATGTTAACTATAGGGTTCTGTTTTTGGTTTTTTGGTTTTGTTTTGCTTGTTTTGTTATTTTTGGGGGGGGTTGTTTTTGTTTTTTGGTAGGAGCTCTTAATCAAGTTTAGGTAATTCTCCTTTATTCCTAATTCACTATTTTTTTAATCATGAATGGAGGTCAGGTATTGTCAAGCTTTTTTCTGTGATAACATGATCATATGATTTTATTCCCTTTAGCTTGCTGATATGGTGAACTAGATGGATTGACTTTTCCAAAGTTGAACCAGCATTATATACCTGGAAAAAAATCCCACTTGGTCGTGGTGTATAATTATCTGTATACATTGTTGAATTCTGCCTACTAACATTTTGTTGAAGATTTTTGTGTCTAAGTTCATAAGAGATATTGGTCAGTAGGTTCATATTTTTGTCCTGCCATTGTCTGGTTTTGGTATCCGGATAACACTGGCCTCATAAAATAAGTTGGGAAGTGTACCCCCCTCTTCTATTTTCTGAAACAACTTGTATAAAACTGGTGTAATTCTTTACATGTTTAGTTGACTTCTTCAGTTAATCCATGTGGGCCTGAAGATTTCTTTTACAGAAGCTTTTAAACTATGAATTCAATTTATTTTATGGTTATAAGTCTATTTAAATTTTCAATTTCATCTTCATTGAGTTTTGTCAATTTGTGATTTTTGAGAAATTGGTTCATTTGCTCTAAGTCATCAAATTTATGAGTAAAGTTGTCCATAGTATTCCCTGATTATCTTCTTAAGGCCTGCACAATCTGTAACAATTATCCCCTATTTTATTCTTTGTATTTGTGAGCATGTTTTCTTTCTTTTTATTAATGTCAGTCTTGCTAAGCGTTTACCAATCTTACTGATTTTCTTAAGAAGCAGGTTTTGTTTCATTTATTTTTCTCTACTGTGTTCCTATTTTCAATTCCATTGAAATATGCTCTTTATTATTTCCTTCTTTCATCTTGCTTTAGGTTTACTTTGCTCTTCTTTTTCTAGTTTCTTGAGATAGGAACTTAGGATATTGATTTCAGACTTCTATTCCCTACTAATATGTATTCAATGGTATGACTTTCCACTCATCATTGCTTTAGCTGAATTCCACAAATTTTAATATGCTGCTTTTTTGTTTATATTCATACCTGTGTATTTTCTTATTTCTTTTTTGACTTCCTTTTCGACCCATGGATTGTTTAGAAGTATGCTGTTTAATTTCCATGTGTTTACAGATTTTCTTGTTGTCATTATGTTATTGCTATTTAATTTGATTTCATTACGGAAAGAAAACATATTCTGTATGATTTCAATTCTGTTAAATTTTTGAGGTTTGTTTTATAGCACAGGACATAGTTTATCTTGGTGAATGTTCCATGGATGCTTGAAAAAATTCTGTACTATACTGTTGTTGGGTGGAGTCTTCTTCATATGCCAATTAGATCCCATTGGTTGACTGTATTAATAAGATACTCTATATCCTTGCTGACTTTTCTGTCTAGTGTTTCTATCAGTTGCTGAGAGGGGGTGCTGAAGTCTCTAGTTATAACTGCGTATTTATCTACTTCTCCTTTCAGCTCTATGAGATTTTATTTCCTGTCTATTGAGACTCTGTTTCTTAATATATAAAAATTTAGAATCATTAATCGTTGTGGATTAATCATTTCATCATTATGCAATATCTATCTTTTTGTCTCTAGTAATTTTATTTTCTGTGAAATCTACTTTTTCAGGTATTAATATAGCTATTCCTAATTTTTTATTAATGTTTGTATGGTGTATCTTTAGGGATCCTTTTACCTTCACCTATTTTGCCTTTAAATCAAAAGTGATTTTCTTGTAAGCAATAATATATAGGTCATGTTTTTATTATTTTCTCTGCAATTTCTGCCTTTTTATTGGTAGGTTTAAGATATTTATATAAGATAATTGTTATATGTTAATACTTACATCTGCCATCTTATTATATATTTTCTATTTGGTTCTTCTTTTTATTCTGTTTCTTTGTTCTTGCCTGTCTTCTGGCAATTAAACAATTTTGGGAGCCCATCTTGATTTATTTATAGTGTTTGATTGTATTTTTGCATAGTTTTTAGACATTCTGCTCCGTATATTTTACATATAGAAATAGATGATATAGATATAGATATCAATGATAGATATAGGAATAGAAATAGAAATATAGATATAGATATAGATAAATAGTTGTGCAACTTATAGTCTACTGAGATCAACATCTACGACATCAGATGAAGTGTGGAAACCTCACCTCCATTTAGGTCTCTTTTCCTTCCCCCAGGTTTAAATATAATTGTCTTGAGTATCAGATGATCACATAACTTTTGTTTTAATGATAAATATAATTGATAAAGCTCAGGAGGAAAAAGACAGCCTTATGTTTGTACCCCTATTTCTGCTCTTTCCATTGTTCCTTCTTCCATCCAGATGCTACAAGAGTCCTTCTTTTTATCATTTCCTTTCTGTAAAATAATTTCCTTTAGGCAATCTTTAAGGGAAAATACTCTAGTAAGAGATCTTTAATTTTCTTTTACCTGAGACTGTTTTTATTTCCCCTTTATTATTTATTCCCCATGAGTATAGATTTGATGGATATAGAATTTGTGGTTAACAGTTCTTTCCTTTTAGCACTTATAGAATATTATGCCACTTCCTTCTCATCTCCATGGTTTCAGATAAGAAATCTGCTGCCAATTGATTTAGGATTCCCTACAGGTAATGCTATTTCTCCCTGGTTCGTTTTAAGTTTTTCTTTTTTTTTTTTTTAATTTATCTTTAGTTTTAAAATTTTAATTAAGATATTTCTTGGCATGTGCTTCCTCAGGTTTATCTGTTTGGGGTTCACTCAGCTTATCATATCTGTAGGTTTATGTCTTTCACCAAATTTGGGGAGTTTTAGCCATTATTTCTTCGAATACTCTTTCAGCCCCACTTTTTCTTGCCTCCTTCTGGGACCCTGACAATATCAACGCTGGATCATTTGCTATCATGCCACAGGACTCTGCCTCTGTCCTTTTTTTTTTTTTTTTATCTCAGTCTATTTTCTCTCTGTTGTTTAGAATTGGTAAGTTCTATTATTCTGTCTTCAAATTTACTAACTTACCTTCTGTTATCTCCACCCTACTATTAAACCCATCCAGTGAGTTTTTAATTACTCTTACTGTATTTTTGTTAAGGTTCCATTTGGGTCCTTTTTATAATTTCTATTTCTTTAGTAATATTTTATGCTTCAGGAGAATTTGCAATTGGTTATTAAAGCATTTTTATAATGTTGCATACAATACGTGTCAAATAATGCCAACATCTCATTCATCTTAATGTTGACATCAGTTGATTCTCTTTCCTCATTCAAGTTGTGATTTTCTTGGCCTTTGGTATGATGAATGGATTTTTATTGTATTCTGAACATTCATCTGTTATTTAGGAGACTCTGCATCCTATCTAAATCTTTTATTTTAGCAGGTAGTCACCTTGTTTAGTTTTAGCACTTGTATTTTGGTTTAATTTTATAGGCTGTGGTTCTATAGCAGTTTAATTTTCAGGACCTTAGTGGTATTATTTTGGTTTTCTTCTGTACATTTAACTTTTCTGGGACTCCCACTGGTCCCTGCTGTTAGTGTCTGAGTATTTCTGGGTGTCTCCCCATGGTGGAGGAGTCCAGTAGGATCCTCCTACCTGTGCTTGTCTGCTCTAATATCTTGATCTGTGGGGACAAAGAGGCTTCCCATACTTGTTGTGATTGGGTCTCTTTTTCTGGTTCTATCCACCTACCCTGATGTCTCTGGGTCAGGGAGGAAAGTATCATCCCAGAAGAGAAAGAAGCTTCCCAGACGAGACTACCTGCTGTAGCTGGGTCTCTCTTACTGGTTCTGCACCAGCTTCAGTATCTTTTGGTGGAAAGATAAGTCTTAGAGCCAGCAGGGAAGGAGACTCTCCTGGATGGTTTTTCTGGCAGGAGTCCCAGTTGATTCTCCTTTCTGGTGGTGTCATGCTCCCCTAGTGTCATCAGAGGGACTCCCGTTGACTCGGGGGTAAATGAGCCTACTTAGGCTGCCTTCACATGCTATATTGGGGGTCTAGAAATGCCAGGTCTGAGCAGGCTTCCTCTTTTGGGTGGATGCAAGATGTTCTGCTGCTGTACCATTTCTCTATCCTGAGGTCTCAAGATAACTCGCCTTCTTAGCATCTTTTAGAGTTATGTTTTGATTGTTTCCTGTGCTCTGTACTTGTGCTTTGCAGGGAGGAGCAAGGAAAATGGGTCTATACTATTTTGTCCCAACTAGAAGTAATGACACAATTATATTTTGAAAAATTCATCCACAGTGTGGTGCAGGCAAACGCTGGATATAGCTCTGAATGAGAGCATCTGCTTTCTCAGAGAGGAACTATGACCAGCCAGCTAGCAGGATCCTTCCCAGTTCATATGCTCTCTACTCAATAGAAGGCTACCTTACAGCTCAGCTTCCCCAGGGGAGTGGAGCATCAAGAAACTGCTCACAGAAGCTCCTCCTTACCTCTTTTCTAGAACACATGGTCCATTCTAAATAATCTATGAAAAAATGGAAATCTACTTCCAGTCAACAACAGAGGCTGGGAATTATTTTAAAACCAGTTTTTCTCTCTCCTTAATATGACATCATTGACTCAATACATGGATCAAAATATGAGTCATTATAATAAATGTTAATCCAGATTGAATTATTATCCAGCCACTTATTATAGTTTTTAATCTTACCCCCAAAAAGACACAATTTTTGCTATTGTTTGTGCTTGCAGCTCTACTCAAACAGGGAATAAAATCAATGGATCTAATACTACATCTGATGAATGGTCAACATTTATTTTGATTGATACCAATATATATGCTTTGCAATAAGCTACTCCAAGCTGTACATGTACATTTTTTTTAAAGACTTATTATTTCTTTATTTATATTATTTATTTTGGGCTGCATCAGGTCTTAGTTGTAGCACGCGGGCTCTTTGTTGCAGCGCGGGCTTCTTTCTAGTTGTGGCGGTGCTCAGGCTTCTCTCTTGTTGTGGCGTGCGAGTTTTCTCTCTCTAGTTGTGGCATGGGCTCCAGAGCACATGGGCTCTGTAGTTTGTAGCTCGAGGGCTCTCTAGCTGAGGCGCACGAGCTCAGTAGTTGTGGCACGTGGGTGTAGTTGCCCCACAGCATGTGGGATCTTAGTTCCCTGACCAGGGATTGAACCTGCATCCTCTGCATTGTAAGGCAGATTCTTTACCAGTGGACCACCAGGGAAGACCCATGTACATATTCTTGAAATAGTGAGGGATACTTCCTTACCCTCTATCAACTATGCATGCAAGATAAGTAAATGTGGTAAAATGAATATGGAAGTCTGTGGTCTGTTGGGTCACTGATATATAAATCAGAGTCAGGGCTCTGAATGGTGTCCAGTTGGAGAATACTGATGACAGTAGCAGAGGAATTGGTTTTCTGGGGACCAGGAAGAAAAATGCTATATCCGTAGGGTCTATAATTAATTGTACTGAAAGTCAGCTATGTTATTGTATCCTGGCATGCAGCTGTATATGCTTCCTTTAGGAATCCAAGAAAGAAAGATGACTTCTAAGGCTTTTTTAAAAAAGCAAGTTGGAGGGACAGGCCCTACAGGACTCAGCATCTGTTCAGCTCTATGCCCCACATCATCAACATTAAGTCTCTATCTGTGTCTTAGGCAGCTCTGGCTGCCATGACAAAATACCACAGACAGGGTGGCTTAAACAAGAGACATTTATATTCTCACAGTTCTGGAAGCTGGAAGTCTAAAATCAGAGTGCCAGCATGATTGGTTTCTGGTGAAGACTCTTCCTATCTTGTATACGGCCACATTCTCACTGTGTCTTCACATAGCAGAGAGATAGAGAGCAAGCTCTTATCTCTCGTGTCTCTTCTTATAAGGGCACTAATCCCATCATGAAGGACCCACCCTCATGACCTTCTCTGAACCTAGTTACAGTCAGCCCTCTGTACTCACAGGTTCCACATCTGCAGATTCAACCAACCACAAATCAAAAATATTAAAAAAAAAAAAACTCCAGAAAGTTCCAAAAAGCAAAACTTGAATTTGCACCAGCAACTATTTACATAGCATTGACATTGTATTAGGTATTATAAGTAATCTAGTGATGATTTAAAGTAAACAGGAGGATGTGCATGGGCTATATGCAAATACTATACCATTTTATATAAATGACTTGAGCATCCTTGGATTTTGGTATTTGCAAGGGGTCCTGTAACCAATCCCCCATGGATACCAAGGGATGACTGTATCTGAAAGGCTCCATTTCAAAACACCATCACATTGGAGATTATACGTCAACATATGAGTTTTGATGGGACACGATTCAATCCATAGCAATCTGCAAATCTGTGGGTGCCTCCATGGGACATTATAGTAACTGTCATGCCTATGAACAATCCTGAATCATCAACACTAGATGAATTAGTGTTACCAGGCCCACATTTTAGTGTCAGTAAATTATAGTTTATATGTATATATAAACTTATAAATATTATAGTTTTTATGTATATATACATATTTTATTTATAGAAATACATTATAGGAAAACTCTGTACACTAAAAATGTAAAGATAAAATATTTGCAATATAAAAAGGAATTTTTACTACCCAGTAAACTCAAAGGATATGTTTTAGTAATGTCAATATATAATAAAGCAATTTTTTCTTTCCCTTTCAACTGGTTTATTTCTCTCTGCCTATAAGCATGTTCTGACATTCCCTTTCCAAATCAAACCCTCTACCAACCCTGATATTAATTTTAACTATTATTTCTCCATTACTAGGGCTTCTATCTGCAGCAATAGTCTTCTTTCCACCTTCCTCCCATATACCCCGTAACAGGATAATATGTTTCCAAAGTTATAAAACTGATTTTTTTTCAGATTTTCATGCACACACCATTGATCTTTTCTGTGTTAATTTGCTGACAGGTGGGAGCAAATCCAGGCTTAAGCTGCCAAAGCCCTAGAAACATAACCAAAGAGTTGATTATATTTTCTCCCCTTAACTCTCTAATAACCACCAGACACACACACACACACACACACACACACACACACACACACACACACACACACACACACATCTCCAGTCTAAATCTTATTATGAGCAAACATAGTCAGATTGCCCCTAACATGTTCTGAACTTAGGCAAGAGCACAAATAGATGTCCTGCTTGGATCAAGGGAAACACACATGTGTCTAGCTTGGAAGATGGATATAGGGAAGAAGTCTATGTAGGCACTGGATATGAGCTGATGAATTCTGAGGTTGCTGGAGCATGGTTTAGAATGGGGGGCCATGGGTTCAAGATGGACACATACCCTTAGACCCAGAAAATCTTCATATTGAGATGAGGGACACAGTCAGAGAAGAATTAGAGTGGGGACTTCTAAATCAGGGGGACTAGTCCAGGGGCCTATTTGCTTGTGTTAATGGTGGCACTAGCCATGGTTGTCTCTTAGTTACTCTACCTTCTCAATCTAATCCACTAAATGTCTTTGTACATAATATTAACTTTGTTTTGTGATATCATCATCCTTCCTGAAATTTAAGGGCCATTTAGTTTTCTTAATCTCCCTTCATTGTACCTTTCATCTCCTTATACCAATGATAGCCTCATTCCCTGGCTGAAGCAGCTAACAGCTTGATATGGAAACTAAATGACTTCATGTAATACTGAACAATGAAGTGCAGAACAAGACCTGTGATACATAATAGTATAAAGATATTAAGGAAAATAAGAATAGGCCTATAACTAATAAATAAATTGAATCTATAGTTAACAGCCTTCCAAAATAGAAAGCACCAGGTCCAGATGTGTTCACTGGTAAAACCTACCAAACATTTAAGGAAGAAATTATGCTAATTATCTATAATCTCATTCAGAAATTAGAACAGAAGGAATACTTCTTAACTCATTCAAGAGTTTAACAATTCTATGGCCATCATTACCTTAATACCAAAACCAGACAAAGATAGTACAATAAAAGAAAACTACAGACCAATATATCTCATGAAAATAGACACAGAAATCCTCAACAAAATATTAGCAAATTTAATCCAATAAGCATAAAAATAATTTCACAGCACAACCAAGTAGGATTTATTCTTGGCAAGCAAGGCTGGCTCAATATGTGAAAATTCAGCAATGTAATCCATCACTTCAATAGACAAAAAAAGAAAAATCACATGATCATATCAATAGATACCTAAAAAGCACTGCTAAAATATAACACCCATTCATGATAAAAACTCTCAGTAAGCTGGGAAAAGAGGGAAACTTTCTCAACTTGATAAAGACTATACAAAAAACCTATAGCTAACTTCATACTTAATGGTGAGAAACTTGAAGCTTCACCACAAAGTTCAGATATAAGGTAAGGATGTCCACTCTCACCATTCCTCTCAGCATCACACTAGAAGTTCTACCTAATGCAATAAGACAAGAAAATAAAATAAAAGGTATACAGACTGGGAAGGAAGACATAAAACTGTCTTTGCAGATGACTTGATCGTCTGTGAAGAAAATTCAAAAGAATCAACAAAAAACTCGCAGGACTGATAGCAGTTACAGCAAGGTTGCAGAATACAAGGTTAATATAAAAAAGTCAACTGCTGTCCTATAAACCAGCAGTGAATAAGTGGAATTTTAAATTTAAAAAAACACAATGCCATTTATATTCACATCCCCCAAAATGAACTACTTAGTCATAAATATAACGAATTATATACTAAATCTATATGAAGAAAACTACAAAACTGATGAATAAAATAAAAGAAGAACTACATAAGTGGAGAGATATTCCATGTTCATAGACAGGAAGACTCAATGTTGTCAAGAGGTCAGTTCTTCTCAAATTGATCTATAAATTGAATGCAATCCCAATCAAAATCTCAGCACTTTATTTTATGGATATTGACAAACTGATTCTAAAGTTTATATAGAGAGTCAAAAGACTCAGAGTAGCCAATACAATATTGAAGGAGAAAAACAAAGTTGGAAGACTAACACTACCTGACTTCTATACTTACTATAATGCTACAGTAATCAAGACAGTATGGTATTGGTGAAAGAACAGACAAATAGATTAGTGGAAGAGAAAAGAGGACCCAGAAATAGACCCACATAAATATAGTCAGCTGATGTTAGACAAAGGAGCAAAGGCAATAGAATGGAGCAAAGATAGTCTCTTCAACAAATGATGCTGGGACATACACATGCAAAAAAAAAAAAAATCTAGACACAGACCTCACACTCCTCACAAGAATTAATTCAAAATGGATCACAGACCTAAATGTAAAATGCGAAACTATAAAACTCCTAGAAGATAACATAGGAGGAAACCTAGATGACCTTGGAGATGCCAATGCCTTTTTATACACCACACCAAAGAAGATATAACAGATGGCAAATAAGCATATGAAAAGATGCTCCGAATCATATGTGTGCTATCAAGGAAATGCAAATCGAAACAATGAGATACCACTACACACCTATTAGAATGGCCAAAATCTGAAACACAGACAACACCAAATGCTGGCAAGGGTATAGAGCAACAGGAACTCTCATACATTGCTAATAGGAATGCAAATTGGTACAGCCATTTTGAAAGATAGCTTGGTGTGTTCTTACAAAACTAAACATACTCTTAGCATGGGATCCAGCAATCAAGCTTTTTGGTATTAACCCAAAGGAGTTGAAAACTTATGTCCTCACAGAAACCTGCACTAGGGTATTTATAGCAGCTGTATTCATAATTGCCAAAACTTGAAAGCAACCAAGATGTCCGTCAGTAGGTAAATGGATAAATAAACTGTGGTACATACAGACCATGAAATACTATTTAGTGCTTAAAAAAAAAAAAAAAAGAGCTATGAAGGCATGAAAAGACATGGAGGAAACTTGAATTCACATTACTAAGAAAGAAACCAATCTGAGAAGGGTATATACTGTATAATTCCAACTATAAGGCATTCCGGAAAAGCCAAAACTATTGAGACAGTAAAAATATCAGTGGTTACCAGGGGTTGGAGGTGGTGGTGAGGTATGAATCTGCAGAGAACAGAGAATTTTTAGGGCAATGAAAATATTTTATAGGATATCATAATGATGGATACATCTCATTATGTATTTGTCCAAACCCATAGACTGTACAACACCAAGAGTGATTACAATGCAAATATGGACTTTGGGTGAATATAATGTGTCAATGTAGGTTTGTCAACTGTAACAAATGTACCACTCTGGTGAGGGATGTTGACAATGGGGGAGGCTATACATGTGTGAGGGCAGGGCACATATGAGAAATCTCTGTTTCTTCTCCTCACTTTTGCTGTGACCCAAATACTGCTCTTAAAAAATAAGACTGAATAATAATAATTTTTAAAGATGTCAAATATTATTTAAAATAATAATTTAAAAGATTTCAAAGAATATGGAGAGCACACCCACTCACCCCTTTGAGGGAATAATGTTGCTGTCTCTACTTTTGTAGCATTCCCTCCTTAACTCCCCAAAGAAATGGACCTCTAAGGAGAGAATACCAGGAGTTCCCACGGATAAGCTGGAGGCTGTTATTTCAAAGATGGTCTTGGTTCCTGCCCCTCAAATCACAGACTCCAAGTAACCTTCTGTTTTACCTCTATGAACGTCTCTGATTAGAGCAGAAAATTATTGGAATCATAAAATTGTTGGAAAGGGAAAAAAGTAATCATTAGCCACTACTATTTTCTGTTTTATTTTTAAAGTAATATTATAGCTCATTCTATCAATATCTTAAAAAACAGTGCTACATCAGTATTCAAATAAATAATATCTTTTAGATTATCTAAGAAACACATTCATGGTACCAACAAACTGATTCTAAAGTTTATGTAGAGAGGCAAAAGACTCAGAATAGCCAACACAATATTAAAGGAGAAGAACAAAAAGCTTTGCATGATGTAGTGAATCCATCAAAGGGAAAGGCAAGTTCAATGGTAGCCTGTGCTACTCTGCATTTGGTGTGGAAGTTCCTCATCACTGATGTGATATGAGGAAATGGTAATAGAACTTGATTTGTGGATCACAGGTTAACTTGGAAATCTATCAATTTACAATGCTATCTGTTAATATGCCAATTCTCAATACTAATCTTATTTATAAAAGGCACACTTTATCCACCCAGGTAGAGAAACAGCTGAAAATTTAACTTGAGAACTAAGCTTGGCACAATACTAGAGAACAGTGAAAACTGAAACTAATGGCCTCATTTTTATCCTCTCTCACGAAAGAAAAACTACTTTCTCAAACAAATGAGACCAGAAAGTGAGAAATCATGACTTGTTGCTTAATGCTTCTCAGGGGTGTTATTCTAAATTCTGTAGACCTGTCTCTGCAGAAGGAATGCAGAAACTCTTTTGAATTTTCAATCAAATCCTCTGTAGCAAGTCTAATGAAGCCCCACTGAGTCCTTAGTCCAAGCCTAGATTTTGAATCCGGATCTGAAAGTAGCTCTAAAATATTTTCTTTACGTTACTTTTTTCTTTGCAGAAGAAGACAGTGTTGAGGTTCCTAATGCAGCAGATGGTTGCGAGAAGATATGAATGTGTTATGAGTAAATCAATTTGTTCTATTATAAAAACTGAATTTAAGGTGTGTTTTCTATATTCTTAAAGAGTATTAATCAATGGAATTCATCTTACTAAAGTATGTTATTTAATACAGAAATTCTATTTGTATTTATAACCATGAAGTGATTGAAATCATGGGAAATTAGAGAAAACTGTAAGTTGTATTATATCATAGGAGTATACAAATAAACCATGGCATGAAAAAGTTTAATAGGATGTTAAAAGGAGATTAAAGGAGATTTGCAAATTTCTTTGTCTAGCACTTAAGGGTCTACACATTTTCTTACCCAGCAGCAACCTTTTATGTCATATGGGAACCCTTGCTTTTCCCATTACAAAATAAGCTCATACACATGTCTGTACCTTTGTCAAAGTTGTTTCTGTCTGAGTTTCCACTGTCTACATATCTGTATTCTACCCTGGAATGAAGTAGTTAAAATGTATTAATTTTAACGGATAAAATATTTAAATTTTAATTACAAAATTTATTTTTTATTAATTTTTTGAAAAATTAAAGATTTTTAGTTCTACAACAAGAAAGTTCAGTTCTGACCTGCCTATTATTCTTAGGTTCCACCCTGATCTACCATCAGTAGGAGTCAGAAAAAAGCAAGGCATGCCTGGCCAGCTGAAGAAGTAAGTCCACCAAGAACCTCTTTGCAAGAGGGACTGAAGAAACTATTCCTAAAGAAAAAAGACATTTTTAGCAGACGTTTGTTGAATAACAGAGTCTTGATGGCTATATGCTAAGAGGCGAGACTAAGTGCTAGTGTTAGTTCTTATCTGAGCTCCCTGTGAATTTACATCTTGGATTTTGAAAATGGGCTGTGACTAAAAGCTGATTCCTTAAAAAAGATTGTGAGCTATTTGGAATCTTTAAAAAGCATAATACACAGAATGAGAGAAAAAGCAATCTCTCAACTGTGCCAGAGAGCTCTGTCCAGTTTTGGCTCCCTGAGGGCATATTGCACTAGTGGTGAGACAGTATAAGTGGCAGCAGTGACACTTTTGGGTGGTAGCACCCACTGAACATGATGCGACAGATGAAGCACCACCTGGAAGAAACCCTACCAGAACCTCGAAAATGAGCTAGCTGCAGACTGGCCCACGAATACATATAAGACACTCCCTGGGGACTTGGCAATTCTTGATGGGACTTGTATGGTGTTGGGACCTATATTAAAATGTAAGGCAAGAACTAGGGAAACAAGGTTTACATATTTCCTCATCAGAAAGAGAAGGTAAAACCTGCTATGCCTAACACAAAAGATTCTTGAGAATAACATGATATATCATATTTGAAAGTCACTTACAATAGAAAATCCCCAAAGCTACACACAGCAGTTATATAGCAAATAGGAAAAAAGAAAGGAAGGAAAGGACAGGAGGAAAGAAAGAAGTGAAACAGATATTTATTCAGATGGTTGTTATTAGACTTTCCAGAACTTAGTCAAATTCCCCATGAAGTTTTCCTAGTGATGCTACTCCACATTGGCCATATTTTCTTTAACCTTTTTAAAAATTGGTGTATGTGTATATCCCTCAATTAGCACCTTAAGTATAATAGTTCTTGACTCAAATCATCTGGACAATAGAATCTATCATATCTGGGCAAGTAGTATCTAACTCTCTGTGTTTTTCATTTTAGAGCTTTAATCATTAGCAGTGCCTAGTACAGAGCTATAATCAATTCTCAATCCTTAACTCACACAATCATGGGATGAAGGCCATGGGATAGATAGCAAAAAGACTACTGAAGTTGGAATGAGAAAAATCAATTTTCAAATCTCAGTGTTGACATTTAGTAAATATGTAACTTTGGCCAGGCAACTTAACTTCTCTGAGCCATTTCTTATCTGAAAATAAGGAACATGTACTGAACTGAAATTTTTTGCTGGTTAAATACCTATTAAAAGGATGCATTGAGGGCTTCCTTGGTGGCCCAGTGGTTGAGAATCTGTCTGCCAATGCAGGGCACACGGGTTCGAGCCCTGGTCTGGGAAGATCCCACATGCTGCAGAGCAACTGGGCCCGTGAGCCACAACTACTGAGCCTGCGCGTCTGGAGCCTGTGCTCTGCAACAAGAGAGGCCGCGATAATGAGAGGCCCGCGCACCGCGATGAAGAGTGGCCCCCACTTGCCGCAACTGGAGAAAGCCCGCGCACAGAAACGAAGACCCAACACAGCCAAAAATAAATAAATAAATATTTTTTTTAAAAAAAGGATGCATTATATATAACAAATAATATATGTTAGGTAAATCTGAATTTAACAAAATTTTTAACTGCTATTCTTTAACTAGTAGGTAAATCAAATACGTTCCAAAAGACAAAGATAAAACCATCAGAACATGACACATCCCCAACTGAAAATTCACCCTGCAATAATGTATTTTAAAATTGGATCTCTGCAAACACAGTGAAAGCAGGGCCTGCCTACACATGAGGCATGAATATGTCCCATTCATGAATTGTTTGATGTGTATGAGTTTTGTGTCCTCAAATAAATCATGAGCTTACTGTGGGCAGCAGTCATATCTTATACTTTCATGTATCATTTGATAAATAGCATAGTACTGCGAACAGAAGAGTTTCAATATTGTTAATTGATTTGCTGATGGATACAAAACAGCCATCTAGTAATAGACAAATTGGAACTCACAAGCACTAAACTCTGTAATTAGAAGAGCATCAAGCTTATATTTAATTTTCTTAATTTTCTTTATTACATTGTCATTTGTCCTTTTCTCCTTTAATGTGAACATAGACTAAAAATTAAACCAGGGTTACCATGTGATAAAATGATGATCAATGACATACGTCTCTCTAAGTAGAGGGAAAATAATATAGTCTCATATCTATTTAAAAGGGAAAAAGTTCAAAACAGTCACAATATGTATATCTGTGTCTGTCTGTCTGTGTATATATATAATTTTCTATTTAATCCTAAATAGCATGTCTCTTTAAGACTAAAACTTAGAAAAGTTTAGCTTTCTGTGTTCTCCAGGATTAAAGACCATTTCAAAGATGATCTCTCTAAAGATTAGAATTAGGGTTAGTGTTTGGGTTGGGGAATGGGTCAGGCTGAAATGTGAATTTCCTCTGTCTACACTTAACAGTGATACTTTATTTCCCAACTTATCACATTCTAGCTCCTCTAGTGTTATATATTTCTCCAAGAAAAAAGAATACAATCTCTTCCTGTAGTGAAACATGCCCAAGTCCCTCTCTAAAAGAGTCCCTTACTAATCAAAATAAAAAGGTTTTTTTCATCATTGATCTAAAATCCACCTCAGGCATTTAATTTGAACATGGCACAACCATATATCCCTTTAACTATTGTTTAACCGTTAAATCCTTGACTCAAGAACAATCAGACTAAAATCTCCTCCTGCTTTAGACAGCTTTTGCTTCCATTCCTCACCCTCCCTAACCAGATATATTTATTTACACTATTGCTTTCTCCCCAAATAAGTAGGTCATTTCTCTGAGCCCTATAATCATTGTGTTCATCTGCATATCTGGGTCTTCTCCAGATGTTCCTTCAAACTGATCTTCTTCTTTTCAACTTTCTAAATTACATATTTTCTTAAAAATTTAAATGCAAATTATGATGCTGGCTATGCTCTTATCTCATTCCAACAGAAACTGCCCAGACGACAGTGCCTGTTATAGGGAGAGCCCTAGGGAGAGTGCGAATTTGATGTACCATGGCTCCTGACCCACGGGTTGGCTAGTGACCTATGACATGACCTGATGTGCAAATAAATGGGGATAATCAGAAGTTCATTCTCCGGAATTTGAATTAAAAAACAGAAGTAGGTGGCTCATAGAAGCAGGAAATTAAAGAATGTAAATCTCAGAAGCAAAAGATTGAGGCTTTTACAGGCAAAAAGTTACTAAGAAAATATAAGCAAGGAGAAGCTCAGCTGCAAAGAACAAACAAAACAAAACTCAAACAAACGGGGAGAAGGAATAGTCTGGTGGAAATATACTCAAGTGTAGGGGCACTAAAAGGAACAGAGCGATATGAATGTAGAGCACTAGAGTTAACAGCCAAGAAAGGCTTCTAATAAGACTCCTAGCTCTGTGTGTTCTGGCTCTGGATTTGTGCTTCCCTTGAGGCCTTGCACATGTATGTGAGTAAGTACTGCTCACCAACCTTTAATTCATTACCTTATCTTTACCTCTAGATTATAAGCATCTTGAGCTCTAAGGCCCTGTCTTAACTCTCTCTCTCTTCTCTTTCATCCAAACACCTAGCACTAAACAATATCTGACACTTAGTAAATGATCACTGACTGATTCAAAACAACTTGGAGACTCTATAAATTAATCTTTATCCAGAAATACACAAGGTAATGATTCCAAGTCTTGTTATTTCATTTTATAAAGTGACAAGGAGTGCAATTTAACTTCTAACAGGTTTATTTCCTCCTTTTTGTCATTATCATTAAGGCTTGACAATAATAACTCCAAGCATAGTTGGAGCCAAGTAACAGAAGAGTTTAATCCATAGGTATTTGAGTTTGATAAATGGCAAGAACCTGTCAAAACTTGTTTATACGAAGAAAAAAAATGCTATCCCTCAGATGTGAGAAGCAGGAGAAGAAAATGATACTCTTCACTTATTGTCTCTTCTCACCATTTACTCTTTCAAATGAAAGAATGATAAATACAAGGTCAGATTTTTTTAAATGAAAAAACATTATAATAATTAATATAAAATCAGTCAAATGTGCTGGTTACAGGAAAATTTCAGAATAATTTCTTGGTGGTTCGAACTCTGTAGAGATGGATAAAAACAGAGGTAGTAATCCTCTTGAAATTTGAAGATGGTTATTAAGTTACCATTCAGCCTCCTCTTCTTTCAACTAAATATCACTAGCTTCTTTAGAATCTAGACAGGTCACATTTTTCATCCCTGTAATTACTGTGGTCGGTCTTTTCTGAACCAACCAATTTCTCCACATCCTTCTCAGGTAATTTTCATGGCTTTACAACGGCTTATGTTTAATAGCAGAGCGAGCCAAAAGAATCAAAGATTTATTTGGCTCTTGTTGGCTTGTATTACAACAGTGACAGAATGTTCTGGCTTACAGACAAGGAGGAAGCAATAAATATAGCATGTCTGACCTTCAGGAAAGTTTTTGACACTATTAGGAATACCATTTTATTCAGCAAGCCAGAAAGCTAACCATTTTCATTACATAATGGATGGGGACATGAGGCCTCAACCTTTCACTTCTAATTCTTGTAATCCTGAACCAAATAGAGTGGTCCCTGGTACCTATTTCTAAATCTTTGGGGAGAGTCTGACTGATGTCCTTTTTGGTGTTCTCTTGAAGTACAACCTCTTAGGCCCTGGGCTCTTCTCACTTATCTGTGGATGAACCAGATGCACTTCTCCATATTGAACTTTTCTGCTACTCTTCCTTATACTAAAATAATTCTTTTATAGGTTTCACATAAATTTTACCTACAGGAATGGGGGTTGGGAGGGAAGATGGAGAAGTAGAGAATAAAACAAATGGGGAAATTTCAAAACCACAAAGATAAGTTCTTGGTATCCCTGGAAGTTAACTCAACAACTTAAAATCTGAATTTGATTATCATAAATTTCAGTCACTATCTTGACCTGCACCTAAAACAGTCCCTTTGGGTGTCATTGACATTCACATGTTTCTACTAAGAAGCAACATAGGTGAGGTATTGAATAACAACTTAGCACACCAAGGTTAATGTTGATTTTGGATTTGTGAACATTGGGCAAGATATTCAATTTTCTAGGCTTCATTCTTTCATTCAAACAACATATATTGAATACCCAGTATACCACATAGCTTCCTAAGACCTCGACCTCCTATACTTTACAAAACAAAGAAATTGATTTAATGACTCCAAAATGCCTTCCACCTTTAGAAGTGTATTCTTTCTTGTATTATTGATATCTGAGGCCAAAGAAGTTGTGCTTGGTTACACCTTGACATCTTTATTTCTTTTCTGAGTATTTTTTTCTCTACTCCCACTCTGAGGTGTTTCACTTTGCAATAATCACAAATTTTCAACTGAACCCAGTATGTATGAATGCTTAGCTAATTAAATGGTTCTCTTAAAGTAAAAACCCAGATTATACATCCTATAGCATAATCCATTGTAACTTGCCTAAGTATTGCTCTGTAGAGTGGAAAAAGTTACACTTTCACATTCTCAATATCTACTGATCAAAGATCTTGCCTGAAAGCTTTGTCAGGGCAAGAGTTGGGTCTTAACACCTCTTTATAGCTCCCTCTATGATCAGCAGTGTCCATGGTACCTTGGCCTTACTCACTAATTTAGGAGAGGGCAGGATTTGAACCCAGGCTGCTGGGTCCACAGTTCATGCCTCAACCACTGCCCCTAGGATGGAGTTAGGCCAGGTTTTCACTAGCCAGTTTAGACAATAAATGTCTCATTTATAGATACAGTAATGCCCTTTGCTCTATTGTATGCTGATTAATAAAATGAAACTTTTTGAAAATTAATGGACTATGGACATGTGTGCAATTCTGGAATTGATAGCATAAATAATTAGGATCAAAAGTGTAACTTTTAACTCACAAAAGTACTAGTACAATGACAGAGATTATCTAGCAAGTTGAGACTACAGACTACTGTCGTCTCACTTGTCTTAGCCTTCTAATGATAAATTTAGTACCATGCAAGAAATATATATTATACCCTATTGATGCAATAATACTTCACATAAATTTGATTTGCATGATGCCAATACTGTAAGTAAAGCAAAATAAGGCAAATATATTGTTTCATTTTTTAAAAAGTGATGAATAGCACTTTCTAGACTTATGTAAGCTTCCTGCATTTTATAACTTTTATAACAGGATGAATTAGCATGATATGGTGAAACATGATGGCAGATGCCAGAGAAAATTAAGACTTTATGGGCATAGAACTAAGAGGACTCCACATGTAGCATGGAAATAAGACAAATCACTGATTTTCAAATAGATTACTAATCTGATTCTCTGTTCATATCTACTCTGTGTGTTTATCCTGACCTGAAACTCTTTTGGAGTTCCAGTTTGGGCTTTCACCAAAAGCAAGACTGCTAATAATTCTGAACCCTGTCATATTTTATTTTATTTTAGTTCAGTGAGGCAGGCAAATGGTCATAAAGGGTTGAAATAAGAGGATCACAGCAACTCAGTGATTTGCTGTAAATAGGATACCTAATTCAAAGGCCCAAAATTGAAAAGTCAAACCTAAATGTGTGTGTGTGTGTGCGTGTGTGTGTGTGTATGTGTGGAGAGAGAGAGAGAGAGAGAAAGAGAAAGGAACAGGAACAGGGAAGTAGGGGAAGGCGAGGAGGAAGGGGAAAGGGAGAGCTGGGAAAGATGAAAGTGGAGAGTATGCTTCAAACAACTAGATTTGGTCTAGAGGCGAATTTGTGGAAGTACAATTACAGAAATGAGACAATGACTGCAATTATAAGCCTCATTGTTATCTTTAACATTTAAGCAATTGTTCAAAGACACAAAAAGTACTTTAGGCTGTATGCGCTAGAAAAACATGCAAAAATTATTAAATTCAGAATTTGTGCATATGTGGAAATATAGACATATAATAACAATTTATATGTCAGAAAATATAGAGCAGACATGGATTCTACAGAACATGAAAATATAGTGAAAAATAGATATGGAAACCAGTGATTGAATAACATGACTTTATAAACCAAACAAAACACTCACTCTCTCTCATACATATATTTAACCAGTGCTCTCATCATCACTAAATTATGCTAGTATCACAATAAATAAGCTCAGCAGTTATTTTAAACAAAGAAGCAATACAATTTAATTCATTCTAGCCCAGAAAATTATGACACTTATTAGAGGTATGAATTTGAATATAGGACTTCACCACCCTAAGCCTCCATAAAGAAGACTGTATATGTGATGTTCTCTGCAGAATTCTAGCACAAATTGAGGGTCCAACAAATTTTACTTATATTTGCTTGGAGCACGGCCTGATATGTTTTGTGTATTTACACAATGCTTTATATTTATACACATAAACTCTCATTGCCTAATCCTCACTTGTCAATCATAGGCTTATTTTAAAGACTTTTCCATCCATGAAAAAGATAGACTCACTTCATATAATTCAATATGTATCTCTCTATAGATTGTATTTAACAGTAAGGAAAGTCCCTGAACACCAAAACATGGTATAGTTGATTCACATTATTTGCAAATTCCATGTTTTTTAGTTGGTTTACTTGCTAAAATTTATTCCTGGATACGCAAAGCAGTGAAAATTTTGGGCCACCTGACATGCACATCCCACTAAAGGCAACCTCTGCCTTATTATTACAGGTCTTGCAGAGTGTCCTTTTGAAGGTTTATTTTGCCATGTTTTTCACATTTTTATGCTTTTTGTAGGTGATTTTGCTGTTTATAATGGCCCCCAAGTGTAGTGCTGAAGTGCTGTCTAGTGTTTCTAAGTGCAAGAAGGCTGTGATGTACCTTATGGAAAAAGCACCTGTGTTGGGGTAAGCTTCATTCAAGCACGAGTTATAGCATTATTGGCCCTGAAGTCAATCTTAATGAATCAACAGTATATATTAAATAAGGAGTTTTTAAGCAGAAAAAGCACATAAAACAAGGTTATATATTGATGTTGTGATGAAAATGTTGTGAACAAAGGTTCCCAGGAACCTAATCCTGCATTTCCTGTGAGCAATTGTTCAGTATCTCCTAATTCAATATTTGTGGTAACTTTACAGAACGTTTAAGTATCATAAATAATGAGAACTGACTGGATTTGATTTTTAAAAAGGCACAGTTTATCTGTGGTGATACATTGTAAGGCAATATAAATAAGTGCATCAGAAAGATTGATTGATAGATATGGTTGCAAAATAATACACATCAATTATCCAAAGCTCAGATTTCTCGTACAGTTACCTGGACCATGACCTTCACACTGAAAATGAGAAAAGGCCTCTAAGTAGCAGAGTTTTGTTGACCCCCTGCTTCTCCCAGCCTGTGGCCACTTAGCACTCTGGTCTCTCCCTCCCCTATATTCGTGGTCACTAGTATCTTACTAGGACATCAGAATTATGGCTATTGAGAATTGAAGGGTTAGGGGTAGTGACTTGAAAGTCACAGAAAATCAAGAACTGGCTCAATGTAATGGTGTGTTAGCTCTGTAAGGAGAGGTGGAAAACCAATTGGAGTGAATTTGTGGTGTCTGAGCCTGGGAAACTTGGTGGTTAGAGATGTGGTTAGACATGAAGTTCACAAAAATAGGTGTAACTTTCCCATTAGAGCCAATTTATGCATCAACAGGGAACAAGGTAAAAATCAGAATTGCAGTCATTACCTTAATAAAAGTAGTTTTCTCTCTCTTTTGAAATGCATACCTCCCCCAATCTGAGGATAGTTTCCATTTATTCACTAAACATTTAAGTACTTACTCTGTGTAAGCATTAGATGTTGGAGGTAAAACATGGCAAGATACTATTGTTGTCCACTTGGAACCCACAGCCCAGTGAGAAAGACAATTATAACATCATCTCACATGTTCATGGGTGCAAGGTTGAACAATAGGTGATATTTTTTTTTCCAGTTACAGCAGGAAATAGTGAGAGTATGTTCTAATAGTAGAAACTGATAAACGGATCCTTGAGTATGTAAGTCAACTTATAATTTAAGATGGCAATGGTGATTCTGAAACTTCAGATTCCCTATTTCTCAAGCGTGATTAAATTTGCTGCGGACCTTGTTAAGATGCAGATTCTGAGGCAGCAGCTCTGGCGTAGGGTCTGAGACTTATACATTTGCAGCAAGCTCCCAGGTGCTATAGACGCCGCTTATCCACAGACCACACTTTGAGAAGCAAAGCCTTACGGTACAAAACTTTCACCTGGTGACCTTGGGAAAAACTATTGGTTCTTAAGCCCTACACCTAGATATTCTGAGAAAACAGTCCCAGCATGGTCCAGTAATGCAAGTGATTTCAATGCAGATGGTATTCAGACAACACTTTTATAAAGCACTGATTTATGAGTTTATAAAGATTTCTTCATTAGCAGTCTCCAAGATTAACACATGTTTTCTAATTCCTGCCATCTGGACATTGCTTTTAACACACCTTGTAATTTTAGGAAGACTCAAAATCAGGCTGAAAAATAACACATTGTGCTCAAAGTTAAAATGGAATTCAGAAGACACAGCCACATTTACTTGTTTGGAAAAAATATTGTCAGAATTTATTATTAACGTGTCAGGTGTTCTACTAGGGACTAGGGTTACAGGATGGTGAAAAATAAATCCATACCCTTTTAAATATGCCTATTTCAACTGAGCAAATATGGACTGAATGCTGAGTGAGACCCTCAGGCTTGCAGGAAGTAGGCTCATTTGTTTAGAAACTATTACATAAACAAGTGAAATTTCCTTTTGGGTCTCCTATGATTACTTCCAAAATTATTTTGAAATTTTAAAAATATGTTTGTCATATATAACCCATTTTGCCCATTTGAACTGTAATCACTCAGTTCACAAAGTACAAAGCATGTGCCCACCAAACCTTGGTTTTATTTAAAAGAACTGCATTTCTAAATTTCAAATGGTCATTATACTGAATTGCTTATCAAAGATAATAAATTAGTGATTCAAGCTTTATACTGTAATGTCAGTCTTGTTTTTAAATACATGGTCTTTTTTACTCCTGATATTCAAATTTCTACAATAGCGCTGATATTTTCTTCTCTATGTTAATAGAAGAATTAACAATTTATTAGTAGAAGGATGCAAAATCCACAAAGGCATTCTTCCCTTCCCCTCCCTGATTTTACTTCTAAATCACCTCTATTAGAGCAGAGAAGACAATATTTAAGATTGCTTTATCTTTAATAATGTTGCTATGCCCAAACAATTAGTTTCTTTTTGTCAGATGGCCATGTCAAATAATGGAAACAGAAAATGATCCCAATAAAAATCATTTTAGTTGCAAATAAAGAACCTAGTTTCTCCTGGGCAAAGTCTATGATCTGTAACATTGTTGGCTCAAGAAAGACGAAGACTGTTTTGCTTTCATTTATGTTTCAGCATGATTGGTTAACCTTAAAAATACCAAATAAATGCCACAGAAAAGAGCACAACCTAAAATTCTTAGAGAAAAAATAACTTCAGGTATATTTCTGTAGTTAAAAAAAGAAAGGAAGATTGGATGTTTTGGTTGATAAGGCACTGTAGAGATGCTGAACTGATGAGAATGTGAAAGCAAAGGAAGTGTAGAAAGAAAGGTGCAGGCCACACTAAGAAGTATGATTTATAGATGCTGCCAGAGCAGCAAATCAGCATTGCCTTTACCCTGATGTCTGCTGTATAGGTCTGGAAATTCCCCCTGTTCCAGTTCTGATCTCAAAAGGGTTTTCTAGATAGGTCTAGAGAATAAAGTTTTCTCTTTAACGCATTGTTAGATATGGTACAATTCGATTTTTGTTCAAACTGATAGAGTAGCTAGCTAGTCAATTCAAACTGATAGATTCCTAAGCCAGAAAACTGTACTTCTATGATGAGGTTGGAGGGGCATTATGTTTGTTCTCATTCTAGCTTATCTGGGTGGCAGCCAATAATTATTTCCATCTTAGGTAACGCAGGACCTGTATACCCACTTCCATCCCATCCAAAAAAATTAAAGTTGTATTTACATCACTTAGTTTTTAGTGATCAGTGGGAGGAGGTGTCATTTTAATCCTAAAGCCAACAAAACAGTGGCTAAATCAATGCATACATAAAACCCTAAAAAAGGAATGGAGAATAATGTTTTAAATGATGGCCATAGTTTCCATGTAGATATGCCAAACTATCGATTTGAATCTTCAAAATCTGTTCCAAATTATAGTCAGAATAATTCTGTCCTTCACTTCAACCCCCTCCAATTTGTAGTAACAGTCCGTTAATACCTCTGATATTTTTATTATTGTGTCCAATGCATATTATGGTGAATAATAGCTATTAAAATCCCTGAGCCTTATTAAACTTTGAGTAGTTTGTTTTTAATATGAAAAAAATTATAGAACATTACTTCCCCATATCTGAAGGGGAAAAAAGGAAATAAAAATCTTACATTTTAACATTGAAATATGTTTAAAAGTAAAATTTGAAATACAGTAATATAATTATACTGGCATCTTTTGTGAGTGATAACACATGATAACACATAATTGAATGACTCCTGTACCAGAAGAATTACCACTATGGAAAAAGACAAAGAGCCTAATTTATTCTGACTAATCAGGATTGATGTTAATTAAAGAAGAGTGCAAGATAATGACTTCTCATTACCACCTGATAGATGGAAATAGATTGTTCTTCTTCTAGGTGAAATAGCAATTAAGTAACCTTTTAAAAGGGATTTATTTTCAGAAGACTCTTCTATAATTGGTGAAGTATTCGTAAAAAGATCTTCACATGAAATCATCTAAAAAAATGGATTTCATCAAAGGCTGCTTATTCTATAGTATTTATCATATTTTGTTGGATATGTATAAGATAAAGAGTAGTTGAAAAGGTGGTAATCAGGACAATATTGACTTGCATTATTCTATGGAATGTTTCACATTAAAGAACACAGTCTAGCAAAGTGATTAAAGCTCAAGTACAAATCCCAGTTCCTTCATCAACCAGCTCTGTGACCTGCACCAAGTGTTTTGACCTCTCTAACACTTAATTTTCTCATCTGTAAAATTTGAAAAATAATAGATCTTGCTTCATAAGCCTGTTGTATTAAATAAAATTATCTATGTATTATCCATTGCACAGAGATGGGTATTCCATAGATGTCCTGGTACATTAAAAGAGTTAAATAAATATTGGATATTGCATTAGTTTTTTATTGCTGTATAATACATCACCACAAACTTAGTGGCTTAATGCAAATTTATTATCTCATGGGTTCCATGCAGCAGCAGTCTGGACTCAGGTGAAAGGGGTCCCCTGCTCAGGGTCTCCTCAGAGGAAGTCAAGGTATTAGCTAGGGCTGCAGTCTCATCTGGGGCTCAGGATCTTCCAGGCTCACCTGCTGTTAGTGGAATTCAGTTCCTGCGGTTGGGAGACTGAGGTCTTCTGCAATCAGAGGCTGCTCCCATTTCCTGTCACACAACGCTTCCATGATTTGTTTCTGATTTTTAGAGGGATTTTTTTTTCTTTATCTAATTTTTTAGATTAGGCTGATTTGGCTGATTTGTTTCTTCAGAGCAAACGAGTGCAGCTGCTACTGCTTCTCTCTCCCTGACTTCTTTGAACATCTCTGACTTCTAAATCCTTTTTAAAAGAGCTCAACTCATTAGGTCAGGCCCTACCATGATAATCTCCTTTTGATTAACTTGGAGCCAGCCAATTAGGGACCTTACTTACAACTGCTAAATACTTTCCCCTTTGCCAGGCACAGTAACCTAATTATGGGAACAATGTCCCATTATATTCACAGTTCTCACCTGCATTCAAGGGGCTGAGATTCCAAGTGTTTTGACCTAACAATTTTCTCATCTGTAAAATTTTTTTAAAAATTTACAGATTTTAAAAATTGGGGAGTCCAATTACAATTACAATCCTACCAGGGAATCCCTTACAGTTGGCCTTCTATCCATGGGTTCCACCTCCCCAAATTCAACCAACCTCAGATGGAATAGTACTATTAGAACCTACAGAGGGCCGACTGTATTCATTGTACTTCATCATTTTATATATGGGACTTGAGCATCTGTGGATAGAGAGGACTCTAGTCTCATCACACGTTGTTTCACTGGTTCTTCCCTTGGGCTCTACTTCCTTAAGGGACTTTGTCCTGGGAAAGACGACAGAACATTCTATTGGATGGCATCATAACCAAGCTTGGGACTGTCATAATTGCTGTTCCCAATACCTGCCAGGTAGAGGTAGGAGTAGAATAGGCAACACTAGGAAAAAATTAGATTTAAAAAAAAAAATCCCTCTAAAAATCAGGTATCTCATCATGTTGAAAAAATATACTGATGAAAATTATGAATGCATTTCTATTGCTGTGCAGAATAATGCCCTCCTCCCAAAGATGCCCACGCCATAATCCCTGGAACCTTTGACTATGTTACTGTTCATGGCAAATGGGACTTTACAGATGCAATTAAGGCAAAGGACCATGAGATGGGGATATTATTCTGCACTATCAGGGTGGTAATCAATCTGATCACATGGGTCATTGAAAACAGGAATCTTTTTGGCTGGGGTTAGAGAAAGAGACATGATAAAGAAGAGTCAGAGGGATAAAATGCCTTGGCTTTGAACCTGAAGGAAGCGGGGGAGGGCACCAGCCAAAGAATGTGTGTGGCCTCTAAAAGCTGGAAAAGGCAAGCAAACCAATTCTCTCTTAGACCCTCCAGAGAAAAACTCAGCCCTGTGAACACGGATTTTAGCCCAGTAAGACCTGTACCAGACTTCTAACCTATAAAATTGTAGGATAATAAATTTGTGCTGTTTCAGGCACTCATTTTGTGGTAATTGATTATAAGAACAATAAAAAATTACTATAATTACTAATGAAAATTTTGCAAACACTGTTCAGCTATAGCGAAAAACATTTATTTCAGCAGAGAGTCAAAAGAGAATGTGGAAAACAAGGAACTAAGAAAGCAAGCTAATTATTGCTCCAATCCGTCCTCCTGTCCCAGCCAATATCTATTACAACACCTCCATTAGGTTAATTGCCCCCTCAGGACACTTAGAACGTACAGACAACAGGTGAGGTGTTACGGCGGGGAATGCCTAGGCTAAGAAATCCAATAAATCTGTGTTTGAATTCCTATTTTGTCACTTATAAGATTTATGACACTGTGATAAGTATTTAAAGAGTTAGACCCTCAGTTTCTTTATCTCTATGATTGAAGATAATTATGTCCAAAGAGTTGTCAAAATAATCTCATGAGTGAGTATTTAAATAATGGTCAATATATAGTGTCTCCTGAGTGAATTTCAGCTATTTATTATCACTGGCAACTTGTCTGGTGAGTTACATAAACCAAAAAGAAGTTAGATGCCCAAAGTTCTCATCAAGAAAACCACAGGATAAGGAATCAACTACAAGGCCTCTAACCTCCATTTTTTTCACTATTGTCTACAGCCAACACTGGTCAAAATGGCTTATTATATGAGAGAGTTCCTCAAATCACCATTTTAAACGTAAAGATACACATAACATTTTGGACACATTTTCATGCTTATATTAAGGAAAGATTTTAATAACACTCATAGAATCTGGATCCCAGAGGACTATGGAGAATAATGTGCAAAATACTCTGTTCATTCCTTCTGCCAAATACATAAATCACCAAATACATATGATGAACGTTATGAAGTCCATCTGAATGACTAACTCTTAAACTGTGTATCTTATCTGAAGTGTCCCAGGTTGGGTTCCCTAGAAGCACAGCATAAAATGGAGGTTCTTGTGAAAGTGATTTATTGGAGTTGCGTTCTCAGGAGAAGTGGAACGAGGCAAGCAGAATAGGGCAAGAGACAAAGCTAAGCATAGACGCGGTCTGTCCTAGAGACAAATAACAGCCCAGTCCTGTGAGGAGTTAGAGGGCATGAACTGCACACAGAGTTGGGCTCAACTTGAGGCACAGGAGCCATCTGTATACTCCTGTGTCAGTCAAAAGAGGGCATGTGTGAGCTATTAAAAAGTCAACAGGTATAGCAGCTAGAGGTGATGCCCACTGTAGAGAATGATCCCCAAAGTCTGGATCAGAACTAGATCTTAAATTACAACATTAAATTACAAATCTCTAGAGCATAATATTAGTTTTAAATCATACTTTCCCTAGAAGAATACAAATGCATCAGTCTTGCAAATAAGCAGCTTTGAAATCTAGGTTGGGTGTATACCTTTGAAGAAGGACAACCTTAGAACAAACTAAGAAATAATCTAGTAAAATATGCATCACTAATATGACATAAACACTGTATTACTAATTACAATATCGGTTACATGTTCCTCTAGGATAAGTCAGTACTTGCAAGTAACATAAATCATTACACTCTGGCCAATGTGGGGTTGATTTTATTTTTTTTTATTTTTTACTTTTTTTAATAGACCTTTATTGGAGTATAATTGTTTCACAATACTGTGTTAGTTTCTGTTGCACAACAAAGCGAATCAGCCATATGCATACATATATCCCCATATCCCCTCCCTCTTGAGACTCCCTCCCACCCTCCCTATCCCACCCCTCTAGGTCATCACAAAGCACCGAGCTGATCTCCCTGTGCTATGCTGCTGCTTCCCACCGGCCAACTATTTTACATTCGGTAGTGTATATATGTCGATGCTACTCTCACTTCGCCCCAGCTTCGCCCTCCCACCCCATGTCCTCACCTCTTAATACAACATTGTAAATCAACTCTGATACTTCAATTAAATAAATAAAGAAATAAAATTGCCTTTAGCAAGTATGTATACAAAGAGACTTCTGGACCTATTATGCATTACTTTTAATCACTGTCCTGCTGGATACATGTATCCAATAATGAACCAGGTTTCCCACACAAAACCTGAGAAGTAGCCCTTCAACACCACATCTGATTATTCAGCAATATAAAAACCAAAATAAACATAGTAATGAATGTCAGTATGACTCAAATACCTCCTTCTTGATAAAGAAGGTTAAAAGAAAGAAGAGACCCTAACCAGTGCAGATATCATTATAGCTTGTTTTGTAAGGGGTAATGATCCTCTATTTGATATATGGATTAATTTGTTTCAAACAAACTGTCACCATCCACTGTTCTTGTTTTTCTACCTTAAGAATCTTCTTCCAGATTCTCATCAACCTTTAGGTTGATAAGAATAAGATGAACTTTATTTCTTCTATAGACAGGCCTTAAAATGATCTTTTACTAAATATTCTTTTGTTTTCTTTTGGCTCAAAGAGTGAAATTTTCTAAGTACATTTTCCTGTTAGTTAACCTCATCTATGGAGAATTACAGATATATAATTGAAATAGGTGATCTTCACTTTATTTTTAAAACTCTTGTTCTTTTTAACAGGATAGTATTGATAAAAGTAGACTCAGAAATGAGTCAATTATAAAACAAATAATAATTTATTCATATTATCATTCATATTATCACTGATAATAAATTACTCATATTATCACTGATCAAAAATGAAAATAACTTCATTTTTACTTATGAATTCATAAGCCACAAACATTAATTTGCTGACATAAACATTAATGCAAATCTCAGCATGCTGAATAATCTATTTCCAGACAGGAACATGTGGCAAATAAGCAGTACATTTCCTACAACACAACTAGACTCTAAAATCAACCTCTGAAACTACATAGAGGGAGTTGTTTAATAACATCTATTGAGCAAGACCTGTCCTGGGAGTCTTCCGAGTGAATCATCTCATCCCATATTCTTTGTCAAAACCTTAAATGAATTAAGTGTTTGGCTCACTGATAAGTAGGACGCACTGAAATAAATGAATGTGGTAATCAAAAATTTGTTAAACCTGTCACTGTACATCATTATCCGCTTCAAATCCAACACAGCACAATTAGCTTACAATAGTTACAGCTGAATCAAATCCATGTTAAGGTTGAGTGAATAATGCATACTCTTCAGTAAATTAAATTAGACTCCAAGTAGATGAACAGAATAAAGGATGCATGTGTGACTGGTATAAATAAGGTAAAACATAGGATTTATAGAGTGCTAAACCTATTTCCTGAAGCAATGTGGGCTAAATAGCCTTCATTACTGTCTCTTAACTAGCAGACATGTCATAGGTAGACCAAGGCCAGAGCCTAAAAATAAAAATCTACTTAATTCTGGACCCTGGCTTACAATTGATATGTTAAAAGCAAGTAGTCAAATGTGTAACCATCAATAGATACTAGACATTATATTCATCTCATTGCTGAAGAAGTACCAAAACTTACAAGAGAGGAAGACTAACAAACCCCGTTGTACCTTAAATTGTAGAGAAGAAGGCTTTGGGGGAAGAATATCCCATCACTCTCTCTTACTGTGATTAGTATTTTTAGTAAAAACTTATGGTTACACTCGCAGCAAAAATTTTACTACAGAGTTTAATTAGGCAATGGTAGAAAATGATTTGAAATAATTGGCAGGGAGATGTTTATTTGCTAGGAAATTAAAATTATATGGGTGTGTTCATACTCATAAAAGGGTTTAGGTGAAAATATGTGTTTTAGGGGATGATTGGAATTGGCATAAATATTAAATTAAACCCAACAAATAGGCATTTGTGTTACTGAATTGTTTGGGAAGCTCAGAAATAAACACAAGACACTTGTGTAAATGCCAGCTATAACTCAGTTACAACACTCCACAAGTCTGAAAATTTAATATCTTTTGATTCAGGGGTTATGTAAATTTTAAATTATAGCCATGGAATGTACAAACTTAGACTGTTTGGGACTAGAAATTTGATTAATTTGAAACTAAAGGTAAATCTTATAGTGGACTGGAATATTCATATTTCCTACCAAGTTTACCTCCTCAGTATGACCATACCTGAAAAATCAGGTTAATAGCTACAATGTTTTCTGGTCAATATGTCATGAGAGAAAAAGATGCTTGCAGTCCTAATGAATATTTTATTTAATTTGAGTTAAGTTAAAATAGATGGGTAATTTTGAGTTTCTAGAGACCAGACGGCTTACCTCTTTTTATATATTTTAGATAATATATTAATATTTGGTAAAATATTAACAAGTTTTTATTTCCTCCAGCTGCCTCCACTATCATTTTCTAGATTTCATATATCTCTGTCATTTCAGCATATTTTCATCACATGTCACACATTATAGGATTTTTCAGTGGTTGTCTTTTCTGTTGGTCATTTCCTGTTGCCTAATAGCCAGCTTCATTAATCTCAAAGGTAATGTCTATAAATGTCTATAAATCTTGGTACAGAACTGACTCCTTCTCAGAAAACTTCCTGAAGATAGCTAACCTCACCCTTTTCGATTCTTGTTACTTGCAACAATAACATGATGGCTCTTGGTAAGTGCCCTGGTGTTTTTCTGATTCATACTTTTGGCATGCTTTGGGGTCTTCAAGTATATCCATGGCCTACTGACTTTTGAAGAAATGTGTGACATTCAATTGTCGTTTTTACCTATTGGTAAAACAATTTCTTTTCATTTTAACAGTTTATATAGAAGATAGACAGTATTACTGTTACTTGGAAAGTTGATTTATAACCTATCATACTCATATATAATCGTGTCTCCTATTTTCTTTGTTTATTTTGAGCATTTACCCTGGCAATTTGAAAGATAAACACATGTTTAAGAGAATACTATTACTTTAGGGCAATGAGTCCACATATACTTTTCTCTCTTCTATGACCACTTAAGACCTGCAATCTCATCTGACTTCTGTTGTCCATGGCTTACAGGTAAGTAGATGCTTGTTTCCCCAGAGGTTATTACCCTTCATTGGCATGCTTATGGTAGATATATTGGGAGTGTAGGGGGACCTTATGTCCAAAATGGACATAGTAGCTGCTAATTCTTTTTTCTCCTGCATAAAAATAAAATCAGTTCCTAATGTGAAAGCTATTCGGCACTTTCTACAGTACAGAATTTTTTTTTAAAGATCAAAGATCGTGTATTTGAGTGAACTACCTATTTTTAGTTGTACTACTGACTCTGTGTGAACTAAGTATTATTTGGTGAGAGTCCTGGCCTTACCTGGATTATTTCAAAAAGGTTTTAAAGATCTACATAATTGACACCATCATCATTTAAGTATCCCCTGTGTCTATGGCAGTATACAATATTATCTGGGTAAAGAGGGCAAAATAAATAGAAGATTGATCCTACATTGAGGAATTTACAACTTAATCAAGATGTACACGGATGAAATGAAAAGCCAATAGATAAAAAACATTTATACATTAGTTCCAGGTGGTATGGTCTAAAGTCAAGCTAAGTCTTTAACAGTTATAGAATACAAATATATACCTTCATAAAAGCACACATGCCTTCATCACATAAAACAAAGACACTCTAGGCCATTACACAGACCATGATAAATTGCAAGAAAGGAGAGGTGCTATAATAGTAAATTCAAGCCAGTCAGTTTTCCTCAGTCTTTAGCACTGGAAAAATACCTATATTATGAGTGAGGCTGCACAAGCTCAACACAGACCCTCAGCTCTCAATACACGTTCAAAACTAGCGCTTTGTTATCATAGCAAGCCAGGGAATGGTTTGAGCAGTCTTAAGAGACAAAATCTAAGATGGTTTTGACTACCTCCAGTTTTATTTCCAATTACTTTCATGTAAAATTTTTCAAAAACACAGTAAAATTGAAAAAATAAATTAAATGAACACCTGTATCCCAATCACCAAAGAGTCCACAATTAACATTTTTCTAGATTTGCTTTATTGTATATCTTTTCACCTATCCATCCCTCTATGCATCCATCAATTCATCTATATTTTGAATGCATTTCAAAATAAATTGCAGACACCACTATACTTCCCATCTAAATACTTCAGCATATATATTATTATTTGTTTAAAATTTTTTAGGTTGAATGTGGTGCTATGAAATGCACAAATCTTAACAGTACCATTGAATGAGTTCTGACAAATACATAACCTGTATTAACCTAAACCCCCATTTTTTAAAAGATACACTCTTAGTACTTTGATATAGAATACCAAGAGGTAGAATATTACCATCACCCCAGAAATTTACTTCATGCTCCTCCCCAATTAATCCCCACTCCTCCCAGGGACTATCACTGTTTTTTACTTTTTCCACCAAACATTAGGCTATTGGCTCTAGAACGTCATAAAAATGGAACTATATAGTATGAACATTTTATTTAAGGCTTCTTTCACTCAGTATACTCTTGAGATTCATTCACGTTGTTGCATATAAGTAGTTTTTATTCTTTCCTTTTATCACTGAGTAGTATTTCATCGTATGAATATACCATAGTCTGTTTATTCATGTACCTATTTGCTGGACGTTTGGTTTGCTTTCAGATTTGCGCCATTATGAATACAGTTTCTCAGAACATTCCTACACAAGCCTTTCTGTGGACATACATTTTTATTTTTCTTGGAGTGAAACTGACAAATCATAGGATAGGTGTCGGTTTAGTGTTATAAGAAACTTCAAGGCTTTTTTCCAAAGTGCTAGTAATATTTTATACTCCCACGAACAATGAATGAGAGTTCCAGGCACCCTACATCCTCACCAACATTTGACATTGTTCAATTTTTTAAAAAAGAAATTTATCCATTCAAGTGTATATGTAATTGTATCTTTGTGGTTTTAATTTGCACGGTCCAGTGACTGAACTAATCTGGGTCCAAACAGGGAATAGAAACCACACAGTGGATCAAACAGAAGTTTAATATAAAGAATCATCAAGCTATGATAAAAGAATAACTATAACAGATAAGAAAATGCTGTGCATACCCTAGGACTGAGAGAGCATACCCAAGGAAGGACATACTTAGAAGGGGACTTCCTCCTCAAGGCTGAGGTTCAGACCTTGTTGGAGAAGTTACAGTTTAGCTCACTGGATGGTGAAAAATTCCCTGGTTTTTCCAGACTAAAGCTTATCTGCAAAACTGGGCCAGCACAAAGCAGCCCTCTGGTGTGCTGCTGGGGACTAGTTCATTAGCAACTGGAACGCTGTTGTTCAGATGGGGTAGGAATCCTCCAGGTCCCAGGCTATACATGCTGAGACAGCATCAGCCAGGTGGGACCCTCTGGGTCTCAGAGGGGCCACGCTGGTGCCTGCAAGGGAAATCAGGTTGCTTGTGGCAGTAGGAGGTTTTTGGGGTGCTGGTGTCTCTGTCTGCAGCAGAGCCGCTGCACGTCCTCCCAGCCACGCCGCCCACCCTCCTCGTAGTACCTGGAAACTGCAAGAGAGCCCTTTCTTGCTGTGATGCTCCTCTAGCACCTTCTACTGAGAAAGCTTAACATTGTGCTTACTTTAACGAAGAAGGGCTTAAAGGAACCCTGTTATCACAGGGCACAGATTGAAGGGGGAATTTCGAGCTGAGTGACAATATACTGATAACTGATACAATGAACCACGATCGTGCACACTTTTTATGTGATTTTATATATCGTCCTTTGTGAAGTATCTATTCTAACTTTTTGTTTTCTTTTTTTTTTTTTTTTTAAGAAAACCATTCTAAGCACCTTGATATTGCTTCAGCTTTACCTGGATTCATTAAAAAGCCACAACAGAGAAAGAAGCCCATCACATGAGTTCTTCCGCATTCTTTTATGTGGTTTTGATTCTTCCAAACATAGAATTGCTACAAGAAACCCTGATATCTAATCTCTATCAGAAAACATTGCTTACTGTAAAAATATTGTTGGAGAAGACTCAATATTATGGATAAAAAATCGTACAGATAAACATTAAAAAGGCAGCATGGCACAGGCGATAGAACTGACTTTGGAGCCAGATCACATATGTTAAAATACAGCTTCTCCACTGACTAGTTGTGTGACTTCGGGTAATTTGCTTAAGATCGCAGTGCCTCAGTCTCCTCACCTGTAAGATAGGGATAATAATTGTACCTCATAGGGTCGTTGTAAGAAATAAATAAGTTAGCATTTATAAAGTTCTTAGAAAACTTTCTGGCAAATAGTAAGTCCCAGTGTTTAAATATATGTTTGTATCTACTTTATACTTATATAAATTTATATTATTGATAATATATTGATATATAATAATCTATTATTAGTATATAATAATCTATCAATACATTATATTTCTATATAAAATTTTAAATGTAGGTTAGCTAGTGATAATACTAGTTAATATTTATTAGGCACTTTCCATGTACCAGGCACCGGAACTTTGCATGTATTATCTCATTGAGTTATCAAAAGCAAAACTTTTCTGATAAAGATATAATGGGAAAATGGAGTCTTAGATAGGCTAAATTGGTTTTTAGCCAAAAGAGTGTATTCGGTTATAGTGTAAAGTCCACTCCCCATCTCACCTTCACCCTGGCCAATTCCACCAAGCAAATGAAGATGCTGGACAAAGTATAACCATATAAAAGAAAGGAAAATTTCCATACGTAAGAAAAAAAAGAGAGAACTCGAAGTTACAGAGGTGAGTAGAACTGAAACTGAAAGAAACCTGGGATTATTGAAGATGAGACACCCTTGTAGGACTGGATATTAATGCTTCACTATGTGAGGAGATGAACCCTCAGGCCTGTACACAGTGGAGAGTTGGATGCAAGCTTTCTGCATAAACCCAGGAACCACAACTGGCTGTCAGTGCATGAAACAGGAATGAGGCAACTCCATTCACTGGCTATAGAAAATGGCAAAGAGGCTAAGCTGTTCACCAGGAGCCATGGTTGGAAGAAAGAATCTTGTACAAGAAATCAAGCCCAAACCTACACCATCTGTGGATATTGGATCTGAAATTACAGTACTCAGATGGAAACCCCATGACATAAAATGGGTAAAAGGCATATTTCCCAGCAAAGGAAAATAAAACTTCTTCATAGATGTGTCTCTACAACCCAGAGCAGGTTGAACAGCCCTGGAGGAAGGCATGCTAAATCCGTATTCACAGGAAAAGTCATAACAACACAAGGAAACAAATCACTTTGAGACTTGACAGAAAAAACCACCTGGAGAACTCAAATTTTAAGAAATGCAATAATGGAATAAAATTAAGGACACTGAAACAAGTATGTTAAAATAATCAGAGACATAAAAAGAAAGGATTAAAATCATAAGGCAAGAATGAGACATATGGGGAAAAAAAACTAAGCTAAACTAAAAACAAACTAACTAAGGCAGATCCAAGAGTTGAAATATTTACCCAAGGTCCTACAAGATGTAAAGGACAGATTCAGCATTTGAACTCTGGCACTCTAACCTCTAAGTACTGTGCTATCGTATCTCTCAAAATAGTATGAGAGTTTTATATAGGATGCACATAGCCAAAATAGTAATACTATTTTTAATCTCTATATTTCCATCTTTTCTAAGATAAATAGAATTGTGGATAATTTTTATTTTGTGCTTTATTTATTTTTCAAGTTTTAAAAATTAATATATATCATCATTAGAGAAAAAGTATTTTTTCTTTGCAATAACAATAATTTAAGATCAAAATAACAGTTTCTTTTCATCTTGCCTACAACATAATTGTCTTAAATCTAGCAGTCATAGAAATTTGCCCAAGAATATAACTTGACTCTTTTTACAGCCCAATTGTCACAAAAACCTCAACTTGTGGAATCTCATATTTTTAAGAATTTGTATTTCATTTATTTTTCTAGATAGGCTAAATTACAGACTAGACAAGACTCTCAGAGAACCAGGTGCTAGGTATCTTGGCCCCTATACGATAACTTTCATAGAACTTAACTTTGGAAAATTTTTACCAACTTTATATCAAGAGACATAAGAGGGGACACGGGTTCGAGCCCTGGTCTGGGAAGATCCCACATGCCATGGAGCAACTGGGCCCGTGAGCCACAATTACTGAGCCTGCACGTCTGGAGCCTGTGCTCCGCAACGAGAGGCCATGATAGTGAGAGGCCCGCGCACCGCGATGAAGAGTGGTCCCCACTTGCCGCAACTAGAGAAAGCCCTCACACAGAAACGAAGACTCAACACAGTCATAATAAATAAATAAATAAATAAATAAATAAATAAATAAATAAAAGAACGTGAATTTCTTTTAAAAAAAAAGAGACATAAGAGGGCTTCCCTGGTGGCGCAGTGGTTAGGAATCCACCTGCCAATGCAGGGGACACGGGTTCGAGCCCTGGTTCAGGAAGATCCCACATGCTGCAGAGCAGCTAGGCCCCTGTGCCACAACTATTGAGCCTGGGCTCTAGAGCCCGCGCGCCTAGAGCCGGTGCTCCGTGACGAGAGAGGCCACTGCAATGAGAGGCCCGCGCACAGCAATGAAGAGCAGCCCCGGCTCGCCGCAACTTAAAAAAGAAAGCCCACGCGCAGCAACGAAGACCCAAGGCAGCCAAAAATAAATAAATAAATAAATTAATTAATTATTTTAAAAAGAGACATAAGAAAATAATCTTACAAAGTATATTTCATTTGTATTCAGTTCAGCGTTCAGTTAATTATATTGCCTACTAGATTACACAATGTGTGTGTGTGTGTGTGTGGGTGTGTGTGTGTAGTATGAAATTTCACCTGATGGTATTTTCCTTCATCACATTTTTTTTTCTTAAAATATATACTACACCTGTCTGAAATTGTGCTTTTTGCCCATTGAATGAACACTTCCTTTTCACCACCTGTGAGGTTAAATTTCAAAGGTCAAAAGATGTCCTGACCTCAAAGATGATCTGAACCACCCTTTATCTCTAGAGGGCACAATACCTGAATGATTACAGATCTATGGTCATTTATTTTATTGAAGTTTGTTTTGATAGATGCAGAATACTGTGTACTTAGTCTTACAAATGGACACTCACCTAGGGTTAGAACTATCAGAGGAAAATTGCACCTGATGGAGTTAAACATGAAGGGAAGACTTTATTAGAGATTATTGCAATAGGGTTCAAGAGGACAGCAATAAGGGAGAGAGGAACTCATCTCCTCTGGAACAAAAGGCAGGAGAGGTTTTACATGCTGGCGAGAGCTAGTGAAAAGTTCTGGAGGACATTACCGGGCTGTGGTCAATCTGATTAGACCACCTGTGTTTGCTAATTGGCACTCATTGAAATTAGGCTCCTACCCTCCCACTGAGACTGGGAGATACAGGTGCTATCTTTCTTGAAGATGACATTACAAAGGATGGTTCCCAGGTCCTTGAGAAAAACATTCCTGGGCTGTAAAACTGGCAAGAGGCTTGGACAAGATTTATATCTCGAAGGGACAGAGAAAGAACTTATAATTACAAATTTTCTAAAGTAAATGCTCTAAGTAAAAGAAGGTCAGGGGCCTATAGTTAGGACAAAACTTGTCTAAAGTATAGTCAAACTGAGGAAAACATTAGGCCACCTTGGTTACTAGCCAATCTATAAGTAGATAAAGCTATATAATTTCACTGTATATTTAGATCCATAGAAGGAGACAGCTTAGTCTTTTTAACAATATGTTTTAATATATTTAAAGCATTTATTTCAATGATAATGCAGTATTTTGCACATGTGGTATTATCCCACCTTTCTCTGTATCTGTCCTCTCCTCTTCCCTAGTGATTTCCTCCTCCTTCTGTCACTGCTGAGATTTTGTGCAATCATCCCTGCTCACGTTTAGTCTCAGGTAGCCACAGAGATTTGGAGCTTCAGTTGCTCAAGCTACCTAAATTGACAATTTCATACCCAAGACACTCAGCATACACCTTACAAGGCTGTTGTGACAAATGAGTGAGATAATGTATGTGAAAGCACATTGCACAGTCCCTCGAAAATAGCAGTTAAGAAATGCTTTTTAAGTGAGTCAATCCTTTACGCATTATTTCACCTCTTCTTACTACCCCTGCCACCTGCTCTCTTTCCCTTTCTTGTTTGAGTCTTCAGCCTCCTTTTCTCTCACCTTTGTGAGAATGTGCCACACCTGCTGACAACTGCATGCCCATCTCGGGTCCATGGCCCCAGCAGTAGCAATGCCTTCACTCTCCAAGTCTGCTCCTTGCCCCACTGCCTCTCTCATACACACACAGCCCAGTTCTGGTTCTCTTCTACAGCTCTCTACAACTCAGCATTGAGAAAGGCAAGGCAGACCAGATATAAGAGCGGAATCATCCCTGGAATTCATAGGTTGTTAGAGGGGCAGCCAGATCCCTGGCACACCCTACACCTGAACAAAGCCCCACAGAAACGTCCCAGATATCATGATTCTGAAAAAGTGAAGAGAAGAAAAGTCAAAGAAGGACAGAAAAAAACGAGAGAAAAAAATGACAGAGGCAGGAAAGGTACAAAGGAAAGCAAGAAATAGAATGAGAATTAGTTTAAAAATAAAGGTAGCAGTTTTTTGTTTTGTTTTGCTTTCAAGGATTAGAAAGTCCCATCCTAAAAGGAGAGCAGAGAAGACAGTACCGGGTGACAGTTGTCCTGGGGAAGGATTGGAGAATGGACATTCTGGTGGGAAAAGACTATGAAGCACCTCTCAATGAGACATCTGAATTTTCATTTTCTTCAGGCTGCTGCTTCTACACACACCCTCAAGGCAAAATAATTCATTCCTTGGTTTATTGATTAAAGTGAGGCCATTGAAAATATTTTTATCTTGTTTAAATTCCTTCTCACTGTTTTCTGTCCTTCTATCTGTTCTTTTTAACTTGTCTCCCATTTCAGATGAACATCTGACTCAAATATTTTGGGGACTATTCCTTCAAACTTTCTTCACCCTTCATTCCTTTCCCTTTTCTTCAATTTCTGTTTCCATAATTAGCATCCTGTTTCTTCAGAAGTAATGCCCAGTATGTTCAGCAGAGTAAAGAATGTTTGTAAGTCTAATACATATAATAACTCTATTATAAATAGTTGAGAAACTACTACTATTACCTTGCATAACATGTACTATGAAAAATTTAATATATGTAAAAGAAAAATGATGGAATAAAAGGAATAAATGCTAAGTACCAGGGAACATTGTCACATTTCTTGGGCTCACTCTGCCATGACAACAACTTCAGGAACACTTTATGATGAAGGATGGACTGAATAATGGCCCAAATAAAATTTTAATTTTCTTTCATTTTAAGCTTATTGAGTACTTATTATGCCTGGTCCTTAAAAAGGATAAAATAATGCTTTCCATTATTCACAAAAGAATTACGTTTGTATGGATACTATTGTGCAATTATTCCATAGATCTCTTCTGTGACACTCAGGAGTTTCAAATGTAGTAAATATAAAATGGGACTTTAAATGTTGATGAAGTCACTAAACAATAAGCATGGATGGTTTAGGAAGAATATTCATTACTGAGAAACAATGGAAATGTGTTTATGGAAGAATCGATCACAGACTCAATACTGGCATTTTTCAGTGGAATTGGTGCATTTCTCCCATTAAACTTGTAATGACTCGGATCCAAAGCCTATTTAATTCATGGATCACTGCTGTAATATTGTGTCGGCATGTACTAAGGGAGTCTTCACCGTACGGATCACTGCAGTGATAGACTGTAATGGTCCCTCATCTACCAAGTTAATGCATATTATCACAGAACACTAATACAGCCTATACTTTATAAGAAATTGCTAACAAACTCTTAACATTATCAGTAGGAGAATTAACAAAAAACCAGAACTAGTTGCTAAGACTTTTTAGAAAAAATATTTACAAAACATAAGATTTCTCCAATTTCACTCTATGCTTACATGATCATTTTTACATTGAGTTTTTCCTAAACTCTATATTGTTAAAAGATACATTCAGCTCTTCTGCTTTTTCTGGACACTTATATGGGTAATTTTCTTTGACCTTTTTAAGAGTAAAAAAGCTACGAATTTGGGGCTGAATAACTAGGAAGTGGAATATTCAGTAAACTAGACAACTCCCAGATAACCCTAGGTGGTAAACTGAGTTTGGTGCCCACCTCCCTCCCCCAGGCAATGGCAAGACATACTACATTACATTTAGTCAAGAGTTTCTGCTGGCATATTAAAACTATTAACATAGGTTACTGAGAACCCTCCTTTTTATAAGAAAAGCAAAGATTCTATTTGATTTGCGCGTGGAGTATTTTAAATTCTCCATAGAATTAAGTTCAGACTATCCTCAATTCACAGTTATTCCAAGAAAAAAAATTACATCATTAAAATGCCAAACAATAACAGTAATAAAGAAATATATGTACAAGATAATACATAAAAGTCATCTCCTTACTTGTTTTCACTTCCTTCTCATCCACTTGTGTTTATAAGACAAAATCTAATAAATAAATAAATCGTGGTAGACCCATGCAATGGAATATTATTCAGAAATAAAAAATGAACAAACAACTGATTCATACAATAGCATGGATGGGTCTAAAGTGCATTTGTTTTAATGCATTTTTAAGTGAAAGAAGTCAGACACAAAAGGCTACATAGTACATGATTCTCTTCATATGACATTCTGGAAAAGGCAAGACTATAAGGATGGAAAACAGATTAGTGTTTGCTAGAGATTAGAGGTAGAAAGAGGGGTAGGGACAAAGGAGAGGCATGAGAAAAAATTTTGAGTGATGAAATGATTCTATATATTATTGTGGTGGTAGAAATACAGCTCTATGCATTTGCCAAAAACCAGAATCGTTCAAAAAGTGTGATAAATAAAATTGACAGACAGCATTTAACCAACTGATCAAGAGTAACATCACCAGTAATCGCTGATAATAATTTGCTGAGAAGTGATGGCCCTACTAAAAATTTATAGCATCAATCTAATCATGAGGAAACATAAGACTAATCTAAATTAAGGAACAAAATGTGATCAATACCCTCAAAAGTATCAAGATAATGAAAGGCAAGAAAAATCAGAGAAACTGTCATAGATTGGAGGAGCCTAAGGAGACATCACAACTAAAGGCAATATTGGATTCTGGATTGGACCCTACAATGAAATAGAGACATTAGCAGATAAATGGTAAAAGCCAAGTAAAGTCTGTAGATTAGTAATCAGTATTGTACCAATGTTAATTTGCTAGTATTCATTATTTCACCATGGTTATGTAAGATGTTAACATTATGGAAACAAAGAAACTGTGAAGGATGTACAGGAACTCTATGTGCTATCTTTGCAACCCTTCTGTAAGTCTAAGTTATTCAAAGATAAATGATTTTAGAAATCTAATGAAAGTATCTGCTGCACTGAAGGGACTATGTTTATGTGTTCAAGTTGCCATGAGGCTAAGAGAAAACCAATAGACACAGAAACATTGCATTGATTTTATAAAATAAAATCTAAAAATCTAATGTGATTTGGATTAAATGCCATCTAACTCCATCTCTTCTCGTAAGATTTTAGAATTAGAACACATTTTCTGCTTTACATTCCTACAAGCAATCAGAGAAATCAACTGTAGTAGTTTATCACTATTGTTTTAATCTCGGCATTAGCAGAGTATTGGCCAGTTGATATATATATAAAGCACAAGGCACAATCAACCCTTCTCAAATCATTACTCTCAAGGTCTAGTCCATGACTCCATTCCTGAAGAGAATCATGGATTCATAGAGTACTTGAAATATAGGAAACCTCAGAGAGATGATTTGATTCAGAAGTTATCAACTGTCTGAGTTTGAACATTGTCTAAGATGTTTGACAACTGCCTCCGAGAAAAGAAGGAGGTCACGTGAGTGTTACTCAGCTCCCTGAAACCCTAGCCTCCTCCCCTTTTCAACCACTGCAACCAGATAACACTTAAGTTTCTTTTGTTTTGTCTAATGGGACTCTACAGAAACTTTTTTAAAATAAAGAATTCTAAGGCTAAAAGAAAAAATTTAAACCACTTCTGTATGTCAACCTTTTAGTTTTTTGTTTTTTTGAAAAAAACAATGAGAGGGAAAGATGTGAAGTGACTTGCCCATGGTCATACAGTGTTTTAATGATAAAGTCTAGAATCCAGACCTCTTAACTTCTAATGCACTATTTCTTTTTCTACAGCTTGTATCCTAACTAAGACCCTCCAAAAGTAGTAACTAAAACTTTTTGGAGAGATCTCCTTAAACTGAAAAGTGTTCCAGGGTCAATTGGGTAATGAAATGCTCAAGTATGATACCAATGTATAATGTCATTGTGATTATCTTCACCTGACTGCAGTGGTAATCAATGCATGATTTAAACATATACCACATACACACATATATACAGCTATACAGAGACATACCCACAAGAATGCTTAAGAGCTTCCCCCTCACATATGTGTGCACCTTGCTCCTTCTCCTAGCAAATGAAAAGTTGTGTCTGAGGAAGAAACATGTTGTTCCTCCACAATCCTACTTCATGAAATCTTAAGTTCCCAATATTTCCTGTGCTCAAACCAACCAATATTTTAACAACAACCACTCATCTTGAAATTTCTGAATCAAGTTGTTAATAGTCAGAGAGAAAGGCAACCCCTGACAGTGACAGCCAGGTCTTGGTACAGCACTCTTAGCTGGGCTTCAGTGTTACCACGAGCTGGACTAGCATTCCCAGCTAGTTCAAGTTCTTCTCTTGTGGAACATCAACAGCCTCACAGAACACCAATATGGGAGAAGGCCACTCTGAACCAGTGATTATGCCAGACAAAAATCAAGGCTACTGAAAATCATGTCTGATCACAGACAGTATCATATACATTTCCAACCATGAAAATGACCAAACATCTTTCTATCCTGGCTAATATGAGTGAATGCTACTTCTTTACCAAACGTAGCTTTAGCCTTGCTTCATTCCTTTTGTTTTTTAGATAAGAATTGTTAAGAAACAGAGTTACCTCTACTTTCTAATGGCATCCAATACACAGCAAAGCCCTGCTTCCTTGAATCCTTCTAAAAAGCAACTAACAGAAGCTGAAATTCTGCAGGGAGTCCCCTCTAAAACCTTCTTACTGAGATATTCCATGGTTCCCCACGGTACATGTTCTCCCTCATTGCAATGAGTCAATAAACCCAACTTTGTTCAACGAGTCAATAAACTCAACTTTGTTCAACTGCAGGTGTGTTCCTGATGGTCTTGGCTGAAGGGCACTGACAAAAGTGCAAAAAGAAGATATTTAATCACACACTTGGAATGACAAATAAGTGACTAGGGGCCATTTTGAGTGTCAGCCCTTTTTTCCTAACATCCTCTTCATTGCCACATGAGAAACAATTAAAACAAAAACAAAAACAAAAACATTTAACAAGAAGAAACTCTTCATCAAGTCAGGGTCTGTAGATTCTATGTCACCTCACAAGCAAGCTCTGGCCTCAGCTCTCTCTTTCTGGACCACTCTAGAGGCTGGAGACTGGTCCCACAGTGACTGTGCAAGACTGTATTCAGGGAGGTTAAGCTGTTCAACTGAGCTGCTACTTGAGACTTACTTTTTGCTCAAATGTATATAGTATTACTGTTTTAATAAGGTTCATTCTGAAGAAAAACCGCACATAGTTTAAACATGAGTTGTTTACTTAGTAATTTTCACTTTGGGTAAAATTACAGTCCATATAGATGGACTATAGGGGAGAAAACAGATCAAAAACCAAAGGAAGATTTAATTTCCTTACATCTGGACAAAAGTTAGAATGGCAAATCCTTGTGTTGTGATAAGAATAGCTCTGTAATAATACACAGTATTTGCCTTTCTCTGACTTATTTCACCAGGCATAATATCCTCCAGGTTCATCCACGTTGTTGCAAATGACAACATTTCATTCTTTTTTAATGGCTGAGTAATATTCCTTTGCATATATATATATGGTATATATATATATACCACATCTTCTTTATTCATTTACCTGTAGATGGACAATTAGGTTGCTTTCATATCTTGGCTATTATAAATAATACTGCTGTGAACATTGGGGTGCATATATCAATATCTTTTCAAATTGGCCTTTTCATTTTCTTCGGATATATATCCAGGAGTGGATATTGCTGGATCATATGGTAATTGTATTTTTAGCTTTTTGAGGAACCGCCATACAGTTTTCCAAGGTGGCTGCACCAACTTACATTCCCACCAACAGTTTACTAGGGTTTCCTTTTTTTCACATCCTCGCCAACATTGTTATTTATGGTCTTTTTAATGACAGCCATTCTGACCAGTGTGAGGTGATATCTTATTGTGGTTTTGACTTGCATTTCCCTAATGATTAGGGATGTTGAGCATCTTTTCACGTGCCTGTTGGCCATCTGTATGGCTTCTTTGGAAAAATATTTATTCAGGTCCTCTGCCCATTTTTAAACTGGTTAAAAAACCTGTTTGATATTGAGTTGTATGAGTTGTGTATATATTAACCCCTTATCAGACATATCATTTGTAAATATTTATGTTATCACTTATATGTGGAATCTAAAAAAAAAAGACAAACAGATGAATGTAACAAAACAGAAACAGACTCACAGATATAGAGAACAAACTAGTGGTTACTGGTCGGGGGACAGGTGGGGGGAGGGCAAGATAGAGGTAGGGGATTAAGAGGTACAAACTACTATATATAAAATAAATAAGATATAAGGATATATTGCATAGCACAAGGAATACAGCCAATATTTTATAATAACTTTAAATGGAGTATAATCTGTAAAAATATTGAATCACTATGTTGTACACCTAAAACTAATATAATGTGTAAATCAATTATACTTTATTTTTTTAAAAGAAGACCAGTTCTGTGGACAAATGATTTAAAACAGCAAACAAACTATCATACTGTAGGTAATATTTTTAGGAGAAAATATTTTGGATTCATAAGAATAGAACAGTTGTTTAACGTGAATAGACTATTTGATTGTCTATGCAGTCACAAGACTTGACATGGAATCTTAGTTTCCGCACAGACTGTTATTGCTTGTTGTGATCTTGAAGAATTTACTTAATCTGTCTAAGCTCAGGTTTTTTCACCCCTAAAATATAAGCTCCACTGGGGCAGAGGTTTTTTTGTTTGTTTCTTTTTATTGGAGTATAATTGCTTTACAATGGTGTGTTAGTTTCTGCTTTATAACAAAGTGAATCAGTTATACATATACATATATCCCCATATCTCTTCCCTCTTGCATCTCCCTCCCTCCCACCCTCCCTATCCCACCCCTCTAGGTGGTCACAAAGCACTGAGCTGATCTCCCTGTGCTATGCAGCTGCTTTCCACTAGCTATCTATTTTACATTGGTAGTGTATATAAGTCCATGCCACTCTCTCACTTTGTCCCAGCTTACCCTTCCCCCTCCCCATGTCCTCAAGTCCATTCTCTAGGTTTTGTCTCTTTTGTTCATTGCTATTTTCCTTGCACCTAGGGCAGTTACTGGATCATAGTAGATACTGAGACATACAATAGAGAGATTTTATAAAATTGTAGCATAGTATCTGGTAAATAGTAGATGTTTAATATATTTTTATTGTTAACTATGATGGTGGTGGTAGTATCATGATTTGGGGCATAAATTTAAAACAAAATATTAAAACACTACTATCAGTTATGTTGATGTAAGCCTCTCAAACAGGAGGAGAGTTTGAATGAATCTCTGTTAGTTGTTGCTAGGTAAAGAGTAGTGCCTTTTAACTGATATATAGGCAAAAAGTGATCTCCACTTGGACATGGAAAGCTACAAGAGAGGAACTGCAAATATTTTATTCTGCCATATATTTCAAACTTATTATCAAAATAATTTTTAATATTCTAAGATTTGTATAAGATGTGAATAGGGAGAATTTTAGAGAAATATAACAAGATGTGCATGAATTTAAAACCTCCTACTAAATTAAAACATTATATTATTGATCACTGTCTAGCTTTTCTTTTCTAGACTCAAGAAACTAGTTAATGTTCTCCAAGTTTTTTATTAGGCATTTGATTTGAGGTAGCTTGCTATCTATGTCCACTCAAGTTTCATCCTAAGCAGTTTGGATTTTTCAGTTTTAGAGATGAGAGTGAAAAATTTAACTGTGTATGGTAGCAGAATATGCCACCCCAAAATATGCCACTTTGGCAACAAGATTATTTTTAGCTAAAGGCAATAGAAAAGAAGCAGATACAAGAAAAGCTCTCTGCCCTCCATCTGCCTAAAAGCAGGACATAAATTTGCCAAGGTGTCCCTTTTCCCCCCTCTACCTGGAAGGACAAAAGTTAATCACCAGAGACAACCTTCAACCTTTATCAGCCCATTGGCATCAGAGGAATCTCCACAACAAACTTTACTAATTAGCCTTATCTTCCATTAGTTCCCCACATATTTGCTTTTCTACAATTTATCACTCCTAGAAAATCAGTCTTTGTCTTTTCACTTATCTGAAAATGTATTGTTCCTTTGCTAAGATGCTCTATCTATACACCCAAGTTCTAACTACCCCTTTCGGCTACTTATCTCTGGATACTCCCATGTGTAAGCACAATGCACCTGCTAACAAACTTTGTTTTTCTCTTATTATCCTGTCTTTTGGAAGTCAAATTTTCAGGTCCCCAGCAGGAGAACCTAGAAAGGTAGTAGGGAAATTATTTTTTCTCCCCTACCACTGCTTTAGGAATAACCACCTACTGTTTGACCTCACATTTTTCAAACCAACTTAAGGAACTACAAACTATAGAGGGTGAGTCCCCAAGGTAAGTGGCTGGCTAAATAAATATCTAAAATTGCCTGAGGTTATCACTACTTCAATGACAGTCTGATGCTTGGTCTCCTGGAACAAACTAAACTGTTCTCTGTTTTGATAACTTAGCCTTTTCTAACACTCTCTATTGATCGCTGGTAACATTTATTCACTTACTGGCAACCTATGCAGAGGAACATTGCCAAATTCAATCTGTAAAAGAAGCTGTGCTATACTACCGCCCCTCCCTATAACTCTCTTATTCCAAATGTTCTTTTTTTTTTAAATTTTATTTATTTATTTATTTATTTATGGCTGTGTTGGGTCTTCATCTCTGTGCGAGGGCTTTCTCCAGTTGCTGCAAGTGGGGGCCACTCTTCATCACAGTGCGCGGGCCTCTCACTATCGCAGCCTCTCTTGTTGCGGAGCACAGGCTCCAGATGCACAGGCTCCAGACGCACAGGCTCAGCAATTGTGGCTCACGGGCCCAGCTGCTCCGCGGCATGTGGGATCTTCCCAGACCAGGGGCTCGAACCCGTGTCCCCTGCATTGGCAGGCAGATTCTCAACCACTGCGCCACCAGGGAAGCCCTCTTATTCCAAATGTTCTTACCCACACTTTCTATTGAATACTCTGAAGTATATAGTGCTCTACAAAGTAGAGGCAAACTTCTTCTCAATCTCTTGACTCATGAAAGTGATTTATTATTATGTATTAGGCATCAGGTAAATAATACAAAATACGTCACCATCAAAACATTGTGTTCTTCTTTTCCATGTATATTTGCATTTGGAAGAGTGAGAAATTCCTTTTCCCATCTGTCTTTAACCATTTGTTTGTTTTGATCCCCCCAAATTTAGGAGAGGTGAGACAAATTAAATGAGAGAAAGAGATTTCAACACGAGTGGATGTAAGATCTGCAAAGGTAGAAGCAAGCCATAGTAAGTTACTTAGAAATTCATTAATTCACTCTTTGAATGCTTAGATTAATTGCATCAAAATTAGTGTTTGCCTCTGGAACATCTAGGTGGTGATAAATTTATTAAATGTCTTTTATCCTGACAAATCCTAAATTGCCAAATGTTGTTTTGTTTATGTGTGTAAATATATGCAAAGTAATTCAAACTTTACTTTGAAAGTTTTCAACTTTATTTATCACTAAAATTGCCTGTCAGCCCCAGAAGAGACAATGAGGTAATTTGTTAATGGGTAGAAGTGGAGTCCAGGGAGACATGATTAACCTGACTAAAGGCCATGGGGATTTCTTACATGTAGATCCACAGGTTAATGTTCACCTTTCATGATCCTCTAAATTATATCTTGCCTCCTAATCAGCTAGGCTTAAAATATTCTGTCTCTTACTACTGACAAGGTCCAATTTATTAATTCTCCCACCTTAAACATACAAGACCAAACATATCTTAGTAGATATGCAGACCATGTGCTATTAAATCGTTATGTTATTTAACAGAATCTCAAAAACTCTTGTCCCTGAATATCTTAGAGAAGCTGTGTTATGAACAAGCTGTGCTATAAACAGGCTCAGTAAACAATATGCCTCACATCTAATAGTAATACCTAAAATTTATTGAGTACTTACTCTGTTCTAAGCACTTTATATGTATTAATTCATTTAATGCTTATAGCAACCTTACAAGATAGCTACTATTTTTATGCTCACTTTGCAGATAAGGAAACTGAGGCATGGAAATCTTGGGTACCTTGCCCAAGGTCACACAACTAATAAGTGGCAGAGCCATATTCATGTTTAAACCCAGGCAGACCAGTCCCACAGCTTGCATTCATAATGTTAGACTGCATTTCTTATAGTAACAAATATGTTCCCAATATATGTAGATGCTGCTATGATTAATAAAGTATGAATAGTAGAGAAGTAGGTACTGATTCTTAGAAGCCAATAGATATTGAAACTGAGGGCTGATCTGATGAGGCCCTCCAAACCTAACCTGCCTTGCTTGCTTTTAGTCTCTTGCTTTTAATAGATATTAAACTAAACTCACACTAGTTTCCTTAAAGACAACACATCTGACTTTTGGGTCACTATAGTAATGGTTGCTGAAGTTGTTGTTCAGGAATATGGAGCTAGTTCTTGTCCAGTTTAGACCAGTTGAGACCATTGACCATTCAACTGGGTCCTCATGAGTGTCCCATGAATGACATTTTGACTTCAGAGGGCCAAAAACTCCACCCTCAGGACATGCTAAGGCTTCCATTTTCTGAACACACATTGTGTGAAGAGCCATGAAGCCTGACTATGCTTGCTCAGACCATCAATTACCTCTCTTTTCTTACCTCCAATATCCTTCCCCACACCTCAGATCACCCTGCCTCTTCATTCCATAAATATCCCTAAACCCTATCTTCAGGGAGGTGGAATTGAGATTTGTTCTCTGGTCTGCTCACTTGGCTGCCTCATAAATAAATCTTTTCTCTGCTGCAAACCTTGGCATCTTGGCATTTGGCTTGCTGTACATCAGGCAAAGGAACCTGGTTCAGTAACAATACCATCAGTATTACTACTTTTATGTTGTAGTTTCTTGAAATTGCTTTGGCCTTCAAAATGAGGTTTTTATCCTCAAAAGTCTGGAAACTGTGGGCCTAGCACAATTTATCATATTCAGTGAGCCTCTTCTTCATCTACAATAATAACCAGAGACTGAATTCTCCAGGAAGAGCCAGTGGGAGTTATTCTCTGGTTATCTCTGGAGAATGAGTGAAGGTCATCTTGGCTGGGAACAGGGAGAAAAATATGAAAGAGTGAGCTTCCAAAACAGAGAGCAAAGGGAGAAGCAGAGGTAGGGCAGATTAAACACCAAGGTAGAGGTCCGTGTGGAAGCTTGAGCCAATGCCTGTACACCACGGGTCACCACCGAGGTGAGAATTGTGTCTCATCCACTGTAAGGCATCTATCCAACAGATGTGGAATAAAGGCCTTTTGTCCACAGATGCTTTCAAAGTCTTGGATCATTTAGCATTCGTATATCCCACTAGAACAGTTAAAATCACAGTATAGTTACGTGAGGGATAGGGCAGTGATAAAACTCACTCCTTATTATAATTACACAACTATAATATATACTATTACTTTCAATATATTTGAGAATTCTTGGAAGACAAACCTTTTCTAGGGCAAAAAATAGCTGGGACAATTTTCTTATTCTGTTGAGTTTTTTTATTTCTACTTGCTATATCTCCTTTCTATTTTTCAGAAATATGGTAAAGATTATACCATAATTAATGGAAAAACAATTGCATGTGTGAAAACAAGAGTAAAGATTCTCCTACAATAAATGAAAAAATATGGTGGTTTTGAATTTTGACTTAGAGTATTCAGGACATGATTTTAATCACATCCCAGACTTATAGACACTTGCATTATATTGCCATAATGCATGTTTAACACTGTAGAAAAAGTGTTGCTACCAAGCCAGCTATAAGAGTTTTCTACACAAGTACTAGCCACCATGACTAGCACTGTTCACGTTCCATTTTTCCCTTATGACATAGGCCAGGGTAACGGAACTGATGCACACGTTCTTCCTGCTTGTATCATTTCTTTCACTGATCCAGATACATAATATTAGGGTCTCATAATTAAGTCCAATATTTGCCCACTAACTAGTCTATGAACTGAAAATGATATGAATGGCTAATCAGCCTAAAATGATCTGAGTACGCCCATTCGTTCCATTCCTGTTTGGCTTTCTTGCTGGCTGAGCTTTTGTGACCTTTTGAAAAATGGCTGCTTGATCTAAAAATGTGTTTTATTTCTAGGTAGGGGACTATGTCAACTTCCATTTCTTATGGAATTCACAGCGAACAGTCCAGCATAGCAAGACATTTCTTACATTCTTATTTGCTTGTTCTTTCCCACCACAAATTTTAAAACAACCAACATCCCAATCTCTACTTACATCTTGTGGCCTCAGCAATTGGGTTTTCAATTTCTACAGGTTTCCTTTTATGGAGCACAGCCATTTGCTGTAGAACAGTACATTTAGTTTTCCACTCGTGTAGCTTTGAAAGAAGAAAGTGTACCTATTTCTTGAGGCCTTCTCAGCTAAGTGAATTTGGCTCCATCTTCCCCAGCTTTTAGTTCTTCCATTAGTGTTAGAGGATGCTTCAGTGAAATGTACTTGTATTCCATATAATGGAGGTACCCTTACTCTCACTTTGATGCTGAGAATATTAAAACTGGATTTCCAGAATTGTAATTGTAAATTTTCCCAGAAAAATTAGAATCAAACTCATATTGTTATTGTTATATTAATTTAGCAGTAGATAATTTTTAAAGAAATATGTATATTGTTACTAATTAATCTGGCAAAAACTATGATAATTTTAGCCCTGATAGAATCACTTGATTAGAATTACCCCAACTGAGGTGACTCTAATGATGATACCTGATGTGTCAAGAGTCTTAGTTTTCAATGAAAGTTAGACTCAATAGTACTTTTTTTTTTTTTTTTAATGGCAAAATAAACATATGTTCTCTGGAGGTCATAGAGCCACAACAGAATAGAAATATGGATCTAGGCCATTAGGAGATATAATGAAATTATTTCATTTTCCACTCACATTCATTTTGAAAAAAAAATTAAATTTTAAAATTTTAATTTATCAGTCTTTCTGTATCAAAGATGTAGCATTAGATATTCCCCACACTATTTCTAAATGTGTTGATATTTGCTCAACTACACATTTAAATTAAAATGAAATGTTTAAAATGTTTGTTTCCTGTGTGTACTTCTGGTCATGGAATCTCAAAGATAAAATAATAAAATACATCTGTATTAGTAAGCATTCTCCATTCTTATTAGTAAGTAAGTCTCTCAAAACAGAGATTTATTATGGGGAATTGGCTCATGCAATTATGGAGGCTGAGTAGTCTCACAGTCTACCATGTGCAAGCTGGAGACCCAGGAAAGCTGGTGGTGTAATTCGGTCTGAGTCCAAACACCTGAGAAACAGGGGAGCCAATGATATAAATCCCAGTCTGAGGGCAAGAGAAGATGAGATGAGATATCCCAGCTCAACAGAGACAGGAAAAAGGAGCAGATTCCTTCTGTTCTGCCTTTTGTTCTATTCAGACCCTCAATGGATTAGATGATGCCCACAAAATTTGGGGAGCATAATCTACTTTACTGAGTCCACCAATTCAAATGCCAATCTCATCTGGAAACACCCTCAGCAGTATACCCAGAAATAATATTTAATCCAGGCACCTCATGGCCAGTCAAGTAGATATACAGAATTAACCATCACACATTTTATGTTATAAATGAGGAAACAGAACCTAATTCACTAGGCTTAATCTCTGAGAATGTTAGTGATGGCGTTAAACATAGATACTGGGCTTCTCATTCCTGATCCAGAGTTCTTTAATATGTCTCTCTTTTTTTCCTTTTTTCTTTTTTTTTTCTGAAATCTCCTATGGATGCTTGTCAATTTAGACATTTACTTTAAATGAGAATTTGAGTTTTTAAAATAGGGTGTTTCATCATGGAGCAAAAGGTCACAGTCAAACTCCAAATCCGAACTTCTGACATGGGATTGTAACAGAAAAAATACCATTTGTAGAGATGGGAAGATGAGACACAAAGAAAATAAACTATCCTCCCAAAACCCATACATTAGCAAATATCTGATGCCTAAATTATGTACATTACAATTTAATATTCACAACATATCTGTCCCAAACTCTTCCTTAGTGTATGACCTGCTTCAAGTGCTACAAATATTCACCATCAGGTGCTTTTTCATTTTCTCTACCATATGTATCCACTCATCTGTAGTATGGCATCTGTGACCTAAGGATTTGTCTCAAAAGATAAGAGAGACTAACAATTTCTTTTAGTCAAAGATGTTTCAGGTAGTATACTAAACATTTAATATAGAATATTCTCACCACAATCTACAAGATAGGTATCATTTCCTTTTAAAAACAAGAAAGATGAACCCCACAGTTATACAGATGACAGAATTCACTGTATATAACAGTAAAAATTTGAAAACTGTTTTCATGTTTAAAAAAATGAGTCAACTGTGGTAAGCCCACCTATAGTGATGACTATGAAAAAAGTGGAGCACAATGAAAAATATTTGAGCATATTATTATTAAAAAGAATACATGAAAGTGTATGCAAGCTCTCATTTCAAATCTTTAGAAATTTATGTAGGAAAAAGGACAGAAATTCAATGAAAATATAATAAATAATTCATAGAATTAGAACAAGTAAATCCAAAAGGAGATGTATTAGAGTGGGCAAATAGGGCAAATTTTTCTTTATTATATTTTCTGATTGATTTTTATAATGTAGATACATCACTTTCACACAGGTAAAAATTCTGTTCTGTGAAGAACTAAAATGCACTAAAATTTAGATAATACCAAAGATAAAAGTATCTGAAAATAAATTTTATTGATTTTAGGTATTTTTTAAAATTCTGACATGTAGTATCATTTTGTCTCATACTTATTCATAATAATAGTTCCAATATTATATTAATACTTAATTTAAATTTTCTCAAATTCTATCTTATAATTATTTGTTTAATTTTTTTCCTGGTAATATTGCATAATAGGAATATATGGAATGATTTTTCCCATGTAAAATACTACCCTAGAACAAAGGTCAAACTGCTGCCTGAAAATTTTTTAGATGCCTAGATTAGCCTTCACTTTCATTGTGATGAGGGTGAAAACATACTATTTTGGGAGCTGTTCCTCCTTTATCCTTTACTTTTACATGCAGCTGCATAGTAAATGAGTTTTAAAAACAATTTCAACCAAAACCAGCCTTCTCTGTAATGAATAGGAATGAAAAATAGAAATACTGAAAGATTTTGTCTGGCTTGCTTTTTAGTTTTCCTATTGGCACAGAAATAATTTGGCTGCAAACCATCTCTTCTTCATAGCATGCATGACTGTTTTGTCCATTACTTTTCAATTGAAAAAAGAAAAATGTTTAAAGATAGAAATAGGAAGGTGACTTTTGTTTGTAGATGAGAGTCTCTTTTGTGGCACTTGGGCTTAAAATCATTGTAGAAAGAAAAATAGTTCAGTAATAGCTCAGGGGTTTGGGCTGTGGTAAAGAGAAAGAGAAAAACAAAGGGAAGGAGAACCTCTGAGAGATGTTTAAGGCCAGAATCACGCATTATTGGCCAGGTTTTCATTTGGTCCTTTTTGGACTGTGATGAGAAAGACCTGGAAACACTTTAAATGCCATATGATCAGGCATTTAAAGATAGGGTTCCTTAGCAGAGCAGTGGGTCTAAGGATTAAACTTTAGGGTAGGTGACCAAAGAGAGAGATTGAAAAAAGATGGCAAATTAGTATAGACCATTGAATCCTACAAATCTTAAGCCATTTAGTCTAAATGGATGAATGTGGCTTCCTGTTAGCAGACTATCCCTCTTACAGATAATAATTATAATATCTGAACAAAATGTAAAAATAATAATAATAATAATAACACATTGGAGAATGACCAAAAAAGGCAAAAACTAGAAGGGATTTGATTCTTGAAGAAAAAAAAATACATGCGATAGAACTCACATTTATATTGCTTTTCCCCTGAGGGGATTCTCAAGTCTCTATAGAGTTGGCAAATAGAACTCAAGCAAAAAGTTACAGCTTTTTTTTTTTTCACTTTATTTTATTTTACTTTACTTTTATTTTACTTTGTTTTGTTTTATTGCTTAAGGTGTCAAAGGAAGTAATTGTGCCTACCAAAATGGTGAAAATTATGGGAAGAAATCCCATAAAGAAGGGATTCACAATGGAGGAAGACCCAAAATTATCATACATACTTCCCATATACTCTTGGCTGACCCCTGAATGGCAAACACATAAGGAAGACTTGAAAAACCTTAGAGGAAAACAAGAGTTAGAAGGCTGAAAGAACTGAGCAGAGATCTCAGGGATTTCCCACTGCATAAGAGTGTGGAGTACAAATCCTTCCACGTCAGAGGGACTTGTTAAACACCTCAGGTCTTTGCCTTACAGCAAGGTGTTTACATAAAAACAAGCCTCCATGAATTCAAAGTGATCAGGCAACTAGTTTAACTGTCTGAGAGAACAAAAAGCAAGACTCTTCAGAGGAAGATAACAGAATCAGCAATCTACAATAAATCAGAATTTACAGAAAAAAAAATAGCAGATAATTAAATAAGCATAAAAATATAACCAATTATCACCTACACACACAAAAGCAGTCAACAGAAAAAGATACAATATGACTAAAATATTAGAATTAGCAGACAAGGAATTTAAAGTAGCTATTAGAATTAGGCTCAGTGTAGTAAAGCAAAAACTATCCTTACAATGAATAAAAAATAGGAAATCTTAGCATAGAAAATGGAAACTATCTTTAAAAGGACTAAATAAAAATTCTAAAATGGAAAATTACAATATATAATATGAAACTTTTCCTGATGGACACACAAGCAGACTGGAGAGAAACAAGAATTGAACAGTAAAATTAAAGACAGATTAATAGAAATGACTTAGTCTAAAGAACTGAAAAGTAAAAGATTGAACAATAAACATCAGGTTCTAAGTGACCTGTCTGGCAATATGCATCAATCTAACGTATATGAAGTAGAGTCTTAGAAGGAAAGAAAGGAGAGAAGTAGATTTAAAAAAATATATTCAAAGAAATGGTCAAATATTTACTAAGTTTTGTTAAAGTATCAACCTGCAAATTCATAAACTTAAATTAAATACAAACTGGGTTAATACAAAGAAAATCACACTTGGGTATATTATTGTCACACTGTTGAAAAACAAAAACTTGAAAACAGACAGACATAAAGAGTTAAATAACACACAAAGGAATAAATATATATATGAGAGCTGGCTCTCACCTGAAGCAATAAAAGCCAGAAGACAAGGGAACTATATCTTTGATGTCCTATAAAATATAAGTCAATTCTGAATTCTCTTTTCCATAAAAAATATAATTCAAAAATTAAGGAGAAATAAAGTCATTTTCAGATATGTGAAAGTTGAGAGAATGTATCACCATCAAACATCAGATCTGTATTATTAAAAAGTGGAAAAGGGAGTGTACAGGCTAAAAGTAAATATACAAGATGAAATATAAATCTACAGAAAGAAACAGCACTGGAAATGATAAATATGTGAGTAAATATAAAATCAAAATTCTCTCTTAATTTCTTTAAAGGACCTATGCCTGTTAAATGCAAAAAAGTATAGCATTATATTGTTGGATTTATGATGTATGTAAATATAAAATGTATTAAAACAATAACACAAAAGACAGGAGGATAATAAGGTACAATATTAATTCTAAGTAGACTGATAAATTAAGGATACATATATAATGCCTAGAGAGACCAGTAAAGATAACACAGAGGTATATAATTAAAGTTAATGGAAGAATCAAACTAGAATATTAAACTGGAATATTAAACTCATATTTTAAAAGGGCAGGAAAGAAGGAACAGAGAAATAAAAATGAGATGGGACAAATAGAAAACAAATGGCATAGTGATAGGCTTTATTCAAACTGAATTAATAATTAGGCTAAATGTAAATTACTAAACACCCCAATTAAAAGGAAGAGATTCTTAGATTTGATAGGGGAAGCAAAACCCAACTAAATGCTGCCCATAAAAAAAGCATTTTAAATATGAAGAAATAGGTTAAAAGAAAAATATATACCATTCAAACACTAATAATAAGAAAACTAAACTGGGTATATTCATAAGCAAACTGTGAGCTCAAGACAAGGAATATTGCTAGAAATTAAGAGGAACATTTTATAATGATAAATGAGTAAATTCATCAAGAAGACATAACAATCTTAAATGTGTATGTACATTAGTAACATTAATAACAAAGGTTCAAAACACAAGGAACAAAAAACAAAAATTAAGAGAGATAAATCAACAGTCACAGCTGGAAGTTTAAACACATCTTTCTCAGAAATTGATAAAAAAAAAGCGCTAGACAAAAAAATAGAAAATTTATAGAATTTACAACATCAAACCACTTGTTCTAACTGACATTCATAGAACAAACATTTCATCCAACAAAGGTAGAAAAAATCATCTTTAAAAATACACATGAGATGTTCAGCGAGATTGGCCATATCTGGCCAAAAAGATAAATCTTAAATGGCAAGATATTCACATTTAGTTCACATCAAAATTCAATTAGAAATCAATAAAGTTAAGTTTAAAAATTAATAATAACCTAGATATCTAAAAAAGCTCCAAATATAAGAAAATTAAACAATCTAAACTATATCCTAAATTACATGGATCTAAGAAGAAACCACAAAGGTACTAGAACTCATTTATGATTTAATGATAATTAATAATAAAAATACAGTATATCAAAATTCACAAAATGAAGTGCTTAGAAGGAAATTCATAGCTCTACAAACTTATACTAAAAAAGGAAGAAAAGTCTAAATTAATGACAAATTATCGCTTTAGGAAACTAGAAAAAGAAGAGCAAATTATACATAAAGTAAATAGGCAAAAATAAATAATAAAAATAAGAACAGAAATTAAAGAAACAGAAAACAAAAATAGCTAGACTGGTCTAGAAATTAAGAGAGAAAAAACAAATTAACAAGTAAGGAATTAAAAGATGCCACTGCAGATACTAAAGATATAAAAATGATGACAAAGCAATTGCATGACAATAAACTCAATGTCATGGATTAAATGTGAAAAATGGAAGAAAAAAAAAAACGCAACTCACCAAAACTAACACATGGAAATTGAAAATATGAATAGTCCTGTATCTATTAAAGACAATGAAATTTTTATCTAAAACCTCAATCCAGAAGATTTCAATGACCAATTCTATCAAATATTTCAGGAAGAAATTATGTCAATCTTATAGAAAATCCTTCAGAAAACAGAAAGTACACTCCCCAACTTATTTTCTGAGACCAGCATAACTCTGATGCCAAAACCTGGCAAAAATATTGCCACAAAAGAAAATCACAGACCAAAATCTCTCATAAATATGGAAACAAATTCCTTAACAAATTATTAAAAAATAGAATTTAGCAATACATAAAAAAATACATCAAGGTTTATCCCAGGGATAAATGGTCGGCTTTATATTTGAAGATAAATGTAATCCACCATATTAACAAAATACAGAGAAGAAAATCACATAATCATTCCCACTTCAAATAAAGCACTTGATTTTATTAAAAAGAAACTCAGAAATCTAAGAAGAGAAGGAAGCATTCATTACTTATATACGACATACGTAAAAAACCTACAGCTAATATCATACATAATTTTAATACGAAATATTGAACCCTTTCTCTCTAAGATTGGGAGCAAGGAACATATGGTTATTTTCTATTTCCTTTCATCATTATTATGATACACCTAGCTAATACAAATGCAATTTTAAAAGACATGAAGATTGTAAATGAAGAAATAAAAGTTTTTATATTTGATGAGGGCATACACACTTATGCCCTCAAAGTCCTAAGGAAATCTACCCCCAAACACACAAGAACTGTATTGGTTTTCTAGGGCTGCCCTAACAAAATATCACAGTCTCAGTTGCATATACAACAGAAATTTATTTTCTTAAAGTTCTGGAGGCTAGAAGTCAAACACAAGGTGTGGGCAAGTTTGGTTTCCTCTAAGGCCTCTCTCCTTGGCTTGTAGATGGCAAACATCTCACAATGTGTGTGCATACTTAGTGTCTCTTTGTGTATCCAAATTTCCTATTCTTACAAGGACACCAGTCAAATTGGATTAGAGCCTATTGTAAGGGCCTCATTTTAACTTAGTCACCCTTTTCAAGACCCTATCTCCAAATACACTCATTCTGAGGTACTGAGGGTTATGCTTCAACATAATTTTGAGAGAACATAATTCAGCAGATAATCAGAACTAATAAGTGAATTTACCAATTCTGAAGGGTATGATCAATGATATTTCAATACATTAGCAGCAAAAACAAATAGAAAATAAAATTTTTTTAAAAAGACAAAAATTTTCATTTATAACAGCATTAAAACCAGAAAATATGTATATAAAAATTAACAAAAGATATGCAATATGATACTGAAAAAAATGAACTGCTCATACACACAACATGGATGAATCTTAAAAACATTATGCTGAGTGGAAGAAGCCAGACATAAAAGAATATATACTGTATTATTCTATTTATATGAAGTTCAAGAGGAGGAAAAACTACTCCATAGTAACAAAGACCAGAACCATGTTTACCTATTTGACTCTGGATTCTCTTGAAGGAAGATGAGGGAGTTTTCTGAAGTGAAGTATATGTTCTGTATCTTGACTGTGTGGTGATTAGACAGATATTCATTTATCAAAACTCAATGAATTATACACTTAGGATCTGTTCATTCACTATACGTAAATTTTACTTCTATTGTGTGTGTATGTTTGTGTAAAACTGGAGTGACATATAATACCAATTTCCAGGGAGTGACATATAATACCAATTTTTATATACTACAAAAATTATGAGAATTAGCTTTGAAATCAGACAAAGAGAACTGTAATCCCAGGTCTGTCACCTCCCATTTTGTAGCACTGGATGATCTACATAGCTTGTCTGCTCTCCAAGCAGAAAACTGGAGTGATCACAATATCCATCACATAGAGTTATCCTGAAGATTAAATAATATAATGTATGGAAAGGTTTAGAACAGTGACTAGCATATAAGATGTGCTCAAGAGTAGTAAAAATTGTTATGATTAAGATGCAGAAGATTGTTTTTAAAAAGGGAAATAGTGGTTTCTCCCTTAGACTGAATTGTCTTCTAATTGTCTTCTAATGCACGATATCCACAAGCAAAGAGAGAGAGAGATGGATGAAGGATAAAAGAAAAATGGATTGGAGAAGCTGCTGCAATTAAGGCAGAAAGCTAACATTAGCATAATCGAAGGAGACTGAGGGATTCAGTGACATTTCTCAGGGATATTGTGAGGATTAAATGAGGTGCGACATGAAAAATTACTTGGCTGGTGTCTGGACTGAGTAAATCCTCAATAAGTTTCTAAAATGAATTTATTTGTATTCATACTTAACTTTTTCCAAAACACAGATACTGATAAACATAACAAAGCTTTTTTAAAAAGCTTTATTTTATTCAGAAAATATACCATATAAACTATTCCCTCTGAAGCCCGCGTGCCTAGAGCCCGTGCTCCATAACAAGAGAAGCCACCACAATGAGAAGCCCACGCACCACAACAAAGACCCAACGCAGCCAAAAGTAGATAAATAAATAAATTTATAATAAATAAATAAATAAACTATTCCCTAATAGTTCATCCCAATTAGCTGGTATTCATGTTTTCACAGGATGTATTTGGAGCTGATTATAAAACTTACTTATGTGGTGGCCTTAAAAATTTATCCTTTGATATAAATCCATATATCTGAGTAAAAGATGTTTTACTTTAATAGTTACTCATCTATAGTTATTCCATTTTAGTTTTCCCCCCAATCAAAGCATTTTAATCATCCCTGTTGCTTCTGCAATCTATTACCCTTTGTTTAGTTCTAAAGGTTCATGACACTGTTCAGATTTCAGCCAGTTTCGATTAGCTTTTGAATTTTTAAACCACTGAAAACTCTGTCAAATTGTTATACTGAATAGCTACTGAAGGACTTAGTATATAATTCAGTCTGTTCAGAAATTCTCTTAATCATGCTGCTTATCATAAGTTATTTTGAGTATGTGATTTTGACATAATTCCTTTTATTTCCCCCTCAATAAAATAATTAAACCTAGTTTTCTATTCTATTTTTGGCCAACTTATGATCATTTATAAAATAAATTTGTATACTCTGAATTATTAGTATTTGCATTTTTTAGTAATTGGGTTTTTTATTTTTTAAAAACAAAACCTCTTCAATATTGATCTATTTCAATAATCAACAGAGCCTTTTCAAACCAAGGGTCAGGGAAGAGTCAAGTGGGGATGATTCTTTCTCAAGTGGAAATATTAAAAATCAGTTATCACTTTTACTGCTCACCCACAGACCTCTCAAATAGCAACAGTGAAAAAAATTAAAACTATCTTGTCTTCTCTATCACAGAATAATTTGAGAAAAGTAGGTAGAAAATAAAGAAATTCTGGAAAGATCTGTCAAAAACCACATATAATTCCTCAATGCTACTTTCCATTAAAATTAAACCAACTAACTTTAGGGTTTAGAAACATATTTCATGAGCAGATAAGGATAAGGTATGATATAATTCATACAAACATATTAATAAAGAGAGATTTCCTGGGACACCAATCACCATTTTATTCCTAACAGTCTTGAAAAAAAGAGACAACAATTCCAAAATGGAGTCCTTGTGCTAAGCCCACATCAAAAGACCAAGGCTTAATACCTAACTTAATTGCAGTTACAACCTCCCCCAGGAATGCAGACTTAACCTGTCAGTCTGGAATTTTCTGGTCAGCACCAATGAGGTAATCTGCCACATAGGCCCTTTTCCATCAACCAAAGGAAAATGAGGTCATCTGCTCTCTCCTTTTCCCTCCACCACTTGCCTTTAACAACCTTCCATACTGTACACCTCCTTGGAGCTTCTCTCTACTTGCTAGATGGGATGTTGAGTCATGACTCATTCAATAAAGCCAGTTAGGTCTTTGAAACTCACTTAGTTGTATTTCTGTTACTTAACAGTGTGATTATATCCCCTAAAATCATTTTTACATTAATATACTTAAGAATTTCCTTTTTAAAAAAATGTTTGAAATATGTTAACTTTTATAGGCCAATGTAAAATTTAGCTCAGACACATTCCATTTTAATATAACTCAAATTAATTACAGATTTCTTTAAGGTTTCATTCATCATTGCTAGTCTTTTTCTTCCATATGTAGATGATAGATAGATGATAGATAGATAGATAGATAGATAAATAGATAGATACTAAACTTTTCTTAGTATGTGGCAAAGGATCAGCAAGACAAAGCTGTTCTTTTTATAAAATACCTTAATTCAACTGTTTTTATGAGTATTATTGAAGCTCAGAATTCTTACATATCGACTGAAAGAAAAAAAAAAGCACAATGTAAAAGCTGTGAGTCGAGTTTATTCAGTGTCTTACTGAGGACTATAGCCTGGGAGACAGCCTCTCAGAGAGCTCTGAGAAACTGTTCCAAAGAGGTAAGGGGAGGGGGCAGCACATTTGTGATTTTGGCAAAGGGAGTACACGTAACCAAGCACACATATCAGTAGAAGGTTGCCACTAGTCACAAGGAACAGATATCTTAGTTAATGGTTTTAGAACTTTTCTAAGTATGGGAAGATAGAAGAATCCAGGTTTATAAAATTTTTCTCCTGAAAATATCTAACTATCTGAGGGACTGTTCTGCCAGTTTTTCTCAGAGCACAGAGTGCCTCATTCCTGATCTCCGCCCTGAACTCTTTTCAGGGTGTGTTGAAGGTAAGTGGCTGCAGTGGCTAAGGACTCAATCCTTGTAGAGTCAGATGGTGAGTGACATTCTTTAGTTGGCAGACATAAAAAGACTATATAATGGTGAGTTAAAAAGAAAAATCTAACTTCTGTCCTTCTTTGTGGTTAATGTTTTTTGTTCTAGTTTGTTTTAGTCTACACTGGGTGTTCTAAGAAAGAATAATATTCATGCACTTCCTTTCCATGGCCCCTTCTTAAGCAGGAGAGGCCATCACTGTGCCTCTAAAGTAAAATAATTTTTTAAAGATAAAATCATGGCTCTCATACAAATACAAAACTAATGGTTGTCAAATGCTATATTTAACTCCTCAGTGAGGGAACCAGTAACATATTAAAACTCTTAAAATTGTCATATATAGGCAATCAGGAATTCTGAAATGAATTTACAAATAGATGCAAAACTGGTCACTACCTATAGGGCAATAATCAATTACATTCAACCTGACACATTTCATTTGTATTTCTGTGGACAAAAATTACTTGTATTATTATCAGTTTTCTGAAAATAGCTATGTAAAATAGCTCAAAGAAAACGAAAGGTAAAGAAAGCCGAGAGGGTTGCACTAAGTAGAATTACTAATCTTGTTTGACCATTTCAAAGTCCTTCACTATTTTTTTCTGACACTAAAATGTCCTTAAAAGTCTCCTTAAAAGTCTTATTAAGCTCCTTAAAGTTGTGTTCTAATTAGAGCTGAAATAAATAGCTTTAGTTTTCAAGACTATAGGTAGTGATAGGATGGCATTTTATGTCTCACACAGAGTTCATAGAGTGTATTGGAAAAAGGAAGTAGTTTCCTATATGTGAGAGAGAGAACAAGATTTGGGGAGTTTCCACAAAGGGTAGAAACAAGTGTTCTTAGGGGAAAAGGTAATGAGTGTTGATGGAGTGGGAAAGTTATGAAAGCAGAGACCAAAGAGGTATGGTTGGGTCTGCGTCAGCAGGCAGCATGGCTGTGAGGGACAGCACTAACTCATGCAGAGCAGCTGAGCCCAGCATGGAGTTGCGTGTTCTATCTGATGCAGTGGTACGGACTGCAACTCCCACAGACTAGGAATGAGCCCTACTCCTAGCTTTCGGATCCATGTAAGCCCAGAGTTCTTGACTAGAGGAAGGTATCTTAAAAGCCTACATCTCTATTCTAACCCCCGGACTCAGGACTCAACAGCTGGCTTCATTTGACTTAAAAAGTAGAGTAATGTGACATTTTTTTTTTTTAATTTTATTTATTTATTTATTTATTTTTGGCTGTGTTGGGTCTTTGTTTTTTTTGTGCGAGGGCTTTCTCCAGTCGCGGCAAGCGGGGGCCACCCCTCATCACGGTGCGCGGGCCCCTCACCACCGTGGCCTCTCCCGTTGCAGAGCACAGGCTCCAGACGCGCAGGCTCAGCAACTGTGGCTCACGGGCCCAGCCGCTCCACGGCACGTGGGATCTTCCCAGACCAGGGCTCGAACCCGTGTCCCCCGCATCGGCAGGCAGACTCCCAACCACTGCGCCACCAGGGAAGCCCTACATTTTTGAAACTCAAATATAGTATAATAAATCCATTCTCACTATAGTATTAAGCCTTTGGTGAGTGACATTACAAGAAAGGATTATTTGTTCTGTGGTTACTTTCACTTTCAAGGCTGATTTAGAACAGATTTCTTATTTTGGGAAAATAAAGATAGGAAATATAATATTAAAACACATAATTATATTGCAGAGTATGTATAATAAACTGTTCCCTAAAAACCTTGCAAGTTTAGGATTTTTTTCTAATTATTTCAAGATTAGAGATTAGTAGTCTGTTAAGGAAATTTAATAATGGATGTGAATAAATGAGCTTTTCCTACCAATCTATGAAATTTTCATCATTCATAGCTTCACGAAAGAGAACATATTTCTAGAAAAGCCAACATGTTTCTTTTATAGATATTTCGGAAAACAACATGAGTTACCAGAATAATATTATCCCCTTAAATAGATATAACATCATTTATATCTATACACACACTTAGTGGTTGATTCATACACCCATTCAATAAATATTTATCCACTGATTTCTGGGTGTCAGACAGTGTGCTGGGAACACAGCAATGGACTAAACAGGCAAAGTCCCTGCTCTCACAGAGCTAGTATTTCAGTGAAGAGAAAAAAAATGGAAATAAATGGAGAAAAAGTAAGTGTACAAAGAGGATGTAAGTATCAAGCAATGGAGAAGAAAATTTATTGAAGTGCTCAGGGGAGGATTTAGTGAAAAAGTCACAACTGAGCAAAATTCTAAAATTGTGGAAACAGAGATATATGCAGATTGCTAGGCAAAGAGATCTGCAGAAGAGAGATTAAAAAAAAAAAAAACTAGGAGCAACAACAAAAACAACATATACCCTGAGGATGGAACATGAAGCACGCCTAGAATGTTTAGGAACAGCAAAGACGTAAGTATGGCTGGAGCCCACTGAGAGGAGAGAGCTGTAGGGAATGTTAAAGAGGCCACATCTGGGATCACACTGTGAAAGTTACTGTAAGAAATCTGAGTGAAATGGAAAGCCATCTCCTGTAACATGTGATGACAGCAGCTTAATTCCAAGACTGCTTGACATCTACACAAGCATAATGTCCATACAAAGCACTCAAATTTGGTGGTTATAAAATATTAACTTGCAGCATTAAACTTGCAAATTATTAAATTACACTATATGTTCAGTTGCTGTAACTGACACCTAAGTATCAGTGATGAGAGCAAGGTAAATATGTATCTCTCTCTTGCATAAAAATCTAGGCATAAGCAAACCAAGGCTGGCAAGACACTCTCTAGTATCAGGGACCCAAGTTTCTTACTAATTTCTTTTCTATCTTTAGGATTTTGCCCTTATCTGTGTGTTCCAAAATGAAGCATGACCACACCACTACTCTCATGAGTAGGAGAGAGGAAAGGAAAATGTAAGGTTATACCTTTCCTATAAAGGTGTGACCAGGCATTTGAACACATCATTTCTTCCCCTAACCCCACTGGAGATTATTTAGTCACACAGTTACCCAAAACTGAAAGGGAGTCTGGGACATGTAGTCTTCATTCTGGGTGAACACATGCCAAGTTAAAATTAGGAGTTCTATTATAAGGTAAGAAAAGGATAAAGAATATTAAGAACAATTAGTTGTCTCTGGTTTAAGAAGATTCAAATACATCCTTGTAGCCTATCTTATACTCAATAAAATTTAATTTTAAAATGCATTAAACATCCTTTAAAAGCCTGGTATAAAAGAAAGAGTACCTGACAAAAGGCCAAAGGATGTTTGTATTCAATACTATCACGAATCTACCAAGAATTAGCTGTGCAACCTTCTCTTACAGTCAGTATGTCATCCGTAGTACTGGATAGCACCTAAACAAAAGATTCTCCCCAAAACGTTAGAGAAGTCACTATTATCAAGTGCAAAATTATTCTAAAATACTGAAACTTGCACAATGATATAAAAATTCAAGGGTAGAAATATCTGGCCTCCAGCCCAAGGGACACCAGATGTGTCTCTTAAAAGCCAATAAAGTATGGGAGAAAATATTTGCAAATGAAGCAACTGACAAGGCATTAATCTGCAAAATATACAAACAGATCATGCAGCTCAGTAACAAAAAAACAAACAACCCAGTCAAAAAATGGACAGAAAACCTAAAGAGACATTTCTCCATAGAAGACATACAGATGGCCAAGAGTCACATGAAAAGCTGCTCAACATCACTAATTCTTAGAGAAATGCGAATTAAAACTACAATGAGGTATCACCTCACACCGGTCAGAATGGCCATCATCAAAAAATCTACAAACGGGAGGAGCTTCAAGATGGTGGAAGAGTAAGACATGGAGATCACCTTCGTCCCCACAAATACATCAGAAATACATCTACATGTGGAACAACCCCTACAGAACACTTACTGAATGCTGGCAGAAGACCTCAGACCTCCCAAAAGGCAAGAGACTCCCACGTACCTAGGTAGGGCAAAAGAAAAAAAGAAAAAACAGAGATAAAGAATAGGGACGGGACCCGCACCAGTGGGAGGGAGCTGTGAAGGAGGAAAGGTTTCCACACACTAGGAAGGCCCTTCGCGGGCGGAGACTGCGGGTGGCAGAGGGGGGAAGCTTCGGAGCCACGGAGGAGAGCGCAGCCACAGGGGTGCGGAGGGCAAAGCAGAGAGATTCCCGCACGGAGGCTCGGCGCCGAGCAGCACTCACCAGCCCGAGAGGCTTGTCTGCTCACCCGCCGGGGCAGGCGGGGGCTGGGAGCTGAGGCTCAGGCTTGGAGGTCAGATCCCAGGGAGAGGACTGGGGTTGGCGGCGTGAACACAGCCTGAAGGGGGCTAGTGCGCCACAGCTAGCCAGGAGGGAGTCCGGGAAAAGGTCTGGAACTGCCGAAGAGGCAAGAGACTTTTTCTTGCCTCTTTGTTTCTTGCTGCGTGAGGAGAGGGGATTAGGAGCACCGCCTAAACGAACTCCAGAGACGGGCGCGAGCCGCGGCTATCAGCGCGGACCCCAGAGACGGGCATGAGACGCTAAGGCTGCTGCTGCCGCCACCAAGAAGCCTGTGTGCGAGCACAGGTCACTATCCACACCTCCCCTCCCAGGAGACTGTGCAGCTTGCCACTGCCAGGGTCCCGTGATCCAGGGACAACTTCCCCGGGAGAACGCACGGCGCGCCTCAGACTGCTGCAACGTCACGCCGGCCTCTGCTGCTGCAGGCTCGCCCCACATCCGTACCCCTCCCTCCCCCCAGCCTGAATGAGCCAGAGCCCCAGAAGCAGCTGCTCCTTTAACCCCGTCCTGTCGGAGCGAAGAACAGACGCCCTCAGGCGACCTACAACCAGAGGCGGGTCCAAATCCAAAGCTGAACCCCGGAAGCTGTGCAAACAAAGAAGAGAAAGGGAAATTTCTCCCAGCAGATTCAGGAGCAGCGGATTAAATCTCCACAATCAACTTCATGTACCTGCATCTGTGGAATACCTAAATAGACAACAAATCATCCCAAATTGAGGTGGTGGACTTTGGGAACAACGATATATGTATATTTTTCCCTTTTTCTCTTTTTCCATGTGGATGACAGCGTCTTGGTGCTCCGGCTGGGCATCAGGGCTGTGCCACTGAGGTGGGAGAGCCAAGTTCAGGACATTGGTCCACCAGAGACCTCCCAGCTCCATGTAATATCAAATGGCGAAAATCTCCCAGAGATCTCCATCTCAACGCCAAGACCAAGCTCCATTCAACGACTAGCAAGCTACAGTGCTGGACACCGTATGCCAAACAACTAGCAAGACAGGAACACAACCCTACCCATTAGCAGAGACGCTGCCTAAAATCATAATAAGGTCACAGATACCCCAAAACACACCACCAGACGTGGATCTGCCCACCAGAAAGACAAGACCCAGCCTCATCCACCAGAACACAGGCACTAGTCCCCTCCACCAGGAAGCCTACACAACCCACTGAACCAACCTTAGCCACTGGGGACAGACACCAAAAACAACGGGCAGTACAAACCTGCAGCCTGTGAAAAGGAGACCCCAAACACAGAAAGTTAAGCAAAATGAGAAGGCAGAGAAACACACAGCAGATGAAGAAGCAAGGTAAAAACCCACCAGACCAAACAAATGAAGAGGAAATAGGCAGTCTATCTGAAAAAGAATTCAGAATAATAAGAGTAAAGATGATCCAAAATCTTGGAAATAGAATGGAGAAAATACTAGAAACGTTTAACAAGAACCTAGAAGAACTAAAGAGCAAACAGACAACCATGAACAACACAATAAATGAAATTAAAAATTCTCTAGAAGGAATCAATAGCAGAATAACTGAGGCAGAAGAACGGATAACTGACCTGGAAGATAAAATAGTGGAAATAACTACTGCAGAGCAGAATAAAGATAAAAGAATGAAAAGAACTGAGGACAGTCTCAGAGACCTCAGGGACAACATTAAATGCACCAACATTCGAATTATATGGGACCCAGAAGAAGAAGAGAAAAAGAAAGGGTCTGAGAAAATATTTGAAGAGATTACAGTGGAAAACTTCCCTAATAAGGGAAAGGAAATAGTCAATCAAGCCCAGGAAGCGCATAGAGTCCCAAACAGGATAAATCCAAGAAGAAACACGCCAAGACACATATTAATCAAACTATCAAAAATTAAATACAAAGAAAAAATATTAAAAGCAGCAAGGGAAAAACAACAAATAACATACAAGGGAATCCCCATAAGGTTAACAGCTGATCTGTCAGCAGAAATTCTGCAAGCCCGAAGGGAGTGGCAGGACATATTTAAAGTGATGAAAGGGGAAAATCTACAACCAAGATTACTCTACCCAGCAAGGATCTCATTCAGATTTGACGGAGCAATTAAAACCTTTACAGACAAGCAAAAGCTACGAGAATTCAGCACCACCAAACCAGCTTTAAAACAAATGTTAAAGGAACTTCTCTAGGCAGGAAACACAAGAGAAGGAAAAGACCTACAATAACAAACCCAAAATAATTATGAAAATGGAATTAGGAACATACAAATGGATAATTACCTTAAATGTAAATGGATTAAATGCTCCAACCAAAAGACATAGACTGGCTGAATGGATACAAAAACAGGACCCATATATATATGCTGTCTACAAGAGACCCACTTCAGACATAGGGACACATACAGACTGAAAGTGAAGGAATGGAAAAAGATATTCCATGCAAATGGAAATCAAAAGAAAGCTGGACTAGCAATTCTCATATCAGACAAAATAGACTTTAAAATAAAGACTATTACAAGAGACAAAGAAGGACACTACATAATGATCAAGGGATCGATCCAAGAAGAAGATATAACAATTGTAAATACTTATGCACCCAACAGAGGAGCACCTCAATACATAAGGCAAATACTAACAGCCATAAAAGGGGAAATCAACAGTTAACACAATCATAGTAGGGGACTTTAACACCCCACTTTCTCCAATGGACAGATCACCCAAAATGAAAATAAATAAGGAAACACAAGCTTGAAATGACACATTAAACAAGATGGACTTAATTGATATTTATAGGACATTCCATCCAAAAACAACAGAATGCACTTTCTTCACAAGTACTCATGGAACATTCTCCAGGATAGATCATATCTTGGGTCACAAGCCAAGCCTCAATAAATTTAAGAAAATTGAAATTGTATCAAGTATATTTTCCGACCACAATGCTATCAGACTAGATATCAATTCCAGGAAAAAATCTGTAAAAAATACAAACACATGGAGGCTAAATAATATACTACTTAATAACCAAGAGATAACTGAAGAAATCAAGGGGAAATCAAAAACTACCTAGAAACAAATGACAGTGAAAACACGACGACCCAAAACCTATGGGATGCAGCAAAAGCAGTTCTAAGAGGGAAGTTTTTAGCAATACAATCCTGCCTTAAGAAACAAGAAACATCTCAAATAAAAAACCTAACCTTATACCTAAAGCAATTAGAGAAAGATGAACAAAAAAAAACCCAAAGTTAGCAGAAGGAAAGAAATCATAAAGATCAGATCAGAAATAAATGAAAAAGAAATGAAGGAAACCATAGCAAAGATCAATAAAACTAAAAGCTGGTTCATTGAGAAGATAAACAAAATTGATAAGCCATTAGCCAAACTCACGAAGAAAAAAGGGAGAAGACTCAAATCAATAGAATTAGAAATGAAAAATGAGAAGTAACAACTGACACTGCAGAAATACAAAGGATCATGAGAGATTACTACATGCAACTATATGCCAATAAAATGGACAACCTGGAAGAAATGGACAAATTCTTAGAAAACCACAACCTTCTGAGACTGAACCAGGAAGAAATAGAAAATATAAACAGACCAATCCCAAGCACTGAAATTGAAACTGTGATTAAAAACCTTCCAACAAACAAAATGGCTCCAGATGGCTTCACAGGTGAATTCTATGAAACATTTAGAGAAGAGCTAACACCTATCCTTCTCAAACTCTTCTAAAATATAGCAGAGGGAGGAACACTCCCAAACTCATGCTACGAGGCCACCATCACCCTGATAACAAAACCAGACAAAGATGTCACACAGAAAGAAAACTACAGGGCAATATCATTGATGAACATAGATGCAAAAATCCTCAATGAAATACTAGCAAACAGAATCCAACAGCACATTAAAAGGATCATACACCATGATCAAGTGGGGTTTATCCCAGGAATGCAAGGATTCTTCAACATACGTAAATCAATCAATGTGATACACCATATTAACAAATTGAAGAATAAAAACCATATGATCATCTCAATAGATGCAGAAAAAGCTTTCGACAAAATTCAACACCAATTTATGATAAAAACCCTCCAGAAAGTAGGCATACAGGGAATCTACCTCAACATAATAAAGGCCATATATGACAAACCCACAGGCAACATCGTCCTCAGTGAGGAAACCTGAAACCATTTCCACTAAGATCAGGAACAAGACACGGTTGCCCACTCTCACCACTATTATTCAACATTGTTTTGGAAGTTTTAGCCACAGCAATCAGAGAACAAAATGAAATAAAAGGAATCCAAACCAGAAAAGAAGAAGTAAAGTTGTCACTGTTTGCAGATGACACGATACTATAAATAGAGAATCCTAAAGATGCTACCAGAAAACTAATAGAGCTAATCAATGGATTTGGTAAAGAAGCAGGATACAAAATTAATGCACAGAAATCTCTTGCATTCCTATACACTAATGATGAAAAATCAGAAAGAGAAATTAAGTAAACACTCCCACCACTGCAACAAAATGAATAAAATACCTAGGAATAAACCTACCAAAGGAGACAAAAGATCTGTATGCAGAAAACTATAAGACACTGATGAAAGAAATTAACGATGATAACAAATAGATGGAGAGATATACCATGTTCTTGGACTGGAAGAATCAACATTGTGAAAATGACAATACTACCCAAAGCAATCTACAGATTCAATGCAATCCCTATCAAACTACCAATGGCAATTTTCACAGAATTAGAACAAAAATTTTCACAATTTGTATGGAGACACAAAACACCCCGAATAGCCAAAGGAATCTTGAGAAAGAAATACGGAGCTAGAGAAAACAGGCTCCCAGACTTCAGACTATACTACAAAGCTATAGTAATCAGGATAGTATGGTACTGGCACAAAAACAGAAATATAGACCAATGGAACAGGATAGAAAGCCCAGAGATAAACCCACGCACATATGGTCACCTTATCTTTGATAAAAAAGGCAAGAATATACAATGGAGAAAAGACAGCCTCCTCAGTAAGTGGTGCTGGGAAAACTGGACAGGTACATGTAAAAGAATGAAATTAGAACAGTCCCTAACACCATACACAAAAATAAACTCAAAATGGATTAAAGACCTAAATGTAAGGCCATACACTATCACACTCTTAGAAGAAAATATAGGCAGAACACTGTATGACATAAATCACAGCAAGATCCTTTTTGACCCAACTCCTAGAGAAATGGAATTAAAAACAAAAATAAACAAATGGAACCTAATGAAACTTAACAGCTTTTGCACAGCAAAGGAAACCATAAACAAGATGAAAAGACAATCCTCAGAATGGGAGAAAATATTTGCAAATGAAGCAACTGACAAAGGATTAATCTCCAAAATTAGAAGCAGCTCATACAGCTCAATATCGAAAAAAGAAACAACCCAATCCAAAAATAGGCAGAAGACCTAAACAGACATTTCTCCAAAGAAGATATACAGATTGCCAACAAACACATGAAAGAATGCTCAACATCATTAATCATTAGAGAAATGCAAATCAGAACTACAATGAGATATCATCTCACACCAGTCAGAATGGCCATGATCAAAAAATCTAGAAACAATAAATGCTGGAGAGGGTGTGGAGAAAAGGGAACCCTCTTGCACTGTTGGTGGGAATGTAAACTGATATAGCCACTATGGAGAACATTATGGAGGTTCCTTAAAAAACTAAAAATAGAACTATCATACAACACAGCAATCCCACTACTGGGCATATACCTTGAGAAGACCATAATTCAAAAACAGTCATGTACCACAATGTTCATTGTAGCTCTATTTACAATAGTCAGGACATGGAAGCAACCTAAGTGTCCATCGACAGATGAATGGATAAAGAAGATGTGGCACATATATACAATGGAATATTACTCAGCCATAAAAAGAAACAAAATTGAGTTATTTGTAGTGAGGTAGATGGACCAGAGTCTGTCATACAGAGTGAAGTAAGTCAGAAAGAGACAAACAAATATCGTATGCTAACACATATATAAGGAATGTTAAAAAAATAAAAATGGTCATGAAGAACCTAGGGGCAGGATGGGAATAAATATGCAGACCTACTGGAGAATTGACTTGAGGACACGGGGAGGGGGAAGGGTAAGCTGGGACAAAGTGAGAAAGTGGTATGGATATATATACACTACCAAATGTAAAATAGACAGCTAGTGGGAAGCAGCCGCATAGCACAGGGAGATCAGCTCAGTGCTTTGTGACCACCTAGAGGGGTGGGATAGGGAAGGTAGGAGGGAGATGCAAGAGGGAGAAGATATGGGGATATATGTATATGTATAGCTGATTCACTTTGTTATAAAGCAGAAACTAACACACCATTGTAAAGAAATTATATTCCAATAAAGATGTTAAAAAAAATCTACAAACAATAAATGCTGGAGAGGGTGTAGAGAAAATGGTACCCTCCTACACTATTGGTGGGAATGTAATTGGTACAGCCACTACGGAGGTTCCTTTACAAACTAAAAATAGACCTCCCATATGATCCAGTAATCCTACTCCTGGGCATGTACCCAGAGAAAATCATAATTCAAAAAGATACATGCACCCCAATGTTCATTACAGCACTGTTTACAATAACCAGGACATGGAAGCAACCTAAATGTCCATCAACGGGTGAATGGATAAAGAAGATGTAGGACATATATACAATGAAATATTACTCAGCCATGAAAAAGAACAAAATACTGCCACTTGCAGAGACATGGATGGACCTAGAGATTGTAATACCGAGTGAAGTAAATCAGACAGAGAAAGACAAATATCATATGATATCACTTATATGTTGAATCTAAAAAAACGGTACAAATGAACCTATTTACAAAACAGAAATAGAGTCACAGGTGTAGAAAAGACACTTATGTATTAGCAAGGGGGAAGGGGGGGAGGGATAAATTGGGAGATTGGGATTGACATATACACACTACAATATATAAAATATTAATAGATAACTAATAAGAACTTACTGTATAGCACAGGGAACTCTACTCAATACTCTGTAATGACCTCTATGGGAAAAGAATCTAAAAAGAGTGGATATATGTATATGTATAACTGATTCACTTTGCTGTACACCTGAAACTAATACAATATTGTAAATCAACTCTACTCCAATAAAAATTAATTTAAAAAAAAAGCCAATACAACTTGTCTCTATCCTTGTACCTCTGTACAAATGGAACTCTATGACTGCCTCGCTGACAGGGCACAAGGACTGGGCTGAATGCACCACAGGACACTGGCTGACATCCCTGAGGTGGCACCTGATACACAAGCCAGATGACCTTTCAGCATACATAAGGAATGAGCAGTTTGTTTTTACACAGCCAATGAATCCACCGCCACAATATTCATTCAAGGAAAGCCATCGGTTGCAAATGTGCCAGAGAACTCAAAGAAGTGCCTTATTTGGGCTTGTAAGTCATAGCAGAAGCTAAGATTATCTGTCATGTGTTGGAAATGCATTGGATATGCAAAATCATCTTTTTAGAGATTTTTGCTTCATTGAATGCATTTCCCCATAGCCCATTTGTGGTTCTAGTATCTTGCCACTAGCTTTCCAATGCTCAGGAAGCATTCATTCACAGGGCCAAAGCCAGTTATGTCAAAAGTCTGGTCCTTGTCTCTGTCTCCATGAGTGCACTGAATTCTCCTCTAGAAGTACAGAAAGGAAAGTTTTCAGTCTTCATGTTGTAGCCAGAGTCACAGTTCCCAGGAAAGCCAGTTAGTCTGGAAAACCAGTATCCAAACATAAAAGAAATAAGAAATATTATAGTGTCAATTGATGTTGCAGCCTGACAAATTTTTAATAGAAAAAAAATATTTTAAAGGAGGGGGCCTCACAAACAAACAGAAATGCAAAAATTTACAAAAGCGCCTCTCCATTTAGGTACTAACAAGTGTAATCTATCTGAAATAATTAGAGTGATTTGATGCTACATATTTTGATTTCAATATCTTTCATTTTAAGCTGCAGGGTGAGGAACATGATTAAAATAAATGATTAAAACACATCCTGCTGTACATAATTCAAACGTTCCATGAGAATCAGGGATGTTGCTTTAATGTGTTAATTTTATGGTCTACTTAAAAGGCAAAACCTAGTTATGATGACATAGCACAAACAGATAAACATTCATAATACCTGCAACACCAAGAACTTCCACAGTAAACTTGGCAGCCCGTCTCTGTGGATAATTGAGGTGCACAACATACAGAATTCAACTTATCCATTCTAATCTACTTCAAAGAATGGGGATTGAGTCACTGGAATAAAAACTGATGCTTTCATTCAGTCTACCTTTAAAAAAAAAAAAAAAAAGGCAGGCTATTTGGTACTATGGGCTGAAAAAAAAGACAAAATGTCAATGCACACGAAAACCTTTCAGGTCCTAAAATTGTTCTATCCTTACTATAGCTACCTTTGTTATAAACACTTTTATAAAACGGGGAAGTTACCCTTCCTTTAAAAATAAATCTTCAGGGCTTCCCTGGTGGCCCAGTGGTTAAGAATCCGCCTGCCAATGCAGGGGACACGGGTTTGAGCCCTAGTCTGGGAAGATCCCACATGACGTGGAGCAACTAAGCCCATGCACCACAACTACTGAGCCTGCGCTCTAGAGCCCGCGTGCCACAACTACTGAGTCTGCGTGCCACAACTACTGAAGCCCGTGCGCCTAAAGCCCATGTTCTGCAACAAGAGAAGCTACCACGATGAGAAGAAGCCTGTGCACCGCAACGAAGAGTAGCCCCTGCTCACCACAACCAGAGAAAGCCAACACGCAGCAACGAAGACCCAACGCAGCCAAAAATAAATAAATAAAATAAATTTATTAAAAAAAAAATTCTTAAAAAAAATATCTTCATAAACTACTTTTGGCATACAAACTATAAAAAAAAATTGTATTAAGTGAAAATATCATTTACTTTAGAGTGATAAAGCCAGAATTTCAATCATGGTTCCACCATTTTCTCACATTTGGCGGGAGGATTCAATGATTCAATGAATATATACATTTCATATACATCATATATATATAATTAACTGTCATGTTATAGGCAATAAGCATATCTTAATTATCTCCCATTTTAAGCACAACGTTTAATATAAAAGACTGCAGTACACTGGTTAAGAGCATGGAGTCTGGCGCCACGACTCTGGTGTCTGCTTGGGTTTGAATCCTGGTTCTTTTGACTTTGTGTCTCTGTTCCACAGTTTCCTCTTCTGTAAAACTGGGTTAATAATAGTATATACTGCATAGGATTGTTATGAGGGTAAACTAGGTCCATTTATTTGTACTGAGGAGAAAGGGCCTGGGAAATCAGCCAAGGTGAAAGGAGGCCAGGAAGCTGCATGGAGCACCAGCTCTTCAGAGTAAAGCAGACACTGCCTTTAGTCCACACAATTGAGCCATAGAGGGGAGATGAGATTGGAGCCTCCAGGCTAGTCATGGACCAACTAATGCAGGGCAGAGCTCAGCCGCAGAGGAAAAGAACATGAGCGAGACACCACCAGCCAGAAGATGAGGCAGCACCTCTCGAGAGCTAACAATACCTGAGGGAGCTGCTTAGGTCTGAATGCCTCAACAGTAGAGCCAATGGAGGCCACCAACACCCACACATGCTGGGCCCTTAGGCAATAGTTTAGACCTGCTGTGATGACAAACAGAAAGAGGAAATGATGTCTTTGCAGGCAGTTGTACGAGGAGGTAGACATCTGTTTTTCTCTCCCTCCTCCTGCTCCAATACAATGGGCATAAATCTCAGGAAGAAACTTAATAAAGTACTATCTCCACACTTGAAGAGCTTACAACTAGGTGGTTAGACCAACGTGCAAAGAAAGAAATACTGTACAATTAACATGAGGACTTCATAACAAGGTATTGTTTGTGTTGGGTCCTGAAGAATGGGTATAAATTCTCCAAGCAGACAAGGGAGACAAAGGAATCTAGAGGTAACATTCGATGTGAATATCATGAAGAAATTCTCAGAGGCATGGAAGCGCATGATATGTTCCAAAAGAGTACTTAATTAGAATTATGGTTACCAGGGAAGGAATGGATGAGGAAGAAGTAGGGAAAAAGCTAGAAAGAAGAGCTCCAAGGTAGAAGCCTGGAAAGAGTTTCACATTAGATATTGAAGTGTCTTCCCTTTATGCTAAGATAAAGAGTAGGAGATTTATTCGGTAGGAAGTCAGAAACTGGCAAGAGTTGGAACACAGGGGAGTGTGACATGGTCAGATTTACATTTTGATCTGTATCACCAATAGTAATATGGAAAGTGCACTGGAAGGGAGAGGCTGTGGCATAGAAAAGAGGTTCAGTAATGCAGACCACCAGAACTATGTCCACAGCAGTTACACTTATCAAAAATGAGACAATAAAAAAGGATGGGGACTTTTGAGTCCCAAGTATCATAAATTCTCTCCCTTATTTTTTTAACAAGTCATGAAAATCAACTGGTGGGGAATAAATTGTAAGAGTAATACCTGATATAAGAAATTTTAGTAAAGGAAATAAACACTATTTCAAGGTTGTAAAAGATCATGTTTTACTAGACCAGAAATCTCCCTAGGCATTAGTAAACCATCACAAACCATTAATTTCATGGTTGTCTACTCTGTAAAAACCTATGGCTGAGTTCCTTCATAAATACATACATACATACATACGCACATAATATATATATATAATATATACATAATATATATATATTATGTGCGTGTGTGTGTGTATATATATATGTGTATATATATATATATACACACACACACATATATACATACATAAATGGAACAGACCACACGAATACCCCCAAAACATCTGATGCTGATAAGTAAATACTGTCATTTACTAGAGGTTTAACTCCATATTGACCCCACTTTAGCTCTCTATTTGACCCTTCTTTTCCAATTGGGAGAAGGAAAGTACAGTAAATGAGCCGTAATTTTTGGCAATGCATATTTAAAATAAGGTCTGCCAAGTTAAAAACTGAAAATGCAGCAGCTGTTTGCCTAAAACACAGGCCAAGAAATTCCTGCATGACTGACAATATGCTTTTGCTTCTGGCCACACTATCTCTGACCAGGTATTCATTTCAGCAGCTGTCAGCCAAATCTTGAGAGGAGAGTTTTTCTCACTATAGAGGAGAAGATCCCTAAAAGAGAAGGATTAAGTGTTGATACACAATAATGGGAGTCCTTCTAAGGAGGAAATCTGTATATTCAACCAGGAGGAAATCTACGTGGGAATGGAAAAGCAACCATTCTCACAGTGTAGGAGATTAAACACGGCACATATCCTGAATATTTGGAGAAATGTCTTACTTTGTTTGCAGAAGAGAGCTCCCAGGGCCAGTCCATGGGGCCTGGGACTAAAAGATACTGTTTCCTAAGCTGTGTGGAATGTGCCTTCCGGATGCTGGCCACACCAGGCGCCCATATCTCTGTGATGGCAACAGTGGAAGGAGCAGTGGCAAACACTGAGAAAGTGTCTAAGGCAGCACCATCTCCCACATCAGCCTGCAGCTGTGATGGGACCAGGGCCAAAGGCATTTGTGGAAGCAGTCCAACAGGGGCAATGGCTATTGCCTGGCAAGGGGGCAGCCAGCAGGTGAGGAAATAACGCCTAAGGCTCAAAATGTAAAGAAATTCCACAATGATAACTGCAGTTAATAGCACCAAAGACACAACAATAATTTAGAAAATGAAAACTTGGGGGAGTAAGGGGGCAAGTAAATAACCCTTTCACTTTGCACGTTCAACTTCATAACAGAGGGAGGAAAGTCAGACAGATGGAGATAACATTATCACACTTACTACTGATAAAGCTGATTGCAGAATGTGGCTCAAGATCTGCAGTTAAATGAGCTTGTTTAGACTTCATCCTAAATTAGACACTGGCATAGCTGGACAACCGCAAGCAAGAGGCAGACTTGGTGGAGAAAATACCAGAATTTAATGCCCTGTGGGCAAACAGGCCCTAAAAAGTAAGACGGAGTTGGACTGGGCACATTAGGAATTGAATGTTCCTAACATAAAATTTCCTAGTCTTTCATCCATGGGTAGGAGTGAACAGACAGCGAATAGAGGCTCTTCCCCTAATCCACCAAAACTTTTCCTCTAGGAGAGTGGAGTGCTAATTTTCCATCCTTTTTGGAAATATGAGGAAGGGGGAAATATGATTACATTAACCATAATAATAATGGCAACTATTATTTATTAAACATTTGTTGTCTTCCAGCACTGTGCTTTGTGTATTATCTAATTAAACCCTCACCACAACCTCATAGGTAGGTATTGTTTTTAAACCTCACGTTCACACGTAACTACACAGAATCTGAGGATTGGTTCCTTGCCCCACGTTACATAGTTATGAAGAGCCAAAGTCTGGAGTTTGTGCTTCAACCCCTACACCCTTCTGCCTCCTGCAAGTGAGGGCTGTGAGCTCCTAAGTACTCAGAAGAAAAAAGAGAAAGTAAAGAGACTGGATAAGGAATGAGGTGAGCTCAAGTCCCATATATTACCAGGCGGACAGGGGAACTAACAAAGGCCCTTGGCTTAGTTGTAACCTACATCCTCTGCATGGTTAGTTCCACCGTTCCACTGTTGAACTCTTTTTTAAGCACGTTCTTTCCTCTTTTCCCCACAGCTTTAATTAATATAGAAAAAAACTGCATACATTTAATGTATATAATTTGATGAGCTTGAACATAGGCAGAACCTGTGATACCATCACAACAATTAAGGTAATAAACATATCCATCACCTCCAAAAGTTTTCTTGTGTCCTTCTGCTTTTGTGTATGTGTGTATGTATGTGTGTTTGTTAAGAACACTTAATACGACATCTACACTCTTTAAAAAATTTTGTGTGCTTACCACATTTTCTTTATCCATTTGGCCATTTGGGTTGTTTCCATGTCTTAGCTATTGTGAATAATGCTGCAATGAACATGAGAGTGCAGATATCTCTTCCAGATTTAATTTCCATTCTTTTGGCTATATACCCAGAAAAGGGGTTGCTGGTTCATACGGTAGTCTATTTGCGATTTTCTGAGAACCCTCCATACTATTTTCCATGTTGGCTACATCATTTTATATTCCCACCAACAGTGCACAAGGGTTCCAGTTTCTCAACACTTGTTACCTTTTTCGTTGTTCTTGTAATAGCCATCTTAACAGGTGTGAGGTGACATCTCATTATGTAGATAAACTCTTCCATGCAAAAATATAGGTATATTTTTTCACAGAAGCTAAGGATTCTTTAATCATATCATATACATGGAACACATGGTTCCATGTTGTAAGCACATGTTGAGAAAAGGTTTATAGATATTGGTTTTGGTTGTGGCCAACTTAAATAAGCCTACCATCACCATCCTTTTACCTATATCTACAGCCTCTAAATATTGCTGGTGAGACACATAGCAGTCTATTTACAAAAGCAAATTCTTTCGCAAGTATAGAGCAACGTCATGCCAAATGAAGTACTCATGGTCCAAGATACTTAAACTGCCATCAACCTATAAAAAGCAAACCCAAATAGATTATTTGCATTAAAGCTATTATAATTCTTAACGTTTGGTGATAAAGAGCAAAAATAGGATAAAATACCTATTTTCACATGTGATTTGAATAGTTAAGTCAGAAACAGAAAATATTGGGATATTTTCATGTCTCTGTAAATTTGTTCTCATACTAAATGGCCTTCATATGCTTTTCAAAACAAACCCCAACTTTTTCAACATCTGAGCCATATAATAGTCTACTAAATAAACACTTAAGGAGATATTTAGAGCACTATTTGCATTATTTTGGCAGAGTAGGAAAATACAATATAAAAATAGCATCTCAAGGGAAGATTAAATTTTTTACAAAGGTGCCAATAATTCACCAGTGGTCTTTGGTTTCCCCATTTGTCAACCTTGCTACCTCTGTTCTACCCTTGCTGTTACTCATACCCCTCTCCAGATGTGCATGGTATCACCAGACTAGATTTCTTCTATCACAAAGAGAAATCATCTACTTAATAAGTTGATATATGTCCCTACATAAAAGTATTTTTAAAGATGAGTCTACAGCATGATTGCAGAGCTAAAACAAGGCAGTAGATTACTATATGTGGAATTCCAAACACAAATAGAGAGAGGAAAATCTTGCTGGTTCTCTTAAAATTATACCATATAGATGACACCCTATAGCCTCCCCTGCCCCCAAATCAAAGCTGATTCCAAAAATATAAGTTGTGGAAAAAGGATTTAAAGTGTGTAAGTTCATGAATAAACAGAATAATAGAGTCAAGTGGCTCTGGGAAGGCCTCCCCTTCCTTCAGTGGCTTCCATACACAGCTGATTGCTAGTCAAAATTCCAAAATTAGTTTCATTTTGTTGTCTTTTTTAAATGTGCATATTCCTAAAATAGATAGCATTCTAAGTTTAATAAAGCATCCAAGCAACATTTTCTAAAATACTTCTATGTGCCGGACCATGTGCTAGGTACTAAGGACACAAAGACATTTATGAAAGGAGTTCAGTAATCAGGTAGGAACCCAGGCCATGTAAGCAATTAACTAAAAGACGGTAGAATAAGGGCTGTAACAGATAAATGCACGCAGAGCTGTGGGAGCATGGAGATGAGAATAATTGAGTTACCATGAAAAAGTCTCAGAAGACTTTTTATAAAAGGTGACTTTTTAACTGGATCCAAAATGAGTGCAATTTTGATCAAAGGAAGAAGACAGCAAGCATGAAGCTGCAGAGAGTTGAAAAGACTCTACAAGGACAAGAAACAGGATGTGTGCACAAAATAATCTCTATTTACACCTTCTTTTAGGTCATAGAGAAAAAGGTATCTATGTCTAAACTCACAGAACATTTATGCATCTCCCCCTAGTTACAGCTAAAGACATATCTGTGCATTAATAAATTTATATGCTAAAATGTGAGCTATTTTTACTGAGAAAATATATAATAACAGAGATATAGGTAGAAGTAGAAATGATTAGATATGTCAGCAGACATCCAGCTAGAAACTTTTTAAATTGTGATTTTATCATTTTTCACCTAAATGAGTCCAGCTGTCTACTTACTTAATATTTCTGAATGCTTACCAGTTGCCATGTGCTTTTCAAGGCACCGGGGATTCACTGAAGAATTAACCAAAGTAACCTGATTTCACAGAGCTTATATTCCTAAAGAAGACGGAAAATAAACAAGAAACTAGTATGTAATATAATTCAAAGTGTGACTAAATTGAAGAATCTTGCAAGCAGCTAAGGTGGAATTACTTGCAGAAACCAGTAGTCCTCTCAGGAAAAAGTAGAAGAGCCAGGTAAAAGGAAAATAAAGAAGCTTTTTATTTAAGGCATTAGAGACTGGCTGAGGCTTCTAGAACTCCAGGAGCCAAAATCACAGAGACACTGGAACCACAGAGAGGTGAGCAGACAACCTGTTGGCCATTTCTTCTCTCAGGAAATTCCTGGAGTGAGACTAAATGTCAAGAATTAAGTCAGGGGACTACACACCCCTCTGTGTGTGCAGGTGTCAACTGATGCTCGTTGTGTCCACATCTGAGTAACAGGGTCTGGAAAACTAAAACTAGAAAATTGTGCTATGACACACTGCTAAAAGAAACTGTCCTTTGACTCTGACCCAGGAGTCTCATGACTTCTGTTAAGGGGCAGAGAAGTCAAAAGAGCTTTGAATAATCTCATGGGACAAAAGACACCAAAAAATTATGGCTGCCAATCCACAAGGATCCCAGATCCTGGAGAGAAGGGAGACCCAGAAAGTGTGCCTGATGCTGCAGGTTTCACTTTGATATATTTGATTAAGCAACAAGAAGCAAGGAATTAAGCTAGATTAAAAACCGCTGAAATGCAGAATGAATTTTTCTGTAATCTTCCACTGCTAACGAGACAGAAATTGTTGTTCAAGACCATCGAAAAAACAGGGGACCTAGAAAATTCCCAGGCTCTCAGTTTCTCATTTGGAACTTCTGGAGAGCTACACATATGATATAAGGAGAACCAGAGTCTACAGAATTTCAACCATCCCTAAGTCATCTCAATCCCGTTAGGAGACAATTTTCCATGGGTCTCTTGCATTTATTCACATCTTATAAGCAGAGGAACTTACTGTCTTTGTTTCATACTATCTTTCAAGAATGTTTTTATAGTGAACAGCCATGGAGGAGAGAGACAGTGTCTTTCTCTGGAGCAAAGGGCAGGTTGTTTAAATGCCGTAGATGTATTCTATATATGGATAGAAATCTACAGAGATCTATAGATCCATTCAGGTTATTTATTTTTCTTGAGTGATCACTGGCAGTTTTTATCATTCAAGAAATTTGTCCATGTTATATAAATTGTTGAACTCATGTGCACTGAATTCTTTACAGTAGTCTCTGCTTATTCTTTTAATGTCTACAAGGTTTGTGGTAACGTACCCCTTTTCATTCCAATATTTACAATTTGTGTTGTCTCTCATTTTACTTGGTTAACCTGACTGAAGGTTCATCAATTTTACTGTCATTTTCAAGAAACTGGCTTTTGCTTACTATAATTTTCTCTCATATGTTTCTGTTTTTAATTTCATTGGTTTCTGCTCTGTTATTATTTCTTCTATGATATTTGCTTTGGGCTTAATTTTCTCTTTTTTTTTTTTTCTAGTCTCCGGAAGTGGAATCTTAAATTGTTGATTTAAAACTTTGCTTTTCAGCAACCTAAGTGTCCATCGACAGATGAATGGATAAAGAAGATGTGGCCCATATATACAATGGAATATTACTCAGACATAAAAAGAAACAAAATTGAGTTATTTGTAGTGAGGTGGATAGACCTAGAGTCTGTCATACAGAGTGAAGTAAGTCAGAAAGAGAAAAACAAATACCGAATGCTAACACATATATATGGAATCTAAAAAAAAAAATGGTTCTGATCAACCTAGTTGCAGGGCAGGAATAAAGATGCAGACGTAGAGAATGGACTTGAGGACACGGGGAGCGGGAAGGGTAAGCTGGGATGAAGTGAGAGAGTAGCACTGACATATATACACTACCAAATGTAAAACAGATAGCTAGTGGGAAGCAGCTGCATAGCACAGGGAGATCAGCTCAGTGCTTTGTGACCACCTAGAGGGGTGGGATAGGGAGGGTGGGAGGGAGGCGCAAGAGGGAAGGGATATGGGGATATATGTATACATATAGCTGATTCACTTTGTTATACAGCAGAAACTAACACAACATTGTAAAGCAATTATACTCCAATAAAGATGTTAAAAAAAAATTGGGAGTTTTAAATTTTGGACAACATTACTTTTGAGGGACCCCTCCTGTTCCCTTTCAGTTATGGTTGTTTTTTTAAACTATTCTAAAAAAGCATGGCAAAATTTAATACATTCTTTGTTTAGGGTTTCAACATGACTCACTATTTTCTGAGCATTCCATCTTTTAAATTGTTTTATTATAAAATATACACAAAGAGAATAATGTGTAAGAAGACACTTTGAATAATAAAATGAACACCTGTGTATTCACCACCCAACTTAATTATTATCAGTCCCTTGTAGCTATTACTCTGGATTTTATTAATTATCCCTGTGCTTTTCCTCATTGTTTCATCTCATGTGTATGTATCCCTAAGAAATATAGCTCCACTTGCCTGTTTTCTAAATGTGTAAACTGGAATATTTTATATATCTGTGGCTTTTTTTGTTTTGGCTCAATGTTAATTTTTTATGTTAATATTTTTTGAGATTCATGCATATTGATGCATATATCTGTGGTTTGTTCATTTTCTTTGCTGTATACTATTCCATTTTGTGACTACATCATGATGTCTGGTAGGGAAAGTTCTATTTTGCTTTTGTTCAGGATCATCTTAGCTCTTTGCATTTCCATATAAATGTAGAATTCACTTGTCCAATTCCATGAAAAGCCCCATAGGGAGTCTGGATGAAATTACATGTAATCCATAGGACAATTTTGGAGGAATTAATATCTTAATGATACTAACTCTTCATATCCATGAACAAGTTATAGCTCACCATGTATTTAGATCTTCCTTACTGTATTTCAACAAAATTTTTAAATGGTCTTCATAAATGTTGTCGACAAATAATAAACAATCTATAATAGGAAAAAAAATCCTTGTAAAGCAACTATACTCCAATAAAAATTAATTTAAAAAATAAATTTAAAAAAATAAAATTTTGCTTTTCAAATAAAAAGCATTAAAAGCTATAAATTTAACTCTAAACTCCTTTAGCTATATCCCACAAATTTTGCCACATAGAACTTTTTTTTTCATTTGATTCAAAACATGCTTGAATTTCCTTTGTGACATTCTCTTTGAACCATGGGCTATTTTGAAGTGTTTATTTTCAAATATTTGGAAATCTTTCAGATATCTTACTGTTGCTGGTTTCTAGTTTAAATCCCATTTGATGTGAGAACAAACCTTAAATGATTTTGATTCTTTATTGGTCTATCTTGAATAATATCTATCTTGGTGAAAGTTCCATATGCTCTTGAGAAAAATGTGTATTCTACTGCTGTGATTTGAAGTGTTCTATATGTATCTAATAGATCCATTTGGTAAATAGTGTTGTTGAAATCTTCTGTTTCCTTACCAACTTCCTATTTGTTTAATCTAATACTTAAAGTTGAAGTCTCTAACTCTACTTGTAGATTTATTTCTCTTATCAGTTCTATCTGTTTTATTTCATATACTTTAAGCTGTTGTTAGGTACATACATATTTAAGATTACTGTCCTTTTATTGAATTGTCCCCTTTATCACTATGAATATTGTCCCAGTACTATTCCTTATTCTGAAGTCCACTTTGTCTGGCATTAATATAGACACTTTAGTTTTCTTTTGATTAGTGGTTTCACACTATATTATTTTCACATTTTTACTTTAATCTATTTCATTATATTTAAAGTAGATCTTCTTGTCAGGACATAGTTGGGTGCTACTTTTTTATCCAATCTGAAAATCTCTAATTTTTATTTGGTATATTTTCACAGTTTAAATTTAATGTAATTATTTAAATAGATTGGTTTTAAATCTACTAACTTATCTCCAATTTGGGGTTATTATTGAAAAGTTTTACACGTCCTAATGACTGCCGTAGAGTTTACAATATCCACATGTAATTAATCATGCACTATAAGGAACTTATAACATTGTAATTTAAATTCCTTTCCTATCCTTTGTGCTATTATTGTCATGCATTTTACTTTATATATACCATAAACATGTAATACTTTGATACAATGTTTGCCTTTCATAGTTATCTTTTACAGAAATTCAAAATAAGAAAACTAAATTTTAATTTTTCCTTCATGAATGCCATTTCCAGCACTCTTTCTTTGTGTAGATCCTAGTTATTGTCTGATATCTTAGTCCTTATTTTTGAAGAACTTCCTTTAAGGAATAAATAATAGGTATGCTAGTAAGGAATTCTCTCAGTTCTTGTTTTTTTCTGCACTCCTTCAATTCTATAAAATATTTTCTTTGAGTATGAAATCTGGGCTGACAGGTTTTGTTGTTGTCATTCCAGCACTTTAAGATGTTACTCCCTTGTCTCTAGATTTCATAGTTCATGATGAGAAGTCTGTTCCAATCCTTACTTCTGTTTCTTTGTATACAATGTGCACTTTTTATCTGGCAGCCTTCAAGATTTTCTCTTTGTCTTCAGGTTGTAGCAGTTTGAACAGTTATGTTTCTAGGTGTGTTTGGAAGTATTTATTGTTTGGTGTTCTCTGAGCTTCACAGATCTATAGTTTTTATAATTTACTGCTTTTTAAAAATTCTTGGTCATTATCTATTCAAACATTTCTTCTGCTCAGTCTCTCTTCTCTCTGATTCCAATTCCATTTATTTTGTACCATTTTCTACTGTTCCTTAGCTCTTAGAAGAACTGTTATGGTTTTATGTTTCATGCTTGTCAGTTTGGAAGACTTCCCTTGACCTATCTCCAACTTTACTCTTTTTTTTTTTTTTTACTGTATTGATTGTACTGATGAATTCATCAAAGGCATTCATCTCTTCGATAACCATGCTTTTAACTTCTTCTATTTCCATTTGGTTCTTTATCATAGTTTCCATCTCTCAGCTGAGATTCCATATCTATTCATGCATATTGTCCACTTTTTCCTCCAGAATCTTTGTCACATTATTCAGCTATTTTAACTCTAAAATATGAATCATATTTGATCTGGTTCTGTTAATTGTTTTGTCTCTTGACAGTGTATTGTTGCTTTTTCCCCCCTTGCTTCTTTGTATGCCCTGCATTTTAGCTGAAAGCTGAATATCTTGTGTGGAAGAGTAGAGATGACTGTAAATAGTATTTACGCCTGGAAATAGGAATGCCTTTTCTCTTTGGATTATAAGAGTTTGTGTCAGTCTAGTCAGGAATTGAGCTGAGTCTATTTTTTTTTTTTGTTATTTTGGCTTCTATGGTTACCCTCAGGGTACCACAAGCTTCAAATTCTCTGGTTTTAACTTGTACTTAGAGTGAGGAATACTTTTTCAGAAGATTTTTTTCTCAAGGTCTGCTCACCTCTCAGTTTCAGGCTTTTCCTTTGTGCTTGAGAAAAGATCTCTCTCTTCACTTTACCCTTCTCCCAGCATTATACATATGACAACTGCTATAGGTCACTTGCCAGCCTGATAAAGAAGAGTGGAAGAGGGGGAACAGGGAATCATTTTCTGTTGTTCTGGTTCAACCTCAATCTGAGGAAGGCACTGTGTGTCCAGATCTTGGATATGAGGCCTTTTTTGTGGTCATACTCCTCCCCCAAAGGTAGAGCTCTAAGTGGTCTAGGCTCAGGGTGTTTGTTCACTTCTGGCCTGAGGGTGACAATATTTGTTGTCCTTCCCACATCAGCTTAAGCTTTTACCCCATAAAGAAGATAAGAGAGAAAGTTCTAGGTGAGGCTTTACACCTTTTCCACAAGAGTTGTTCTCCTCTCCCATACCTTCACCAAAATAGAGGCTTTCTCAGGTCTCCAACCCAGCCCCTAATCTCTCTTATAAGTACATACATGGTGAGGTCTGTGGAGAAGATCGTGTACATATGTGCAATTTCTCCTTGTGACTGCAGCTCCCAAGAGATTCTATACACTCATGCTGGTCCAAAGTCAGTCTGAAGTAATTTGTCAGAAATTTTAGTTGAATTCTCATGAACAGCTTGCATGGGGTTTAACATTTTCCCCAGGAAAGAAATTGCTCATATTTTGCTTCTCCTTCCAGAAGAATGTTTTTCTTTAGATTTGGAGTTAGTTGATTGCTCTACAACTTCAACTTTCTGATAAATTCAAGGACAACTATTAATTTGCAGATTATCTCTCTTTTTCATTGTAAGGGTAGTAATGATGCTCTTTCCAGCTTTCTACATCCTAAGTAAAAGCCAGATGATCACTTTCTCTCTTTTATTTTAACCACTGAAATACACAGTTCCTTTGTATATTGAGGAAATATACTCATTCCTGCCCATTTTTATAGCACTAGCTTTTTCGAAATTTATGCATTACTACAAGAATTAGTCTAATAATGACAAAATTATGTGTGGGAAATAATCTAACACTTATCGAAATGTTGAGCCCATACCTGTGGATTTACTCTATGAAAATACTTCAGTCCGCTGGCATGTACGGCTTCTATTATGGTCATATACAAACAGATGGCACAGAAGTGTCAGTTCTCACATCATAAACTCATGGAGTGACAGACAAGTTAATGAAACACATGTCCTTTTTTCTGATATTAATTGTACCACCATATGATAAAATACTTTAAAATTAAGCTTTATAAGATTCTATTTGCCATGGCAAATTATTTACTTGGAAGAAAGTTGTCTTTCAATGAATTTCATCAAATTAACTAGAAGTAAAGAAATTAAATTAGCAATTACTCTTCAGTTAATATCAGTTTATGTCCTAAATAGTAAATAAGTAACTCATATTTGGCCTAAGTAGTAGCTCATGGGATTTAACCTATAAAGATTGGTGCATTTAGTCTGGATAAATAAGTTTGGAAAAAAATTTTTCTTGAAAATCTTGGAAAATAGAGGTTTTGGGGGGAAATTTGTTAAGCACAGGTCAATTTCCTACCAGATAAAAAGGCATGTTTATAATTAATCTGATGGTGATAAAAAGGCTTTTAATTAGATTTCCAACGCAAAATGGGAAAGGATAGGTTTGGAGTCAAACACAGAAGAGTTGAGCCATCTGCTGTCAACTAGCTCTTGCCAACATCTGATTTGCAAGTTAAATTATTCCAGCTGATGACATATGACATTTCTTTCTTCTTTTTAATATCTTACTCAAAATGAGTCTGCTGCTCTGCCACTTGATTAAATAGTAAATTTAATCTACTTAAATAGTAAATTTAATTAATTAAATAGTAAATAGCTCTCAAATGCTGAGGTTGGACTTTCAGAAGTCACAGCCGTTGCCATAATGTTCCTCAGTAAACAAATCTAACTAAAGAAACATAGATCTGAGTTGCTGGCTCATGTATTATTGTTCTGTGACATGATTCTGAGTTAGAGAAATTTGACCTCTGAGATATTCACATTTGGAATTTACAAACTTAAAATTTTCTTCACAGTTTTAGGGTAATGAGGCAGAGGAAACAAGAGTCACCTCTCTAGGTTTTGATCCATATCTGAGCAAAAAGGGAAGATGGTTTAAAGAAGTCAAAAACCTATTTGAACTCATTGCTTCATCTCTAGCATGATGAGTTTATCACCCGGCAAAAGAGTTGAGACTTACACTGCAGAAGCTCTCAAAAATTTAAACCATAAAAACACTGCAAAACAATGTGTTCTTATTCCCTATGGCCTAAAGCTGAAAAATTCTGTTTCTCTCAAGGTTTTAGGCTTATTAATAGCTACAGGTTTGCCTTCAGAATTATTGATCCAAACTGCCTTGCATTAAGGCCACAGCTTTTTCCAAACTTTTCAATCACTTAGCCTCCACAGAAATCTCCATAAACAATTTTATCATAACCTAACTAAATCAACCTATGTATGCCAATAACTATAATGCAAAGTGTGTGTGTGTGTATTTGACAAGACACTGATTTATATATCATAAAGATAAAACCATAGATAGAAATTGGTTTTGTGGTAAAGAAGGTGAATATTCATTTCCTGAAGGAAAGCCCAAACCACTGGCATATGAGTTCTCGACAGAAAATGAGCATCCTCAGCCAGTCACAACACAAATTTCTCTACCGGTGATCCACATGTTCACCTATAAGGCAAGGACTTGAGGCGATTATATTGGAAATGATGGAGCCTATTGATCACAGTTTTCATCCCAGTTGCTTGTACCCCCTATTCATTCATAAATTTTTAATCATGACTATCTAACTTACAGCTACCAATGGCAGTTTTCTTTAGAAAAGACTTGGTCTCCTGGCATCCTTGCAACATTTTTTTTCAGATTCTGATTGTGCATTCTATCATTACAAAATCAAATTTTAACACCTTTTTCTTAATATATTCATCTGATATAAAGCAAAGACTTTATAGCTTCCCTAAAACGAGGCAACATATCTTAAAAGTTCCATTACTGTTTGATCACGAGAAGATGTAAAAGTTATGTAATCAGCAAATCAGTAACAATTTAGGTGGATGAATAAACACAAGCAAAATAAAACGCTAGTGAAACATGAACGGTCATCGTGGGTTTTCCTGAGGAGCCAAAGATGGTGCTTAGCAATTGGGATTTTAGAGAAAATGAATGGCAAGACCACTAACCAATCTGAACATAAGCTGGTTTAGAGTGCCTTGGTCCCGGAGGCCCCTGCCTGTGTTGAGAATCAACCCTTCAATTGCTGGATTGTGGCAAGAGGCAGAAGTGGCTTAAGCAATAAGGGGTAGGAGGAAACTTGAGAGACTCAGGAAAGTTGCTATATATAACAGGTCCAAAATCATTTTATATTTTAATAAAAGATATGGCTATATGTTGTACGATGCTGAATGTTAGTCCTGGTCTATAGATTTGCTTCCAACATTCTCAACAGTGCGTTTTTCTAACTCTTAGGGTTTCAGAAAATGAACCCTCATAGTTCTAAATGATATGCTAAATCCGGAAGTTAACTCTAGCATGTCTCTTCACACCACCAACATCAATAAAGCACAGAAAAACTGTGTACTTATTCAAGGAGGAATGAATGTAGGCTGTGTTTGTGTATGTGCATACACTGGTAATGGCAGGTAAGATGTGAGCACCTAATAGTTCCAAGTGCTTAAATATGTAATTCAAATACTTCAGCATTACCAGCCCTTGAACATAACTATTGTCACATTAATAATGAAGCCTTATTTCCTGTATTTAACTCCCACCTTTACTCACAGGTATTCCGGCTGCCTATCAGATCCTCTCTAGTGTTCTGAGAGTTCCTGAAGAGTGTTTGTCATGTGCTCAGGAAGCAGAATGCCCGTTACAGGGGCCACATAACACCTGCCATGCTCTTACTGTCTTTTACTCTCCTACCTTTTTATTGCTCTCTGTACATAAGATTTCTTCAATGTGTATTGGATGCTACTGTTGTTGTTCTGAGGACACTGCTTTATAAATTGTACAGTTCATGCTGCTGCCTGACTGGGACTTTAGGTGCCAGATCCTCTCTGTGATGAGGAAGAAATGTTCCATTCCTCAACAATGTGCAGCACTCTGTCACCAAGGCCACAAGGTATCACTACTTTTGCCCTGTCTCAAAAAGTTGGTCTACTTTTGCTTTAACCACTATTTGATAACTATTCCTCTCAAACTCAAAGCAATTCTGGAAGACCGTGAACTGAATGGCCCACAACAGGATGTGACTCAGGGTGGACCATGAGTGTCCACCCTCTTGCACATCATGACTTACCTCAACAAGGCCAATTCAAATCCTTCTCAGGGATGGATAAGGCTGCTGAAGAAGAGATGGTTTTCTCTCTTTCTGTGAGATCATATTATTTGAGGACCAACTGATTCTGCAGTTTCCAGGAGCCACTGACACCACATGGAGACGGTCTGAGAATAAAGCCAAGAAGAGGCAAGCACAGAATGATTTAGAGTTGTGCCCTATACAAGGGCAGCCATTAGCCACAGGTGGCTTTACACTTGAATTCATAAAAATTAAGTTAACACATTCATTTCCTCAGTTGCTATTAGCCACACTTCAAGTGCTTAATAGTCACACAGGCTATCATATTGGACAGTTTAGATATAAAACATTTCTGTAAACACAGAGCATTTTATTGGACAGCATAATCTAGAGGAAGAAATAGAGCCCTAATTTCATCCTTTAAATATCTGCATCGCACCTTGCCCTAAGTTGGATCCACCTTTAATTCCATTTTGGTTTAAGCTAAAATAATGAAAGCTTGTTTAAGTTATATTTCTGACCTTTGAAAAATGTATGAGAAGAAACTAACCCTCAAGCCTATTCCCCAGAGACAGTCAGGAAACACACAACAGCCTTCTCACATTTTCCCAGTTTCTTCCCATGACCTTTCCTGACAAGACTGAACCTCACTCTCTCCTTCGGAAAACACACACACACACACATGCAGGCACGCACACACGCACACACACACACATATCCCATTAAAAGAGACCTGGGGGCAGAGGTTTGGTAGGTGTTACCACAAAGCCAGCCTTTACTTCCAAAGAGAAACAAAGCCAGACATTAGTTAGAGTGGTGAAAACAGATTTTACTCAGGAAATACTGACAGTAGGCGAAAGAGCTGAGCTCCATTCTGATTTGCACAGTGGTGACTGTATTTTAAAGGCAGAATGACGGTGTAGAAAAGGGAAGCGAGCAGGGACTCAAAATTACCAAGGGCTGATCAGTGTAAACATGATTAGGCCAGCCAGCTGACTCTGCTACGTGGCAATTATTAAAGTTAGGATCCTATCTTCCCAGAGTCTAGGAGATAGAGCGCCTGGCCTTCCTGATTATTACATTTCAAAGGAATGGTTTTCAGGTCCTTGAGAAAGACACTTCTGAGTTATGCGAGATACATCTACATCTTAAAGGTTCAGAGGAAGGATTCACAATTGCAAGACTTTCTTAGTAGATGCTCTAAGAAGAGACCTGGTGTTGGCTAGAACAAACAGTAAATTCTTCTGACATCCCTGAGCTTTTCAAAACAAGAACTCCAAAGGGGGCTGGTTGTCCCAGGGACACGAGGTCTTAGCTGTGCTAGAAGCCATGTTAAAGTTTGGCCAAGTCTCTGAGGGCCAGGGTTTGAATGGTGTTTTCGAGCCGAGAGTTCTTTGCAGTTCTCACTACCTAGATTTTTCCAGAATGCACAGCCAAACATAAATTATGTAATTTAATCCATAAAATAATCATCTGATGTAAATATCATTATCCCCGTTTTACAGATAAGGGAATTAAAGTTCAGAGGACTTAAATCACTTGTCCAGGTCACATACTAAAACATTAAAAAGCATACTGAAACCCAGATTTCTCTGACTAAAGACTGTGTTTTTCCTCACATCACCCACAACTCTCTCTCCCTACTTATCTCCCTAATTTTTCATACATGTTTCAGTAACAGTTTTTACAGAAATGCCCTTGCCTTTAAATGACAAAGCCCATAAGATATGAATAGGGAAAAATACCTCACAAAATGCCAGGAACTTGTGATTAACAGGCAGCAGGTGTACAAACAGAAAGTGTACAACTCACATCCATTGTCATCTCGGCAATGGCATGGTCCCAAAGTTGCTGAAGGGGGAAATTTGATTATCTTTTCTTCCCCTGAAGACTGATAAATCGAATTCAGGCTGCTATTGTTCCAGATACAGCCTGAATCTTCCATAGGATTTTAATCAGCAGCAGAATTATGTAGCATATGGGAGCTATTTGGCTGAAAGGAGACTCCAACTGTTACTGGTACATCCTCCCAACATGAAAGGAAAATAATAATATGGAATAATCAGACTTTCGTATCTATGGAACAGCTTCCCTCTGAGAAACTCCATGGTTTACTGTACTAAATCTTCACAACATGCTGTTTGGTGGGTCAGAGAACTACCTGACTATAATCCTGGATGCTTACTGGCTGATTCCACCAACATGTTCATCTCTTCCATAGCTCTCTCTCATCCCCATCTATAAATCTTATCTCCTCTCACCTTTCAATCTCTTCTGTTCTCTAATGATTAACTTTCACCCATTCCTCCTCATCTACACTACCCTGCCCTTCATTCCTCTATCTTGCTACTAATTTCTTCCTTTACCACCCTTATTCTGTAAAAAGCCTAAATGGGAGCACAGGATTCATACGTGATCAAGTCTATAGTTCAATTACATCATCCTGTTATACTACAATGATGGTCAAATGTAGAGGTCACTTCACTTATTCACTCCCTTAGCCACCAAAACTTTATTGAATGTGTTTGTTTCAAGATTCAGAGGTAACACATGGTCCTTTCCTTCAAACATGGAAGACAAACATAAACAGGCAATGACAATACAATGTGAAGTGTCATCATTTTATTGAGCCCATTAACGTATAGGGAAAACAAAGGTTAGCAGCATGGTCTCTGTGGTTGCTGGCGCTGGTCCCTAGAGCTTTTATTTATTTATTTTTTTGTTTGTTTTTTTTAACATCTTTATTGGAGTATAATTGCTTTACAATGGTGTGTTAGTTTCTGCTTTATAACAAAGTGAATCAGTTATACTTATACATATGTTCCCATATCTCTTCCCTCTTGCGTCTCCCTCCGTCCCACCCTCCCTATCCCACCCCTCTAGGTGGTGACAAAGCACCGAGCTGATCTCGCTGTGCTATGCGGCTGCTTCCCACTAGCTATCTATTTTACATTTGGTAGTGTATATATGTTAGATCTGGTTCCAGAGCCAGGCTCAGAAACCAAATATCAGCCTTCTTTTTAACCTCCCTCTCCCCTTTCTTGACCTTTCTTGACATGCCCCAACCTCTACTCACTCAGAAAGGTTGTGAAAGATATTATCAGGGATTGTTTAACAATCTTACACACACCTGAGAATGGCATTGACCAAGCTCACCTGTTAATTCGGCATTTTAAGTAACCCAGGAGTCAAATCTAAAGCTGTTGGCATATATATTTTCCTATAGCAGGAAATGTGAAGAATGAGCCACTGGTGCTATTGGGAAGCAAAACAAGATTTTGAAATAAAGTGTCAAGACCCTCTTGACATCCCTGTACTTGTCCAAAATGTGAATTCCATAGTGGGGAGCTAGTAAATGTCATTTTTAAGCCCTCAGATACAAGATAGATTTTATCAGATGGCAGAGAGAAGAATGGTTGAAAGAGAATTGGCCAAGAATGACACACTCTTTCAGTCCTGGACCATGTCAGAAGATGTGATTTCCTTCTTCTGTCCCTAGACCTAGTTACCCAACAAAAACTCAGCTTCTAGGAGTGATGGGAGGTGCTTTCTTTACTAAGGTATTGCCATCAAAGTGCTCAAGCCATGAAAAGGAATGCCTAAAGTAATGGGTGCTTGCAAAAGAAAACCTATATTGATTTTGTACAAGGGTAGGAATTCAGTAAAAGATAATTTTTCCTTCAGAAGGAATAATGAAAAACAAACAAACAAAAACTCTTCCGTTACCATCAAACCCTAGGAAGAATCAGGCAACAGAACAATTCTGGGTGTCTCAGATAAGAACTGAAAAATGATTCTAATCCCTTGGGACCCTGAGAAGAGTGGTAATGTTGAGGTTTTACGCTGAGCGTAAAAATTAAGTAGTAAATGGGCTCAGGATAAGACTGTAATATACCATTAACTTTTTAAAAGTATATTGAAGATATAACCTTTTTTCTCTTCTTCTTTGTACCTAGGACAAAATAGATGCTAAATAAATATTTGTTGCATCCATGAATGAATGAACAAATGAATAGACATTTTCGAATGCTCTAAAACAGGATTAAAAATTACTTGCTGAAAGAATTATAAAAGTAAACAGACAATTATATTCAAAAGCCATATGCAAGGAACTAATGAAAAAACTGTGCACAAAACGTCCCAAATCCAAATAATAACCTCCCAGCAAGTTCATTAATCTTGATTTGCACTGATAACACTGTTATTGCAAAATTGATACATATTAGGATAACTGGCTAACTGCTTCAACAAATACCCCAAACAACCTCACTGTCTCTACACAATGGAATTTTCTTTCTTGCTTACATAAGAGTCCAAAGGCAAGAGTGGGATTTGTGGGCAAGGAGCTCTGTACCATGAAGTTATTCAAAGACTCTACTCGTTTATTGGTTCTTCCATTCCCTATCACCTCCAAGTTCTCCACTGGATTTCCTACATTCAGTCAACAGATGATGGAAGAGAGAAAGCATGTGGCCAACAGTGTGGAAGGTCTTGTGGTCCAGGCATGGAGATGGGCACATCACCTCTGCCCACACTCTGCTGGCCAGAACTCAGTATTTGACTTTAAGTTAGAAGGGCTGAAAAGTTTCATTATGATAAATAAATAATAGGCATTGTCAGGTTTTAAGCAAAAAAATGACAAGATGAAAGTGGAGAATTATACTGGGCATGCTGAATAGAAGAACCTAGTGAGGGGATAAACTAGAGACAGGGGGACCTGTTAAGAAGCTATTGCAATAACATGGGCAGGGAACGATGAGGCCCAGACCAAGACAGTAGAGAAAGAATGACAAGAAAATAATCAATATAAGGATATATTGACTGATTTGCTGAGTGAGCAGAAAAAAACAAGTGATAGTCTTGGGCTTTATATATTTATATAGGTATATATAATCACATTTGGGTGGTCTTTTGGTTAACTGATGCATGCTATGTTGGTTTGTTCACTTTTTCCCACAGGAATTAGGAAAATAAAAATTTAGATGTGAAGAAAAGTGAATAGAATACAGTGTCTGTGGGAAGTCAGGGAAAGCTAACATGGAATCAAGGAAAATAAACAAATGAAGGGAATGTTTTGGGATTCTGAGGGTTTTGAAGTCAATGTATGACAGCAAATTAAGTGTCAAAAGAGCAAAAATTACATCCACAACATTTCCCCATATTTGTTATGTTGCTATTTCCCACAACTGTCAAACATTCAGTTGCAAATAAAATACTTGAATAAATAATTTCATTTTTGGATGTGGCAACTGGTTCACAGTATGCATTTTTGAGGATTCTGTAAAGTTGCTATTTTTAGTGCTTAGAAGAGGAAGTTTGTACCTGGGGAGGCTAACCGGTAACCAAGTAATCTGACAAATGATCTAGTGCAAATCAGCTTTAATCACATTGTTGGCATGCATTATAGGAATTAAGTAATGCTCAATAAGTCTAAAATATACAGTGTAAGATCCACTACTTAGACAAAGAAGGGTGCCATTAATCCCTGGAAAAACAAATATCTACTTCTCTAAAGACTTCCTGCAGCCTTTCTGCAGTTTGTGAGAGATACGGACACAGCAGCTGGGCTGGGCACACAGCAATTCCGTTAGTGGTAAAAATGGCCAGAGTGAGGAACTGAATGTGAACTAGCATTTCAGTCTCCTCACACAGGTCAGCCCCTCTTTTTAAATCACACCTAGGCCTGATTACCAGAGAATTCCAGAATGTTCTCCCTGTAGTGAACCAGTCAAGGTAAAAGGAAAGAGACTTTAATTGGGACCTTCTACACATCTAATTTTTTTTATAGGAGGAAACAAATCCACTCATAAACCTCAGTTGTTCAATGCAAAATTTGTAGATACTTTCAAGCATCTGTGTTGTCTCCAGGCAACAGGAACATTTTAAATAAAATTTTCATTAATTTCTCAACAGTTATGCAGTAATCTACATGTACAAGTATACTATCAAAATGAATTCCTTTTATCATACATATTCATAAAGTAGAACTTGAAATGTTTAAGCACACACATTTAATATACTCCCAATCACAGTAATAGGTTTGGAGAGCAAAACGGAACAGAACAGACCCTAAACAAGAATATGTAATTTCTACCAAATAACACAGCACCAAACAGTATGTAAGCTACTATGAACCAAGCACTCTCCACTTAATCTTTCCACATCCCAGTGAGGTACTAACATTGTTCTCAGTTGAGGAAACTGAGGCACAAGGTGGGAAAGTAACTTACTGTAGACACACAGTTTGGAAGTGGCAGAATAAATGTAGGGCTGGACCGAATGCAGGGTCTACCCTCTTAACCACTTGACTGTATTGAAGCAAGAGCACAGAGTATTTTACCATCAGAAGTGACACTGGTGGTTTGTGGGGTTGGTGGCAGGGTGTGACAGAAAGAAGAGCATAAGAGATGAAGCAGAAGTGATAAACAGAGATCATGCCATGAAGAAACTTGGGTTAATAGAAATTATAAAGCTACTGCTAGTGATTCCAATAAAAATGGTGATAGTCATAAGGTTCTGGATTTGTATGATATGTGCAAAAGGGTAATAAATAAATCAGAGTTGGAGTCTCGGCCAACTGCATCTATTTTCTGTCTTTTGAAAAATAAATACTGCTCAATAGCCCTCCTTTGACAGAGACTGGTAAATAAGAAAGGTTTGTTTAGTTGTAATTAACATTGGTCATCCTTCCTGCATCGTTGCTTAGGTGCCAAAGAATTCTGTCTACACTCTGTTTTCAGAAGTTTCTGCCAAGTATCATCCTCACGTCACTGACTGCAGTTTCCTCGGTAAAATTCTGTTACATTCTCAAGATTTACCAAGGTACAGCCTGTTCTACATCAACACGTGTTTCTATAAGACCAATTAGCTCATATTTTTTCTTGATAAACAAAAACACATCTCATAATCTTACATACACAGTCAAAAAATTTGGCACTATTGCTCATAGACCTGTAATCACTCATGCACATTACAACTGGTAATGAAATAACTGATTTTTATTTCAGAGAACTAGAGAATAGGTAGTGAGAGCTGTTACAAGCATTTGGTATATCAAAAATTTTGTAAGTGCACACATCCTTTTTACACTTTCTTAGAGTGGATGGATGGATAGCTAGATCGATAGATCAATAGATAGATCGATAGATAATGAAGATAAAGATAACAAGTAGGTAGGTATATAGATAGACCCAAAGTGCCCTAGTCTGGATTCCCCAGAAGCAGACATAGAAAACAAATTTATGGTGACCCAAGGGGAAAGGGGGTGGGGGAGGAATAGATTAGAAGTTTGAGATTAGCAGATACAAACTACTCTATGTAAAATAAACAACAAGGGCTTACTGTATAGTACAGGGAACTATATTCAATATCTTGTAACAATGCATAAAGGAAAAGAATATGAGAATATGAAATGGAGATGAGCATGAACAACAATTATCAAGGAGTGCTTTTAGGATCAAGACCTGTGGAAGTAGGGGGACGGAAGCAGTATTGAGCAGGGGGAGAAGTAGAGCTGGGATGCAAGTATTACGAAGGCCACAGGTGACCACACATCTCAGGACTGGGATAGCCATTAAGAGAGGTCCAAATTGATAAAAGGGACCTTCATTTGCCTATGTTTGATTAGTCATTGAGTATAAGCTGTCTCTGGATGATGTGACCAAGGGCAAGTCAGGTTTCTTTAACTGGGGCACTCCTCCAAATGGGATAAGGGTCTTCTTTTATTAGCACTCTCTGCTCCTAGATGAATAAATATTTTATTCCTAAAAGAAGATCTGAATGGCATACCACAGTATTCTCACACAAAGGTATAGCAACTCTATAACATATCAAATTAAAAAACACAGGAATATATATATGTAAAATACACATATATTATATTAAATATGCATTATATATATGTATATGTATATTAAAACAATGTATATATATAGTAAAACCATGCATGATGACCAATTTTTCAGTATTTTATCTTGCTTAGAAATTATTTAAGTCCAAAGAACTATCAATTAATGACAAGAAAATATAAATCTGATAATTTAAAAATAACTAAAAATCCTGAAAAATTATATTTTCAGCTGTTGCATCCAGAAGATAATTACTATTGACATAAAAATCATTGAAATTAGTATTTAATTTATAGAATATGTTTTTCTAAAATTCTTTTTTTATTGAAGTATAGTTGACTTACAATGTTGTATCAGTTTCTGGTGTACAGCAAAGAGATTCAGTTATACATATGTATTTCTTTCTCCTATTCTTTTCCATTATGCTTTATTACAGGATATTGAGTACAGTTCCTGGTACTATACAGTTCATTTTGTACAGAGTAGTTTGTATCTGCTAATCTCAAACTTCTAATCTATTCCTCCCCTGTTACCCTTTGGTAAACATAAACTTTTCTCTGTGAGTCTGTTTCCATTTTGTAAGTTCATTTGTATCATATTTTAGATTCCACAAATAAGTGATATCATATGATATTTGTCTTTGTCTGACTTACTTCACTTAATATGATAATCTCTAGGTCCATCCATGTTGCCACAAATGGCATTATTTCATTTTTTTTTATGGCTGAGTAGCATTCCATCATGTATATATACCACATCTTCCTTATCCATTCGTCTGTCAATGGACATTTAGGTTACTTCCATGTCTTGGCTATTGTAAATGCTGCTGCTCTGAACACTGGGGTGCATGTATCTTTTAGAATTAGAGTTTTCTCTGGATATGTACCCAGGAGTGGCATTGCAGGATCATATGGCAACTCTATTTTTAGTTTTTAAGGAACCTCCATACTGTTTTCCATAGTGGCTGCACCAATTTACATTCCCACCAACAGTGTAGGAGGGTTCCTTTTTCTCCACACCCTCTCCAGCATATCTGTAGACTTTTAAATGATAGCCATTCTGACTGGTGTGAAGTTAAACCTCATTGTGATTTTGATTTGAATTTCTCTAATAATTAGCAATGTTGAACATTTTTTCATGTGCCTATTGGCCATCTGTATGTCTTCTTTGGAGAAATATCTGTTTAGGTTTTCTGCCTATTTATTGATTGGGTTGTTTGTTTTTTGTTGTTGACTTGTATGAGCTGTTTGTATATTCTGGAAATTAAGCCCTTGTTGGTTGCATCGTTTGCAAATATTTTTTCCCAGTCTGTAGGTTGTCTTTTCATTTTGTTTATGGTTTCCTTTGCTGTGCAAAAGCTTATAAGTTTGATTAGGTCCCATTTGTTTATTTTGCTTTTATTTCTATTGCCTTGGGGGACTAACCTAAGAAAACATTGCTATGATTTATGTCAGAGAATGTTTTGCCTATGTTCTCTCTAGGAGTTTTATGATGTCATGTCTTTAAGCCATTTTGAACTTATTTTTGTGTAGGATGTGAGGGAATGTTCTAACTTCACTGATTAACATGCAGCTGTCCAGCTTTGCCAATACCACTTGCTGAAAAGACTGTCTTTTCTCCACTGGATATGCTTGCCTCCTTCGTCAAAGATTAATTGACCTTAGGTATGTGGGTTCATTTCTGGGCTCTCTATTATGTTCTATTGATCTATATGTCTGTTTTTGTGCTAGTACTATGCTCTTTTGACTACTGTAGCTTTGTAGTATTGTCTGAAGTCTGAGAGGGTTATGCTTCCAGCTTTGTTCTTTTTCCTCAGGATTGCTTTGGCAATTCTGGGTCTTTCATGGCTCCATATAAATTTTAGAATAATTTGTTCTAGTTCTGTGAAAAATGTCACAGTTACTTTGATAGGAATCACACTAAATCTGTAGATTGCTTTGGGCAGTATGGCCATTTTAACTATATTAATTCTTCCAATCCAAGAGCATGGGATATCGTCCTACTTCTTTGAATCATTTTCAATTTCCTTTATTAATGTTTCATACTTCTCAGCATTATAGTCTTTCACCTCCTTGGTCAAGTTTATTCCTAAGTATTATTTTTTATACATTTATATTTTTTATTTATTTATTTTTGGCTGCATTGGGTATTCGTTGCTGCGTGCAGGCTTTCTCCAGTTGCGGCAAGCGGGGGCTATTCTTCATTGTGGTGTGCGGGCCTCTCATTGCTGTGGCTTCTCTTGTTGCAGAGCATGGGCTCTAGGCGCATGGGCTTCAGTAGCTGTAGCACGCAGGCTCAGTAGTTGTGGTGCACAGGCTTAGTTGCTCCACGGCATGCGGGATCTTCCCAGATCAGGGATCGAACCTGTGTCGCCTGCATTGGCAGGTGGATTCTTAACCACTGTGCCACCAGGGAAGTCCCCTAAGTATTTTTTGATGCAATTTTAAACTGGATTTTTTTTTAACTTTCTTTTTCTGATATTTCATTGCTAGTGTAACAGAATGCAACAGATTTCTGTATGTTAATCTTGTATCCTGCTACCTTGCTGAATTCATTCATCAGTTCTAGTAGTTTTGTGTGGCGCCTTTAGGGTTTTCTATATATAGTATCATGTTATCTGTATATAAGGACAATTTTACCTCTTCCCTTCCAATTTGGATACTTTTTATTTCTTTTCCTTGTTTGTCTGCTGTAGCTAGGACTTCCAATACTATGTTGAATAGAACTAGTGTGAGTGGGCAACCTTGTCTTGTTCCAGATTTTAATGGGAAGGCTTTCAGCTTTTCACCATTGAGTATTATGTTGGCTGTGGGTTTGTCATAAATAGCTTTTATTATGATGAGATAAGTTCCCTCCATACCCACTTTGAAGTTTTTATCATGAATGGATGTTGAATTTATCAAATGTTTTTTCTGCATCTATTGAGATGATCATGTGGTTTTTGTCTTTTCTTTAGTTGATGTGGTATATCACATTGATTGATTTGCATATGTTGAAATATCCCTGTGACCCTGGGATGAATCCAACTTGGTCGTGGTGTATGATCTTTTTTATGTGTTGCTGGATTCAGTTTGCTAATATTTTGTTGAGAATTTTTGCATCTATATTCATCAATATTAGCCTGCAATTTTCTTTTTTGGTACTGCCTGTCTGGTTTTGATATCAGGGTGATGGCAGCTTCATAGAATGACTTTGGAAGTGTTCCCCCCTTTTCCATCTTTTGGAAGAGTTTGAGAAGAACTGGTATAAGTTCTTCTTTGTATGTTTGATAGAATTCCCCAGTGAAGACATCTGATCTTGGACTTTTCTTTGCAGGGAGTTTTTAAATTACAGATTCTATTTCACTTCTAGTGATCAGTCTGTTCAAATTAATATTGTTGGTATAAGGGTTGTTTTCAGTATGGATGCCTGCCATGTCTTTCCTCGGTGTGTGCTGGCCATAATCCCTTTGATAAGAGCTGTGATCAGTGTTGTGATGACCAGAGCTGCTACTGGATGTTGAATGGGGCCTCCTCTTTGCTCTGTGGTTGTCACAGCCCTGTCTAGTGTAGGGTCTGCTCCCTAATTGTTGGAGCAGAAGCCCCCAGATCCATTTCTGAGCTGTGGTGTGAGGCAGGCAGGACTGGAGCACTTCTGCTGGGAGAGGAACCATTGGGTATTCCTCCACAGGAGCTGTCCACCAGGAAGTGCACTCTGTGGTGTTGCCTACCCCCAATTGTGTGGGTTCACAAAATACACTGCTGTTGGCACTGCCCCTGGCCCCACTTCAACCATGCAAATGCAGGCAATCAGCCCAGGTGTCCCTCAGGCACTGTGCTCACACAGCCACCAGTGCAGATTTGTTGGCACAGATCTGCTGAAGTCAGGTACCAGGGCCGCCATAGTCATGCACCTGGACCCCCTGCCAGGAGCTACAGAATCAGACCAGACCCCAGCCTTGCCTCCACATGCACACTCCCGCAAAGCCCACAGCTGCTAACCCCGGATCTGCCCCTGCCACAGGAGCACCAGTAACCTGCTCAGATGTCCCACAGGCACTGAGCTGACAAAGCTGCTGGCAGCACGTAAATCCGGGGGCGGCACAGCCACTAGGAGATGGCTCAGATTTCAGCCTCTCCATGTGTGGGCAACCTGCCAGTGTCTGTGTGCACCCAGGGTTCGTAGAGGTGGAGCCATGCCCCCTGTGAGCACACCGAGAATGAGGTCGCTATGTCTGGGCCCCATGCCTCCCTTCAGCACTTGTGTTAAAAATCGGGCTCCTATAGCAGACCTAGGCTCAGTCCTGTGGATGCCCCCATTGCAGCTCAGACCACACTCCAGCCCCTTCAGGTTGTCTCTATGCAGCCAACCCCAGTCCTCTCCCTGGGTCTGTGCTCTGAAGCCCGAGTTTCAGCTCCCAGCCCCCGCACACACCAGCAGACGCACATCTCAGGCTGGGGACTGCAGTGAGGTGGCCAAGACCCTCTGCACTGGTCTCTCTCTGTTCTGCTAACTGTTCCTCTAACTTTTCCTCTAAGAGTTTTATAGTGCCCGGTCATACATTTAGGTCTCTAATCCATTTTGAGTTTATTTTTGTGTATGGTGTTAGGGAGTGTTCTAATTTCATTCTTTTACAGGTAGCTGTCCAGTTTCCCCAGCACCACTTATTGAAGAGACTGTCTTTTCTCCATTGTACATTCTTTTCTACTTTGCCATAGATTAGGTGGCCAGAGGTGTGTGGGTTTATCTCTGGGCTTTCTATCCTGTTCCACTGATCTATATTTCTGTTTTTGTGCCAGTACCATACTGTCTGATCACTGTAGCTTTGTAGTATAGTCTGAAGTCAGGGAGTCTGATTCCTCCAGTTCCGTTTTTCTTTCTCAAGATTGCTTTGGTTATTTGGGGTCTTTTGTGTTTCCATACAAATTGTAAAATTTCTTGTTCTAATTCTGTGAAAAATGCTATTGGTAATTTGATATGGATTGCATTGAATCTGTAGATTGCTTTGGGTAGTATAGTCATTTTCACAATATTGATTCCTCCCATCCAAGAACATGGTACATCTCTCCATCTGTTTGTGTCATTTTTGATTTCTTTCATCAGTGTCTTACAGTTTTCTGAGTATAGGTCTTTCACCTCTGTAGGTAGGTTTATTCCTAGGTATTTTACTATTTTTGTTGCAATGGTACAATAGACTTTAAAACAAAGTCTATAACAAAAGACAAAGAAGGGCATTACAGTAAGTCTCCTACTTACGAACCTTCAAGTTACAAACTTTCAAAGATGCAAACGTGCATCCAGTTCCAGCAAATAACCAGAACCTGTGCCATCAACGTTAGGCATGAGTGAAATTGCAGCATGCACTCCATCTCCTATGCTGAAGATCCTTCAGCTCTACCATCTCCCACCTCCTCTCCCTCCTCCAGTCAGTAACTCTTCTTGCCTGTTCACTCAATGCCAGCCCCTGTATGCCAGCTGTTGTATGGTACTACTGTATTTTCAAGGTACTGTCATATGAAAGTAGACATAGAGGGAACTTATCTAAATATAATAAAGGTCATATATGACAAAGCCACAGCCAACTTCGTCCTCAATGGTGAGAAACTGAAACCATTTCCACTAAGATCAGGAATAAGACAAGGTTGCCCACTCTCACCACTATTATTCAACATAGTTTTGGAAGTTTTAGCCACAGCAATCAGAGAAGAAAAAGAAATGAAAGGAATCCAAATCAGAAAAGAAAAAGTAAAGCTATCACTGTTTGCAGATGACATGATACTATACATAGAGAATCCTAAAGATATTACCAGAAAACTACTAGAGCTAATCAATGAATTTGGTAAAGCAGCAGGATACAAAATTAATGCACAGAAATCTCTTGCATTCCTATACACTAATGATGAAAAATCTGAAAGTGAAATTAAGAAAACACTTCCATTTACCATTACAACAAAAAGAATAAAATATCTAGGAATAAACCTACCTAAGGAGACAAAACACCTGTATGCAGAAAATTATAAGACACTGATGAGGGCTTCCCTGGTGGCGCAGTGGTTGAGAGTCTGCCTGCCGATGCAGGGGACACGGGTTCGAGCCCTGGTCTGGGAGGATCCCACGTGCCGCGGAGCGACTAAGCCCGTGAGCCACAACTACTGAGCCTGCGCGTCTGGAGCCTGTGCTCCGCAACAAGAGAGGCCACAACAGTAAGAGTCCCGCGCACCACGATGAAGAGTGGCCCCCACTTGCCTCAACTAGAGAAAGCCCTCGCACAGAAACGAAGACCCAACACAGCCAAAATAAATAAATAAATAAATAAAAAAAAAAGACACTGATGAAAGAAATTAAAGATGATAACAAATAGATGGAGAGATATACCATGTTCTTGGATTGGAAGAATCAACATTCTGAAAATGACTATACTACCCAAAGCAATCTACAGATTCAATGTAATCCCTATAAACCTACCACTGGCATATTTCACAAAATTAGAACAAAAATGTTCACAATTTGTATGGAAACTCAAAAGACCCCAAACAGCCAAAGCAATCTTGAGAAAGAAATATGGAGCTGGAGGAATCAGACTCCTGGACTTCAGACTATACTACAAAGCTACAGTAATCTAGACAGTATGGTACTGGCACAAAAACAGAAATATAGATCAATGGAACAGGATAGAAAGCCCAGAGATAAACTCACACACCTATGGTCACCTTATCTTTGATAAAGGAGGCCAGAATATACAATGGAGAAAAGACAGCCTCTGCAATAAGTGGTGCTGGGAAAACTGGACAGCTACATGTAAAAGAATGAAATTAGAACACTCCCAAGATCATACACAAAAATAAACTCAAAATGGATTAAAGACCTAAGTGTAAGGCCAGACACTATCAAACTCTTAGAGGAAAACATAGGCAGAACGCTCTATGACATAAATCACAGCAAGATCTTTTTTGACCCACCACCTAGAGAAATGGAAATAAAAACAAAAATAAACAAATGAGACCTAATGAAACTTAAAAGCTTTTGCACAGCAAAGGAAACCATAAATAAGACCAAAAGACAACCCTCAGAATGGGAGAAAATATTTGCAAATGAAGCAACTGACAAAGGATGAAACTCCAAAATTTACAAGCAGCTCATGCAGCTCAATAACAAAAAAAAAAAAGCCAATCCAAAAATGGGCAGAAGACCTAAATAGACATTTCTCCAAAGAAGATATACAGATGGCCAACAAACACATGAAAGAATGCTCAACGTCATTAATCATTAGAGAAATGCAAATCAAAACTACAATGAGATATCATCTCACACTGGTCAGAATGGCCATCATCAAGAAATCTACAAACAATAAATGCTGGTGAGGGTGTGGAGAAAAGGGAACCCTCTTGCACTGTTGGTGGGAATGTAAGTTGATACAGTCACTGTGGAGAACAGTATGGAGGTTCCTTAAAAAACTAAAAATGGAACTACCATACGACCCAGAAATCCCACTCCTGGACATATACCCTGAGAAAACCATAATTCAAAAAGAGTCATGTACCACAGTGTTCATTGCAGCTCTATTTACAATAGCCAGGACATGGAAGTAACCTAAGTGCCCACTGACAGATGAATGGATAAAGAAGATGTGGCACATACATACAATGGAATATTACTCAGCCATAAGAAGAAACAAAATTCAGTTATTTGTAGTGAGGTGGATGGACCTAGAGTCTGTCATACAGAGTGAAGTAATTCAGAAAGAGAAAAACAAATACCGTATGCTAACGCATATACATGGAATCTAAAAAAAAAAAAAAAGGTCATGAAGAACCTAGGGGGGGCAAGACGGGAATAAAGACGCAGACCTACTAGAGAATGGACTTGAGGATATGGGGAGGGGGAAGGGTAAGCTGGGACAAAGTGAGAGAGTGGCATGGGTATATATACACTACCAAATGTAAAATAGATAGCTAGTGGGAAGCAGCCGCATAGCACAGGGAGATCAGCTGGGTGCTTTGTGACCACCTAGAGGGGTGGGATATAGGGAGGGTGGGAGGGAAGGTGATGCAAGAGGGAAGAGATATGGGGATATATGTATATGTACAACTGATTCACTTTGTTATAAAGCAGAAACTAACACACCATTGTAAAGCAATTATACTCCAATAAAGATGTTAAAAATAAATAAATAAATAAATAAAAGAGGCTTTAAAGAAAAAAGGTACTGTAATATTAAAAATGTGTTCTTTATTTTTTGTGTTTGTTTTTTATGTTTTATTTGTGTGAAAAGTATTATAAAACTATTACAGTACAGTACTATATAGCCGACTGTGTTAGTTGGGTACCTAGCCTAACTCTGTTAAACTTACGAACAAACTGCCCTTATGAACGTGCTTTCAGAACAGAACTCGTTCATATGTAGGGGAATTAATGTATCTAATGATAAAGGGATCAATACAAGAAGAGACTATTACACTCATTAACATATATACACCCACTACAGGCACACCTAAATACATAAAGCAAATATTAACAGACATAAAGGGAGAAACTGACAATAGTACAATAATAGTAAGGGTTTTTAACATCCCCGTACATCAATGGACAGACCATCCAGGCAGAAAATCAGTAAGGAAACAGTGGTCTTAAATGACACATTTGACCAACTGAACTTAATAGATATCTACAGGACATTTCATCCCAACAGAAGAATACACATTCTTCTCAAGTGCACATGGAACATTCTCCAGGATAGATCACATGTTAGGCCACAAAACAAGTCTCGATAAATTTAAGAGTATATCCAAGGAGGTGAAAGACCTATACACTGAGAACAATAATATATTCATGAAGGAAACTGAAGATGATAAAAAGACATTGAAAGATATTCCATGTTCATGAATTGGAATAGTAAATATTGTTAAAATGGTCATACTATGCAAAGCAATCTAAAGATTTAATGCAATCCCCATCAAAATACCCATAACAGTTTGCACAGAACTAGAATATGCAATCCTAAAATTTATATGGAACCACGAAAGACCCAGAATTGCCAAAGCAATCTTGAGAAAAATGAACAAAGCTGGAGATATCACACTCCCTGACTTCAGACTATACTACAATGGTACAGTAATCAAAACAGCCTGGTACTGGCACAGAAACAGACATATAGATCAAATGGAACAGAATAGAGAGCCCAGAAATAAACCCACACAGCTATGGTCAATTAATCTATGACAAAGGAGGGAAGAATATACAATGGAGAGAAGACAGTATTTTCAAGACATGGTGCTAGGAAAACTGGACAGCTACATGTTAAAAAATGAAATTAGTACATTTTCTCATACCATCTACAAAAATAAACTCAAAATGGAGTAAAGACCTAAATGTAAGAGCAGAAAACATAAAACTGCTAGAGGAGAACATAGGCAGAACACCCTTTGACATAAATCATAGCAATATTTTTTTGGATCTGTCTCCTAAGGCAAAAGAAGCAAAAGACAAAATAAACAAATGAGACCTAATTAAGCTTAAAACCTTTTGCACAGCAAAGGAAACCACTGACAAAATGAAAAGACTTACTGAATGGTAGAAAATGATTGTAAATGATATAACTAATCAGGAGTTAATACCCAAAATTTATAAATAGCTCATACAACTCAATATTAAAAAAAAAAAAAACCAACCTGATTCAAAAATGGGCAGAAGACCTGAATAGACATTTTCCCAAAGAAGACATACAGATGGCCAACAGGCACGTGAAAAGATGCTCAACATTACTATTCAGAGAAATGCCAATCAAAACCACAATGATATATCACCTCGCACCTTTCTGAATGGCTATCATGAAAAGGACCACAAATAACAAATGTTGGCAAAGATATGGAGAAAAGAGAATGCTAATACACTGTTGGTGGAAATGTAAATTGGTGCAGCCCCTTTAGAAAACAGTATGGAGCTTCCTCAAAGAACTAAACTTAGAATCACCATATGTTCCAGCAATTCCACTCCTGTTTATAAATCCAAAATAAAACAAAAACACTAATTCGTGAAGACACATGCACCCCAATGTTCACAGTAGCATTATTTACAATAGCCAAAATATGAAAGCAACCTAAACATCTATCAGCAGATGGCTAAGGAAGATGTGGTGTACACACACACACACACACACACACACACACACTGGAATATCACTCAGCCATAAAAAATAATGAAATTCTGCCATTTGCAACAACGTGGATGGACCTAGAGGGCATTATCCTTCATAAAATAAGTCAGACAGAGAGAGACAAATACTCTATGTAATCCCTTATATGTGCAATCTAAAAAATAAAACGAATGAATATAACAAAACAAAAACAGACTCACAGATATAGAGATCAAACTGGTGGTTACCAGTAGGGAGAAAGAAGGGGGAGGAGCAAGATAGGGTAAGGATTAAGAGACTCAAACTATTATGTATGAAATAAATAAATAACAAGGGTATATTGTACAGCACAGGGAAATATAGCCATTATTTTATAACTTTAAGGGGAATATAATACATAAAAATGTTGAATCACTATGTTGTACATCTGAAACTAATTTAATATTGTAAATCAACTATATTTCAATTAAAAAAATAAAGTAACTGAGGTAGGCAAAAAAAGCATTTTCAAACTAGTCAGAATTGTCTAAAAAATTGTTTTAATTACGGAAGTTGGGATTCTTGTGTATTTTTTAAAAATGCTTTTAAACTGGCATTTTCAGTGAAAAGTGTTCTTTTGGTGTTTTTTGTTGTTTGTTTTTTAAGGGTTCCATATTTAAAGTATTAGATATTTAGTGTCTTTAATTCTCTAGGAAATTTTATGTTCCCTTATATTAGACTTTTATAAACCTTATTAGCTTCTATAAACCAATCAATATAGAACTCCTTAATTTACAAGATTTTATATCTAATTTATTTACTTATTTTTCCAGAAGTAAGAGAATATTTCTAACACAAAATGAGAGATAAAGACTTTTTTGCAATTACAGACACAGACGCACAGCTTGTAGCTTTAGTTCTACACCCTTAGTCATAAATTAAAATAAACATGGAGAACAAAAGCTGCATGTCAAAACGCTCTTAACCTTTTCATTGGAAGGCTGATGTATTCTTGAATAAACAAGGAAGCCAACAAACAAAATTTTCTGTCATCTCTCACCCAACAGAATAGGTCTCTGCCTGATAAAGATCATCAAATAGGCCATAAAACCAAATTCACATACATTGGTGGCAAATTAAGTATAACTTGCAGGTTTTAGGAAACCAGAAGCAGAAACAAAAGCAAAAGCACAGAATCGGGGTGTGGGGTGTGCAGGAGAAACAAAGAGTCAGTGAAGGTAAATAAAGTTCTATGGCTCCTTGGGATTGCTTCGGGAGCCAAGGAAAGATGTTTATTCCCCGGCTACACTGTTTAAATGGCTCTGGAATGTATTTACTTGGAAATCTCTGGTGTAACCTCCAAAGCAATCAAGGTACAATTTTCAAAATTTAAAAAGCTGAGTTAGAATAAAGTTGTGAAAAAATGTGTTTAACTCATTGATGAAAAAACCAGGAGGACAGTAAAGCAGGTTCATTAATTCTATTGGTAAAAAAATCAAATGACGCCTAAACCCAGATCTCCCAAGAGGCAGTATTTCAGCTTTGCCAGATCCAACGTCAGAGCAGGTTGTTCTTCCTCTATGACCATCTCAATGAAAGCTATACTGGCTAAGAGATCCACTTCTATCTACTCTATTGATGCCATAAGTCATTCTACTCTGTAACTGCAGTATCCTCTATCCATGTTGAACTGCCTTTCTGGTTTGTTCAAGTTATCTCTTAAAATACCTATCATTGTTTTTGTTAGCATTTTGGTTAGAAATTTTTATTTTACTTAACTCTACTTTTCTCAAAATTCACATTCTTCTATTTTGCAGAATATGTAAATTTCTAGGAATGCATGTAATGTTATGGTAGAAACACTTCATTTCTCCTCCTTTGATTTTTTTGTATATGAAAAGTAGAAACAAAATGGCTAAACTCAATCTCTGATGGGCTAACACAAAAATTTATTCAAATTTTATTCAAAATTTATTCTTGAAAGAACCAAAAATCCATGAGCCTCTTTTATCAGGTGTCTACTTTGATGAAAAATCACCCATGCATGATGACTTGTCTTTCCTTCATCAGTCTTACTCTGACAAATCAGAGCAATACTTTGGCAACTACGAAAAAGAACAAATATTCAAGCAAGGAGTATTTTCAGACTTTTCCTCTGTTAGTTGCCTAAGGAATTATACTCCTATAAATAATAAAGCACTCTACAACTTACTCTAACATTTTTTCTTATTTAAAGTTTCTGACACAGCATGATATGGCTGATTATGCCAATGAATTTTCCCCCTTAAGTCAAGAAAAACTGCACAACAATAATTATCTAATTAAGATTCACATAATTATGATTACTAAATTCCAAGAGAACTGTTGTAGTAACAGTAAAACAACTTATCTAAGGCCAATTAAGTTGTGTTTCCTTTCTGCTTTAATTTATTTTAATCCAAAAGAGCAATAAACAGGATATGTCTAGTTGATGATTTAATGAACTACAGTATATTAAGAAGTTAGAAATTGTTATGATGCTGAAAACCTCAAGACCTTTCAAGGCTGGAATCTTTATTCCTTATTCCCTAAAAAGTTTAGGATTTTCACTAGTTTCATAAGTGAGGCTATATCCCAAATTAAGATCAACACACAAAAAATGTAATGATTCAGGGTGTTTAATAACTGAGAAAGGGGGAAAAAAAAAACCCAGGGCACAATCACTTTTAGTGAAATGGAAAGGATTATTTGAAAGTCATATTGGAAAAGAACAATGCAAAGTTGAAACCCCATTTACTTTCTTAAATGGACAGAGCATTTGAGGGCAAAGGAAATAGGATCAAAGAGAAGGTGTGAGATAGATTTTATTCAAGGTCTTTGACTTACGTGGTTTGAAAACATCTCTAAGACTATTCTTGAAGAAAAGAGTAAGAGAAAAAGGATGTTAACATTTTCAATGTGTTCCACAGTCCAAAATCAAAAGTTCCGAACACAATTAGAAAAGAAGGAAAACCCCAGAGAAATATGGAACTAGAGAGGTCTGATTATGATAAAAATCTGAAAATGTTTTTTCTTATTCCTTTTCTATGATCTTAGGTTAAAGCATGCATTGGTTTCATAGCTGCCAAATAAGTGATCACATAATCATTCATGTTTTACAATAGCAATACACAGTCTGAAAAACTGTCAGTATCTACAGCTATTCACTCTTGGTTCAATCTTCAGTTCTTTTTCTCAATATTTCTGACCACAGTTAAGTATCTAATTCTTCATTCATCCATCTTTTACATCTTTCTTCATATACCAGTTAATTCTCTTTTAAGAGAAAAACTGGCATAATTCTTTATTTCCTTTCACTTTAAGAATTTTCAACCTCTATGTGGTGGTGCATTAAGTTAAAAAAACCACTGCCAAATTTTCCTATTAAGTTCAAGAGAATTGCATTTACTTTCTTTAGAACCATCAATGTTTAACATTTCGAGAGGATGATGGGTTCACACAGTTTTACAAACCTGTCATCCATGACATTTTAAAGAGATTTGTCCTGAGGATTTCAAACTATGAAAAAACTTTGATATTTAACTCAAATATCATCAAATGGAACTTGCTTTAATTTCTGTTATTTTTTTAAACGTCTCAGATCTCTCTAAGCATTTATTTTCTATTTACTATCCCTCCATAGCAGTAATTATTTTTTCCCCTTCCAACACCTGTTTACATGCACAATAAACACAGATCCAGTTATTCCAGATTTTGAAGATGAGCTGTAGATAGACTTGAGGCTACACACAATTGTTAATATGGGTTAACACTAACTTTGTTGTTTTAACAACTGTTAAAAACAAACATGTGGGAACTGATGTCCTTGATTATTACCACTGGAATCTAGCAAATGTTTACTGCCTCTCACAGAGAAACCCTACCCCCATTTCTTCTCCCCCTGATATTTTAACTCAGAATATGTCAGAAAAATGGAATACAGTCAGCCTTCTGTATCCACCGGTTCCACATCCATGGATTCAACAAACCAGGGATGGAAAATATTTTTTAAAAAATTCCAGAACGTTCCAAAAAGAACTTGGATTTGCTGCATACCAGCAACTACTTACATAGCATTTACATTGTATTTATGACTATTTACAGAGCATTTACACTGCACTGGAAATTATAAGTAATCTAGAGCTGATTTAAAGTATACTGGAGGATATGTGTAGGTGCACATACTGCACCATTTTACATACGGGACATGAGCATCCTCAGACATTGGTATCTGTGAGGGTCCTGGAAAGGATCCCCTGTGGATAACGAGGGACTACTGTACCAACTGAAGGAGGCATCCTCGCTGCTTCCCCAGGAAGAAACCTCTTTTACAGATAAGTAAACTGACTTTTAGAAATGTAAATTACGGGCTTCCCTGGTGGCGCCCGTGGTTGAGAATCTGCCTGCCGATGCAGTGCACACGGGTTCGAGCCCTGGTCTGGGAAGATCCCACAAGCCGCGGAACAACTAGGCCCGTGAGCCACAACTACTGAGCCTGCGCGTCTGGAGCCTGTGCTCCGCAACAAGAGAGGCCGCGATAGTGAGAGGCCCGCGCACCGCGATGAAGAGTGGCCCCCGCTTGCCGCAACTGGAGAAAGCCCTCGCACAGAAACGAAGACCCAACACAGCCAAAAATAAATAAATAAATAATAATTAAAAAAAAAAAAAATGTAAATTACTTGCCCAACATTGGTAATACAGATTTTAATTAAAACTAAAATGCCTTTTCCTCTACACCACTAAGCTGGCTTTTATTATTTCTTTTATTTTAAAGACCCCTTAGTATCCTGGATTCCTTTCTATAGCTCTTTCTTACATTTACTTACAGTGACTTTCTCAAACCTGAATGACTCTTACTTGTGTATTTATAAATAAAATTTTAATACTGAATAATCTTCATCTACAGTGGAGTAGTATTATTAGGAACAATTATTTGTCAACTGGAAAAAAATGCACAACCTCTAAGTTGAGAATTATGTTTTATTCAATGGACTCTGAGGACTTAAGCCCAGAAGACAGCCTCTCAGGTAGCTCTGAGGGACTGCTCCGCAGAGGTAAGGGAGGTCCCTGGATATATAGGAGTTTTTACAACAAAAACCAGGTAGTTAGAACATCGAAAGATTACTGTTAACTTTAAAAAAAAAAGACATATCAAGTTAATGAATTTAGCCTTTTTCTATGTATGGGAAGATGCAAGAGTCTGGGCTCAATGAAATCTTTCCCTTGATATGCACCTCAGCTATCTAGGGCCAGTGTCCTCTTCTTTCCCATCCTGAGTCCCCTCAGGGCTCACCGTGGGGGGAAGCTGCAGTGGCTGATGACTTGAGGGCCACAACATCCTTTGTTTGCTGATATGGCAGGCGGCATTCTTAGTCCACATATTTAACATATATGAAGCATTTTCTAAATGACCAGATTATAAAAGATTAAATGTTAAGTTACGTGGTTAAAAGTCAGTAACCCACACCACTTTTTGCCTTTTTATGTTTACTTTTAAAGGTTTTCTTGTTAAGGAAAGAACTTCTGAGTGTCTACTGTAGTTCCTTTCCCCAAGGCAACCTCTTATTTGTCAGAACCTCTGCATTTCTTTCTCGCCTCAAGGAAACAATCTTACTCTGTGACTGTACAGAAAAACCTGTGATTAGAGAAGGGAAGTGAATAAATCATCTGCAAAACAGTTACAGAGTTTCAAGAATGATTACTCCTTTCGAACAGTTTTTATGTTGGAGCATGTTTGTTGTAGCTTTTTGTTTTGCATTTGAACTTAATATTTCTCATTTTGAACTTCAAATCAAAGGAAATAGGGCACCAAAGAACACAGATGTTCAGAGCTTAGCAGTTTTAACATACAGAGTGTTTTCATACAATTTAAAACTCTATTTATCTCATAAAACTTAAAAGTCCAATTAAGATGTGTTTAAGACTTATAGAAAAGGATATTATTGAAATGAAGATGCAAATTCTGAACCTTAACTTTTTCTAATTATTATAAGAATCAATGGCATTTTGTCTTATGACAGGATTCTCAAAATGGAGTATTGCTAACAGAGCTCTCGAAAATGCAGCAGGGAGGTCACTCAGGAAGTGTGACTTTCATACAACTCTTTTATGCCTGGATAGAATTGGACCTTTTGACCACTACTGTCCTAACAAAGGCATCCAGAATATCTGCCAGAAACTCATAGTTATCGGGCCCTTACCCCAAAATAACTCATGATTCCTTAAGGACAAATATTTCCCAACTTGTGTCAGAGTTGACCACAATTATCACCAGGCAACTTTAACAACCTTGTGGCTTTTTGTCTTTATTGGCCTCTGACTCTTTCTCTTTCCAGGAACACGCTCTCATTTTTTCCCCCAAATTGCAATCCTTAGGACCCCAAATAAACTAGTTTCTTATTTGAAGCCTTCTAAAATTAAATTCAGCAAGTGTTTCGTCCCCATTTTACAGGTAGTCACAATTACATAGTTGGAAATTCCAAATTAGGTTTGTCAGTTCTAAAAACAACATGGGATTTTGTTTATATCTTATCATAGTAAAGTTCCTTGATAAAGACAGTGAACAGTTAAAGCTCTCAATGTTAAAAATATCAAAAATATCAATCCATCAATGATACATTTGCATTAGTACTTTATCTCAAGAGATATTAAAGATTATCTTGGTTCTTTTTCTCTCTTCCTCTCTTTTTAAGAAAACATGAGATCTTACACTCAAGAGTGTTTCTATTTTTCAAAGAATATAAGATTTACAATCCCTCACACACAATTAGTATTTCATAAAATATTGTAATTTTTATTTCTTCTTTCATCAGATAATTAATGAACACCTATTACAAACTGTATGTCTGCCCTCACAGTGTGTACAGTCTACTGCTGATGATGGGCAGTTATGAAAGGGCATGAGGGTAATCTGAAACAATGTACAAGTGTTAGGTAGTTAGACATCAGCAGCAAGAAGGTGACAGTGGCGAGAAAGACAAGAGCAAGCAATCGAGTCACACCCAACCATCTGGGGACTCTCTCCTGACCCCACCCAGAAAAGGCGAAACTATGGTCGTGTAGTGGGCAGCTTATCCTGATAAAGAGGGGCACAGCAACACAAGGGAACTTCCCCGGGCTGCGCATGCCCAGACCAGACAGGCGTATAATCTATAGTAAACCCAAACTCATTATACCATCATTATAATAAAATCTACATGTGGTTTTGCCCTCCCCGCCCCCGTGGGCGTTTCTTAGCGATTCAAAGGTGAGAGCATGCGCAGCAGTAAACTTGTTCCATAGCTCTGGACTCAAATAACGATCCCCTGTCACGCACCCCTGCCTCCCTGCAAAATGCTCCTTAATAGAGCCCTTAAGCCTGTACAGGAAGGTTGTTTGCATTTCGCGAAAACAGCCGCGCGCGCTCTCTCTCTCGCTCTCTGAGTGTACCTTTGCTTCGATAAACTTTGCTTTGGGCTTGCTTCACTTCGCTGAAACTGCCCGCTCTCAGAAACGGCCCGCTCTCTCTCTCGCTCTCTCTCCCCCTCTCTGAGAGTGTATCTATGCTTAAATAAACTTTGCTTTATGCTTAAGCCTCAAGTGGTAGTTTGCAATTCTTTGCTTACTATCGTGGGATGGAGATAACTGGTCCAGGTCTTCCGTTGACCTCCTCGGTTGAAGCTATTTTGTTACAACCCACGTCAAGTGGGTGACACAAGGAGTACTAGTGTTACAGGAGCCTTTAAGAAAATACATTTGACCTCAAGTCAGGGCCAGAAAATGCTTCCTGGAAGAGTTGGAAAACTGAAAATAACAGTTAGCTAGGTGACAGGAGAGAAAAATATCTTTTAGACAGAAGAAATAGCATAAACAGCATATAGGAGGCTCAGGAGGAAAGATAGCTGGTAGAGGCCGAAGGAGAGAGAAAGAGATATTATTAGTGCCTGTAAGGAAGTAAAATAATACAATGAGAGATGAGACTAGAGAGCAAGCCAGTGAACTCACTATATAGTTTTTACACCAAGTGGAGCACGTGGTCTCACCTCTATCCTAACATCACTGAGATGTCATTGGAGGGTTTTAAATAGGAATGTCATAGGCTGCAATGTGGAGAAAAAATTAGAATGAAACAAACTTGGATAGAAGACCATTTGGGAACCTGTTGCCAAAATATGAAAGAAAGACGAAGGAACCTAAATTGGGGAGTGGCTGTGCATGTGGACCTTTATAGAGGAATTAAAACCTATGTGGTTTGTGGACTCATTGATTTGGGGACATGAGGCAGATAGAGGAATCAAGGACAATCCCTCTTTGACTTAGGCAAAGAGTGCACAGAGGTGGCATTCACTAAGGGTGCAAAATGGTTCACCTTTGATGGTACAAAAATGATTTCAGTTTGAGATAGGCTATATTTGAGGTGTTGTGTCATTTGTATGAAATTTCAATATCAGAGTCAGAAATATAGAGATCTTTAGGATTCACATAGAGGATGATCTAAACTGCCCAGGAGGAGATAGGGCTAAGAAGAGAACCTGAAAAGACCCAATAATTAAGGGAAGGGTAGAGAATAAAATCCTGGAAAGGAAATTGAGAAAAAAATGGCCACTTATTTAAGAAATATAAATCAGGGCAGTACAGAGTCATGGAATTCAAGGAAAGCCATATTTGGTAGGTAAAATAATGGCCCACCAAAAAATGTTTGGGTATTAATCCTCAAAAACTGTGAATATGATACCTTCACAAAGGGCAAAAGGGACTTTGCAGGTGTGATTAAGTTAAGGATCCTGAGACGGGAAATTTTACTGTATTATTATCTGGGCAAACCCAATGCAAACACAAGGGTCCTTACAAAAGGGAGGCAGAAGGGTCAGAGTTGGGGAAGGAGATGTGAAGAGGGAGAGGTGATAAAGAGAGATAAGCCAAGGAATACCAATGACCTGTAGAAGCTGGAAGACACCAGCAATTGGATTCTCCCCTAGAGAGAAGGAATGTGGCCCTGCAGATTCATTTCAGACTTCTGGCCCCTAGGACTATAAGATAATAAATTTATGTTGTTTTAAGCCACTAATTTTCTGGTAATTTGTTACAACAGCAATGGGAAACTAATGCACTATGTAAGAGTTGAATTTTGCAATACAGAATTCACTGATGACTTTTGAAAGAGGGGTATTCTTTAGAGGAAAAGTCGTGAGATTGCTTTTTTTGGATCTTTAATTATGTCTCTGCCCTTGATGTTTCCGGTTGCTTGCTTCTTCAGCTCCAAGTGTGGGATATATGAGGCAAGAAGAAAACCCAAGGAATTCATCACTATATTGTTTCTTGGGTCTCAAAATTCCTGGGTCGTCTGCCTCCCTCTTTCTACCTTTCAGAGTTTTCTTATGTTTGTTTAACATTTAATGTCCAGGGTTTTAGCTGTACTTATCAAAAGGAATAGGGGGAAATATCCCAAATGATATTTTAATTTTAATTTTTTTTTAATGACTTTATTTACGGCTGTGTTGGGTCTTCGTTTCTGTGCGAGGGCTTTCTCTAGTTGCGGCAAGCGGGGGCCACTCTTCATCGCAGTGCGCGGGCCTCTCACTATCGCGGCCTCTCTTGTGGAGCACAGGTTTCAGACGCGCAGGCTCAGTAATTGTGGCTCACGGGCCTAGTTGCTCCACGACATGTGGGATCTTCCCAGACCAGGGCTCGAACCCGTGTCCCCTGCATTGGGGGGCAGATTCTCAACCACTGCGCCACCAGGGAAGCCCCTAATTTTAATTTTTAAGTTCTTCTTTATCTGGTTTTCCAAAATTTTTTACTGGATATGAATTACTTGTGTTTCAAATAAATGTGTTTTTACAAATATAATGCCTAAAACAGCACTTTATATGTCACATAGCAATCAATATACAGTTAAATTTATTTTGCAAAAAAAAATAACAAATCTGAAACAATTTAAAATAGACAAATATAATAAATGTCCCCTATTATAATATGATTTTAATATAATAATATATTAAAATCCTATATAATATTTAACTCATCAGTGACACAATCTTTCAAATAGCATTCTCTAAAATATATTCTGTATAATGTGATATACAAAATACTTAGCAACTGGTATGGACCAGGCAGAAACTAGTAAGAATGACTGCCCAGAAGTCAGAAAGGACTGGCTAGAACAACATAGTGGGCATATCAGCCTTTAAAACCCTAGGAAAAAGTGTTCCATGGCCAACTACTTTGGGAAAATAATACTATTTACTCTTCTTGGGAGTTCTTGTCAGGGGAAAAAAAAAATCCTCAACATCATTAAATGCAGACTTTTATTTTATCATAAAATTATTTTCTCATGAAAAACTTTTTTCTGGCAACACCTATTCACAGCCTGTAGAATATGCTCTGTCAAGTGCTTTTATGCTAAACTATTATTCTGCTGAGCCATTTCTTATCCATATCCTTTTCTACCACTTGATAATTATTGCCACTCAAATAGAATGCGTTCTGTAAAATGGCTTATTCTGTAGCCTAATCTGTTTAAGAAAAGTGACACATCTGAAATTAAATCATGTGAGATATTAACATTTCCCTGGACCCTTAAATACATTAATTTGCTAGATGCATATCAGCAATAAATAAAAGCAGCATATTAGGAAAAAGGTGAAAGGGATAGGTTTAGAGCTAAAATCACCTATCAGTTTTCTGCAGTGCCATCCCTTATCAACTGGCAGGTGCTCTTCGTGGAGATTTTTGCAGCTGGATCTTGGCTCAGATGGAAACTACAAAGTTTAACTAGTGATTCCTGCCATGACCACAAGATGAATAAATAAATGAAGACCTGCATGCCAAGTACAGTATTTTGTGTCTTTTTATGAAATAAGGCTGAATAAGAATTATATTGCATGTTGATCTAATTCCTCTTTCATATTTGAAATGATGTTTTGTTTTTAGAAAGAAAACACAATTTAGAAACTTCTTCAATCCCTTGGCTATTGAAATTGAGATGGGAACCTACTTCTGCCTGACAATAAAATCTTTTTTGCTTTCACTATATCATATTGCAGTATTTAGATAACACATGAAATAAAGTTATCCAAGGACATATAATGAGATATCTCTAGGGGTAATTACATTGAAAAAAGAGGATTTTTAATATTTTTTAAAAAGTAGTACGCAATTTAAACTTTTACTAAACAGCAAGTACAGTCAGTTAATTTTCATCACTTTCAAAACAATTTTATTATGTATCATAAAAATAAGCATTAAAGATTCCTATAAAAATGGTTTAGGGGCTTCCCTGGTGGCGCAGTGGTTGAGAATCTGCCTGCCAATGCAGGGTACACGGGTTCGAGCCCTGGTCTGGGAAGATCCCACATGCCGCGGAGCAACTAGGCCCGTGAGCCACACCTACTGAGCCTGCACGTCTGGAGCCTGTGCTCTGCAACAAGAGAGGCTGCGATAGTGAGAGGCCCGCGCACCGCGATGAAGAGTGGCCCCCGCTTGCCGCAACTGAAGAAAGCCCTTGCACTGAAACAAAGACCCAACACAGCCAAAAATAAATAAATAAAGAATTAAAAAAAAAAAAAAAGGTTTATACATGGCCCAGGATATACATGTTTAAATCAACTATAACTAAATCCAAATGCCTTCATAGAAATTAAGAAAATATTTTTGTGAACAGGAAATGGAAGAGGAACATCAAGAGGCAAGTAGTCCTCAAGCTACAGGTCTCCTTGCTCTGAGTCCAGAAGCAGGAAGAAGCACCAGGGCATAAGGTGGCCAAGGTAATAGAGGAAACCTTAACCAGGTTTATCGCTTAGAAATGAGCCAGGACTGACCTTCTTGGTGCCTAAAAGGAGGCTGATAAACTGCTCCAGAAAATGTAACCGAGCAGGACCCTCTAGTGCCTTCCCGGGACAGAGCCCTCCCCCATATCCTCTGCTTTAGCTCCTCTGTGAAGTACCCAGATAATATTATCTCATGCATATTTCCTGAGTTTTTCAGAGGCTAAAAACCATCACCAAATGGAAGAAATTAACTACAGTAAGTCCCCTACATACAAACCTTCAAGTTGTGAACTTGAAGAGGATGTCCATGCATCCTCTACAAGCGGTTGTGCTTTTGTGTACTTTACTGTACAGTACTGTTGCTGGGCAACACGAAGAGCTTCCTAATGAAGACCAGATGGAATTGGAGGCCCAGAGAAAGGATGAAGAGAGACAAGAGGAAGAAGAAGTAACTGAAGAACCGAAAAGATTCACGACACAGGAAACGGCAAGGGAATTTTTTTTATTTGAGGAGGCACTGTTAGTTTTTGAGGCACAGGACCCGAATGTGGAATGGTACAGGAAGGTTGCAGCAGCCGTTCCGAATGCAATCCAGTGCTACCGTATCAACTATCATGAGAAAAAAAGAGCTACTACCCAGACATCACTGGATCAGTTTTTCAAGAGGGTAGATAGAATTGAATCCAGCAAGGAACCAGAACCTGTGTCATCAACATCAGGTGTGAGTGAAACTGCAGCTTGCCCTCCGTCTCCTATTGCTGACAATCCTTCAGCTCTACCATCTCCCACCTCCTCTCCTTCCTCCAGTCAATAACTCTTCTTGCCTGTTCACTCGATGCCAGCCCCTGTATGCCAGCTGTTGTACAGTACTACTGTACTTTTCAAGGTACTGTACTGTAAGATTAAAAATGTTCATTTTTTGTGTTTGTTTTTTATGTATTATTTGCGTGAAAAGTATTATAAACCTATTACAGTACAGTACTATATAGCCGATTGTGTTAGTTGGGTACCTAGGCTAACTTTGTTGGACTTAACGAACAAATTGGACTTACGAACGCACTTTCGGAACGGAACTCATTTGTATGTAGGGGACTTACTGTACTTGATGATCATGAGCACGTAGTTCCCCGGACTTACTGGCACCTAAGGACTGATAATGTTAACTGCCTGTTACCTCAACATCAACAAATCAGAGAACTGTGCACAAGATGATCACAAACCCTGCAACACCTCCTTACCTCACCTGGCCTTTAAAAATGCTTTGCTGAAACTCTTCGGGGAATTCAGGGGTTTGGGGAGCATGAGCCCACCCGCCTCCCTTCTCCTTGCTTTGACCTGCAATAAACATTTCTCTGCTCCAAACTCCAACGTTTTGGTATTGTTTGGCCTCACTGTGCATCAAGCACACGAACTTGTGTTCAGTAACAAAAACTGAATGTGGGAATAGCTTACATAAAGCTACCAACTTAAGAAGGAAGGTCATAGCTTTAAAACTGGATCCTAAACCAAGCCACGGACTGGACAGGTCGCACTGCCTGTGAAACTCTCCAAGAGCCCTCACAGCAAAAAAACTCGGAATTGCTGAAGTGAGACTCCCTTAGTGGAAGACGACCCAGGAGCCATGTGGCGGCAGCCACAAAACTACTAGCCAAGGACAAGAGCAAGAGAGAAAAACAATATCTCATTGAAGACATTGTGCAAAGTAAAACTCCAAAGTACGTGAAGATAACTAATGCTACAAATAACAAACAAACCAACCAAAAAAACCCAAACACTTTTAGAACAGATATTATAAAACATGAACTGGTAGAAATGAAAGTAAACCAATCAACATTTTCTTTTTTTTTTTTTTTGAAATTGACAATATGGTCACTGAAATTAAAACAATAGGTCAGATATAATATTTTTGAGTTAATGAATTATTAAATTTGAAGAGAGTGATATTCACTATGAACATGGGCAGAGGGTAAAAAATATTTAAAAAGAAAGAAAAACAAAGGGAGGAAGGGAGAGAGGAAGGGAGGGAGAAGGAGAGAGAGTTTCTAGACATGGAGAATAACTGAAAGTCTCCAAGACAGCTTGAATAGGAATTTACCCACCCCCTCAAAAAAAAGTGGAAGAGAAGCAATATTAGAAGATATTATGGCTGACTCTTTTTTCCCAAAGTAAAGAAGGAAAAGAGACCTCAAATCCAAAGGACTTCCAATTACCAAGATGGAATTTAAGTCTACATTTGAAATGGCATAATAAAATATAAATTTTAAAAGTTACCAGAAAGAAAAGATGGTTACTTACCAAGAAATAATAATCGCATTGGCAGAAGAATTTTCATTAGCAAAAAATAAATGCTAGGAAATAATGACATGACATCTTCAAAGAGCTGAAGGAATTCTATACTAGTTCAACCATCCTCCAAGAGTAAGTGTGAGGTTCTGGCAGTGTGGCAGACTGAATTCTCTGAGAGATTCTCCTACAATAAATCAACTAGATAATGGATAACATAGTTCTCAATGCATGCAGTGCTTGCAAGAAGCAGGGAAGTCCGTCATCCCTCCCTCAGAAGGAACAAACTACGAGTTGAATGTGCGAGCAGTGAGAGGCAATCAAGTGGGAGAAACAGACCCCTTAAGAGCAGGTGCCCATAATCCGACTGTAATTGTACTACATTAAACATTGGGCCAGCAACCAAATGAAGAAGTTAAAGCTGACACTTAAAAGAGACTAATGGAGTCCTAAATCTATGGTCCCCCAGGGCTCTCTTCAGAAACAAAAGGTGAAGGAAAGCATTCACAATTTAAGCCCACAGTATTCTCAGATTAAGATCAATCAAGTGTAAGTTTCTAATATCAGTAAGCAGATGCTTCATGAGTGAGGCAGCAGAAACAAACAAACAAACAAGGTTTAATATACCAAAAACCTTAAGAGAGTGGAAATGTCAAGTGCAAAATATAAAATGGAAAATGTATTAAAAAAATATAGGGGCTTCCCTGGTGGCGCAGTGGTTGAGAATCTGCCTGCTAATGCAGGGGACACGGGTTCGAGCCCTGGTCTGGGAGGATCCCACATGCCGCCGAGCAACTAGGCCCGTGAGCCACAACTACTGAACCTGCGCGTCTGGAGCCTGTGCTCTGCAACAAGAGAGGCCGCGATAGTGAGAGGTCCGCGCATCGCGATGAGGAGTGGCCCCCGCTCGCCACAACTAGAGAAACCCCTTGCACAGAAACGAAGACCCAACACAGCCAAAACTAAAAATAAATAAATAAATTAAAAAATAAAAAATAAAAAATAAATTCAGAAATGGAACAAGCCTCAAGAGATTTTCAGAAATGATCAGGCAATTCTAGAAAAGCAATTAAATGGAATTTCTAGATATGAAAAATGTAATTGTTGAAATGAAAGAAGTGCAATAGAATGGGATAGAAAATATAAAAATGAAATATATACAGGCATTCCTCCTTTTATTGTGCTTTGTTTTATTGTGCTTCACAGATATTGCATTTTTTAAAAATTGAAGGTTTGTGGCAACCCTGCATTGAACAGGTCTATGGGCATCATTTTTCCAACAGCATTTGCTCACTTCATATCTCTGTGTCACATTTTGGTAATTCTCACAATATTTCAAAATTTTCATTATTATTATATTCATCATAGTCATCTGTGGTCAGTGATTTTTGATGTTACTATTGCAAAAAGATTACAACTTGCTGAAGGCTCAGATAATGGCTAGTATTTTTTGACAATAAAGTATTTTTTCAGTTAAGGTATGTACATTGTTTTTTTTAAAGATATTATGCTTTAGACATCTAATAGATTACAGTGTAAACATAACTTTTATATGCATTGGGAAACCAAAAAATTCATGTGACTCACTTTATTGCAATATGGATCCAATAAATTCAAATTGGAGTCATAGTGAAACTGAGCGGGACCTTGTGGGGATCTTCCCAAGGACACAACCCTCCTGTGTCCTCCATGCTTGTTTGTAGAAAAGTTTTAGCTTCCTAGGCCTTTTCCGAGTTCTAAAGAGCAAATAATTTAACCAGAGAAATGAGAAAATGTAGAAATAAAGGAAAACAGTGAAGGAAAAAATAATAATAGTTTAGCCATAAAACAAAGTCAAGAAACTTTAGTTCCTCCTCAAAGGCTACAGATAATATCTTGAGCCATATTCTTGCTTCGTTTTGCAGATACTAGAATTCCCATCAGGTGGAGGAAGTTAACTGCTGACCACCAGCATGCAGAGCTCAGGCAAATTGGAAACAGAAGGTTGATGATTGACATTCCTGAAACATCACCAAGTTACTTCACCACCAACCAATGAGAAGGATGTCCATGAGCTGATCAAGCATCCTGTGATCCTCTCCCTCACCTTGTCTTTAAAAATCCTTCACTGAAAGCCATAGGAGACTTTGGGTTTTTTGGGCATTAGCCACCCATACTCCTTGTTTGGGCTCACAATAAATGCTGCACTTTTTTTTTTTTACAACTTGGTGTCAGCAGATTGGCTTTACTGTGCACAGGTAAGAGGATCCAAATTTAGTTTGCTAGCATTAGAAAGAGAGAGAAGAGAGAATAAAAGAGAGGCTTGTCAATAAATTTATAAACTCAGCTAAAATTGACAAATTCATAAAAAAATAGAACTGAAAACTCTTAAGACAAAGTACAAAGTCTGAAGAGTCCTAGAATTATTATAAAAATTAATCAATATCTAAAAAGAAAAATATTCCAGGTCTGGGTGATTTACCATGCAATTTCTAATATACTTTCAATGATAAAATCTTTCTAATTTATACAAAGTCTTCCAAATAATGGAAAAAGAGGACAGGTGCATATTGCCCAAATCAGTGAGAACAGTACACTGGTCTTAAAGTTTTAACCTTGATATATAGATTCAATAAAGAAAGTTAAAACAGGAAAGATAGACACTCCTTTAGGATAAAAACTCTAAGCAAAATAGCATGAGAAATGAACTTACTTAACCTGATAAGTCTAATAAAAACATATTGCAAATGTTACTGTTAAGGGTGAAATTTAAGAGGCATCTCTTTTGAAGTCAGAAATTTGACAAAGATTCAACTGCTTCAATTCAACATTTAGTGAGAATGTCTAACTAGTAGCATCAGGCTTGACAAAGAATAAGGGATTAACGATTTGAAAGGAAGAGACAAAACTCATTACTCATAGATAATATTGTATAATCAAGAAAACTAGAAAAATATCCAAAGTTTGTAGGAATTGATGAGAAAACAGTCAAGTGGTTGGTTATAAGATTAATATACAATAATCATGTGCATTTTTATATCCCATCAACAAACTGGGAAAAGCCTTGTAAAACTAACATTTACAATGGCAAAATATACTGTAAGTTTCCTAGAATATATCTAACAAACATTGTTTCACAACCCAGATAGAGAAAATTATACAAATATAAAAACATCCCAGGTGATAAAGTGATGAAAACATGTCATATGTGTGATGAAGAGGCATTTTTTAAAATATCAATTCTCTCCCAAATGACCCAAAGATTCAATGCAATCCCAGTCAAAATCACCATAGGATTTGTGGTAAATTTTGATAAGCTGATTCTAAAATGTTCACAGAAGAGCAAAGAGCCAAGTATACCCAAAATACTTATAAAGAAAAAGGCAGGCAGACTTGCCCTCAGAGAAAACAGAGCTTAGTATAATGCCAGATGAATTAAGACAATATGATGTACGTTAAGGGAAAACCAAATTGCTTGATGGAAGGAACTAGAGAGTCCAGAAGCAGATCCATATATAAATGGAAACAACAAATGAGAGAGGTGGCATTTCAGATCACTGAGGAAATGTTGTCTTTAATTTATGGTGATGGTTTTCTACACACAAATCAAATCACGTAAATTCATGACTTAAATGTGAAAAGCAAAACTTCAGCAGTTTTGTAAGAAAATATAAAAGAATATCTTTATGTCTTATAATTCAAAGATAATTTTTGAGGCAATATGATATTAACTGTAAAAAAATTAAAATTCCACATTATTTCATAATGAGTCATTCAAATGTATACATACACTAAAACCAATATGGTTTAACCAATATGGTTGCTTTTTACATTACAAAGCAGGCAGTTCATAGACCACAATGAGCTGATTTCAAAACATTTTCAATAATAAATAATCTTACAGGGCAAATAAACTCAACAAATAAAGTATTCTATGAATATTCAATAATTATGTTTAAAGAAAAAGAAATTAAATTTATTTTAGTGGCATGTGCATACAATAATAGAAAAAGGACTAGCGTGAACTAGAACTGATATTTTTCTTTTTTCTTTTTTTTTTTTAATTGTTGTTGTCCTGGCATCAAATATGTACTTTCCTTCCAGACCAATTTTTTCATCTCAAAAAACTCCAACTCTGTAAATAAAATCCACCTCAACCCAAAAACTACTCTTGCAAACAAGCGAAAAATCTAAGCAAGAATATAATAGGAGACCAATGATACCTACCTACTTCTTCCATTGTATTCAAAGCATTTTTCTACATTATCAACTATTATTACTATGAGACGTGAATCTTCTTTCATACAAGTCCTGGAAATTTTGCCTGTGCATTTAGCCATCATGTTGGTTAAGGTAAATGAATTCCTTTAGTTTTTTAGAACTTTCTTGGGTTATTCAAACCTCACTGACCACAATCATTAGTGCTGGATAACTTGACATCCAGTCCCTAGAAATAAACCTAGTTAGTATATGTATACATAAGTTGCTGCTGCTGTCCTTAATGCTACACTGACTATTCCTTACAAGTAATCAGAGGGAATGTGTTGGAAATAGATAATCTCTTGTTGCAAACTCATGAGTCATTATCATTAGACATCTAATTAGTTTTGTAAGCATTTGCAGAATGTATACATATGCAGTTGCAACCTATCTTATTTGTTTTCTGCTTTTTTAACAGTCTTCCGAAAGCAGCAGATGGTCAATAAATGCTCAAATAAATGACCTTATGGATATTTGTTTTCAACTTATTAATTAAAAAAAGAAGAACACATACCAACGAGTGTGCTTAATTCAAAAATTAGTTTTTAGAAATAATATTCTCAGCTGTAATGCATTTTAGTAACATACCCCACTTATGTTTGTTTGAAATTTTGCCATCTCATTACTTATACCAAAATCAATCTAAAAATATAGAGACAGCATTGATCTTTCTTCCAGCAGTGTTGACAAGTACTTTACTGCCATTTGCAGCAATGTGGATGCACATAGGGAATATTATGCTTAGTGAAATAAGTCTGACAGAGAAAGACAAATACTATATGATATCACTTGTATGTGGAATCTAAAAAATAATACAAATGAATGTATATGCAAAACAGAAACAGACCCACAAACTTGTGGTTACCAAAGGGGAGAGGGAAGGGGGATACAAATTAGGGGTATGGGGTTGACAGATACAAACTGCTATATATAAAATAGATAAGCAACAAGGATTTACTGTATAGCACTGAGAATTATACCCATTATCTTTTAACAACCTATAATGGAATATAATCTGCAAAATACTGAATCACTATGTTGTACACCTGAAACTAACACAATATTGTAAATCAACCATACTTCAATTTTTTTAAAAAAAGAGTAAATTAAGATCCACACAACTAATATTTCAAAATGCTGGTTATTATATTAATCTCATGTGCACTTTGCCTAATGATTTTCCAAACATTAAAAACCAAATGGGGAGACGTCCCCATTTGGTTTTTAATGTTTGGAGGTGCAGTGGTTAAGACTCCACACTCCCAGTGTAGGTGGGCCGGGTTCGATCCCTGGTCAGGGAACTAAAACCCACATGCATGCCGCAACTAAGAGTTCCCATGCCACAACTAAGGAGCCCACCTGCCACAACTAAGACCCGGTGCAACCAAATAAATAAATATTTAAAAAAACAAAAAAACGAATGGGGTTGGTGAATTGGTGGTCATTACAACACCCACCAGTATTCCTATAAACCATCTGTCCAGCTTTATGTTTTTACACCAAGCAAAAAAATAAATTCTGCATGACTCTTCTCTTCCCAATTAGATCACAAACTTCTCAAAGGCAGGACCATCTTCTTCCTATTTTATGTCCCCTGCAGCACCTTGTACCCAGTTGGCTCTACATATAATTAACTGGAAAAAGAAAACTAAAATAGAAATTAAAGTTGAATTGCGACTTAATACAGTGCATAGTACTGACATTTGTGTGGAACTCTCTTTACTCCCGTTCCTCTTCAATTTTTCCATATGCAAATACACTAAATTCAATGCATTTAAAGAAGCCCCCCGCCCCCTGCCAAATACAAATAGCTATTCTCTCAGGCATGTTATGACCACCAAATGAAATATGTCTGTGGCTTTGTTTAAAGCATCCAAAAATAACATATTTGGGGACTTCCCTGGTGGTGCAGTGGTTAAGAATCCGCCTGCCAATGCAGGGGACACGGGTTCGGGCCCTGGTCCGGGAAGATCCCACATGCCACGGAGCAACTAAGCCCGCAAGCCACAACTACTGAACCTGCGCTCTAGAGCCCGCAAGCCACAACTACTGAAGCCCACGCGCCACAACTACTGAAGCCCGTGCACCTAGAGCCCGTGCTCCGCAGCTAGAGAAGCCACCGCAATGAGAAGCCCACGCACCGCAACGAAGAGTAGCTGCCGCTCACCACAACTACAGAAAGCCCACGTGCAGCAACGAAGACCCAACGCAGCCAAAAATAAATAAAATTAAATCTTTAAAAAAAAATAACATATTTGAAGCAATTTTTAGTTTCTGTTTCTAAGATGAGTGCACAAAAAAATTTGATCAAATCATTTGAGTTATTGTGACCCTTTACAAAAGAGTCACAGAGGCATGGTTACATATTGAACAATTACTTGACTAAAGGCTGTTTGGAGCTTTGAGTCCTTTTTGAGACAGGTTGCTTAGTATTTTAGGTTTCATTCTTTGTGGCAAATAAGGATGTCCTTCCCCCCTTAAAAAGATAAATTAAGTTTTGTTTCCTTTGCTTCACATCTTGCAGCAGTACATTCAGAATAAAAGCTGTTACTGCACATTATTACTGAGTGATAAATCACTTGAGCTTCCACCAGTGGATCTGTGCTTAAGCAAATACCCCTAAATATAATGTAGCACTAGTGTTAGCTTACCTAAAAGGCACCCCATCTTTATAATTTCTAACATCTTTGAAAGAAACACAGATACAGAAACTAGAGCCTGTAATACTCAAAAACATAGATTTTGCCTTCCAGACTTGAACATTATGAATTCTATAGACTCTTCTGTATCAATAGCTTTAAAAAAAAAAAAATCCCTCCATGAATAGGGTGACAGTGAAAGCTTGCTTGCTTCTGTGACTACTTGGCATAGAATTCATTAGCTTCTGGTCTGCATTCTTTCAGCATCGTTAACAGCTACAGGAAAAACCGACAGCACCTCCAACAGCAAGGAAATGGACCGGGAACCCTGCAATTCATCTCATGTTTATTTTGGTAAGAGACCTATACTCATTTCAGTGAAATTCTGACGAGAAGCAGCAGCAGCAGTGAGTTCATCTCCTTGGTTTTTTTTTAACCTAAACAGCCTAAGAGCTTACCCTTTCACAGAAGGACATTTCTTTGACCATTTTATTAAATTTTAGCTAGGAAGCAATGTTTCCTATATTTCATACATGTAGAGGAACAGTAGAGGAACAGCTTACACAAAAACAGCTTTCCTGAGGATTAATTTTAATGAGTCATCTTTTACTGTTGCTCCAAGAGCTAATGTTAGTGTTCATATTTTTAAGTCATTTTAAGTATTATCTGCTAATTAACATTGATTGTATTCATGTAGAATTTACTAAATCATCCTTTATTTGATATTCAAATATTTCTTTCTTCAAAGGACGATGTAAGACACATGGATAGTTCACATTTTAAGTATCAGGAGAAGCTAATACTTCAACAGAATTGCCTACTTTGATTCTCTAAAAATTATTTAGAGAATCTCCCTTTAATGGCATCACATTTGGTAGTGAATCTGGAAGATAATTTAAAAGAGGAAAAAAAAAAGAAAGAAAATAAGAGTTAGAGAGACAAGAGATGTTTGATAAGTACAAAACTTTTCACTGAGTTTTGAATCATCCAATTTGATATAAGTTGCCCTCAAGAAGAAAAACAGGGAAAAACAAAAAACTATTTTCAATAAGTGAAGACTCTATGATATAAAGTTAGAAATTTCTAAACTATTGAATAGAGTTTCAGTGTCCTCAATATATCAATCATTGCAAGAAAATGTTTCAAATTAGTTCTGACAAAAAAAGAGTAAATGCCGTCCATTTTGCTATTATATCCCACAGCCTAAAAAGTTCTGAAGCTACAATTTGGAGTAATTATTTATATTACATTATTTCAAGTTTATGAAAGGATTCATAGCAGGGTTATTTTAAATATAGCATACCCCACAGTGCATTAAATATTTGCTTAAAGATTGTTTCCTATTTTGTCATGGATCAAACTCTATAAGAATCATTGACAATTTATTAAAAGTAGAGATCTAGCAACTTGGAAAATATGTAGTTATGGTTCAATTTCCAATTTCATTTACAAACACTTTTCCTCAAGAGATTTACCTCTGTGAAATGTGTCAGAGTACAGAATACAATTAACTATTTAATTGTACTCTATATTTAGTAGGACAGGCTAATTTAAATGTTATCATTTTTCATCTAATAAAAAAACAACCACTATGGAAAACAGTATGGAGGTTCCTTAAAAAACTAAAAATAGAACTACCATATGACCCAGCAATCCCACTACTGGGCGTATACCCTGAGAAAACCATAATTGAAAAAGAGACACGTACCACAATGTTCACTGCAGCAGTATTTACAATAGCCAGGACATGGAAGCAACCTAAATGTTCATCAATAGATGAATGGATAAAGAAGATGTGGCACATATATACAATGGAATATTACTCAGCCATAAAAAGAAACGAAACTGAGTTACTTGTAGTGAGGTAGATGGACCTAGAGTCTGTCATACAGAGTGAAGTAAGTCAGAAAGACAAAGACAAATACCATATGCTAACACATATATGTGGAATCTAAAAAAAAAAAAAAAAGAAAAATGGTACTGATGAACCTACTTGCAGGGCAGGAATAAAGATGTAGACATAGAGAATGGACTTGAGGACATGGGGTGGGAGGGGGAAGCTGGGGTGAAGTGAGAGTAGCATCGACATATATACACTACTGAATGTAAAATAGCTAGTGGGAAGCAGCTGCATAGCACAGGGAGACCAGCTCGGTGCTTTGCAATGACCTAGAGGGGTGGGATAGGGAGGATGGGAGGGAGGCTCAAGAGGGATGGGATATGGGGACATATGTATGCATATGGCTGATTCACTTTGTTGTACAACAGAAACTAGCACAGTATTGTGAAGCAATTATATTCCAATAAAGATATATTAAATTTTAAAAAATGCATAGAAATTTTAAAAAGATACTCATGGAGTACTTACTATGTACTAGGTACTAAATGGGAAAAGTTGAGGTACAGAGGTGAATAAAGTAAATAAGACATGGTGGTGTTGCAGTTTAGTGGAAGAAATAGACAAATAATCCATACCTAATATACAATGTAAAAAATGTTCTTTATATGTGTTATGTGAGTACAGAATAGAACAGCAGTCAGGTAAAGCTTCACAAGAGGGACTTTTTTTAGCTGGACCTTAAAGACTGAACTCTCCACCAGCGGAAATATGGATGGTGAGATCCCTATTGTGAAGTTGTTCATATATAGAGTGGATGACCATTCAGTGGGGATGTTGGAAAAGATTTGAACATTAAAAGTGGGGTGAATTGATGCCTCCAGTAACACCTTGATATGTCTCACCACATCTATGCCTCAATCCAGAAGCTCCCCTATGGGAGGTATGCAGAATCCATATATATTCATACTACGCTTTCTTAGTCACACCTCAGAGAAAAATGCCAGTGTTCAACAGGTTGTTTATGGCCTTTCCACTCTGAAAATAGTCTGGGCCCCCTGATGCAGACTTTTGCCAATGCTGTCAAAACGAATGGCCATGTATGGAACACCTACAATGTGCCGTAGTGTTTGTTAGTTTTATTTCATACTTAAAGTGTGATGAGTAAAGTCATATTTAATCATGCGCATTTACTCCAGAGTGGCTTGCTGCATGTATCATGACCAAGATACAATACTACCCTTCTAGAAAATCAGTGCAACATCCCCATGAAACCATCTTGCATAGGTAGATAAATCATGCTTATGGTTAGTGAATAGTTCCGCATGATGATCACTTTAAGTCAATCTGGGATCTTGTCCTAATAACTGCAGAACTGGGCCAGGGAGATTTTCCAACATCAGAGACTGAAGTGAAAGCGTCAATCCACATCTGGGGTCTGCAGTGATGGAGCATGGAGGATACTATTATTCAACATCATTTGTTTAAACTTTCTGGCAAGCACCATACAAACAGATGCCACATACACAGCAATCTAGTGAAGGGCATGGGCTACTTTTCTGAAAGGAATAGCAATTATTGTCAATTTCGATCATAACTCCTTGGCTAGTAGAGAACATTTAAAAATTATATAATCGGGAGACACATGATTATTTATAAAATCTATATGACACAAAAAATCATTCAATAACACTCATGTACCCACCTCCCCAGTTTAAGCTGACATTTTTTTCTCCTGATATAACTGTGAGAGTCTGAGAAGTGCCTTGTAGGACGGCTCTGATATATGAGTCTCCAAACACAAGACTGAGTCAATTAAAAGTGGCCAAGACCTTGTGTAAAATACAGAACAAATGTATCTGTGCTGACCTGTGTTCCATTCCTCTTACCTATGACCCTACCCTATTTCCAAAATCAGCTCATCTTTTAAACACGACTTATAGCTGCTCAATAGAATAGCCCTTTTTGTCCTTGTGTGTACGTGGGTGAGAGACGCCTCTATCTACGCCAACCTAGTCTCCGCATATCAGACCTACTGTCAAGCTCCCTGGTTGTGGATTCTCCCCATTCGATATTCTATCCCATTCTCTAAGCTCAGCAGTGCCAGACTGCAGCAGTAATACCAACAGTAATGGTAAAACATTGGAAAATTACAGAAGAAATAGGAACTTATTCCATTCAGGCTACTATAACAAAAATATCATAGACTGGATGGCTTAAGCAAACATTTATTTCTCATGGTTCTGGAGGCTGGGAAGTCCAAGGTGAAGGGGCCAGCAGATCTGGTTTCTGATGAGGGCCACTTCCCGGTTCATACATGGCTGTCTTCTCTCTGTAACCTCACATGGCAGAAGAGACAAGAGAACTGTCTGCGGTCTCATAAGGGCAAGAATCTCACTCATGAGGAGTCTACTGTCATAACCTGATCACCTCCCAAAGGTTCCGTCTCCACACTGGGAGTTAGGGTTGCAACACATGATGGGCTGGGGGGAAAAACACAAACATTCCGCCTATAAGCAAAGCCCTGGCCCCAAAAGTATGTACTACATAATGCCTCTGATAGGGGATGTATTAGTTTCCTATGGCTGCCATAACAAATTGCCTCAAACTTGGTGGCTTCAAATGATAGAAATGTATTCTTTCGCTGTTCTGAAGTTCAGAAGTCTGAAATCAAGGTGTCCACCAGGGCCATTCTCCCTTCGAAGACTCCAAGGGAGAATCCATTCTTTGCTTCTTTCAGTTTCTGGTGGATCCAAGCATTCCTTGCCTTGTGGTCACATCACTCTGTAGTCACTCAGCCTTATCCTCTAGTCTCAAAACTCCCTCTGCCTTTCACTTATACTAATACATGTGATTGCATTTAGAACTCACCTGGATCATCCAGGCTTAGGTCCTCCTTTCAAAATTCTTAACTTAATCATGTCTTCTGCTGTAATAGGTAATACTGACAGGTTCTGGGGATTAGGGTATGGACGTATCTTTTTGGGAACCATCATTCAGCCTACTGCAGAGGACAGTCATTTGAATGCCTAAAGTAGAATCATTAACTAACATCAACAGAACTCTGGCCAGAGTCTTCAGACACAAAACTTAGAGAGAGCTGCTAGACTTCCCTCCTAGGACCTCCCAAATCCTCTCCACAATCTGCCACTGGAACCAATCTCTCCCCCAGATAACTCCAGCATGCTGCTGCCATTAGTAGTAAAATAGCTTACAACATTCAATAGATCTGTTTTTTCAGGATAATCTCACTTTTCAAATACCTCTTCTGTCTGGGTTGGCATTTTGTAACATAAAGATAAATCATAGGCTTTTTTTTGCTCAGAAAAAGTGAGTTCATTTCTGTGATAATAATAATTATTATCATGATTACTAAGTTACTCATCTATTGATTAATGTTAGACACAATGTTTTTAAATTAGTTCTGCTGTTAGAAAAAGCATTTAATCTCTGGGCTTCAGTTTCCTCAACTACTAACACCATTCAACTCTACGCTTTGTTATGTTACAGGAAATATATAATAAACTAGTTTGTGGGGGAAAAAACATAATGGCTGAAAATAAACCACAGTTAATGGAAAACATAGAGTCTTATATTTAAGAATACATATAAAACATAATATTTTCAAATAATCAGACACTAAAACAAAGAAAACATCTTAAGAGCACCCAAAGAAAAAAGACAGGTCATCTGCAAGCAAACAAAAAGACTGTTAGAATACTGCTCATTAGCAGTAATAGAGGAAGGAGACAATGAATCTTCCAACTGCTGAGTTAAAATATTCAAACTAAAATTCTATGCTTAGCTAAACTACGATTCAAAAAAGAAAAACATTTTCAGATTTTAAAAACTTACCACTCACACGTATTTATTAAAGAAATGATTAGAAGACATAATTCAGGAAGAAGGTTAGAAATTTATGTTAATAAAGGAAGGAGTAGGATACAAAAAGCAGTGGTAGGCAAAGAAATGAGCAAGCATGAATAAATCTAATCAAGTGTTAATTGTTCAAAAACTAACAATAATTACTAATCTGAGGATAAAAATTTAGGAGCAAATAAAATATGAAAAAGTGATAGCTAATGTATTTCTATGTACCAGAAATTCTTTAAAAGTGTTTTTATATATATCAATTAGTTTAATTCTCATAACAAATCTATGGGATAGTTCGTATAATATCCTCACTAACGGAGAAACCAGGCCAAAGTAGACTAAGCAACTTGCCTAAGAAATCACAGCTGGCAAAGAGTAGACCCAGAATTTGAACCTGGGGAGTCTATGCTCTTCATTAGTACCCTGTACTGCCACTATGAATTAGTAACATAGAAGAGATATCTGAGGAAATTACAAAAAATATAAATAATAATAAAATGTAATATGGAGAAGAATGATTGGAGTTAAAGTTTTTCAATTTTCTTGTACAATTTTGGGAAAGATTAGAGATCCTGATTAAAATTAAACATTACTAAGATAAATAGGTAAAACAAACAAGGTCTCTTATGTGTTGCTGGCAGAAAGTGGTGTGGTATTATTAGGTAAATTTGAAAATATGTATATCCTATGACCAAACACTTCTGCTCCTAAGTATGTATAAGAAACTCTGGTGTACTTATGCACCAGTAGATAAATACATGTATATTCATGGAAACAGTGTATGTAATAAAACAAAACTATAAACATTAAAAATGCCTATTGCAGGGAGAATGGAATTAAAATTTTGGTATACTCAAATAACACAATGTAATCCTGTAGCGAAAATAAAAGAACTATAGCACCCACAATAATAGGGATAAAATACAGTACATTAATATTAATTAAATAAGATGCTTTATGAGCCTGTTATAATTTTGTTGGACTTTTAAATAATTAAAATTAAATAATTTCTTATTTAGGCATATACATTTAGGATAAAACTATTGAAAAAAATTAAGAGAAAGACAAAATTAAGATTTGGAAATACAATAAAGGGAGGAGCACATAAGTAAATGAATGCTATTGTCAATGTTCTAGCTCTTCAGTGGTTTGATAGTTTCACCATCATGAATTGGTCAGTTCATTACCATTGGTAGGTTCACTCATTAATGAATGAGTAAGTCAATCGGGCCATGCAAGTGCCCGTGATGAGAGTATGTTAATGACAAAGAATTCTGATTTTTTGAAACCATGAAAATACATTTCTTCTTCACAGTAAATATAGAAGGATGAGAAGACATGAGTAGTTGGTCACTTATATGAGGAGGACTCATAGAATAAGGGAAAAGCAATAAAAAATGAGATAATATTGGGGCTGGGTATTAAATATTACATTTTCTCTTTATTCATGGAAGTCACTCTATTAAGCACTGGTGGAAGAAAAATGAGTTTCCTGGATTCAATTTTCAATTCTGCTACTAAATCACTCTATGATCTCATGGACATAAAGGGATAATTGTACTTCATGGCTGTACAGTGTCTTGAGACATGTCTATTAATTCATAATCCTCATAATATTACACCTGTGAAATTACAGTATAGTAACAATCTTACTACTATTACTAAGTACCTAATAAGTACTCAGTAAAACTTAGCCATTATTATTATTATTATCATTAATAGTGATGTCATTCAGTGTATTTTTTTAAGTATGAGAAAGTTACTATCTATATTGTGTTGGTTCCCAATATTATTTATCATAAGAACTTCCTGAGGGTCTTGATAAAATGCAGAATTCCAGGACTCATCTCTGGTTATTCTGATTCCTCTGTTCTGGGATAAGGGAGAAAAAACCTACCCCGACAATTATAATTCATATGGTCCTCAGTCAATACTTTGAAAAACATATAGGAGGACCAAAGCATACACCAACCAGTTAACCAAGAATTTCTGTGTAACCTTATATACTTACTAATCTAATCATGTGAACCAGGCCCTAGGCATCTCTAACCCATCACATTATGATCGAAGTTCTGTTCAATTTGGAGAAAGTTCTGAGGTGTCTATACTAGAACCTTGTAATGTATTGGACACTGATGACTCAGCCCCTTTTCCAAAAATTTCAAAGGCTCATACAGAAGATAAGCAGGTAAGCCAGCATCAGTCATCAATCATAATAGATGTTATCATAGAGGTAAAGTTGAAGATCAATTGGGACATGTCTAATTCCAGCTTTTTAGAGTTAAGAAGATTTCACAGAGAAGGTAAATCTTGAACAAGATTCATAAGATAAACGGGAACTTTTATCTCCTAAACTAGAAGAAAAAGAAAAGCATAATAAGGGCTCATGGGGTACAGGACACCCAATGCAAAGACCTGCATGTGACAAAAACCCCAAAATGAGAAACAGCTGGGTGCTAGGCTCACTTTAGAATCCTCAGTACTTAACTCAGCCCTCTGACTAAGCTCATCACCTCGTTACGGTAAAATCTGGAAGCACCTCTGGACAAGTACCGCTCCCCTAGAACTTAGCAGGATGCAGCATAACTTTCCAATTTATTCAAAATATGTATAAACTAAAATAAAAATTCATTTCTATTATCGGCTCACAAAAGAGTTGTCTATTACTTGTGCTGCCTTGTTTTTCTCTCTTTTCTGAAGTCAAACACATGAGTATCTTTAAGTGGTTAATCTGATCAAAATTAATTTGATACAACTTTTGATACTGCCAACATCCAGGAGAGAGTAAAATGAACCTCCAGATGCACTATCAAATCTGTGAGCTTTTCCCTATGTATGAGACCCACACCCCACTGACTCTTCCACCCTTAAAATGGTGAAACAGTCTAGCGGGACTCGGAGAGCTCCATGTGGAGCTTGTGCACACGTGCTGTCTTCACTTTATGCTCTCCCACTCCTCCACTGGTGATCTGTCTGAGGACTGTCCTGGGCATGGCAGATGGAGGGGGACACCACAAACGCAAGTTGTATTATTTTTCCCTCACTTCTGATATCCTTGAAAGTTATTATATTTTTGAGGGAGGAAGAAAAATATGCAAGAATAAACTAATTTAGGATTCTGTGAGCTTTTTTTCTAAGTTCATTTGGTTTTTTTTTTTATTAACTTTTATTGGTGTATGGTTGCTCTACAATGTTGTGTTAGTTTCGTCTGTACAGCAAAGTGAATCGGTTATACGTATACGTATATCCACTCTTTTAGATTTCTTTCCCATCTAGGTCACCACAGAGCATTGAGTAGAGTTCTCTGTGCTATACAGCAGGTTCTCATTAGTTACCTATTTATACATAGTAGTGTATATATATGGGACGAATTTTCTTTTACACATAGTAGTGTGTATGTATATATATATATATATATATATATATATATATATAGGACAAATTGGGAGATTGGGATTGACATATATATACACTACTATGTAAAAAATGGTTTTGTTTATTATAAAGAAAATGTGGAGCACATGGTCAATTATTGAAGCCACATGGAAGAGAAGACCATAAATGGCAATAGACACCAAGCTGCTGAAAAGTAAGGAAGCTGAAAGGATGCCAGAATCCATCTCAAAGAGCAGCTTCCTTCTTAGTGAGCCAAAGACCTGGAGAAAGGCGAACAGGATACACTTGCTACTTAGAAATAGTCTAAGAATCCCAAGATGACACCAGGGCTCTTTACTTATGGCTCAGTAAAAAGGGTACATTTCTGTTTACCATGAGACAGGTCTTGTTAATTTCTATTGTTCCTGCATAATTATTCATAGCGTTCCCTTTCAACCACCAAAAGTGTCCCAAAGTGGATGATAAATTATATGGTCATTCTATGAAAAAATAGTTAACAGAAACAGCTAATAATCATTAAGCATCAATGTGCCAGGGGCTATTACAAGAGTTTTGGCTCAATCACTTATACAACCCCATGTTCATTACAGCATTATTTACAATAACCAAGATATAGAAACAACTTAAGTGTCCACTGACAGATGAATGGACAAAGAAATACTGGTGTATATACAGGCATACCACAGAGATATTGCAGGTTTGGTTCCAGATCCACAATAACGCAAATATCGCAATAAAGTGAGTCACATGAATTTTTTTTTTTGGTTTACTAGTGCATATAAAAGTTATGTTTACATTGTAGTCTATTAAGTGTGCAATAGCATTGTTTTTAAAAAGCAATATACATACCTTAATTAAGAATACTCTACTGCTTAAAAATGTTAACTATCATCTGACAATGCCGAGTTGCCCCAAACCTTCATTATGTAAAAAATGCAGTATCTGTAAAGCACAATAAAGTGAAGTGCAATAAAATGAGGTATGCCTTTATAATAATAGTGAAAAGTTTGAAATGTTTTGAAAATTACCAATATGTGACACAGAGACATGACATGAGCAAATGCTGTTGGGAAAATGGTGCCAGGAGACTAGCTTAATGCAGGGTTGCCACAAACCTCCAATTTGTGAAAAACACAGTATCTTCGAAGCCCAATAAAACAAGGTATACCGCCTACAATGAAATACTATTCGGCCATATAAAAGGAGAAAATCCTACCATTTGCAACAACTCGGATGGACCCTGAGGGTATTACGCTAACTGAAATATTCAAACAGAGAAAGACAAATGCTGTATGATTTCACTTATATGTGGAATCTAAAAATTTAAAAAAACCTCATAGAAACACATCAGATTTGTGGTTGCCAGAGGAGGGCATTGGAGTTGGGGGAATTAGATGAAGGTGGTCAAAAGATACAAGTCTCCAGTTGCAAGATAACTAAGGGGATGCAATGCACATGTGGTGACTATAGTTAGTAACAGTGTATTATATATTTGAATATTGCTAAGAGAGTAGACCTTAAAAGTTCTCATCACAAGGAAAAAAACTGTAACTATGTGAGATGATGGATATTAATTTATCTTGTATTAATCATTTTGCAATATATACATATATCAAATCATCATGTTATATACCTTAAACTAATGCAGTATTATATGGCAATTATTATATCTTAATAAAAGTGAGGGGAAAAAGATTTGACTCACGCCTCACTTCTTATGCTCAACCACTCATGAAATAGATACTATTTTTATTCTCATTTCACACATGAAAAAACCGAGGCACTGAAATGTTGAGTGACTTGCCCAAGGTCAGAGGTAACAAGTGGAGGAGCCTGGATTTAATCCCAGTAGAAGGTTCCAAAGCCCATACTTCTAAGTACTACTCATACTGCCTTTCAACTATGAGGTGTGTACAAAGCAATGTTTTTCAACCATGAAGAATGAATTATTATTCTCCACATTTTACAAATGAGAAGATGGAGGGAGAAAATGCACTTTTCTAAGGTCATAAACTCGGGCAGTCTGACTGTAAAGTCTGTGTTCTTAACCTCCATTCCATACTCTACCCTGAAATATTTCAGGAGCCCTTGGAAACTGGAATTTTCAGGAGGTTTCACACACAAAAGACATCAGCAGACCATTCTTTTTCACTCTTATGATGAGTATTAAAATATCACAATAAAAACCTCACCCTTCTGTAAGTGAGCACACAGTCTTGCATTCTTCACAGCTATGTTTCAAAAAATTCAATAAGAAAACTTTGATGCTTGGTGTTATAAGATGTGGGTTAAATTTGGATCTTAGGCAAGTAATTTGGGGGGTGCCTTTGTCTTTTCTTATGTGAAAATAGAGGCAATGCTAGGGAAATGATACAGTCACTCTAGGAGAGTCTCAAAGCCCGTGGATATTCTGTGGGGTATGCCTCTAAGAATCTTAGGTTTGTCGACTAATTTATCAGTACTGCAACCCAGGAACCCAGGAGCAAAAACAGGAGGGGTTAAGGTCTCCTCTCTACTCTAATTGGTCTCTAATAAGCACACCCTTCTACAGCCACACCTGGAAGCTGCTGTATGCAGACCAACTGTAATATGTGACCCATTGTATTTACAAACTAGAAATGCAAAATATCCACACATTCCTCCCGACTTTTCTTCACTCGACACCTCGTCTTCTGCATGTTGTGAGACTGGTCATATTCTGCCAATTAGGCTAAGAAAGTTTAACCCAAACGTCTGTTTAATGTCTTTCCTGTAATTTTCTCACTCATTATTCCCTGCAGGGAAGAACAATAAACCAAGCGCAGCATGTATAAAAGACAAGGAGGCAGGCTGTGGGGACATTCAGAAACACACACACGCATGCACACACACATACACCATATACTATACACTGCAAATCATCTGAATAACGTATCAGCTGACATATATTAATGTGCCACATTCTATTAGATTTGGAGAAAATTAAGGAGTCATTTAATTTGTGTTACATGGAAGTATTTATGTAAAAGGCCAAAATAAAACTGTTATTTTATCTAATGATGACATTGGCATTAAAAAAGTCAGCACGTGTTCCCCTCTCACATGTGGCACGAGTGACGACAAGATTCACAGTACGAACACCTAGCTCACCCACCTCCATGTCCTCTCCCCAAGCAAATTTCTAAGACACATTCTCTTTTTTTTTTTAACAATCAATTTGATTTTTAACTTAAAACATCTTGTAACTTATATCTATCTCCAGTATTGACAGTATCAATTTAATTTTAAAAGAAACAACTCACTTATCACAAGCAAAGCAAACCAATCAATGAAGGAGCAGCAGAGACCAGAAAACAGAGAAGAAAATTAAAGGGGAAGGTTTCTCTCCACTTTAGATCTATCTCCTGTTATAGTTTAATGATTATCTCTATTTTTTAAATTCATTAAATATAAAAGTTACCAGGTTAAAACTGGAATATGTTCTTATTGTGAAAGAAGGAAAAAAGAAAAGAAGGAAGGAAGGAAGGGGAAAAGAAAGAAGAAAAGAAAGGGAAAAAAAGAAAAAACATGATTTTTGCATGCTTCAAAGTGTTCAGAAATTTGAATGGATCCAACTTTCTAATAAATATAGTTCTATATTTTTACTTCTCCCCCTTTATCTCTTTTTCTCCCATTGCTGGTTTAGCAAATCTTCTTCCCCTTACAATCCACAGGAGGAACTAATCTACACACTGATGCACAAACACATAGCCCAGAAATACTCTGCCACTAACTTCAGTGGTATAATCTACGTCTGTAGTTCCTAGAATGCATTTCCCACACCTCAAAGATCTTTGTGGGGAAGGAACTGCTATGGGGAGTTCCAATGTCAGGTTTACTCAGAAGTGGTTGTGATTCAGAAAAGGAAAGGTAAAAACAGGAGGAGGAGGAAGAGGAGGGAAACTATGTGGGTTACAGCTCTCTGCAATATAAACTGTTTTTACCATTCAATCAGAGACAGCATATTAGAATTAACTAAACCATCACAAATTATACCTTGGCAATGATTTAGTAGAAAAGACTTAGAAAAGTAATTGGATCCAGTATTACAATTTACTGGTTGCATGAACATGGAAAAACAATGTCTCTGAGTTCAGTTTACAATCAGTGAAAGGGGGATAATAATACAATCTATATCACTGAGACATTATTTAACCAATAAGGGTTGAGTGAGACAATATATATGTAAGTGCTTTATAAACTGTGATATTCTAAAGATACTTGTTTGTGGCCATTCTTATGCATTGTTGCATGTTCTTAAAAAAATTGATTCAATTAATTTATTTGTAAACCTTTTATTTTTAATCACTCATTGAGCTTATTGTTGAGTTGCTTGATAAAATATAAATGAATTATTTAAATTATTGATGTCATTATTTTTTCACATCCCCCTCCCCTTTTTTTTTCTTTCATACTGTTAAGGAGAACAAACATGCTGACTCAAGTACTATGAATCCCAGCCTGAATACTAGTTTAGTCATCACTTAATATGTAGGTATCACTTGGAATTAGGCACAATTCCTTTCTAGGTTTTGTAAATAAGTTATATAATTCAAAAAACTGAAGATTTATTTGGAGGTAATATACATGCATTGCTTGTGGGAGAATAACAGGTATGGATTAAGCCCCTTAAACATATATAGTAGAATTCCGACACTACTAATAAGCAATTACTCCTGAAACAAAGCATTATCGCACGTACTCACTAGCTTTTTTGCTAATTCCTCTAGATAGCCTGCCTTTAGTCTCCAAGTTTCACTTTGCTTTTCTTTCACTCACAGTATAAGGAGCTATTTATGTCCTTTGGTAACCTAGCCACTTTGATGGAAAGCGCTGGCTTCCTGCTAGTGTCACCAGAAAGACATTCTCCTCAGGAAATCAGATTTCCATCTCTGTTGCACTCAAGTTAATGCAAATAGAAGCCAGTAAGCCTCTGCCCTTTTAATCCAGCAGCAGGACCCCAGCAGTTGCTTATAAACAGCCCACCTGGCTGCCCTCAGCATCAGTGCTGCTTACCCACTCCGCTAAGAAGTAGAGCAGTCTCTGCTTTTCTTTTTTGTAGTACTTACTGTTGTATAATAGGCATTTCCTTTTTCTCAAAAATACTGAATCTCTTTCAATAAGACAAATATGTAAAAGAATTAGGGATACACTTTTTAATTATTTATTTTTAAAATACAGTCTCTACCCTCAAACTGCTCATTGTCTGAGCAGAAAAATAAACAATAAAAAAACATTACAACAAAAGGGAGTAATAGGTACATGCACAAGGGAGAATAATAGCCCTGGGTTGTTGTTGGTGGTGTTTTGCTTTGTTTTGTTTTTGTTTTTGAGGTGGGAGGGTTGTCAGAGATCTCCATGAATGCAATTTTTAAATTTCAATTTGCAATGCAAATAGGAGTTTTTTATGTAGAGAGGGGAGTTTCAAGAAAATGTCTATTCATGATTCCAATTGATTCTCTAGAATAAAAGAACAAGAGAGTCCAGGTTAAAAGTACTCACAGAGAACTCCCATACAATATGGTTTGAAAAGAGTTCACATCAAGACACATATCACAATGTCTCAAGAAACTGGCAACAAAGAAAAGACACTGATGTACTCAGAGAGAAAGAAATGGGTCATGTACAAAAGAAAGGAAATAAAAATGACACCCAGTTTCAAAATGTTTTAGGAATCTAGAAAACTATTTGAAGGAAAATAATTTCCAACTTAGTATTCTATACTTAGCCACAATATCAACCATGATGATAGGATTAAGATATTTCGGATATATAAGATGTGGAAGAGTTTAGCCATCTTGCACCATATCCTGGGAAACAACTGCAAATCCACCTCACTGACTAAAGAAAAACAAACCAAGAGAGAAGAAGATGCAGGATCAAGAAAGCAAGGGATTCAACACAGGAGAAAGGAAAAGGGAATCCAAATGATGATGGTCAAGCTAGATCCTGTAATAGGGAAAACCAAATCTGACTCCATATTAGATCTGTTCCTTTTACTTTAACCCTTGTGCTTTGTTGCCTGTGCTTAGTCATGCTGGCTCTGCACCTTTTGTAAAAGAATGTTGCCTACAGCCTGAAATATATAGGATAGCCTATTCTCAGGGCTCTGACCTTTAAAAGAGCCCATTTATATAGAGATAAAAAGTTGCAGAACAGAGAATAACATTTGTCTTGTTGGAGGTTTACAAGAACATCTTGACCTGACCTTCAGGAGACAGTTACAAGAACAAAGGATTCTGACCCCAAGAAGTTTGCAACAACTAACCACACCCCTCCCTCACCTTGCCTTTAAAAGTGCTTAGCTGAAACCCTTCCAGGAGTCTGGCAGTTTTGGGGGCATGAGCCACCCGTCATCTTGCATGGCCCTGCAATAAACCTTTCTCTGCTCCAAACTCTAACACTTCTGTTTGTGTGGCCTCACGGCGCATCGGGCACATGAACTTGTGTTCAGTAACAATCCCAGGAGAACAGATGTGCAGTAGGCCTGCAGAACAATCAGTACATATTGGAGCAGGGAGTCAGAAAGCTCCAAAGGGATACCTCTAAGGAAAAAGAAATGAGATGAAGACATATACTGAGATGTTTAAACATACTGAAAAGAGATTGAGATTTCTAACAAAGTGTTTGTAAATGAACTTGTGACGAGTATTCAGAAAATTAAGCAAATAAAAATTGAGACTACTTAACTTCATGAAAACAAAATGGCTCAGCGGTAAATAATATGTACATGTCCATAGTAATGCAAGAACAAGCAATACTGATCAGAACAAAATTACCACTTAACTGTATTGGAGGTAGGGGAAGTGCACTGTGGCGCAGGGGATGTATACCAAAGCACAATTCTCATCTTTCAGAGTTGAAAGTAAATATGCTATATGTAAAAATATCTTTTTTTAAAAAAGGAAGGATAAGAATGTATTTATAAACATTCGAGGAAACGTAGAAAGGAACAATGAAAAGCATTAAAAAAAATTGTTCCTAGGGAGTAGAAACAAGGAGTAGGAAGGAAAGACAGAAGACTCATTTACTAGTACGATATATAGAATGATTTAACTCAACATGTATAAGTTTTACAACACTAAATGTTAAAAATAAGTATTATTGGAGTTACATAGAGAAGGAAGCCATCAGAGAGGTAGCAATCAGGCAGTGAAGAGCTTTGTATGCCAATCCACTGCCTTTAAAATTTAATTGGTAAGTGATGGAGAGCTACTGAACATTTTTAAAACAGGAGGAACTCATGATTATATTTGGATTTTGGAAAGAGCACTCCAGTAGTGATACCAGAAGGGACAAAACAAGAGGCAAAGCAATCAACTAAGTGTAAACAAGCTAGGAAAAAACACATGTAAAACATGATAGATAAAAAAATTACAATGTTGTTAATAAACCCGGAACTCTTATGTATCACTGGAGGAAATGGATGAAAGTGTACAAATTCCCAGTTATAAGATAAATAAGTTCTGGGGGTATAATATACAGCATGGTGACCATAGTTAACATAGCGATTTGTATATTTGAAAGTTGCTGACGTCACAGGGTAGCATTGACATATACACACTCTCAAATGTAAAATGGATGACTAGTGGGAAGTAGCTACATAACACAGGGAGATCAGCTCAGTGCTTTGTGACCACCTAGGGAGGTGGGATAAGTAGGGTGTGAGGGAGGCTCAAGAGGGAGGGGATATGGGGATATATGTATGCATATAGCTGATTCACTTTGTTGTACAGCAGAAACTAACACAACATTGTAAAGCAATTATACTCCAATAAAGATGTGGAAAAAAAAAAAAGTTGCTGAGAGTAGATCTTAAAAGTTCACATCATAAGAAAAAAAGAAACCTGTAACTAGGTAAGGTGAGGGATGTTAACTAAACTTATTGTGGTAATCATTTTGCAATATATACATATATCAAATCATTATGTTGTGCACTTTAAATGAATACAAAGTTGTACATCAACTGTATCTCAAAACTGGGAGGAAGAAAAATCAAAACAATAGAAACACTGGCAAAAAATGTAAACAGAAAATTCACAAAATAAGAAATAGGAATGGTTAAGAGAATAGGAAAATATAATAGAAGATATTTAATTCACCATTAATCTCAAACATGGAAATAAAATCAACACCATTTTGACCAAACAATTAGCATAAACAACAACAAAAATGATGGACAGCCTGGCTTTTATGAAGGTAAGGGAACTCTCAGACAGTTGCAGAAAGTGTACATTGCTACAGTCTTTCTGAAAGACGAGCAAAATTACTAAAGTCAAGAGATTACTTGTGGCACAGAGTGCATTCCTCTGTTTACCCTCAGTTTCTGCCCTTCCACAACTGCATTTTGCACATGGCTTTGGCACAGTAGTGCAGTAAACCTACCCCAGCTCTCTTAAGATCTCTAACTGTAGCTCGCTTTGGCTAACTGGCTCTTCTATTGTTCTAATTCCAAATTTTCGGGATATGAGTTGATCAGCATTGTTTGTGAGACATACATTCCTGGTTGAACCTCTTCTGTGCAGAGGAAGGAGGTTACTTGATACAAACCTGAGCACCCACTCTTTCAGCTTGGTCTGCGGGTTGGGAGAATTTACCAACAAGGCAGCTGAGGACAGGTGGTTGTCTGAAATAGCACTTGGAGACTATGTATTATGAATGTGTAGTGGTTAGGAGGACAGACTCAGGGGCCAAAGGTTTCTACCACTTACTAGCTGGGTGACCTTGGGCAATACTTAACTTCTCTGACCTATTTCCTCAGTTGTAAGTGGGCATAATAATATCCATCTATATATATGATAGCATTGTTGAGAGAACAACTGACATATAATAGGTGCTTTCCATCATTTTTACTATAAACAGTCTAAGGGAAAATGATATTGGTCTGAAATATGGTGTAGGAAATGGAGAACGGAGAGCCTGCAGAAAGGAAAGCTTAGCTGGGGCCTTGGCCCTCCTTGTTTTCCTTTATTTTAAGTGTAGTTTTAAAGTATTCAGACAAAAAGAGGAGTCGTTTCATTTGGTGCCTAATATTTATATGTATGTATATGTATGTTTATAACAATTCTCAAGGGAGTATACATTTCTGAGAACACAAACACATGAAAATTCCCTCAGGAGTTGATATTTTGCACATCTATATTCTCAGTAATGTGAAGTGATCTCTCTTGAAATATTTTATATTTTATATATCTTCAAAGCCTTCAGTATAACTTGTATCATATTGCTTTTATAATGTTCAGACTATGTGTTATTGTTGTTCTTAATTCACAGTTGGCCCTAAATCTTGCTCAGCCTTCAGAAAATGGTTAGTCACACTGACACTTTTAGAAGTTTCCCCTATTAAGGGACCAGAGGGCAGAGTTTGATCCTAAATGAGTAATAATATAATGCAAACTTCGTGGAGGTTTCTATTTGTGAATTCTCCCACTCCCAATTCCTATCAATATTTCATTTATTTTCAGAGTTAGAACAGTCTCCAATTTGCCTTTAGCTCCTGGCACTCCTGACTGATTTCTTTTGACTCCATTCTCCCCTAACTCTCCCAGTCACAACTACAAGACTTTGTCCAGCTGTACCCAAAGTTCATTCCCCCAAGCCTGTCAACTTCCTCTGCCTCAAGGCCTCAGGCATTCATGTATTTCTCCTGAAAGGCATCTATGAAGACTATCTTAGAGTAATCATTTTTAAAGTGTTGTGGATAGTTTAAAATCATTAAGATTGTGGAACCCTTTTAATGCTTGGCTTCATGAAGTGTCAAATGTCATTGGAAGAAACTTGGAATAGCATTCACTAGAAACAACTGATCACTTGATGTCCTTTGTAGTTCACTGGAAGGAAGGTGTATTGATTCAAATTTTGCATGTGTGTGCCTCAAGCTATAGAAACCCACTCTAGCCAATATAAGAAACCTAGGCTACAAGGATGTAATGTACAACACAAGGGCAGAGAGCGAGCTCAGCAAGCCTCTGAACCGGACAGGATTCTTTTAACCTCTCCTTCTTTCTGCCAGTTTGTTTTATTTCTTTTTCTCATACTTGCTAACTCTCAGTTTCCCATCCACCCCACCATCCCAGCTAGCTGTCACTTTTGTAGACATAGTGGAAAATGCGGCTATCAAGGACCATCCAGTACTGAATACCCAGAGAAGGGTTACTGGTGCCGCAATGCCCACCTACTCCCCAGCTTGTGTCAAAGAGAGAAGGTCACCGGGATAAGCAGCCAAGGTCAAATGCAGGAAAAGCACTGCTACTTAGGGCAACACCTTTAGTGAGTAGGGCAGTGGTGAAAGGGGCAAAACTCAGGAAAGAGTGGCTGAGAAGCAATCAACAAGAAGGCTGTACCACTTTCTTTAAAAGAGCTAATAACCGGGCTTCCCTGGTGGCGCAGTGGTTGAGAATCTGCCTGCTAATGCAGGGGACACGGGTTCGAGCCCTGGTCTGGGAAGATCCCACATGCCGCGGAGCAACTAGGCCCGTGAGCCACAACTACTGAGCCTGCGCGTCTGGAGCCTGTGCTCCGCAACAAGAGAGGCCACGATAGTGAGAGGCCCGCGCACCGCGATGAAGAGTGGCCCCCACTTGCCGCAACTAGAGAAAGCCCTCGCACAGAAACGAAGACCCAACACAGCCATACATACATAAATAAAAAGAATGTAAGCAGACAAGAATAGCATTAAAAAAATAAAAAATAAAAACAAAAGAGCTAATAACCATTTGGGAAAACATTTTGCATCTGGAATGTGCAGCTATTGGGTTGGCTGCCCTCCTCTACTGATACTGTTAAATTCTACATAAAAGAAAATTTTTACTTTTAGAAAGAAATATATATATATAAAATATTTCCTATATTGACTTTTAAATTCTTACTAGAAAAAATAAAGCTTTATTAAGTAAATAAAATGGAAAAGAGAAAGATTTCTAGACTCCAGGATAAAATGACAGACTGAGAACATGCACCTTCCTTTCCAAGCTCTCAAAATGTTATAAGGTGCATCCATAACCACAGTAAGGTTTGGAGTGGAGAGGTCATCCATAGACCAGATATTTTGATAGCAGATAAACTATGCAGGACAGATGAAGCCATGGTTCAGAATGTGAAGAGAGGAAAAAGTGTCAGCAATTGTAGAAACTGTTCTTTTAGAGAAACTGAGAAGCCTGAAGCTAAAAATTGGCAGGCCTAGAGAGTAAGAAAGAACTATAGGGAAGCAATCAAAGGAAATAATTAAAAAGCTGCCCGCATCATTGCAACTTGGCTCCTCCCAACAAACCCCCATTCCCATGTGAATGGTGAATGACAGGTCTTGAATGTTCAGTGAGTATAAACCAGAGGACTGTTTTCTAAAGAAATTGAATCAGTTGCTTAGGAACAGCAAGTGTTCCATGTGTGGGATTTTGTGCCCAGATTAAAGTTGTCCTTATTTTCTCTGGGGGGATCCTGAGGGCAGTATACCTGCCTGCTTCTCATCCCCATACCTTAAAATGAAACTTGTGCATTGCCAATAATACCACACACACACACACACACACACACACACACACACACACACACACACACACACATTGAGCCCTGCCCTCCTGGATAAGGAAAATGTTTGATGGTTTGATAGAAAACAAATCTACAGCAGAAGGAACTTATTCTAGCAACTTAAGTTAATCAATATTGTATTTTATTCACAAAGATGAATGGAAACCTAATTATCATGAGACAATTGGGAAAAATCATCAGTACAAAGAAAAGTATCAAGAAGAACAAGCCAAATCACTGATCCTGGATCCTGGAGAAAACACAGATAATAGAGAAAGAATGGGAAATTAAACATATTATTTAGAAATTAAACATATTATTATTGAAATTGAAAGTTCAGTGGAAAGGCTGGCTGATAAAGTTAAAGAAACCTCTTACAACATAGAGCAAAAAGACAAAGAGATGGAAAATACAAAAGATCCAATTGCTAACAAATAAAAGTTTCAGAAAGAAAGAATAAAATGGAGGAAAGAAAATTATGTAGGAATTCAAAATCCCAGAGTTAAAAAGAGATATGAGGCTTCCTATTTAAAGGGGTCACCAGTGCCAAACATAATGAATTTTAAAAGAGCTACATCTAGACACATAATTATGAAATTCTAAAATACCTAGGATGAAGACAAAATGCTAAAAGCTTCCAGAAAGAAAAATAAGGTGTGCTCCCAAGTAACAAGTTTCAGGGTAGTGGATGTTTCCAGTGTCCCCGCCCCCCAGTTACATCACACCCCATTGCCTGAGTCTGATTTCAGTTGCATCTGGAGAGTATATTCCATGGGAACTGGGACACATCTCACAGAGACAGCATCCCAACTGAAGCACACATTGTGTGTCTTTTCTCTTTCTGCCCCCAAGCCTTCTCCAAGTCCATAGGAGCTCCTGTGCTCAGGCACAAGCACATTCCAGAGTGTAAGAGAGTTATACCCAGGAGCAACCTTACCAGCAGAGGAGCTGGTAAATAAATGATCCAGCTCCCTGTATTTCCAGAAGCTAATTCTGGTGGCATTATATGTGATTCTCAAAAGATCTTAGCAGACTCAAGTCCCTGTGTACCACAATAGTGACCTCATTAATGCACCTTAAGATTACCTTTCCTCCTTCTTTGTCTCACTACTCTCCTTCCTCAACCCTGTTTCCTGGGATCTCATTGCAAATAAACTGGCCTGAACCCAAGTCCTTTACTCAGACTTAGTTTGGAGAAACATGAACTAAAATTTTGGCGCTCACACGCCTGGTGACAACAATGAATGAGTAGTTTTGGCAACCACAGCCTGACAGGAGCAAGGTAACCTTTACTACTAAGAAGAAGTAAACCCTAAACCTTCCTGGCATTGGTTTCCTGCTGACTATTCAATCGGCAGAAGCTGGAAAAGTCTGCAGAAGGCTGTTAGGGAAACCTGAAAGGACCTTGAGGAAGTTGTTAGTGAAGGTTTGAATACAGTGAGGAAAATGTTATTGGAGGCCAAAGAAAAAGGGCATTTTTTATGTAGTGGTAGACAATTTGGCAACACTGTCACCGGCATTAATGAGGAAACTAGAAAGAGTCCCCAGTGGGATTGTGGATGCCTGGGGAGATTTGAAGGCAAACTTTCAAACCTCAGCTGGCTTCTTTCAGCTGCCTGTGATAAAATATAAGAAGAGAGAAATAAAATAAAGGAGAAAATCTTTAAGTGTTTTTTTTAGCAGAACTTAAAGGGTCAAGCTTTGGGGGATAAATAAGACTGTTTTTTATCTCCAGTCCCTCCAGAAAAGATTCTTAGAGTGTGAATTTCTTAAAAACAAAGATCAAATCATGTCGGAGTGTAAGTTCCTTGATAAACCTCAGAAAGAGCTAAGATGGTAACTGAAAGACAATTTCAGACAAAGGGCCTTGTAGACCCTCTGTGGTAAACATAAAGGCTTCTAATAATCTTAAAGACATTGTCCCACAGGGGAGCAAAGGTAGAGAAGACCTGTCCCCAAAAGAGTTATGAGTGTGGCTGTTGTCTAAAGCAAGTTTCTCTACGTTGGCACTACTAACATTTAGTGCCAGATAGTTCTTTGTTTAAGGGGGCAGAAGGAGGTTGTTCTCTTGTCCCAGGCACTGTGCGATGTTTAGCAGCAACCGTGGCCTCTACCACGCGGTTGCCAGTAGTATCCCTCCTTGCATTATTTTTGAATTTTATTTTATTTGTTTGTACAGCAGGTTCTTATGAGTTATCTATTTTATACCCTCCTTGCATTCTTGACAATAAAAATTGTTTCCAGACCTTCTAAATGTCACCTGGCGGAGAGGAGATCATCTTCATCTCAGAACCACTAATCTAAAGCACTGGATAATAATTTGATACACAGGAAGTCCACAAAGATTTTAGAAGAATGATATCAGCTTGGACTGAAAGGGAGAGAAACAGGACAAAATGAAATGAAAATCTGTCTTTGGACATCTACACAAGAATCAGCCTAAGAAAATTACTTAGTTGCAAACATAGGTTATTTCTATGAAAAAGACAATCCTCTCACCAAGAGTAGGGTTTATGGCCAACCCCTTAAGATTTGGGTAGGCTCTGTGATTGCTTTGACTAATAAAATATAGTGCAAGCTACACAATGCCGGGTTCCAGGTCATGGCCTCAGGCAATTGGCAGTTTCCACTTCCTGTCTCTTGGAAAACTTACTTTTGAAACTCAGCTGCCATATATGAGAAAGACATATGGAAAGGCAATATGTAGATGCTCCAATCAACAACCCCACCTGAACATCCAGACAACAATCAGTAACTACTAGCCATGTGTTTTAGCCTTCTTGAACATCCAGGTCAGTTGAGTCTTCTGATGATGCTAGCACCAGCCTCTATCTGACTGAAGCCATAGGCGAGATCCCAAAGAAGAACCACCCAGCTAAGCCTGGTCAACACAAAGAACCATAGAGATAATAAGGCATTGTTATTTGAAGCCACTAAATTTTGCAGTGGCTTATTATCCAGCATTAGATAATCAGCAATGAGGGAAGAAGTTCTGGGTAATCACACTGACTTTTCAGAGATTAAGCTTTTGGCTATATCACCAGGCAAGCAATTTAGACCAGCTGAAGTGCTGGCCAAAGATGAGAAAAATCTAGAATGAGTCCTAGAGGAAAGAGATAATGAATATCCACCACAGTCTTGGAAGCAGCGGTTGCACTGGGGACTATAGTTTGTTTCAAAAAGACACTAAATATGAAATCTTATAAAGATTCCAGCTGGTCATCACCGTGAAGTGTCAGAAACAGAGTGGACTTAATGTGGAACATAAGGAAACCTTTATAGTGCAAGGAGTGGACCAGAGAACTCTGGTGCACTGGTCACGTCCCATCAATCCACATGCGATTTCATTCTCAGCTGCAGTAGACAGTTCTATGTGGGATCAAACTTATCTAGTGCCGACAGCATTGCACATCAAGAGTGCATCCTTTTGTATTTTGCCTCAAAATCTTCTCCAACATTGTAAGAAATGGGAAGAATTGACAGAACAAGTGGCAGTGGTAAGGGGAAACTTAATGCACCTAGAAAGAAACAACCAATGAGGAGTGATAGCCTGCATATTAAGTCTCCAGCCTCCTGTTCTGCAGGTGGAAAAATCGGGGCAATATTATGAACATTTTTCAGGAGCTGCTAAAGGAATTGAGCCCTGTTGCTCTCAGTAGCTCCTTCGAGAAAGTACCCTTGTATTGAATTCTCTTCCTTACCAATCTCACTCTCCCCCTTCTCTCACTTCTCATACTTTGGATTGACGCTGAAATAAACTACCTGTACCCAATCCTTTCCCTTACATTCTGCTTTCATGAGGAACTCAAATTAAGACAATCAGATTGATAACAGACGTGTTATCAGCATCACTATCTACAAGGAATGTTGATTTCTATACCTAGCCTAACTATCATCAAGCATGAAAGCAAAATATATTTTCAGACATGCAAAGATATATATTTCTTACCTCTTATGCACCTTTTCTCAAAAAAAAAAATTAAAGAGGTAACCTAGGAATTTTAAAAAGTATTCTGAGAAAGAAGACTTGAAATCCAGCAAACAACACAACTGACTCAAGGGTGTAAAAGTAAAGAAATTCTGGATGATAATATAGACACATATCAAGTATTCAGTCAAAATTAGAAATTTTTAAAGCCAAGGACCCAAAGACTGCTTTCAAGAAAAAAATAAATCCCACATAACACATAATATTATTAAGAATCTGGAAGATACTTGCAGTATTATATAGTTATATTTTATTTTAAGTTTAAGGTAAAAATTTAAAAGGCAATAGAAAATTATGGGAAAATGTTGTAAAAGAAAGTTGTGCTCCAGATCTGAAGAAACTAATATATGGTATGATTTATTTTACTTTACCTTATTTTTTTAACAGAGTAAAATTGGCTTTTTGTCCACGTACAGTTCTTTGAGTATTAACACATGTTAATACCACTACCATCAGGATACAAAACAGTTCTCTCAACCCCCAGATCTCTATAATGCTGCCCCTCTGTAGTTGCACTATCTCCCTATGCCTAACCTTTGGCAGCAACTGATCTTTTGATCATTAGATAGTTTTGCCTTTTCCAGGATGTCATATAAATGCAATCATACAGTATGTATGTAACTTTTGAACCAGGCTTCTTTAACACAGCGTAATGGCTTCAAGATCCATCTGTGTTGATGTATGTATCAACAGTTCATTCCTTTTCACTGCTGAGGAGTATTCCAGTGTTTCAATGTGCCACAGTTCATCTATTCACTCATTGAAAAACTTTGGATTATTTCTAGGTTTGGGCAAAAGAAAAGAGCTGCTATAAACACTTGTAAACAGGTTTTGTGTGCACATAAGTTTTTGTTTCTCTAGGGCAAATACCTAAGAATGGGATTGTTGAGTCATAAAACAAGTGTATATGTGATTTATAAGAAACTGCCAAACTGTTTTCCAAAGTAGCTGTGCTATTTTGCTTTCCTACTAACAAAGTATGAACACTGCAGCTACTCCACATTCTTGTCAGCACTTTAGATTACATGTTTGCTTTATTTTGTTTTGTTTTGTTTTTCAGCCATTTTACTGTGTATGTAGTGGCATCTCCTTGTGGTTTTAATTTGCATTTTCCTAATGGCCAGTAACATGGAGCATTTTTTCATATGCTCATTTCCATCGCAGTATGCTCTTTTGTGAATTGACTACTTATTTGCTCATTTTTAAAACTGGGTTGTTTGGCTTATTACTATTGAGCTTTGAGTGAGCTCCATATATTTCAGACTTAAGTTCTTTATCAGATTTGTGATTTGTAAGTATATTCTCTCAGTTTGGAGCTTATCTTTCATTATGACTTGATTTTGAACATGTATTTGAATATCCACTGACCTGTCTCTTGCAAGATTCTCATTCTCTTTGAAATGATATAGGATTACACACATTCTCTGTAGATCTATTCAGAATATTTAATCCTGTAGTAGATTATATATAATCATTAAATTATAGGAGCCCTTTATTCATTTGCCATTTTTAAAACCAACCTATAAGCAAAGCATTTTAAATTAATTTTTAACTGAATTCTATTAATTACTTACTTAATAGAACATAAATGTTACAAACTGAAAAATATGTAAGAAATGAGATGGTTGGTATACAAAAGTGAATAGTGAGGGTTGTGAGGGGTAGATGGACAGTGATAAGGGAGTCTTAATTTTGTCCCATTTCATAGTGATGTATTTTGAAATAGTTCTAAAGTTGATGAAACAAAAAATAAAGATTTAAGTCTTTTAGTAAACAGAATAATTGAAAACAATAATATTGGTAGCAAAACTCAGGAGGTGATGAGAGATCAATGTTAGTAGACATGAGTAAATTCCTCATCAAATGAAAATGTGAATAGAATGTGCAGTCCCAAGATATTGTCTCAATAGAAAAAAAAATTAGCAATAATTTTTTACTTGACATGTGGTGCTATTTTAAATTGTTCAAACTTCTATGTGCATGCGTTAAATAAATATGTACACATATATTTATATTAAAATATAGTTCTATATTATGGACAGTTAAAGGAGTATGAGAAAGTGAGACTTCCCTGGCAGTCCAGTGGTTAAGACTCCACACTTCCACTGCAGGGGACGCGGGTTCGATCCCTGGTCAGGGAACTAAGATCCAGCATGCTGCATGGAGTGGTGAAAATAAATAAATAAATAAATAAATAAATAAATAAATAAATAAATAAATATTTTTTAAAAAGGGAATGTGACAAAGTAAAAACAATAAAGAAACAGGAGTTTTGCGGGGAGAAACACAGAGAAAAAAATGCAAAGAAAGTGAAAGAAAGACAGGCCCAGGCAGATAGAGGAAAAGAGGCAGAGAAAGAAATTTGGACTGACAGAAACAGTGAAAAAAGGAACATCAGTAACGGAAACTGACCTCCATGGAACAATATTGTCAACTTGTGGCCTTTTAAGATATTGCAAGTAGAGATTTTTCAAACATTTTGAAAAATTGCAAAAATCCCATAAAATGTTTTGTGTCTGAAGAAGCAAGGATCCAACCTTCTTTCAAAGTGAGATGCCACTGTTCTTGAGTGACTGTTTTCAGTTAAACAACAAGAAAGGAATATATCTAAAAATCCAACCTTAAGAATCAAATACTGGCCAATTTACTTATTCAACCAGAGCATTTAAGTTATTCACAGAGGACAGCAGAATCAAATACTAGAAAATTCCTCTGAATACTCAAGACACTTGACTAGACTTTTTCTGCATAATTGTTGGGATAGGAGCCTTTCTAAATATCTCCTTTGTAACTGTGGGCAACGAATTCCACAGATACCTCTCTAAGTTCATACTTTCCATACCTCTGACAAGTACCTGCCTCTCAAGCTTCAGTAGTCCTCATCAGTGAGGTATAGGGAAAAAGAGAGATAATGATAACTTAATTTTACCATTTGAACTAAATATTCAGTACCTTTTGAACCTAGAGTTGGAGAGTGGATTTGTGGTACGGGTTGGGAGGAGCGGGGAAAGAGAGAGGGATGGTAGGGAAGAAAAGGGAAGTATTGTTCAAGAGCAGGTGACACTAATGTTATAAATACTAACTATATGGATTTGTGTACCAAATAGAGCATCTTAGGCCCACTGTGAAACTTCTGCCAAGAGTCACTGAGTTATCGTTAGTGAAAACCTGGCATCAGATGAATAGTCTAACTAGAGAGCTACTTTACTCATGTCTATATCCAGTACAAGAATTTAAGCAGATGTGAAAGCGTAACTGAACAATCATGGGAAGAAGCTCGAGCTTCCCAAATCCACTAAGGGAGAAAGCTGCGTAATTGGGGGGCTTTTTAACCTCTATCACCTCCTATTAACTCATGGCAAAAGTGGATCACTGGCCTAAAGATCAGTGGTAAATTACCAGAACTCCATGAAACAAAGAATAAATAAAAGAACTAAATGTTGATAAGTAGAGACTCCAAAATTTTTATTACTTTTTACTCTCCTTGAGGAGGAGGTTAAATTATCTATAGTGAATCAATCTACTTAATTTCTAGCTATTTTCAAGCTTGTTTCAATTTGCTTTCAATTGTACATCAATGAGGAAATGTGTTACATACATAGAGTGGACTCATAATTAAGTATTTCAAAAAAGTTTCAGAGTTCAAGGGTTAGCTTTATATTTTTCCTAATATTGTTTCAGCGGATCATTGCTCTAAGCTTTTATCAACTATCTGTGATAATGAATTGCTCTAAATTCTGAAACTGGGAAACCTATCATAGCATTTCAAAAATAGATCATAGTAGGTCTTTAGAATGTGTTTGTTTTTTCCTTTAAAACTGTTGTGTGAATGATTAGGGTTAAAGCCAATGCCTCCACCGAGAGAACAGGAGAGATCCATATAAAAGAAAAGATATATTATGGACCAGCAGTGAATTAATAAATTATTTTTAACTTGCTTAAATACATACAAACATACAACAATATAAATCTCTCATGTGCCTAATACTCTTTCAACCATAAAACCAAGCATTTATATCAAATACTAAAAAATTTAAGAAAATAAAAATTCAGAGTGACAGCATTAATGGGATGAATGATATTTTGTTGAAGCTAAATTAAAATTCACAATATAAATATGGTACTGAATGCTGTAGTGTAAGTTAGTTGAGTTTCAGCAATCTAGTGGGGTTGTGATGGCACAAACTCCTCGCCACTTTTGTCTATTTAAACTATCATATAGCCTCTGTTCCTTTGTGATATCACTTCACCTTTACTAGGTGCAAACATTGCATTTGCATTTTAAGTCAACCTCTGCTTTCCTCTTCTCAGTCCACTACAAGTGGTACATTACTCTACCTCAAAGTTCGTTCATAATATCAGATCCCAGTTTTTATGTAGCTTAGTAATTTAAAGTTTCAATGTATGAAAATGTTTTCAATAGAAATGTATAACTATAAATTCATCTGTAACTGTTAAAAAGTCAAACATGAAAATTGTGTCAGATATCACACTTTTGATATAAGGATCCAAAGTAGATCCTTATGACAAAAATTCAAACGTGAATATAGTGACAGATAGTAATCATTTTAACATTAAGAGATGATAAGATAACTGCGGATATGCTTAATACATTATCAATTATGGTAACCACTTACGTTGAATAAAATCACAAAAATAATACTAAATTAATAACTAAAATCATTTGGGAATACTCAGTTTTAATATGACCTTTGGGTAATCCAGAATATTCTTAAATTGACAAACTAATATTGAAATAAAAAGCCAAATTTCAATGTTTCCAATATTTTAGGATATGTGGATTATCTAACATTCCCTGGCAATGGATATATGCAATTTTATTTGAGAAACATCAGATTAAACAAAGCAAATTCTTAGGATCCACCTATAATGAGGAAAAGATCTTAGAGTCTAAAGTCAATGAATTACTTGGAGACACATGCCAACAGTTGGAAACAATGTCTCCACAGATGTGAGGATCTCACTTTTTCTGACTTATTTTTTTATCAGTTATTTTTAAATTTCCAATTGTGCTGAAATAAAAAAAATAGTAATTCACTGGTATGCATATTCTGCAAAATTAATTAAAATCATGTGGTAATAGCAACTTTAAACATCCACATGGATATAACTCTCAGTACTTATGACATCTTCTTTAGAAGTAAAAAATACCAGAGTTTCTCTAATCATGATAGATAAGTTAATGTAGTACAAAAAATATAACTCATATTCTATATTTAACACAGTGTATCAGTTCCAATTGGTTTCTGAGTGTAATTTAGTACTCTAACTATAACTCTATAACTCTATGTCTGAAAAGAACTTTCCCATATATGCAGAGTGAGCATGATGGAGTTTAGTACAGCTATATGTAAACATACCCTGGAAGGGAGCTGAACACTGTCTTTGACTTTCTGTTAGAAGACAGTCTCAGAGAGAAAATTTCAAAGCCAATATAAGTATAATATAATGGAATAAGCATGTTTAAAGTACAAAGGACTTAGATTTTAGAAGAATTATATATTTATTTATAAGTTCTGTTCCCACCACTCACTAGTTATGCAATTCTAGGCCAATGCAGAAAGTAATGAGAATTTAATGTGTATAAGGCATCCTTTTCATATTAAATTGCAAAACTTAATTTTGATTATTGTTCTTTATGAGACAAAAATGGTGATATCACAATGTTATATAATTTTGAAGTTTAGATTGTAGGCAACTTAGGAAAGAGTAGTACTATTACAAGAAGTGCATAAGAAAAGAGGTCAGAAATGCAAGAGAAAAGTCAAGGAGAAATTATGAGCTGGTGAGCATTCAGAGAAGGTCGTTACATTGATACTTATGAGAGTTTTAAGAAAATTTACAAGAACTGAGGTGAGGGCAGGAATTCAGAATGCAAAGAGTTTAAGAATGAAAAAAAACTATCATTCCTGGGGTAATTTATATGAGACAACCTCAAAAACGTCCCCCATAAAGAAAGGAAACATGATGAATAAATTTTAACAATAGTTTTCAATGCACATTTCACTCTGCCAGAAAATAATGGAAACTCCACAAGCTAAAAAAGAAAAATATGTTGAAAACCAGTATTGGAAGTGGGCACTTAACCTGTGGCTACCATGGTCATTTACATTCTGTGTTACTTATTGCCTTGCATTCTAATAGCCACCCAGAGGACAAGACATCCTGTCTTGAACCCACAAAGTAAATATTCCTGATTTAAACTGTAGCACAAAACACAAAGGACTACATTCTCAGTAGACAGTTTGACTAAAAAAGAAGGAAGATAACAAAATATATTTGGGTTGGTCTTCACTCTAACTGCAGACTAAAAAAACCTTTCCTTGTAATTATACCCAAGAGCCTGATTTTATGTGAGTTTGTGTGTGAATTTACTTTGTCCACATGATCCAGGAAAACTAAGCTGAGAAATTCAGTTAAAATGGCCCTGGTGTTTAAGCACCCTAGGAGTTTATTTAAAAAAAGGAAAGGCAATCTAAAAAACTTAGGTGGTATAGGACTATCCTGGATAACAGCAACTCTTCAAACATTTGCTCACAACCCACAGTTTCAAAACACATGGGGAAATTAACAACCATGAGTAAGCAGAAACAATCACAACAGGTTTAGAACTCAAGGGTGTCAAATATTTAAGCTATCATAAAAATTATCATAACATAATTATGCTTAAAATGATAGACATAAAAGATAGTTGAAAACATGAATTATAATAATATAGTATAAAAAGAGAACAGACATATTTAGAACAGGAACCAATCACTACTTTAGAAATTAAATATAATATATTTCATTGCAATTAAAAACATAAAGTATAGGACAAAGGGCAGATTAGACACAGGAAAAGAAAGAAGTAGTTAACTGAACTAAAGAATGATCTAATGTAATTTCCTAAAGTACAGTACAGAAAGACAAAGTTATGGCAAATATTAGAGATAGTTTTAAAGTGTGAAGGAAAAAATGTTACCTGTCATATTAGTAAACAAACAAAGGGTGTTGCAGCCATCAAGCTACCATATTACAGCCGCCCCTGACGAGACTCAGGACGAGAAAGCACAGGATACTGGCCCCAGACAGCTGAGGTGCATATCAAAGGAATGATTTCAATGAGCCCATATTTTTGCATGTTCCCATACATAGAAAAGCACTAAATTCAATAACTTGAGATGTCTGGTTTTCTTCAACAGTAATCTTTTGATGTTCTGACTACCTGGTCTTTGTTGCAAAAACTCCTTTATATCCTGGCTACTCCCTTACATCTTCAAAGCAGTCCCTCAGACCTGCCTGAAGTCCTCAGAAAGTCCCACTGAATAAAACATAACTCTCAACTTTTAGGTTATGCATTTTTAAAAGCATTGAGTGATCAAGTGTAAAAACACCAACTTAAAGCACTAGAAGAAGGAAGAGTACATGAAGAAGGAGCAAGATTTTGGATTGGAAGCATCAACATTGTGAAAATGACTATACTACCCAAAGCAATCTACAGATTCAATGTAATCCCTATCAAACTACCAATGGCATTTTTCACAGAATTAGAACAAAAAATTTCACAACTTGTATGGAAACACAAAAGACCCCAAATAGCCAAAGCAATCTTGAGAAAGAAAAACGAAGCTGGAGGAATCAGGCTCCCTGACTTCAGACTATATTACAAAGCTACAGTAATCAAGACAATATGGTACTGGCACAAAAACAGAAATATAGATCAATGAAACAGGATAGAAAGCCCAGAGATAAACCCACGCACATATGGTCACCTTAGTTTTGATAAAGGAGGCAAGAATATACAGTGGAGAAAAGACAGCCTCTTCAATAAGTGGTGCTGTGAAAACTGGACAGCTACATGTAAAAGAATGAAATTAGAACACTCCCTAACACTACACACAAAAATAAACTCAAAATGGATTAAAGACCTAAATGTAAGACCAGACACTATCAAACTCTTAGAGGAAAACATAGGCAGAACATCTATGACATAAATCACAGCAAGATCCTGTTTGACCCACCTCCTAGAGAAATGAAAAAAAACCAAAAATAAACAAATGGGACCTAATGAAACTTAAAAGCTTTTACACAGCAAAGGAAACCATAAACAAGACCAAAAGACAACCCTCAGAATGGGAGAAAATATTTGCAAATGAAGCAACTGACAAAGGATGAATCTACAAAATTTACAAGCAGCTCATGCAGCTTAATATCAAAAAAACAAACAACCCAATCCAAAAATGGGCAGAAAACCTAAATAGACATTTCTCCAAAGAAGATATACAGATTGCCAACAAACACATGAAAGGATGCTCAACATCATTAATCATTAGAGAAATGGAAATCAAAACTACAATGAGGTATTACCTCACACCAGTCATAATGGCCATCATCAAAAACATCTACAAACAATAAATGCTGGAGAGGGTGTGGAGAAAAGGGAACACTCTTGCACTGTTGGTGGGAATGTAAATTGATACAGCCACTATGGAGAACAGTATGGAGTTTCCTTAAAAAACTAAAATATAGAACTACCATATGACCCAGCAGTCCCACTACTGGGCATATACCCTGAGAAAACCATAATTCAAAAAGAGTCATGTACCACAATGTTCATTGTAGCTCTATTTACAAGAGCCAGGATATGGAAGCAACCTAAGTGTCCACTGACAGATGAATGGATAAAGAAGATGTGGCACATATATAAAATGGAATATTACTCAGCCATAAAAAGAAACGAAATTGAACTATTAGTAGTGAGGTAGATGGACCTAGAGTCTGTCATGCAGAGTGAAGTAAGTCAGAAAGAGAAAAACAAATACCGTATGCTAACACATATATATGGAATCTAGAAAAAAAAAAAAGGAAATGGTTCTGAAGAACCTAGGAGCAGGACAGGAATAAAGACACAGACATAGAGAATGGACTTGAGGACACAGGGAGGGGGAAGGGTAAGCTGGGACGAAGTGAGATAGTGGCATGGACATACATACACTACCAAATGTAAAATAGATAGCTAGTGGGAAGCAGCCACATAGCAGAGGGAGATCAGCTCAGTGCTTTGTGACCACCTAGAGGGGTGGGATAGGGAGGATGGGAGGGAGATGCAAGAGGGAGGAGATATGGGGATATATGTACATGTATAGCTGATTCACTTTGTTATAAAGCAGAAACTTACACACCCTTGTAAAGCAATTATACTCCAATAAAGATGTTAAAAAAAAAAAAGGAAGAAGCAAGATTTAAAGCTAAGAGTTTTTCAGACACTTGGATAATCAAGTAAAAGCATAATTAGTTCTCATATAACTCATATGTCCAATCACTATGCTAATGAACAAGGAATACTCCCATGAGGAGACAGTGCTAATCAAATGATAACAGGCAAGGGTGTAATTAATATTCTCATAGAAAAGGACAGTGGTCCAGTCTACCAAAGTGCGTTCTCCCATGGAAGAAAAATAGATACACTACTCTACAACATATTTTATGTGGTGAGAAAATTTTGATTAAAAAATTAGACATAGACACCAACACAAGATTAAATTTTAGCCCAATGTTTTTGATGGAGATGGATACAGACATTCTAAATAAAATATTATCAAGTCAACTCATTAAGCACAGAGAAGCAGAATGTTTAACATTAAAAAATATATTAATGTAATTAACAAAATAATAGATAAAAGGAAAAATGCATCTCGATAAATGCAGAAGATGACTCTGGCAAAAATCCCATCATTCATTTGTGATTAAAAACCCTAGAAAATCTATTTTTAAAATTGAATCAATAATTAATAATCTTCCAAAGTAGAAAGCACCAGGCCCAGATGGATTCACTGGTGAATTCTACCAAACATCTAAGGAGATAAATACAATTCTCTACAATGTCTTTCAGAGGATAGAAGCAGAGGGAATATTTTCTAACTCATTCTATGAGGCCAGAATTATCCTAATACCAAAACCAGACACAGTCATTCCAAGAAAAGAAAACTACTGGCCAATTCCTCTCATGAATATAGTTGTAAAAATCCTCAACAAAATATTAGCAAGTCAAATCCAAAAAACTACAAAAAAATTATATACCACAACCAAGTAAAATTTATCTCAGGTATGTAAGGCTGGTTCAACATGAGAAAATCAATTAATGTAATCCATCACATAAACAGAAAAAGAAATCACATGATCGTATCAATAGATGCAGAAAAAGCATTTGACAGAACTCAACAACCATTCACGACAAAAACTCTCAGTAAACTAGAAACAGAGGGAAACTTCCTCAATGTGATAAAGAATATCTAACAAAAAAACCTACTATGCTAAAGTTTAAAACACTTTTTAAGAGACATGAAGTGTCAAAAGAAATTCACAGAAAGGAAATATTTGCAAAACATATGGTGAATTAAAACAAAAAACAAAGCCAAAATACAACACTATACCAGTTGCTTAAACACATTAGTCTTGTGCAACAAGAAGTTTGAAGGTAGAAGGGTTTGCGATTGACTCAAAGATACCATCAGAGATCTAGGCATTTCCATCTTTCTTCTCACCATTATCAGGACATATATCCTCATGCTGTTGTCTCATGGCTTCAAGACAGCTGTATCATTAAAGGCCTCACATCCATTTGGAAGAAAAAGGCAAAAGGCAGAGAGCATATTGCTTTCAGCTTCGGAGGCTTTGCTTTTTTCTTCTGAATGGGAAGCCCTTCTCTTGCATTTCCACTGACACCTGATCTATGAGAACTGTATCAAACGGCTACCTGTCGCTGCAATGGTGATTGGGAAATGGAATATTTTCAGTTGGGCTCATTACTGCCACAGACAAAATCAGTTGCTAGTAACAAAGAAGAGTACATGGATATTAAGTAAGCATGTAATAATACCTACCACATTTATTTGCCCAAATATATAAAGGACTCATGAAAACCAATAAGGAAAAAGAACACAAATCCAATGTAAAGATGTCACAAGATACAAACAGGCCGTTGAAAGAAAAGAAAAATCAACTACTAAATTTTAAATACAAATAGATGTTCAACCAAGTTAGGAAAGAAGGAGGTAAAAATGAAAACCAACTTTAGATATTACTTCACATCTCTGAAAATACTGCTTTGGCAAGAATAATAAATGAGAATTTTACATTCCACCAATAAAGACAACTACTTTTAGAGCAATTAGCGGTATCTAGCGATTCTGAAGAGATTATACCTACTACTCAGAAGGCATACTTATAAGTACATAACCAGATAAATGATCACACATATTCATAAGTAGATATTTCCAAAAAATAATAGCAAAATTAATTAACAACTTAAATGTCTATTAAAAGAACAAGCTAATGAATTTTGACATAATCATACATTAAAATATTAAACAACAATGAAAATGAATTCACAGCTAGTGAATACTCAATATGGATAAATCACAAATATTTGGGACAAAAACCTACATACTCAATGACTCCATTTATACAGAAATGAAAATATGCAAAATGAAACTACATACTATATAGGGCTATATATATATTGAGCAAAAATATAAATAAATAGGTGATTTACTCAATTTATCATTGAGTAAATTGATACACATTAAAACTGAATTAATGGTTTCCTTTACTGGGAAGTAAACATGATTTAATTATTTTTTAAATTATTTATTTCTTAAATAGATAGTGAGAACATGCATGTTCCATGCACATATCTTTTAAAAAATTCTACATGTCTATAATATTTCATAATAACTTAAATGAATGAATAGAAATTTGGTATTTTAATATTTTACATGAAGTTTAAGGTGAAAATGAAAGCTGTGGAATAATGAAAAAAGTGGATAGCTTAGCCTCAAAACCAGTTTCAATCTCACCTCTCTCTTTGCCTCTGAAATCTTGTTAACATTTTTTGTTATCTGCTTGTATTTAAATCTTGGTAAAGTTTTTTTACCTCTTCAGGCCTGTTTAAGAAGACCTGTGAGGGGACAAGATCAAAGCATAGGCAAAGGCTTTAACTTTTGATGTAAGAAGATGTTCTTCTAAGGAAGAAAAAAACAATTTTGAAGCATGCAGTTTTGAACTGCCCAGTCTACTATTTTAACTTGCTGAGTAGAAAACACAAAGAGAACATGTCTTAAATAAATGGCTTGCATTGTTCATTTCAGTATTATTTTCATTTTGCTGTGATGAACTTCATGCATGATTATTATTTCTCGCTCTCTAGGTCTGCAGCTGGTACTGCTAAGTCAATTTGTGGATTTAAGTAGCAGGTCAACTACATCAAATACTGCTGGGGCATTGAGTAAACTGAGGAGACAAAAATGTCCATTCGGTTTGGCAACACGAAAGCCACCTCTGACCTTGAAAAAGCAGTTTTGATAGAGTGGTTGGGTGGGAAGCAAAACTGGAGAAGAGCTGAAAAGTGAAAAGAAAGTGAATGCAAGGAGATAACGTGAAATAAGTTTAGCTATTGGAAGAGCAGGGAAAAGTACAAGCCGGTAGCAAGAGGGCTATGAGAGATTCAGGGAAGACTTCTTGTTTTATTTTTAATGGGAATTAGAAGAGCATGTTTTGTACTGATCCAGTAGAGAGAGAAAAGTTGATGATGTGGATGCTTCACAACTCCTTCAGATTCAACATTTCAAATACTGAATTCATCGTCATCCCACCACTCCCACCTCCCTTCAGTCAGCCTGCCCGCTCTCATGCTAATCAATTTAGACAAGCTCCGCTTACTGTTACCTAAACCAAAAGTCATCCTAGGCTGCTTTGCCTCTGGCATTTTCCACATGCAGTCCATCACTGAGTGCTACAAAATTTACCTCCTACATTATGAAAGTCCTTCTCTTCCCCATCCTACTACCAATGTTCTGATTCAGACAATCACTGTCTCAGATGGACAATTTTCACAGCTTCTAGTTGATCACTCTGGCTCCAGCATTACACTATAATATTTCCTGTCTATACTGCTTGCCAAGTCACTCTTTAACACACATGCCAATCACCTGCTTAACACCCTATGATGGTTTTCCAACAATAAAACCTAATTACGAAGCTTAGTTTCTTGGAACTTTGGACCAGTGTTCTTAAGCAACAGTCCTACTTATGTATGCTGGCTCATAATATACTACTTCAAATCTTCAATTCTTGGCTACAACTGCCCCATTTGACCTTATTATTACTCTTTAAAAATTCAGCTCAGCCATCATCTCACCTCGGAAGTTTTCCACTCTTCGCTTCACTATCATGAACCCTTCCTCTACACTCATGTGGTAGGTAGAACCCTAAAATAGTCCCCCAAAATTTTTCTGTCCAATTCCCAGGACCATGAATGTGATGAGAATTCATTCAAGCTCTGTGTCAATTAATAAAAGGGATTTTACAGATGTAATTAAGATTACTAATTAGTTGACCATGAGTTAATCAAAGGGGAGATTATCCAGGTAGGATATATGAGCCCTTTAAAGGCAGAGTTTTCTCTGGCTGGTAGCAGAAGAGGAAGTTAGAAAGATTCCAAGCATGAGAAGAATTCAATAGACCATTGCTGACCTGAAGATGGAAGGGGACACATGATGAGGAATACAGGAGAGGCCCGTGACTGACAGCCAACAAGGAAACAGGAACTTCAGTACTACAACCATAAGGAACTAGATTCTGCCAGAAACTTGAATGGACCTGAAAGTGGATTATTCCCTAGACCCTCCATATAAGAGCCCAGACTGGCTGATATCTTGATTTTTGGCCTTGTGAGACCCTAAGCAGAGAATCCAAATTAGCCTGCCCAGATATCTAACTGATAGAACTGGATGCTGTTTTAAGTTTGCTAAGTCTGTGGAGATCTGTTATGCAGCAATTGAAAAACAAAACTCCATAGTTATGGATCCATGCTTATGTTGGCTCCCTTGCATTTCTTATTTATGGTGCTCTCTCCTCAGTTAGCTTGTGAGCTGCTTAGGATGGAAATCATGTTTAAACGATGTTTGTATTCCCAGCATCTAGCACATTACTTGACATATGGGATGGGAGATGTTCAACAAGCATATATTGAATATCTTAGGGGGATGTTACTATGTCAGTTGAGTCCAATGAGAAGCAAACACTGAGAGTTAGGAGTGTGAGGAATTTGTGGAGGTGTGGAGGGATTCAGGCCTGTGAAGCTAAAAGACAGGGAAGCTGAATTGGTCATGGAAAGATTTCAGACTTCAACGCATATCTGAAAAAGTCATAGCCAACTCAGAGCAATGAATCTGGAGCTCCAGACCAATAAGTACCCTTAAGGGGAGTCCCATGTTGGGCAGAAACGACCAGGCCCAGTACCTCCAACCTGCACACTCGTGGATCAGGGACTGCCTAGGAAAACCATTACCTTGGCCTGTAAGCTGAGGTGGATCTTGATGGTGCCAAAACTAGAAGCTGTCAGTTAACTGTACTTCTTTCAGGTGAATAGCAAGTTCTTACCAGAAGAAAGATCGAAACAACACCTCTCCACAGCCACCATACTCTATGAAAGATCACTCTCTCTGAAGCAAAACATAATATAAGCCCTACTCATCAAAGTGGAACTATGAGTTTTTCTTCCAGAAAGAATGCAATAAAGAAAGGACTCCAAAATAATAGTATCCTAAAATTTAGTTAAAAATCAATCCACTATTTTACAATGAACGTTGTAATGATAAGGAAACCATAAACAAGATGAAAAGATAACCCTCAGAATGGGAGAAAATATTTGCAAATGAAGCAACTGACAAAGGATTAATCTCCAAAATACACAAACAGTTCATGCAGCTCAATATCGAAAAAACAAACAAACCAATCCAAAAATGGGCAGAAGACCTAAACAGATATTTCTCCAAAGAAGACATATAGATGGCCAACAAACATATGAAAAGATGCTCAACATCACTAATTATTAGAGAAATGCAGATCAAAACTACAATGAGGTATCACCTCATACTGGTCAGAAAGGCCATCATCAAAAAATCTACAAACAGTAAATGCTGGAGAGGGTGTGGAGAAAAGGGAACCCTCTTGCACTGTTGGTGGGAATGTAAATTGATACATCCACTATGGAGAACAGTATGGAAGTTCCTTAAAAAACTAAAAATAGAACTGCCATATGACCCAGCAATCCCACTCCTGGGCATATACCCAGAGAAAACCATAATTCAAAAAGACACATGCACCCCAATGTTCGTTGCAGCACTATTTACAATAACCAGAACATGGAAGCAACCTAAATGTCCATCAACAGAGGAATGGATAAAGAAGATGTGGTACATATATACAATGGAATATTACTCAGCCATTAAAAGGAACGAAATTGGGTCATTTGTAGAGAAGTGGGTGGACTTAGAGACTGTCATACAGAGTGAAGTAAGTCAGAAAGAGAAAAATATCGTATACTAACGCATATATGTGGAATCTAAAAAATGGTATAGATGATCTTATTTGCAAAGTAGAAATAGAGACGCAAACATAGAGAACAAACGTATGGATACCAAGGGGGAAGGAGGAGGTGAGATGAATTGGGAGATGGGGATTGACATATATACCCTATTGATACTATGTATAAAATAGATAACTAATGAGAACCTACTGTAAAGCACAGGGAACTCAATGCTCTGCAGTGACCTACATGGGAAGGAAATCCAAAAAAGAGGGGATATATGTATACGTATAGCTGATTCACTTTGCTGTACAGTAGAAACTAACACAACATTGTAAAGCAACTATACTCCAAAAAAAAAGCTAGAAAGATTACACATGCTCCTGATATTGATGGTTGTGTTCTTCTCAAAGCAGAGAATTATTAGTCAATTATAACTTCCTCAAGGTTTTGGCAAAGAAAAATATTTTCACCTCAAGGGCGTATCTTCAGCTCAGAGAAAATTTTGTTTAAATAAACACCAATGATAACTTTTAAAGGAGTTTAGTTTTCTTAGCATTGTTAAAATGAGATTTTAAAGAGAAAACTCTATTTTCTTAGATTATTCTGTCTGAATTCATATATCTTTGTTCTTAGACTGTTTTTCTTATTTGTTTCAACAGCTCTTATTTGGAATTGCATAGGCGTGACTTCTAAGCAAAACTATGCAAAGCTTCTATTATCATTTCCCAAGTGTCAAAAAGAACTAGACATTGCTCTTTTTTTTTTAAGAGGACTGAATGTTTTAGAGGAGAGGAAGTCTGGCAAGGTAGTAAAGGAAGAGTTATCTTCAAAGGCAGCTGTCAAATCATGTTCTTTGATCACTTTCATGTTTGAGAGTATAGACATCACACCAGGGGAAATATGACAATTAAGGATACATTTTTCCCAAACCTTCTACATTCTTGTTTATGTATATGAGTGTAAAAATTCTCAGTACAACTGTTCTCAGAAATATAGTTTTAGATTTAATTATATCAAATAGCATTTTCCCAACCATAAGCCTGGATGAGACTTAGTATCTTCTTATATCCTTAGTGATATTGGTTTTCTCCTCACCCAGCTTCTGGCTTGGGGATTGGAACATATCCTAATTGCCATATTGAGGTTTAATTGTATCATATTCGATTCAAATATATGACCATAAAGTTTTAGTAGCATTTGTTAGATTAACACAATTTTTAGAGGTATAACAAGTCTAAGAAAAATCCACCTTTAGTCTCATTTACCAGAATTCATTCTAATTCTGACTTCAATTTGCTACTTTCTTACTAATCAGCAAAAAACACACACAAAAAATTAAAATGTCAATTTAAAGAAAAATCTAACTCTTTTCCATATCCATAATCAATGGTAAAGACAGAAGCCCAGAGCTCTATGTGTCCCTGACAAGAACCCTAAACTACCCTTCTATGCACCACATTTTCTTAATCTTTTTCCTTTCCACCCCTGGATGACCACATCAGTCTTCTCATTCCTCAAATCCTAGCTCCTCCTTATGTGTGCTCACTTTCAGCTCATGGTCTTATTTCCTGTTATTTAGAAGAGCAAGGCCATCAGAAGTGGTTTTTCGCATGCTGCTATTTCCACATCTATCAACATGCCTGCAATTGAACCCTTGTACATACACCGTCTTCTCTCCCAACTGCCTTACTTAGCTCCTCTATGAGGAGCTTCCACTGATGCACTAGCTCCCTTCCCCACTCGTATCCTCAGGGACATAGTTCCACAACTCTCCCCTTTTCCCTGTGACCAATTTCTTTCTTCACTACATCATTCACATGAGCATAGAAATTCAACGTTTTATTTGCATCTTTTTTTAAGGCATCTTGACCTCACAACCCCTTCTGGAAAACACTCTTTCCAATAGGAAAACTCCTAAAAGCATATAGCTATCCTCCCTGTCTACCTTCTCTCCTTTCTTCCTTTCCAATCAGACTTTTTGTTTCCACTACACCAAAATGGCTCTGGTGAAGGTCAGCATTGTTAAATCAGATAATCAATTTTCAGACCTTATTCTATAAACAGCATTTGTCATAGTTGACATTTTCTCAGACACTTCACTTCTTTTCTAGGGCACCTCTCTTTCTTGTTCTCCTCCCATCACACTAGCTGCCTTGTCTCAGTCTCTTCACCATTTCATCTCCACCTCACATGTTTCTAATGTTCAAGTACCCAGGGCTCAAGGCCCTAGATATTCTCTCCTTTTCTATCTATACACATTTCTTAAAATATCTCAACTATTTTTGATGCTATAAATTATACTTCCTGGGACTTCCCTAGAAGTCCAGTGGTTAAGACTCCACACTTCCAATGCAAGGAGCAAAGGTTTGATCCCTGGTCAGGGAACTAAGATCCCGCATGCTGCGTAGCACAGCCAAAAAACAAAACAAAACAAACAAAAAACCTATGCCTCCTGTCCAGATCTCTCTCACTAAACTCTAGACTGTTATGTCCAACTGCTTACTCCCCACCCACACTTAGATGTCTAATGGGAATCTCAAATGTACCAGGTATAAACTGAATTCTGATCTCCTCCCTTCACAAAAATTGATCTTCCCTAAATCTTCCCCAGTTTAGTCCATGGCAACCTCATTGTTCTACTTGTGGCCAAAAAACCTGGAGTAACTTTGATCCTTCCTTCTTTCATACTCCCTATTAACCCATCAGCAAATTCTGTTGACTCTACCTTCAAAATACATTCAGAATCTGCCATTTTTTACCACTTCAATTTCTACTTAGTGCAAAGCTACCATCATCTCTCTCCTGAGTTATTGCAATAGACTTAACTGGTCACCCTGCATCCACTCTTGAACCTCTGCAGCTTATTCTCAACCTAAGAAAGATCATATTTCTTCTCTGGTCAAAACCCTAAAATAGTTTCCCATCTCACTTGTATCTGTCAGGGTTCTCCAGAGAAACTGAATCAATAAAACAGGACAAATTGTACAGAGAATTGGAACAAAATAAAGAGATTTCTTTAAGCAATTGGCTCAGGTGATTGCGCAGGCTGGCAAGTCTGAAGTCTAGAGAGAGCAGTCTAGCAGGCTAGAAACTCAGGCAGGAGTTGATGTTGAAGTCATGAGGCTGAATTTCTTCTTCTCCAGGAAACCTCAGGTTTTGTTCTTATGGACTTTCATTTGATTGGATGAAGTCTACCACATTATTGAGGACAAACTGCTTTAAAATCAAGATTGTAGGTGCTAATACATCTACAAAATACTTCGACAACACCTAAATTAGTGTTTGATTAAATACCTAGGTACTATAGCCTAGCCAAGTTGACACATGAAGCTAATAATCATATTCCTAAAAGCCAAAAAACCTTAAGATTTCCTTAAAAGCCCTGTGTATTCCATCCCTGTGTTAGCTCTGACCTCATCTCTTTCCACTCTCTCTCTCATTCACTCTGCCCAGCCACTTTGGTCTTGCAAGTTCTCAAGCTCATCAAGTACATTCTTTCTTTTGGAACATTGTTGTTCCCTCTGAAATATTCTTCCCCAAAGGCTTAAAAGGCGCCTCTTCACTTTGCTCAGATTTTGCTCAAATATCACTTCCCTTCATTGCTTTCCTGATTTATTATTCTCCATAGCACTTATCACAATCTGACATCCAATGTACTTCCGTGCTTATTTGTTCATCGTGTATCTCTTCCCACTAGGATAAGCTCCAGGAAGGCAGGGATCTTTATTATATTCACTGAGAACAGTGTCTGAAACACAGTAACAATTCAATAACCACCTTTTGCATTAATTTTTGTTTTTAAACACATCATGGGAATTTCTATAATGATTACATTGAAGTTTTTCCAATGAGTGCAGTGAAAAGGATTGGATTGTAGATTTATAAGCCTGAGCTCTAATGTGGCTCCGCCACTCACCTTACTTCCTCTCTGATAAATCACTTCACTATTCCAGGACACAGACTTCCCCAACTGCAAAATAAGGGTTCCGAATTAGGTTCTTTCCAATTGAGAAATCTCACCTTGTTTCTTTCCTCTATGTCTTATTTTGTTTAAACAGGACCTCAAGAAATATGACAGCTCAACAAGTTGGAAAAGTCTATACATCTCCTGTCATAAAGCATAAGGGAATTACACCTTAATTGAAGAAGCATAGATGATATAAATTAAAACAGACATGGTGTAGGGACTTATTTATGCCAGCAAACTAAAAATACCATCTAGATGTTACCCATCCCCATTGCAATGTTATAAACACAGGTCCACATATTTCCATAATTGTGTGCACACTTGGAGGGCCTACTACATACTTCAGAAGCTGAAGACAGATGCTGCAGGCTTTGGCAGGTCCATCTCTTCATAACGACACCCCTTCTTCCTCCAAACTTGAGAACATTCTGTTCTCCTGATTTTACATTTTGTATTTTAGTTTCCCCTCCTCATGGTCCCTAAGCACCTACTGTCTTTCTGGAATAAAGCAGCAGTTACATATAAGTAATCACTTCGTTTAGCGGTACCCCAAAGTCTTGTGAATTCCATCATCAGGGCCCTGAAGGTCTTATCTGCCTTTCTTTACAGAAAGTAATAAACAGTGTCACTAATTGGCAGTTTCGGCGATCTTCGGCGACCCACTTTCTCTCTCTCCCTCTCTCTCATTCAGACACAGAATTATGAGTATTCATTGTCCATAAGACTTTAAATCAATGTAGTCAATACTTCACAATTCTGAACCACAATCAATAAGAGAGGCTTGTACAACACTGCAGTGCATTTTCTCTTGCCTGGGAAACTTTCCTTTCTTATGAGAGAGAGAGAAAATGAAGAATCTTATACAATCAATACCTCAGATGTTGAGTTTAATCCTTTCAAGTCTAGAAAAGGAGCCATGTCGGTTATAATCATCGTATGAATTTTTACAGGGTTTTACTTTCACTAGCTTAATAATGGATTAAATTTTTAAACTATCCAGAAAAAAGACTCATAGCTAAAATTCAGCTTAAGAAGTTGAATTCAGCTTAGTTCTAACTGCAGTCGTAGGCACAAGTTAATTGCCGCTAATGCAAAAGAAATGCACAGAGAACAATTAAAGGGAAAGTCGAACATAGCCACAAAAGGCTTTAATTGAAGTTAATCTCACATTAAAGAAAACCATTATGTGAACAAGGCAAGTTGAAACAGTCATTAACAATGCAGATGTGCTTGACAAGCCAGTCTTAGCCTTTCAGGCAATGCAGACCAGTCCTACAAACTCTTGCCTCTTTATCTCCATCAAGCCATTAAAAAAAAAAAAAAAAAGTAAAAATGTATATTTTAAGATTGAAAGAATACATTGTTAATTCTAAATTATTTTTCACTTTCACCCTTCAAACTAACATGGAATTAGTAAAAGGAGGCTCTAGAGAAATATTTTTAAAAGCTGAAAACTAACTCACCTGTCTCTAGTGCCTCAAATGCCCTCAACACTACCACAAATTATTGGCCATTTTTGGATGCCCACTGAAGTCAAGGCCCTGTCCTAGACCCATTACATACATTATCTCAATTCAATACTGCAGAGACCCTGCAAGGTAGGCATTATTATTCACATGTTATGGATTAGATACTAAGGTTCAGAAATGTTGACAGTTTACCCAAGGCTATACTGCAAAGTAGTGAGAAAGCTCAGATGCAAACTTTGGTCTATCAGAATCCACAGCTGATGTTCTTTCTACTGCTCTGCATAAAAATGAGTTTCAGTTGAGATTCAGTGAGGGGTAGCTTTTTTTTAACTATGGGGTGTTTGGGACTCTCATGGAAGGTCTGCAACTGAAAAGCCTCTCACCTGCTTTCCCGGATGACAGGGAAGCAGTGCCCAGGGCCTGGCTGAGGGCACGGTGAGATTGGCGAGAAAGTCAGAGAAAACTTTCCCAGGTCTAGCTATTGAGGACAGAATTGCTGAGGGGGCAGAGAATAACTGAAAGTGACCTTTTGATCACGAAAATAGGCGTCCTTTTTCCCACACACGTGCATTTCAACATCTTGCATCCATTTTATTGACAGTGTAAACAAGGGAGCACTCCAGGCAGAGTACTTCAAAGTTCACGAAGCGTTTAATCAATGACTGCCTCGCCACACACTCCCAACAGTCCTGGGGTCTGGCTGGAAACATGACACGCTTTTCAAAAGTACTATCAATTTTTGAGACCCTACCATGTACTAACTACTGTCAATTGAAAGAAAAATGCACAACCTAAAAGTTTCAAGTTAAGTTTTATTCGGGGACCTTAACTGAGGACTACAGCCCAGGAGACAGCCTCTCAGTAGCTCCAAGGAACTGCTCTGAAGAGGTAAGGTAGGAGCCAGGATATATACGAACTTTTTTTGCTGGGAAAAGACATAGTCGAACATCAAATGATGACTGCTAATCACAAAGAACAGACATCTCAAGTTAATGGTTTTAGTGCTTTTCTATCTACGTATGGGAAGATGCAAGAATCTGGGGTCATTGAAATCATTTATACAGTAAGTCCCCTACACACGGACCTTCAAGTTGTGAACTTTCAAAGATGCGAACATGAATTCGCATGTCCAGTCAAGTAAGTTAGTTCACGTGTCTGGTGTACAGTGTCACATGAGTGCATCCTCTGCAAGTGGTTGTGCTTTTGTGTACTTCACTGTACAGTACTGTATAGAGTTCAGTAAGTAGTACAGTACCATCTCCCACCTCCTCTCCCTCCTCCAGTCAGTAACTCTTCTTGCCTGTTCACTCCATGCCAGCCCCTGTATGCCAGCTGTTGTACTGGATTATGGTACTTTTCAAGATACTGTACTGTAAGATTAAAAATGGTTTTATTTTTTGTGTTTTTTTAATGTATTATTTGTGTGAAAAGTATTATAAACCTATTACAGTACAGTACTATATAGCCGGTTGTGTTAGTTGGGTACCTAGGCTAACTTTGTTGGACTTAACGAACAGACTAAACTTTTGAACGTGCTCTCCGAACAGAAGTCATTCGTATGTAGGGGACTTACTGTATCTAAATATACATCTGAACTGTCCAAGGCCAGTATCCAAAGCACAGAATGCCTCCTGGTTTTCTCCATCCTGAATTCCCCTCAGGGTATAATGTTGGTGGGTAACTGCAGTGACGAAGGGCTTGATCCTTGAAGAACTAGAACGGTAGGCAACGTTCTTTTCTTTACACTACTCTACTGGGGGATGATACATTGCCAAATTTTATCTTCAAAACACCCTTTAGACAAGAGGAAACCCAAGTGTGATTTTAGTTTCCTCCAAATCAAAAAGCTAGTAAAGTAAAATCAAAGTATAAATAAATGAATAAAGAAATAAATAAGAAAAAGATATAGTACCTTTATTTTTTACAAAGAAAAATGATTTGTTATGTGAAGACTTGTTGTCATTACAAGTCTCCCAGCTCCCCATTTCAGTCACATTACTGGCCTTAACCACCTTCTACGTAGAACTTCTGGGCTCCCACTGAGGAGAAAAGGCAATCTACGTTTGATTTCACATCTAAAATTAAAGTTAAATCAATAGCATCTGTGTTAGTTTCCTATTACTGCTATAACAAATTACTTAAAGCAACACAAATTCATTATGCTACAGTTCTGAAGGTCAAAAGTCCAAAATGGGCCTTACTGAATGTAAAACCAAAGGGGCAATAGGCTGCATTTCTTTTCAAGGCTCTAAAGAAGAACCAACTTCCTTGCCTTTTCCAGCTTCTAAAGGCCACCTGCAGCCCTTGACTCATGGTTCCTTCTTCCACCTTCAAAGCCAGCTGGATAGCGTCATCATCCAATCTCTCTCTCTGCCTCTGACCACCACTTCCACCTGCCTTTTCTTCTTTTAAAGATCCTTGTGGTTACGTTGGGCCCACTCAGATAATCCACGAATAATCTCCCAGTCTGAAATTCCTTAGCTTAATAACATCTACAAAGTCCCTTTTCCCATATAACCTAACATTCATTCACAGGTACCTAGGATTAGGACACGGACATCTTTGGAGGGCCATTATTATGCCTACCACAGCATATGTGTCTGGAATTTATACTCACTGATCTGGAAACAAAGACTTAAAAGAGTTTATAACAAAAGATTCTTTGGCCTCTTTTGTATATAAAATAAGGATGAAAGTATTTTTAAGTGTCAGTTAAAGTTCTTAGTATGATTCCAAGGAGCAAAACTCTTCAATGTGACATCTAAGAAATGGTTCACATTTGGGCTACATAATGCAATAAACCAAACATCTGTGATGAGGGGAGAAGAAATTCTACTACTGTATGGTAAAAATAAATATAAAATTGGAGGCCGAAAGATATGAGTGGGGTGTGTGTGGAGCGGGTGGGGCCATCTATATTACCACTGAATGACCTGCCAGCTTGAATTTTAGGCTCTTCTGCTTACTAGCTAGGTGACTGTAGGTAAGCTACTGAAGAAATCAATGCCTCAGTTTCTCACATGGAAAATGGAGACTGTTTCTGTATTATAGCCATGTTTTAGGGTGGTCGGGAGAATTGAAGATCATGCCCCTTAAGTACCTATCACAGAGCTTGGTCCAGGGGAGTTGCTAGGTAAATAGTAACTACTCTATTTCCATTTCTTTTAGCTCTTTTATTACACAAAGAACTCCCTATCCAAGGATGTTTTCCATTATTCGGTTAAATGTACAACATTTATATTCCTGAATGGAATCCAGCTTCAGAAGAATTCCTGCAGAGCTATAACTCCTTTCATGATAATACTTTGTAAAACTCCCTGATGAACTGCCCAATAACAAATTAAAGAAATGGTCAAGTTTTGACAATTAAATTACACAAAGTTCCAAATGCCACAGTCACAAAACTGAAAACAGACAACACTGGAATGCTAATTCAGCTGAAGGAACACCAATAGGAAGTACCGTCTGCAGGCTATCACAGAGGACTTAATTTTCTGACTTGAGTTAGAGGTCAGTTTAATAAATAAAGAGCTATATAGATCTTACATTGTGAATATAATTGCTAACCTCTTTCTGTAGTTTCTTCAGGTCATTAAGTAGTTCCTGACACTACCTCCCCAAGTCAGCATTTGAAATGAAAAGGTTTCCGAGCTAGCTGACCATGACAAGTTATATCAAGCCTCATTTATGCTAGGATATACCGAACATATCTTTTTAAAAATCGAGTGCTAAATATTGAGCAGATAATACATTCCCTACAGAAATCTAAAGTAAAGCTAATTGCAAACAATAGAATATTATTCTATAAATTAAAAGCAAAAAGTACTTACAGTTGTTTATAAAAAATACTCTTATTTTTATTGTCAAAATGTCTAGTGTCACACTTTTGGACAAACAATTCAACAAAACGAGCTTGCTTCTAGTAGGAAATCTATCAAACATCAAAGAAGGGGATGTCATCAATAAAACAAGCATAGTTTCCTGGTGCAGTATCTGTGGCATGTATCAAAATGTGTATATTTTATTCTAAAATCTCTTTAAAATCCCACTTGTAAAGTTTATGCTTTCATTAACTAGTTATATAAGTTGCAAACTCCACAAGCTTTCATATTCATGAACAAAATAGAAGTATATCAAAGCAACAATAATTTGTCCTTTAATAATATTGTTTCCTATGAGGAAATTACCTTACGGTTTCCTGTCTTTTTCTTGTGAAATTTGAGTGAAAATCAGAAAACTTTTAATGCCTTTTAAATTTAAAATTACAGCTAGAGACTAGAGACACATATATACTGTCAGCCAAGGCAAAGGAATTCTACTGTTAAAGCACCAGAGATGTTGCTTTCAATGTATGTTGCCAAAGCCCTCCTAATTTCATCAGTGTGATTCCATCAGTCTTGCGATGAGGAATCAGAGAAAGTTTGTATTCCTTTGGTTGCTGAAACGCTGGGGTTTTAACATCTTCATAGATTGAATCTTTGAGGGATTTACAATGGGAGCCTTTAGCTACCTACAACTCTAAGTTTTTGAAGTTGGGAAAACTATTAAAATAAGAAGAATGTAAAATGGCAAGTGCCTTGATGTGAGGCCTTTGCAGCAGGATATGGTGTTAAATGAAGCTAACCAATTTCCACTTTGTAGTTTTGATAGATATCCAGAGGGCTTTTTGAAAGAAAAACAAAATGAAAAGAACAAAAGCTGAGTGATCATTTCATCAGGGGACCCTTGGTTTATATTGTAGTTCAATTTAGGCAAGTCAGTATCAGAAAACTCAAGAAATACAAAAGAACTTCTCCTCCTCAAAACTCATTTCATCTCTCATCCAAGAGCATACCCTAATGTGCAGTTCATCATTTCTCTGAAGTTATACTCCTCTTGTGTTCCCATCCAAGAGAAAACATTACTGAATCCACCATCTATAGAAGCTTTAATTCATGACTTTAATACACAGATAAGTGTGTTTTGCATACACCAGGTCAACTTAAAAATTGAATTAGTTTACCAAAAAATATTTCTGAGTATCTATAATGTATTATTACCTATGCTAAGTTCTAAAAATAAAACAATGACCCAGATGGGTACTTCACAGAATTGACAGTTTACATGTAGAAAAAAAAAACAATAAGCAACTAATTATTCATTTCAGTGTGATAAGCACTGTGAAGCAAACAGGGTACTATGGGCGCTTTTAATAGATTTGACTAAGTGGAGCTTTATAGAATGACTCATTGGATATATGAGCTAATTTTGAAGGATGAAGAGAATTAATAGGGAAAGCAGCTGGGAACTAGTTGTGGGAGAAGGAAAACTATTCAGGCTAATAGGCCCCAGAGTGGATTGAAGTGTTGAAACTGTGGTTGGCAACAGCAAATCCTCAGTAAATACTTACTAAATTCATGAATAGACAAAGAAGCAAAAAAAGTATCTCCAATCACTTCACACCAGTGGTAATTACATTCCCCATTCTCCTCTTGATGATTTCGACAAATATCATCTTTCTATAGATTCCTCCTCTTCCACCAATCCTCCAATGTAAGGCAGAAGAAGGTAGTAGGGTTCAGTGACAAGAGGAGCAAAGGGCTAAGTGGTGTCAAATGATAATGCAGTAGCCTGAAGAAAAGATAAACTAGGGAAGCATAAGATACAAAGAGAATGAGTTAGGGCACTAAATCATTCACCTAATGAGGTTCAGGACCCATTAGGGCCTGGTGACTCATAACTACTGATGACACCCTGCTATGGTCTGGGTGTTTGCACTCCCCCAAATTCATATGTTGAAACACTAGCCCCCAAAATGATGGTATTAAGAGTTAGATAATTAGAGAGGTGATTAGGTCATGAAGGTGGAGCCCTCATGAATGGCATTAGTGACCTTATAAAAGAGACCCCAGAGAGATCCCTCACCTCTTGGGTCTCATGAGGTTACAGTGAAAAGACAGCAGTCCAGGAAGCAGCTTCTCACCATGATCTCATACTTCTCAGCTTCTCTATAACTGTGAGAAATGAATGTTGTTTATAAGCCACCTAGTTTATGATACTTTTGTTGTAGCAGCCCGAAAGGGACCAAGACACACCCCTGTCTTCAAGAGTTCATACTGAAAAGCTGTCTTATAGGTGATCAGCTGGAAGAGTATGCAGCTCAATTACATATGCACTGTAGCAAAATAACCAAGGCATCTATGGGTGAGGTAGCACTGTCATCCTCTACTGGAAAGCACGTAGGAAAGTAATGTCCAACAGCTTCAGGGTGATGGCTGAGCAGCTCTGTGCCTCCCATTTTTCACTGCAGCAACACTGAACACTTTCTGTGTATTCAATGTTCAATCAGCCAGGAGAGACAGATCCTCAAGCATACACCACCCATGCACTATACACACACTCCACGTGCACACACCCCTACACAGAGAGAAAGGAGAATGTCCCCCTTGGGTGGAAACAGTCTAGGTGAGCGCATATGCTTGAGAGGCCTGGCAGGGCCCATAGCAGCCTGTGCCCAGAGACCAGCTTCCAAGTCACCTCATACCCTAGAATTCTATAAACAGACAAACTATTATTCAAAAGTGGGACTACCATAAGGAGATTTTAGATCTATAAGGGCTCACAATATGTGTCCCGGAGAGATATTTTGTAAAAGAAGGTACCACAGAAAGTAGAAAAATGAAGCCAGGAGGAATTATTGGAATTCAGGAAGTAACGGTAAGTTAATTACTCAGTGTTACTGCAAAGTTTAAATAGGTACTGATTATTAAAACATTTAACACATATGTGTATGTGGGGGAAGGGAAGAGGTGCCTGAGGTGAGGGTGGAGCACAGAAGTGGAAATTAAATGATGCAAACACTTCTTAGTTTACGTCTTTTAGGGTATATATAGATGTTCAATAATTTAAATCTTTGTTTTTAAAAGCATAAGTTCGAACACCTGCTAAAGTCACAATGGAAACATTAAAAGCATAGAAGTATCATTTTCAATTTAGAAAACACACAACAAAAGCAGATAGAAAAAAGCAAACATGATGCATCTAACAAAATCCAAGAATGAGGAGAAAAGAAAGAGATACCATGGTGAAGAGAAAACACAAAGCAAGACAGCAGGTCTTCAGTGGATACAGTAAATATAAATATGCTTAAATTAGCTCATCTTTTGGAAGACATTTTCAAATTTGTTAAAACAAACTAATTAACCATATTCTATTTTTAAATGATGCACTTTTTATAAAAAGGACACAAGACACCATACACAAAAATAAACTCAAAATGGATTAAAGACCTAAATGTAAGGCCAGACACTATCAAACTCTTAGAGGAGAACATAGTCAGAACACTCTATGACATACATCACAGCAAGAATGGACTTGAGGATATGGGGAGGGGGTGGGGTGAGATGTGACAGGGTAAGAGAGTGGCATGGACATATGTACACTACCAAACATAAAATAGATAGCTAGTGGGAAGCAGCCGCATAGCACAGGGAGATCAGCTCGGTGGTTTGTGACCTCCTAGAGGGGTGGGATAGGGAGGGTGGGAGGGAGGGAGACGCAAGGGGGAAGAGATATGGGAATATATGTATATGTATAACTGATTCACTTTGTTATAAAGCAGAAACTAACACACCATTGTAAAGCAATTATACTCCAATAAAGATGTTAAAAAAAAAAAAGGACACAAGGAAGTTGAAAATAAAGATAAATGCTAGCAAAATAAATCTGAATTGGCAATAGCACACAAAAGAGAATTCAAAGCAAAAGCTTTAAAAGAGTTTTCAAGCAGTTCATGACATACTGATAAAACAACAATCTAATATGAAGATATAAAAATCATAAATTTTAAACATCTAACAACAGAAGTACAAAACTTATAAAGGAAGAACTGATACTCCCAAGGAGAAATGGATAAATCCATAGTTCACAGTAGGAGAATATAACACATCTCAGAAATCAACAGATAAAATAGAAAAGCATATTAGTACAGAGGATTTTAATGCCACACTTTAAAAGTCTGATCTAATACACCCACACACACAGACACACACACCCCATGAGAAGTTGCATGAAAGAGAACATATGCTTTTTTAAGCACACTTACACAACAAAAAAATGATTTTCTATCAGGCTATAAAGAAGATAACAAGTTTCAAAAAATTGGTATAAGTCTCATAAGGCTTATTCACTGATCTTATTAGAAAAAATTAGAAAGCAACAACAAAAATAGCAAGAAAAATTCATACATCTTAAAATTGAAATTCACATTACCAGTCATTGTACTAGATAGGAAATTAAATACAAATTACAAACTACTTATCACAAATATGCCCAAGGAGACATGTACAAAGATGTTTAGTTAATTGTTGTTTTAAACAACAAATAAAATTTCAGGGAAAAGTCTGTTCTTTAATAGGATAAATAAAATTGCTGAATAAAACATGGGACACATACCATGGAATACCAATTATATCTGTAGATACTACCACGGATCCATTTCCAAAATGTATCACTGAAAAAAGCAACTTGCAAAATAATGTGTAGTATATGAGGATATCAATAAAACACAACACTTACAATCTACATGGAGCTTGTATATATTAGTCCATAGAAAAACATCTGACGATAAACACATCTAACAGAGGAGTAGGGAAAAGACACAGATTTAGTTTTCATGGTCAAAGAGGACCTCAGCATCTTCTACAATATTTTATTTCTATAAGGAAAACATAACCATGCAAAGATCTGGTTTGAAACAGATTATAAATTAGTTTATAACATATTGAACTTTGAGCAATTATAGATAGTATGTAGAGAAAAGAGACAGAATGAGAGAGAAAGAGAGAGACAGACCGACAGAGAAAGAGACTTAGTGAGGATGGTGGAAGGGTTTTTCTTTAAAGAGGGTGCTAGATGAGGCATCTCTGAAGAATTAACTTTTGAGCGGAGGTCTGAATTAAGTAAGGAAGTTGACTATTGGGAAAACAGGGAGAAGTGTGTGATAGGCAGAAGGAACAGCAAACACAATGGCCCTGAGGACAACTTGGTATGTTAGAAGAAGAGCAAGGAGAGGGGAGAGGTAAGCAGTAACTATGTATTTTGGGGTTTTGTAGCCATGGAAAGGAGTATACATTTTATTCTAAGAGTTACAGGAAACAATTGGAGGATCTGAGCAAGGAAAGGACATGATTTACATTTTGGTTTTCTTTAGTAACACTTTTTATTTTAAAATAATTATGGATTTATATGCTGTTGTAAGAAATAATACGGCGAGATCCCATGTACCATTTACCCAACTTTCTCCAATGGTAACGTCTTGCATAACTATAGTACAGAATTACAACCAGGATATGGACATTGATACAGTCAAGATATAAAATATTTCCATCACCACAAGGATCCTTCATGCTGCCTTTTAGAGCCACATACCCCCTCCTTTTGACCTGGCAACCATTAATCTGGGCTCCATTTTTATAATGTTGACATTTCAAGAATATTACAGAAATGGAATCATATAGTATGTAACATTTTTGGATTGCCTTTTTTCACTCAGTACAGTTCTCTGGAGGTTTGTATAAGTTGTTGAGTATATTAATAGTTTGTTTCTTTTTATTGCTGAGTCGTAATCTATGGTACTAGAGTTTAACCACTCTCCTCTTAAGAATTAAGAGAGGGGCTTCCCTGGTGGCGCAGTGGTTGAGAATCTGCCTGCCAATGCAGGGGACACGGGTTCGAGCCCTGGTCTGGGAAGATCCCACATGCCGCGGAGCGGCTGGGCCCGTGAGCCACAACTACTGAGCCTGCGCATCTGGAGCCTGTGCTCCGCAACAAGAGAGGCCGCGATAGTGAGAGGCTCGCGCACCGCGATGAAGAGTGGCCCCCACTTGCCACAACTAGAGAAAGCCCTCGCACAGAAACGAAGACCCAACACAGCCATAAATAAATATATAAATTAAAAAAAAAAAAAAAGAATTAAGAGAACTAAAATTGGGTCATTTGTAGAGACGTGGATGGACCTAGAGAGTGCCATACAGAATGAAGTAAGTAAAAAAGAGAAAAGCAAATATCGTACAATAACACATATATGTGGAATCTAGAAAAATGGTATAGATGATCTTATTTTCAAAGCAGAAATAGAGACATAGACGTAGAGAACAAATGTATGGATACCAAGGGGGAAAGGGGTGGGGAGGGAGGAATTGGGAGACAGGGATTGACACATATACATTATTGATACTATGTATAAAATAGACAACTGATTGGAACATACTGTATAGCACAGGGAACTCTACCTAATGCACTGTGGTAACCTAAATGGGAGGGAAATCCAAAAGGAAGGGGATATCTGTATGTGTATGGCTGATTCATTTTGTTGTGCAGCGGAGACTAACACAACATTGTAAAGCAACCATATGCCAATGAAAAAAATTTTTAAAGTCATCAGAAAAATTAGAGAAAAAAAAAAAGAATTAAGAGAATTAAATCCCTGCATAATCCATGTACAGGTTTTTGTGTGAATACAAGTATTCAGTTCTTCAGGATGAATGCCCAAAAGAACAACTTCTGGGTTGTATGGTAGTTGCATGTTTAGTTTTTTTAAGAAACTGCCAAACTCTTCTCTAGAGTAGCTGTACCATTTTACATTCCCACCAGCAATGTATGTTATCTAATGTTTCTACATTCTTGTCTACACTATGTGTTGTCACTGTCTTTATTTTAGTCATTTTTAGACATTCTGATAGGTGCACAGTGATATCTCATGATGTTAATATCCATTTCACTAATAGCTAATGATGATGAACATCCTTTTTACGTGATTATATGCCATCTGTATATCCTCTTCAGAGAAATGTTTGTCTCTTGTCCATTATCTAATTGAGAGTTTGTTTTACTATTGAGTTTTGAGGGTGCTTTATATATTCTACATACTAATTCTTTGATGGATATATGGTTGGTAAATATTTTCTCCCAGTCTGTACCAGTCTGTAGCTTATCTTTTCATCCTATCAACAGGTTTTTTTTTTTTTCTGGCAGAATAAAGGTTTTCATTTTGATGAGGTTCAAGTTATCAATTTTTCCTTTTATGGATGGTACTTTTAATGTCAATTTTAAGAACTCTTTGTCTAACTGTAGAGCTTAAAATTTTTCTATATTTTTTCTAAGAATGTTATAATTTTACATTTTCAATTTAAGTCTGTGATCCATTTTGAGTTGACGTTTGTGTAAGATGTGAAGGTATGAGACATAGATCAAGGTTCTTTTTTTTTTTTTTTTTTAATGGATATCCAGTTGCTCCAGCTATCCTTCCTCCACTGAATTTCTTTTGCACTCTTGTCAAAAATCAGTTGGGTATACATTTGTGGGCATATTTCTGGGTTCTCTATTCTGCTGCATTGAGCTCTGTGTCTATCTCTCCATCAATACCACACAGCAAGGACTGTGATAACACAAATATTAGATTTTTTGTTTTAGTTCTACAGATCTCTGAGGCTGTGCTAATTTTTTTTCAGTCTCTTTTCTCGTTTTATTCCACATTGGGCAATTTCTATCGTTCTGTCATCAAGTTCACTGATTCCTTTGTCTTTTCCCACCATTCTGCTGTTGAGCCAATTCATTAGCTTTTTTAAAATTTTGCTTACTATATTTTTTAGTTCTAAAGTTTCCACTGGATTCTTCTTTATATCTTCTATTTCTTCCTGAGACTTTTTGATTTCTTTGCTGAGACGTTTTTTCTTTGTTTGAGCAAGTTAATAACTGTTCATTGAGGTATTTTCATGATGGTTGCTTAAACCCTTTTTCAGATAATTATCATATCTCTCTCTGCTTGGTGTTGGCATTTATTGGTTATCTTTTTTTATTTCAGTTTGAGATCTTCCCTCTTCTTCAAATAAGGCGTCATTTTTATTGAAACCTGGACATTGTAGATGTTATGTTATGAAACACTTTATCTTATTTGTCTCCTGCATTAGCTGGGTTTCTGAAACCACTCGGCAGGGGAAGGAGAGGAGCTGACTTTTACAGCCAGGTGAAGGCAGATGCCCAGGTTCCTCACTCAGCCTTCATATATACCCAAGGTGGGAGCTAACTGGTACTGTGGAACAGTGGTGGAAACTCCATCCCCCGAGCAGGACAACGGTGGTAACTCTCTAGTTGAAAAGATACTGCGTTGTTATTGTTGCCGCTCCCATCCTGGCCTCTACTGACACTGTTTCCTGTTTCTCAGGGTGTCCACGAGGGTCACATTAGAAAATCCTGAGCTCCCAGAAAGTCCCCAAAACTCAAGGAAGAAATCTCCCTTCACTCATAGTCTTTTGAACAGCTTCATGCTCGACTCTGGCATGCCCCTAAAATGATCTTAAAATCAAAAGTTACACTGAGCTCAGCTCGCTGCCAAGCAAGCACTTTCCCGAGGCAGGTCTTAAAATATGCTAATAGGAATGTAAAAACATTAAATTTATTTTACATCCATAAGACTCACACTGGAATATTCATCTTCAGCTATGGATTCCTATCTGAATGTTTAATTTAATGAAACCAAAGGCATCTGAATAAAAAGTTGCAAAATTTATAATAAACAACTGCTTGTCAAGACAATTTATTACTGGTACACTATATGCCTGCAGATGTGATTTTATGCAGTTTAGATGCAAACATCTAGAACTATCTTTCATATCTGTAAGTATTATCTACTCTGTCTTTGCTCCTCTCCTGAGATGATTTCCTGAGTCCTTTGTTCCCTGAGTAGCTGTGAGAATGGGTAAGGGGCTGATACCCTCTTACTGCTAAGTCCTCAACTGCAGACTTAACTTTTTAAAGACTCAGCAGGTCTGGTAGAAAACTAAGGCAAAGCAACATACCTCAAGAAATCTCCTCACTCCTTAGTGGACATGGAGTCCCAGGAAAAGAGAAGTAGACTATCAGGCTATCCTTAACTATCACTCACTCAGAACTAATTGCTGGGAACATTTTCCCATCAACACTTCTTTCTCTGGTCACGCACTTGCCTCCTAGACCGATGTGAGGTGTAGTTAGTTCAATTTCCTTTTATAAAAGTTGATGAATATAAAGCTCAGTCTCATCACCACTGGAATATAACTTAGGTATGGCCTTTTAGGTAACGCATACCACCCTTAGAGCAGGGAAAGAGGATGTTGCTCTTGCCCTCCCCAACTCGCTCCCAGCATACAAGGGGAGGAGTCTATGGGGCCATGGGACTAGGCCCAACCAGATACATGTCCCCAATTTTGGGCCACTCTCTTTGTACCTAGGACCCTACTATGTCCGCTCCAATTGACCCAACCTTCTTTCAGGGCCTGCACAAGCACTTCCAAGGGTCTATACTCCTAAGGTTATATCAACTGATGTGAGCTTAGGTATAGTCAAGGATGGCTTTTTGCAGAAGATGTGGATGGGGGAGTCCAATAATTCAAATTTGAAGTTGGCCTTCCAGGTAATTATAAAAGTATATTTGTCAAAGAAGGAGGATAGAATATATTTTATCTACCAGTCTGTTGGCTTGATTTATAACTTCTAAATATTTAGACATATGGCAAATGGGCCTCCATCTCTATATTTCTTGCTGAGATCTTGTAACTATTAGAGTTAAAGCCTAGGCTAAATCTGTGTGCAGTAAGAGTAAATGTCTACAATTATTTGCTAATTATGAGTCAGAGGAGCTGGTTCCAAAGAAAGTGCCAATATAAAAAAGTTACAACTGTGTATCTTTAAGACCCTAGGAAACAGGATAGTTAAGAATGGAAGAGATGGAGGCAACTCTATAAAACCTGGGAATCAGAAAACACTTTAAGATCATGGGATAGCATCCTCCAGAGAGGATTCCTTCACCCCCAAATGAATGAGGTGCCCGCATCCATGAGATCACTGTATCCTGTCTTACCATAGCACTGTACTGTAATTACTTACGTGTCTACATACTCCACTAGAATGAGTTCTAGGACAGAGAGACTATTAATTTGGTTTACTACTTTATCCTCAGTAATCTGGCATAATGTATAGTAGGTGTTCAATTAACATATTTTGAATGACCAAATCAAAAAATGAATAAATTGTGCTATCCTAACTGAGATGAAACAAAAAATGAAGAACCAACATTTCCAAATCTTCACATACTGGGCAATCCGAGAAAAGCTCTCCTCAGAAAAATGGATAAGAACAGGTTATAACTAGTAAGAAAATATAAATTTGATTCATCAGAGAAATAAACTCTGGATCAAAAAGTCACAGTATTCTGATAACTAGAGAGAAATTTTCCAGTTTGAGAAAGCTTTATGAGTTCCCTAAGGATAAGACTGGAGTCTAATCCATCTCTGTATCCCCAGAACTTAATGCAGTGTCTGTAATATAGTAGGTGCTCAAAAAGAGTTTGGTGATTGAATAGATTAAGACACTTTCCAAGAAAAAAATGTACTAAACTCTATTTCAGTGTTATATGAACACTGTTCAGAATACGTGCTCTAATAAGTATTGAAATTCAATCAAAAGATACATTTTGATTGTGTAATTGTTACCTTTAAATGTACTGGATTGTAAACTCCATGACGTAGCTCATGTGTATAAGGAGTATGAGTACAAAGATACAATTTGTTTCCAAGAATCATTTAAATAAATGATAGTGTTCCAGTTATCTACAACTGTACCACAAATCCCCCAAAACTTTGTAGCTTAAAACCATAATAATCATTCAGTTACCTCTTATGGTTTCTTTGGGTCAGGTATTTGACCAGGGCACAGGGGGAACAACTTGTGTCTTTTCTATGACGTTCAAGGTCTCAGCTGAGAAGACTTGAAGGCTGAAGTAACTGAATGGCTGGAGGACAAAATCATCTAATAGCTCATTCATGCACATTTCTGAAGGTTGTTGCTAACTACTGACTTGGGCCTCAGCTGTGGGTTTATTAGGGTTATCTGCCAAAATACTTAGCAGTAATCTCTCACGGTTTTTGTTTCTTTAGAGCACAGTGAGAGGGTTCTAAGAGTAAGTATCTCAGAAAGAGCAGGCAGAAGCTCTATCACCATTTGCTGTTTAGATTCAGAAGTCATATAGCTTCATTTCTACCATAGTCACAGGTCCACCCAGACTCTAAGGAAGAGTGTCGACATCACATTATAAGAAAAGCATAAAGGATAGGCGATCTTATTGTTGCTGCCAACATGGAAAATACAATCTGCTACAGTCGACTCTGGCCACTATAATTCACATCCCTCAAACATACAAACCGCCTCCATTCCCACCATCAAGACTACCAAGTCTCATTCCATTACAGCAACAGCTCAAAGTCCATGAGAATCATCTAAATCAAGCAGATGGGGCTCCTTAGCTGAGATTCTTCGACTACAGCTCCTTAAGCACCCTTCCTTTCCAGCTGGAGACTTAAGACATTAGGAGACAAGTTAGGCATTAACAGATTATCAGAGCCGCGTCTTTCCTACAAATGATTCAGGCAGCAATAGCGGACAATACAATAGGGGACAGGACAAACATTCAAAAAGGGGAAAAGCAGGAGGCACATAGTAGTCACAAGTTAACAGCAATTCTGAAATCCATCCTAATATATATTGCCAGTTCCTTAATTACTGCTCCCTAGGAATGATTCTCCATGACTCTTTGTTCTGCCTTATGAATTATCTTTCGTTTTATGTATAAGTCAGCTCATGTTTGCAGCTGAGTAATTTTCTCAAGATGTGTCTTGTTAGTAAAAATTGTGGGGAAAGGGACTGAAAGTCTCTTTTACTCGTACGCTCTGTCCCTTTCAGTGCAAGCTGGTGGTGCCTCCATGAAATTAAAAATTCCATGAGATTTTCTACGACTTTTTTTGGTGTTCATTCACTTCATTAGGCAAAAGTCATAACCACAAATCTCTTCTGGATGAGCTCCTCTACCTAGTCTTCCTTGAAACATTGCTATGGTTCAACATATGTAAGAATTTGAAGCCTTATTACTTAACAGAGATCTATAAGGTACACCCATAAGGTCCTTAGAGAGGCTTTAGTCTGTCTAAAAGAGTCGATGAAGCACCACCTTAAATCTTTCTGAGGTCTCAAAAAAAGATTATACAGTCATATTCCTGGCTTTTTCTTTAGACCATGTTTTCCTGACAATGACATGGATCTGACATATATTAGGAAGCCTTTTCTTAATTTTAGAATAATTTTCCATTTGGAGAGGTGGGAATGAAAAACAGTTTTGTTTTTACATGTGATTCCTGGCTTCTTTACTTTTAACAGTTTGTTTTTTAGCTTATCTCCCCGTTTTCATATTTTATCATGGGTGCCAAGAAGTTCAGTGACACTTTCAACATTCTCCCTGGAAGGTTCTTTAGCTAGATCATGGAGTTCATTAGATACATATACTATTTTCCATATACTGTAAGTGTCAATGTCACCAAACTTTTCACCACTATATAACCATGGTTCCTTTACCTCTAGTCTCCAATAACATTTTTCTTACTTTCCTTTAAGGCTTCACCAGTAGCCTCCCTGTGGCTTTTAGGTGTCCACTAACTCATTCTTTAGGGTCCTTTAGGCTTCCCTTAACAGTCTTCTCAATGTCCTTCCAGCTTCCATCTGCCATTGAAAGCCAAAGCCACCTGTTTTAATTGTTTAGCTGCTCATTTCCAGCACCCAAATCTGTTCTGGCTTTTTGTTGCTGAGCAAAAATTACTCCAACACCTTATGGATATTTATTATATCTCACAATTTCTGTGCATCAGAAATTTGGACAGGGCACAGAAGTGACGGCTTACCTCTGCTCCACAACGTCTGGAGTCTCAGCTGGGAAGACTCAAAGGCTGGGGGCTGAAATCATCTGAAGCTTTGGTCACTCAGGTGCCTTGAGGTTAATGCTGGCTATTAGCTGGGCCCTTGGCTAGGGTTATCAGTCAGAACACCTACATATGGCCAATCCATATGGTCTCTTCATCTCCTCACAGCATGGTGATTGTGTTCAAAGAATAAGCTGTATTGCCTTTTATGGCCTATCTTTGGAAGTGACATAGTATGACTCTTGCCTTAGTCAAAGGCATGCCCAAATTCAAGGAAAGGTAACACAGACAACCTTCCTCCTTTGCCCCAACATTTCAGCGGGAGAAATGCCTATAGTATATCATAAGAAGTACAGGTAGAATAAGAGAACTTATTGCAACCATTTTGGTAAATATGATCTGCCACACACTATTAAAAGACTGAGATGTCTATGCTTACATGCCTCCAAAATTCAAAGTGTAATGATATCTTGTCTTGTATCTTAAGAATACGTATTTGAAATATATACATTTTTTTTCTGATTTTAATGCTATAAAGAGGATTTAGTGCTCCTCTACAAAATACCCCAAGTTTACAAATAAATATAGTAAGGCACAGAGAGTTAAAATAACTTGTCTAAGTCACTGAACCAATTAATAGTCTTTTAACTTCCAAAAGAGTTATCGTCCCATCATATATCCTGTTACATTAAAATGCTTAAAATGCTCTCTCCTCTCTCATCTAACATGGTATCTATAATACCCAAATCATCAACAATACTGCAAGTCTTTCTGAAAAGTTTTAGAAATACAGGTGATGGCTAAACCCATACATATATGAACAATTAATTTACAACAAAGGAGCCAAGAACATACAATGGAGAAAGGAGAGTCTCTTCAATAAATGGTGTTGGGAAAACTAGACAGTCACATGCAAAAGAATGAAATTAGACCACTGTTACACCATAAACAAAAATTAACTCAAAATGAATTAAAGACTTGAGTGTAAGACCTGAAACTATAAAACTCCTAGAGGAAAACATAGGTGGTAACCTCACTGACATAGATCTTAGCGATGTTTTTGTGGATCTGATTCCAAAGGCAAGGGAAGCAGAAACAAAAATAAACAAATGGGACTACATCAAACTAAAAAACACAGCAAAGGATAAACCATCATCAAAACGAAAAGGCTACCTACTGAATATAGGTTTTTGCAAATCACACATCAACAAAAGGGTTAATATCCAAAATATACAAAGAACTCATACAAAAAAAAAAACCCTCATACAATTTAACAACAACAAAAAAAAACCTGATTAAAAATGAGCAGAAGATCTGAATAGACATTTTTCCAAAGAAGACATACAGGTGGCCAACAGACACTAAAAGATGTTCAACATAACTTTTATGGAAATGCAAATCAAAACCACAGTGATATCACCTCACACTTGTCAGAATGGCTATTATCAAAAAGACAACAAATAACAAATGTTGGCGAGGATATGGAGAAAAAGAAACCCTCATACAACGTTGGTAGGAATGTAAATTGGTGCAGCCACTATGGAAAACAGTATGGAGCTATTCTACGTCTGGGTATTTATCCAAAGAAACAAAAACACTAATTTGAAAAGATATATATACCCCAATGTTCATAGCAACATTACTTACAATAGCCAAGATATGAAAACAATCTAAGTGTCCACTGACAGATGAATGAATAAAGAAGATGAGCTATATATACATAATAAACTACTCAGCCATAAAAAAGAAGGAAATCTTGCCATTTGTGATGACACAGATGGACCTTGAAGGTATTATGTTAAGCAAAATATGTCAAAAGATGAAAAACAAAAACCATATAATTTCACTCATATGTAGAATCTAAAAAAGAGCAGAAGAAGAACAAGAACAAATGAAACAAAACAAAAACAAACTCATAGACACAGAGTACAGGTTGGTGGTTACCAGAAAGGAAGGGGATTACGAAGTGGGTGAAATGGATGAAGGAGGTCAAGCATATGGTGATGGACGGTAAGTCAACTTTTGGTGATGATCACTACAACAAAGTTGTAGTGAATACAGATATCAAATCATAATGTTGTACACCTGAAACTTATATAATGTTATGTACTTAGTTTACCTCAATAAAAAATTAATTTTAAAAAGTTTTATCACCTTATAACTTTGTAGTAAGAATACAATACAAAGTTACATTTCCTGTACGCAAAAAGCTAGAACTTAACTGGTATCTCTGAACAAGCTGCAGGTTAACAAATAAAATTTGCTTTGAACAGAAAGGAATATAAACATTTCACTCATCTTTCTTTCTCTTTCCTCAGTGCAAACTCTGGGTACATGTGTTTCATTTTACTGTCTGCTTTTAGGACTATGTAGGCATTTTTCCCTCTGGTAGTACCGCTGAGATGTCTTAATTGGAGAAAGCATGGGTGGGGCCAGTGTTGCCTAACTGATTCCTGAGCAAAATCTTTGTAAAAACACACAATTAGTTGATTTTTCTTTGTGGGCTACTACCATCAATAATCTAGAATTGAATTATTCATTCTCAAAAATAATAAAAATAAATAAAAACATACCTACTGTGAAAAAGAAAGAAATACAGGATTCCTTTTTTTATAAAGTAATTTCTTTAAGCCCTTGTGAAAGTTGCAGGAACCTTTAAATATTACAATAAGCATTCAGCTCAAGCAAGACCCTCAGGTGTGTTAAGCTTACAACTCCACTTACAGTAACAGGGGTATGCAAGGCAAAAACATAACTACTCCAAATTTGTTTTTAAACATTTATTGACCTTGAGAGTTCAGAGCCTATAATGCTGTTCTCATCCAGAACTAATCACTGACACTTCATAACTCAAATGCTGACAAATTTCCACTCAGCTGCTGTCAAAGATAGCATAATTATGTTTAAGGTACTTTTTTCTGGAATGTTTCATATATTTTGGATAGCAGTGTTGGAGTCTAATTTTAAAGGTGTTCATTTGTCAACAGAATATTTTTAAAATTCTAATATCTGAAAACAGTGATATATGAATATTAAATGCAGATAAAACCCATTAACATGTAATACTGCCTTCAGTCTTTAGAAAGCAACATGCTACTTCTCACTCAGAACTGTGCCTTTAATAGGCCTGAGGTCAGACTGTGAGCTACAAAGAAAAACAGTTTTTATTTAAAAATTGACAAAAATAAATAAAAGTAAACCAGCTGACAGTCATAACTTCATATATATTGCTGCTTACCCATAAACATTGAACTATTAATCTATTTTTAGAAAATATTATTAAAAATATTTTATCTATATTTTTGCTTTAAAAATAAAACAGATGCCAGAAAAAACTACCAGTCTACACCATTACATAACACAATTTTAATGTAATTAAATAAGTCATCCAATATCCACATCAGATAATTTTTTAGACCCTAAACCAAATTAAGAAAAATCATTTACTTCATGGAGAAAGAACCATCTTATCTGTATCTATGAACTACTCACAAAAATTGATACAAATCACAAAGAAAGTTTTAACGTACTTAAAAATGAAGAAATCATACAGTAACTGAGTTGATTACTCTGGAAAAAAAGTACTGTAAAGGTCAATTACAGAAGTTTAAACAATATATCTACAATAATGTGAAGATTAAAATCACAACATAAAAATTTTACAATATGACAAATCATTATTCTTATGTAAAGAACTGATGCAAATTAATAAATAAGTATAAATGAAAGACCCTCCTATCTGTTATGGAAAAATAACAGTTGAGTAAGTAGTTGAATAAATAGCAAAAATAAATGTATAATAAACATCTGAATACATGTTTAACATCACTAAGAATCATTTACATGCAAATTAAATCAATAGAATCCAATTTTAATTGGTAAAATAAACAATGATTAAAAAATAAGAACATTCAGTTCTGGAAATGGTGCATTGAAGCTAGGCACTCCCAACCACAACTGATAATAGTCTAAACTGATACAATTTTTATGAAGAACAACCCAGTTATTAGTTGCTTGAAAAGTATCCAAAACCTATGACTAAGTGATTCTACTTTTGAGGGTCTGTTTTATGAAATTAAATTGAAAAGAAGATAAAATTTATGTCAACACCACATATTACTGCATTGTTTATTACCAGTAAAATGGTGGACACAACATAAATATTCAGCTTTAGGAAATGATTAAATCCAATCCTTATATACTTATATAAGGATTTTACAAAGATTTTTACATATTGTGAACAACTGCATATGAAATAATATTAATAAGGGTACACAAATATTCATTATACTTCCCATTACATAAAATGTATATCAAAGAAGCCTGTAATACAATATTCCAAAAAGTTGGGAGTAACTCCGGCTTTACGGAAGTACTATGAGAGATTTAATTTGTTTTTGCTTTCCATGTTTTAAAAACAAGTCTGTATCACTTACTATTAGAAAAAGGGAGAAAGAGAGAAAATGTTTAATCATTTAAGAGGGAAAAATTTAAAAAGAAAATATTAGCTTCTGGCAAGCATTCGTATAACAATAGGTAAAAATAATGTTTAAATCTTGGTTGAAAACTTCTATTCATTTTCTTTCATGTAATGATCCACTGATTTTCCTCTTAAAATTCTGTACAAGGATTTTTTTTTTTTAATACGGAAAATCCGAGTCATTCTTTTTAAGAGACTATGATGATTATACACCTGCTTGTTTTCCTTTCATCCTTGCCTACCAGGAAGTGCAGGGTCAAGTGTCCTTCTGAGAAACACAATCATGTTATTCTATTTTCCTAACAGTCATCTACCTGCCTAGTCAACTGCCATTTTCACTTACATCTACAGCTTTTTAACATGTTTTAGGATAGATCTGTTATAGCAGATGCTGCCATACTTTTTTTTAAATGTGTATAATGTAGAATATGTGAAAACAACTTAAAAGAATTGCATGATGATGAGAAAATTTGCATAGTTAATTAGGGACAGAAGTTTTCAAATTAATGAAGGTTTAAAAGTAAAAATAAATTTAATCAATGTTTTTCACCTTAAATTTTGGACTCTAGGTAAATCCTGGGTTTTTAAGTATAAAGGTTATGAGGGTGACTAGAAAGAGAAGCCAGGAAAACCATTTTCTCTGCAAGAAAAATTAAGCTAATTGCATGTATGGAGGGCTTGTCAATAGGATTAACAGTTGAAGTGCTTCTGATTATATTATTTGTCTATGCATACTATTACTCTGTGGCAGCTTTCTCTTGTAAGAAATTCTATTCTTTATATTAATCCTTGAACAAGTCTTCTCTCGCTGGTGTAAAAAGCTTTCTACCAAATAAATAAGTGAGCCATTGACGCGTAGAAGAATAGGGTGGCTATATTTCATCACCTTTCTGGTTGTGCTGTGGGTCTGTTTTCTGTACAAGGTGGTAACTTATGGATATCAAGGCCCCATTTCCATCAATTCTCTTTAGGAAATGAATCTTCAGGAAATTGTCTTCAGACTGTGTTATCATCATTGTCTGATACCAAAATGAGGCTTTTTTTCTATCATAATTTGATCACTTCTAAATTACAGCACATTTTGAATATTCTTACATCTCTGTGCTACAAATATTGTACTATCATTTCCCCGACTTTTAAAGTAAAGCTATGAATTCACTTTCAAAAATGCTTTTAAAAAATCTTCCCAAAGTGGAATTAAATATCTGTTTGTATTGCTCTCAACAAATGACAATAATGTTTTAGGAAGTTATAGATTTATCCCTATGAATATGTACATGCTTTGAAATACAAACTCTAGAAAATGTCAATGTGGCCTGGAAGATTAACATTAATCTTGTCAAATTCTGCAAGGGACAAAAAAGAGAGGGTTAGCTAGTAGATGAGACTTAGGTGCTGTTGGACACCCATGTAAAGTATAAAAACTTTGGTGCCTTATTAGCGATAACTTAGTTAAATGGTTGTAATTGTTTTTCCAAAATGAACATTGGTTAGAGTGCTTGGTTGTTATATGAACTGGCTTCGGTTACTAATGTCTAGAGTTTAGAATTTAGAAAAAATATTTATGTGAACTGCTCATTTTACCTTTTTTAATACCTTATATATAAATTGATTAAAATAATTTCAAACACACATAACACATGTTCTCCCTGTGCAAAATTAAGCTGTGAGATTAAAGAAAATGTTGATAACTAACTTAAATTTCAGTCTCATTCCCAGAGGTACCCAACATTATCAGGTGAGTGTACATCCTTCCTCCTCCTTTTATCACATTTATGTATAACTATTAAACATAATATATAATAATATATATGTAAGATACCATATACTTTAATGTGTATGTAAAAGTATATAGTATTTTATATACACTATACATACAAACACAAATCCATAAAAATTCCAATAGCAAGGTAGGAATATACCTATTACCACTGAAAATGAGCTTTTTTCTCATCTTACATGAATTACTTATACAAGTATTTCCTCCATTTTTCCTATAAGGCTATTTATCTTTTCCTTATTGATTTGTGTAGCTTTTTGTGTATTCTAAATATTAACGTGTCTCTTGCTGTATTTAAATTTTAATTGTAATGTCAATTTCTTCAATTTTTCCGTCATAAGTTTGGCTACTTAATTTATTTTAGAAAGGTTTCTCCAACCTAAAGATCAAATATACATTCTTCTATATTGTCTTCTAATAGTTTTATAATTTACTTTCACATGAATATATTTAACCTATTTTTCGTTTATCTTATAAGCTGTGTGAGTAAGAAATCATATCTTAAAAATTTTATAGAACACACCCAACTTTTATCTTATTTACTGAATAACCCATTCTCCATACTGACTTAAAATGTCTCCTTTAGAATTTATGTCAAATTCGAAGGAAGGAAGAGAGGAGTAAACACTTCTGGGCTCTTTACTCCATTTACCTATTTGCTAATATCTTTTCAATTAATAATTACTTAATTCCTATTTAATTACTATAATTTTTAACACTTTATTAGGGTAAGCTTCCACCATTGCTTTTCTTTCAATATCGTCTTGGCTATTTTTTCACATTTACTTTTACTTATGAATTGCCATCAGCTTCTCAAGTTCATTGGAAAAAATCTATTGATTCTGAATGGTTTGACTTTAAATTACAGATCTAGATTACAGATTTGCCTTATGGGAATTGAAATATTTAAAATGATAAATTTCTCACCCATAAAATTTTCTCTCTCTCCATTTTTGCAGCTCTTCTAATAAAATTCCTTAAATAACATTTTAGATATTTTAAAATTTTAATCCTGAGTTCCGTGGACAGACTTGCTGGCTTTTTTCTTAAGTGCTTTATGGTTTGTGTATTTGTTGTTGCTATTAGCTGTTTTTATTTGGATTATTAACTCTGTATTCCCTAGTTTGTTAAGTTCACATATATGAAAGTAATTACTTTTGTATGTTGATATTTTATCTAGCCATCTTGTTGAACAAGCTTGAGTTCTGATAGTTTGTCAGCTGATTCTCTTGGATTGTCTATGTGACAATCATCTTCTGCAGGTTATCCGGTTACATTGTTGCTGTTACTGTTTCATTGACCAGGCCTCTGGTGCCCTGTTATATAGCTACAGTAATAACGGCCCTTCTTTCTTGTCCCTCTTTTCAATGGGAATCCTGAAAGTACCATTTAATGGGATATGTATTTTTATAGATTTTTGTAAAAAACCTTCAAGATAATGATAACAACCTTTCTAGTCCTTGCTTGTTAAAGGATGAATTTAAGTTTTATTTAAAAAGTTTTTTGTATCCTTTAATATGTCACTATTGTGTATTGCATTGACAGGTTCTGTGTTGCTGAAACATTTGTTATATTTCTGGGGTAAACACTGGATGTTCATGATATATTTTAATTTCAATGCACGGCTTGATATTATTTATAAATATTTTATTTAAAAATTTTGCATCTATGTTTATATGTTTTTTCTGTGAACCTATGTATTGTTTTCTCTTTACCAGGTTTTTAAATATTTGTACTCCCCCTTTCTTGCCTTTTATTGAATCAATCAACTTTTGTTTCTATCTTTTATTTTTACTAATGGTTGAAACATCTATTTCTCTCCTTCTAGTAGTAACTTTAATTTTTAAACTACTCCTTTATAATGAATTGTAATTCTACTGTTTCTAAAAATGGCATAAACAAATTTTCTCACTAAAAGTTAAGAACTGTAGCATATTTATGCTTTTCTTCACCATCCCATTTGCCTTGTTGATATAACCTGGAAATTTTTAATTATAAATAATTAATTTTAGAAAAAATAATTACAGTCAATATTTATTTAGGATTTACAATAATTTTGACTAATTTAGTTGCTTATCAGTGCTTTAGTATCCTTATTCTTCCTCTTGGATCCATATTTGTCCTCTTGCAGGAGAACATCCAACAGTAATTCAACCTTGTCTATAAGTGATACATTCTCTGAATCATTCTATGTGCAAACCAACCCTCTTTCTCTCACACAACTGAATGATCAGATAAAGAATTATACAAAGTTATTTACCTCAAATGTACTTTCCCATTATCTTCTTGCATCTATTTAACCTAGTGAACTTTGAGGTGAATCTAATTTCAATTTGACCATTATTTCCTAGTAAACAATCTCTTCTACTTTCCTTCTCTGGAAGCTTTTCGGGTTTTGTCTTTGTCCTTGGTTTTGTCTTTGTCTTTCTAAATTTCATTAGGATGGGTGGTGCTCTGATAGCTTTCTTCAACCTGAAGACACAACGTTTCCCAATTCTAAGAAATTTTTGACAGTTCTTTCATTTAATGTTACTAATTACCTCCGCTCCACTCTCTTCTTCTGAATCTTTTAGTATGTGAAGTTTGAGACAGGAGATTACCTTACCTTTAATACTTTTCATCTCTTTTTTTTGTTCTGGATTCTGTAAGAATTCCTCAGTTCTTTTTTTTTTTTTTTTTTAGTATGTAAATTCACTTATCAGCTTCAGGGCTCATTCTGTTATACTTAGTTCATCTATTTTGCTGTTGTCTGACTAACCAATTTTTATTTTCCATGTAAAATAACTGATTACTTTTTAGGTATCAATATCCTCTTGCAACTCCCTGTTGCTAAAATATAATTTGCTCTAATAAGAAATCCTTGTTCTAACAGCTCTGTTTCTTTGGGTTTAAGTTCTGTTTATCACCTTTGTTGTCTCTCTTTCATGGCAATGAATTTCCCTGAGTACTTGGTGATTTTTTAATTCTGTGCTCCTTTTAAAAGGAGAGATTCTCTGTTAGGGTGTCTGCTGTAGCACTTCACTCTTTTTCTTTGCTATACCAAAATCCTGCTCCTGCACTAGCAATGAATTTACTGCTAACTTACAGAACAGCTAATAGAAAGATCAGCTTTATTGTGTGATTCACGTGCTGCCTGCCACCTTTAGTTTTCTAAAGAGAAGCTGAGTACACTTTTGGCCTTTAAATGAAATAATAAGATAGAAGAGAATATTTACTCTACCTGGAAGACAAAAACAAATAATTTCTTTGAGAACTTTGGGTAGAATAATATCACCAACAGATTCTAGTACAAAAACAGCAGCTCCAAAAAAATCCTGGTATAAAGAGAAAAATCATGGTGGAATATTTCACTTCAGATAGAAAATTTTTATTTCAAGAGGTTGTTTTCTTTAGGCTACTCCATGAAAAGAAGTTTGGTAGGAAAAATGTAACCCAGGGCAATCAGAATCTTAGCTCCTTGCAGAGTCATGAGTAGAAAAGCAATATCAATATGAATTGTTCTAAAATTAGATGAGATTTAACTTTGCAAGAGATACTAGATCAAGTCATTTAACCTCTGTGATCTTCCACTGACATTTAGAAACTGAGATTGATCATAGTAACACACATATCACAAGGTTTTGTGAGGACTAAATGGATGAATATATCTGACTTTATTTTTTATAAATGGTAAAATCCTCTAAAAAGTCATTTGCCACATATGCAGGCCCTCACTATAAAAGAAACTACACATGTTATTCATTATTATTAAGTCAATTTGTAATAAAATAAAATTTTGAAATTTACTTTTGCTTTTTTGTGTAATATCTCTTCTTATCCTATCCCTTTTCCATATACAGATGAATAGTTAAATAATATTCCCTTGATGTCCTTAATATACCAATCTGAAGATTCAATTATAAATCATGTGTCCCCTTCATGCTCGAACGAAAGAATCTCTTGAGTTGCTTGTTACATGAATAACAAGTTCTAGGGCTTCCTCTGGAGATTCAGATTCAGGAGGGGCCCAGACAAATGTTATTTCACAAGCACCCAAATTAAAATTTGTCATCAGGAATATCTGGAAAACACTGGCTTAAAGTAATGAGCTGTAATGATTTTCTAAGAGTCACAAATTCATCTTCATCTAGTGCTAATGACAAATGGCGAAACATTATAACCCAGAAATAAACTGCCCCAAATGTGTCTAAAGTCCTCCGTATGCTCTCATCCCAATGAAAAATAAGTTAAACTGCTTAGAAAAAACCATTTTCAGGTCGACTAGTCTGTGTTCCACTTATATTATCCCAGGTAGATGAGAATAAATCCTATTTCCTAAGACTTCCAGGTAAAAAACATTTCCCTCTTTTGTGACAGCCCATTCAAATATTTTTTCAACTGTCCAAAAGCTCTTTTTATTTTAAATCTGGCTTAAATATTTAATGTATATAAATTCATTGTTAGTAGATTAGCATTGCCACTGGAATGCAAAGACTTATATCTCGAACCTTACTAAGCTCACAAAATGTCCCCCAAGTTAAAAACTACTATTCATCATCCAGAAGCTAATTCCTTGCTAAGAGGGGCCAAAGAGATCAAAGAACAGAAAAGGAAAAAACCTATAACCTGCATCCACCTAAACACCTCTGTGAATGTGCTGTCAGTAATACATGAGGGGGCGGGGGGGGGGAGGAGGAAGGGCATGTTTTCCACTAGACAAATGATTAGCATGAATGTAGCAGGCTCAGACCTTTAGGATAACAGAATAGCTGGGGTCTAGAAAAAATTGTGCAACTGTTTCTGGAATGCTTTTATTTGTAATTTCATGGACAGTGCATTGTGCCAAAAAACGTCAGTGGAAGGTATTCATTCATCTGCATGATTGTCTTAAAAGTCCTGACTGCCACAGTGATCACTAATGAATATGCAGAACATTTTTAAGGTTCAACAGTTTTCAGATAGGCTAGTGACAAACAACCGTGACTAAATTTGCTCTCAAGGCTCTTTTTAGAGGGCTAGAGCCCCTGACATGGTGCCAGTGTTGCCAGCACAGGAGAAAACTGCCTTGATTGTGCTCTTGTCTGCTAAAAAGCCTAGGCAATTGTATTCAGCTCCTTTCTCAATAGCAGCCTCTTCAACAGCTTGGTGTGAACCAGCCATGCTAAGAATGCCTGTTTAAATCTTAGAATGATGAAAAGAGAAAAGGAGACTGATTTGGCATTGAGACTTATGGAACAGGAGGCAACATTAAAATTTAAAGTATTCATGGGTATGCACACATAAAATTTCATTTTGTGATTTTGGTTACTGCACTTTTGGTCCTTTAGTTGGAGATCTCTTATACAGTTAGATATGTAAACTCACCATACACACACCGAAAGATCCATGCTTGTGGCCAGTATAGCTATTTAAAACTGTTTTGACTGGCACAAAAACAGAAATATAGATCAATGGAACAGGATAGAAAGCCCACAGATAAACCCACGCACATATGGTCACCTTATTTTTGATAAAGGAGGCAAGAATATACAATGGGGAAAAGACAGCTTCTTCAATAAGTGGTGCTGGGAAAACTGGACGGCTACATGTAAAAGAATGAAATTAGAACACTCCCTAACACCATACACAAAAATAAACTCCAAATGGATTAAAGACCTAAAGGTAACACCGGACACTATAAAACTCTTAGAGGAAAACATAGGAAAAACACTCTGTGACATAAATCACAGCAAGATCCTGTTTGATGCACTTCCTAGAGAAATGGAAATAAAAACAAAAATAAACAAATGGGACCTAATGAAACTTAAAAGCTTTTGCACAGCAAAGAAACCATAAACAAGACAAAAAGACAACCCTCAGAATGGGAGAAAATATTTGCAAATGAAGCAACTGACAAAGTATTAATCTCCAGAATATACAAACAGCTCATGCAGCTCAGTATCAAAAAACACAAACAACCCAATCCAAAAATGTGCAGAAGACCTAAATAGACATTTCTGCAAAGAAGATATACAGATGGGCAACAAACACACGAAAGGATCCTCAACATCACTAGTCATTAGAGAAATGCAAATCAAAACTGCAATGAGGTTTCACCTCACGCCAGTCAGAATGGCCATCATCAAAGTCTACAAACAATAAATGCTGGAGAGGGTGTGGAGAAAAGGGAACCCTCTTGCACTGTTGGTGGGAATGTAAATTGATACAGCCACTATGGAGAACAGTATGGAGGTTCCTTAAAAAACTAAAAATAGAACTACCATACGACCCAGCAATCCCACTACTGGACATATACCCTGAGAAAACCATAATTCAAAAAGAGTCATGTACCACAGTGTTCAATGCAGCTCTATTTACGATAGCCAGGACATGGAAGCAACCTAAGTGTCCATCGACAGATGAATGGATAAAGAAGATGTGGCACATATATACAATGGAATATTCCTCAGCCATAAAAAGAAATGAAATTGAGTTAATTGTAGTGAGGTGGATGGACCTAGAATCTGTCATACAGAGTGAAGTAAGTCAGAAAGAGAAAAACAAATACTGTATGCTAACACATATATATGGAATCTAAAAAAAAAAAAAAAAAGGTTCTGAAGAACCTAGGGGCAGGACAGGAATAAAGACACAAACGTAGAGAATGGACTTCAGGACATGGGGAGGGGGAAGGGTAAGCTGGGACGAAGTGAGAGTGGCATGGACATATATACACTACCAAATGTAAAACAGCTAGTAGGAAGCAGCCGCATAGCACAGGGAGATCAGCTGGGTGCTTTGTGACCACCTAGAGGGGTGGGATAGGGAGGGTGGGAGGGAGACGCAAGACAGAGGAGATATTGGGATATATGTATATGTATAGCTGATTCACTTTGTTATAAAGCAGAAACTAACACACCATTGTAAAGCAATTATACTCTAATAAAGATGTTAAAAAAAACACAAAAACTGTTTTATATTATGATATATAATATACATAATGAAAAGTGCAAAAAAAAATACAAATGTACAGCTCAGTGAGTTATCACAAAACCAGGTCCTGTGTAACTATCACTAGGTCAACAAAGAACATTGCTAACCCTGCAAAAGCCCCCCCCCCCCTTCATGGCCACTCGCAACCACCATGCTTTCCCATCTCCTCAGAGGAAACCACTATCCTGACTTCTAACACTACAGCTTAGTTCTCACTATTTGATACAATTTTTTATCAACGAAATTACACAGTATAGACATTTTTTATCTGACCTTCCCAGCAATATTATAATTGTGAAATTCATCCCTGTTGTTGGCTGTGATGGTAGTTCCTTCATTTCCATTCCTAAACAGTATTTCATTGTATGACTATAACACCCTTATTTATCTATACTACTGTTCAGTGGACATTTATGTTTTTCCAGTTTAGGATCATAATGAATAATGATGCTATGAATATTCATTTGTATGTTCATTGGTGTGTGTGTGTGCACATGCACACACACACACACACACACTTTTCTGCTGGATATCCCTATCCAATTTCACTAAGGAGTGAAATTGCTGGATCATAAGTTATGCAAAAGATCAGCTTTAAGAGATACTATTAAGTATTTTCCCAAAGTGATCACACTAATTTATAGTCCAGTCCTAGCAGCAGTATAGGAGGATTCTTGTTTCAGTCATGAAACCCAATACAAAATAAATGTCAAAGTTGAGAAGAATTTCTGCTATTATAAAAATTTGAGCACATGGAAACTTTGAGAGAAATGCTTCATTAGATATCTGAAGGCATGCAATAATACTAATGGCTAATGCCTATATATAGGACTTACTTTGTGCCAGACACTGTTTTACTGTTCTAAGAAATACATATATAAGGTAGTCTTCACAACAACCCTACGAAAAAGGTACTATTATTATATTATTATTCCCATTTTACAGATGAGGAAACTAGCACAGGAGGTTAAGTAAATTGCCCATGGTCATCTAGTTTGTAAGTATTATAGCTGGAATGTGAACCTAGGCAACACGTCCCCAAAACCCACGTTCTTAAACTACTATCTGGTACATTAACAATGGAATAATTCACAAAAGTCAGTGCCCCTGTAACTTATATCAACCGTTAGCAGCACATGTTTGAAATAGGAATATATGAATGCTAGTGTTAGTATTTTTCATAATGGCTCATAATGGCTCATAATAAAACAGAAAGCAGACATCAGTGAGCTGAGGCCAGTCTTTAGGAAGCATTTTAATTTTAGAACCCAGGTATGGAGTCTTTGTACTGCTTTTATAAATTCCTTTGTTTAGGCTTTCAAATGTTAAATTCAAATCTAATGCTACATTTAACATTAAATTTAGAAATTCCTTCTTTTAGACCTGCAAATGTACATCATCTAAAAATACGGCCTTTGTAATCAAGAAGACATAAAAATAAATGCACTTGATTTGACAAGCTAACTGTAATAAACAGTAATAATAATAATAAAACTCTAGGTCTATGTCTATCTAGTGCTGCTCAGGAATCATGCACACACCACTGCAACATGACTACCTGGATATCCTCAGTCACAGGGGATGATCCCCTCTGAGGGGGCATAACCACCATTTCCAGTCAAGCTCTTATACACACCACACTGATGAAATGGGTCTGTGTTGTGAGTTAGTCAAGCAAGTGGCAGTACTAAGTAGGAGACACAAGTACTCAAATAACCCTGGATCCAGCTAGTTTGACAACCTTAGTCTCACCATGCACTAACATAAAATTCAAATCAGACTCTGCCACTCATTTGGAGAGCTCCAACTCCACCATAACCCCCAGTTCTCTCTGTTCCCCGGGGTACATTCAGCTCTCTGATGGTAATCAGCCTTATAGTTTCAAGTCCATGGAGGCCCAAGGAGATCAAATACTGTCAAAGAAGATAGGAATTCTGACAAAATTCTTGAGCTCCTCTAAGTAAAATAACAGTAAATGAGCAAGGGGAGAAGGTTTCCTTGTGTGGAGCTATATTCATCTGAGAGGTCGTGACTCCATCTGTATATATACCTTTCTTTTCCTCTTTCTATTCCTTCCAATTTAAAACAGCACCATTTCTAGCCAGAGTGCCTGAAGAAAAACATATACAATGATTGTAAAATAATTTGCAAAAATATATATTGCTGTAAAATGTTCAATGAGATTTATTGCCTTTCTTGCAGAATAAGTCCCTATTGTATACACAATAGGACATTTCAGATATATTTTGTTGCATATTTAGCACAATTTTGAATATTCATATTGCCCCAAAAGCTACTTACTAGAGCCTTCATAATAATGCTTTTTAATCTTCTATACAACAGCATAAATCCCAAGTCTTCTTTATGAATTCACTAAAGTTGTATTCAAATAAGAGTAATTATCCTTAAGTTTATAAGCCTAAAATATGTAAAGGATATTTATGTATTAAAGCTGGTAGGTTCTGATTGCCTTTATTTTGATGGTGAGTTATAAATCCTCTACATTTAAAAGAAAATGTGTTTTCAAGCCCCAAAGCTAGAAATCTTTTTAAAACATATTGAAAATGAAGTCATATTTCCCTGGTCTATTTCAGCATACAGTACTTTGTAAAATAAATACTCCAAAGTGGTTTGACTTCGTAACAATAATTGCTTAAAAACTGCCCCAAGGTTAGGCCTGGCATTGCAGATTTTGTCTGGTGGCCAATTATTATGGTTCTGTTAATGCTCTAAAACACTGTCTATAATAGAAATGTCAACTTCTCTGTAGTCCATATGAATGAAATATTACAAATTGAAGTATGCAGTTCATGTGCAACTTCTCCTATGAAATACGATGATTGCTATTTGCCAGTATATTTTCAAAAAATATATGAGCAACAATTGGTATGAATGCTTAGGGACTACAATTAAAAGTATTGTTCAATTCCGTATAATCCAATCTTTTATTGTTACATTTAGTGACTAGTTCATTATGAGTTACATCTGAAAGTAAGACAGCCTTCCCTAACTCAGTGACATACCATACACTATAATTATTTATTAGGGGCTTGTATACACCTACTAACTCTGTGATTCTTGGTAGACATTTTAAACTGTAATTTATAAAGAAAGTAGAATTTGAAACAGAGATAGTTCATCCATTGAGAAAAAGCAGGAATGCCAAAAGCACCATATCAAAAGCCTGCTCACCCACTTCAAATCCTGAATAGTAATAAAAGCATGTCCTACCACCTGCTCTGGCAGTCCTTTCCACAGAATCAAGGACAAAAGAAACAGCAAGATTACTGGGGAAACAACATCCTGTGCAGCTTCCACTTGCCTCTTCTCCCTGCTATCTCTATTCTGCCTGTTCCAAGGGTGACAAGATCAAACCATGCATGTGTTTAAACAGCATTTAAGTAATACTAATAAGTCAGGGGAGAGCTTTCGTTTACACTGTGTTGTAGTCAAAGGGCAGAGAGTCTTAAAATTCTGGGGAATAATTTATATAATATTGCATGTGCTACAATTATCACTTACATTAACAGCATTGACCTGAATCTTTAACTCTTTTCTGGAAACATACTTTCCACATTGAAGAAATGCCTTAAATCACATTATAATTTCTTATTCTACAAAAAGCTGTCAATCAAGAAGGAGCTAGTCATCATCAAATATATTCTAGTCACTGTGCAGGTTTAAAAAAAGAGTAAAATATGTGACCTCTACCAGTGAAGAATCATATCTCGTTTTAAAAAAAGACGTACAAAAGTAACTAGAAAATAAAGTGTAGTGTGTATCACAACACACTAGAATGTTTTCAAACTATACTTGCTTTGGGAATTTAGCAAGGAATGGAAGAGCTTGGTCTCAAACTGTCATTGAAGGAAATATATGTGTTGAACTGATTGGTGGAGAGGCAAGAAGATATCTCATGTGGAAGGGAGACTGCTTGGAAAATGGTACGAAATGGTCAATGAGCATGTAGAACACAGAGGTTAACCAATGTGACTGATTCATCAATGAGATGTTTATCATAGTATCTGGTTAATGGAGAGTGTTAAATGGCACATGTGAATCTGTAGGGACAGCCACCAAAAGGACTGAAGTAGGAAAATACAACCTGTAAGCTTTTGTCTTAGAAGATTAATCAGGAAGCAGTGGTAAAGTAGGGTATTAAGAAACTAATGATTGCATTGTACACTTTAATATATACAACATACTGGAAACGAGCTCTAGAGTGAGTGTGTCTTGACTGGACTCCCAGCAACTCTACTTACTGAGGTAACCCAGAACTGCTGCTGAAATCCTTGTGCAGCAGTTTTCTCATCTAAAATTCTGGTATAATAAAATGCCTAGCTCATTGGGTTATTATGAAAATTAAATGGATTAATACAGGTTAAAAGCTTGGAGTAGAGCAGGCAAAACATAAGCAGTCAATAAAAGAATGCCATTATTATTACTGGGAATTACAGGTATATGTTGCATATTCACACACACAATTTTTTACATTAATTCTCTCATCGTGTAAAAATTAACTTGAGGATAAAGGATTATGAATTTTTCAAAACTACATCCACAGCAGTTTGCAAGGTGCAAGTCACAGAATAGGCATACAATAGATATTTCCTAAAGAAAAAAAAATATGGAAAGGGAGAGATAGGCTAATATTGGATATTGATTATTAAGCTAATAGAAAAAATTCATGAGGGTAACAAGACTGCATCAACTACTTTGACCCCCTCAGAACTTAGAGAAATGCACTGAACGAATGCCCACAATGTGTTCCAAGGAAATGTATGAAAATTTTCTGAAATCATACACAAGAGCAAACTGACAGCTTAATCATTCTAGGTCTCCCCAAAAAGATGCAGAATCACATGTGAAATTTAACCGGAGTCAGCAAAGCTGAAGAAATGAACCAGGAAGGGAACTCTTCAAAGAGAATAGACTCTTGAGTTTTTAAAAACATATATAGAAGCAGAGACAGAGATTTTCTGTGGGGAGACAAATACTGGGGACAGTTACTTAGAGAAAAGAGGTTTCACATTCTCCACAAAGGTTAGAGGCGTGTGTGTGTCTGTGTGTGTGTGTGTGTGTGTGTGTGTGTGTGTGTGTCTCCTATGTATTTCAGAGCAAAAGTGAGCCAACATTCCCTGGTGGCGCAGTGGTTGAGAGTCTGCCTGCTAATGCAGGGGACACGGGTTCGAGCCCTGGTCTGGGAAGATCCCACATGCCGCGGAGCGGCTGGGCCCGTGAGCCACAATTGCTGAGCCTGCGCGTCTGGAGCCTGTGCCCCGCGACGGGAGGGGCCGCGATAGAGAAAGGCCCGCGCACCGCGATGAAGAGCGGTCCCCGCACCGCGATGAAGAGTGGCCCCCGCTTGCCGCAACTGGAGAAAGCCCTCGCACGAACCGAAGACCCAACACAGCCAAAAATAAATAAATAAGAAAATCCTTTAAAAAAAAAAAAAAAAAAAAAAAAAAAGTGAGCCAACAGCATATAGCAATGGATGCATATAGATAACAAGCCACCAGTGGGTACCACAAATGTGGGAAGCAGACCTCTTGGGTCAAAACAAGGACATAAGAATATGGAGGAACAGTGCAGATGAGATGGAGCCTGCCTCTGAAATGCTCTTCACACTCATGACCTTACTTTTCAAAGTTCCAGTTAATGGAACAAGGTGAAAGCAATTCAAAATATAAGGAGCTTGGCAGCATGGCTGAGGTAGCAGGTCACCCTGATGTGCTGCTGGCTTAAATTTATTTGACACTATTTTCTTTCAATTCAACTTCTTAGTATAACTTATGCTCAGAGTTCTTGCAAGAAGTGGTGTACAGAAACAAAAGAATGGCAAATGAGTCAGTATAATACAATTTTGCAACAAAATCCCAAACAAGGGACTTCCCTGGCGGTCCAGTGGTAAAGGTTCCATGCTTCCACTGCAGGGGGCACGGGTTCGATCCCTGGTCTGGGAACCAAGGATCCTGCATACCGCGTGGCAGTGGCCAAAAAAAAAAAAAAAAAATCACAAGCAAAAAGCAATTCCTTAGAATTTTTAATATAGGACCTCTGTGGCAGAGTTGATCAACCCAGAGATTACCTATGCATACAAAGAGATAAATATATAATGAAATTATGTTGGAAAGATATGTCTGAGCCAGTAATCTAATCATTCTATAGATGCTGCAAATTATGACTTCAAAAGCACTGTACTTGCAATTGCTTCCCTAAAAAGAAAAGAGAGGCTTTGATGGTGATGGTCTGGTTGAGAAGGGAGAAGTTGAACATATCCTTATTTAAATATTACAATGTCATCTCTTCAATGAGGCTTTCCCAAACACTCCTATAGAAAACAGGTGCCCAGCACTCACTCTATCACAGAACTTGTATATGCATTAATTAAGTTTCTTTATTTTTAACTTGGTTATTTTCTTTTTCACCCAATGGAATATAAGGTCCATGAGACAGAGGATAGTAACGATTCTGAAAGGCCACGCAGCATAAAGATTAAGAGCACAGATCTGAGAACTAAACACTAGAACTAGAGTCTTGGGCACGTTGCTTAATGTCTCCATGTCTTGGTTTCCTCACCTGGAGAATACAGTTAATAACAGAACTACTACACTTTAAAATATATAATAACAAATATATATTTTATAGATATTAACCACTATGTAAGTGTTAGCTTTTATTGTTTCTGTTCACCACTTTCTTCAATGCCTAGAACAGCAAATGAATGGATAAATATTCAAACACACATGTACACATATACATTCTGCACATCCTAACTTCCTACTGAAATGTGGAGTATTCATAATCAGGTGTTTACTTTTAAATAATTAAAACTGTTCAAAGTACCTGTATATGTCAAATATATACAAGTAACATGCAGCGTTACTGTGAAGCTCAGCACTGCATTTGGCACCACAAGGACCCATGCTTCAGCCAAATTCAAGGCTTCCCAACCAGCGGTCCTCAGAGTTACTGCAAAGCATCTTCAAGTCCACAGTGCACGAAGAATAGTTGATTGACTACATAAATCTGTCTTGCATTTCTTTGACTATCTTTCAAATATATGCATTGTAATTAATAAAATATGAATGCATTTAAAACTACTACTGAGTTCAACGGAATTAGCATTGTTTTGTAGTTTCCTCACTGTTTTGTAGTTCCTTCATTATCTTGAAGTTCTTTGGCAACTGATTCAAAAAAATACAACTAGTGTCTTTGGGGATTCTGAAAAGTTTGACATTTAAATGGGAATCTTAAACGTGGAAAGGTTGAGAATCACAGGTCTAGGTCATGCTGCACCACCAAAATGTCATCTTGCCCTCCCCAAGCTCCCCCGCAAGCAGCAAAGGGCACCTGAGTCAAGGAATATACAGACTAGAAGTGCTCCTGTTCAGCCTTCTCATCTAAACTGCTCTAGGCATCACTGCCTGAGTTTGTCGACATTTGTGAATTCTGTTTCAGCAGAAAGGTCAGGCCTCTGCTCAGAAATAGCTTAAACCATTGAGGATGAAACATGCCTTCTTTTTTAATATAGTTAAGTTGAGACTGAGAGAAGGTAGTAGACCATAAAACTCACACTGTTACCATGTTTCAAAACTTCAGTGGTCTCTTTCGAAATATTTACCTCCATTGAGAGGCTTCTCAAGCAGGTGATAAAATATTAGTATCTTCACCCATTAATCATGCATAATCACTACAGCCACATTTCAACATCCCTGCAACAAATACAGATGCCTGGACCCTGTGAGAGACACTGGAGGGAAACGATGAAGATGGGAAACATGATAAAGCAATTGTGGAACTCCTGTATCAACAGGAAGGCTTTGATGTCCCACTATATTTCAGTTTTCTGGAAATTTCTAAATAAAGAATACTACTATCAGGAAGACATAAGCTCTGTGTTACCCTCTTTCTATCTATAAGCATAATAATAAAAGATAATGTAGCAGTCCTTCAGTTATCTGCACCATGACCAGTGGTGGAGATACAGCACAGGCAGAACCAATGCTGTAGGTTCATGAAATCTCATTTCATTTTTCTCCTTCTGAAAATGCAAGAAAACCACATTTCCAAATTGCCCTTGCTATTAGGTCAGGGCTGTATGATTAGTCTGTCTAGCAGGATGTAAATGCAATTGATACATGTAAATTCTAGTCAGAAGTTAAGAGTGGGTATATATCCTCTGCCCACTCTCTTCTGAAACCATTTAAGACCTGCTGCTAAATTCACATGAGTAAGAAACAGGGAATTCCCTGGTGGTCCAGTGGTCACGACTCAGCACTTTCACTGCGGAGAGCCTGGGTTCAATCCCTATCCCTGGTCTGGGAACTAAGATCCCACAAGCCATGCCATGCGGCAAAAAAAAAAAAAATTCCATATTACATCACTGTACTGCATGTTCTACTTTGTTACACTGCATATCCTTGCCTAACCTAATACACAGTGTGTTCTAAACAAGTTACTTTCCCAATTAAACTGAAGATTAGTTATTAAACAAAAGTGCATTGGCTTTGGAGTTTGATAAACTTGGTTTTAAATACAAAGTTCACATCTTATGATTGAAATCTTTAGAAAGTTAAATGACTTCTAAGTCCTAATATGCTTTTTCTATAAAATGCATAGAATATCACATGCTATGCAGTTTTACTATACAAAGTACTATACAAAGTACCTTAGGTAACTAAACAAGTGAATAAATTTGTGAGTGTGTGTGTGTGTTTAAACTCCTCGGAGTACAAAAACAGCTCAGTGAATATTAATTTCGTGTTTTGTATTATTTCTAATAAATATAATTTGACTAGAAATGAATTAGATGCTTAGAATAAAAGTTTTAAGCATGAAAGGAACCTGAATCCATCCCTTTATTTTGTAGATGGGGCAAACTGAGATAGAGGTTAAGTAAATAGCATTGCCTATAGTGAAATGCTCTTCTTTCCATCATACTATCTGCTGTTGAATTAGATATAATTAGAAAGTATTAAGAAATGTCATAACTTACTTTCCTATATATTAGATACCATGGCATCAAAATGTGGAATTGAAAGAGTTATTCATCTGCAAGTTTTATAAAATATAAAATAACTCCTTGGTCTTGCCCAACCATGTGGAAATAAGAGGCACAGATGTTTCGAGCAGTGTCAAGGATGGTGACAGTGAAGCAGTGGTCTTTCCTCTACCCAAAGCCAACTGGCTTCTGTATAAACTGACTGTACAGCTGTGGCTTCACTCGTGAGTACTTAAGTTAATTTGTGCAGTAATGTAGCAGAGAGGTTCAGAGCATCAATGCCTACCACATAGACTTTGGCCCGAATTCCAGTTTCACCACCCTCCAAGTCTAGGGCCCTAGGCAGTTTAACCACTTGTTAGCTCTCAGTTTTCTTCTCTGTAACATCAGGATAAGAGTATTTGCTACAAAGAATTTTTCTGAGTATTAAAAGGGTTAACGTTTGTAAAATCATTTAATACAATGTCTGACAACTAGTAAGCACACACTAATGATAATTATCATGATGTGCAGAAATCCATTCCTCTCAGTACACTGTAATCACACAATGGATATGCCTGCATATAAATATTCATACCCACATATATATTATGAATGAAAACTTGTTACATCTGCTAAATCACTTATTTTTGTACCTCTATGGAAATGTTTGTAATTGAGTTACCACGGAGAATTTCACATTTGCAAAGTATGAATGAGGTCTGATATTATATAACACAAATTAAAGATTAAAATTTGTAAAAACTGAATTTCAAAAGATATTTACAGTGTTAGTATAGTCTCTTTTTTTTATATAAATTTATTTATTTTATTTATTTATCTTTGGCTGCGTTGAGTCTATGTTGTTGCGCACGAGCCCTCTCTAGTGGCGAGCACGGGCTACTCTTCGTTGCATAGGCCTCTCCTTGCGGTGGCCTCTCTTGTTGCGGAGCACGGGCTCTAGGCACGCGGGCTTCAGTAGTCGTGGCGCGCAGGCTTAGTTTAGTTGCTCCGCAGCAGCACATGGGATCTTCCTGGACCAGGGCTCAAACCCGTGTCCCCTGCCTTGGCAGGCAGATTCTTAACCACTGCGCCACCAGGGAAGTCCCAGTATAGACTCTTAAAGCAACTCATTAAATAGAAAATTTTTTCTCTGCCTTCTTATGCACAATATAACCAAATTTCACATTTTATCAATTACTTAGAATTATCATTATATGAATTATACATGCCATAGCTGCTCCTGATGTGGGGTATAGGGAGTAAGGAGTATGGATTTAAAGACATTCTCAGACACTTGCTTTCTATATAAAGTAGATGATTAGCTTGCTTTTTGCTCATCTGCATTATTCTTATGAAATTGAATATGTTGAGCTGTTTGTCCTTCAGGGCAACAGAACACCATGAACTTTTTGAAGAATAGATTAATAAATTAAAGAGTGAAGTAATCATCCCTGAACTGCTTTACTTGCCCGCCAGAAAAATTATCTTCTTTGCTTGTGCTTCCAGTATCTTTTGAGTTGTCAGCACCATTCAAAACATTTCTTAAGATTCCACCATGCATGTCACTTCAGATCACCTGTGCTGTTTCTCATACTGTCCTTTCCATGCCCGAACCAAATGAACAAACTTGACTGTATAATTTTGAATTAGGGTCTGCAATAACTGTCAGCCCTATAACAGGTGTGAGTTCCAAGATGCTTTTGTGCCTACAGAGCTACTGCTTTCTCCACCCGAATGGAAAACTGTTTCAAGCCCTGATTTATACGCCAGCTTTCTGACTAGGATTGTATCTGGCTTCTCAGTTTCAACAATCATAACGGGGTTCTAAAACAATCCTACTTTCCCTAGGAGCTGGACCCTCTGTCCCTCCTGCCAACAGCTGGCTGGAATCCTGCTTCAACCCAGATGGACTCCCACACTCCGGAAACCACACAATTCCCATCCACCTGTTTCCATAGCACTACTGCAGGGAAACTCAGGCTGAGGGGCCCCAACCACCTGATTTGAATCTCAGGATATCAATTCAAGTCCAGATGGAGAACAAATTTGCTGCATCAACTTGGATCCCAAATCGGATTCCTGCCACCATCCTCACAGGCAAACCCTCTGCTGAGAAGGTTTCCCTAGTCCTGGCACTGCCTGCTCCTAACTTGTTTTTCTCTTGCTGCAGGCCAAACAATTGAGGATTCATCATGTCACATGACCCATCCTACAAAGTTTATTACAATAAATACCTTTGGCAGCCTGATGCTCTCTTTCTCTCTGGCATCTTTCATTAATACATTGTCAATGAAAAGTACCCTCAGATGTACCCAGTACTTTTCTAGGATACTTTGGGCTCATGACTAATGCCTCACCAACAAAATAAAAAGAGATTCTCTACAGCTATGATACTGAGTTAAAACAATGAAATTTGTATAGTTTACGCTGTATAAAGTCTGTTTGTGACACACTGTATTAGTTTGCTCCACCTACCATAATAAAATACCACACACTGGGTGGGTGGCTTAAGCAACAGAGATGTATTTTCTCACAGTTCTAGAGGCTGGAAGTTCAAGATCAAAGTGTTGGCAGGTTTGGTTCCTCCTGAGGCCTCTCTCCTTGGCTTGCAGATGGCTGCTCTCTTGCTGTATCCCAACATGTCCTTTTCTTTGTGCAAGTGCATCCCTTATGTCTCTGTAGTGTGTCCAAATTTCCTCTTATAAAGGATACCAGCCAGATTGGATTAAGGCTCACCCTAATGGTCTTATTTTATTTTTTTTTGTTGTTTTTTTTTAATTTTATAGCTACTTTATTTATTTATTTCTTTATTTTTGGCTGTGTTGGGTCTTCAGTTCGTGCGAGGGCTTTCTCTAGTTACGGCAAGTGGGGGCCACTCTTCATCGCGGTGCAGGGACCGCTCTTCATCGCGGTGCGCGGGCCTCTCACTATCGCGGCCCCTCCCGTTGCGGGGCACAGGCTCCAGACGCGCAGGCTCAGTAGTTGTGGCTCACGGGCCCAGCTGCTCCGTGGCATGTGGGATCTTCCCAGACCAGGGCTCGAACCCGTGTCCCCTGCATTAGCAGGCAGACTCCCAACCACTGCGCCACCAGGGAAGCCCCTAATGGTCTTATTTTAAATTAGCTGCCTCAACAACAAGGACCTACTATGTAGCACAGGGAACTATATTCAATATCTTGTAATAACCTATAATGCAAAAAAAATCTGGAAAAAGAATATATATATATGTGTATATATATATATATATATATATGTATATATATATACACATATATATGTGAATCACTTTGCTGTACACCTGAAACTAACACAACATTATAAATCAACTAAACTTCAATTTAAAAAATAAATAAATAAATAAAATCAATAGCCTCATTAAAGGCCCTGTCTCTCAATACAGTTGCATTCTGAGGTACTGGTGGTTAGGGCTTCAACATACGAACTTCAGAGGGAAGGAGGGATAATTTAGCCCATAACACACGAAATAATATCCTCTTCACAAGGTCTTAGTATACTGCTTTGAAGAATGAGTCACCCATAGTAGACCTCTTTTAGAGGTTATTAAGTGGCTGAAAAACTATTTCAAACTTTTAATCTTGACCTCACTAGGAACCTGTGAGATAATACTCACAGGCAAAATGAGTAAAATTTTACCATCAAATCTGACTTTCTGAAATGGGCTGGACAATAGTGAAAATAGTTACTGTACTTGATAAACCTCTAGTCTCTAAGTTGTCTTTAAATGATGCTTCAGAAAGAAATATCTTGGTCTATCCATGTACTAGTATGTTTTGTTTATATTACAGTCAATTATATTCCTTTAAATGTTTTAATGAACATTTCAAATGGCCAGATGTTTTATGTCATGCTAGCCTGGAGTATGGACAAACAGAAGATGGCTCCTAGAAGCAGTGTGTTCACTAACAACTACCACTGGTATAAAATTTGACAAGATCTGGGAAAAAAAAGACTCTTTTTTTTTTTTTTTCCCTCTTTTTTTTTTTTTTAAATTAATAACTACTTTATTTATTTATTTATGGCTATGTTGGGTCTTCGTTTCTGTGCTAGGGCTTTCTCTAGTTGTGGCGAGCGGGGGCCACTCTTCATCGCGGTGCGCGGGCCTCTCACTATCGCGGCCTCTCTTGTTGCGGAGCACAGGCTCCAGACGCGCAGGCTCAGTAGTTGTGGCTCACGGGCCTAGTTGCTCTGCGGCATGTGGGATCTTCCCGGACCAGGGCTCGAACCCGTGTCCCCTGCATTAGCAGGCAGACTCTCAACCACTGCGCCACCAGGGAAGCCCTCATTTTTTTTTTAACTGATAAAATGATCAGAAAATGGTCACTATTCAAAAATAAATTCTATGTAAAGAGCCATTTTCATTCTGTGGTTTTTAAGGATTGATTTTTCTCCCCACTGGCTATGCCACTTGGAAATGCCAAAGTTTCCCATCCCTCAATTCAATCCTTCCAGTTAAGGCACTGGCTAATCTTGGATGTGGAAGAATTTTAGAATCCACACAGTGGGGAGGCTCCTGCAAGGCAGCCGGCACTGCTCAGCTGCGTCTGTTAGCACTGCCATGCAGGCTGCAGGGGTACCTGCACACAGCCCACTGGGGACCAAGAAGAAGGGGGAGCCCTCACTGCTGGTTCTTCTCTCCCACGTTGTTCCTGAACCTTGCTCCATTACTAGTGCGGCTCCCAGCTCCTGGTCTCTCCTCTTCCCACTGCTCCTATCGTTTCAGCTCTCTGCTGGGCTCAGCTTCTCTTTCTCTTTCCATCCTCAGGCTGCAATGAACGTTTTCGTAATAGAACTTTGCACCCTGGTGAGAGTCTATCTGTAGAACAGATTCCTTGAATTGGACTTGTGGGGAATGCTCGATACTTTTTTTAATGCGTAAAGAAGAAGCAAAGGTGATGCACTAAGAAAACCCTTTGCTTTCCCATCACTGTTGAAAGAGCACAGGTTTCTATATTATTCGAAGTTTTGTTAAGAGCATTTGTGGCCATGGGAGGGGTGAGAAGCAGAGAAGAGTCCAGAGAGGAAGAAAAGAAGGAAAATAGAGAAAACAAGGCGAGAGGGAACTGGAAGGTTTTCAGGCAAATGAGGAGAACAGTTGGTAGGGAGGAAAAGATTTAAACTATGCCCAAGCACAGTGACGTTCACTTCCAAAATTAAAATTGTCTGCTGGTTATGGCTGAAAACCCATAATTCTTTTTTAAATCTTATTTTCACCATCATAGTCTTTTCAGGCTGACATAATTACCTTTTGGGGTTTCATCAGCATTGGGCAAAATTACAGCATCTCAATTTCAAAAATGTTTTATTTCCAGAAAGGAATCTAAAGCCTCTTATTTTTTCACACATGGCAGGTGGTTAGCTGTTAACAACTAACTTTTTACCTAAAGAGTGACATAATTAACCCAAGCACGTTACATTCCCATCACTTGATGTTATATCACTAATTTTTTTTTTTTAGAAATCAGGCTTCATTTAATAATAAACTAGCATTTGAAATTATTATTAGCATCATGGCAGATCTACCCAAGGTTACCTTTCACGGAATAGCCGCCTGTTGTTCTCAGTAGGTTTTGCCCTGCAGCAGGTGACAGATGGTCCATGTGAGGATGAACACTGGAGAAAAGAAAAAGGAAAAATATCAAAGCAGATATACTGTGTCTTTTTTGAAAGTAATTTATCTTTTGATTTCATGTTCACATAAGGAGGCAAAAATTTATGGCTATCCTGTGATAAGTGTGGTAAAGTAGCAGGCTCCTGATCTCAGTGATGATGGTGGGCAGGGAATGGCTCATTGTGGCTGTAGAGGAACAGGTGGTCCTTAGATTTTAGACTCAGAAGTCTAATTGTATCAGCTTAGCTGGGGAGATCAGGCCTTGGCAAAGAGAGAAAATGTAACCAAATTCTGAATAGGCTGCTTTATAAACCTGTTGCCAATCGGTTAACTTAAAATGAGAAACATACTTTTGAATGAAAGAATAGTTTTCTCCAGAATGAAGGCTTTAAAAAAAAAAAGAATTTACCAAATGCAAAACTATATGAGCTTGGACTCAGGGCAAAGGGGGTTAACATGATAAAAACAATAGCACCTGCTCACAGAGTACAGTCTCTGTCACAGCTACTCGACTCTAACTTTGTAGTGTGAAACAGCCACGGATAGGGCAGGTAAAGAAATGGGCAAGGCCATTTCCCACTATAACTTCATTCACCAAACAGGCAGCAGGCAGGCTTTGGCTTTGGCTCGGGTCTGCACTACAAGTCATATGCATGATCATATATGAGAGATTTATCACAACTCCCTGAGGTTAGTGTTACGTATTTCATGGGTGAAGAAACTGAGGCTCAGAGAAATTAATCGACTTATTACCTGAAGTGACACAGGTAATAATGCTAATGAATTTTTCAAACCAGGACTTCCTATTTCAAGTCAGATTCTGTTGCATCAAAGTTGGCTACTCTGGAGGTAATTCCATTGAGGCAATAGTAAAGTCTTATTAACTTTTCTTAATTCAAAATATTTGTATCGGTTGAAATTATCATTTTCCCAAGAGAAACACCAACATTTTAATCCTCAAACTCCATTATTTTTCTAAACTCTATGAAGATTTTAATATTTACTCACTGTGATTGAGCTGCACAAAGAAAATAGCTTCTTAAATTCTTTAAATCTGCATTTATTTTTTTCACAACCTCTAACCATGGGTAGGAAGATTTTTTTTTTCAACTGGCCAGTTAAAATATTTCTGCCTCTTCTTGTTTCAACAATCCTTATTCAGTCTTTCCAAAGTTAAACTTCCTATTAGGGCTTTTTTTTTTTTTTTTTTTTAACCTAGCACTGTTCTTAACACATACATGTAGTTAAAATTTTTTGGCTCTCATCCCTCTTTTTCTTTCTTTCTTTCTTTCTTTTTGGCTGCATTGGGTCTTCGTTGCTGTGCGTGGACTTTTTCTAGTTGCGGCAAGTGGGGGTTACTCTTCGTTGCGATGCTCAGGCTTCTCATTGCGGTGGCTTCTCTTGTTGCAGAGCATGGGCTCTAGGCGCGCGGGCTTCAGCAGTTGTGGCTCACGGGCTCCAGCAGTTGTGGCTCACGGGCTCCAGTAGTTGTGGCTCACGGGCTCTAGAACGCAGGCTCAGTAGTTGTGGCACACGGACTTAGTTGCTCCGCAGCATGTGGGATCTTCCCGGACCAGGGATCGAACCCATGTCCCCTGCATTGGCAGGCGGATTCTCAACCACTGCGCCACCAGGGAAGCCCCCATTAGGGCTTTTAAAAATTTGCCTCTTTCACAGAATTTAGTCTTTTAAGGTAAATGTCCAGTCTTTCAGATTTACCCCCTTAGTCCTCTCAAGTTTATATGAGTGTGTGAGGGGGTTTGACCTTGTCCTCATAGAAGCAGGTGAAGGACACATGAAAGGATGGTGGGGAGATTCATTCCTCAGATCCATGAGGTATCACCTGGATCTCTATATTCTCTTTTACAGAATATATGGAGTAGCCTCCACCCCAGATTGGTGACTGCTGACGGGCAGGTGGCTGGACCAGGCTTTGGGGGTGACACGCTGGCACCATTGCTAGGACCCATAAGGACTTTTCACCCAGCCTCAAAGTCCTTACCTATGGTGGCCACTCTGTCTTGATCCCTGGTCTCTGCTACCTGCCAGCAATTTCAACATCTCTTCATCACTTCATTGGAGAAATTCTGGGATCCCAGAACGCCGTGCAGACCATCTATCTAGCTGCCTTACGGCAAGGATATGCATAACCACTCCATGCCGAGCTGGAAGTATCTGAGGGACAGAGGCTCAAAGGCTTCCATTCAGTCTTGCCAGGGAAGCATGACCAGCCTGAATGGACTCAGGCCCCGCATACCCATGTGAATATACCAACTCTTTTTTTTTTTTTTTCAAATTTAGGCAGATAGTAAGAGCCCTTATTCCTCGTCTACTCACCCTCCTCCTCTCTGTTCTCTCCTCTGCCTTCCTCTCCCCACAAACTACCAAGACAAGCAGCAGTTTTTCTCTCCCTCTCTCTCTCTCTGCCCCTGCTTGATAAGGACCACCTGAAAATGGAACTCTGCAGTCCAGTTTTATCAGCCTCACTCATGTTATGCTTCATGAAGAAATAAAAGAATCTAGAAAATCCCCTGTTTTACCAAAGCCAGGCTTTTAAGTCTATTGTCTTCTGTAAACTTCTATCTGTATAGTGTCAGAAGCTGAATATTAATTCACTCTCTTTGATTTCCTCTTCTGGCATTCTTAATCCCTACCTGAGATAGATACACTTCTAAAATTGGCTAGGAAATTGAATGTGGATATCACACACACACACATTTAAAAAATATAAATTCTATTATATACCATTACAGTATTTCACACTATACTGGCATATTTTCATAATATTAAGTTTCCATATTCCTAAAACATTTTTCATTGTTCATACTTTAAGTTGTGTGCTTCCTGAAGACCCAAAGAAATAAATCTGTATTTATTTCCAAATGGAAAGTTGTACTTCAGAGAGAGTAAAACATTTGAAAAATTTATGGATTCTTTTAACAGCAATAATAGAGAACTGCACATTTTCACTTTTTCAGTAGACTGTATTTGTATCCTAGTCCTCATTCCATAGACCCTTGCAAATAAGAGAGACTTTTGCAGATAAGAGGAAGGGTGTGTCTAGAAACTATTATGTGAGACAGCCTGGGCAGCATAGTAAGAAGTTCATTTGCGGCCTTTATTAGAATTCCCACACCTTAGAACCTAGATTAGAATTCAAGCCACTGAATTAACACACGGCACTTCCATAAAACCTAAAAAGCAAAATTTCAAGTCTCTGAGGGACACGAGGTCTTAACTTCTTGTGGTAAGAATGTCTTAACTTTCTAGAGTCAAAACTAAAATAATTTCCTCCTACTCATGGCATCATAACAACCATCTTCTCTGATTCACTCTATCATTTGACTATTTTATAGGGAGAAACTTTACTCTGTACCTTTAATTTTTCAAATTCCTTTTCTGAAAGCATGTTAATTTAACCCATTAATGCTTTATTAAATGAATAAACCAAGTATAATCTCCATGTATAAATGAGGAATCACACACATGTTTTATGGTATATCCATGTGCTACAAAGAACTGGAATTAGAATAGTTTGCTAAGTTTTAGAAGAGTCCACTGCCATTATCACAAATCATTCATCTTCTTACATTGCTTCCACAATTTGTTGGTTCACAACATAAAGAATTATTATAAAGAGTTACTAAGTCTGCTCTTATCTTTCTCTTTCCAAGCGCAATTTCAGTGCTAATGTAGGGAATAGAACTATTACCTTATACGCTAAAAATTTTATAATTTTATTGTGAAGTTTTCTTTGGGGAGTCATGTGACTGTGTTATATTCAAATTTGTGATATGAGGTGTGGTAATGAGGGGTTTGCTCTGGTTATATTTCTAATTAAAGTTTTCTCTATAGCTCCTTTTTTCTGACCCTTTGATCATTTTTGTGATATCTGAGCCTTTCCAACATTCCTACTAATTAGATAAACTCGACAGTCTAATAATGTTTTGAATATTGCTTCATATTTTGCCCAAATATGCTGACTAATCCCTGATTTTATTTTTCCTTTATTACTCTTTTCCTGCTTGCTTTTGATATGCTTTTGTTGGACTGTCCATTAATTTCTACACCAAACTTTATCATAAACTCACATCTCACATCATATGTTTACTCCTGAATTTACATCTTTCACTGTATCTTGAAAATATAACCAACTATTTTTAAATTCTGAAAACAAAAGATACGACATCAATATTACACTTAAGCTATCAATGATTAAGTTATTTTTGGCTTAATTCAAATTATGGTATTTGGAGAATTCATGTTGCAACACAAAATTTTTGAATCTGTGTATGTAGAGTGACATATCAAATACACTGTTTTTAAGACAGTTAAGTGTCTCCTGGTCATGAGATACAAGAAATACACCGTTAGCAAGTGTTACTTGCTTTTGACTAGCTAAACTGCCTTATTAAAGTGCCAAGAAGAACAGTAATTTCTTGGGAGCAAATACAGTTGCGCAGAAAGAAATTCCACTTTCTGAGGAATCCTAAACACTTTTAGACCCTGCTGTTCTTAACAAGATACTGAAACACCTGACCCATCTCTCACTCTATTCCATAGTCCTTTTCAGGAACTAGGACTTATGAGGTGAGATAGCACCTGCCTTTTTCCCACCTTCTTTTTAGAGTTCTTCTGCACTTCCCACAGTAGTGCATCCTTTCTGCCTTGTTAATCACCTCAGACTACTCAAGCAGACAAAGCCCTCATCTTCTTAGTGAACAATGGGTAAGCATTAACTGGAATTACATGAATATTTGTGTTCATTTTTTCTATGAAAGCAAAAATAGAGGCGGTCTTTTCCACCACTAAACTGCCAATGCCTAGCACAGTGTCTGGTTGTGTGACATCTACACACATGTTTGTTACATGCTTCACATAGTGATGCTATTCACATGCAGAAGAGACTCCTCGAATTTTCAAAAGATTCTTTTGATTCATATATACATGTATATGCTCTACGTTCCTCTTCTAATAAAACCAGATGTTTTTATTCTTAACATTCTCAGCATTCTCATTTGTAAAATCTCTCCTACCTTTCTTTCCCTTGATGATATGATTTTATAAGCAGGAAGGAAAGCCTTTTTGCTTTTTCACATCTGCTTGCTGATTCAGACTCATGCCAGTTTCCGTTTTCTCATCAACAAAATGGTGAGCGAACAAGAAACAACCTCTTCCTCACAGTATGGTTATGAGGATTAAATGCAACAATACATACAAAGCGTTGCTCCAGAGTATATTTATTCAAAATGCCTATAGGGCATTCCCAATGCTCAGTAAACATCCGCTGCCTTTTTTCTCCTTCTCGTTTTATTCCAGCTACAAAAGGAAATGCCATCTTTTCTACAACTATCTCATTAAGGTAAAATGAGATTCTCTATTTAAACAAAGCCCTTCCTTACCTAAGAAAGTAACCAAAGTCGCCCAGTTGTGCTAAACACAAACAGCAGTTGTGTAGGTGATGGAGAGCTGAAGTCAGTTCAATAAATCATGAAAGAATACAAAGTTTAACGAAGAAGAGTTTAATTGGAAACTGTAGTACCTCCATCTGCTCTAGCATCTTTTATTGAGTCTCGATTATTATTGCCTGAGGCAGATAAGCTTTAGACTGATCTGAATGAAGTGAGATGTGACATTAATTGTTACATTTGAACTCTTACCAGATTAGAAATTGTGCAGCTACACACATGGCATATAACAACTTCCAGGTCCTCTTTTTCTTTTCTTTTCTTTTTCTCTTTTTTCTGTTTTCAAGAGATTATTCCATCTAGGGTGTTGCTGTGCTATTAAAAAGTAAATCTTGCATAGGATAAAGTGTTCCCTGAGACTTTGTTTCATGTGAGAGAAAGGGATACGGCTCTATCAGACTAGTAATAGCCAGATGCAGTTCGTGTTTACCTTCTCAAATGCAGATTACAGACAGATTACCGTCTTTTGCGCGAAAAGGAAAAAAAAAAACCCTGTCTTTGGAAGAACTGGTCTCCAGGGACAAAAGTAAATTCAGACAAAAGGGAAAATTAACCAACATTTAGAAAGCATGAGGTCAGCTACAAAACTCTATTGGTAGGAATTGTTATTCATATTTAATAGATAAATAGGTTCATGGAGGTTAAGTGGAAGTCACACAGCCAGCAAATGGATGAGCAGAGATTTAAGTTCAGCCGGGTTGGCTGAATGTTTCCCTTTCAAACATGGTTCATTCTACTGCTGCTCCCTGTTTTACGAGCAACAAACTCAGAGGACTGTGGTTAGGATCAAATTGATACTGTAGATGAAATGTGCTTTGAGGGCTGAAGGATGGAGGTGTCCAGTAGGCATATGGACATACCCTGATCCAGTTTCTCCATCAGTAAAATGTAATGTTATGAAAATAACATTTAAGGACGCTTTAGAAAGCTAAAATACTATAGTGTATCTTTATTCTGTTCATGCTTGTTTATAATAAAGAAGCAGAAAGCCACATGCCTAGAGACCATCCTTCCTTCCCTCTTACCTTTCCTCCTCACTGCTCTCCCCCATCTCCTCCTATCACAAATTCTCATGTACGTATACTTGAAGACAGTGAAGTCCTTAAAAGAAATTTCCAAGAAAATAAAAAGAGAAGGTGAAGAGAAGGACATTTAAAGTCTTCGAGGAGGAACGGACCTGTGTTTCATATCTTGGGGCAGTGTTCTCAGAATTCTTTCAGAATTACAATATTATCATTACTTATTTGATTTACAAGCTCCTTAAGCACAGAGGTGGTATCTTAAGGTTCTTTGTATTCCCAGTATCTAGCACAGTAAAGAAAACTTAATAAATATTTATTCTTGATAGGGAATACATGCGTGTGTATGTGCATGCACACACACACACACACACACACACACACACACAGACCCATGCATTGATAGCGAATTCCTTGTCTGTAAGAATTTTGTTGTACCCATCTTGAGATAACTGAGGCAACTATGGTAAGTTTCAAAAAGCATGTTAGAAGCCCTAGATTTTGTAGGAGGAAACCAGAATTATAAATTCTAATGAAGAGACCAACAGGTAGGGAGAAACTAGAAAATTATGGTGTCAGTAAAGGCAAGGAAATATTTTTATTTCAGGAAGAAAATAGTGTCAAACTCTAAAGTGAGCTCAAATAAAATATATAAGGAAAAATGTCCAATATATTAAGCAACAAGGAGGACATCGGTAACCTTCTCAAAAGCAGTAAATTGATTCAGTCTTTGCTCATATGGCTATAGTTTTACTTACTGAAATAAGGTCTAAATTGTCTAAATCATCTCACATCTGATTTAGGTAGAAAACCAAGATGCCATAATGAATGCATTCACCCATTCAACAAACACAAACCGAGCACTCACTAGCTCTGTGCTGGGCACTAGGGATAAAATATAGATAAATATCACGGACTTTCAGGGAACCATTCAATTAATTTATCATTTTCTTTTCAAACTTCTATTTGCATCAAAATAAGTTTGAGGAGCCTTTGGAAAACATATATTCCATTGGGTTTTCCCCATGAAGTGAGTGAATCTGAATCATCTATTATAAGACCAAGGAATCTATATTTTTATAGGCTTCAAAAAATTCTAATGCACATCAGTGTTTTAAACCACTAATACATCATCCCTCTAATAGTCGTAATGTAAAGATAAACTTATGGTTTCTGTTCATATTTCAACAAGATGGAGAAATAAGATGGCCTAAAAAGTCTCAAGCTCAAACATCAGATAGACTATAATACATAGCTGACCTTTCAAGAAAGAGAAAAAGACTTCTGCTTCTGGATAAAATGTATGGGATGAAAAAGACCTTGATCCTAGTGGTAACAACCAGAAAAAACCTAACAAAATTAAAGTCATATTTTCAATGTGACAAAGGAGTCTTGACAAACTGACAGCCTCCATACCTGGAGGTGGGTATACGGTCTAGGTACAGCTGACTAAGGAGAGAGATGCTAAAGATGAAACAATTACGTGGGAACGGGAGAGGTCAGACAAGCCCTGAATGATAGTGTAGACTGAACTGGAGTATAGAAAAGTCCCAAGTACAAGAGCAAATTGCTGAGCCTGACAATTCTCTCCACCAACTCTATCCTCAAAATTCTGCAAAGAGAGCTTCAATGGAGGAAGGACTAGAAACGTAATCCATACATTCTCATGGTGACTGGACTTCTGAGTCCTACAGGTATAGAACCCAAAGATTAACCAACATATCTGAAGCTGCAGCCAACTCACTCCCAGCTCACATATTTATGAGATTTAAAGGGAATGAACTCAATCTAATAAAAGCTGTGACCTAGCCTCAGCTCAGCACCAGAAAGGAATTCAGCTCTCTAAACTACATAACAAACAGTATGACACTTCAATCTCTACTTTTTATGCACAATATCTGGAATGAAATTCTTAAAAAATACAAGCAGGAAATTCAGCCTAAGTAACAAAGAACTGATGGTATGAACAGAAAATAAATAATATGATGATAGACTTAGACCAAAATCATGCTGATATCTATGTTAAATGTAAATAGACAAAATATTCCAAGTATTAGTCACACGTTGTCACACTGGATTAAAAAGTCAAGAACCAACTGAATGATGTTTGCAAGAGACATACTTTAAATTTAAAGATACAAATAGATTAAAAGGAAGAGAAAAGATAAAATAATCATAAGAAAACGGAATATAAAAATATGAATATACAAAGTAGACTTTAAAACAAGAAGTGTTGCCAGAGAAAAATAGCTCATTTTGTAGTGATAAAGGTCAATTTATCGAGAAAAAAAAAATTCTAATGATATATACACCTAATAACACAACTTCAAAATATATGAAGCTATCAATTGAGAGCACAGGGACATAATCTTGCCAGTGGACAGAGCAAGGGTTCCAATGAACTATAAGTTAGAGCTGCTGGTAGGCACTTTAGAATTGTTGTGTCCAGGGACCAGCAGTCAAGGAGTTACTACCATATTGTCCAGGGTAATTAACCATGATCAACAGGACTGAAGTAGAGATGTTTTTGCACAGTGGGGAAAGGGAAGAATACATGTGGAACCCAGGTGATCCACTTGGATGGCAACTGGTACTCTTTTGTCCACTGTAGCAAAAAATGAACATAAGCAGCAACCCTGGCCTGGAAATAATTACCAGAGTTCCAGAGCCCTCTGAAAGGAAGATTTGGGTCACACCACCAGAAAAGCTACTAAGATCCAACAAGGCATTAAGCAGAGGGTGAGGGGAATTTGGAATGGAGAGTGGAAGTGGTAAAAGATGAGAACAGTTTTAGCCCCAATACCAACTGCAACTATTAAAGCTGTAGCTTATCTCACTAATCTGCTAGGTTTCCTCTCAGAAAGATAAGCCCGTAGGAATCATGGAGAAGCTGATCCCTGAACTTGTATGGAGAAGCAGATCTGTGTGATGTAAGGGATAGACTATGACAGTCATAAAAAAAAAGTACCACTCAAATTTCCAACTGTAGTGACTACAACTGACTGACACCCCCAGCTGCTATGCTTTGAATACATCACTGCATCCTGGCCAAGGGCATGCTTCCACTGAGCTGCTCCCAACCAATGACTTACTGCAAAGGGATGCTAAGGCAAGCACACTCCAGTGATCTGGGACTCCTCTGACAGACTATTTTGGCACAAAGACACTATAGTGGCCTTGCCAAAACATTCATAAAACGGCACTGCAATCTAAGGCTTTCTTTCTTCCTTCCTTCTTTCCTTTTCTCCTTCACAGGGGTCAGACGGATCACAATGAGATGCTCGCCCAGCCTCCTCCAGCTCCCTTCTCATTTTTCCTCACAGAGGGAAATCTCCCAATAAAGCTCATGAATGACCAATGCCGTCTTGTCTTCTGTTTCTCAGGTGACTCAGATTAATGCTTAATCTTTAAAATAATGTTTACATAAAATTTTGATATCAGTCATCAGATAAAGAATTGCATACTCAAAAACATTATTTAAAAGACTGAGAAAACCAAACATTGGCAAAGACGTGGATAAATAAAACTCTCAAAATTTGTGGATGGGAAGGCAAAATGGTATAACCAACTAGGGAAAAAAAAAAAAAAAAACTACACCATTTGGCAATTTCTTATAAACTTAAACATACGCTTTACCCATGCCCTAGAAGTTCCTAGGCACGTCCAAGAAAAATTAAAACATATGCCCATGAAATGACTTGTACATAAATTTACATAGCAGTTTTATTCATATCGGCCAAAACTGGAAAGAGCCCAAATACCATCTAAAGGATAATGAAAAAAACAAATTATGCTATATTCATAGTTCTCAGCATTAAAAAACAAAACAAAAACTCAACAGCATGAATGAAACTCTCATATTGTTTTGAGTGAAAGAAGTCAGACACAAAAGAGTACTCGCTGTTTCATTTCATTTTTATAATGTTCAAGGACAGAAAAAATAATCTATGGTCATAGAAATCATAACAGTGATTTTCTCTGGGGAAGGGGTGAGGATTTATTGGAAAGCAACAAGGCAAAACTTTCTGGGAAGATAAAAATATTTTATATTTTGATCAGGAGATCAGAGTCTAGATTACATGAATATATAAATTTATCAAAAATTTTCAAATTTATTTTCTATCCTTACACCAATACTGCACTACCTTGATAATTGTAGTTTTGTGTTAAATACTGCTGTGTGGCAATATAAGTCCTTCAAACTATTTTCTTCTTTTTCAAGATCATGTTGGCTCTTGGCTATTTTATGTTCTTTGTAACAGCATGCAAATTTCAGAAAAAACTGTTGGGATTTTGGTCAATATTGCTTTGAATTTACAGATTAGTTTAGGGGAAATTGACATCTTAACAATGTTGAGTCTTCTGGTCCATAAACACTTTATATTGTTCCATTTACTATGGTCTTTAAAATTTTTTTCTAAAATGTGTTTGTATGTTCAGAGAAAAGGTGTAGTACATCTTTTATTGTACTTGTTTTTAGGTATTTAATATTTCATACTATTTTAAATATTGTTCCTAGTATACAGAAATACAATTTTTATATTTAACTTTTTATTCAGGAAAACTGCCAAATTCACTTATTAATTCTAATGTTCTTAGTGAATTCGTTTGGAATTTTCTATATACACACACCATGTCATTTGCAGATAATAGCTGTTTTAACTGATATTTTCAATATTCATGAAATATTAATATTATATAGATACGTGAATAATAAAGTTCATTTTGCACTATTGTACAGATTAGGACCACCAGTATAATGAAGTGATAATATTCCTGTCTCATTTCATACTTTAAGAAGCAAAGCATTCAATATTTTACTGTTAAGTACTCTATTAAATCTATTAAGTATTCTATTTAAATGTTTATAGATATTCTTTTCAGATTGAGAAAGTTCCCTTCCATTTCTGGCTTACTGAAATTTTCTTCCATGAATATCTGTTTAATTTTATCAAACCTTTTTGGTTTTCTAATGAGATAATCAGGGCTTTTCTCCTTGATTAGGTTAATTTGGTCAATGCAGTGATTGAGGTTTTCAAATGTTAAATCAACATTGCTACCTCAGAATAAACCACACTTGTCACACATGTTAACATAGTTTATGTATTACTGAATTCAATTTTCTCTTTTTTTTAAATTGTGGCCAAAAAAGCCCCACATAACATGAGATCTATTCTGTTCTGAAAGATTTAGTTGTACAGTGCAGTATTGCTAACTGTAAGCGCAATATTATATAGCAGATCTCCAGAACTTTTAAATCTTGCACGACTGGAACTCAAAGCCCACTGAACAGCAGCTCTCCATTTCCTCCTCCCCCACATCCCTGGCAACCACCATTCTACTGTCTGCTTCTATTAAGATGCTTTAGAGAACATCAAATAAGTGGAATCATACAGTAGTTGTCCTTGTGTTACTGACTTATTTCACTTAGCATAATGTCCTCAAGGTTCATCAATATTATGACGTGACAGAATTTATTTCTTTTTTATGGCTAAAAAATATTCCATTATATGTATATACCACATTTTCTTTATTTATTCAGGTATCAATGAACATTTAGGTCATTTCCACCTCTCAGCTATTGTGAGTAATGAGGCAATGAACATGGAAGCACAAATATCTTCAAAATCCTGATTTCAATTATTTTGGATAAATACCCAGAAGTGGGATACCTGGACCATGTAATAGTTCCACTTCTAGAACTTTGTCTTTTGATACAGTCTTTGTTTTAAAAACTATTTTGTCTGATATAAAATAGCTACCCCAGCTTTCTTTTGATTTCCATTTATATGGAACATCTTTTTCCATCCCTTCATCTTCACTCTGTGTGTGTCCTTACACATGAAGTGAGTCTCTGGTAGGCAGTACATAGATGGGTCTTGTTTTATCATCCATTCAGCCATTCTGTCTTTTGATTGGACAATTTATTTCATTTACATTTAAAGTAATTATTGATAGGTATGTACTTATTGCCATTTTGTTGTTCTTTGGCTGTTTAGTAGTTCCTCTCTGTTCCTTTCTTCTTCTCTTGCTCTCTTCAATTGTGGTTTGATGTCTTTCTTTAGGGTTATGCTTAGATTCCTTTCTCATTACCTTTTTTTTTTAATAGATCTTTACTGGAGTATAATTGCCTCACAATACTGTGTTAGTTTCTGTTGCACAACAAAGCGAATCAGCCATATGCATACACATGTTTCCACATCCCCTCCATCTTGAGCTTCCCTCCCATCCTCCCTATCCCACCCTTCTAGGTGATCACAAAGCACTAAGCCTCTCTCCCTGTGCTATGCTGCTGCTTCCCACCAGCTAACTATTTTACATTCGGTAGTGTATATATGTCAATGCTACTCTCACTACACCCTAGCTTCCCCCTCCCACCCCATGTTCTCAAGTCCATTCTCTATGTCTACATCTTTATTCCATTCCTGCCCTGAAATTAGGTTTTCAGTACCATTTTTTGTTTTTTTAAGATTCCGTATATATGTGTTAGCATACGGTATTTGTTTTTCTCTTTCTGACTTACTTCACTCTGTATGACAGACTCTAGGTCCATCCACCTCACCACAAATAACTCAATTTCGTTTATTTTTATGGCTGAGTAATATTCCATTGTATATATGTGTCACATCTTCTTTATCCATTCATCTATCGATGGACACTTAGGTTGCTTCCATGTCCTGGCTTTTGTAAATAGTGCTGCAATGAACATTGTGGTATATGTCTCTTTTTGAATTACGGTTTTCTCAGGGTATATGCCCAGTAGTGGGATTGCTGGGTCATATGGTAGTTCTATTTTTAGTTTTTTAAGGAACCTCCATACTGTTTTCCATAGTGGTTGTATCAATTTACATTCCCACCAACAGTGCAGGAGAGTTCCCTTTGCACCACACCCTTTCCAGCATTTATTGTTTCTAGATTTTTTGATAATGGCCATTCTGACTGGCGTGAGGTGATACTTCATTGTAGTTTTGATTTGCATTTCCCTAACAATTAGTGACATTGAGCGTCTTTTCATGTGCCTCTTGTCCATCTGTATGTCTTCCTTGGTGAAATGTCTATTTAGGTCGTCTGCCCATTTTTTAACTGGATTGTTGTTTTTTTTGATATTGAGCTCCATGAGCTGTTTGTATATTTTGGAGATTAATCCTTTGTCAGTTGTTTCATTTGCAAATACTTTCTCCCATTCTGAGGGTTGTCTTTTTATCTTGTTTATGGTTTCCTTTGCTGTGAGAAAGCTTTTAAGTTTAATTAAGTCCCATTTGTTTATTTCTGATTTATTTCCATTTCTCTAGGAGGTGAATCAAAAAAGATCTTGCTGTGGTTTATGTCAAAGAGTGTTTTTCCTATGTTTTCCTCTAAGAGTTTTATACTGTCCGGTCTTACATTTAGGTCTTTAATCCATTTGGAGTTTATTTTTGTGTATGGTGTTAGGTAGTGTTCTAATTTCATTCTTTTACATGTAGCTGTCCAGTTTGCCCAGCACCACTTATTGAAGAGGCTGTCTTTTCTCCATTGTATACTCTTGCCTCCTTTGTCGTAAATTAGGTGCCCATATGTGCGTGGGTTTACCTCTGGGCATTCTACCCTGTTCCATTATATCTTCTGTGTATCTACAATAGGTTTTTGCTTTGTGGTTACCATGAGCTTTACATAAAACAACACATATGTATAATAGCCTATTTTAAGTTGATAACAACATAAGTTTGAACACATTCTAAAATTCTGTTTTTATTCCCACCACCCTCCCCAGGTTTTATGGGGTTTTTTTCTTTTTTTAAAAAAGATGGGAAATTTATTTTATTTCATTTATTTTTTTATTTTTTTAATTTTTAAATTTAATTTTATTTTTTTATACAGCAGGTTCTTATTAGTCATCAATTTAATACACATCAGTGTATACATGTCAATCCCAATTGCCCAATTCAGCACACCACCATCCCTAGCCCACCGTGGTTTTTCCCCCTTGGTGCCCATACGTTTGTTCTCTACATCTGTGTCTCAACTTCTGCCCTGCAAACCGGTTCATCTGTACCATTTTTCTAGGTTTCACATACAAGCATTAATATACGATATTTGTTTTTCTCTTTCTGACTTACTTCACTCTGTATAACAGTCTCTAGATCCATCTACATCTCAACAAATGACTCAATTTCGTTCCTTTTTATGGCTGAGGAATATTCCATTGTATATATGTACAACATCTTCTTTATCCATTCATCTGCTGATGGGCATTTAGGTTGCTTCCATGTCTTGGCTATTGTAAATAGTGCTGCAATGAACATTGGGGTGCATCTGTCTTTTTGAATTATGGTTTTCTCTGGGTATATGTCCAGTAGTGGCATTGCTGGGTCATATGGTAATTCTATTTCTAGTTTTTTTAAGGAAACTCCATAGTGTTCTCCATAGTGGCTGTATCAACTTACATCCCCACCAACAGTGCAAGAGGGTTCCCTTTTCTCCACACCCTCTCCAGCATTTGTTGTTTGTAGATTTCTGATGATGCCCATTCTAACTGGTGTGAGGTGATACCTCACTGTACTTTTGATTTGCATTTCTCTAATAATTAGTGATGTTGAGCAGCTTTTTATGTGCTTCTTGGCCATCTGTATGTCTTCTTTGGAGAAATGTCTGTTTAGGTCTTCTGCCCATTTTTGGATTAGGTTGTTTGTTTCTTTAATATTGAGCTGCATGTGCTGTTTATATATTCTGGACATTAATCCTTTGTCCGTTGATTCGTTTGCAAATATTTTCTCCCATTCTGAGGGTTGTCTTTTCGTCTTGTTTATGGTTTCCTTTGCTGTGCAAAAGCTCTGAAGTTTCATTAGGTCCCATTTGTTTATTTTTGTTTTTATTTCCATTACTCTACGAGGTGGATCAAAAAAGATCTTGCTGTGATTTATGTCAAAGAGTGTTCTTCCTATGTTTTCCTCTAAGAGTTTTATAGTGTCCAGTCTTACATTTAGGTCTCTAATCCATTTTGAGTTTAATTTTGTGTATGGTGTTAGGGAGTGTTTTAATTTCATTCTTTTACATGTAGCTGTCCAGTTTTCCCAGCACCAATTATTGAAGAGACTGTCTTTCCTCCATTGTATATCCTTGCCTCCTTTATCATAGATTAGTTGACCATAGGTGTGTGGGTTTATCTCTGGGCTTTCTATCTTGTTCCATTGATCTATCTTTCTGTTTTTGTGCCAGTACAATATTGTCTTCATTACTGTAGCTTTGTAGTATAGTCTGAAGTCAGGGAGTCTGATTCCTCCAGCTCCGTTTTTTTCCCTCAAGACTGCTTTGGCTATTCGGGGTCTTTTGTGTCTCCATACAAGTTTTAAGATTTTTTGTTCTAGTTCTGTAAAAAATGCCATTGGTAATTTGATAAGGATTGCACTGAATCTGTAGATTGCTTTGGGTAGTATAGTCATTTTCACAATATTGATTCTTCCAATCCAAGAACGTGGTATATCTCTCCATCTGCTGGTATCATCTTTAATTTCTTTCATCAGTGTCTTACAGTTTTCTGCATACAGGTCTTTTGTCTCCCTAGGTAGGTTTATTCCTAGGTATTTTATTCTTTTTGTTGCAATGGTAAATGGGAGTGTTTCCTTAATTTATCTTCCAGATTTTTCATCATTAGTGTATAGGAATGCAAGAGATTTCTGTGCATTACTTTTGTATCTTGCAACTTTACCAAATTCATTGATTAGCTCTAGTAGTTTACTGGTGGCATCTTTAGGGTTCTCTATATATAGTATCATGTCATCTGCAAACAGTGACAGTTTTACTTCTTTTCCAATTTGTATTCCTTTTATTTCTTTTTCTTCTCTGATTGCCGTGGCTAGGACTTCCAAAACTATGTTGAATAATAGTTGTGAGAGTGGACATCCTTGTCTTGTTCCTCATCTTAGAGGAAGTGCTTTCAGTTTTTCACCACTGAGAATGATGTTTGCTGTGGGTCTGTCATATAGGGCCTTTATTATGTTGAGGTAGGTTCCCTCTATGCCCACTTTCTGGAGAGTTTTTATCATACACGGGTGTTGAATTTTGTCAAAAGCTTTTTCTGCATCTATTGAGATGATCATATGGTTTTTATTCTTCAATTTGTTAATATGGTGTATCACATTGATTGATTTGCGTATATTGAAGAATCCTTGCACCCTGAGATAAATCCCACTTGATCGTGGTGTATGATTCTTTTAATGTGTTGTTGGAGTCTGTTTGCTAGTATTTTGTTGAGGATTTTTGCATCTACATTCGTAAGTGATATTGGTCTGTAATTTTCTTTTTTTGTAGTATCTTTGTATGGTTTTGGTATCAGGGTGATGGCGACCTCATAGAATGAGTTTGGGAGTGTTTTTCCTCTGCAATTTTTTGGAAGAGTTTGAGAAGGATGGGTGTTAGCTCTTCTCTAAATGTCTGATAGAATTCACCTGTGAAGCCATCTGGTCCTGGACTTTTGTTTGTTGGAAGATATTTAATCACAGTTTCAATTTCATTACTTGTGATTCGTCTGTTCATATTTTCTATTTCTTCCTGGTTCAGTCTTGGAAGGTTATACCTTTCTAACAATTTGTCCATTTCTTCCAGGTTGTCCATTTTATTGGCATAGAGTTGCTTGCAGTAGTCTCTTAGGATGCTTTGTATTTCTGCAGTGTCCGTTTTAACTTCTCCTTTTTCATTTCTAATTTTATTGATTTGAGTCCTCTCCCTCTTTTTCTTGATGAGTCTGGCTAATGGTTTATCAATTTTGGTTATCTTCTCAAAGAACCAGCTTTTAGTTTTATGGATGTTTGCTATTGTTTTCTTTGTTTCTATTTCATTTATTTCTGCTCTGATCTTTATGATTTCTTTCCTTCTGCTAACTTTGGGTTTTGTTTGTTCTTCTTTCTGTAGTTCTTTTAGGTGTAAGGTTAGATTTTTTATTTGAGATATTTCTTGTTTCTTGAGGTAGGCTTGTATAGCTACAAACTTCCCTCTTAGAACTGCTTTTGCTGCATCCCGTAGGTTTTGGATCGTCGTGTTTTCATTGTCATTTGTCTCTAGGCATTTTTTGATTTCCTCTTTGATTTCTTCAGTCATCTCTTGGTTATTTAGTAACGTACTGTTTAGCCTCCATGTCTTTGTGTTTTTTACGTTTTTTTCCCTGTAATTCATTTCTAATCTCATAGCATTGTGGTCAGAAAAGATGCTTGATATGATATCAATCCTCTTAAACTTACTGAGGCTTGATTTGTGATCCAAGATGTGATCAATCCTAGAGAATGTTCCATGCACACTTGAGAAGAAAGTGTAATCTGCTGTTTTTGGATGGAATGTCCTATAAATATCAATTAAATCTATCTGGTCTATTGTGTCATTTAAAGCTTGTGTTTCCATATTTATTTTCATTTTGGATGATCTGTCCATTGGTGTAAGTGAGGTGTTAAAGTCCCCCACTATTATTGTGCTACTGTCGATTTCCTCTTCTATAGCTGTTAGCAGTTGTCTTATGTATTGAGGTACTCCTATGTTGGGTGCATATATATTTATACTGGTTATATCTTCTTCTTGGATTGATCCCTTGATCATTATGTACTGTCCTTCCTTGTCTCTTGTAACATTCTTTATTTTAAAGTCTATTTTATCTGATATGAGTATAGTTACTCCAGCTTTCTTTTGATTTCCATTTGCGTGCAATATCTTTTTCCATCCCCTCACTTTCAGTCTGTATGTGTCCCTAGGTCTGAAGTGGGTCTCTTGTAGACAGCATATATATGGGTCTTGTTTTTCTATCCATTCAGCGAGCCTGTGTCTTTTGGTTGGAGCATTTAATCCATTCATGTTTAAGGTAAATATCAATATGTATGTTCCTATGACCATTTTCTTAATTGTTTTGGGTTTGTTTTTGTAGGTCCTTTTCTTCTCTTGTGTTTCCCACTTAGAGAAGTTCCTTTAGCATTTGTTGTAGAGCTGGTTTGGTGGTGCTGAATTCTCTTAGCTTTTGCTTGTCTGTAAAGCTTTTGATTTCTCCATCGAATCTGAATGAGATCCTTGATGGGTAGAGTAATCTTGGTTGTAGGTTCTTCCCTTTCATCACTTTAAGTATATCATGCCACTCCCTTCTGGCTTGCAGAGTTTCTGCTGAGAAATCAGCTGTTAACCTTACAGGAGTTCCCTTGTATATTATTTGTCGTTTTTCCCTTGCTGCTTTCAATAATTTTTCTTTGTCTTTAATTTCTGCCACTTTGATTACTATGTGTCTTGGTGTGTTTCTCCTTGGGTTTATCCTGGATGGGACTCTGTGCGCTTCCTGGACTTGGGTGGCTATTTCCTTTCCCATGTTAGGGAAGTTTTCGACTATAATCTCTTCAAATATTTTCTCTGGTCCTTTCTCTCTCTCTTCTACTTCTGGGACCCCTATAATGCGAATGTTGTTGCGTTTAATGATGTCCCAGAGGTCTCTTAGGCTGCCTTCATTTCTTTTCATTCTTTTTTCTTTATTCTGTTCCACAGCAGTGAATTCCACCATCTGTCTTCCAGGTCACTTATGCGTTCTTCTGCCTCAGTTATTCTGCTATTGATTCCTTCTAGTGTAGTTTTCATTTCAGTTTTTGTATTGTCCATCTCTGTTTGTTCTTTAATTCCTGTAGGTCTTTGTTGAACATTTCTTGCATCTTCTTGATCTTTGTCTCCATTCTTTTTCCCGAGGTCCTGGATCATCTTCACTATCATTATTCTGAATTCTTTTTCTGGAAGGTTGCCTATCTCCACTTCATTTAGTTGTTTTTCTGGTGTTTTATCTTGTTCCTTCATCTGGTACATAGCCCTCTGCCTTTTCATCTTGTCTACCTTTCTGGGAATGTGATTTTTGTTCCACAGGCTGCAGGATTGTAGTTCTTCTTGCTTCTGCTATCTGCCTTCTGGTGGATGAGGCTATCTAAGAGGCGGGTGTAAGTTTCCTGATGGGAGGGACTGGTGGTGGGTAGAGCTGAATGTTGCTCTGGTGGGCAGAGCTCAGTAAAAGTTTAATCCACTTGACTGTTGATGGGTGGGGCTGGGTTCCCTCCCTGTTGCTTGTTTGACCTGAGGCAACCCAACACTGGAGCCTACCTGGGCTCTTAGGTGGGGCTAATGTCAGACTCTGGGAGGGCTCATGCCAAGGAGTACTTCCCAGAACTTCTGCTGCCAGTGTCCTTGTCCCCATGGTGAAACAGAGCCAGCCCCCGCCTCTGCAGAAGACCTTCCAACACTAGCAGATAGGTCTGGTTCAGTCTCCCCCAGGGTCACTGCTCCTTCCCCTGGGTCCCGATGCGTACACTATTTTGTGTGCGCCCTCCAAGAGTGGAGTCTCTTTTTCCCCCAGTCCTGTGGAAGTCCTGCAATCAATTCCCACTAGGCTTCAAAGTCTGATTCTCTAGGAATTCGTCCTCCCGTTGTCAGACCCCCTGGTTGGGAAGCCTAACGTGGGGCTCAGAACCTTCACTCCAGTGGGTGGACCTCTGTGGTATAAGTGTTCTCCAGTCTGTGAGTCACCCACCCAGCAGTTATGGGGTTTGATTTTACTGTGATTGTGCCCCTCCTACCATCTCATTGTGGCTTCTCCTTTGTCTTTGGATGTGGGGTATCCTTTTTGGTGAGTTCCAGTGTCTTCCTGTCGATGATTATGCAGCAGCTAGTTGTGGTTCTGGTGTTCTCGCAAGAGGGAGTGAGAGTACATCCTTCTACTCTGCCATCTTGGTTCCTCCTCAGGTTTTATGTTTTTGATGTCACATTTTACATCTCTTTATCTCATGTATCCCTTAACTAATTATTGTAATTATAATTATTTTTACTACTTTTGTCTTTTAACCTTCATACTAGCGTTGTAAGTGATTAATCTACCTTTACTATATATTTATTTTTACCAGTGAGCTTTACACTTTCATGTGTTTTATTACTAATTAGTGCCCTTTCTTTTCAGCTGAAAGTGGTTCCTTTATTCTTCAGCTATGTGGCTTCTGTTTGGTATTTTCTTATATTTTCTATCTTTTTGTTGAAGTTCTCGCTGCATTTATCCAGTCTTCTCCCAAGTTTGGTGAACATCTTTATAAACATTAGTTTGAACTGTTTATTAGGTAAATAATACTTATTCCCATTTCATTAAGGTTTTTCCCGAGGTTTTATCTTGTTCTTTCATTTGGAACATATTCCTCTACTTCCTCATTTTGCTTGACTCTTCTTTGTTTCTTTCTATGTATTAGGTGAAACACCTACCTCTTGCAGAGTTGACGTGTGGCCTCATATAGAGAATAAACCATATTGTTCAACTTTGTCTCGGTTCTTGGTTGTGTCTCAAACCTTTGTGATTATCCAAGCAGCCCACTTTATTTTTATTAGCTCCTAGTTGTTGAAGACGTGCCAAGACCTGTTAGTGCTCCAAAGAAAGGGATCTCAGTCAGCACCTAGTTTCAGGGTGATTGGAAACCAGACCCTCAGGCAACAGCTTGTAAAGTATGCAAACATATACAGGCCCATGGTACCACAGCCATAAACCCCACTGGTCTCCAGACCAGACAATCTGGAAGTGTCCCTTGGGCAACAGTTGCAAAACTCAGGGCTCCAGAAGAGTGGATAAGCTCCTTTCTGGGAGGTATTAGCAAGCTGCCACAAGGCAGAGACAGAACACAAAGATGGAGTCCCCAGCCTACATTCCCTGGGAGGACCTCCATAGGCCTTTAGGTGTGTGGCAAACCTGAAGATTAGGGGTACCTGATGTGGGGTGTGAACACTGCGCTCTTTAGGGAGATACTCCAAATTTGTGAGTCCCCTCCCAATTGTGGGTTGCCGCACCAGGGTTTAAGGTGAGATTGTGTCTTTGCCACTCCTACTTGCCTCAATGTGACCCTTTTCTTTGACGTGAAGGAGCTGTTTAGATAGTTTTTAGGTCTTTTTCAGAGGGATTTGTTCTATATGTAGCTGTAGATTCAATGTGTCTATGGGAGGAGGGAAGTTCACGATCTTCCTATGTCACCATCTTGAACTGTCTTCCTTAGTTTCTTCACTTTTTCCTATTGTCTTTCTGCCTTATATTTCATTTATTTTTACTTTAATGTTAATATTTTCTTCCTTTTTAAAATTTTATCTTAGCTTGTTCTTCTCTTTCTAGTTCTTTGAGGTGTAAAGTTATTTTGTTTATAATTGACCTTTCTTCTTTTTCATACAGGCATGTATCACTATAAACTTCCCTCTTAGTTCTGCTTTTGCTGCATCCCTTTAGTTTTAGTATGTTATGTTTTCATTTTCATTTGTCTAGAGATATTTTCTAATTTCCCTTTTGATTTCTTCTTTGATTCATTGGTTGTTCAAGACTGTGTTGTTTCAAATGAACCTATCTATGAAACAGAAACAAAATCATAGACATAGAGTACAGACTGGTGGCTGTCAACAGGGAGGGGGATGGGAGAGGGATGGCATGGGAGGTTGGGGTTAGCAGATGTAAGCTTTTATATATAGAATGGATAAACAACAAGGTCCTACTGTATAGCACAGAGAACTATATTCAATATCCTATGATAAACCACAATGGAAAAGAATTTTTAAAAAAGAATGTGTATATATGTGTATATATACATATATATATAACTGTATCACTTTGTTATACAGCAGGAATTAACAAAACATTGTAAATCAACTATACGTCAATTAAAAAATATTGAAAAAAGACTGTGTTATTTAATTTCATATAATTTTAAATTTTCCTTCTGCCATTAATTTCTAATTTTATTCCATTTTGGTCAGAAATTATACTTTGTATGATTTCCATCTTAAATCTGTTTAGTCTTCTTTATGACTCAACATGTGATCTATCCTGGAGAAAGTTCCATGTGCAGTTGAAGGGAATGGGTATTCTGATGCTGTTGGAATGTTTTATACGTGTCTTTCAGGTCTATTTGGTCTAGAGTGTTGTTCAAGTCCTCTGTGTTTTTACTGATTTTCTGTCTGGATGTCCTACCTATTTTTAAAGTGAGATATTGAAATCCCCACTATTATTGTGTTGCTGTCTATTTTTCTCTTCAGTTTAGCCAACGTTTACTTTATATATTTGTGTTCTCTGATGTTGAGTACATATACTTTTTTTTTTTAAATGGTTGATTCTACATTATGTGAATTTTGACTCACATTTTTTTAAAATTTTTTTTTAATGCTATTCTTGTCTGCTTACATTCTTTTTATGTATGTATGTATGTATGTATGTGTGTATGGCTTTGTTGGGTCTTCGTTTCTGTGCGAGGGCTTTCTCTAGTTGTGGCAAGCGGGGGCCACTCTTCATCGCAGTGCGGGGGCCACTCTTCATCGCGGTGCGTGGGCCTCGCATTATCGTGGCCTCTCTTGGGGCAGAGCACAGGCTCCAGACGCGCAGGCTCAGCAATTGTGGCTCACGGGCCAAGTTGCTCCGCGGCATGTGGGATCTTCCCAGACCAGGGCTCGAACCCGCGTCCCCTGCATTGGCAGGCAGATTCTCAACCACTGCGCCACCAGGGAAGCCCAAGTACATATACTTTTATAATTGCTATATCTTCCTGGTGAATTGATTTTTTTATTATTATGTAATGTACTTCCTTTGTCTCTTTTGACAGTGTTTCAAGACCTTATATTAAGTCTATTTTGTCTGATATAAGTATATCCATCTCAGCTGTCTTTTAGTTACCACATGCATGGAAAATCCATCCTTTTACTTGCAGCCTATGTGTGTTCATAAGTCTAAAGTGAGCCTCTTGTAGACAGTATATAGTTGAATCTTGTTGTTTTTTTTTAATCCATTTAGCCATTCCATGTCTTTTGATTGGGGCGTTTACTCCATTCATGTTTAAAGTAGTTACTGATAGGTGAAAACTCATTGCCACTTTGTCAATTTCTTTCTATCTTGTAACATTTTTGGTCCCTCTTTACTTCTCTTGCTGCCTTCCTTTGTATTTCATTGATTTTTTTCCTAGTGACATGTTTTGATTCCTTTTTCAATTTCTTTTATATCTTATATAGATATTTTATATGTGGTTACCATAAGGGTTACATAAAACACCTTATAGTTATAATGATCTATTTTAGGCTAATAACTTAACTTCAAATGCATACAGAAATTCTACACTTTCACTTCTCTCTCCCACACTTTGGGAGAGAGAATATATTGATATATTGATATACTGACATATCTACTCATTTAGATATACAATATAAAATATTGTATATATCAATATATCTGCTCATTTAGATATACAATATAAAATATGTAATTTATGAAATGAATAACAAAGTATTGCATATTTTATAGCTAAAGTTACTTTTTTATATTTTTTGTTTTCTAACTTCCATACTATATTTAAAAGTGATTTACACACCATCATTACAGTATTACAGTATTCTGTATTTGTCTATATATTTACCTTTACCAGAAAGCCTCAGACTTTCATATGATTAGCATTGCTGTTTAGTGTCCTTTTGTTTCAACCTGAAGGACTTCTTCAGCAATTTTTTAAGTCAGGTCTACTGCTGATGAACTCTCAGCTTTTGTTTATCTAGGGAAGTCTTTATTTATACTTAATTTTTAAAAGACACTTTTGCTGGCTATAGTATTCTTGATTGGTAGGTTTTTTTTTCATCCCTTTGAATATGGTATCCCACTGCCTTATGACCTGCAAGATTTCTGCTGAAAAATCCACTGATTGGATATATCATCCCACTCCCTTTTGGCCTGCAAAGTTTCTGCTGAGAAATTTTCTTCTAAGAGCTACCTTGTATATGATGAGTAGCTTTTCCCTTGCTGCTTTCAAAATTGTCTTTAATTTTTGACACTTTGATTATAAGGTGTTTCACTGTGGATTTCTTTGAGTTCATACTAGTTGGGTTCTGCTGGGCTTCTTGAATCTGTATGTCCATCTTCTTCCTCAGATTTGAGAAGTTTTTGCCCATTATTTCTTTAAATAAGCCTTCTGCCCCTTTCTCTCTCTCTCTTCTCTTTCTGAATCTCCCATAATTCACATATTGGTCCATTTGGTGGTGCCTCATATGTCTCTTGGGCTTTCTTCACTCATTTTCACTTTCTTTTTCTTCCTCTGACTAGATAATTTCAAATGACCTATTTTCAAGTTTGCTGATTCTTTCCACTTCATGATAAGTCTGCTGTAGAACTCCTCTAGTACATTTCTCAGCTCAGTTATTGTATTCTTCAGCTCCAAAATTTCTGTTTGGTTCTTTTTTATATTTCCATCTCATTGTTGATATTCTCATTTTGTTCATGCACTGTTTTCTTGAGTTAGTAGAGCAACTTTATTAAGAATATTTTGAATCCTTTGTCAGGTAACTCATTTACCTCCATTTCATTAGGGTTGGTTTCTGGAGATATATTTTGTTTCTTTAATTGGGCCATGTTTCCCTGTTTGTTTATGTGTCTTGTAGCTTTATGTTAACATCCACACATTTGAAAAACAGCCTTCTCTTTGTCTTTATAGACTGGCTTTGTGCAGGGAGAGACCCTCACCAGTCTATCCACCTACAGATTGTGGGGGACTCTGAACCATTTGGGGAAGCAATTTCTCTGGGCCTGTGCATAAAATTTCTCAATTAGAGAGGTTTGCCAGTTTCTTTTTCAGGAGCTTGTAATCTCTTGCTCCCTCTGGTATCTGTCTGTGGCACTGCAAGTTCTCTGGCTCATCAGCAGCAAGATAAAGCCACCAGACATCCAAAGTATGCCAACTCCTTATCAGCACCCTGAGTCCGAAAAGACAGATACCAGTCCCTTGAGGTATCTCTGAAAAGCTGGACTGCCAGAAACACACTGCACTCTTCTTCTTCCCTCTGAGAAAGAATCCTCAGGTTGTATGCTTTTTCCCCACTGAACCAACCCTTCAGTCAACCCTAGCATTCAAACTATCCTGGTCCTCTTAACTCTCTAAGTGAGGTAAGACAGAAACCAGTCCTTTGTGCAGCCCTCCAAAATGCTGGAACATTGGTACACATGTTCCATGATCCTCTTTCCCCCAAAGTAGAAGTGGTGAGCCACAGCATTCCCTGCTAACATTGAGCTGTGCTGGCCTGGAGGAGAGGTTGATATGGGTAAAGTGAAATTGTTCTTATCTGTTTCAATGCAGCAGTTCTCAGCTTCGAGCTCACCTGGGCTTCTCCAACTTCTTAACTGGATTCTGGAAATCTCATAAAGGTATTCTGGTTTGTATATCATTGTTAAATCAGTATTTCTATGGGGGAATGACAGCATAGACCTATTCTTCCATCTTGCTGATATCTGCTCATATTTTGTTTTGTATATTCAAGAATGAGGGTAAAATTCAGACATTTTAAAAGTCAAAGTCTGAGAAAATTCAGAATCCCACTCACATTCTCACAATGAGCCACTAAATTTTCATAAGAAATAATTCGAATAAAGGAAAAAATGGTTTGAAAGAAACCAAGATGAGCAAATAAATTGCCAAATTTTATGGTCAATTTGAACAAACACTGATTCTAAAAAATAACAAAAATTTATGTGATATAAAAACTAGATAAGAATGGTGGAAATAGTATTACATAAAATGGGAGAGGGTAATAGGAATTTCCTGAGCTGTGTGTATTGTACTGCTAAAGAATAGAAATATTGATTAAATCAGGCTGCCAATTTAGATATGCGTAGGCTTATAAATGATTTAAATATCTTTCTCAAGTCATAATTCCAATTAAAAAAAACATATCTATTTATTCCTCTTCTGCCCACCCTCAGTTCTGGAGTTTAAGAAAGTAGTAAGTCACCAACTATTATTCTATATCTGTTGTAACAGGCAGGTTTTTAAACATGTTTCAATGATTATCTCCCTCTTCAGAGAGCTCTGAGCACCTCACTTATCCTTTCCACCAGAAGCTGAATGTTTCCTACTCATCCATCCTCACCTCTCCTTTTTAAGCTTGATTCAATATTTAGTCTCTTTATTTATAACCAAAGTAGCAAAGCATAATCAGTGATATGTATCTGAATTACCTGGAGAAAGATTTACAAAATATATTTATACTGGATACTACATCCACATTCCCAGATGTACCTACGCAACAGGACCGAGATGAGTCCCAGGCAGGAATATTCTTTAAAAGCTTCTCTCTACCAAAGTTACTCTGATGCACAGCCCGTGATCATCAAATGAGATCCATTTGCATTTTCTAGAACACCATGCAGCAAGATATCATTTATAACAACACTCTATCGTGCACTGAATCTACCCTGAAAAGTAACTTTCTGCAGTAAAATCTGAATAGAAAATTATTAACCTATAAGTTGGTATCTTGCAAGATTCCTTTTTGAAAAAATTCTGCAGCAATATATGCTCATTATAGGATACTGAAAAAATGAAAAAAATATATATTTCTTTATTTTTTCACTTTTTATTCTAATATGTATGTATGTGCATGTGTGTGTACACCTTTTGCTTAAATAATTAAATCTTGCTTTATATATCAGTTTGTTCTTGTCTTTCTTCATGTACTATTATATTGTGGGCATTCTCCAAAGTCTTTATAAAAATCTACCAACACTTGAATTTTTGTTTTATATTTCATCATAAAGACATACTATGATTTATCTACCCAGTCTGCATTGTTGAACATTTAATAGTTTTGATTTTTTACTAAGATAAACAATGATGTGAGATCCTTCAGCATAAATCTTTGTACTTAATTTTATTATTACTTCTTTAAAAGAGAGTCTCAGGAATGGAATTAGTGAAGGTGAACATTTTTAAAGCTCTTCATTCCAGATTTGCTGTATTAAGGTTCTATTATTTATATAGATCTCTATTTCTTTATGGAGGGTCATACTACCTTAGAAACTCTATAATCTTTTATAGATCATTATGAAATATGTAGTCTAAGGATAGAACATTTTAATCTTCATAGAGTAGAATGGGAATCCAGGAAAGTGAGAGACCTGAAGCTGCTTCCCTTCATTACAATTTACTTGCTCTGTGGCCTACAGCAATTCACTGAAGTATTTTGTTGAAAAATTGCCTCAAGTGTCTACAGAGTAAGAAAGAATGAGAAAGTTACACCCACATTCTCTTGAACATTAGACTGTGAGCTATGAAATTCAAGCAGACAAATGAGATAAAAAATGAAGAGCTGAATTCAACACACAAGAGCAAAGAAGTGACTATATTGCTTTAGGGATGAAACTGCAAAAAATTACATTTAATATATCTGTGGAAGTTTCCAGAAATTGCACCACCTTGTTGTCTTTCATAGGCAGGCATTTTCCTTTCTGTTTAAACACACAGTTTTTCACTTAACAAAGCAAATTCATTTTAGAAAGTGAATTCCATAATTTTTTTAACCTAATTTTTATTTAAGACTACAGGTTATTCCCTTTTTCCTATTTCTTTCTCAAATGCTCATTTAAGGTTAATAAAGGAAATGATTTAATTGTTTTTAAAGCACCAACAACAGAAAGTCTCCTGAAGTGATGCTAATTTGGTGTAAGCAGAGAGGAGCCTATTTGAAATGGAACATCTGTTGTAGTTTTAAATTTTGTAAAATCTTTTGGTAATTTACAGAAATCATTCATTCTAAAAATATTTCTGAACACTTTATATGTGCCCAGCACTGTGTTAGACAATAAACATTCAGAAAACAGTAAGACAGATGATCTCTCTTCAAAGGGTTCAGAGCACAGTGAGAGAGATAAACATGTATACAGATATTTACAGTGCCATGGATACTAGATTGGAGGAAACATTTAGGCTACTAGACTTGAGGAAACATTTAGGCTACTAGACTTGAGGAAACATTTAGGCTGGAGTAAATAATAACAAATTGAGCCTATGGTCAGGTATGGAAAAACTTCTCAGAGGAAGTAACTTTTGAACAGACAAAAAAAGAATAAGCCTTCACAGCAGTGAAAAGAATGGTTCGAAACGCATTAAAAGCATGCAGGATAGCACGTTTCATTAAAAGAACACAGAATTATAGAACATGACTATATATACTATGAATGATCAGAAAAGTCTCAGATTATGTAAGATTTCTCTATTAAAATACATTCTGTCACTGTTTACCTTCAGGTATCACTTCTCCCGCTGAAACCCTAAGAGGTTACTAGAAATTGTTTTATTTAGTGCTTTTGTACAGATATTTTGCGTAACTCTCTTTAAACTAAAACTGATTTTTAAGTGAAATTGTAACAAAAACATGGAAAAAAAACAATCATTCAATGATTGTACTAGAACTAGATGGGCAGTGAACCTCGGGATTTGAGATGTTTGCCACAAGGGATAAGTAACTGAGAAGAACTTCAAGAAGCTGATGGTACATAAAAGAGAGAGTTTCCCCATAGGTCACAGCCACTGCTAGGAGCAGCATTTCCAGGAGAGCTGAGCAAAGTACAAAAGAGCCTGGAATCCTTCCCGGGTCTCAAGAAGTTTCTGATCAGGACTTTGATCTCTTGGGAGTGAGGCATGGTGCAAATACAAAGTATTTATTACAAACTTTTCACAGAAAAACTATCTCAGAAAAATTAAGAGCTGAACATTAAAATCTCAACCTAGCCAAACAGCATTCTTTATTTAATAACAGCCTGCTAAATTAAAAAATAAAATTAAAATGTTATGAGCAATTAACATCTCTCATACTCATGTGGTGTTTCTGTACAAATGCCTATTAAATATGAAGGTCGGTAACGGCTGGCAGCGCTCCAGGACTCCGCAAAACACACAGCACATCGGCAGCCACCATTTGCCTGCATCAGCAGAGGCTGCAATTCAGAGACGATTAAGTTCTTCTCCTCCTCTCTGTGTGCTTCTATTTGTTTCTTTTTTTCCTCCTCCTCGTTGAAAATCAAATTCAGTGAATTAATATTTACCCTTTTTAAAAGCTACATATAAAAAGAGATAAGTTAAACCGCTTTGGGAATTCTGGTACTATACACTCTTTACCCTAATATTTTCTAGAAGGATGCATTAGGCAAGAAAAGGAGAACTTTATTATCTAGAGAGATGGGAAGCCTAGCCTACAGGATGTGGAATTACAGACAGCACAGTAGAAGGTTAGAAGGAAGGAGCATCTTCCAGTAGTAATCCGTTCCTACTTTCCTAGAGCAGCTTTCCTCCCAGATGTCAGTAGCAAATTATCTAGAATTCCCAGATTGCGGAAAAGATCTGATACTTAATAGGAATTTCTCTTGTCCTATATTGCATGCTTTAGTACATTTATTCCTCATAACAACCTTGAAAGCAGGAAATACTGCACCCATTTTACAGATGAGGAAACTGCGTATCAAGGAAATTAGGTAAAATACGTCGCTAGTAATTGACAGATTCAATCTCTGTAAAACACTAAAGCACATAATATTTTCTTCACTGGGTTTCGCCAATCTTCAGCAGCAACCCGCACCCTTATTTTTTCCTCTCAGATTTATATCCAGATGAAATTCACTACATGTAGATTACTGATATCTGCTCCATAAATATCCAGTTTGTAATTCTCTTACTCCCTTCTCTTCATCCAAGTCGTAACAAATCTATCCCATATCATCACTGGCAGAGCCCATTAACAATTCCCAGGAAATAAAAATAGAATCTGGGTAATAAAATAAAGTCTAAGCTTTTTTTTCCCTTTATGCTTAGTCTAGTTTCACTTGCTCACAGGATGCTGTGGGCAGAGGCCTCAAACCCAGTGCTTCAGACCGGAGTTCCTCATGGAAATCGGGACACCATGACACCTCAATTCAAGATGGCGTTGGCGGGGCATGCGCAGAGACACTGCGCCTCTACTGCGATCCAGAGCATGAGCAGCGCAGGTGCAACTGACCCACGACAACTCTACCCCCTCCCTGCTGACAAGATTCCTATAAAGCAGCTCCGCCCATGGCCTGGTTTGCAGAGGGCAGAGGGAACAGTGTGCTCTAGAGCAGGGCTCGCAGGCACCTCTCCATCCTTTGCTACTGAACCAAACTGCATCTCCTATTGGCTCAAACAACACACCTGGCAGAAGGACCCTTGTTGGGGACCAACTCAGGAGGGTCGGTAGCAATACTAGTTGGATTTTTTTTTTTAATTAAAATCCTAATCCAAATTCACTTCAAAGGAGTAGGCAGGCCCTTTCACAGTTGACTCCAATCAACAGAGTCATCAGAAATATGTCCAGTGACCTGTGTATTTAAGCTCAACTCTTGCCAGCTACTTCTGGAATCTTTATCCATCTGTTATTGTCATGAAAATTGTATTGTAATAGTGCAACCCATTCCTCTCCTACAACACAAGCATCCAATGAGACACACCCCTTCGAGTGACCCAACTCCATTCTAGCCAGCCCTTCACCAGTAGTCTAGAAGGTGAAGAAATGTAGTCTGGTAATATAGCATTTACTTGTTTTGTTTGTTTGTTTTCAAATATAAAATGACCATGAAGAATGTTGGGTTAAAAACCTTAATATTTGTTTTTGTTATAATGCATAAAAATAATAATAATATAGTAATTATAATAACTGCTATATAGTACTACTAATAGTAACTGCTATCACTTATTGAGCCCTTATGTGTCAGAAACTGCTCTAAACTGGCCTAAATTATAAGAATAAACTCATTTAATTTTTATCACAACCCTATAAACATATATACTATTTTCATCCACATTTGTTCAAATGACCAAAAGGAAGTAAGATTTATGGATTAATTTGTCTAAGGGCACAAAGTCAGTAAAAATCAGAGCTGACCCTTGATCGCAGGAAGACTGGCTCCAAATACCAAGCTTTTCACCCTGCCCTCTGCCACCTGTGCTAGGTGGCCTCCACGTAAAGAACCATAGATCGAAATTCAGGCCTTTCCAAACTCGATCTCCCTCTTCTAAACTCACTTTCTGAGTACTTTTAAAAGATGGTATTAAATCTGCCCTATGCAGATACTTGAATCATTTGCATGCAAATATTTAAAGATACAGTATTAGCTTCAAGGTACTTAAGAAAATCACCCCAGAAGACACTACAGTATACCCAACTCAGCAATGTTTCCACACAGTGCTGTAGTCCATTATCTGTGGTCCAAGAAACATTTACTCTTCAGAATCTTTATGCCTCCACAGTACCTTGAACTTAGCTCCACTATTATGCTAATCATACTGTCTTAGATTTGTTTATTTAATTCCCTTGCTTAACTCACCATATTGAGAGGGCAGAAGTTGAAATCAGAGCAGAAATAAATGAAATAGACACAAGGAAAACAATAGCAAAGATCAATAAAACTAAAAGCTGGTTCTTTGAGAAGATAAACAAAATTGACAAACCTTTAGCCAGACTCATCAAGAAAAAGAGGGAGAGGACTCAAATCAATAAAATTAGAAATGAAAAAGGAAAAGCTACAACGGGCACTGCAGAAATACAAAGCATCATAAGAGACGACTACAAGCAACCCTATGCCAATAAAATGGACAACCTAGAAGAAATGGAAAAATTGTTAGAAAGGTATAACCTTCCAAGACTGAACCAGGAAGAAATAGAAAATATGAACAGAGCAATTACAAGTAATGAAATTGAAACTGTGATTAAAAATTTTCCAACAAACTAGAGTCCAGGACCAGATGGCTTCACAGGTGAATTCTATCAATCATTTAGAGAAGAGCTAACACCCATCCTTCTCAAACTCTTCCAAAAAATTGCAGAGGAAGGAACACTCCTAAACTCATTCTATGAGGCCACAATCATCCTGATACCAAAACCATACAAAGATACTACAAAAAAGAAAATTATAGACCAATATCACTGATGAATATAGATGCAAAAATCCTCAACAAAATACTAGCAAACGGAATCCAACAGCACATTAAAAGGATCATACACCATGATCAAGTGGGGTTTATCCCAGGAATGCAAGGATTCTTCAATATACGCAAATCAATCAGTGTGATATACCATATTAACAAATTGAAGGATAAAAAACATATGATCATCTCAATAGATGCAGAAAGAGCTTTTGACAAAATTCAACACCCATTTATGATAAAAACTCTCCAGAAAGTAGACATAGAGGGAACGTACCTCAATATAATAAAGGTACGTATATGACAAACCCATATATGACATAAACCATATATGACAAACCCACAGTCAACATCATTCTGAATGGTGAAAAACTGAAACCATTTCCACTAAGATCAGGAACAAGACAAGGTTGCCCACTCTCATCACTATTATTGAACATAGTTTGGAAGTTTTAGCCACGGTAGTCAGAGAAGAAAAAGAAATAAAAGGAATCCAAATCGCAAAAGAAGAAGTAAAACTGTCACTGTTTGCAGATGGCATGATACTATACATAAAGAATCCTAAAGATGCTACCAGAAAACGACTAGAGCTAATCAATGAATTTGGTAAAGTAGCAGGATACAAAATTAATGCCCAGACATCTCTTGCATTCCTATACACTAAGGATGAAAAATCTGAAAGAGAAACTAAGGAAACACTCCCATTTACCACTGCAACAAAAAAATAAAATACCTAGGAATAAACCTACCTAAGGAGACAAAAGACCTGTATGAAGAAAACTATCAGACACTGATGAAAGAAATTAAAGATCATACAAACAGATGGAGAGATATACCATGTTCTTGGATTGGAAGAATCAACATTGTGAAAATGACTATAATATCCAAAGCAATCTACAGATTCAATGCAATCCCTGTCAAACTACCAATGGCATTTTTCACAGAACTAGAAAAAAAATTTCACAATTTGTATGGAAACACAAAAGACCCCAAATAGCCAAAGCAATCCTGGAAAGAAAAACGGAGCTGGAGGAATCAGACTCCCTGACTTCAGGCTATACAACAAAGCTACAGTAATCAAGACAGTATGGTACTGGCACAAAAACAGAAATATACATCAATGGAACAGGATAGGAAGCCCAGAGATAAACCCATGCACATATGGTCACCTTATTTTTGATAAAGGAGGCAAGAATATACAATGGAGAAAAGACCCTCTGCAATCAGTGGTGCTGGGAAAACTGGACAGCTACATGTAAAAGTATGAAATTAGAACACTCCCTAACACCATACAAAAAAATAAACTCAAAATGGATTAAAGACCTAAATGTAAGGCCAGACACTATCAAACTCTTAGAGGAAAACATAGGCAGGACACTCTATGACATAAATCACAGCAAGATCGTTTTTGACCCACCTCCTAGAGAAGTGGAAATGAAAACAAAAATAAACAAATGGGACCTAATGAAACTTAAAAGCTTTTGCACAGCAAAGGAAACCATAAACAAGACAAAAAGACAACCTTCAGAATGGGAGAAAATATATGCAAAGGACAAAGGATTAATCTCCAAAATATACAAGCAGCTCATGCAGCTCAATATCAAAAAAACAAACAACCCAATCCAAAAATGGGCAGAAGACCTAAATAAACATTTCTCCAAAGAAGATATACAGATTGCCAACAAACACATGAAAGGATGCTTAACATCACTAATCATTAGAGAAATGCAAATTAAAACTACAATGAGGTATCACCTCACACTGGTCAGAATGGCCATCATCAAAAAAATGTACAAACAATAAACGGTGGAGGGCGTGTGGAGAAAAGGTAACCCCTCTTGCACTTTTGGTGGGAATGTAAATTGATACAGCCACTATGGAGAACAGTATGGAGGTTCCTTAAAAAACTAAAAATAGAACTACCATATGACCCAGCAATCCCACTACTGGGCATATACCCTGAGAAAACCATCATTCAAAAAGAGCCATGTACCACAATGTTCATTGCAGCACTACTTACAATAGCCAGGACATGGAAGCAACCTAAGTGTCCATCGACAGATGAATGGATAAAGAAGATGTGGCACATATATACAATGGAATATTACTCAGACATAAAAACAAACAAAATTGAGGTATTTGTAGTGAGGTGGATGGACCTAGAGTCTGTCATACAGAGTGAAGTAAGTCAGAAAGAGAAAAACAAATACCATATGCTAGCACATATATATAGAATCTAAAAAAAAAAAATGGTTCTGAAGAACCTAGGGGCAGGACAGGAATAAAGACGCACATGTAGAGAATGGACTTGAGGACACGGGGAGGGGGAAGGGTAAGCTGGGACGAAGTGAGAGAGTATCACTGACATATATACACTACCAAATGTAAAATAGATAGCTAGTGGGAAGCAGCCACATAGCACAGGGAGATCAGCTCCATGCTTTGTGACCACCTAGAGGGGTAGGGTAGGGAGGGTGGGAAGGAGATGCAAGAGGGAGGGGATATGGGGATATATGTATATGTATACATGATTCACTTTGTTATACAGCAGAAAGTAACACAACATTGTAAAGCAATCATACTCCAATAAAGATGTTAAAAGAAAAAAAGAAATATTGTGTGCCCCCAGCTGAAAATTAAATTAAATTAAATTAAAAATAAACATAATAACAGGCATTCTATTTCAAAATTAAATACTATTAAAATATAATTTAATACAGTGATGTTTGATGGATTACAACCAAGAGATTTCTGAAACCTTGCTAAAATTTCTATTTTTTGATAGTGAAAACAACTCACATTTCAGGTTTTCAATTCAAATGGTTTTATTGTGACGTAAGAGAAGGGAAAAGTATTTCTACTAGTAGTTTGAATTCCATGAATTTGGAAAATATGTGGGGGGGGGTTTGATCCTGAAAAATATGTATTTTTAAAATTAAGAATTAGGCTAAATTTCTAAAGTTTCTTTGAATTTACAAAATATCATTTTATAACCAACACATATTTGATTATAAGTAAGCCTAGTGCATTTTTCTAATGATACTTTAATTTTTTCTCTTAAAAATTATGTCAATTTTCAGCAACACCTTTCTGAGAATATCCTGCTGAAGGATTCAGGCAATGAGTGCTATAATCAGCATGAACTCCCTCTGTGCTTTGGCCACCCTTTCCCGTGATTTCTTACAACCCTTCAAACATCCCAGAGATCAAGATTAAATCAAGAAGAACTGACACACATGCGTACAGCTATTGTATTCCAGGAACTATCACTGTTGTTTAAATGGATACTTTATTCAGAAGAGCTGAATAACTTATCGCTTCTGATTTCTGGCATCCAGTGTAGAATTTGACGACTCACAATACTGTGTCTCAAGGCCGTCTTTGATTCCTAAGCTCCATTAGCCTTGCAGGTAGATGGCTGACTTTTTCCTGCACTCTTGAGAAGAGCTGTAGTTTTAAGGCAATACAAAAACAATTCAAGAAGCAATAGAAACAATTTTAAAAGTAATAGACTGAGATTCATCAGAACAGGTAGCTTCGTATCTTGGCCTGTTTTTACCTAACTGTGTGGCCTTCAACTAATCTCTCACTTCTCTGTGTCATGACTCGCTCCGCCATAAACAGAGAGGGTTCTAGGATTCACTCATTTATCCCAGGTATTTATTGTACACTGACCATTTGCCAGGCATTGTGCTAAACTTCAGAAATGTAGCCTTCAGTTTGCTGACTAATAGGAATAACTTATTCTTTTAGGAACTGAGTTAGAAGTTATTCAATTGAGATAGATATTACTTCCAGAGACCCAGAAATTCCTGTCAATCACCCATTCTTTCCAAGGCATCCCCAAGGGAATTACACATACAAGGAGTAACAAATAAGAACCAAAGTATAGTTGTTGTAATAAATCAGAAATGATAATGACTAAAATTTTTAATCATCTACTGTGTGTCAGGACTCAGTCTAAGCATTTTATGTGCATTAACTTACATGATCTTCAAAGCAAACCTATAAGAAAGGTTCTATTCTTATCTCCATTTTTCATAAAAGAAAACTGAGTCCAAGAGAGTCAAAGATAAACTGACTCAAACAGCTAATATGCGGCAAATCTCAGATCTGAATCCAGGATTTGAACCCAGAGCCTATGTTCTAAACATTCCCCCAGACTGCCTCCTGTAACATGATAAGGGCCCAATAATTCAATCCAGAATTTCCTTGTAAGAGCTGAACTAAATAGCTTGCCCTTGATGTCCACTCTATGAAACTAAATCTGTGTCTGGGTAGGAGGTAACGCTTTTGGAATTGGCCCTCCTGCTCCAAGCAAATAGCCCTATCTTCAGGGTTGCCTAAGGCAATAGGAAAGGTATGTTGTACTTGTTAAAACCAATGACAACAGTGCTGTCTGCCTCCTCCAGTTTCCTAGGGAAGGAAATCTCAGGCCACTGAAACAACAACATCCCTATTCTTGGCTAGCAGCTTGCATGACACACTGCCTAGAAAGATGACAGTCTACATGGATCTACATGCTTGTGGAGAAATGGAATCAAAAGAGTTAGCTGGATTTACAGCATGAGCCCTGGCTCACTTATCCCCTCCTCAATATTCACAGAGGTGGTGAGAATAAAAGAAAGTAAAAGACAAGAAATAGCAAGAATGAATGAATCCACCATTCTGCCCAGCTATATAGGAGAGAACAGAACATAACTACCTAATTTTTAACACAGTCAGCTGCCCACTTGTAAACATAACTCATAGTTTTCTCTCATGGAGGTGGATACAGAAAGAAATAAGCAGAAATGCAAGCTTCCTGGTGCACAGAGAAGAACAGAAATGTTCCTACACCCACATATATGGAGACAGTACTCTTTCTTCTTCAAAGATATTTCCTTTCTTTATTTTCTTTCATCTTCATAACAGCAGTATAAGAAGATGCTTAACCCCATTTCCATAGAACACAATTGTGGAAAATATCTCCAAATACCTTTTTCCAATATATTCCTTTTTACAGAAACCAGCACACACTCTACCCATAATTCCTGAGACTGATCTAATATTAATTCATATGTGCTATGTATTTAAATCAATAGAGATTTATAAGAACTTGTTTCAATTCAAATACTTCTCTTATTGACACATTCAAGACACCTAATGACAACAAATAAAATGAATAAATCTGAATATATTTGTCCCTTATTTCTCATTTGAGGATGTTCTTCTAGAATTTCACTGTGGATGTGGAGTTTGACTGATTCAACTCAAGGCAGAAACTTTGTGTTTGGAGGCTACCCTTTTTATCCATCCTACAATGAACCAGATTACCATCGAGGAGAATGCCCATTCTTATTTAATTTTACATTATTACTCTGTATTGAGCTCTCCATGTCCCAGACTAGCATCCACCAAATTGAACTGATATCTAGATTTCCTCCAGATCAATTATTCTCAGTCAGCATCTTTAGAACCATGTGTGACTCATTCAAATATATGCTAGCACCCAAGCTATCACATTGCTGCTTTAGAATTCTTTTATGCAAATGCGTACCAATATTGTAGCCAGACATTTTCAAAAGATATTAATGACTGTAAATGTGGCTACATTGTCAATGAATGTACAATATTGTGCTCAGTTAAGGGTAACCCAATCCTGGAAAAAGCACTTTTTTCCAACAATTATTTGAATCGGACTTGGACCCATCATATTTTCTTTTATAAGTTAGAAAGCACATAATACATTTCAGGGATATTTTCCAAATATCTCCAAAAGAAGACTACATATAGTATTTTTTTCTACCGTAGCACCTAGTGTTCTTGGTGAATCAAATATTTATCCAAAGGACAAGGCTTAAATCTAAATGATATCCTAGATTCTCTATCTCCTTCACGGCTCATTTATAACTGATTAACTCCCTCTGCCACACATACATGCACACTTCTCCATCCTCATTGTCACTGCCACTCACTTTCTCATCATCCTGTTCAATCATCTCAAAATAATTTATTGACCACTTTACTATATACATTGCACCAAACAACATGCTTGTGACTGGGCTCACAAAAATTAAATTTAAAAAAGTAGATATCAAAGTATAGTTGTGAAAACAGATGCGTAATCAATTAGATACAGCATGTTAAATACTTTAGAAACTTGGAGAAGAAAAAACCGATTTTCCTTGAAGGAGTCAGATGCAGATACATGGTTTTGAAGAATATGTCAAGGAGAGGGAATAGCATGTGAGATACTAGAGAGCAAGTCACATTGAGAGATATTCACGTACCTCAATATCCCTGAAACAGATTTACACAATAGTCTCTTTTAAGTGATTTTTCTGCTAGCAGTATTTTCTCATCAAAACCCCTTTTTCACATGGCTACTGTTCATTTTTCTAAAACACGTCGTGTCTCATAGTACAACTGCTAAAAAAAGAATGTATGCATCCCCACTACCTGTAGCATGAGACACAAACTCTGTGGCCAAGTATACATAGCCCATGCTTGAAACAGAACAAGAGACATAACCTATTAGCAATGGTGGCAGTAAGTGGCTTTTGAATCAGCTCTTTTAACATGATTATTCTAACATTCCCATAACAAAATGGCAACATCAAAATACAAAAACATTTTTATTTATTTAGTTCAACTAATCATTCTTAGGTGCACGTTATGAACCAAGTGCTCTTATAGATGCTTAGAATATATCAGTGGACAAAACAGACAAAGATCCCTGCCTTGTGGAGTTTAAATCCTAGTAAGGTGAGAGAGATAATAAAAATAAACTAATAAGAAATGAAATTAATATGTTACAATGTGACGAGCATAGTAAAGAAGTTGAAGAGGTTAAAGAATCAAGTATGCTGGGTTTGGGAAGTGGGGGGGGGCAGTTTGAAAATTTTAATATGGTTATTAGGATTGACTTCAATGAGAACATAAGATATGAGCAAAGAGTTAAAGGAGCTGAGGGGGATATCAGAGAAAGGGTGTTCCCAGCAAAAGAAACTGCCAGTTTAAAGGTTCTAAGGGAAGAAAGGGCACAGCATGTTCAAGGAATAACAAGGAGACTAGTATAGCTGAAATAGAGGAAGTGAATAAAAGAATAGCATAAGATGAGGACAGAGAGTATGAGGGGACAGATTATTTGAGACCTTGGTTGATATTAGAAGGATATTAGCCTTTATTCTGAGTGAAGTAGGAAATGATTGCAGGGTTTTGAGCAGCATGGCATGATCTAATTTACACTTTCAAGGCAACACTCTAGCTGCTGTCTTGAGGAGGAGAAAAGGGAAGAAGCAGAGAGCAAAGTGAATAGCTTCTGCATTAATCCAAGTGAAAGATGATGGTGGCTCAGAACGAGGTGGCATCAGTGAAAATGATGTTAGATAATGAATATAGTTTTAAGGTAGAACTAATAGCATGTCCTAACAGATTGGATGTGGATTATGAGAGAAAAACAAGAGTCAAGTATAATTCTAAGACTTTTTATGTTTTCTTTCCTTTTTGGTCTGGAGAAAGAAAAATGGAGTTATTAAATGTAAGAGAAGACTGCAGGTGTAGCAAATTGTGGGTATGGATTTCATATTAAATATAAATGATCTAAACACCCTAATAAAAAAGCAGATATTTTCAGATTTGACAAGAAAAAAGACCCAATTACATGGTGCCTACAAGAAATATAAAGAAACAAAAAGCTTAAAAGTGAAAGGATAGAAAAAAATTGTTGCAAACACTAAATCAAAAGAAAGCAGGAGTAGCTATATTGTTGTCAGACAAACTGGATTTCAAAGCACAGAATATTACCTGAGTTAAAGAAGGTCATTTCATAATGATAAATGGGTCCATTCATCAATAGGACCTAAAATCCTAAGTTTTGTGTCATAATAAAAAAAAAGCTTTAAAATGCTAAAGCAAATACTGATAGAACTGTGAGGAAAAATAGATAAATCCACAATTACAGTCAGAGAACCCAATGCCCTGCCAATGACTGATGGAACAACGAGACTCAAATTCAGTAAAGATATAGTAGATTTGAATAACAGTATCAATCAGTTTGACCAGATTTACATTTAGAGAACACACCACCTTACAGCTGCAGAATACACAATCTTTTCAAGTGTATATGGCCTATTTACCAGAGTAAATAAATTGAGTCTCAATAAACTTAAAAGAATTTTATTTATACAAGGCATGTTCTCTGATCACAATGGAATTAAATTAGAGATTAACAGCAAAAATATATCTGGAAATATCCTAAACACTTGGAAATTGAATAACGTACTTCTAAATGACCCAAGGGTGAAAGAAGAAATCAAAAGGGAAATTAGAAAGTATTCTAGAATGAATGAAAACACAACATATAAAAATTTGTGAGATGCCACTAAAGCAGTATTTAGAATTTTATAGCCCTAAATGCCCAAATTAGAAAAGAAGAAAGATCTCAAATCAGTGACCTTAGCTTCCACCTAAGAATCTAGAAAATAAGGAGCAAAATGAACATAAAGCAACCAAAAGAAAGGATATAATAAAAACCAGAGCATAAATCAGTAAAGTAGAAAACAGAAAAACAATAGAGAATATCAATGAAACAAAAACTGATTCTTTGAGATCAATAAAATTAATAGACCTGCTATTCTGACCAAGGAAAAGAGAGAAGAAACAAAGTACCAATATCAGGAATAAATGAAGTAACAAACTACAAATTTTATTGTTACAAGCACAAGATGGTAATATTATGAAAAATTTTATGCCAATAAACTCATCAACTTGGATTAAATGAAAGTTCCTTAAAAGACTAACTACTAAATCTCACTTAAGAAGAAATAAATATTCTGAATAGTACTATATCTCTTAAAGAAACTGAATTTGTCAAAAACCTTTCCCCAAAGAATACTACAGGACCAGATGGCTTCACTGATGAATTCTTCCAAATATTTAAGCAAGAAATAATACCACTTTTACATAAATGTTTCATAAAATTGAAGGACAGGCAATACTTCCCAACTCATCCTACGAGGCCAGCCTTATATTGATACCAAAGCAGACAAAGACATTACCAGAAAAGAAAATGGCAAATCAACGTCCCTTATACAAACAGAAATAATTCTTAACACAATTTTAGTAAATTAAATCCAGCAATCTATAAAAAGAGTTATATCATAATCAAAAGAGATTTATCACAGTAATGCAATGTTGATTTAATCATTCAAAAGTCAATCAATGTAATTCATCACAGCAACAAACCAAAATGGAAAAATCATATGATCAATTCAATAGACAAGAAAGCATTTGACAAAATATCCATTCTTGAGAAAAATTCTCACAAAACTAGGAATAGAAGGGAACTTTTTCAACTTCATAAAAAGCATCTACAAAACATCTGTATCTAACAATATACCACATACATAACAACATACTAAATAATGAAAGACAGCTTGCTTTTCTCCTAAGATCATGAGTAAGACAAGGATGTCTGCCCCCATCTCTTCTGTTCGACATTATACTGGAGGTTCTACCCCGTGCAATTTTTCAAGAAAATTAAATAAAATGCATCCGTATTTTTTTTAAAGAAGTAAAACTGACTATTCACAGATGACATGATCATGTTCTTGGAAAATTCGATGAAATCTTTAAAAAAAAAAAAGAAAAACACTAATACTAACAAGTGAATTTAGCAAGGTCACATAGGATTCAGGATCGATATGCAAAAGTCAATTTTATCTCTGTATACTAGCAATAAACAATTGGTAATTGAAAATAATGTCATTTGTAACACAAAATATATAAAAGAAATACTTAGGAATAAATGACAAAAAAATACAGTACCTATACACTGAAAACTAGAAAATGCTGCTAAGAGAAATTAAAGAAAACCCAAATAAATAGATAAACCATATTCTTGAGTCAGAAAAGTCAATATTTTTAAGATGTCAACTTAGATGTCAACAGTAGATTACTGTTGAAGTGCTATCTTTGAGAAACTAAGTGGAAAGATAATCAAATAGGGGAGCAAGAATGAAATCTGTTAGGATAGCGTTAGATAGGAGCCCAGATTTAAGCAAGCACAAAGGCGTAAGAATATGAATGCAAAAGCTGACAGGTGACTAGATGCAGCTGTGGGAGTCCTTAGAAGTTTTTATTTTGGTGTTTCAATTTTCTCAGTGAAGTAGGAACCAATGTCATTAACTGAGATAGGAGATGGAGGGCAAGGTTTGGGAGGTTTGAGGAAAGAGGGGAGAATATGAAATAGTAGTTTAGGAGAGCCCATGGTAGTCTACAAAAACTCACTATGATTGCCAGGTAGCATAAAAAAAAAAAAAAAATTGATGCTCATGGCCATGAATTTAAAGTAGGACCATTCAGCATGTTTAGGTATTTTTCTCCAATCAGTGGTCAGAGGCAAGCACTGAGTAGTCAAAGAGCTCTTTTAACTAGAGTTGTGCTCTTTCCAAGTAAGTTCAATGAAGTGAGAAAGGAAGAAAAGAATTGAGCATGTGCGCAAGAAGCATCTATAATGATTGCTCACAGAATTCAAGCCTGGTAAGAGAGTGGAATGAATGAAATTAACATATTAGAAGGGCTGTAATTACTGATAATGATATGGTCTAGAGAAACACCACATGAGTGAGAGCTGAAACAGGGTAAAGGACAAAATCACTGGAGGATAGAATGTTGAAAGGATCATCAGTGAAGCTGAACCCAAGAAGAATTAAGGTAGGAATGGTGTTGGCAAAAGCATCAAGTAACCAGGTGCTAAAATCTATGAAAAAGGAAAAGGAACAATCCAGAGATTGAGAGGACAGAAAAATAATAGAAAGTGGATGATATAATCAGGTGACATAAAATTCCTCTTCAGGTTCAAGAGTATGATATCTGTGAGAGAAAAACTATCAATAGCTGAAAGAGCTAAAGGGGAAGTAGTGTCAAGGGCCAGGGGGGTAAGCATGTGAAAGAACAGGCTTCCATTAGCTCAAAAAAGGTAATCTGAATGTTTCAATAAGAGAGTAGTCACATATATTGATATACTATTTGGTGATGCTGGACAATGATTTTTAGAAAGCACAACAAAAATATTTCAGGAGTTGGAGATAGGTGGGAAAAGGGAGCATAAGATTCTACAAAGCCTTATGGAGAACACTGGAGCTAAAGGATGACTGATAATCTAGGGCCCCTCTTATTGTCTGACAGATCAGGAAGAGATAGAAGGCATAAGATTTGTCCTGGTGGATTCAAGGTCAATTGTATTGGTGATGATCTGAGTTCAGAGGTGGGGAGGGTTGGATGTCTGGAACTTTCTCTTAACCCCTCGTCATGGAGTCAAGAAGTCTCTAGAATGGGACCTTAGTCCTGGGACTGGGTAGGAAAAAGTCTTTGGTGAGGCATGGTCTTAGTGTATGGTTTTACCTTTGAGCCTATTAGAAAAGGGGCAAACTTACAGCTATTGTGCTGATTCATCTTCAACTATTTTTGTAGTCCAAGATGTCTAAAGAAGCCAGCTAATATGAAAAATAATTATTCCTAAATTGTACTGAACCTGGACTTCCATCCTATCTCTCACAGCACCTTACAACTCTGGCCTTCACCCTATCCCTAAGTAGTTTAGGGAATGGCTGACAGCACAGGTGTCAGAGGTGGAGAAAGAGCATCTTTGTGCACATTATTTGATACTTCTAAAAACAATTTAAAGTAAAACATTTTAACATTTTAGCCTGCATAAAAATATCCTGTGGCTATCTAGCCCTTTATATCCTAATCTCCTACCCCGCCTATTCCCACCTTTCTATTCCATCTCCCCAGCTCCATATACACTTACCATGAACCTTTCATTTTGCACAACTCAAACTTTCCAAATCCACAATACACTTTCACTGATTTGGGCCTTTGCTTATGCTACCCTCTCAGCCTGGATATTGCATCCTCATCCTTTCATATGCCTGATGGACTCTTACTTTGACCTAGTTCAAATGCTCTACCTCTCCTGGGAAGCCTTCCCTTGTGGTCCCACATCAGATGCTCCATTCTCAGTGTTGTGCACTACTTCACACACACTACTCCCTCAGAGCATATCACACAACATGCTAACTCTTCATGTGCTTGTCTTCCCTGCTGATTACTGAGTTCTTCAAAGTCAGGAGATGCTCTTCAACTTTATACTACAAAGGCCTCAAGTGCCTTGTTGAATTAAATTGAATATAATTTACTATTAAATATTTCAGAATAGGTGGTGTTAACCAAAGCTAGAGTCATATGAAGTTCATCCAAGTTTATAAAAATGTGACTCATATTCACTTTTATCAAAAAATATTTTACTCATAGTTCTAAAAATATTATAAGGAAATAATTTTTAAAAAATTTGTAAATGGAATCATTTATTTTATTTTACAATGATTAGTTTAATCATCCCAGCAGTATAGCTAGAGTTAGGAGATTCAAACTAGCTTAATAAATATAGTCGGTTTCAGTGAAAAACTAAAGGATAAAATTGCAGTCTTTTATCAAGGTGAAATAATACTATGCACCTAAATAGCATAGAGGAAGCAAAAGGTTAACTGGAATTTAAACCAAACCCCATTTTAGTAGACTAAGCTTTTAATCAAAAGGTGGAATTCAGCATTAAACACTATAATAAATAAGTGTCACTATCTGAGATCCTGGCTTATAAAAGAATGATAAATCAGGATACCTTTATTAGAATACAAACGATTTTGCCGCATATCGGAATACAACTAGCTAAGGCATAGAAAGAATTTGGTAAGGCATAGTTTACAGCATAGTTCAAAATATAATGGCTTTTGCAGAGTAAAAGCATAAGCCACATGCAATTTTTCCAGAGGGATTAATTAACAACACAATGTTGGCCCAATCCAGTTCAAGTATGTGGACATCCCAGGAAGTTACCTCAGATTTTAAAACTTGTTTGAAACTGAATTCAAGTGCAACACCTTGATACAATCAAATGGCCATTGAATGACAATAAATATAGATCTTCAGAGGTTTAATTTTTAAGTGTGAGATTTTATTTGAAATCAAATTTATATTTTATCATTTATTGTTGCATTAACAGGAGAGTTAGTGCATAATAATGTCAATAATTCTTTGAAAGTCAGTAAGAAGAACTGCAAGCTGTCAACAGTTTTAAGAGCTTATGCCAGTCATAATGACAGAAGCAATTCACAGCCTTCTTTGCTGGACACTCACAGAATGTCCAAAATTGACATGCTAGGAAATTCTATTTTCTTTGAACTTATACTTTATCCCAGAAAATTGGTGTTTTATACCACTGGGATAACAAAAAGCTGCAACTCTTCTACACTGCTTTCTCACTTCGAGGCATGTGACACAGATGGCGTCTCCATCCTGAGAAAGGCTTGAGAAAGAAATGAGGGGATGGTAATGTCGTTTTTAAGTAGACAGAAACAAAAAGGTAACATTTTTGTCTCTCTCTCAGAAAAGATCAGCCTCTCAGTTAGGTACTTCACTGACACTGTATTTCTCCCAAATGTAAAATTCTATATATTCTTTTTTTTTTTTTTATATATATTCTTTTAGTCCATCTAAAAAGCTAAAACTTCTCACCAAACTGCAAATCGTTAGCAGAAAGTGACATTTATGAAGTCCTAGATTTGCATAACTGTGTGCTGAAAATTGATAATAAGCTATAAGGACAGTTTTCTCTAGAATTACATTCACATATTAATGTTTTTAATCATAGAAGGGATCATATAGAGATAACTGCAATTATCTGAACAGTTGCTGCAATCACCAGCAAAAGCAGCAGCCCTGAATACACACGGTGTGACCAAAACACCCACAACTCAGTACCAGTAGTTATATGCAAAAGAGTAGTAAGACACAGCCTGCCACCCATTGCCTGTTATTTACAAAAGAATGCTTTAACAATAAAAGACTGAATTGAAGAAGGTCAGAATATGTCAGATTAAAACTTAGAAGAACTTGGGTTCTTATAACCTCAAGCCAGCTCTGTACATGCTACAACCTTCTCCTCTTTCCTCTGGCTTCAACATAATACTAACATTGCTTCCTACTGACGATTTATACTCCAAGTCATGGTGACCACTGTATTATCGGTGCATGTTGTATAATTTGAGGCTATCACATTAGGAATTCCAAAAAAATGGCTGCTGATTCCAGAATTCTGCAGACACAACATAGATAACTTCCTTCTCCCTATAGTGTAAATAGACAAGCTAGAGTCCAGATGTCCTGTCAAGGAACTTATTACTGTCAAAAAATGCAAGAGTTCCAGTCAATAATATCTTTGACATTTCAGAAGAGCAGCTCAGTAGTAGTCCTGCCCAGAACGGTCAGTTCCACAATGCCAACAGAAAAACTGATAGAGGCAAAGAGTTTGTAGGTCAATACACTAGGCTGATGCTACACTTGCCACCTCAAGTGACAGGGGACCGACATTCTCCACAGCTGCTTAGAGTCAGTAAGTGAAGCAGCATGAAAAAAAATGGAAGAGACTCCTCTCATCCTATTAGAGCTTATTAATTCTTAGCAGATACTCTGACTTCCCACTTCTGTCTCTGCGTAGAAATTCCTAAACTCTGAGCAATGTTATTATTCCTTGACTATGATCTTCACTTGGACAGCAAAGAATCTTAGATAGTATTTTTGAGCTCCCCCCAAATGAAGGTGATTTAAGTTGCTATTAAATATATTATGGTAGTAAGGTATAAGCACATACCTAGATATACCTCCAATTGTTTTATTTTGCCACAGGGAGATGCTGAAAATTATAAGTAACCATATGAAAACTTCATAGCAATGGAAAGTTTTCCTGGAAAAAAGCAAGTATCCATCTACCTGACAACACTACACTTAAATTATCCCAAACTACACCTTTTTTTTTACCAAATGGAAGAATAAAAGATTTGAATCAGTTATCCCAACAGTAAACATGTGTCTTTAATTGTCTTCTTAAAAGTCTTATTAACATTTTATTGTAACACAGGTTGAAACTCATTTCTTTGAATATTTCATAATGGAAAGTATGGCTCATGTAATTTTTTTTTTTCTACTTTACAGCAATTGGTAAATTGAGTTCAAGATCTTCAGCTAGTTAGCAATTATTCTGCTGCTGTGCTTCATGTAGACAATGGCACAGTAAGGTGGAAAGGGGCATTAGAAGCACAGATAACTAACAGATCTACTTTGGGAAGTGTTTAAATCATTATTAACCTCCCAACTCATCACTTCTTAAAAATTGTCCCTCTGGAATATAATGGTACAAATGAAGCTCAAGAACACACTGGTCACCTAATAACCAGAACTGAATAAGTAATCGAGTTTAATTCAAAATTCAAACCAAAACACCTCTACAGAAGCCCTAAGAGCAAGGCATTCTGGGGAACACAAAGGAGGCTGTGTGCCTTAATAAGTTATCACAAATAACTGGAACACAAGGTCCCAAGTCATTTAACTGGAGTGCAGAGGAAGCATTAAAAAAGTGAGAGATTATATTTTTTGCAACAACAAGAAAAGTGTTGTGGAGGATTTGACAATGAGAATAAAACCTGGCACAAAGGGTTTTTCTAGAGATTTGTTTAGCTGGTAATTTATTTCTCAAAATGAGCATGAAGAGAAGGTAATTCATATGAATAAATTAAACTTTTAGTAGTCCATGTAATCTTTTCGGCAAAGAACAGGCAGAATCATTCAATTCATGTATTTAATCTTCCTCTTCCTATATCTCCCACTAATACTACCTGGTGTACAGTGTTTTTTTGTTTGTTTTTTTTTTGTTTTTAAATCTAGCTGAATATAATTGAATGGCTGAATGATATATTTTGATATATTCATACTATAGAATAGTACACAGTAGCTTAAAAAACAGACATGTTTACACATAGTTGATGAATAAACTTTCACAATATATGTTGAATGGAAAAGCCAGTTGTTGAATGCTGTATACTGTATCATATTATATATGCCAAAACACTAAGGAGGATTCGTTATAGTTTACATAATTATCTTTATCTAAATTCTAAGACCCTAATGCTCAATTGACTTGAACCTCTAGGCAATAACTTTGAAAACTTGGTATAGGCCAACCCAAGGGAGACATATCCTAAGTTTACAAGATAGGATTCAAGCCCAGGAGCGGTATTACCCTGAGAGAGAGTCAGGAAGGCAAGGACCTCCTGAGAGAGGCATTGCTCATTCACTCTACCTGAATACAGTATCCAGGAATGACCTGAAAGCAGAGGCTGTTCCCCCCACTGCATCTGTGGCATTCAGCTCAGCTCCCGACAGGTGCTCTAAAAGACACTGGCAATGTTCACTGAGGAAGTGTGAGAGACTATGAATTTCCTGTCTTGAGTCCTTCTCCACCTTATTCTCACAACTTGCAAGTACACTGGCCATCATGTGTCCAAAGCATATTCTATTAAATAAAATCAGAGGAAGGAGAATGATTAAAAAGGTGCTGATAGACCAGCAATTACCAAATAGAGTCTACAGAGGTCCTGTGATCGTCTCCATTCAGAAAAGAAGTCCAAGTTTGGAAAAGTGCAAGAAACCATCACCCTGTCTTGGAGAGTCACAATTCACATACATACATAGTTAAACACACTAAAAGTTCTGAGAAGTCATGTAGTAACAGAACCTGTTGAACGTTGTTTAATTTCTCTCTAAGCTCCACTCATCTGCCCCTTCGACATATCCAAAGGCATCTAAGCCCTCATGTGTCAAAAACTGAATATATGGGTTATCTCCCCAAACCTGATCTTCCTCGGGTGATGCCTAAAGTGTGCAAGTCATTCATCTAGTGGTGCAAATCAGCAAGCTCAATACCACTTTCTCTCATCCTATACACACAATCCAACATCAAATCCCGTCACCTCTACTTACAAAAAGGCTCTCACTTCTGTACACTTTTCTCAATTTCTGCCGTTCCCTTTGTAGTACATACTACATTATCTCTTATCGGAACTACTGCTATGGTTCCCTACCCAGTACTTCATATCCATTCTCGCCACCTGTTAGTATTAGTCTGCTTGGGCTGCCATAACAAAATGCCATAGACTGGATGACTTAAACAACAGAAACTTTTTTTCTCGCAGTTATGTAGGCTGGAAGTTCATGATCAAGGCGCCTCTTTTCCTGGCTTGCAAATGGCCACCTTCTTACTGTAGGGCCACTTCTTACTCCTCACATGGCCTCTTCTCTGTGCACGGGCTGAGAGGAAGAAAGAGCTCTGTTGCCTCTTCCTCTTCTTATAGAGACCCCAGTTCTATAAGATTAAGGCCCCATACTTATGACCTCAAGTACTTAACCTTTATTATCTCCTTATAGACCCTATCTCCACATACAGTCACATTAGAAGTCAGGGCTTCAAACATATAAATTTGGAGGGTCACAATTCAGTTCATATCACCCCCTTTTACTCCAATGTCCAACTGTAATCAAAGTGTTACTTTAAAAATGAAAATCTGATCATGCCACTCTCCCTCAAAAATGGTCTTTAAAAAAAAAAAATCATTGATGCTTTGCTCATTCTGGCTTCTGTTTACCTCGTTACCTCCCTGTATGAGCTTCTGCTACAAAGACCTTCTTTAAATTTCTCAAACACCACGTTTCTGTTTATCTCAAGTCCTTTGTACATGCTGCTCCAATTCTGCATTGCTGACTTCCCTCTTCTCCTGAGAAGCCTTCTCTGGCCCCCAGATACTCCAAAACTAAACAAGACCTCCTAAAATAGCCTGCTATAATGTCCTATACTTTTTATTCATTAGAATTACCTCAGTTAGATATTATATATTTGTGTAATTAGTTAATTAACGTCCTAGTCCATTTGGGCTGCTTTAACAATACAGACTGGGTGGCTTATAAACAACAGAAATTTATTTCCCACAGTTCTGGAGGCTGGAAGTCTAAGATCAAGATGCCAACATGGTGAGATGAGGACCGCCTCCTAGTTCAGAGCCGGTGTCTTCTTGCTGGGTCCTCACATGGTAGAAGGGGGCAGGAAGCTCTATGAGGTCTCTTTTATAAGAACACCAACCACATTTATAAGGGCTCTACTCTCATGACCTAAATCACTTCCTAAAGGCTTCACCTTCTAATACTATCACATTGGACATCAGGATTTCAACTTATGAATTTGGGGGGGATACTAACATTCAGATCATAGCAATTAATGTCTGTTTTCCTTCTAGATCATAAACAACATGAGGCAGCAATCATGTCCATTTTGCTCAACATTATATTGACAGCATCTTTCACTATGTTCACCACATAATAAGTAATAGACATTTGTTCAGTAAATAAATAAATGTACCCAGAATTCCTTTAATTTACTTGAAAAAAGATTACAAGGCCTACTTATAAGTATTTTGCTTAACCAGTATCATCCAGAGCACACTTCAGGAAACATGCCAATTATCTAAACTTCCCTGGGATAAAGATATGTCCTGGCAAGTAAATCCATAGGAAATTTGCTCAGATCTAGAATTCAGAAGGTCACATATCTGCAGATATGAAAAACAGAAAGCAGAATCTGATTAGGAGAATTTTATACAGATTCTTGAAATTTTTCAGATGGATTCTAAAAGGATCTCTTTCCCTCTTTCTCTTGCATCAACTAGTGACCCTGTGATCAAAGTCCTATTTCTCAGGTATAGGGACCCATATGTGTGTGGTTCGAATTAATTATGATATGTTTACTTGGCTCTAACAATAAATTATTTTATCATCTGATTGCTATGAATGTATATGTGTATGATTATGATTAATTAGGGTGCATGTGACTATTTGCCTGGCTCTACATATGGAAAACTCCTCTCATTGCACTAGGGGAACTTTCCAAATAAAAGATTTTCTGGAAATTATGATTTGTGCATCAAAGAGTACTTTTTACAAGCTAATCTTAAAGGTCCTGCCAACTCTGAGATATGATTCTACTTTTTGTACTTAAGAACTAACACCTCAAATAGATGCATGATATATTAAGACCCTAGAGAAATATCATCAAGGATGTCTTTGGACAACAAAGGTACTAGAAGATTCATTCATGTAAATGCCAAGAGAATGAAGGTGCTGCCATTCATATAGGTAAACTGAGTTGCCCGATGTCTAATTCCCAAATACTAATGTAAATTCTATCTCTCAGAATTACCTAGGGATTCATTTAAAAATTAATAGAGAAAAATAAAGACTGAAAGTCATTGTAAAACTATGAGTCATTCATACCAAGTTATGGTATATTATTGTCCTATATTGAATCAGGTGGCAGAGAGGTCTGGAACTTAAGATCATAAAACCTCACTAATTTGTTTTTCCAAACTCAGGATAATTTGTATCCAGCCGATTGTAAAGTTTGCTTTTATATAATCCATCAGAAAAGGGCTTGCTAAGCAAATGAATATAGTATACAAGATTACAGAGATAATGTTTATCCTTCTTAAGGTAAACTATTCAAGTACTTAGAATCATTTGCATATAAGCAATTAATATGCTCAATACAAGAGATGCTCGTGTATTCATTAGAGTAATTCCTGTGGGACTACTACTTGGCAAGGCTTTGGATGTGATTAAACATAAATTATATTATATATAAATGGTTGAATACAAGCAACAAACATTTAGAAAAGTTCTGTTTATTTACCAGTTAATAGAAGATTGTTTCATTTCATTATTTCTAACTTCTGCAGGTAAAGACGCATATTTACTAGTCAGATCAGATACGATATGTCATTTATACTTCTGAAAATTTAAAGTTCAGTCTTCTCTAAATATCCCTTAATTCAAAACTTTCAGAAATTCTTACTGGCCTTTCTCTGCTTATTCTGAGCTAGTCTTCCAATGACTGCAACACCTACAGGGGTCTGAGCCAAAGCAGGCTCTGCAGAAGCGGGCTGCAACGAACGGAGCCTCCCCCAAGCACCACCTACCCAACCACAGGTCTGTGTGTCGACGTGATGAGTCTGGTAGTCCTGGATGAGGCCTCCTCAGCAATAGAAAGACCCTCTAAATAAGATGTCCCTGGGAAGTGTCATCTACCTTATTCACAGCACTACCTTAAAAGAAAGACTTTGGATGCTTAGTATACCTTAACGTTTAATGACAAATCCTTAGAGTATTCTAATTATAGAAGAGAATGACAGGAATGAAAAGACATGGCTAAGGATGAAAAAAAGATCAGAGAGAGTCTAGAAAGAAAAGCAGAAAGTGGGACTAAATCAAGCTAAAACACACACCAAAGCAGCTACTGAACTCTTTAGTTCCTGCGAAGATGTACATTTTGACAAATTGAGATATCAACTCCAAAAAGCCTGACACAATGTCTCACATATTGAATTGTCCAAAACCATTTCTTCTTTCCTTGGGCATTAACTCAGAGCAAGTTTTCTGGAAAATCAAAGCAAAACAAAAAATAACACTTTTGTGTTTACCATTCCCTTCCTCCCTCCCTCCCTCCCTCCCTCCTTTCCCTCCTTTCCCTCCCTTCCCTTCCTTCCCTTCCTTCCCTCCTTCCACTTCTCCCTTCCTCCCTCAAAGGTACATTATGTCTCTCTGAAATGGAAATTGTGCTGCGTCTGTAACATAATGATGAATGAAAGCACCACAAAGTTGATTTTTATATCAGAAAAGGGAACAGACCCAATGAAAATTGTGTCATAAATAAAATTTGTGGAAATGACTTGTAAGTTATAAATGCAAGCATTATTATTCTCATCCAGGGGGCATTCAGTACATTCCTGCTGATAAAGAATTCCTAAGTGTTCACTAAACTTTTAATGTCTTTCCTGTCACTTATCACTGACAGATGCCATAGGGCATTTTGTCTAAAATTTAATAAAGTCAATGCTCATCAAGAAACCAATTAAAATGCAAGCTGCCTGAAGGCCGACTTCTTCCCTGGGTGATGAGCACGGTGTATTCTCCTCAGAGCAAGCATATCTCTGTGATGATTAAGCAATTCTCAAAAGTTGTGGGTAACCCAGTATACCATCTATGACTGCCACAGAACACTAATTAGTTCTTCCAAGCAGAATTCTATACCAACTTTTATACATGCTACCCATCACTTCCCCTTCCCCAAAACATAATGGGGTGTTAATGACAACACTGGCATTTTAAGGGACAAAATAAAGGTTTTTTTTTACTACAGAATTATAACCAATGACTGTATACAAATGACACCCAGAGGAAACAATGAAATACCTGTGTTCTCGGTCAGAATGTTCGCTGCTAATAAACAAACAACAAAAGGATCTCAGGAAACACGAGTGTTCTGATGTGAGTGTAAATCATCATCGCTAGGTTACAAGCTCCTCAAATAATATTTGCATAGTACTCGACATTTACAAAACACCTTTATATATATTCTCAACTTGATATCAAAGCAAACTTATAAAGTTATATTTTGCTATTGACAATTTAGGCACAAGAAAATGGAAACTGAAAGAGGATATATGACTTGTTCAAACTCAAGGAACCAAGTAGAGGCAAAACTGGGTTCAAACTCAGAATTTCTGACTCCGGATAATCTACTTGTCCCATTCACCCATTCTGTTGTCTCTGTACAACAACTCTATAAGACATTAGAAACTGTAAACTAATTTCAGGCACGGTACAAGTTCAGTAGTCTTTAGAATGAATAGTTCAGTACTCCCAGAATTCTGGGTTGAGAATTTTGAGTGGGTCCATTCAGCATGAGGATGTCAGTGATAAGGCCTTCTCTTTGAGTTCAATTCCTCTGCATGGAAATCTAAGAATATCAATTTTATCTGGCCCATAACACTTAGGGCCTATATTGAAAATCAGAAGAGTTCTGCTCCTCTGGTTCAAGTGCTGAACTTGTAACAAAGCAGAATCCTGGGCCTCATCCCAAGCCTATTAAATTAGAATCCACATTTTCGAAAGGTCCCAGGTGGTCCATATGCACACTACAGTTTGAGAAGCATAGCTCTGATGTAAATCTCACTGGAATTTATATTCCAGTAGATTCAGCGTCCTGCCACTGTCAGAAGCTTGGGACTGTGGGCCAAAACTCTCCTAATACTACGGTGATTAGATGTAACTCTAGATTCAGCTTCTCACTTTATATTCACATGTATGTCAGCATGTTTCCCTCTCAAAGGAATAAGGAGAACACAGTGGTCAGCCAGAGCAAATAAAAGAAAAGCAGAGCTGAAGCTAGGTGACTTGACATTTTCTGCAATAGAATATTGAAGAGAGAGTGTAAGAGACTAACAGTCAACTTGGGGGCAGAGTGTTTTAATATATTAGAAGTATCTTTGTTCAGAAATAATGGTTTCTTGATTAATGAATTCCCTTATTACCAAAGGACTGAAGTTACTACCTGTTGGTCCCAGTCTTATACAGTCCTGAAGAGTAGCATGAGCTAGTCTGTAAGCATCAACAAAACACAGTACATGAGTCATCTGGAAGCTTCAATATATACTTTATATCTAATTATGATATACTTTCTAGATGATGCATGTTATTCTGAAATGGTAATCTGCCTAAGGAAAACAAGTAAGTCAGGAGCCTGCATCAGGTTTCAGAAGTTTCTATCATATACAACTAGAAGTTGACGGTAATTTTGGAGATTTGCTCTCAGAATCGTAAGATCCTAGAGTCGGGAGTAAAGCAGACATCTCACATTACAATGAAGCTGTGAATAAGCAGGTGGAGCATCAAGTCCAGGTCCAGCACACCTTTAGGAACTGACCAGATCTGGTGTCAAATGAACACCAACCAACTGGGAGATCCAGAAGGAGGGGTGTTGCAGTTAACTTCCCACAACTGTAATAACTAGACCCTGATTGGTATCCCACTTGGCAGCTTAACCCATTTTCTTAGCAACCAGTGAAATCCATTCTAACTGTAAGTGCTCACCATGTAAACAACATGGCCCAAATCAAACAAAATCCTGCTTAAATTGTAAAACAAAAGTTCTTTAAAGAAAAAGCAGATATGGGAATTCCCTAGCGGTCCAGTGGTTAGGACTTGGCACTCTCACTGCCAGGGGCCTCCGGTTCGGTCCCTGGTCAGGGAACTAAGATCCCACAAGCTGCGTGGCCAAAAACAAAACAAACGAAAAAGCAGGTGTGAAAGGAAAACAAAGTCCCAGGAAGAAGCCCTGATTGATATTACGTAATTAATGAACACTTGTTTAAAGATGGTGAATGAAGGAAAATCAATGAAACAACAATGGAGGCAGTGGCCATCACTACTCCCACGCCAAGTTTCTGTCTAGAGTCCTCTTTTCTGCTCTCATGTGTAGGGTATTTTGCTTTCACAGCAGCAATGAGGCTCACCAAATTCAATGACGGGGAAAAATTGTTATCTTCCAAGCATCACGCTCAAATGGGTAGCATACACAGAATGTATGATACACATTGTTTTAATTGCAGCCAGTTTTACTGCACTGAAGTGGAATCTGTAATGCAGAAAATTCAGAAGTAAATTCATAATTTTCACAAAACTTCCTATAGCCAAGCATGTGCCTTGAAAGAGGCAAAGTTTTATCTGTAATTGAAGGAAGGAATGCAAGCCACGGCACATAAAGGGATACTTATACAGTAGGAAGAGGAGTGTAGATGGCACTAGAGTCTTTTGGGGTCATATCAACACACAATTAACCAGGTCACCAGCTACAATATCACCTAGATAATATGAGATCCATAGATATGGATACCTATACCCATATCCATATCTACGGATCTCATATTTTCTAAACACTATGTAAAGCTTTCAAGAGCTATCACAAAATTCAGGATTGGAAAACTGTTAATATCAAGAAACATTTACTGAGAACCTGCTAAGTAGAAGGCACTCGGGAATACCAGTGGTAGAAGTAAGATATCTGCATTAGCTATAAAAGCAACCAAAGTCATGAGTACTTCTTTATGTTCCATTTAAATCACTTTTGAAATTACATTTTGTTGGAGAAAATATCCTCACTACCACTTACGCATTTTCACATGAATCTAACTATATCAGTCACAGGATAGTCTTCGTTAAATAAAGAATAATTAGTTCCTTTTCTAAAATGGGTGCAATCATTCAAAAGAATAGTAGCCATCATCTCTTGGGGAAAAAGTGAATTAGCAAAAGTCTGTTCGAACTCTCAACATGTGATATTAGTAATGCAGTTAAGAGGTAACCTCTTTGGGAAGAGGTTAGAGTTGAAATGGGAGACAAATTTATCAGAAAGAAGAGATCAGAGCACTGGGTGTTTCTGTATTCCAAAGCAGAATAATTATGAAGGCCATGTATTACGATAAAACATCTGTAGCTCCCGTGCAAGTACATAAAGAATTACCAAATTAGAGCAGGTTTATGATTCATCCAGGATAGTGTTAGCTCTCTAAATGTGGTGGCTAGTAAATGCTTACTTGCTGAGCTGAAAAAGAAACCAAACGCCTATCCCTAAGGCTGCACGTTGCATATTTATAGTAAAGTTATTCCCCAGTGCAAGGTCTTGTGTCAAAGGAAACATTTTTGTAAAGAAAACTGTTGAAAAATCTGTTAGTGGTAAATCCAAGGTCTAGAAAATATACAAACCAATAGCCATAAAATTTAAAAATTTTCTTCATGTTAGAGGTGTATCGTAAAGGCATGGAAAAGGAAAGAAGGAAAGAGATGTGGGGAAAGAGAGGCAGAAAGGAGGGAAGGAAGAAAGAGTCATTCATGTGCACTCTAGTGCGCCCTGAATTTCTAAATTAAATTCAAAATAAAGGTTTCCAAAATAAAGAAATGCCAGCCAGAATGATTATTAACAAAAGCGAAATCATCTCTGTTACATAGTCAGGTTATTATTTTTTTCTAAGTTCAATTCTACAGCCTGTAAGTGTGACCACAGAGGACATAAACTTGAAATGAAAATAATGCGTTTATTAGATGTATAAAGGTGAAGCACATTACAGCAAAAGAAGATGACATTGCTGAGAGAAGTAACTTTGAAATGATAAGGAAAAATGAACAGGGGAGGAGAAGAAAAGAACTGGAAGAAATGAAGCAGGAGAACATTATTTCGTGTAAATTAAAATTAAATGTAAAAGGATGACAGTAGTTCTGATCTTGTCAGGCTGAGATATTTTGGTGGCAGACAGTAATAGGAGAATTATAAGCAATTTGCAAACCACAGGTCAGCAAGCATGCACATTTCTCCTCTCTTAAGATTGTTAATCAAGTTTTTTTTTTTTTTTCATTGAGAAAAACAAACTCCAAAATATCAGTTTCATGAATCCCTGCCAAAATCAGGAGCAGTTTGGTCCCTGCCGATGACAGACAGCCCCTGCAAGCCGCAGGCAAAATTTGGCAATGGCTGCGCTGCCTTTGATGGAGCCTCCATTTGATAACACCCTTCCTGGAGCTATCTTTCATACAGGATGCAGACTGCATTCCTTGCAATGCAGACTGCCTCCTTCTCCAGGCTTTCTCTCTGATTGAGCAACTGCTCCCTGCCCCCTCCCCTGCCCTGGGTGCAGCCCTCTGGCCTGGGGTTGTCAACGCCACAGACAGGATCCCTCCCTCACCCAGCTCTCTTTCTGTAGGTCCACATGACAATGGTCTGCTTCTACCTCCTCTAGCTGATACCTCGTCCTTGCTCTGTGCCAGGAATGTTGACATATATTAAAACATTAAAAAATATTTCATCCTCAAAACCACCTTATGTGGTTGGTACTATTATCACCCTCATTTTACAAGTGAAGGACCTGAGCACAGAATGAATAATGACTTAGGCAAGTCGCACACCTGGGAAAGGATCTGCACTCAGGGAAGTCTGGCCCTAGAGAGTTCTCTCTCTTCACAATGACGTTACATAGCACCTGTTTCTTCTCAAGTATTCATTCACCAAACAATCATTTATTTTAGCATTATTACGTGCAAGTTACTGTCCTAGATGCTAGGGAGTATATCAATGAGTAAAAAAGATACGGCACTTTTTCTTGGGGAGCTAACAGTCAACTTGGGGTGATAGACAAAGGACAAGTGACCCAATATAGTGTCACTACTGTGAAAGTGTTCTAAAGGGAAAAAACAAGGTTAGACAGAATAACAGTAATTTTCCAAATTTGCTAACGAATAGTCCTCACATTATAAAGCTGAAAACTATATATTAAGGGAGAATTAAGAATTAGTAAGGATGCAGGGGAAGGTGCATTCGTGGGAAGAACTGCACTTAATCCATTTTCTCCTTTTCAAAACCAGAAAGGGAAATAGCAACCAAATAACACAATATACGGAGTGTCTGTTTTTCAATGAAAAATGCCAAGTAAAGAGGTCTTTGTATTGAAATCCACATAGCATTCTCCTCCACTTATGAAGATTTTTCCCCCTGCACAAAAGGGCAGACGGATTGCTCTGTTTCTGTCACCCAAAGGCACGGGTAACAGTGACATCTAGTGGCACATGGTGATATAGGCAGGTGAAACAGAAATGCTCAGTGAGAGCTGAGAGCAAAACCTGGGAACCATGGAGCTACATTTAAAGTTTCCTGATTTATGTGGCAACAAAACTGTATTCCAATGGAATCAGTGAGTCCTGTCTCCAAGAAAATGATATTGTTCTGGGTCAACATTTGGAAAAGTCACTTAATATTCACTGCTGGGGAATGAGAAGCCGGTAGTCAAATCATACCACCTCGGTCTTGGAATTGGAAAGGTGGCAGCAGTATTACTGGGATTTTTTTTTTTTTTTAAGCATTATCAATATGGCTACAAGAGGTTATGCTTCTCAGATAGGAGAAAGGTAGCTGAATACACTTCTGAATGCCAACTCTAAAAATTATCCAAAGATATTAAATTTCACTTTTCTTTCTTTTTCTCCTGTCAACAGAAGAGGCCACCTCAGGCTACTCTCTAGCAGCTGAAACTCTGGCACTCAGCCCTTTGGATTAGACCTATGAGCTACACCACTCTGCCCCTCTCTGCCTTGGGTGCCAGCCACAGTAGCCTTTTGTCTGGTTGCCAGGTCAATAATCTCTCTTGGCATCTGCCTTTTTCACCCCTTCCCTCCTCCTCCCCCTCCATCAAGAAATCTAATTCCAAGTTGGCAGGCAGAAGGTCAGAAATCTTTGAAAGCTGCCATTTCCACCGCCCACACTCAGGTCTCGCCTCCGCACATACTGACAGATGCCAACTTACTTTTCTCCCTCCTCCATAACCTCCCGTATCTCTGCAGTGCCCAGGTTGTCACCTGAATCTTGCCCTCACATCTGCTTCCCTCCCCTTCTTCAGCAGCAGGGCTATCTTTTAATAGTAACATCCTGCCATGTCTGTCCCAAAGGCTCAGCACATCTTGTCATCCGTCCTGGGGTCAGCAGCCTCTTCAGAGTTATCCACTTTGAGACTTGCCTCTGTCAGAGGTGCCCGGAGGCCTCGAGCTGGCCCACAGCATCTGGGGAAAGGAGAGCTGACAGTCCCCCGAAACCCACACAATCACATCTCTGAAGAGTGGGCCAAGCTAAAGCAAACAATTGCAGGCTAGTGCGACAGAAAAGACAAAGGACAAAGTCACACCGAACCCCAACAGGCGACAGTTTTATTTCTTTACACACTATGAAAAGACATATTCAGGGCTACTTTGTTTATTTTTTTTTTTAACATCTTTACTGGAGTATAATTGCTTTACAATGGTGTGTTAGTTTCTGCTTTATAACAAAGTGAATCAGCTATACATATACATATATCTCCATATCTCCTCCCTCTTGAGTCTCCCTCCCACCCTCCCTATCCCACCCCTCTAGGTGGTCACAAAGCACCGAGCTGATCTCCCTGTGCTATGCGGCTGCTTCCCACTAGCTATCTATTTTACATTTGGTAGTATATATAAGTCCATGCCACTCTCTCACTTCGTCCCAGCTTACCCTTCCCCCTCCCCGTGTCCTCAAGTCCATTCTCTACGTCTGCATCTTTATTCCTGTCCTGCCCCTATGTTCTTCAGAACCACTCTTTTTTTTTTTTTTTTTTAGTCAGGGCTACTTTAGAACAGTCTTTTAGCGGAAAAAAAAAAAAAAAAAATTAAATATCTGGCATGATTTTTGCCAGCTATGAAATGAAAGAATTTTTTTAAACACATACACTGGGAATTTTACACTTTTTGTTTTAGAAAGGGGATCATGTCAATGTTCAATTTTGAAACTGCAAATTGTATAGAAATTATATTCTGAAAATATAGGACTTTCATCTCACTTGTTTTGAAACTCTTACAACCACTGCGCTATCACTATCAATTCTCCCCCAAAAGAGCAAAGTCAGAGCTACCTAAAAAGGGAGCAAAACAAAACGAGAGCAGAGAATTCCCTGGCGGTCCAGGGGTTAGGACTTGGAGCTTTGGTGGGGCCCAGGTTCAATCCCTGGTCGGGGAACTAAGATCCCGCAAGCCACACAGCGTGGCCAAAAAAAAAAAAAGAGAGAGAGAGAGGTAGATCAAAAGGGAATTATTATCTACGATACAAATATCCATTGAGCAGAAGCTGAAAAAATGACTCCAAAATCTGTGAAACTAGGAAAATGTTTACTTGTAGCAATTCAGAAAAAATGGATAAATCACTAGTAAGAAAAAGTGAAGCTACAAAAAAGTCTTTGTAGTATACTTTAGAGATATTATTACTTTTGTGTTGCTCTGTTATACATATAACACAGTGTTCAGACTTGACAAAATTATTTAAACTGGGGTATATTATATTAAGGTGTTTTGTTTTTTTTCCGATAGCAAAGCAGGAACCAGAATCTAACTTTTTGATTACCAATCCAGTGCTATGTATACATTTATGTAGAATTTTTAAATATTAAAGGAATGTGTTATAGTAAATAGATGATTTTATGAACTGAATTGTGTCCCCCCAAATTCATATGTTGAAGCCGTTAAGTCCAGTGTAATGGTATTTGGAGGTGGGACCTTTGCAGGTAGGACCTTTGGAGATGAGGTCATGAGGGTGGGGGCCCCATGATAGGATTAGTGTCCTTACAAGAAAAAGAGAGAGACCAGAGCTCTCTCTGTCTCTCCACCACAAGAGCACAGTGAGAAGATGGCCCTGGGACTAAGGCAAACCAGGAAGAAGATCCTCACCAAGAGCCAAATCTTCTGGCACCTTGATATTGGTCTTCCCAGCAGCCAGAACTGTGAAAAATGTCTGTGGTTTAAACTATCCAGTCTATTGTATTTTGTTACGGTGGCTCAAGCTGACTAAGACAGATGACATCTGCCTTACACACTTTTCCATTTCTAAAATAAATGTAACCATAATCATGGAATCCTGATTATGCACCACTAAATCAACTAAATCACCTGATCTACCAAAATTGGCAAATGATTGGGAGAAAAGGAAAAAATCAGCCCTTTAAAAGGAAGCAAAGTAAAGAGTAAAGAGTAGGGACTTATAAAAGTAAAGAGTAGAGATGGCATCATACAACACTCTTCACGGAGTGTGTAAAACGAAAAAAACAAAGAATATAGAAACAGATTGAGATGAAGAACGAGGTCTGAAAAGACTGACAATGATTACAAGGTTTAGATTTCACATACTGAGGGCCCAGGGATTGTGTTTGGAACTTGCTTTGTCCTCACCATGTTTTATTTGTGTTGCTAAGAAGATATTCAGCTTAAGATGACAGGAAACCAGTATGTCATCCAGGGACTAACGCTAGAGAGAAAGGCATATGGAATGAACACGCTTCTGCAAGCTAAAAGAACAATGGAAGGTTTCTCCGTCTTTACAATGTGAGTGATGGATGGATGGTGAGTGCTTGCCTAAGGCTGCAGCTCTCAAAGACATCTTTCATTATTCTTTTAAAAGTGGTGCATCAAAATAATTCTCTGACTCAAAAACAAAGAATTCACTGAAACTGGTTACAGTTTGGTTGAAAAAGAAACCACCATTCCAATGTACCTGAGTTGAAATCCATTGTTTCCTGGTTATGTGACCTTAAACCAAGCAGTTAGCCTCATTGAACCTCAGTTTCAATCGTTAGTCTAGAGATAATACACGTCCGTAGTCTCTTACCTGATATCCTTGGGATCAGATTTCAGAATTTTTTATAATGACCCAGACTCATAATGTTTGGGACAGCAATTAGTAAGCAAACATACTGATATTCCTTCAGAAAAATGAAGTATCAGTAATCTACTAGATGAGAAAAATAAAATTTATTAACAGTTTTCTGGCAGTTCAAGTCAGGTGTTGTCACCAAAATTACAAAAAGAACTTTCCAATTTAGAGCTTTCTGGAGTTTGGAATTTGGGGAGGGCGACCCATAAATATATTCATCCTAGAGTGATTGTGAGGAATAAATGGTGGATAAATGACATATGGTGGATAGACAAATAAATGACATATGGTGGATAGAAACTCATAGGATTATGTAGGATGGATTACAAATGAGAACCCAAGGAATGCAAGTACAAGGGAGATCTTTCCTGAGCACAAACTCCCTCTCCTAAGATAACCAACATCCAGTTGCCAAGTGACCTGAGAGGCACACGGAGAAGGTACATAGATTCCCCCTGTTTCTTTCTTCCACTCAGTATTCCCTTCTTCAGACCTGCATCTCCAAGCCCTATGGGAGCCGGCCCTTCTGCAGGTTGGGGAAGGAAAGTGCATATCAACAGTGTTTTCTTTTTTAACACTCCACCTACCTTCTAACTCACTTCTCCCTCTGCGGGCCCCCAGTGAAGAGGAAAGAGCTTCGTGCATTGCTCTACAGTTTTTAAAACATGTTGCCTCCACTGACTTCTTTAATCATTACACCGGCTGATGACAGGCCAGTCTTATTAACCTACTATTTGCAGTTAGTATCAGGATCTAGGTTCCAAACTTTCTGTATCCCCTTCAGATGGAAGACGTCATCCCAGGATCCCTCCTAGGGTCCAGAAGACCTCTCTCTTCTCAGTTCAAAGCCCATGTCTGCTTTTCCAAGCACTAGTTCTTATCTCTAATCTGAAGAATGCCTCCAATCCTGCCCAGTAACTCATTCAAAAACATCCCACATTAGATGTCATGAGATGTGGCTTTGGATTTGAACTGTGCCCTTTCTGGATGAGTGTGTAATTCTGGATTATACTCTCTAAGACTCAGATTTTTCAACCATTTTATAATGATTCTTATTAGGGGTGATTTCACTCCATTTAGGACATTTTTGCAATTTGCAGGGGCAGTTTTTGTTGTTGCACGATTGGGGAGTACTAGATATTAGATACCCTGTAAAGTCCTATACAATGATTTGTTCAATATTTCAAGCAACTTTTGAAACCCAATGGATGTGTATTTGTAGGTAAAAAACCCAAAGAGGTCCTAAACATTACAATGGGGCTACAGTGGTTAAGATATATTTTTTATATGTGTATGTAGGTTATATTGTCTATAAATTTCACTTCAGGACTGTAAATAGAGCATTGCAAAATACTTACTATTAAAAGGGGGACACTGCATTGGAAAAAAAAAACAAAACAAAAAAACATCCCGCATGCATCCCCTCCTCAATCCCCCTAGGAATCCACCTTTCCTGCATTCTATTACCATGGGTTTTACAATAGAAAATTGCTTTACAGTCCTAGCAGCAACAGCAGCCGTTCGGCTACCACAGTGAGCAGAGACCTGTTCTTTCATGGCTCCTACGCAGCTTAACAAAAGTCATAGACACAGATATTAAATCTATCATTTATATACCCCAAATCACTACACAGAAATGTAGCTTGGTTTGCATCTAAATTCTAATTTTTAAAAGCCGTAGTGACACTTACTAAGATAGGGGTTTAGGAGAGTGAACAATTACCATGGAAAAGCAAACACCCATACAAATATCTTATGATTAGACATTATATTTCTTAAACACCTTCTTTAAAAGACTATAGTAAGTCAGGGGCTTCCCTGGTGGCGCAGTGGTTGAGAATCTGCCTTCCAATGCAGGGGACACGGGTTCGAGCCCTGGTCTGGGAAGATCCCACATGCCGCGGAGCAACTAGGCCCGTGAGCCACAACTACTGAGCCTGTGCGTCTGGAGCCTATGCTCCGCAACAAGAGAGGCCGTGACAGTGAGAGGCCCGCGCACCGCGATGAAGAGTGGCCCCCGCTTGCCACAACTAGAGAAAGCCCTCGCACAGAAACAGAGACCCAACACAGCCAAAAAAAAAAAAAAAAAAGACTATAGTAAGTCAGGACAAGAGTCATCATTTCAAATATTCAAGTAACTAATAACAGGCCTGTTACAGTTGCTATCACTTTTGTTTAAATTCAGAGCTCAACAGTTATGCGCATGCACATGTGTGTGTACGTTCCTGTGTATTTGCACATGAGCATGTAAGCTTGATGCCTATAATGTACTTAAAAGCGTTAAAACGCAGTCTATGCCTATGTTGCTGGAAGGAGTACTTTTCTAAGGTAACAGAGTTATCCAAGTATCTCCTACAAGAAAGATTACTTTTATTATTATTATTATTTTCAGCAATATAACCATATTCTTATTATTTCATAGGCCATAATTCTGATCTGATACCAAATTGCACCTGTGAGCCCACTCACTGCCCTTGTACGTGCACTGTGTGTAGATTCCTTCCTGACGTTACATAATGCGGTACTATATGGCTACTGGGTTTCAAAACACCACGTGGCGAACACTTGGAGAATTCAAGATTCTGTTACCATGGGGACAAGATGCTGGTCCTTCTCAGTGCAGTCAACACACTTCCTCGTTCAGAAAAACTATTTCCACAGGAAAATAAATGAGCTCAAAAACTGAAGCTTTTAGTTTTAAAAGAATGATTATTTTCTTAAAGTTCTGTATTTAATAGTGACAGCAGAACTGGGCAAGCAATGGAGAAGTAATAGTGACAGCAGAACTGGGCAAGCAATGGAGAAATATTCAGGAAGCCTTGTTTTCAAAAACTTATTTCTGACTTCTGTTTTCCTCGCTGGCTAGTACTAGGTGAAGGAACAGATTTCAAAGATCTCATGCTGCACTTCTCAAGTGCCTGTCCTATGTGGTAGATTACTAAGTGGCCATAAATCATTTCTCTTCCTTTTCCTATATCCGTCTGCATTTGACTTTGCAGCTCTTGCCACAAAAATGTTGGAATCTATTCCCTCACTCCTTGAATATGGCCTGACATTGTGCTTTGTCTGGCCAATAGAATGTGGCAGAGCTGAGAGTGTATCAGTTCCATGCCTTGAGTTCAAGCGCCCTACACTCTTCCACTCTTTCTTGGGATCCCGCCTACTTCCGTGTGAACACACCTGGGCTGTACTGCAGGAAGATGAGAGACGCTGGCTTAGCCATCTCCACTGTCACCCAGTCTACAGCCAGCCAACCCTCAGAAGCAGAGCTGCCTAGATGAAAGACAACTGCTTGCAGACACGTAACTTAGTCCAGTGAGACCAAAAGAACAAACGAACCCACAGAATCATGAACAAAATAAACTTAAGTGTCTTAAGCCACTAAGTTTTGGAGTGGTTTATGTAACAAAAGGAAACCATATACCATATGCTTCTTTGTTAGTTCTGTCAATTTTGAAGGACATATTTATAAACATGTAGCTGGATTCTTAAAACCAAAGGTTAGTCTGGAGTGACATGAATGCCTATTAAAAACCCCAAGCAGGTATGCACAAGCATAAACAAATACGTTGCCCTCACTCTGACAATATGGACAGCAAATAGTTTCCTTTCATATATGAATTCAGAGGATTTTTATGCCAGATTCTGCAGAGTCTGAAAAGAAAATTTAACCCAGATGAACAATCCCTCCCTCTCAATTGCATATTTACTGAATGAAATCACCTTTGCTCTCCTAAGAATAAGATAAGTATACTGCTATAGAGTCTATGGAGAACACACACACACACACACACACACAGTGAAAGAGAAAATCCCATTAATGTGTCTACTGCATGCAAAGGAGATCATCATCCTTATTTTATTTATCAGTGGTAGGTGAAATCTCACATAGTGGATAGTAAAGAGTTAAATTTAAAATATCTTGGATTTTTAAATGTTTATTTCTAAAGCAGCTTTTCCTTAAAAAAAAAAATTTATATGTTGTTCTTCAAAGCTTCTTTTTCCAACTCTGTTTATGCCACCTTCCCCTCTCTTTTCCTGGCCATGGGGACCCTAGAGCCATGTATTGACCTCACAAGCTGAAGGAACCAGAATCCCTGTGTCACTCTCATGGGGGAGAGCTGCTCTAAAGAGTCATCCAGCACCTGTTTGATGTTGTATAAGCAAGAAATAAATCACTGTTCTGTACATTAAGATTTCAGGGCTTGTAACCACAAACCAGCAAAGCCTACTGTAATAAAGTATTGGGGCATATGGACATGCTGATAGGAATGATCCTGCAGAAAGGAGGGAAGGGCATTGATGCAGGAGAGAAAGGGGACAATTGCAGGAGCCCATTTTCACAGATAAGACTACAGAGTATGTGAAGTTGGTATACTTGCTGACGGAAGATCGGGGGTACTTTTTTGGTTACCACTATTCTGGCCCTAAATCACGAGGCAGATCATTGGCTGAGGCTGTAAAGGGCAGTGCAAGTATGAGGACTAACTTGATGCTGTAAAACAGTCTTCTTGGGAAGGAGAGAGTAAATGTTGAATGTGAGACGCTCCCACAGGTACTGAATGAGTGTTGTTTTCCTTTAGCCGTGCTCAGCTGTTTGGCCACGGGCTTTATCCAAGTGGAGAGCGGGATCTAATCCGAGTGGAAGTTTTGCCAACAGGACTTATAAAGTATAACAAAAAGATGAGGCACCAGAAAAACAAAGGTGTAAAGAGGGCATGATTATGGTGTTGGACCATGAAATCTGATCTGAGGAAAGATGTGAGAGCATGGTGCTATTAGCGAGCTATGTTAGTCAGCATGGGCTACCAGAACTAAATACCACAGACTGGGTAACTAAAACAAGAGAAATTTATCTTCTCACAATTCTGGAGGCTGGAAGTCCAAGATCAAGGTTTCTACTAAGCCTTCTCTCTTTAACTTATAGATGGCCATCCTCTCTCCCTGTGTCTTCTCAGGGTCTTCCCTCTGTGTGTCTGTGTCCAAATTTCCTCTTCTTATAAGAACACCAGTCTATTGAATTAGTCCCACCGTAATGACCTCATTTACACTTAATCACCTCTGTAATCACCTTTGTAGACCTATCTCCAAATACTGTCACATTCTGAGGTATTGGGGATTGGGACTTCAGAGTCAGCACTTTAAAGGAACACCATTCAGCCCATAACAAGGGGGTTGAAATGGAAAAACAAAGCGATGGCCAGGAAGTAAGATGCTCAAAATTGAGGTTTTGGAAGCAAAGGCCTAGAGTGTGATCAAGAAAATAGATGTCAGAGGTGAGGAAAAGACAAAACAGTTGGGGATGAAGCAGTCAAGAATAAGGCACAGAATGAATTATCCTTGTGGATATTGAAATCACCAAGCTTGAGGACAGAATCCACAAAGCAGAAAAATACAGTAAACTAAAGTAGAGAAAGTGCTAAAATCTTCCATGAACCTGTGTCTGTGTGTGGGAGGTGTGGGGAGGGAGAGTGGGACAGGTGGGAGGGAGAACGGGAGGCAAGGTGTCCAGAAGGACAGCTGATGGCTGCAACAAGGAAGGGTATCAGATGTCTGGTCAGATGGTATGTGTTTTAAAGGAACTGAGATTTGTGGGAGAAACAAGGAAAGCAAGGGAGAGCCACATTCTGGAAGAATAAACAGTGAGCAAAGAATACACTATCTTGCCTACAAGTCCAGGAGTATATGTGGTACAGGAGAAAAAGCTTTAGGAAAAGCCAGATTCTCTTAGAACAAGAAGTTGAAGAGAAATTTAAGAGAAGAGACTGAAGCTGGGGTATTTTTTTAAATTACAGACTGAGATAGTTTTTACTGGCGATCAAAAATATCATTCACCTCCCCTTTCAGCCACTTGGAAGACAGGACTTCTCAACCCCATTCTACTTAGGCAGGGACATCTGAATATTTCTGGCAAAGAAATGTGAGACATGACCCATGTTACTTTTGGGCTGAGGCAGTGAAAAGCCCATGTGCAATTCTCTCATTTCACTCTTACTCTGCCGAGGCCGCCAAGAAGGCTTTATTGCCAGATGTTTTTGATAAGAGACTGGAGCCTCTGTCTGCTTCTTCTCTGGGTGACGATGTAGAGTGGACTCCTTGCCAACCAATGTTGACCATAAAGATTAAGTGAGAAATGAGCTTTTGTTTTGTGAGGGCCAGTGGTGTTTCTGGGTGTGAGTGTGTGTGTCTGCGTGTATGTGTGTTTGATTTGTCACCACAGTAAAACCTAGTCTCTCCTGATTTGTACACACTCCATGATTCCAGAACGTACAGTGGAAGAGCTGGGAAGGGAGGGAGACTGTGGCTTATCAGCGAATGTAGTCACATTGAGTACATGAGAATAAGGGTCTTGGGGCTGCAAGATGGACTTGGCAGGCTTGGGCGTCTTGAAGTGATTGAGAAAAATGAAGATGCAGGGTTTGGTGACATCTTAGGGAAAGGCAGACGGTTAGGTGTACTTGTAGCCTCCTTCAGTGGGCCTCTCAGGCACATTGTGATGGAGAGACGGGGCGTGTGGTCAGGAGTGAGGGGCAGTGGTGAGAGCTCAGTGACTAGCTCCCACCACCCGCAGCATCCTGGTGGGGGCAAAAGGGACATATTACTGTGATTATATACATTTTTTTATTCTAAAGAAATATTTTCTTCTTCTTGGAGTTTCCAAATGTTTCACATAGAGAATATATTAATCACCCCCAAGAAATTCATAACAAACATTTCTACAAAGGCAGGGTGGAAGAAATAAGATAGAGGAAAAAGAGATGGAAGGGAGGTGCATGAGAACGTTCATCATAGTTGTCTCAGGATGATGGAGTTACGTGTGACTTTTGTTTCCTTCTTTATACTTTTCTGACATTTCAAGACTTCTGCAAGGAACTATAAATATTAAAAGGTGGAAAATGTATCACATAGTCATAGTCATAGATTCATTCACTTCTTCACTAATTCATTTAACAAACAAATATTTCTTTAGTGCACACTATGTGCTTAGCACTTTCATCAGTGCTAGACTTAGAAGCTAAGAGATTATCCAATACGAACTGTTGACTTGACTGGCTGGAAAAACCCAGAGAGGTTATGAGACAAGCTTAGGAAGTCAGCAAGGGAACTAGAATAGGGATCACGCTCTTCTCGTTCTGGACTCGCCGTCTTTCATCATTTTAACACCACGAACAAGAAGGATGTGATGCGACCAACCACATAATCAAACAGCAATATATCCCTTAGTGGACATCCCTTCCAGCCCCCTTTGATACAACATCCTCACATTCTTCATTGAAAAGTTCCGTTTTGTAAATACCATTTCTCTGTTCCGAAACCTTCAAAGGCTGATCATTACCTCCCAAAGAAAGTCTGGATTTTTTACCCTAACATTCAAGGCCTTCTCCAATCTGGTTTTTACATACTTCACAGATATTATATTTGGTCTGCTCATTTCTCATGTATAAAAAATAACAAATTTATCTATTATTTGTGCACTTCATGCTCCATGACTATTCTCAGATTTTCTCCCATTATTTAGTAATTTTCTCAACAGAAGTGTGTAGCAGGAAAGGGAGACAGCCAATCAATGAACATGACTGGACCCCAAACTTTCCATCACAAAGGCTTAAATTCTAGTTTGCTCATCATTTAACAGGTGCATGATATTAGCAAATAATCTTGGCCTCTTTGAAAAGCCTGTGTACTTCACAGGGCTATTATTCATTTCTTTATTCACAAATTCTCATGCAATGAGCTTTTATTGAACATTTATTACTCACCAGGCTCTGTGTTAGGTACTATGCATTCATCAGAACAAGATGGGCATAGTCTCTGTGCTCACGGATCAGGAGTGAGATGAATGAGAGAGGAAAAATGGCATGAGATTATCTGTGATTATAATTTTTAAGGAAAAAATTACAGAACTAATGCTTCTTGGAACACACATTGGAAAATGCAGGTCTAGAAACATGTTAGATTAATCTGTGTGATTTGATATCTATCAACCATAGGTATTCTTGAAAATGAGAAAATGTGGGAACAACATAAAAGGTTTTTTTGGCGGGTTAAGAAGATAATTTTCCTGGCAGGTGCTGCCACAAAGTAGATCTTTTCCCATTTCAAGAGTGAAGTTGCCTAAGCAAAAGATAAGCTTCTGTTTTACTTAGAAAAGAAACAAGTAAATAAGTGGGACCACAGAGTACGTGAAACCAGCTATCCAATGCCCAGGCCTGTAGAGTGAGCTAAATCATATGTTAGAGGGCAGGCAAGTCCAGAGAATGTAAACAGGGTGTGGTATCAGGCAACACAAAGAAAGGAAATGCAGAGCATACAAGGAAAGGAAATGGCTGACGATGAAGCAGGCAAGGCTAAACTCCCAAAACGGAGGGCTGGAATGGGAGTGTGGAGAAGGGGCAGCATCAGGACACACAGCAGCAGGGCACGGAGCGGAGAACATCCTTCGGTGAATATGCTTAGGATGAGAATCACAGAGACACAGAGAAAGAATAGAGTTAAGAAACAGGAAGGTTGGGAAATTGTAAAGCCATTAAGAAGTTCCAAGCCCTCTCAACATCTACCCACTATGCACACGACATTCGTAAGAAAAGAACAGGAGAAAGTGGATCAAAAGAGGAACACTGATGAAAACAAGGAGGTAATATGGCTCAGCACAATTACATTCACTGCCTAGGGTTGCTGCAGCAGCTATAAAGGGTCACCAAAATATGCGCTACATAGAGAATGTTGCACTGAAGGATAATTCTCATCCCCAGAAAGCGAGACTGAAATGTAGGTGTATCCACGGATGGCTGGAGAGAATTTACCAGCTCTCAAAATGAGAAAAGATTCTTGGTCCAACTTAAACTCAGCCTTGTGTATTTTATGCTCCATTCAACTCCACAGAAAATTCAGTTAAAGTTCAGGCACAGGATAAATATTCTCTTTTTCTGCAAGTCTAAATAAAGAACACTAAAATGATACTGACAAATGCAGAGTGGATACCTAAATCCCAGTGGACACTAATGATCATTTGATCATTGGCCTGGCACCCAGGCTAAAAACAATCCCCAATTATGCCAGCCTACTTCTCTACCTACTGGCAGGAAAATTTGAATGTATGTGTTTATGGGGCTATAATTTAAATGACTGATGACCCCAACACCACCAAAAAAAAGCACCATTACTGATACAGACAGAACTAGGGAGTTAAGAGGGAGGACCACCTTTGCAGATGAGGCTACCACGAGACTGTTCATTAAGTCTGTTCCAGGATGAAGAAACCCAGGCAATGAGCTCTTTGAAAGCAGGGCTGATTCCCACCCTTCTGAGCACAGCCAACACACAGGACCCACTACCAGACCAAACACCAAAGCTGTGCTATCTGTTGGCTGATTGGTGAACACAGGACCCACTACCAGACCAAACACCAAAGCTGTGCTATCTGTTGGTTGACTGGTGAATTTTTTTAAATGGATAATAGTTTGTGGATTATGCACATTCCTCCAAGTTGTGCTAATCCTTTTACAAAGAGCAGAATGACCTCTTTCTACTCCTTTGATACAAATATGCTTACTGAGAACTTCCTATATCCCGGGCCACACACTAAGGCCTGAGGATACAAAGATGAGAAGACCCTGTTTTAGTGTGCTAGGGCTACCACAACAAGGTACCACTGGGTGGCTTAAACAAGACAAACTTATCTTCTCACAGTTCTGGAGACTAGAAGTTCAAGATGGAAGTGTCTTCAGTTTGAACGCTTGTGAGGGCTGTGAGGGAGGGATCCGTTCCAGGCCTCTCTCCTTGGCTTCACCCTGTATCTTCACGTGATCTTCCCTCTGTGTGTGTCTGTGTCCAAATGTCCTCTTCTATTGGATTAAAGCCCACCCTAAGGACCTTATTTTAACCTAATTCCCTCTGTAACGACCTTATCTCCAAACACAGTCACATTTTGAAAGTCAGGACTTCAACAGACAACTTGTGGCAAGGACGTAATTCAGCCCACAACAGACACATGCTCTACTTCAGAATACTCATATTTGATTGCTCAGTGAAGTGCTCCCAGGAAGACCTGGGAAAGCAAAAATATTGTTGCTGTCCAGCACTTGCCTGACAGAGTTCTACTTCCCAGCAATGAGCTTACCTTTCTTCTATTTAAACTGCATTCACAGTAAGTTCTCTGTTAAGAGAATTCTAAGCTCTACTAACTAGCCCCTCTGCCAGAGAGGCATTCTGTATTTTCAAAATCCTTGTGGAACTAAAAATCATAGTGGCTACACTTTGCCAAAAGGTATGCATGCATGTCGGAGATAAAATAGTAGTGAAGTAACTAGACAGGTCCATTCCAGAAAAAGCAAAATGACTAACTGTATACTATCTGCCCTTCTGCTTTATCTGTATAATTCTTACAAAGCGAGTTTATTAACCACAGGACTCTATTCTCTGTTCTTTGTTTCCAGTCTACACTGTGTCCCCAGCTCAGACTTTGAGAATAGAAAGTCCAGTTGCATAAACAAATTTTCTGCTTAAATAATAAGGCTTACAAACTAAAGGCATAATCATCTTAAAGCAAACTACTCCTAGTTTGCTAATTCAATGAATGATATTTACACAATGTTATGAAGAGCCATTTAGCTACCGGAAAACATTCCATTTGTACACAGCATTCCATTTCAGCCAAACTCATAAAGTGTACTCACTTGCTGCAGATCAGTTGCTCATAAAGTGTAGAGTCAATTTCTACTTCTGCATGAGCAATGTCAAAAAGGTAATAGAAGAAAACCTGCAGTCTGAGCAAGGAAGTCAGCCCACTCTTTCATTTGCATAAACACATGCATTAAAGAGGAACTTAAGGTCTATTTATTTTACAATTACAAAGGATAACAGAGCCTTTTCAAGTTTTTTCTCCCAAAACCTAAATTTCTAACTACTCTGCTAGTTACATATTATTCAGTTGGCTGAAGATTGCTATTCTTTGGTCATGAGCAAACTCAAGTTTACCAACTTTCCTTCTCACAACCAGATTCATTATCATTCTCTTAAGTCTCCTGTTCCAGTTAATATCATAAAGATCTTCCCAGTTACCCAAAGGAGATATCTTGGAATGATCTTTCACTCTTCCCTCTCCTTTACTTTCCATATCTACTCAATCCCCAAATTCTTGTGATATTACCATGCTCATTCAACTTTATTGGCTTGCCATTATATGCCAGGAACTGAGCTAAGCATTGGGGAAATAAAGACACATAAAAAATGGTGCTTTCTATCAAATAGCTCATAAAATATTTGAGAAGGAAAGTCAGTTATCAATGACAGTGATAGGGGCCATGATAGAACCATGTTTTGACTGTTTTGGGAGCTCAGAAGCAATATTCTTGAAGGGAGTTTTAAAGAAAAAGAATTAAATAAGGGCCAGATTGTCCTGGGGAAGGAAGCAGGTAGCAGTGTGCAGATGTCATCTGAAGAACAGGAAAATACACACACATGAAGCAGCATGATGTCATTGGGAAACTACCAAACTTCAGGATGGCTAGAGCAGAGTTTGTGGTAGATTGGCAAGAGATTAAATTGCATAATAAAGCAGGGAACAGATCTTAGAATACCTTGTGTTTTAAGTTATGGATGATCCATTAAAGGCTCCTAAGTAGTGACACAACCAGATTTCTTTCCTAGAAAGCCTGCTCTATCTGCAGTGGGTAGGTTAGATCGAATGTGTAAATGCAGGTATGCTGAGGGGGGAAAATCGGATAGGAGCTATTGGGTAAATATGGAGGAGAAAGAGAAAATTACTTTAACCTATTGTCTCCATTCTCTCCAACATCAGCTACAAATAAGGGTGAAAAAGTATAATTTTTTTAAAAATCAGAATATCAATGCATAAAATTAGATGCGCAATACCTACTCCAATCAAGAAATTGTACTGGTTACAAAATAGCCATAGAAAAACCATACTGAACAATGCTGGTAGTACAGTATAATTGTTACTATATGGACTCTGGATTGAAACAGATCTTAGTCTAAACTTACTAATAGTGTAAACTTAAGCAGGTTACAAAACCTCACTAAACCTCAGTTTATTCATCACACAAATAAGATTAAAAATCATACCAACCTCTTAGAGCTATTGTGTGGGATAAATGGGCTGATGCATACACTTCGCACAGTACCAGACACACAGTAAGCAACCAATAGAGAGCAGCTATTTTTAGACCAGTGCAGAATTGTTTGCCTCTACAATAAACCTGCAGGGAACTGGAGAGGAGAGTCCTGAACTGGGACATCTGCGTCTATTTCTTATTGTTATTTAACTTCCCATAAGTTACTTAATATCTCTATTTCTTCTGATCAACTGAGATAATTCTTGTTCTATTTATGTAATAAGGTTGTTTCTGACATGAGATAATATCTGCGAAAGTAGCCTGAATAATCTTAAGTGATGAACACATACAAGATATTATGGTCTGACCTTGGCATATTTCACTTTGGGCAGCTCTGGTCACATGGTGATAATTATGAACTCCTGCACAGAAATAGTGCCAAAAGAGCAGAGGACTCAGATGAGGTGGGGGTGGGGTGGGGGGTGGGGCTGGACTCTAGCCCCAGGATCACCACTGACCTGTGACCCAGGCCAAGCCACTCACCTGCCGGAGTCTCCACTTCCTCATCAACAACTCAAGGGGATGTATTCCACACCCTCTAAACCACCTTACTGCAGATCCAACAATCTAATTCCCTTCATTAAGACAACTTTAAGCGTTCAATATTTCACATTTTCCTCTATGCCAACAAAATGCTCCAAAATGAAGCAAAGGCAGGATTTACTATGGGTCAAGAATCTTCTAACCCAGAGTCAATGCAATCTCACATTATTTAATTTTTCACATGCTTTAATCTGTGATGACATTCAGAAATGAGCAGATTAAACATAATTAACCCATCAGAACACAGTGGTCAGGCTTCACCCCCTGAAAGGGATTTATATAGCACCACTTAACTGAAAGAGGATATCTGTGTAAAGATTCTGGTCATAACCAGATAAAAAGTAGCTGGTAATAAAACTCAGCAAAGGAAAATGAACATGGGGCTTGCTATCTATTTTTTTAGTATTTTTCAAACAGATACAGAATATTTATTTGCTATTATTCCCTGCTATTCAAGTTGCATCTCCCTGCAATATGTTGCTTTTTTCCCATTGGCAGTATAATCAGAAAGGTTATTTAAAAAAGAGAGAGAGAAAAGGCTAAGGGTAGATAATGCTATGAAAAAATTATTTTCTGGATGAACTAGTAAGACACCAAATTCTTCCATTATGTTCCAAGGTTCAAGAACCTGAACTGTAAACCCAGTGGAAAAGTGCACAGGATTTTATTGCTGTTGACGTTATTGCTTATTTTGAGTTGTTTCTCTGAATGAAAATCGTTGTCCCCAAAAGAACAAATGGCAAAGCAGCTGATTTAGAGTTCCTCAACCTTAGCAGTACTGCATCCTGGACCAGATAATTCCGTGCTGTGAGAGGCTGCCCTATGCCTTGTAGGATGTTGCAGCATCCCTGGCCTCTACCCACTAGGTGCCAGCAGTACTCACCCACCCCCAGTCATGACAGCCAACAATGTTTCCAGACACATTGCCAAATGCCCCTGGAGAGACAAAATTGCTTCCATTGTGAACCACTGGTTTAAAGAAAGCACACACACGCTTGTCCAGTTCCAAATCTGTATCACCCCACCTGCCATTACCATACTGAGAACATCCTTTACCCATATGAAACAAGACAGTTACCAGTGAGGTAGGGAATTTTTTGTAACATGACTCCTTCTCGGGGAGGGGTGATCAAATGACAGACCACCAGGGCAACAGCCAAGAAACCACCCGTTCCATGAGTTCTCATTCACAAAAGATAGGCTGGGATTCTCAACATCCCCATGGAGAATATGGAAAGCAGGAGGCCTGGAGTACAAATGCATGTGTATATTTTAATCTCTATTTCCCATCTTGATATATGGAATCTAAAGGGCTCCATTTTCTTTTTTCTTTTTTTAATGGTCTCCTGTTATGTGTTTTCTCTGTATGTCTCTGTTTAACTCTCTCGCAGAGAACAATCTTGGAAGCTAAAATTTGTGATCAAAAAAATTCTGGAAGGAAACTGTTAGAGCATTTGCCTCTGGAAAGGGTGGGCTAGGTGGGTAGGGGGTCTCTAGACTTGTTTTTATTGTATTCTCTTCCATGCTATTCGAACATTTAATAGCTTCCCTGAATTTGTTTTCAAATTTAAAGAACTAGTTATCAAAATAAATTTGAATTATGATCTGCCACAGACAGTATACAGGGTAATGTGGTTTTAAATTAGAAGGCAGCTGCCAACACTGATTCCCCCTATAGACAGAATAGCAATTATTTAGGTCTGTGATTTCAAAGTCTCTAATATTTTTCCTGAATGACAGAACAGCTACCACTGCCTGCAGCATGAATGATGCAGAGAAATAGGTGAACTTAAGACAGTGGCAGAAAATAGAATCCTGGATCCCTACATTAGGGATTCTGTTTTATGGGGAGGGGGATTCTGAGAAGCCCATTGCTTCTGAGAATGTATTCATAAATTCTTGCAATAATTCAGTCTAAAGCCTTGGATTACACCTGCTGTTAGGCAGGGACTTTCCCATTACATAGACTGACTATGAATTCATTGTGAGTCACTGAATAACAACTACATGATATGTAAATGCAGAATAGTTGCAAATATATTTTAGCTTCTGATTAATAGATGTGCATTATATGTGTGTACAAATTTATAAAATGCAACGTATATTTATTCAGGGCCTACTCAGTACCCAGCAATGTGCTGACGAAAGGATATAACAGTGAATCAGACAGACATGGTCCCTCCCCTCATGGAGCACCCCTTTAGCTGAATCATAAGAGAACTGTAACTCTTTAACTTTATACATTTGTAAAATTGTCATTTATAATGAGCATTTACTTTGCTTTTATTATTGAAAAATACCTTAAAAGCAAAAAAAAGAGAATGAATTTATTAAAATAGAGCAGAGTGTCCCAATTTTTTTCCATATAAAATTATTTCCACAAAATGTCCCCTCAAAAAAAAAATCTATGGTTAAATAAGCTGATGAAACAGCACACACCATATAATAAATACCTCTCTTAGAGAAATGAAATGTAATTAGCTGGAAATTTTTGCTTACCAGAATCCCAGGGTGTTTATCCCCACAAAAAGAAGAAGCAAAGAGAGAAGGTAGGGAGAAGAAGGGAAGAGAAGAAGAGAAAAAGAAAGGAGGAAAGGAAAAGTCAAAAAGAAAATACAGCATAAACTATATTAAACTTCCAAGGGTGCTGCAAAAGACATAAAAGTTTTCATATTGGGAATGTTTTCATATATAGAGAGAGGTGGGGGGGGGCATCCTTTGGTATCTCTGGGGGATGGGTTCCAGGACCTCCACAGATACCAAAATCCCAGGATGCTCAAGTCCCTTGTATGAAATGGCATACAGTTTGCAGATAACCTATGCACATCTTCCCATGTACTTAAAGTTATCTCTGGATTACTTATAATACCTAATACAGTGTAAATGCTATGTAACTAGTTGTAAATATAATGTAAATGATATGTAAATAGTTGCTGGCATATAGATTCAAGTTTTGCTTTTTAGCTTTTTAGTGGTTGGTTGAATCCACAGATGCAGAACCAGCAGATACGGAGGGCTGCTTGCGTGTGTGTGTGTGTGTGTGTAGAGATATATACACACACTCTGTATAGAGAGAGATACATAGTTATAGATATCTCAACTAAAGAAAAGGAGAGGGAAAAGAAAATGTGTATGGTAAATAAACATGAATGCACGGAAAGAGAGTGAGAATGAATGGAGTAGTAAATGGGTAGAGAGACAGACCGACAAACAGAAAGACAAACAGATAAATGGATAAGTGGGGAAAAGGAAGAAGAGAAAAGGAGAAAATGGCACAGAGAAAATATTTCTGAGCAGCTGCTTTAATGATGGATGTTTGCTTTATAACACACTACATGATCTATGTTTATCTCTTCAAGAGTACCTATAGTTAAGATCCACATTCTTCTTAAAGTGTCTGAAATCAAAGCAGTAAGTTTGGGAACCATACCAGCAGAGGCAGGCTCCAAAGTAGTCCACTATACTAGCATCACACATACCTCGACCAATAAGGCTCTGCAAGGCCTGCCTGTATAGGTCATAGAATTAAGGATCAACACATTCTAGGAAGCACTAATGTAAGAAGACAAAGCCTACTAAAACTTGTCAGTAGATAACAAGAACATGATTAAAGAAAACAGAATAATGCTAACTAGATAGATGATAGATGTAGATAGATAGGGAGGGAGGGAGGAAGGAAGGAAGGAAGGAAGGGAGGGGGCAGGGAGGAAGGAAGGAAGGGAGGGAGGAAGGAAGGAAGGGGGGGATGGGGGAAAGGAAGGAAGGAAGGGACGAAGGGAGCAAGGTTGGTTCTAAAGTGACACTAATTCAAACTGTTTAAATATTTGCCAGCATTAAGGCAGCAGCCTAACTTTAACATGTTAAAAATCTCACCCAGCAACTGGTTTTGTAGTTCTACCTGAAAGGCATTTCTATTATCATGAAGAGTTTTTGTTACGGTAATCATTTTGAAACTAGTTTACAGTAACACAGTAATATTTATCTTGGTTTAAATAAATGGCCACAGCATATTTTAATGGAATACATTTTTTATATTATTAGACTTATTTGCTAGTATTGTACTGAAGATTTCTGTGTCTGTGCTCATGAGGGATACTCATCTGTATTTTCCTTATCCTGAAATGTCCTTCTCAGGTTTTAGTATCAGGGAAATGCTCAAAACACAAGTTAGAAAGTGTTTTCTCTTCCTCTGTATTTTGAAAAAGTTTATGTAAGATCAATAGTTCTCTTCCTTAGATGTTTGATAAGATTCATCATTGAAAATATATGGTCCTGGCGTTTTCTGGTGATTGATTACAAATTCAGTTTCTTTCATTGATATGAGGCTATTCAGATATTGCTTCTTCCTGTATCAATTTTAGTAATATGTGTCTATCAAAGAATTTATTCATTTTATTTAAATGGTCAAATTTACTGGCATAAAGTTGTTTATAACATCCCTTTATTTTCCTTTCAGTGATGTCCCATTTTCAGTTCCTGGTATTGATCGTGTGTGTGTGTGTGTGTGTGTGTGTGTGTGTGTGTGTGTGTGTTGGGGGGGGTTCCCCTCTTTTTCTTTTGAGCTATCTTGTTAGGGGGTTTTATTGACTTTCTTAATCTTTTTGAAGAACTAGCTTTTGGCTTTTGTTTCTTTGTTAAATTTCTCTATTGTTTGTCCGTTTTATATTTTATTGGTTTTTGCTTTTATCTTTATTAATTACTTTCTTCTTCTTAGTTTGGATTTAATTTGCTTTTGTTTTTCTACTTTCTTAAGTAGGAAACTTAGATCATTCATTTTAAACCTTTTGTCTTGTCTAATATAAGCATTTAACTACAAATTTTCCTCTAAGTAGTGTGTTAGTTGCATTCCACAAATTTTGACAGGTTGCATTTTCATTATCATTCAATTTGAAATATTTTCTAATTTCTTCTGGTTTGTTCTTAAAATATATGGTTCATTCTGAAAACCATGGATTATTATAGATGTATTGCTTAATTTCATAACTAGTCTACAAATATGGGTCCCACCAATGCCTACTCTCTCTGTACATGTATGTTACTCCTCACATTGAGATGGAGATTATTTATCTTATCCTCAAACTTACGCTGGCCTTGCTAGCTGGCTTTAATCAACAGAATGCAACAGAAGTGATGCTGTGCCAGGTCCAGGCTGAGTTGATCTAATTTGCAGTTGAGTTGAGTTTTGATTTGTTGCAGCTGTATTTAATAAATTTTAGTCACCAAAAGTTTCACATATTTCAAGGGCAAGATCATGGATTGTGATCTGAACACAAGCAATGCTTCAAAGGTCCCCCTATGCTTTATAATCTATCCAACGGCTTTTAAGACCTCTGTGGAGTCCCTCTGTTCTCCCATCCCAGACCATGAAAATCTTTCTCCGCCCTGCTATCCTTCCCCTAGACTGCAGTGTGCCGCCGTGCTGCAATCAGTAAATTCCTGGTATGCCAAAGGGGTTTCTCTCAGCTCTCTGGCCCTGCCTCCAGCCTTTAGGCCATGCACCTGCCCTATATGCTAAAAGACACTGTGTGCCTCAGTGGAATTTCTTAGCTCTCCTACTTTGCTCCCACCCTTCAGCATGCTGCCTCTGCTCTCAGTGGCAAGAACTGGGAGGTAGACATGGCTTTGCTCTCTGACCAGGGCTCGTTGGGGTCTAATCCAACAGGCATTGTTAAATGTTTATTAGAAGTTCATCTGGTTTCTTCCTATCCAATATGAGGTGAGTTGGTGCCTCTTTCTGCTGTTCCCCAGGGAAAAGAGCAGTCATGGGTCCTTCGCTGCTAGGAAGGATCATGATTCCTTTCTAGACTTTAATTCACTTGTAATCCTTTAGCTCTTTGCTATTCATATTTATCGGATTGTTCTCATTCACAGTGGAATCGATGGTCTTTTTCAACTTTCTACCTCAAAACAGGAAGCAGAAGTCCTTGTATTTCAATATATTTAACGTCCATAACCTTTTCACTCAACAGATGGGCCAGTGATAAATGATCTTTCAATACTTGCTCAAATTTCTCTCCCACTTACTAGCTTGTACAACTAGAGTGATTGATGCCCTCCTCCTGGCCCAGTTTATAAGCCAATTTTCATCAGGTCAATAGATAAATTAGCAACCTCACTGCCTTGCCTAGCAGCCTCTGGTTGTATGTACAGGGTTGAGGTGGATGCTTTAGGGTTAGAGTCTGTTTATGGGGCCAGGCGGGCTGACTGGATATTAATATACACAGCTCTTCATACTACAAGGACCTTCTCTGATACCTACGATATTGTTTCCATGCATATGTCTAATCTGATTTGTTTCCCATCTGACATTTCAGTGACATGGTGAAATTAGTACCACGCCCTGCTCTCCATCCTACACGGCCAGGATAGTGATACCTAAATTTTGCTAGCCACCCAGCCTTTGCTAGTCACCTACTCATCTCCACATCCACCAACAACTAGTCAGCACCTTGCTATTGTAAAAAATGATCTGCAAACATGAAGCTCTCTACTCATCTGCTTTTAAGCATTACCCACCCACATTTTGCTCCAATATTTTATACAGAACCTGTGAGATTTTTTTTATTACTATATGCCCAGCACAGTGTATGCCACAAAGTGTTCATTCAATAAATGTTCATTATTATTTAATTAAAGATATTACTGGTTAAAATTTCTATCTACATTGCAGGTAAGGTAAACCATGGCAGACAGATGAAGGAAGACAGTTCATGAGTGAGTCTTAATGACTGGCTTCACCTATAAAACCAGTTGTCCTAGTAATGGTCAAGAGTGGATTCCCCCCTCTGTACACTACTCCAAGATATGGTTCAATGGTTAGACTTCTGGTTCAAATTCTGATGTTTAAAGTTCAGATGTGAAATTGGGTAAGGTGAGACAATGCTACATGAAAGTAATATCGACTGTCAAGGGCTGAGCTGAGTTGAGCTGAGTGGTGTTAGAGTGGTCAATTAAGATAACAAGCCAAAATGAAACAGTCAAGCCTTTAATAATTTACTGTGACAGTATAAGCAAGAGGTCAAATAGGGAAAGTGCCAGCTCCCTCACTGTACCACTTTTCCCCATGGATCAGCCCTAGGTCAGGGTCTGGTGAATAAGCCCAGATAGGAATCATCTCACTGCCAAGAGAGCCCAAAATAAAAGACTCTTGAGGTTTTTATGGACCTGAGGGCCAGTAGGAGGGGGAGAGGGAAGGGTTAGGAATGAAAAAGTACTAAGTACAGGGTCAGATGGAGAAAAAGTGTCTTCAAGCTTTCCCCCCTTCCCTAGACAAGGAGGTCTCTGCAGAGGCACCTGAGAAAGGCTTCTGCCAAAGGCCCCCAATAAAGAGACCTCCAAATGGAGGTGCCTGGGCTAGGAATGCAGAAATACTTGAGAGCATGGCCAGCCAGGGGGCTGGAGTCCTCAGCTGTTATTCCCTCCAGACACTGCAAATACATTAGCTTTGCACCAAGCCGGGTGTGAGGAAGGCAGCTTTGCTTGGCGGGCTTTGTTTTTTCCTACGGTCAGGCTTAAAACAAATCACACAGAAGTTTTGGGCGGGGGAGCTGGGCTCCTCATCATCCACCAGCAACAAGCAGGAACTGAGGTAGGTGGAAACCTAGAGACTCCACAGGCCCACTCGGTTACACAGCCTGAGAGCCTGGTCTCCTGAAAGGGGCTGGAGGAAATCCAGCACTTTGAGAACTTCTTTTCTACCTAAGTCCCTGCCAAGCTCTGTCCTGTCTCAAGACACTGAGCCTGGTGGTCCACTGCATACACATGCAGAAACTAATCAGGGCAAAGGAAGAAGTTCTGAGACAGTTTATAAAATTATCTACAAGGCAGGGGGAGCTTCGAGACTAAAAGCACTGGTGTTGTTATGATTCTCACAATAAATTAGAGTTAAAGAAAACCTAGACTCATCTTCATTACATTCATCATCACTTAATACTTTGCATCCATGGATATTAAATACGATAAATTTAAACGGCACCTTCAAAAGATGTAGCTCCTGTCCTGAAACAATTCACATTCTACAGAAGCACTTAGATCTGGGGGGAAAGGCATGAGAGAATGTAGCTGTGCTGGTTAATGCCAACAAAAATAAAATAAATGACCAGCAGGAGTTCCATTAAAGGCAGTCTCATGTAAAAGTTTAGTTTCTTTTAAAGACTCAATAGGCATTCTTTTACTATGACATATACACAGATTTTGGACAGTAGAGCCTTTGTTTTAATAGATCAAAAAAGAAAGCTATGGAGTGGTTTATAATATCAGCCTTGAACAGCGATTCCGGATAAAGTATGGGGTACTTGAAACAATAAATCACATTTTAATGGGACTCGTAATGAAAATGCCATGGAAGGATAATAGTCTAAGGGTCTCTGTCATACTATGTAACTAGCAGTAGTAATTGTCGGAGATTATTTCCAGAGTCAATGCCCTATAAAAGAATGACACACAGAAAGAAGTGTGTTTCCAGAGTCAATGCCCTATAAAAGAATGACACACAGAAAGAAGTGTGCAATCCTGATATTATCCTTGGTAACAGGCTGATATCCAACACCGTGTGCCTGGCAGAGGGAAGAGCAAGTGTATGAATATTTTGAAAGGAAAGAGAAAGAGAAAATCATTCTAGTTTCTAAGTCATTCTTTCCTGTATATCTTTTCAGAAATAAATACTTAGGCTCTACTGCCTATCCAAATACCTAGTTGCTACCTATGGGGGAGGAGGTAGGGAATACTGCCTTGAAAATGACCACCACCACATAAGTCATGTAAGTTGGGCTTAGGTGGAAAGTTTTTTTTTTTTCGTTTTTCTTCAAAGGAAATTTTATTTTTCTGACAGTTTTAATGGGCACTGTTTTCTGCAAATATCATCTCTAGCCCTAGCTCTCATCTTACATTCACTGGAAACCATTTCTACTTCATTTCACAATCATCAACAAATGAGTGGTGTCTTCTGGATCCGCCATGTAGCAATGCTGTTATATCTAAGGATTCCCACTGAATTGACAGGCTCTCAATGAATCTCCAGAAGTATCTCATTTGGTCAGTAAAACTATTAAACAGATGAGATTTAGGCTGAACCAAAGAGCCACAGCATTATAAATCCCGCCTGGAATAAAGTTTCCAAGAAAGCATCAGTTAACCTATTCCTGAGTATCATCCCTGCAGAAGGAAGCCTGTAGCTGATGATCCTGTCATAACTGATAATAAAGCAAACAATGAATTGTTCAAAAATAGGCAAAAGATTTTTCAAGAAAAAATGCAAACAACTCACTATTAGAGATGAGACTATTTATTAAATAATCCAAGTTAATTCTTACTTTACTCTTTATACCATTTAATAAGAGTAGATATTATGGAATGGGACAGTTCTAGCAATCGTGTTTCCAGTGCATATATAAGCTGGAAACATTAGATTTTTCATAAAGCTTAAATATTCAGCTTGGTAATTTTAGTAATTGCATTGTCTTTTCTCATTGTGTTTCATTAGAGATATTTCCACTTCTCTCCTGCCTGAGAGAACAGGCAGAGAAATTAATAGAAAATTTCTATTAATTTGCCTTTCTGCATATGTTTGCCCTCCTTTTGTGCCATAGTTCTGCAGTTAGAACTCTTAGAAAAAGCACAATGCTTAAGTATGAGAATTAAGAATGTAATTTTGCTCATTATTTTTCTTTTTGTGATTTCTCACATGTATTCCAGATATTTATTTTAATGGTTTTTTCACCAGAATCATTTGAGGGCAAAGGGCAGTCTCATTTCTCAGCATTTAGTAATATAGTTTGATAAATGTTAAATTATATTCCTTATTCTAGATAAACATTCATGGTGCCCTAAATATAACCAAATGAAAAAAATCCTATTTTATCTTATTTTATCTTATTATGAAACTGACATTTTCAACATTTATTTAAAATTTTTAAAAGGCCTATCCCAAGCAGCTATAAATTTTAAAATCACAACCGCATTGAGCAAATGGGACATGTATATAATTTATTAAAATATAAAGCCAGCAAGTGTTTTCAGGAAAGTCCAAAGTACTTCCTTGTTCCAAGGTAGGAAAGCTCCACTGGTTGACAGGCTCAGGATAAGCTCACTGAGAACACCAATTTTAAGACAGGATTTGGAAATGAATTTGATTTCAATATAATACTCTCTATTTACTTCATTTTTCTTCCTTTATATGGTAAAAAGATTCAAACATTCTATCAAAATACACAAAACAGGAAAGCAGGATTCACAGGTTTTATCTGACCATCTGCATATATACAATGTGTACAGTTGATTCTATTTTTCACATAACAATATGTGAAGTTGAGGAGATAATATTCATAATTATTGGGAAACAGGTACTACAGAAGAAAAAGTATTTGTTAGTTTTCAAGACACATCCTGCTAATCTTTTATTGATTCCATTATTCACAAAAGGATAAATCTCTAATAGTGCACCTTACTGAGCCTGAAATAGAAAGATTTTCATGGATGGCCTCATAGAGAGGTGCAGGCTAGCCATGGACCAGGGAAATCTATCATAGTAACACTACATCCCCTAGTTTCTGCTTTCTGATCTCACAAAATTCCAAAGTTACTGACGACAGCATTTATTTCAGCAAATTTAGCATGCCCTTTAAACTGCCACAAGTTAGATGCACAGTTCAAGATACACACAAAATATACACTAAAAGTACATTTACCTCATCCCTAAATGACATATTTATTTTAAATGCAATACCTCAGGGCTCCTAAGAAGGATGGAATTAGGAATCAGAGGATGGTACTTGATGCCTTCCCTCCCCCACATCTTAGCTGAGTAACCTCAATCTAGTCATTCCTTCAGAAGAAAAACACATTGAGTACCAGATACTGTTCTAGGTACTAAAGATGAGGCACTTACATTCCAGTGGGGGAAGCAGACAGTAATCCATGTGCACAAGTGAATGTGCACATTGTAACTAAGTATACAGCCCAGCAAAGGTATGACATGCTGCAGAGAAAGACAAACCCAGATCAGGTGACCAGAGAGGTGTTACTTTATAGACAGGACTCAGCGGTCTCACTAATAGGCTCCCTGTGTGCCGAGACTGAAGAAAGTGAGTAAGCAGGCCAGGAATATTGGGGGGCAGAGTGCCCCTTCCAAAGTGGCTCACTTTGGTGTATTCACGGAGCAACAAGGAGGTGCTGGTAGCTGGAGCTGAGTAAGAAGACGTGGGGTTGGTAGGACATGGGGTCAGAGGAGGAAACAGATGTCACCGCCCACTTACATTTTTATTTTGTCCTTTTTCATGTACAGTCTCACTAGTGTTATATTCTTTGAGACTCTTTTTACTTCCTTCATTGTTCTCCTTCCTGAGTACAAAGTTTAATTAATCTGCAGTGAATATGAAAGGGTTTGAACTCATCCAGTGTGAGGGCAGAATTGGTAATGAGATGTAAAGAAACCACTGACTTCTTCTGACTCTGCTAGAACTCGGGCTCCGGGCTGCTGCTTTTCAAGAACTTTTTCAAATCCCTGCCTCCTAGTGGGGCCCTCCCAGGCCTCACCTCATGCTCTTGGTTTGCAATCCAAAAACAATATGTTCTTCAATATGTGATGATCCTGCACCTTTGGAAGTCATCCAGATTAACCAACCCAGGAAATGAAAAGAGACCTATCTCTTGCGTGGCATACATTTCAAAGGGGGGCTAGCCCAGAACAAAATGGAGAAGGAATTCAAAGGCCTCATGTGGAAGGTGATCCTGCTCTCTGGAAAGGAGCCACTAGTTATCAATCATCATAATCCCGCTCCTCTGCTCCCCGCTCAGAGACTGCTCTACTCCATCCACGTGTAGCCAAACAGTGAACAGGAGAGCAATGGGAACAACACTCAGAAATTCACCTGCCCTAAGTGCCATGAATTCTCTATATAAAAGAGAGATAGGAGATCTGTAAATAATTTTAATATGGATAGAAATGCAAATTTTGTTTTCTATCATCACATTTGTATTGGACAGAACAGCCCAAATAAAAATTGATCATACAGCTTCAAGCTTGTTTATGTAAATGCTTCGTTCAAGAATAATGAAAAGAGACTTCCCTGGTGGCACAGTGGTTAAGAATCCACCTGCCAATGCAGGGGACACGGGTTCCAGCCCTGGTCTGGGAAGATCCCACATGCCACGGAGCAACGAAGCCCGTGCGCCACAACTGCTGAAGCCCACACTCTAGAGCCCACGTGTCACAACTACTGAGTCCACGCACTGCAACAAAGAGTAGCCCCCGCTCGCCACAACTAGAGGATCCCTGTGTGCAGCAACAAAGATCCAACGCAGTCAAAAATAAATAGATACAGAAATTTATAAATAAATAAAATATACCTTAAAAAAAAGAATAATGAAAATACCCCGTATAAAAATATTTACAAAAAAAATAGATTAGAGACAATTAAAGATCTAAATGGTAAAATGTGAAGCAAGATAAAAATACATAAAGAAGAATAAAAATATAAAGTATTATGCAACAGAGGTTTGGAGTGCTTTCTGAAATCAGATTCAAATGCTTAACTGTATAAAAATTTAAATGTATGATCATAAAAGGCTGTGTTAACAAAGTTAGAAAACAGGTAACAGATTAGGAGAAAATATTTGCAATGTATGTAGCAGTAGAAGGATTAGGAGTCAGAATACATATGAAGAACTCCTACAAATCAGATCATCCATAAAAATGGTAGAGGGTAAGAAATTTTAACAGATCACAAAATTGGAAATAAAGTACACAGATGCTCAACTTTTAGTCATTAGGGAAATATAACAAGATAAAAATTTTTAGTCTCACTAACGAAAAATAAAAGGTTTGATACTATTCAGTGTCGGCAAGGCAAAGGAAAGAACACTCACTTTCGGAAATGTAAATTAAACAAAGGTTTTGAAGGATAATTTGACAGCATCTATCAAAATATAAAATGTGCATTATCCTTGACCCAGCAATTAAATTTGCAGGTATTTTCATCTAAAGCAATGTTAGTGCGTGTAACAAAGAGTCACACACAAGGATGGTCAGTTCAGTGTTGCTCCTAATGGTAATAAAATGGAAATATTCTAAATGTCCAACAACAGGAGGAGAGGTAAATAAACTATGGTGTGACCCATACTCTGGATACTGCATAGCAGTTTCTAAAAATTATGGAAATCTCTACACGAGTGGTTTTTCAAGCTGGGAACAGTTCTGGCAATGAACGGCGAGGGACATTTTTGGTTGACACAAATAGAAGGGGTGGGGGTGCTACTAGCATCCAATGAGTAGAGGTCAGGGATGTTGCTAAACATTCTACAATGCACAGGACACCTCTCCCCCAAACAAAGAATTATCCAGTCCTAAATGATAGTGCCAAGGTTGAGAAACCTTGCCTTATACTAACATAGAAAGAACTCCAAGTCATCATGTTAAGTGACAAAAGCAAGCCAGACAACAACACTTACGATATTATCACACTTCGTAAAAACAAAATCAAAATTTAAAAATCTTCACAATGTGTTTGTGTATAAATATCATTTTTCTGGATAAATAGATATTAAAATATTAACAGTATTTAACTTCTGGGGGAAAGGGAGACAATATAAAGTAGACAGCAACTCTACATTTTTCTGTACAGTTTGAAATTTCCCCACCTAGCACATTTTAAGGTATTATTTATGTAATTAAAAGAACAAAATAAAATTGCAAAAGCATATATTCCATTCATTCTAAGTGGATTAAATGAAGTTCTCACTTTTTCTCCTGAGCTTTGGAACCTCTGATAAACCATTCCCTACTCTTGCATATTATTGTCTGAAAAGTAGCGATAATACAAACATTTGTTTCAGTAACGATTTTGATTTAAAAGTACTTTGAATTCCCTAGAATACAGTTGCTCTTATGCGCTGAGCTGTTTCCAGCCAAAAAATTCAAATGCTGAAGTCCCAACTCCCATTACTTCAGAATGTAACTGTATATAGAGACAAGGTCTTTACAGAAATGATTAATGTAAAAAATGAGGCCACTGGAGATTGGTTCAAGATGGCAGAGTAGAAGGACACGTGCTCACTCCCTCTTGCAACACCAGAATCACAACTAACTGCTGAACAATCATCGACAGGAACACACTGGAACTCACCAAAAAAGATAACCCACCTCCAAAGACAAAGGAGAAGCCACAACGAGATGGTAGGAGGGGCGCAATCACAATAAAATCAAATCCCATAACCGCTGGGTGGGTGACTCACAAACTGGAGAACACTTGTACCACAGAAGTCCACCCACTGGAGTGAAGGTTCTGAGCCCCATGTCAGGCTTCCCAGCCTGGAGGTTCAGCAATGGGAGGAAGAATTCTTGGACAGTCAACTTTGAAGGCTAGCGGGATTTGACTGCAGGACTTCGACAGGACTGGGGGAAACAGAGACTCCACTCTTGCAGGGCACACAGAAAGCAGTGTGCGTATCAGGCCCCAGGGGAAGGAGCAGTGACCCCATAGGAGACTGAACCAGACCTACCTGCTAGTGTTGGAGGGTCTCCTGCAGAGGCGGGGGATGGCTGTGGCTCACCGTGGGGAAAAGGACACTGGCAGCAGAAGTTCTGGGAAGTATTCCTTGGTGTGAGCGCTCCCAGAGTCTACCATTAGCCCCACCAAAGAGCCAGGTAGGCTCCAGTGCAGGGTCGCCTCACGCCAAACAAGCAACAGGGAGGGAACCCAGCCCCACCCATCAGCAGACAAGCAGATTAAAGTTTTACTGAGCTCTGCCCACCAGAGCAACACCCAGCTCTACCCACCACCAGTCCCTCTGATCAGGAAGCTTGCACAAGCCTCTTAGATAGCCTCATCCACCAGAAGGCAGAGAGCAGAAGCAAGAAGGACTACAATTCTGCTGCCTGTGGAAGGAAAACCACATTCACAGAAAGATACACAAAATGAAAAGGCAGAGACTATGTACCAGATGAAGGAACAAGACAAAACCCCAGAGAAACAACTAAATGAATTGGAGATAGGCAACATTCCAGAAAAAGAATTCAGAATAATGACAGTGAAGATGATCCAGGACCTTGGAAAAAGAACGGAGGCAAAGATCGAGAAGATGAAAGAAATGTTTAACAAAGACCTAGAAGAATTAAACAACAAACACCTAGAAGAATTAAAGAACAAACAGAGATCAACAATACAATAACTGAAATGGAAAATACACTAGAAGGAATCAGTACCAGAATAACTGAGGCAGAAGAACAGATAAGTGACCTGGAAGACAGAATGGTGGAATTCACTGCCACAGAACAGAATGAAGAAAAAAGAAAGAAAAGAAATGAAAACAGCCTAAGAGACCTCTGGGACAACATTAAACGCAACAACATTCGCATTATAGGGGTCCCAGAAGGAAAGGAGAGAGAGAAAGGACCCGAGAAAATATTTGAAGAGATTACACTCGAAAACGTCCCTAACATGGGAAAGGAAACAGCCACCCAAGTCCAGGATGCGCAGAGAGTCCCAGGCAGGATAAACCCAAGGAAAAACATGCCGAGACACACAGTAACCAAACTAACAAAAAAAAAGAGAAAGAAAAATTACTGAAAGCAACAAGGGAAAATTGACAAATAACATACAAGGGAACTCCCATAAGGTTAACAGCTGATTTCTCAGCAGAAACTCTACAAGCCAGAAGGGAGTGGCATGATATACTTAAACTGATGAAAGGGAAGCAGCTACATCCAAGATTACTCTACCCGTCAAGGATCTCATTCAGATTCGATGGAGAAATCAAAAGCTTTACAGACAATCAAAAGCTAAGAGAATTCAGCACCACAAAACCAGCTCTACAACAAATGCTAAAGGAACTTCTCTAAGTGGGAAACACAAGAGAAGAAAAGGACCTACAAAAATAAACCCGAAACAATTAAGAAAATGGTAACAGGAACATACATATCAATAATTACCTTAAACGGGAATGGATTAAATGCTCCAACCAAAGGACACAGGCTCGCTGAACGGATACAAACACAAGACCCATATATATGCTGTCTAAAAGAGACCCACTTCAGACCTAGGGACACATACAGACTGAAAGTGAGGGGATAGAAAAAGATATTCCATGCAAATGGAAATCAAAAGAAAGCTGGAGTAGCAATACTCATATCAAATAAAACAGACTTTAAAATAAAGAATGTTACAAGAGACAAAGAAGGATACTACATAATGATCAAGGGATCAATCCAAGAAGAAGATATAACAATTATAAATATATATATGCACCCAACATAGGAGCACTTCAATACATAAGGCAACTACTAACAGCTATAAAAGAGGAAATCGACAGTAACACAATAATAATGGGGGACTTTAACACCTCACTTACATCAATGGACAGATCATCCAGACAGAAAATTAATAAGGAAACACAAGCTTTAAATGACATAACAGATCAGACAGATTTCATTGATATTTATAGGACATTCCATCCAAAAACAGTAGATTACACTTTCTTCTCAAGTGCACACAGAACATTCTCCAGGATAGATCACACCTTGGGTCACAAATCAACCCTCGGTAAATTTAAGAAAAATGAAATCATATCAAGCATCTTTTCCAACCACAATGCTATGAGATTAGAAATCAATTACAGGGGAAAAAAAATGTAAAAAACACAAATACATGGAGGATAAACAACACAGTACTAAATAACCAAGAGATCACTGAAGAAATCAAAGAGGAAATCAAAAAATACCTAGAGACAAATGACAATGAAAACACGATGATCCAAAGCCTATGGGATGCAGCAAAAGCAGTTCTAAGAGGGAAGTTTATAGCAACACAAGCCTACCTCAAAAAACAAGAAAAATCTCAAATAAACCATCTAACCTTACACCTAAAGGAACTAGAGAAAGAAGAACAAACAAAACCCAAAGTGAGTAGAAGGAAAGAAATCATAAGATCAGAGCAGAAATAAATGAAATAGAAACAAAGAAAACAACAGCAAAGATCAATAAAACTAAAAGCTGTTTCTTTCAGAAGATACACAAAATTGATAAACCTTTAGCCAGACTCATCAAGAAAAAGAGGGAGAGGACTCAATAAAATTAGAAATGAAAAATGAGAAGTTACAACGGACACCGCAGAAATACAAAGCATCATAAGAGACTATTACAAGCAACTCTATGCCAATTAAATGGACAACCTGGAAGAAATGGGCAAATTCTTAGAAAGGTATAACTTTCCAAGACTGAACCAGGAAGAAATAGAAAATATGAACAAACCAATCACAAGTAATGAAATTGAAACTGTGATTTAAAATCTTCCAACAAACAGAAGTCGAGGACCAGATGGCTTCACAGGTGAATTCTATCAAATATTTAGAGAAGAGCTAACACCCATCCTTCTCAAACTCTTCCAAAAAATTGCAGAGGAAGGAACACTCCCAAACTCATTCTAAGGGGCCACCATCACCCTGATACCAAAACCAGACAAAGATACTACAAAACAAGAAAATTACACACCAGTGCCACTGATGAATAAAGATGCAAAAATCCTCAACAAAATACTAGCAAACAGAATCCAACAACACATTAAAAGGATCATACACCATGACCAAGTGGGATTTATCCCAGGGATGCAAGGATTCTTCAATATACGCAAATCAATCAGTGTGATACACCATAGTAACAAATTGAAGAAAAAAAACCATATGATCATCTCAATAGATGCAGAAAAAGCATTTGACAAAATTCAACACCCGTTTATGATTAAAAACTCTCCAGAAAGTGGGCATAGAGGGAACCTACCTCAACATAATAAAGGCCATATACGACAAACCCACAGCAAACATCATTCTCAATGGTGAAAAACTGAAAGCATTTCCTCTAAGATCAGGAACAAGACAAGGATGTCCACTCTCACCACTATTATTCAACATAGTTTTGGAAGTCCTAGCCACGACAATCAGAGAAGAAAAAGAAATAAAAGGAATACAAATTGGAAAAGAAGAAGTAAAACTGTCACTGCTTGCAGATGACATGATACTACACATAGAGAATCCTAAAGATGCCACCAGAAAACTACTAGAGCTAATCTAATCAATGAATTTGGTAAAGTTGCAGGATACAAAATTAATGCACAGAAATCTCTTGCATTCCTATACACTAACAATAAAAGATCAGAAAGAGAAATTAAGGAAACAATCCCATTCACCATTGCAAAAAAAAAGAATAAAATACCTAGGAATAAACCTACCTAAGGAGGTAAAAACCTGTACTCTGAAAACTATAAGACACTGATGAAAGAAATCAAAGATGACACAAACAGATGGAGAGATATACCATGTTCTCGGATTGGAAGAATCAATATTGTGAAAATGACTATACTATCCAAAGCCATCTACAGATTCAACGTAATCCCTATCAAATTACCAGTGGCATTTTTTACAGAACTAGAACAAAAAATCTTAAAATCTGTATGAAGACACAAAAGACCCTGGATAGACAAAGCAGTCTTGAGGAAAAAAAACGGAGCTGGAGGAATCAGACTCCCTGACTTTAGACTATACTACAAAGCTACGTTAATCAAGACAAAATGGTACTGGTACAAAAACAGAAACATAGATCAATGGAACAGGATAGAAAGCCCAGAGATAAACAAACGCACCTATGGTCTACTAATCCATGACAAAGGAGGCAAGGATATACAATGGAGAAAAGACAGCCTCTTCAATAAGTGGTGCTGGGGAAACTGGACAGCTACATGTAAAAGAATGAAATTAGAACACTCCCTAACACCATACACAAAATTAAACTCAAAATGGATTAGAGACCTAAATGTAAGACCAGACACTATAAAACTCTTAGAGGAAAACATAGGAAGAACACTCTTTGACATAAATCACAGCAACATCTTTTTTGATCCACCTCCTTGAGTAATGGAAATAAAAACAAAAATAAACAAATGGGACCTAATGAAACTTCAAAGCTTTTGCAAAGCAAACTACAAACAAGACGAAAGTACAGCCCTCAGAATGGGAGAAAATATTTGCAAATGAATCAACGGACAAAGGATTAATCTCCAAAACATATAAACAGCTCATGCAGCTCAATATTAAAAAACAAACAACCCAATCCAAAAATGGGCAGAAGACCTAAATAGACATTTTTCCAAAGGAGATATACAGATTGCCAACAAACACATGAAAGAATGCTCAACATCATTAATCATCAGAGAAATGCAAATCAAAACTACAATGAGATATCATCTCACACTGGTCAGAATGGTCATCATCAAAAAATCTATAAACAATAAATGTTGGAGAGGGTGTGGAGAAAAGGGAATCCTCTTGCACTGTTGGTGGGAATGTAATTTGATACAGCCACTATGGAGAACAGTATGGAGGTTCCTTAAAAAACTAAAACTAGAACTACCATACGACCCAGCAATCCCACTACTGGGCATATACCCTGAGAAAACCATAATTCAAAAAGAGTCATGTACCACAATGTTCATTGCAGCTCTATTTACAATAGCCAGGTCACGGAAGCAACCTAAATGCCCATCGACAGATGAATGGATAAAGAAGATGTGGCACATATATACAATGGAACATTACTCAGCCATAAAAAAGAATGAAATTGGGTCATTTGTGGAGACGTGGATGGATCTAGAGACTGTCATACAGAGTGAAGTAAGTCAGAAAGAGAAAAACAAATATCGTATATTAACGCATGTATGTGGAACCTAGAAAAATGGTACAGGTGAACCGGTTTGCAGGGCAGAAATTGAGACACAGAAGTAGAGAAAAAACGTATAGACACCAAACGGGGAAAGTGGCAGGAGGTGGGGGTTGTGGTGTGATGAATTGGGCGATTGGGATTGACATATATACACTCATGTGTATAAAATGGATGACTAATAAGGACCTGCTGTATAAAAAATAAATAAAATAAAATTCAAAAACAAATAAATTTAAAAAATAATATAAAATGAGGCCATTAAGGCAGGGTCCTAATCCTACATGACTACTGTCCTTATAAGAAGATGAAGAAACACCGGGGATGCTGTACACAGAGGAAAGACCAGTGAAGACACAAGGGAGAAGGTAGCCATCTGCAAGCCAAGGAGAGTGGACTCAGAAGGTACCAAAGTAATGGACACTTTGATCTTGAACTTCCAGCCTCCAGAGCTATGGGAAAATATATTCTCTTGTTTAAGCCATCCAGTCTGTGGTAATTTTGTTATGGCAGTCCTAGCAAACTAATATCGTTGCTGTATAAGAATACTGTAAAAATGAAATTTATCTATTGGTTCCTATTCTTTTCTCACCAAAAGGGGTTAAAGGCAAAAAGCAAACAAAAATTATTAAGCTCGTTTCATTGCTCAGCTGAGGAGATGAACACAGTGAGTGAAAGCAAGTCCATACTCCTCGATGACAACCATGCTGCATCCCGGACCATCGCTGACACTACTAAGTTATTAACAAAGATTTCTGCGACACGCCCTCCTCCCATGCCTTGTGTCGCTTCTCCTCTCCCTACCAAGTACCGGCTAACACAGCCCCTGGCTGTACATCTGCACTCACAGGAGTCAAGGGATTTGATTCCCCAGCACACACCAAGCACTGGAGAGCTAGGATTGAGACATGCATTTGACTCAAGATTACAGGCAATTGATCACCTATTTTTTTCCTCCTTATATTTCCCACACAAGAATGGCTCCTTCCTCACAGGGGAAAATAAGGGGGAAAGAGCAGTGGGAAGGAGAGGTTACAAAAACCCTACAGATCTGAATCAGGCCTCAGGTCAAGAGGGCCAGATTGGTTACCCCAGATTAATTAAAGGGGAAGCCAAGTGCTATCTGGAACTCTGGGAGGCAATCCCTCAAAACCAGCCATGCCAATCTGGGGTGACTATGGTGGAATAAAATGGCTGATGGCATGCTTAGATAGAGAGAGAACCTGAGACAGTACCCCCCATTCTCCAGGGCCTAGGTGTGACATGTAAGTGATCCAGAAGCCTCCTCTGTCCCAGAGGGAACAGCTGATGCTGCTGGCCGGCGGGTTCACCTGGTGGAGTAGCACCGTGAAAGGGAGTAATCCTGAGGCAGGGAGCAGAGGGGCCAACTGTCAAGCTGAGGTTAAATGGGAGTCACTGCCGAACCTCAGGGATCTAGGGCTCAGAAAAGCAGATGTGGGGAAGAAAGAAATGATCAGGAGCAGCCCAACAATTGAGAGCCCACTGCACTACCGGTGTTGAGAAAACAGTAGCAGACTTGTCAGTGACAGAGGCGGCAAGGCAGCGGTCTCTGCCCATGAACAAGCAGGACAAGACACCTTTACCCAGAGGACTGGCTGCAACAGACCCTCCTCCCATCCTCAGTCCTCTAATTCCCACCCCCACTGTGAGAACACAGCGTCCTCCTGCACCAACCTGCCTTCCCGGGAAGGAAGAGGAGGAGGTGGGACCACTTGAAAGAAAAGAAACAGCCCTGATAGTGAGTTTGAACTTTGAACAGGTGGAATATTTATCAGAAAGAGGCTGCTTTATCAAGAGAAGTGAAGAGAATATAAAAAGAGAACACAAGAGAGATTTTCACCCTTCCTCATGAAAATAAGTATATCTTTAATGCACCCTTCAGTATTCCAAGGGTAACTAGGCATCTTGCTTCATTTGCATGCTCCTAATTTCCTTTTGAATATATCATTCTTGTAGTAAGGAGATGCAGATGCTTAAATTAATTTTATTGTTAATGCCTCAAGGCAGTGTTAGGAAAAGTGCACAAAGCTTTTAAAAATCCAATAAATTATACAGAACCTTAATTTACTTTGTGTTATACCTTCAACTGAGGAAGGGCATAAAATGCTCTTGAATTTAGATCTTGTTTGTATCACCAACTGAATAAGTATTTGACTTACTAAAATGGGCAAGACACACTCTTGGAATGTTACTTATGTGCTAACAATCCCTCAGTTGGATAAAGAATTACATCTTGACAAAATTGATAAGAAGCTTCTAAACTGTCTTATTAATCTGCAAACAATGATAACTTGTAGGCATATTATGTCAAACTCATGTCAATAGAAATGAAAGTTTTTCTGGAATCATTCTATAAAAATGTCTATTCATCCACTCTACCCTCTAGGCAGAGAACCCTGACTGCAACTGTCAGCAGAAATTCCACTAATTCAGTTAATTATGTGTAATAACATCTGGGGGAGATTAAACAAATATTTTATAAAGATAAACAAAAATGGAGAATGAAAAAACGCACCCTATAGATTAGAGAAGAATAAATGTATACATTTAAAATTCAGTTCATTCACTGAATGAATAAACTAGACCTCACTGGGCTTCCCCTCTCTCCTCCCCTAAAGTCAGGTTGAGATATGTCATATCTCAACATACAGAAACACAACTGGAATCGGGCAACGACAAACAAAAGTGGTTCAGGGTGCTCCACCGACAGGAGCCACGGGAAAGGCATCTAAAGTGCAGAAACAAAGAAAGGAAATTTGATTGACTGTAGCTTAAAGCCTAGTTGGCTGTTTGGGGATTAGTCGTCCTTAGTGTTTTCATTTGGTAACCTCAGGGCATTTACAGGCTTAGGTTCTGGTTTGATCACATGGGTCCCGGCAGTGGAGACACCTCAGTCTAACAGCCTCCTTGCTTAATTAATTTAACAGGAGTTTTGTTTTGTTTTGTTTTAATAACAAATGCTTCATGACTGATACTAAAACTAGGCTTCACCATCCTCAAACACACAGGCACTCTATGCTCACTCACCTGCGGCCTTTTCCTGCGCGAAGCATCCAGCGCTTCCCTCCTGGGGAATCCCGAAGCCAGAGGAAATGACTCAGCACTATTCTGGTTTGGCTTCCGGTCCCTGTTAGTTATCTAATTCTTTTCACCTGTAGACCTTATCTGCATTTGACACTGATTACACCTTCCACAAATATCTATTGGAGTGGTCACTATTTAATATCAATGTTTTCAATACAATTCAAAAGTAACTTTTGATCTCTTTATTACAAATGGCAAAATTCATCATTTCAGCATGGTCTCCCTCAAATGCATTTCTGTGGCGTTGTTTTCTTCCCAAACACCCTGCAAAATCCTGACTGCAAGTGTTTATTATCTGAGAAAATTTCTCTCAGCTCTGCATAATATCCACTGTGAGCCTGTTTTTCTTTTCTGCTGTATTACATTCCTTATCTACCATAAGCCGTGTCAGTAGAAGGATTTTTATCTCACTCTTGCTTTGATAGAATTTTCAGGTTGCATTCACAGAGGAAAAAGTGACCCTCCTTGATCAGTTACGATCTCTATGAAATATTCTATTTACCAGCATTAAATAATCCCTAGATGTAATCACCACAGATTTTCTCTTTAGCTGTTTCATTCACTTCTTCCTGGGATACTGAGGCCTTGGGAGTCACCAATATTCTTGCGGTGAGTCAGAAGGGAGCCTCCCCCTAGCAGTCCAAGTCAATCATCCCAAAGCGCCAGGGCTGCCTCAATTTGGTACAAAGCAGGTACACACAAAAGTACTGAAACCATGCAGATGTATATTGACATTGATCACCTAAATATAAAATTACTGAGAGAGCTACTAGGTTACTTATCATCTAGCTACTGCTCTAAACCTAATGGGCATTGGTAAGAGAGTCTCAAAGCTGAGTGTTTTGCTATTCCTTGAGAAGAACTAACAGTTTCAGAAGAATTCTTGTCATTTTGAAAGTTTGTTATTGGCTTATGCCAGGATTCACTGCAGCTGTGACCCCTCAAGCTCCTTGGAACCATACTCTTAGACACTCTTTAAAGCTGAACATCCTGTAATGTAAGACTCAAACAGAAACAGGCTATCCTTCAGAAGTCCATTCGAATTTTCAGTTATTTAAGCCCTGCCCTGGAGGTAGTCTAAATTAGTTGTGTATCTGAATACCACTCCATTTCTCCAACTCCCAATATTTTTTCACTGCCCAGTCTTCCGTTAACAATCTTCAATCATTCAATTTTTAGGGTTTTTAATAAAGTACTTGAAGTTTTATATAACTCTCAGAATCAAAGGAATTTTTTAATGTACTTGCTTTTGAAATGCCTTTGAATTAGTTCATTTACAAACATGGCTCAAATAGGAGACATTTCAACAGATATTTTAAAATTTCAGTAGTTCCAGATTTAGTGACTTTTAGCTCTTAAATGATCAAGCCACATAGTTTTCCCTATCAAAGAGCTTACCTGCCAAAACAGTATGATCCAAACTGTCCCCTCCCCGACCTAGGATAAAGTCCTTAAGTATTAAAGTAGCATTTAATTTATAGAGATACAAATAGGTGCTTAAGCAGAATAGGTAGCACAAAAAGCAAAGCTTGTGGTGAAACTTGAAGCTGATTTGCAGGTGAACACAGTTCTTTGTCCCAAATCCTTTTTGTTAGTGCCAGTGTCAGTTTTGACTATAGAAGGGTCATTAAAGTACACTGTATCAGCTAGTCTTGATGGGCAGACATGTCAGACAGAAGTAACATTTAACTCATCTGCCCAGCAGCTCTTTTCTCAGAAGTCTAAAGAGAGCACCTCCATGAATAACAATGAATTCCAAAAATTTTGTTTCTTTCCTGGGGGCAAGCACACCTAGCCCAAAAAGGACTAAGAATTATATCCATGCAGATTTGTATATATTCAAGTTTCTACAGTTAAACAGAATCCTGGTGTAATTGGAAGAAATCAAGTGGTAACTAATAAAGAATATTTTGTGAACTGTTTTGATTGTTCTGAATTTTTATTAAGAAATAGCACTTGAATAAGTTTACTTAATAATATACACTAATTTTTGCACAATTTGATCACACAGGCATTAATAAAGCTAGGTTGAGGTATATATTTCCAGGCTTGTAGAGCACACATTGTTTCTATCTGTCTTCAGGTCATTTCAGACTATGTCAGGTGCAATCACAGCAAATAGTCCAAGATGGAAAAGAGAAACAGGAACATGTTTCTAATTAATAGGAAAAATCTCTTCTTTCCCACTTCTTCAGGTTATGTTAAAATGTTTTATCTCTACTTCCATAATATTTATTACTTAATTATAAAAGCAATACCACCATCTAAGGTTTAGAAAATACAGAGGAAAAAAAATTTTTTTTTAAAAAGCAGAAAAACTATCTGTGATCCCATTACTGAAATAACCAAAGGCTAGACAGAGCTGGGTGAAATCCTGACTCTGTCTGTCACAAGTAGACATGATTTTAGACAAATTACGGTCTTCTCTATGTTTTAATTTTACTCATACGCTAAATGAAGTTACCAACCAATGTTTAGATATCATTCTCAAGTAAAGACCCAAAGCCCAATTCTCCTCTGTATTAAAAAATATTTGCACGCATTGGCAACATAACATAATAATGATTCTTAGGAGAAAATTGGCATCTAAGCACAAACACTTTACTGCTGGTGCTTACCTCAGTCCCTAAAATCATAAGTGAAGACCGTTAGCGCAACAAGCAACACCATTCTTTAACCCTTCAGATGTCAGTGCAGATGATGGGAGGGTGGCAGGGAACCAGTCATTGTTGGGTATTTTAATGCCTAAACCCACTTGGCCAGTTTATACTTTACGAACCAGTCTGAACAACAGCAGTTAATGCACCTCATCCAAAGAAACACACTCTTAAAATCAATTACATCCATTATATTTGCATATTTAATTTCTTCCAGTACACAATTTCAAACTCTTGACCTATGATTTTCAACTTCAAAATGATCTCCAAAAACTATTCATCCCTGATTCATCCAGGGAATCAGTCCTTGATAGTGGCTTTTTCGGAGTTGCCCATAACAATCTCATTGTGCTCCTAAGAGGATTAAATGTGATACTTTGCCTTATGCCCATTCACGTGTTTGTCTTTACAAACCAAAATTCTATTGTATATAAAGTTGGTTTTCTGGGTTTGTTGTTGTATTTTTTCTTACATTAAAAAAAATGTGCTTTTAAAACTTCTTCAAAAATATTTTTAATGTCTATCTAATAGTCCATTAATGGAAAGGTCACAGTTTTTATAACAATATATTTATTGTTAGAGACTTTGGTAGTTCCAGACTATTTATATAAATAGTATTGCGGTGAACATTTATTTACAGAAATCTTTACCTGCAAACTTACTGTTATATCTCTGGTTATTTTCTTTCAATTTCTACCCTAATATATTTAACTTGCAAGATTTTCTAAAAATCACACAATGCCAAAGAAAACCAAAATGCAAAACCGTGTAATATATTCCTTGGAAGGCTGTGTAACTTATTTTCTATTAACTCAATAAATTTCCAACTGAAAAAATAACTGTCTAAAAATTTAATTTCTTTGGGGGAATAAAAACATGCTCAATTTAATATGACTTTGGTTCAAGCAAGATGATAATAACTTTATACGCCACTAATTTAAACTAGAATATACTTTATGCAGCAAAACAGTGCAACTGGTAGACTTCTCTCACATCATGGAGAATGAGATCCTTTGTCAAGTTATTCAGAGAAAGGTTCAGGTCAATGGAGCCTTCCTCATAAGACTAAATGTTTATTCCCTTACACTATTTATGATATTGTGCTAGTTGACAGCAGATTAAAAACTAAACTTACAAAGTCACAGCCACAAGCGTATGTCAGCAAGCAGGCTCCAGAATCCATCCGCAACTCTGCTTCTACTTACCCACAGGTCCTCCTGTTGATCTAGGTCCAACTATAACAGAAATTTATGATCCTATGCCCATCTGATATTTCAGTCACAGCCCCAGTCTAAGAAGGGGAAGTAAAGGACTAATCTGTAGGCATTACTTTGAAGAAAGTGTGTTAAAAGCTTGTCAGAATTTAAATTATATATTCTTTGAATAATACCAAAGTCCATAATGCAAAGTCCCTAATGCCAAATGTGAGGCTTCAGTTCACAGCTGAAATCTAGACTTTCCAATGATATCCTCTTTTCCTCACTGTGCCCTCACCTCAATAAACCTTCAACATGCAGTGAGGAGACCGCCCCCTTCCCCCATCTTAGAACTACACCCAAACAAAGGTGTCCAAATTGGACTGGAATTCTTAGAGTCATTTGAACAGCCACCTGGCTTCAAGCCTGACCGTCACTTGGCTGGATTGGGACAGTTTTTACCAACTGCCAATTCTTCAACTTCAACCCACCTTCTACCTCTGACCAATGGATGGAGGTACAAGAGCAATACACTATCCAAGTGTAATTTTCGCCAACATTGTGATTTTAGAAGACTTGTTGACTTCCCCTAACCCAGGACTTGCCCACAATCACCCATGTCTACCCCAGCAGTATCAATAACATTTAATCTCAGAGATAAAAGGCTGCAGATTTGATCTTTCCTCTCCACTTCATAACCACCAAAGTCCTCATGCAAATTTACCCACTTTTCCAAATGCCCTTCAGTTGCCACATCTCAGTAGCTCCATAAAAATTTTTAAATCCCATTTCACCAGATTCTTGTCATAGTTAGGAAGAAATAAATATTTCAATTAGTAGCTAGAGACGAAGAGAGCAAGAGAAAAGAGAGACGGACAAGACACTATTGAAGTCTTAGGTTGTTATTACATTGATTCTTTTCTGTCCTGTTAACCATGCTTCAACAAGTACAATTTAAGACTAAATGTAACTAATTTGGTGACTATAAAAAGAGCTACAATTGATTGGAGCAATAACATGTTGAATAAAAATATGTACTGTACCTCATAAAAAAACTGGCATTTACCTCTCAAGTGTTCCCAAATGGGTGTTTGAATAGATCTGACATATTTATTTTTAAGGTAATTTATTCCTCAGGCTTAATTTGTGGATATATTCAACTATGATAAAGCATTATAAAATATTAAGTACTTATTTGCTTATCTTCTCAGAATAGTGACAAATTAAGAAGTATGATGGGGGCTTCCCTGGTGGCGCAGTGGTTGAGAATCTGCCTGCCAATGCAGGGGACACGGGTTCGAGCCCTGGTCTGGGAGGATCCCACATGCCACGGAGCAACTGGGCCTGTGAGCCACAACTCCTGAGCCTGAGCGTCTGGAGCCTCTGCTCCGCAACAAGAGAGGCCACGATGGTGAGAGGCCCGCGCACCACGATGAAGAGTGGCCCCCACTCGCCGCAACTGGAGAAAGCCCTCACACAGAAACTAAGACCCAACACAGCCAAAAATAAAAATAATAAATAAATAATAAATAAAAAAATTTTAAAAAAAAGAAGTATGATGTAAATATGTTTTCCTAGATTAGAATAAAAATAAAGGATGCAATTTAAAGAGTGCGGAAAAATTGGCAAATCTTAGTGTTTCAAACAGAACCATAATACTTTCTGCTCAAAATCCAAAATAACGATTAAAATGAAAATTTAGAATGGTACTTTCAACTGTCAATGCAGTTGAGTGTAATAGTCTACAAGTCACCAAAGACTTTATCTATTCTATTACATCTAAACAGCTAAGCTTAACATTAAAATAATAAGTGAGTGAATACTGAGAAAGCAACAGGAACATTTAGACTACTTTAGTCCCTTCAGTACAAATTGAATTTATCTGTGGAAGAAGAGTCTCAACTGTTTCCAGTCTCTGAGAACACGTTAGGCCACTTAATATAACATCCTGGTGTATTGTTTGCTTTTTGATAGCAAACAAGATAGACTGATTGATCGAGTCACTCTCAGGTATTCATTCACTCAACAAATATTTGCTGAAGGATTATCATGTTGGATACTGGGAGAGAGGATTTTCCCACCTCACTTAATTGAAATTCAACAAGTATTCTTGTGTTATAATGTGGATTAAATAAGTTAATATTTGGACAGGGTTTAAAACACTGTGTGGCACATAGTAAGTGCTATATAAATGTTTGTTAAATAAATTATGCTGAGGAGTCAGTTGTAACAGGATCTTTGTACAAGATTTTGGCTGTTCCATTTCTTCTCTCTCAAAGGTTTCTATGTGCATAAGAGATAGCCGGAGAGTCCTAAAACTCCAGCCAGTACATGGTATCTGGTACATGTACATGAAACACCCAAGTCAATATCTGCCCATATAAAAATCACCTGATGGGGAATTTCTCTGGAGAAATAAAAAGTCTGTAGGACTAGAGTAACAGGTTTTACATTGCCTTTTAACATTTATTTAGCATGTATTTATGAAACACTATAGAAGGGGTTCTATTCTAACTGCTTCATATGTAATTTAATTCTCATTTAATTTTCGTAATAACCCTATGATACTGTCATTACTCCCACTTTACAAATGTGGAAACTGAGGCACAGAGAGGCTGAGCACCTTGCCAAGGTCACACAGGTAGTAAGAGGCAGAGCCTCAATGCAGTCTGGCTCCAGAGTCCAAGTTCCTAAACACTAAGTTAAAATGTGGGCATATAAAGGGGCCCGTAGCTATAAGGATCCTCACAGGGTCTGTTTCCCCAAGTCAGAATTGTTCTGCACACATCGGTTTACTTGTCATGTACCCCATACTGGGAAAGAAAATAAGCACAGATTTTACCTTACAAAAAGAGACAGTAAAAGGCCACTTTGAAATATATACCCCTAAACCATACAGAAAGTCAAAAAGGAGAACTGAGGTGACAAATGAGAGTCCAGGGCTTAAGTGAGTGTTAAACTTCACATGATCATAACCAACAATTTTTTGGCATTCAAATGTATTTTGCAAGAAGAGTTGGAACCCATCAAGTATTGGCAAAGAACAGAGTAGGCATACCTGTATCCTACTCAACTGAACAGAGGAAATTCCAACTTCTTTGCCCTCATCCTAGCCCCTTGCCCTCAATTAATCCACTACAAATAAGGATATGTAAGGAAACTACAGATCACAAAGGGTAACAAGTACCAATAACAGGAAGCATGACTTTTCCATATGAGATAAATTACAAAATTATGGTGGAATACTTCTGAAAGTTGTCTTCAACTTAGAAATCCTGCCGAAGGGAATACAGAAAAGGCAGCAGACTTTTCTCAAACGGCCAAAGATAAAGATGAATTTTAAAATGTGATAATGTATCCCCCTTTCCTGAAGACCAAAGTGACGTTTCGGCAACTTATCCAGAAGTATTAAAGCTGGAAACCTGCCAGTGATTTCTCTGCCTCAGAGAGAAAGATCAAGAAAGACCCATCCCAGTCCTTTTTAAGGACATGGCAAAGTTTGCTTCTCAATTCTTCCTACAGTTTAACTCTGATTAGTGAAAGAAGAAAAGGGTGTAACGAGTACAGAGGCTTTCTAAGAATGTTTGCTACCACAGATCCTGCCAACTGCTGCTTCCTCGTTAGCTGAGCGCAGTTTGGGCCACTTAAGCTGGGGTGTCAGCTCCTGCTTCGACGATGATTCAGTAACACAGAGACTTCAATATGCTTTCTGCCCAAAATGTTCAAAACAGACACAGAGCCTTCACAGGCCTGATGCTTGAACCTCCCACAACCGCTCAGCCTAACCACTCTATCGATCGTGATTATTTGGTGCCCCCCGCTGGCCTCACTGCAGCAATTTAATTTAGCTCCCCGGAGGAACTGAAAAGAATTCCCAAACATCCAGGATGGAATCACAAGACTGCCTGTGAGAGAAACCTCGTTTTGTCTGCATTTATGATTATTCCAATTCTCCAAGGCAAAGGAAAATTTGGTGGGGCTGACTGCATGCTTTTGAACTCATAGTGTAGTTAAGATGATACAATTTTGCTTTATGTATTTTCAAATATCCCCCAAGGAGACAAGAGAACTCTCAGTTTTTCAGTTAAGATAACCAGGCTACCTGGGCTCTGCTCAGAAGAGTAAGGCGATTTACTTAGGAGAAATCATTCTGCTAAACTCAGACAGCCTTAGGACACTACGCAACTGGAATCTGTATAAAAAACTCAGGTTAAATAATATTACTTATTAAGGTCATACAACTCCTATTATTTCAAGTTATTCACCAGCCTTCACCCAAGGCCCCCCTGGACACAAGTTGTATCCATTCACAGAAAGCTTCCAGTATCCCAAAGTGAGTTTCTTCTCTATATCCAAGGCCTCCTGCACTGTGGCCACTCCCTTTGGGGTGACCATGTTCTTTCTGTTAGGTCACTATGCTTTGATTGATTTTAGCGATAGCATGTACATTGGTTTCCAGTTTATGTCATCAAGGAGTTGGGCAAGGGGGCAGGACACTCGTGTCCACAGTTACCAAGAGAGAGCTGAGCCAGTGCAAGTACCAGAGATAAGAGATCAGGCCCCATAGGGTTTCCAGACAGCACTAAGGGAGTCAGACCCTGATGGGCACAATGACAAGGGGAAGTCAACCTGTAAAAGCAAGAGGGTGAAGAGCCAGGGAGACTCCTTGTGGGCCACAGGAAGGTGAATGTGGAGTCTTTGTGCAGGGCTTTGGGTGTTGGCAGACAGGAAGAAGACAGACATTAGACACACAGAGAGGACCACAGGGCATCCTGATTCTTCCTTTCTTGCCCTTCATTCAGAGTTTTTAAATTCAGGGACTTCCTGGATTGGAACATGCAACTGATTCTTTTTTCTAAGTCATAAAAAATGAAACTGAAACACTCGCTAAGGAAAAAAGGTCAATTAAAATTCATCCTTGGGATAAGGAGCAAGTCAAGGGCATGACCATAATCCTTTTCTGAAAACCTCTGAAGCAATTAAGTTTATGCTCCGTAAATATTCTTATTTGGAAAAAATGGCCCAAGGAAGACAGTAATAAAATTAATCACAGTGAGGACTTGTTTTGGTCCTAGATCCAATTATTTAGTCCTTCAACAAAAGACCAGATGGTCAGGAACCCACATATGCACCATGCACTAAACATTGTAAGTATCATAGTTTATAAGCCAAAGGTGGGTCTACCGAAAACAGTTTTATTCTCCCTCAATATCATCTGTAAGGCAATACCTGGTAAAATTATCCAAGTAAATGACAATGTGATAAACAGTTATTTCCAGTGGTGAACAGAAGTAACATTTCCTCACTACAAAAATATTTTCTTTGGCAGATGAGACTAACTGAATCAGAAATCTACTGACACTGAAATCACACAACCAAATTCCCTTTCATAGCACTTATCACATTGTGTTAGAATTGTTTGTTAATATCTTTACTTACTTTCATAAATGGTATAATATTTGCCTTTTCCTCCCCAATGTGTTTCACATGGTTTGACATATAATAGGCCCTCAAATAATGTTTCTTTGGATTCAGCTGAATGTCCCTTTTAAGGCCATTATGCTCACTGATTTAATGACGGAATGGTAGACATTAAGTACAAGTTCTGATCTTTCATAGTTAAGTAAGTTTTTTTAATGGATGAGGGTCTAATCTGGGAAATACTGTGTTATTTTAGATCAAACGTTTTAGTGCCATCTCAGAAAAAGGTAGGAATTCTGGGCCAAGTGGACAACTATAAATGTCCTTTCAATGATCCTATTTTAGCATCCCCAAAGAGGAGCAAAATAAATTATTTTACATTTTTTAAATGAAAAAGTAAAAATATAAAGCTATTTCAACTGAGAATACCCATATAAAAAGGAAAAATAATGTGAGCCTCAATGTTAGGTTCTAATTAGGATTTCAAAACAGTTTTCCAATACTTCTAAGTCTCCTCTAGAAAACATGAGATGAGAACATAACAGTTACTCCGAAGTATACATGTGGAAATTGACACAGAAACACCATTTATTTGCGCTACGATTGAAACAGTTGGCCCATTTAATCAGACAAGTGATTTGAGTTTATCTGGTTTCCACCTGAACAGTTTAGCACAGCAGGACAGACAAGCCCCCAACACAGAGGTTAAAAAGAATGCTTTAGTTCTAGTTGATGCAGTGATCCTCTTCTGACATCATGTTAGTACTGAGGGGATAATAATGAGTCAGATGGTTTCAGGTAACTCATCTCCTGCCCTCCTTTTTACCCAGCAAGTAACATAACTCACCTGTCTTATGTGCAAAGAGAAGACTCACAGCCTTGAATCATGAGTAGGTCTGGGAGCAGACCCAGTGATGCTTCTTGGAGCAAGCCTGTCATATCCAACAAGCACATCCTCTCCAAATATATAGCCCCTCGGTGCACAGACTAGGACTTCCACTATCATTCTCCTATCTAAGATATATGTCAATGGGAGTGCAGCCATTCTTAGGAATGATAACTATAAAATCATGTTTGATTTGATTCTGTTTTTTGGTTTCCTGCTTTATGATGCTTGTACAAAATCAACCATGCCTTTTGTAGGGGAAAAAGACATCTGTAAGATTGATGACTTCCTTATCTCATTGCCCTCCCTATGCCAAAATTAATAATAAGAAAAGAAACTTTAACTCATTAAAATTCTTCACGCAAACACAGTCTCTCCCAGCTCTCCACTTCACACACTTTTCATCACCTGCGAACGACTGTGGACTTGTAAGTTTCCAATCTAACTTCCTCAGGAGAGCCAACGAGTCTGTGGATGGCGCAGAAACTTCCCTCTCTCTTTAGACATTTTAAGCAGCTCTGAGGATGCAACGAATCTCACTTGGGAGCAGCACACCATCACCCACATATTAACTTGTCACCCTGAGTAATAAAGTTCACAAACTCCATTTCATTTTTTTCTTCACCATGTTGCCTGATAATATAAAAAGGTGTCACATCCCTTTGATTTGTAGCTTGTATGTTTGTGAAAGAGCCTCTCCAGAAACAACCTGATGAAGTCAAGGAAGCTGGATGACTTTTTTCTTAATGCTCAGGTCTATTTCCCAGTAAATATTCATGTGCATAAACATAAAAGTGTTCAATGAGGTGCAATCTCGGTAACTGCACAAATAGGAAAAAGTCAAAGCATGATTGTTCTGAGCAGGGTAGGAATTTCTAGACTCACTGCCCGTGTTAAAAGTAATGACTCCAAGTTACAAAGTCAGGTATGGCATTTCCAGACCTTTGAATTACTGACTAAGGTATCAAGAAATGCCACACTGGTCATATATAATTGAAAAATGGCTATTGGCTCTTCCACAGCTTTCCTTAATTTAGGTTTCTTTTGTGGTATGCAAAATATATTTTACCTGATCCATTTTAACAGCCTGTTTTCTAATGAACATATTTGTGATTCACTTTGACAGACACTTCACTAACAGTCATTCTTTTGCCACCATTGTATGGGGAGAAAAGAATAGCAATCAATTACATATGCTGTTTGGATTTCTAGTAAACACATTTCCAGATAAATAATGGAGACTCTTTGTGGATGTGTGTTTTGAGATCATCAGCTATTCTCATCATTACTCATCATCTTAATTCTCTGTGAAGTGGTTTTTAATAGTTGAGGGTATCATAGCCTCTTTCAAGGATATGATAAAATACCAATGCTTCTCCCCTGAAATAAAATAATCATAAACACAATTTTTTGTCTATAATTCAAGGGACTCACAGACTTCTAAAGTCATCAACCATGGATGATTTCAGGTTAAGAATCTCTGCTGTAGGATTATGATTATGCTTGTTTTTTTTTTTTCAGTTTTTTTTTTAATTTATTTATTTATTTATTTATTTATTTATTTATTTATTTATGGCTGTGTTGGATCTTCGTTTCTGTGTGAGGGCTTTCTCTAGTTGCGGCAAGTGGGGACCACTCTTCATCGCGGTGCGCGGGCCTCTCACTATCGTGGCCTCTCCCGTTGCGGAGCACAGGCTCCAGACGCGCAGGCTCAGCAATTGTGGCTCACGGGCTTAGTCGCTCCGCGGCATGTGGGATCTTCCCAGACCAGGGCTCGAACCCGTGTCCCCTGCATTGGCAGGCAGATTCTCAACCACTGCGCCACCAGGGAAGCCCCTATGCTTGTTTTTATACCATTATGGTGGCAATGTGGAGAATGGGTTGGAATAAGCCAAGAAAGGCTGCAGTGAAGGAGTGGAACATCTCTTGTTCTAATATTTGGTCTGTGACCCTGACATGGGACTCCTGAAACTCATAATTTCCTGGGTGAAAGGAGTGTCTTTTGTTCTAATGAGGAGACTCTGTATGGGCTCCTGAATGGCTCCTGGATGTGGACCGTCACTGGAAAGACCAAGCCATGATTAGAAACTTGGAGTCTTCGGCCCCGCCCCTCATTCTCTAGGAGGGGAGAAGAGCTGGAAATGGAATTAATAACTGATCAGGCCTACATGAGGAAGCCTCCATAAAATCCAGTGGTATGGGAATCAGGGAGCTTCCAGGTTAGTGAACACAGACCTGGAAGGTGATGCACCCCAACTCCATGGGAAAGAAGCTTCCGTGCTCGGGATCCTCCCAGTTCATCTGTATCTTTGATCATATCCTTTAATAAACTGTTAGCATAAGTAACTGCTTTCCTAAGTTCTGAGAACTGCTCAGTTAAAATTAATCAAACCCAAAAAGAAAGTCATGGGAGCCTCAGATTTATAGCCTAGGGGTCAGAAGCACAGGTGACAACCTGGACTTGCAATTGGTATCTGAAGTGAGGTGAGAGTGGTCTTGTGGGACGGAGCTCTGAACCTGTGGGATCTGATGCTATCTCCAGGTAGATAGTGTCAGAATTGAGTAAACTGTAGGACACCCAGGTGGTATCACAGAGAACTTCCTGGTTGGGGAAAAAGCCACACATTTTGTGACCAGAGTGTCCTGAGCGTAACAGTAGGGTGGGAGTAAAGGAGGAACACAGGAGGTAGACGGGTTTTTTTCCCTAAGCAATACCCCCTCTCAAACTGTCTCTACCAACTGCACATTTTATACATTATAGGAAGAGATCCTCAGGTCATTAGATTGTACATCTGTAATTTGGAACTCTAGTTCTCAGGCCCATGTGCTAAAATAAATCTTTAAGAAAATATTCTGTACTCAATTCTACATGCTTGCTTTACCATGTGGATTGTAAACTTCTGGATAGCAGAAGTCAAACTTCCTTGGTTTATACCTAGCATTTCACAGCATCTGGTAAATTTTTGGACATCATTGGGTGAAACAATCTTAAATATTCCAAACATCTCTAAATCTTCTAGGACAGAAGAAACAGTGGGGAGATATTCAAATAAGTGTTAAACGTGTGACGAGAGACTTACTAAAAGAACAAGAAAAATAATCATTACTTTTGAGTTAAATAATGACAGTAAATTAGATGAGTAAAAATGAAACATTTTATTTCAAGGTGAAAACAATAGAAACATTTGGAAATACCAGACTAATTTAATCAGCAAAGTGTTTATGATACTTGTTGAATAACATTAAGATAGAAGCCCTGGGTTTTCCTAATACTGTACAACTAATATTTGTCAGCAGCTTTCCATGTGCTAAACACTATGCTAGATATGTATGACAAGAAGAGATGTAGAAATGAACAAAACAGAGCAACTCCCTTCAAAGACAGCAAAGTACAGCAGGACCAGATTAAATTAGAATATGGCAATTCCTTTCCTTGTGGCATAAACAGATACATTTCAGCCTGGAGGGAAAATGGGATTGGAATAGGATTTTAGAAAAAGTCAACTTAATCAGACTCTTGAAGAACAAGTCAGGAAAACTAAAGGGAAAGAGACATTCTGAGCTAGAGTGATAAACCAACCCTGTTCTCCTGGGAATGAGGGGTTGCCTGGGATGCGGGAGACTTTCAGCGCTAAAACCAGGTAAATTTCAGGCACACAGGGACAACTGGTCATTCTATTCTAAGCAGAAGGAACAAACTGGTTGAAAGGTAAAAGAAGATATAGGTATTTGGAGACCTAAAAAATTCCATAGTTCTAGAGCACACATAAAAGAGACAAGCAATAAATAAAAACTCAGGGAGCTAACCATTCTAAGGGTCATTGTGTGCTGTACAAAAGAGTTTACAGTATAATTTTAAATCAGTGGAGAACCACTTATTGGTTTTGCTCAAAGGAATGAAATATTCTGATTTGTCTTTAGAAAGATCATTCTGACTTGCCTGTGGAAGATAAATCAGAAAGCTTAGACAAGAGGAAAGTGAACTGATTAGGAAGCTACTATATTAATTCATTAAAAAAAGACAACGAGAAATATGACAGCTTTAACAAGGATATAGCAGGAAACATAAATTCAAGAAATATGTAGGCAGTCGAAACAATGGGATTTTAACACATATATGAACGACCAATAATGAATCCCATGTTCCTGGTTTAATAGCTCAACAGATGGAAGTTTCATTCACCAAGAACGGAAACACAAAAGAAAGAACAGACTCTGAGGTGGAGATGCTTGGAAAGGGGAAGATCATGGATTCTGTTTGATTTGTTGAATGTAGGGGCCCCGTAGAGGATCTTAATCAAAGCATCAGCAGGTGAATATTTTCAATATAGCTCTTGTGCCCACAACAGAACTTTAAGATGGAGACAAATAGAACCTCCAAGCTAGAGTGGAGGCAAGGAAGGAAGGGAGGGAAGAGGTTCAAGAAGGAAGTGATTGGTCAGTTTTGAAGGCTGCAGAGAGATCAAAATAATAAGTCTGCAGTGTGTCCAAGGATCTTGGTGATTTGGAGTAAAGTAGAGACCTTTTCCAGAGCAGGCTTGGTATGGAGATGGTGACTAAAACTTTACAACAGTGAGTAAAAATGTCAGAAAACAGCGAAAGAAATTATAGGCTAATCTTTCAAGAAGGTTGGCTAAAACAATACAACATTTGGCTCCTGCCCCCAAAAAAGTAACATTCTGTTGGAGATTAAGATTAATCTAGATTCTGCCAACAAACTCAGCATTTTTAGGCATCCCCCAACATTCTCTATAATACCTTTGGCTGTAAAACTCCGCAATCAATAAAATGTGCTTAATGAGAGACCCCCCCCCAAAGTATCAATTTTTGCATTGTATTAATGTATATTATAAATCAAGATTATGGTTACTTGAAGCTTCACCTTTGCAAAGAAAAACTAGCAATGCTTATGGTGTATCCAAGACAGTGGGATCTGGTCTCTACTATTGAAAACAGTCCATGAAACAGCTCTAGAGGCAAAAATGGATTTTCCAAGTTTTAGCTTTAAATTTCTAAAAAACTGTATAGTGCAACAAACTCTTTGGAGTCCTAGTCAGAAAACAAACTGGAATCTGTAAAAATTGAAGCAATTGCCCTTTATTTCTAGAGATGGCAGCTCCAGGGATTTGTTTTCTCCAACCTGAGTCACCAGAATAATACTTTGGGTAAACTGTCCCCAAATGTGCCCTACTGTCAGCCTGTAGAAGTCTGAATAGTCTAGTGTATGCTGCAATATCAAATAACCCCAAGTTATGATGACTTAAACAGGAGAGCTTTCCTTCTTATTCATGGAATATGTCCATAATAGGTCAACCAGGGGTGCTGCTTATCTTAGTCATTCAGAAACCCAGACTCATAGAACAGCCATCATTTCAAACATCACAGAGCAAAAGAGAGATCTAGTGAGCCTTGCAATCAGCCAGAGTAACAAATGTCACCTTTGCTCATAAATATTTAGCTAGAACTGGTCACATGATCCAAACCCAGGTGTAAGAGGACCATGGAATTATGGAATTCAATCCTACTGTGAACCCAAAGGGTGAAGAGACAGATATACTGATAGAATTTTGTTAATGACTACCACAGAAATTATACTGATTAAACCCATGTCTTCCCACAAGGTATATAAACATACACACACACACACACACACACACACACACACACACACACACATGTATGCATAGCAACGAGAAATGTATGATACGTTTTAAGTTTTATAAGACTCCTGGGTGAGGCCCACCTTTGAGAATTATTTCTATTAACATTTTACTTTAATTATCTACTCAATGTCTTAATCCAGAAACCCTCAAGAAATCCATGGCAGTTTTAAATATTATTCTAAACAGGGTTATTTGCACACACAAAAATAATAATCACACCCAAGGAGACATTATGGTTTTTTAAAGTATGTAACAGAAAAATAAAATTATTTTCTATAAGAATAATTGGACCTAAGTGTAAGGGCAGACACTATCAAACTCTTAGAGGAAAACATAGGCAGAACACTCTATGACATACATCACAGCAAGATTCTTTTTGACCCAGCTCCCAGAGAAATGGAAATAAGAACACAAATAAACAAATGGGACCTAATGAAACTTAAAAGCTTTTGCACAGCAAAGGAAACCATAAACAAGACCAAAAGACAACCCTCAGAATGGGAGAAAATATTTGCAAATGAAGCAACTGACAAAGGATTAATCTCCAAGATTTACAAGCAGCTCATGCAGCTCAATAACAAAAAAACGAACAACCCAATCCAAAAATGGGCAGAAGATCTAAATAGACATTTCTCCAAAGAAGATATACAGATGGCCTACAGACACATGAAAGAATGCTCAACATCATTAATCATTAGAGAAATGCAAATCAAAACTACAATGAGATATCATCTCACACCAGTCAGAATGGCCATCATCAAAAAATCTAGAAACAATAAATGCTGGAGAGGGTGTGGAGGAAAGGGAACACTCTTGCACTGTTGGTGGGAATGTAAATTGATACAGCCACTATGGAGAACAGTATGGAGGTTCCTTAAAAAACTACAAATAGAACTACCATATGACCCAGCAATCCCACTACTGGGCATATACCCTGAGAAAACCATAGGTCAAAAAGAGTCATGTACCAAAATGTTCATTGCAGCTCTATTTACAATAGCCAGGACATGGAAGCAACCTAAATGTCCATCGACAGATGAATGGATGAAGAAGATGTGGCACATATATACAATGGAATATTACTCAGCCATAAAAAGAAATGAAATGGAGGTATTTGTAATGAGGTGGATGGAGTTAGAGTCTGTCATACAGAGTGAAGTAAGTCAGAAAGAGAAAAACAAATACAGTATGCTAACACATATATACGGAATCTAAGGGAAAAAAAAAAAAAAAAAAAAAAGGCCATGAAGAACCTAGTGGCAAGACGGGAATAAAGACACAGACCTACTAGAGAATGGACTTGAGGATATGGGGAGGGGGTGGGGTGAGATGTGACAGGGTAAGAGAGTGTCATGGACATCTATACACTACCAAATGTAAAATAGATAGCTAGTGGGAAGCAGCCGCACAGCACAGGGAGATCAGCTCGGTGCTTTGTGACCACCTAGAGGGGTGGGATGGGGAGGGTGGGAGGGAGGGAGATGCAAGAGGGGAGAGAAATGGGAACATATTGTATATGTATAACTGATTCACTTTGTTATAAAGCAGAAGCTAACACACTATTGTAAGGCAATTAAACTTCAATAAAGATGTTAAAAAAAAAAAAAGAATAATTGGGTACTATGCTGTTCAGGAGATGCAATTTCCACATTTCACTGGCAATTGAATACCCTTCTTTGATAAAGGGATAATCAAAGTTTATTTTTCAATTGCGAAGAAAGAGAAAGGGAATGTTTTCATGGACCGCTGCTGCCACAAGCCTTCTCCCTGTACAGTTCCCTCCAGCTATATTTTTAATTGATTGGCTCCTTTCCAGACATCTTTAGATTATGCAGTGAAGCAGTAGAAAAAATGCGATGTTTTCACCTTGACCTTATGGTAAGAATTCCTGCACGATTTTTTCTCCTAAGCCTGCTGCTTCCCAAAGCCAAGCAAGCTTTTTTATTTTGCTGCAATCAGATATTTCTTCAATAAATTCAGAATCCTTAGCAGCCTACAAATTATTATAAAATGAAATTATTAATGGCACATTTGGAAATTTCGTTTGTATGCTCACACCAGCATCTGTTTGTATATAAAATTTTATGTCTATGTAATTCATTCCAATCTCTCTCGTTCACTCATTTTCTCTTTCTCATCCCATTCACAATTATTTCTGAAACAACTAAGCTCCACTGCTAGTTTCATGATAGCATTCATTACTAATTTATTCAGACCCAAGGAGTATGAAGCAACCCTCCTCCTAAAGACAAACCTAGCTTTTAGAATAAAGCTTCCTTTCTGTGTTTTTTTGCTTTCTAAACCAGGACACTTCTCTGAGCATCTCAAGGGAACAAGTTTCCAGAGTTAGTTTCCCCTCTTATTTTGAACTTGTAAACTGAACCAGCTCTCCCCTGAACTGCCCATTTGGTACTAGAGTGCTTATGGTACTTGGAGTCTTGTAGATTTCATGCATAGTCTAAATTTGTATAAATCCCTCAAGCTAATGGTGAATAAATGATTTGGCCAGGTAGCTCTTCTTAATGGTGTACTAAAACAAAATGGCCAAAGTTAACCCCTTACCCCAACATTAAAAAGTTAAATAGGTTTGTTCCTCACATGCACGCATTCTCATGGGGTGATGCTAATGATGCCTTAGGTGATGCCTAAGCTTCAGGGCCCCTCACCTGCCCAAAGCCCAGAGACAGTCCCTAGCATTGCTGTATGCATAATATTTATTCTTTTTCTTAAAGAAGGGCCCAAAACTGTATAAACTTGAGGTCCCACAAATCTGGATTTACCCCTACATATACTACTAAAATAGATGCAACTCCCTCGTGGTAAATTGCAACACAGGAAAAAAAAAAAGAAATAGTCAAAGAGAAAGAGAAGAATATTGAAAGAATATTATCTAATATGAGCAAAATTATCAGTATGCCAATACCTGGAATAAGGTATTGAATGAAAAAACTGAAGTTCAAAAAGAGTAGAATATTTTAAAGAACTAGTTGCCATGGAAACTGATACAACAAAAAAATTATTATATATACAAATAAACTGAATTTATTTATACTGCTTTTAATGTGAATAGATGGCAAACTCCCTCTCCTTTTCTCTCCCTTTGATGTTGACACTAAGGATTGCAAAAGTTTCTATAACAGCAACCCAGTGAAGGTCAAGGCCCAGGCAGAACCAGCACTAGCCAAAGCCACAGGAGCAGCTTTAGTGAAATCACTAAGACAGAAGTCCCACAGGAACTCAAAGTCTGTAGGGGAAGTAATCTCTAAAACAGTAGTTCATAACCTTGGGAGGTCAGAGTCTCCCTCTGAGACTTTAATGCACACTATGGATGCTCTATCCAGAAAAATGCAAATTCAGATTCTGAATATGATTTCAGGGGGTTCTTAGGATAGTTAGTTCATGGAACTTAGCTAATAAACTTTTGATTTATCATCTAGAGATTATTATATATTACATTCCTTGTTTCCAATGGAAACATTATCTAGCAGCCATATCAATATTTTGGTTATTTATTTTATAGGAAAGACAAACCTTCCCTCTAAATAACCTTTTTATAACTTACTACAAACAATCCTGACATGTAGGTATGATCCAGACTTTCGATTTAATCTCTTCATTTGTTTACTTATCTAAGAGCAATGATTTCTCATTTTTAACTGTAAGAAGTTAGTTCTATAACATAAGTGAGGCTGAAATTAAGAGAACAGGGCGGGGGTGGCACAGAACATAATAGGATGTACGTTGCTCAGAGATGGAAGGAAAGAGGAGACTGCCAACACCAGCCTGCCTCATTAAACCTCTTTGATGTGTGCGTTGGGATCTCTGTGATGAATAAAATTTTTCAAGTTTTGATGGATACCAGAGGTGACAAGAGATAAAATTAAAATCTCAATTAACTAAATTTAATTCTTTTGTCAAGACTTCGTCTCTCACCTCACTGGGCCTTCAATCATCTACCTTGTCTCCACATGAACACTGAGGGGTCTACATGTTGGATTTAGTCCACGCTCTATCAAGAAGCATCTGAGAAGGTCTCTCCCTCTAGCTTGCATGTCACGTCTGCTCCCCAGGTGTCTGGTTTCTAGCCTGATAGAGTCCGTGTGTTTATGCTGCTGGGTAGAGGCTGACCAATTCTCTCACCCTGCCCTCCTGTTCTCATGATTCTTTTATTATTCCTCTCCTTGATTTACTCTACAATAATTATATTCTCACACAGGCCTTCCCCATCCCACATATAAGTTGTCGTAGTCTGTTCGGACTCCTATATCAAAATACCATAAACTAGGTGACAATAACAACAAACATTTCTTTCTCACAGTTCTATATTTTGGAAGTCCAAGATCAAGACACCAGCAGATCTGGTGTCTGGTGAGGGCCCTCTTCCTGGTTCACAGATGGTGTATGTATGCTGTATCCTCACATGGTGAAAGGACAAGGGAGCTCTCTGGGGTCTCTTTTATAAGGGCACTAATTCCTTTCATGACATTATAAGGGTGCTAATATTATTATTTATAAGGACACTAATCTCACTCATCTCATGGGAGATAAGCACCTTCCCAAAGGCCCCACCTCCTAATACTGTCATATTGGGGGTTAGGTTTCAACATATGAGTTTTTGGGGGACACAGACATTCAGTCCATAGCACAAGTATACTCACACACTCACACTCAGTCCAATGCACTCCTCTACAGTAATACCCAACCCCAATCACATGCACTCACCCACACTCCTCACAGCCCCACGCACATGGGCATACACACCCAGTTACACACGCACATGCACGCACACACACAAAGTCCCACTGCCACACAAGCTCACGAACTGAGTCCTACTCACTCACACTCACACAGACACCCAGTGGCACTCCTTCACACAGATCCCATCTACTCAGTTCTACCCTCCCCCTCTCTCACTCTCAGTCACAGCTCCACTCACCTAACCTGCCTCTCCCCACCCTAGCTAACGTCCATACCCAAAGTCACACAGGGGTGCTCCACCCAACAACTGTTTTCTCTTCCACAACTGTTACTTCTTTTTTTTTTTTAATTTTTATTGAAGTATAGTTGATTTACAATGTTGTATTAGTTTCAGGTGTATGGCAAAGTGAATCAGTTATACATATACATATATCCACTCTTTTTTAGATTCTTTTCCCATATAGGCCATTGCAGAGTATTGAGTAGAGTTCCCTGTGACATATAGTAGGTCCTCATTAATTATTTATTTTATACATGGTAGTGTGTATATGTCAATCCCAATCTCCCAATTTATCCCTCCCCCCCTGCTTCCCCCCCATAACCGTAAGTTTGTTTTCTACATCTGTGACTCTATTTCTGTTTTGTAAATAAGTTCATTTGTACCATTGTTTTAGATTCCGCATGTAAGCGGTATCATATTTGTCCTTCTCTGTCTGACTTACTTCACTCAGTATGACAATCTCTAGGTCCATCCATGTTGCTGCAAATGGCATTATTTTGTTATTTTACAACTGTTACTTCTTAACTAGACAGGAACAGAGAATGGCACAGTAATACAGTCTCCTCCTTTTTATAAGGTTTTCTTGAGTGCTATCCCTTTTTATTTAAGTGCTAAAGGAACAGGCCTCCTACCTGTCCTCCTAAAAGAAGGGCAGATTAGGTTTTGAGTGACTTAAATATCTGCCTTGGGATAAAGTTGAATTCAGTTAGGAAGACAACACCCATACTGTAGTTCAATAGAGAGAACTGAATGCAGGGAACTGGTTCACAAAGGAGCTGGAAGCACTAAAGAGCTTTTAGGAGCTAGTGAGGCAGTTCCAGAGATAAAAAATTATAGGAAGTCACTATCACCCTCAAGGCTGGAAAGACAATGGGAAGAAGTGGTGTATTAGTCAGGGTTCTCCTGAGAAACAGAACCAATGGGGGCGAGGGAGGATGGGGAGGAAAAGGGAGAGAGAGGAGCGAGACGGGGGAGAGAGAGAGAGAAAGAGAGAGAGAGAAAGATTTAAGGAATCGGTTCCTGTGATTGCAGGGGCTGGCAAGTCAGAAATTTGTAAGGATGGCTGACAGCCAGAAATTGAGGTAAGATATGATGTTGCAACCTCAAGGCAGCATTGCTTCTTCTTTGGGAAACCTCAGTCTTTGCTCTTACGGCCTTCAACTGATTGGATGAGGCCCATTCACATTCTGGAGGGTAATCTGCTTTACCTGAAGTCAACTGATGGTAAATGTTAATCACATCCACAGAAACCTTCACTGCGACATCTAGCATTTGATATCATAGCTTAGGCAAGTCGACATAAAGTTGACCATCACGGATGGTATAACTGGAGCTCAGGGTAGGGGTCACCAGTAAGACCTAGAACCACAGAGGAGACACAGCCAGTGCTGGGCACGGAGGCAGGGAGAAAAGGGAAACACTCCAGTTGCTCCCTCTTCCTGCCCTCCAGTCTGCTCCAGTGCCTCACACTGGCCTAATCTAACTGAAGCTAGTTGGCAAGAGATCTGGGAAATGTCATTTGCAAGAGTCAACCCTTTGGTACAGAAGAGAACAGGGAAGGGTAGGGGTGGATCTAAAAGTACCTGGAAAGACTAGCACAGTAGGGGTATAAGTTCTAGGACCATGAAGTGTTAGATTTCTGAAACGAGGTCCAGTTTGACCCAGGAAGGGGATATGAACTGTGTATGTGAACTGAAAATAGTGAACAAATATAAAGCAACCTCAGCCATGCTCTTCTCAGAAGACTGGAGCTATCTGCCTTCAAAGAACTCCCGGGGTCTGGGTTGGAAACAGGCTGTGCGATACCTGGAAACAATGGTATTAGTGTACCAACCAGACTCCAGTTCCCTCTATGCCTGGGTTGTAAGAGGACGAAAGTGTTTTAAACCAAATAAGCCTCCTCTGGGGCCATTCTTGATCGCTGACAGCTGGATGAAATGATCCCCCAAATTACCATTCCCCCAGTGCCCATCAGAATGCCGAAAATCGAGGGAATATGCAACAAAAATGGACGAAAAGGGGAAGGGTAAGCTGGGACAAAGTGAGAGAGTGGCATGGACATATATACACTACCAAATGTAAAACCGATAGGCAGTGGGAAGCAGCTGCATAGCACAGGGAGATCAGCTCAGTGCTTTGTGGCCACCTAGAGGGGTGGGATAGGGAGGGTGGGAGGGAGGGAGACGCAAGAGGGAAGAGATATGGGGATATATGTATATGTATAGCTGATTCACTTTGTTATAAAGCAGAAACTAACACACCATTGTAAAGCAATTATACTCCAATAAAGATGTTAAAAAAAAAATGGATGAATGACTTCTTGAGTTTTCTTTTTTTTTTTGATATCAAGAAACTTGCTCAGGACTCTCTACTAATTCCATTATCTTCCCAGTCATCTTTGAAAGAGTAGGGTATGTTCAGTATTTGGAGGTCATATTTATGAATCTATGTTCTACAGTTTCGTCTTGATGAGGTGAAGATCCCTTCTATCATTTAAAATGTCTATTCCAAGAGGGGGATTTAATTATGCTGTTAACTATACAGTCATATTTATCTTCAGGTAAATAATGCAAACAGGAGATTAGAAGCTCACCAAGAAGAATTTCTTCTCCTTCGAACACTCCAGAAGCTATAGAAAAGAATGCAATAGAATCTTACAGTTGATAAGGAACCCAATTTTCTATGCCATGCAAAAATCTCTTATACAGGATGTTGGAAAGTGATCATCTGTCCCTTCATTCATAATACTCAAAATTAAATTTTTTTAAATTCATAAAATAAAAAAATACTTGAGGACCTATTATGTCCCAGGCACTCTTCAGTGTGCCAATGTACCTAGTGAATGTGAAGTACAACGTCCCGTTCTCACAAAGATTACATTCTAGTGAGAGGAAGGGAGAAGAGAAAGAAGCAAAGAAAAGAAAGTAATTTCATATCATGGTTAATGCTCAGAATGAGGGTTGGGAAATGCTCTTGGAGAAAGTGATATGGAAACTGAAAAATGAGAAGTAATATGAAACGTCATGGGAGGAAGATCCAAGGCAAACATGACAGCCCTGAGATGAGAACAAGCTTGGCATGTTAAAATGAGAGCATGCCAGAAAACCACAGAGCGCGTCTTCACTGGAGTGTCAGAAATGTGTGGGAGCACTTTTGATTGTCACATGATAGTACGGGGATGTTGCTGCTATTTCATGAACAGGGGCCAAGGACGCTCAATATCTAGCACAATTTGAAGGAGACTGCTCCAGAAAGAAATTTTCCACCCAAAATACCAGCACTTCCTTTGAGCAACCCTGACAGAGAAGAGTGAGTGAATGAGAAATTGTTAAAGAGGAGGTCAGAGAACCAGACAGAGGGCACATTAGAGAGGACCTTGGGGCCACAGTAAGAGTGAAGAACTGCCAACTGAAGCCATGAAATGCCCTGTAAGCAGGGGGATGCTTGCAAAAGTCTCAGAGACCGGGAGCATAACACCTTCATACAACATTCTGTCCCACCATAGTGTCCCTGAGTTTTATTTTTATAATTTCCACTGAAATTCCTACTACCACAAAGGGAAGCCCCAGAAAATGTCCCCTCTTTTTCTAAATCCCCACCTTCAGATTCCATTATAATCCTGTTCTAGCACCAGTTCTGTACTCAGAGGGAATTCCACAGTTCACAGGTCCATATCTCAAGTGAAAATGAAACATACTTTTTTCATGTCCTTGTTGTTCCCACTTTATCCTTGTCCCTAGTTCTCCTTAGTAAGTGGCTGCTAGAACTCAGCCCCCATGTTCTATTCCAGATAATTACTTCTACTCAGATAGAGAGCCTACAATTGATAACTGCCAAGAAGCTTCATTCTCCTAAGACTAGATCCTACTAGGTTTTTAACCTAGGTTAAAAACCTATGGTTTTTAACCATACTTTCAGCATTCAGATCCTGCCCATGAACCCTAGGCCCACAGCAGATGTTCTGCTACTTCCAACCAGACTTTCCTTATGCCCACCATATGGCTACCTGGTGTAGCCATGTATTGTCTTGTTGTCAGACATGTCTGTGTTCATGACGTGCCCATGTGCTGAGACACCCATAAGGGAAGCAGGCCCCTGTAGCAAGAGCAGTGACTTGGGAATCAAACCTGGGTGTGAATCCTGATACCACAGTTTACTAACTGTGGATTTCTTTTTAATTTCTTAGAGCCTTGGTTTCCTAAAGCAGTGATGATGGTGATAATAACAATATCTGCCTCAAAGCTCTGTAATAAGTAAATGAACGTGACATGGGTGTTAAATGCAGCCATTATTATCATCTTTATTTATAACCATTGCTGGACCTTCCTAACAAAGGCCAATAGCTTACACCGATCACCAGGCACATTGGATTCTGTGCCCTCACCGTCCTCTTTCCTCCCTAAACTCTGCTCCATGCCACTGAGTGTGCCTGTTTATGGGTTCTGCTCCCCTGTTACCAAAGAATGGAGCTATGGGTATGACTCTACATCAGTCTAACTGCTGAGTTAACCAAGTTACAAAAGAATATTGAGCAGGAAGGGGTGGGTGTATACAGGAAGAGGTAGATACTTAGAGGTATTCTTGGAATGCTAAAAAGGTAGGGCAATTGTTGAGGATAAAGCTAAATGGAGGAATGAAACAGGAGAAAATAGCAGAGAGTGGGAAGGGAGAACAAAGAAACTCTTATCCTCAATTATCCTGACACTTCTGGGTTTGGCCTACATTAGCAGGATCTTTGTTTAGATCTTCATTTTTCTTTGGCTGTAGAGGCCTCTCCTGGTGGGATTATGAGGGAATTTTATAACCCATCCTCCCACTCCTCTCTCTCCCGTGGTTTTAACTGATGGGGAGGAAGGGAACTACTCAGTAAAATTAGGTCCCTTCCATATAACACAGCTGCTTTTCTTCAGAGAGTTTTACTTTAGACTAGTAATTTATGTTGCTTTCAATTACTATGGACTGTTACCGTGGGATGGAGGAGGAGAGACCTAGAGACAGGACTGCCTGGGAGTGTTCTAATGTCGTTTGTTGCAACAGGTGGCCTGAAGAACTGCTGACTTGAAGCCACAGCTGCTCTCAGCTGGCTTGACTGATGCAGAAACCTAACTGAACCTGGAACAGGCGTAACCCAGGTGCACCAAGTGAACAGCTGTCCCTACTTCGATTAGGGGAAAAAAGCGGGCACAGGTTTGAAAAATAATATTCTATGAACCAGAATGCAAAGAGATGGTTTGATTCCACTTTATTATTTTTTATAAATGGTTTACAAAAACACACTGAGTGAATTATGATGTCTCTTTAGAGGGTTTTCACTAGTGTTGCTGCCTAGTGCGTCTCAGACAGTAATGTGCATACAAGTCAACTAGGGACTTTGTTAAACTTCAGATTCAGTAGGTCTGGGTTGTGCTGGGATTCTGCATTTCTAACAAGCTCCAGCTGATGCCAGGTCTGCTGGCCCATGGATGACACTGAGTACCACAACTGTCAACTACGCAGCACTTCAGAGTATGAGATTGGTAAAAACACTGTGAAGCTGTCAAATGTAAGAAATGGTCTATCAGCAGGGAATGAAAGTAAACTACGTACTGATGAGATTCTTAAAGGAAATTGAATGACTGAAGAAGTCTTTAATATTAATGATTTAAAATTGCTCTTTCGACCTTTTAGACTTCTGATCATATGCCGTGGGCTTAAAAGTACCCATTATTATCATATAAGAAATGGCTTAGTGTATGACTATTTCAATTACTGAGAAATTTAACTACAGCTTTTTTTTAATTATTACTTTGACCATACAGTCAAGCAACCAAAGGATTTTTTTAATTATTGAATTCAACAGTTTAACTATATGCAAAGTTTTAGAAAGGCTCTTTCCTCCACTTTGGCGAAATATTTAATTCTGAGGCACGATAAATCAGTAGAAGTTAAGGCAATATCAGTGGGGATGCATTGCATAGACAATTGGGTGCTAAGAAAGAGTGCAAAGACGATTCATTGCATGTGTCACAGCTGATAGAAAAAACTATTTGGCAATATTAAACCAATGTGCTTTTGATCTTCTCCCTTTTCCCCAACAGCAATTCCACCATCATTGCTCCAAAAACGAGAACATTGGAAAAGGAAGTTCTTAGGAATCAGGGGAAGGAATATGAGAGCTTGTCACTGCCGCACTGGGGAGCTGGTGAGAGGAAGAAAGGAACAGAGCAACTGTCTGCCCTGCCCTCCCTTTCAGCCAGTGCAGGAGGCATGGTTAAGAAAGGGTCGAGCCAAAAGTCAGCGTGCTTTGACCCCATGTCTGTCTGAGATGGTGAGGTAATGATTTAACCAGCCATGCTCAGATCAGCATTGGGTGGCCATTCCAATGGGAAGAGGTAGGGTGTCGTTGTTGGTCAGAGACAGGCCTGCACCTAACTGTCTGGAGGCTTCCTGTTCCTAAGGACATGAACAGTAGGTAGAGGTTTCCACATGCAGCGTGGAGGGATGCAGAAGGTAGCGGATATCGTGGCTGGCAAGAAAGGTCAGATGGCCCAGAGGCTGGAAGCAGCAGGAAAGACCACAGTTGGGAATCAAATCAGTTGCAAGCAGATTTCAGGCAGGCCCACAGGGCTGTCAAAGGCAAGGGGAGGCTGAGCCTTCAGGCAAGTCCTTGGGGACGTGACTGAGCCAGAGGGAAGAGACCTCAACTTGACCTGAGCTGACCTCAGGGGCAGATAAGGGAAACTGCTACCAAAGGAGAGGAAGCAGTACTGGACCTGTTCATGGTTCCTGGGTCCCCACCATTTCTCCCTGGCACCACTGGGCCAAGTCACGTCCACCTCCATGTGTATATCGTTCCGAAAAGAAAATAGGAGGGGGGTGGTGGGTAAAAATCTTAAAGATTAGGGTTTGATCTAAAAGACTCTGAGTTACCTTAAGAGCCTGTATAAATTATTGGATTAGAATGACTAGATTTGGGTGTTTTACTTCCACCCTCCTCACTAACTAGATAGGAGGTTCTTAAAGAAGATCAAATCTATAGAAAATAAAGCTGTCATTCCTTCACACAGCTCAGCGAAGTGTGAGTTTAATTTGAAAGCCTGCTTCAACAGTAATAAACCATCGCGTTTCAGTCAGCGGACTCCCTCATTCTGAGGTGGAAACACTGAGTTTGGGTCTCTGATCTGTCATCGCTCCTCCCCCAGCTCTGTTCATCTGTGAGCTAAGCTCCAACCAAGGCCTCCGCCGCTATTTGTTAGGAACCCTCTTGCCCTAAGCCTAGCACTCGGGAGTGATCCCCCAGCCTGCGTTCATCCAGTCTGAGGCCAGTCCAGGATTTGCCCTGGCTCTGAAAATCTGCGTGACACTTTCCTGAGTGTGTTCAGGAAATAGAATCAAAGGAGCAGGAGCTTTGGAAAGAAATTGTGTTGGATTCTGCTTCAGGCACTTATTTACCATCCATCTGGCTGTGAGCAAGCTACCTTTTCTTGTGAGTGTCCTTCTGTAAAGTAGAGTTATTAATATCTACATTTAGGGCTATTATAAGAAATAACAATAAATCAATAAATCAGGGTCATATTATAGTATTCCAGTTCCTGCCACTGTGCACACAGCCCTGTAATAGCTTATTCAACTGAGACCATGGACCTCTTATTTCTTGTATTACCAGCTCCCCACACATTTTCCTTCCTCCCAAATAGATATCATGGATGCCCTGCTTTGCCACCCAGACCCCCCCTTCAGGACCAAAGGATGCATTTCCCCCACTGATGACAGACACTGTCAGCCCTCTCTGGGAATTTCCTGAGCCAAAGTCACACCCTCTTCCTGGAAGGGCAGCTTGTATCCAAAGACTGGTGGATGCAAGAGTATAAAAACCAGTGCCACTGGCCCAAGCCAGGGAAATTCTCCCACCCTCAGAGCAGGGATGGCCAAGGGAGGCTTTGTGGTGACTGCACTACAGCCCAACTTTTCCCTCGGTCCAGCCCTGCTTCCCTACATTTTTCCTATAGATACTGATCCTAAGAGCCCACCCTCATAAACATTCTACATGTCCGTCTCTGGCTCAGAGTTGGCCTCTTGGAGAACCCATCTGGTGACAAGAGATTACCACAATCCCTTGCTCAAAACCGCTCGCCTAGCTATCATTATTGATACCGTACAATCAACTTAACACATAATTTGGTAAAATAAACATGCACAACCCTCTTGGCCACTATTTTTGGACAAGTGCTATGTGTCAAAGCCAGTGCTATCCTTTAGTCCCGGTCCTTCCTTCCTCAGGGTCTTCCTCAGCCTGCCCACCAGCCAAACATGCCCAGAGTGGTCACTACTGACACAATGGCTTTAGGATACTTACCACATTGGAATGTTGGCAAGTACGTAGATGTAGCCTTTAGCCTTTCTTTGATCCAGAGCTAAAATCTGCAACTACCTTAAGAAGGTTTTTATATCCTTGTCTCCACTCTATGTGAATAAACAATGTCTAGCTATAAGAAATTGTCAATTCCTCTGTACAGACTAAGCACCTGCTCATATTACTGCCCTGCTATATACAAACGAACCATTTGGGGAAATGAGTAGAACAAATACACTCTAGAAATTGCAATACAAGCAGTTCCCAATTTGGAGATAGGTTGCGTTCTCTAAGTTGATTTGCAAATTGGCTATTTGGAACTCAGAATTATCCCATAAGCAGTGTTATAAATGATGGCCAGCTTCACAGTATTGTCCACAAGCCCTGGTAAACTCACAACGTAATTAAAATGCCACTGCCTTTAATAATGGACTATTCTTTATTGGGAAAAATATCCTTCACAGGGCATAATATGGAAACCACGTGGCACCAGGAACATGCATCTCTCACTCATAGTTCTACTCTTCTCTATGCCACACATTTGCTATAATCACCCATTTTCAAGATGGCAACAAGGTCCAGCAATGAACGTGGCCCTTCTCCTCTCTCTCCTCTAGAATTTGAACACAAATAGTGTAGACTTGGTGATCTCTGGCTTCTAGCAGATGCTAAGCAAAATACAGAGGCTCCAAGAATGTTTCTTGATCCCTGGGCCACAAAGAGAACAATCTCTGACACAGCACTGTACATCTATAGAGAGATCCAATATATCTGCAAAAGAGTAAATCCCAAAGGAACATTATTATTTCCTATTTATAAGCCCAACAAAACATGGTTGAGGTTAGAAAGCCTAACCTCTGGTTTTAATGCATCCCGCAACACTTCTGTCTTGTCACACATATGCAAAAAAAAAAAAAAAAAAAAAATCCTTCTAAAATGATATATTTTTACAAGGCCTCCTGAAGCATAAAAACGTGTATCTGTAGCCTAAAGCACAATTTTTCAAAATGTAACCCCTTGATCAACAGCATCAGCATCACAAGCAAACTTGTTAGAAATCCTAATTTTGGATACTACCCCACACCTATTAAATCAGAAACCATGGGATTGGAGCCTAGCGGTCTGTGTTTTAACAAGCCTTCCAGGTAAATATATGTACACTAAAGTTAGAGAACCACTGACCTAATGATTTTGAAAAAAATGATATAGCAAAATCAAGATTAATCTCTTTTTAAAAAGAAATGACTAGAAACACTGCCAATGTAATTGTTCTACATATAACATAACATATTACTCTTATTAGATACCCAACAATTCAACTCAAAAATGTTTGTTCCATGTTTTATATGTGTAGGTGACACCTTATCTGCTAAGGAAGATTTAAAAAGTGAGTGGATTAAATAGTGATTGGAGTGCACATCAAAAATTTTCAACCATATGAGGCCGAAAGAAGGAAAGCTATCAAGAATTAACTGATACCAGAAAGATTATTTGTAGTTTTACAGAAAATGCAAAATAAAATGTTATGAGGAAAACAAAACAAATTGGTTTTAGAAGAAGACATCAAAAAAAAAAAAGTTTTGAGGCAACATCAGAGTCAGGCCTTGAAAGACAGGCATACATTCTGACAACAGAAGCCACGTTGGGAGGAGGGGATGGAGGGCACATGGAATCGGTGAAGGACAAAGTTTCCCAGGAAAAGAGACAACATGAGCAAAAGTCAAGGTGTACAAAAGCATGGTGCAAAGCTTCTGCCAAGGTGTGTCATAAATGGGTTTGGTAGTGTTTAAATAAATTCCCCTCAACTCTCAAGACAATTGGGTGAAGAGTGAGTAGCCAGAGACCACAGGCCAATTACCACTGTCAGAAGTAGTTGTGCGCAGCTACCCCAGGGTGACTTACTAATGTTATTCCTATGTGTACCATGACACCAAAGAGCTTATTTAAGGAATCAAGATGAATGCATAGAGTTTAGGCACTGAGTAGATAAGGAGAAGAGGCAGGAGGGTCTTGGGTGCCATATTAAGCAAACTGGATCTTATTTAGAAGGCAATAGTGTGTTTGGAGCAAAAAAAAAAGACATGATTTGTCCTGGCTTGTAAAATTATCATCACACAATATATAGATTGATTCAGACTGAAAACAGATAGAGTCAGGCAAACTGGTTAGGATTTTATCAAATTAAGGCAGACAGGAACTACTAAGAGCCCAAACTACTGTGGAACACAAAAGGAAAGGAGAGAGTTGCAGGATAATCAGTTCAATTCGCTAATATCTGATTGTCTGTGATATAGAAAATACATATTGTCACTTTAGAGAAAACCAAAATTGCAGAGACTATCTTTTATTTTAAATAGATTAAAATCTGTTATGCAGAGGTACAATACCACTATAAAATTATGATAAATGGTAAAATAATTATAATAAAGGAAGCATTAAGTGTTATGGAGGTTTAAATAATTGCAAGGTTACTTTTATATGGAGTAGTTATTTCATGGATAAAGTGTTGATTTAACCATGAGTCTTCGAGGATGACAAGTGTTATCAAAAGAGGTACAGATAAGGGCATTCTAGGTATAGGAAACAAAAGAGATTAAAAAAAGACACAGGTAGACAAGCTTTTACTGAGTTAACAGTGTAATATATTTAGAAAAGGTGGGAGATGAGCTTGAAGTCATTAGGGAAATGCAAATCAAAACCACAATGAGACACCACTTCACTCACAAAGATGGCTATAAAAAAAAATTATAAGTGTTGGTGAGGATGTAGAGGAAAGTTAGAACCTTATACACTGCTGGGAGTGTAAAATTGTGCAACCGCTTTGGAAAACGGTTTGTTAGTTCCTTAAAAAGCTAACCACAGATTTACCAGCTGACTCAGTAATTCCACCAGATACATAATTGAGAGACTTAAAACATATACGAACACATATATGCATACAAAAACCTATACATGAATGTTTATAGCAGCAAAAAGCCAAAAAGTGGAAACCACCCAAATATCCATCAACTGATGAATGGATAAAAAAAATATGGTGCATCCATTCCATACAATGGAATATTATTAAGCCACAAAAAGGAATGAAGTATGATACATGCTATAATATGGATAAACCTTGAAAACATCATGCTAAGTGAAAGAAGCCAGACACAAAAGGCCATATATTTTATGATTCCATTATATGAACTATCCAGAATAGGCAAATCCATAGAAACAGAAAGTAGATTAGTGGTTGCCAGGGGGAGGGGGAACAGAGAGTTAATGTCAATGGATACAGGATTTCTTTCTGGGGTGATGAAAACGTTCTGGAATTAGATAATGGTGATGGTTGTACAACCTTCTGAATGTACCAAAAACCATTAACTGTGCACTTTTAAGCAGGTTAATTTTGTGGTATCTAAATTATATATCAATTAAAAACAATAAGGAAGGAAGGGAAGAAGGGAGGGAGGGAGGGATGGAAGGAAGAAAGGAAAGAAGAGAGAAACACCACTGGATGAGGCCTATGGGTGGACCTCAGAACAGATAAAACTCAACTATAATTAGATCAATTTAACTGTTGGAACTGTAAAAAATAAACCATTGCCTTTTCAGTTTGTTCTGAGGTTTTAAGAACTTTAATTGACTTGTCCAAAGTCACAAAGCTAAGCTACTCAGTTGTGAAGTTAGGATGCATTCTGATTACAAAGCCATACACTTAACTATAGCATCTACTTGCTGCCTTCTCTGGTCTGAGGGTAAGATAATTCCTCACATTGGACAGGACAGTTACTATCCAGAGAAATGGAAGGAGACATAAAATAATATTAAAAATAGGGGAGGTATGTTTATTTACATGGAAAATAAGGATGAGAAATAATCTTGGGCTATAGGGTTTGTCTAAAAATAAGAATGATCAGCAAAATAAGTTTCATCTGAGTAAGTTAGTCATGGATAATGAACAGCTCTTTCATGACCATGTATGAATAGGTAGAATAAAATATTGAGTATAGTACTCAAAAACTGAAATAATCTCCTATGCATGGCAAAAGGAACTTCCTAACACTACTGTAAAGCCCACTCAGTTGACTAAAATTCTGCATACTATAATTTAGTATCCAGCTAGTTCAATCCAGACACTGCTTTGAGACTCATGTCTGAGTTCAAATTTCATATGACTAGTTCCCTAGTCTAATTGTACCCCTACACCTGACAGCTATATCAAAAACATGGCCATGATTTCAAAGGGAAAAAAGGATAAAATCATATAAATGGATAAAAGCAAAATCCTTTAACACATACACATATTTATATGATAAAATCATATAAATGGATAAAAGCAAAATCCTTTAACACACACACACTCACACACACACACACACACACAGCTATCCAAAGAAAGGGACTCCATTCTCATGGGATAATAATAGATCATTTTTATCACTGCATATGATGGAGAGCACATAATGCAATGTACTGTCTACATATAATAGTATTATTTTGACAGTTGAGAAAAATTTAACCATATTTCTTATGTAATGACAGTGACCAATTTTCTTTATTTAGGAGAACTGTTAAGACTTGTAGGACCCAGAAAAAAAGAAAGTTCGGAGTGAAGACCAAAGAAAATTGATAGAGAATGTGATAAAGAACAAAATATGTATTCAGAACAAATGAAGGCCTAAGAATGGATAGGCTCCTTTTTGGAGAAAATAGTACAATATTAACAGATAAAGACCACAGATCTATTCAACTCCTGTGCTTCTTCCATTTTCACCAATGAAATGAATGATAATATTGAAACCCTTGTAAAACACAATCAGATGGGAGAATAGTCTGGAATGATTAAAGAAAGAGAGATAGGTAATGAAATAAGAGTATATCTAAATGATGCAAGTCCCTGTATTAATATTATACCCCAAAGCAAAAGATACAGAATTCATATAGTTTTTAAGGATCTCAAATGATGGAATACAAGGAAATTTCTTAAAGAGGTATAATGATTCCAGAAACTATGAGGTTTGACTTTATCTTAGAGATAATTTCAAAAGTGGCTTATTATACTATTGAGGAAGACAAGAAAAAAAAAAGAAGATAATCCCTGGAAACAACATTAACTACAGTCTTCCCAAATGTATGATTTTAATTTTTACTGGACTATGAATTAACATAAAAATAAAATCCTCTTAAGATTTTCAAAACATTTTGACAGCTAAAACAGCAATTACTGAAAAAACATCTTATTGGGCAGGCAGCAGCAGGGAGGCAATTATTCCTATGGCACTGGGCAGTCCCTAGAATTAAAATAAATAGTACATACTAAATAAGATGGCATAGGCTCATTTCTGTTTGCTTCTCCCCACTAAGAACAAATATAACCCTAGAAATGATGCAAGAGAAAGAGAAACCTGAAATGTGGAAAGAGGAAGATAGACTGATTATGGAACGAACCTAGGACATGACATCCAACTCAACAAAAGAAGGCAACCCAGACCTGGCATTTCCAACCTATCAACAGAAGGTGATCCATACAGGTTCATTTTTTTCCCCCAGATCAAATAGAATCCCAATGACAACACTAAGTGAGCTCAACAATAACTGGCAGTGGAGACTGGTCAGAAACCCCACTGAAAATAAAAGGCCAGACAAAGCACTCTCCTCTGCTGGGCCTGAGACTACCCTCCCCCACCGAGAGTCACCAGACGCCACTGGCAAGGTGGAATCCCACCACATCAAGTGGCCCAGCTCAGGAAGCCTCTTAGTCTCCACAGGCTAGAGAATCTCTTTCTCCAGACCGTACCAACAGGGGCAATGACAAGTGCCTGGCCTAAGAAGTGCTTGTCCCCCCCGTGAACCATGTGACTCCCTTCTCCCAGCTAGAGGAACCATCAAGTCTGGACTGCGGAAGCTCCCTGCAGCTTCAGGAAGCACCATTAGAAGTCCAGGCAGCACCAGACAATCAACAGATGAAAATAGCACCACAAAGGTCTTAAGATTAAACTTCCACTGGAATCACAATCCAGAAAGTAGGCCAGGACCTGCAAGCTAAATCTAAACAGGATGACTGCTTACTAAAATAAAGATTTAACTGAGACCCAGAGTCTCATAACATAATAACCAAGATGTTCAGAATACAGGGAAAAAAAAGAAAAAAAGAAGGAAGGAAGGAAAGAAGGAAAATCACTTCTCATACCAAGAACTAGGAAAATCACAACTTGAAGGAGAAAAAAACAATCAACTGATATAAACAACAAAGTAAATTAGATGTTGGAATTACCTGACAATAATTTTAAAGCAACCATCATAAAAATACTTCAACAAACTACAATTTTTTTTAAAAGAGATAAAAATATAGAGAAACTGAATATAAAAAACATAAAAATGCCCAAAACAAGTGACTGAAAAAAAATACTTCAACAAGCAATTACAAATTCTCTTAAAACAAATGAAAAATTAAAAAGTCGCAGCAAATAACAGAATTTGTAAAGTAATAACAATAATGACCAAACCAAAAAAAAACAGAACTGAGAAATACAATGGAGCGGGGGGTGAAGAATGGACTCTCATGAATGGGCTCAACAGTATAGTGTAGATAACAGAGGATAGGCTCAGTGATCAATGGAATTTATAACATCCTGAACAACAGAGAGAGAGAGAGAGAAGGAGGGAGAGGGGAGGGAGGGAGCGAGAGGGACCTGAAGGATAAACAGCAAAAAGCCCAACACCTTGTATCATTAAAGTCTCAGAAGACTAGGAGAGAGTAGGGCTAAAAAAGTGCTTGAAGAAATAATGACAGAATACTTCCCAAATTTGGCAAAGGACATAAAGCGACAGATTCAACAGGTTGAGCAAACCCCAAATAAAATAAATCCAAAGAAATTTAATCCAAGATACACCACCATAATTAAACTTCTGAAAACTAAAGACAAATAGAAAATCTTAAAAGCAGCCAGAGAGAAACAACACATGTACAAGGAAAACTAATTTGAACAACAGCAGATTTTTTATATGAAGCTTTGGAGGCCAGAAGAAAGTGGCACAACTTTTTTCAAATGCTGAAAGAAAAGAACGGTCAACTATAGATTCTATGACCAGTGAAACTATCCTTCAGGTATATGGAGAAAATAAAGAAAGTCTCTGATGAAGAAAAACTAAAACAATTTGTTGATAGCAGACAGGACCATAAATAATGACTAAAAAAAATTCTTCAAACAGAAAAGAAATGATAAAAGAAAGAAACTTGGAGTATCAGGAAGGAAGAAAGAACTGAAAGAGCACAAATATGGGTACATGTAATAGATTATCTCCTCATGAATTTTATAAATCATACTCAATTATTGAAACAAAAATTGTAACACTATCTGATACTCAAGACAATGACACTTAAAAGCAGGGAAGATAGACCTAAACAGCAGTAAGGTATACACTTCAATAAAAGTGGTAAAATATTGATACCACTTTGATAATAAACACATGTATATTATATTATATTATACTCTTTGTGTATATATTATAAAACACAGAGAAACCACTAAGAAATCTATTAAAGAAATACACTAAAAAACATTATAAATAAATCAAGATAGAATCCTAGGAAATGTTTGAGTAATGCAAAGGAAAGCAAAAAGAAACATAAAAATGAGAAATGCAGGAAACAGAAAATAAACACTGAAATGACAGACTTATGCCCTAAAATATTAATAATTACCTAAAATGCAAATGGTCTAAAATCAATTAAATTCACAGATTGGCAGAGTTGATAGAAAAATATGTTCATATATTCAACAACTTAGATGATACGTACCAACTCCTTGAACACCACAAACTACCAAATCTCAATTAAGATGAAGGAAATATCTCAATAGACCTATAATCATTAAAGAAATTGAACCCACAACTTAAAACTTCCAGAAAAGAAATCTCCAACCAAATGATTCCATTGGAGAACTCTACTAAATGTTTCAAGAAAAAATATACAATCTCTTCCAGAAAACAAAAGAGGGACCACTTCCAAGCTCATTTTATGAGGCCAGTCTTACTAAAATATCAAAATCAGACAAAGATAGGACAAAAAGCAAAAACTGCAAACCAGTATCTCTTATGAACTTAGATGCAAAAATCCTCAAAAACATTGGCAAATCAAATTGAGCGATGTATAAAATGAATTAAACACCATGGCCCAGTGGGATTTGTTCCAGGTATAAAAGGCTGTCTCAGCATTTGAAAATCAATTACTATAATCCACAATACTAACAGCTAAATAAGAAAAAAAACTCAGCAAGTTAGGAATGGGGGAAACTACCTTAACTTGATAAAGATCATCTATAAGAAACCTATAGCTAATAACATACTTAATAGTAAAACACTGAATGCTTTCCTCCTAAGATTAAGAACAAGGCAAAGATAGCCACTCTCACTTCTCTTAGTCAACATAGTTCTAGCCACTGCAATAAGACAAGAAAAAGAAATAAAAGGCATACAGTTTGGAAAGTAAGAAACTTATGTGCAGATCACGTGATTTTCTGTGTAGGAAATCCCAAGGAATCTACAAAAATGCTTGTAGAAGTAATACGTGAATTCAGCAAGGCTGAAGGACACAAGATCAACACAAAAAAATCAATAGCATTCCTATACACTAGCAATGAATATGCTGACTAAAATTTAAAAACACAGTACCTTTTACAGTCACCTCAAAAACACTGAAATACTCAGGTATAATCTTACCAAAACATGAACAGGATCTGTATGTTTAAAATTACAAAATGCTGATGAAAGAAATCAAAGATCTAAGTAAATGGGGAGGCATACCATGTTCATGTATTGGAATATTTAACATAGTAAAGATGTCAATTCTCCCTAAGTTGATTTATGGATTTAAAACATTCCTATCAAAATCTCACAGAGGTGTTGTACATACATAGACAAGCTTATTTTTATATTTTATGGAAAGATACAGGACCTAGAATAACTAAAACAATTTTTCCAGTGTTATTGAGATATAATTGACATACAGCACTGTGTAAGCTTAAGGTGTACAGCATGATTTGAATTACATGCATCATGAACTGATTAACACAATAAGTTTAGTGAACACCCATCATCTCATTCATTTTCTTTTTTTGTAATATCTGTGTCTGGTTTTGGTATCAAGGTGATGCTGGCCTCACAGAATGAGTTCAGAAGCATTCCTTCCTCTGCAAATGTTTTGGAATAGTTTGAGAAGGACTGGTGTTAACTCTTCTCTAAATGATTGGTAGAACTCACCTGCAAAGCCATCGAGCCCTGGACTTCTGTTTCTAGGGCAAGGCTGAGTCCTGGAGCGGCTGGCTACATGGCGTCGGGACTCCCAGGACTGATGCTAGCCCACTGGTGGATGGGGCTGGGTCCTGGCATGACTGGCTGAGGGGCCTTGGGGGGTCCCAGGGCCAGTGCCCTTTGGCAGCTGGCTGTGGGATCTGGGGAGTCCTGAGGCTGGTGCTGGCCCACTGGTGGGCAGGGCCAGAGCCTTGAACATCCTGGGACTGGTGCCGGCCTGCTAACTGCAGGCCTATGGGGTCCTGGGGCAGCTGGATGCCTGGACCAGGGCTTCCCAGGGCTGTGCTGGCCCACCCTCAGGCAGGGCCAGGTCCCAGTGGGCTGGCTACGGGCCCAGGGTCCCAAAGCAGCTGGCTGTGGGGCTGGGGGACTCCAGAGCTGGTGCTAGTCCACTGGTGGCAGAAGCTGGGCCCCACGGTGGCTGGTTGTGAGGCCAGGGGACCTGGGGCTGATGCCAGCCTGCTGGTGGGAGGGGTCACGTCCCGGTACAACTGGCTGCTCAGCATGGGGTGGATTGGGGCCCACTGTCTGGTGGCCCGGGCTGTGTCCCAGCACTAACATTCTAGAGGGAGGACTGCAAAATGGCACTTGCCAGCACTAGTGTTCTCGTGGTAGAACGAGCTCCCAAAAATGGCTGCTGCCAGTATCTCTGTCTCTGGTGGGAATCCCAGTGGCCTTCTGCCTTCTCTGGGAGGCTTCTCCAAGATAAGCAAGTGAGTCTGACCCAGGCTACTTTCAAAGCACTCTGTTGGCACAGGGTGCCAAAGGGTGTGAGATTTTGCATGTGACCTTTAAGAGTGGAGTCTCTGAATCCCACAGCCCTCTGGGTCTCACATACACAAGCCCCAATGCGCTTCAAAGCCAGAAATTCTTGGGGCTCATCTTCCTGATGCAGGACCCCTGGACTGGGGAGCCCAGTGTGGGGCCTGGACCCCTTGATCCTTGGAAAGAACCTCAGAAATTGTGATTATCCTCCCACTTGTGGGTCACCTACCCTGGGGTATGGGTCTTGACTGTACCACGTCTCCGCCCCTCCTACCCATCTCATTGTGGCTCCTTCTTTATATCTTTAGTTCTGAAAATTTTTTCTGCTAGTCTTCAGGTCATTCTCATCAATAATTGCTCTGTAAAGAGTCGTAATTCTGGTGTGCCTGTACGAGATGAACTCGGAGTCTTCTTACTCTGTCATCTTGGCCACTCTTGTCTAACTAAAACAATTTTGAATAGAAAAATAAAGTGAGAATAATCACTCTACCTAATTATATACGGTAAGTCTACATAATCAAGAGAGTGTGGTACTGGTGAAGTGACAGAAAATAGATAAATGGAACGAACAGAGAACCCACAAATAGACCCACATAAATACATTCAATTGATTTTTCCAATGATGCAAAAGCAACTCAGTGAAGGAAGAATAAATAGCCTTTTAAACAAATGGTCTGGAGCAACTGGACATCCCTAGGGGGGAAAAAAAAACTGAATCTCAACCTAAACCACACACCTTATCCAAAATCATCTAAAATATATCATGTACTTAAACATAAAATAGAATGCTATAAAACTTTCCGGGGGAAAAACAGAGAAAACTCATCTGGAACTAGAGCCAGGCAAAGAGTTCTTAGACTGAGCACCAAAAGCATAACCTATAAAAGGAAAAATTGAAAATTGAACTTCATCAAAATTAAGAATTCTTGCTCTGCAAAAGACCCTGTTAAAAGATTGAAAAGACAAGATATAGACTGAGAGGAAATTTTCCAAATCAACAAAGGACTAGTAGAATATATAAAGAATTCTCAAACAAAACAACAAACAATCCATTTAGAAAATAGGCAAAAGACATGCACAGACGTTTCACTGAAAAGGATACACAAATGGCAAAAAACTCGTGAAAAAATATTCAAATCATTAGCCATTTAAAAAAATGCATGTTAATACTACAGTGAGATAGTACACACCTATCAGAATAGCTACAGTGTTTTTAAAAGTACCCCAACACCAAATACAGGCAAGGATATGGAGAAACTAGATCACTCATACATTGCTGGTACGAAACTCTGAAAAAACTGTTTGGCAGTTTCTTCGAAAACTAAACATACAATTACCACACAATAGCAACTGCATTCTTGGGCATTCATTGCAGAGAAAATGCATGCTCACACAAAAAAACCTGTACACGACTGTTCATGTTCTAATAGCCTAAAACTGGAAGCTATCCAGATGTCTTTTAACAGGTTAATGGATAAACAAATTGTGGTACATCCATACCATATAATACTCCTTAGCAATAAAAAAGAACAAACCCTTGATACATACAATAGGTTGAATGTTTATACAGATAACTTTACTTGGTAAAAAAAAAAAAAAAAAAAGCCAGTCTCCAAAAGTTTGCATACCTGTTAGGATTACATTTATACAACGTTCATGAAATGACAAAATTAGAGAAATGGAGAACAGGTTAGTGGTTGCCAGGAGTTAAGGATGGGGTTGGGGAGGGGAAGCAGGAAGGAAGGGGATGTGTCTGCAGAAGGGACAACACAAGGGATCTTTCAGGTGATGGATATCCCATCTCTGGACTGTGGTGGACATACGCCATTGATACAACCGTATAGAGCTCAATACACCAACACAAAGGATAAATAAAACTGGGGAAATCTGAAAAGACAGATTAATCGCATCAATGTCAACTTCCTGGTTATGATAACATATTATAATTTTGGAATATATTACCATTGGGAAAAACGGAGTAAAGGATACATGTGCTCTCTCTGCATCATTTTTTACAACTATTTGTGATAAAGTCTATAATTACCTTAAAATAAAATGTTTAACTTTTTAAAATACATAATGCGTATAAACTACTTAGTACAATGCCTACTTTAGGAAAAAAAAAAAAAGGTTAGCTATTACAGCTTTTCACCAGCATGTGCAATTCTGGCAATAAAAATTTAAGACAACTGTGGATATCAGGAGAAAATACTGATGAGAGTGATCTACAAGACCTCCGGAAACCATGTCATTATTTTGGGATTGAAGAAATTAGAAATAGAAATATTTACCACAGAATATGGAAAACTAAAGAACATCAGTCATTAAAAGTGTCAAAATAGTAGAAGCTACATACTCTATTAATTCCTAAGGTCACTGCAAGAGAAGTTTTACCTCGGTATAAAAATAAAACTATAACCACTCAAGCTGTCTCTTAACTGAAAAGCTGATCTCAAAAAATTTGCAATAACCCCACCAGGTTCATTAGGTAGAGACTCAAATCAAGGCTTTCTTGCTACAAACTCCAGGGAAAACACTTATGATCCTGGCCCAACGCCCATCTTTCAGAGATGCCCAGAGTGGATTGAGGCTTGGAGTCAGAACCTGAAACTTTAAAGGTCAGTTCCAATCACAATTCTGTGATTCTTCATGACAGAATCCAGAAAACCTTGTCAAAGCTACAGAGTTAAATTTAATATAAAAAAAGTAAGGAAAGACTGCATGGAGGTAGGAATAAAACTTTTGATAAAATGAGCTATCTTTTAAAGTGAAACATAAATGAGTTTCTAAACATCATAGTTCAATTCAGTATCATGTATTCAAATTATGAAGTTACTGGAACCAAAAGAGATTGATTAAAATGTTAGCCTCTTGAAAAGTGACCAGATACTGAAGGAACAATAAATACCAGCCATTTCACTCATAAAGGGATTGTGGTGATCAGTTAGTGAATGACTGCACAGGCTTTCATGATCTTGTAATAAAAGTAGCTACACAGGCATAAATCAACCATTATGATCAGGCCTTAAAGCCCACAGTACCTCATAAGACTATCTAATGGGCATATTTATTAGCTTCCTAAAGGAACTGGTAGCATTCATGAATGTTTTAGTCATATTTCAGCACCCAGGCCTACATAGTCATATCCCGATAATTCACCACAATTAAGCAAATGGATATTCTCTCACTTAAAACCTGGTCTATTAGTAGCTCCTAATATTTATTACACAAGTATACGTATTACTAGATCCTAGAACTAATAAAAGTTGGTTTTAATGTTTCCAACTGAGATTTTCAACATTCACCAAAGTAATCAATTTGTCCAATTTTAAGCAGCACAGCTCCATAAATGAGATATTTGGCATGGAACCTGATTTAAAATGCATTCTTTTCTCAAGTGATTGAATAGTTGTAATGAAAATTTACAATTTGTAGTATACTATAGAAGGAAGTGAGTTGAATTTCTTTATCGAAATTATTCATGGATCAAAATCTTTTGTGCTCTAACACATAGAAGCTGGCAGACAAATGCAATTACATTAGATATGCTGTCATCCAGAACATCTGAAGAATGTTATTTATCCAATCTTATCAATTTAAACTTACTCTACTACCACAGCTGAGTACAAATACCAGGCCATGACAATCACATTAATACCATGAGGCTACCCCAAATGCCATTTCTGGAAATCAATGGAGAGAATTTTATTGGGTCCAGGCTATTTCACTTGAAGGCAAGTGGAATCAAAATCAATCTGTGTCTAACTTAGATTTCTGACTTAATTTGTAACCTGATTTATACTTACAATGCTTGCAGATTAGACAACTGATTAAGAAGCATTGATTTATTCTCAGAAAAAACAGACCTTTCAAATAAATCACATTATTACTTTTCATAAAAATTAACACATGCCATTTCCAAAACATATAAATTATTCAGTAGAAGTAATAAAGGAGAGCTTTTGTGAAAAGCAATTTCGATGATGATATTTCTTATGACAATTTTGTGACATTTAGAAAATCTTCAACTTATCAGAATATACAGGTTGTAAATTTATACCAGAAGATTTCACTATTGTATGTAGGGTTCAGTTTATATAAAGAAAGACAATATTCATGAAATTTCATGCTAGTTTATCTTTGAAATTCTCTCTAATGTAAATGCAGTTGTTTTCTAAAAGACAAATGTATGGCTCATTTCACCTACCAAGACTGTATATAGTCATTATAAACTTGATTATAAGCTGAACTTCCTTGAACTAAAGACTTCCATGTGTTCTATCTCAGAATATGGAAACCAATTTCTGTTCTCAACTTAAAAACTGGGAGACTGGGCCTGGAACCTATGGAATAAAAAAATCTGGAAGACCTCAGATCATGGGTTTCTTAGCAACTTTGATTTACCACTGTACATTTGAAATTGAATATAAATTTTGTAATTAGCTACAAATTGATTTTATTTGCTTTTATCATGCAAAAGATATCACTAGAATTAGTAGAATTTTTTAAATTATAGTCAAAGTGGCATTCTACATTAGTCTGAAATTATAAACAAAGAATAGCTACAACCCTTTAAAAATACTATTTTGAAGTCTCTCAACTTGGTCAGGTGACCTCTATCCCCTCCCCACCACAAATACTCACAGCAGCAGATTAAAGGCAGGCACCCTTCCAGCCCTGTGCCTGTGAAGTGTCTGCTTTATACTCACATTATTTCTCAAGTGTGATGTTTATCCCATCCTCTTGTTTAACAACACCCCTCCTATGGTTTCAGTTTCTTCCCTAGAACCAGAACCCAGAGTGCTTCATCTCATCCACACCCTGCCATTATCCTCACTGCCATGGTTCCTTTTTCCATACTCACTCTATATATTTATCAATCCAACCATCTAGCGCTCCTAGAATAAACCAAACATGCTGTCTCTGAATTATGGGCTAGACCCTCAGCACTACTGCCCTGTGACACTGGTTAATTCCCCACAGCAGACATTCCAAACATCTCTTCAAGACCCCATCTCACTGTAACCCACCCTGCTCTCAAAAGAAAACATTTTCTGCTACTGCACAGAGACACTGAGGGTGGCAAACATGAAATCCCTCAGATGTCTGGCCCATCTCGGCTCCTTTTTACAAATCTCTGAGAGAAAGCTGGCCCTTACACTGTTCAAAGTTAATTGCACTGCACGATTCCCAAAGAGAGATTGCTAAAATGCCACTAACCAGGACAGGCTTTGGTATGATTTCATACCCTCCTGAGGTACGTGATATGTGGGGACAGCTCTCGTTTGGCACAAATAGGGGAAGGACATTATTTAAATGAGCCTCACTAATTTATATTTACATCTCATAAAGCAGGTGATAATTTTGGCAGGCAGTCTTCACAGATGGCAACAGGACAGGTAAGGAGACTTCCACATATACATTTATACACTTACCAAGGTAAGTGTGAAGCAACCTTGGGTGCAGTATATTCAAGTGAAAGAACACTGACTTTGGCATCAAACCCACCAGGATGTGAAATTATTTCTACCACTTACTAGATACGTATGTATCCTAGAATATGATATTTAACCCTCTGAGCCTCAGTTTCCCCATTTTAAAAATAGGAGTAAACTAACTAGATGAAAGGACTTTTGCCAGGATTAAATGGGAAAATGCTTATAAAGATCTAAACATGGATCCTGGGGGAGACAAATGTCAATTGTCTTCCAATCCCCCTTTCTCTCCTTTCCTTCAGTGCTGCTACTCAAAAACATCAGAATCAATCACATTACAGACTCTTTAATGAGATTTCATTTGGACCAACTGAAATATTTGTCACATCCGTTATTTTACTAAAGTAAATAGTACCTGACCAATCTGGACCCCTACATTTAGGTACCAGAGCCAGCAGGAAATTGAGGGGATCATTTGAATAAACAGGGTAAATCTTTTATGAAAAGCTGCCAGAATTAAATATCACAACTGATCTACTCATGATCCATTAATAACTGCATTGACACAGAGGAAAGATATCCCGCTTAACAGAAGCATTTAAGTTAACCCAGATACCCTTTTAGCAAGAAACAACAGAGGGGACCAGAAAGACGTTGGTGAGTGATATTTAAGCCATTCGTGAAGTGTTCTCCACAGAGGCCTGCGGAGGCTGCACACAAGCAAAGGTAACAGAGCTGCTCTCCGTGAATGGACGGCACGTCAATAAGAAAAAGCCAGAACGTGATCTAGAGCACAAGAGGACAGAGACAGAGAGAGACAGACTGACTCCCCCGCTTTGCCTCTGAACTTGAAAGCAATCAGGGTGGTAACAACTGGGAGGACTTCTGGCAGAAGAGGTGGAATCTTCAGGAGCTTGGAAACACCAAACTGAGACGAGTTATGACTGTGGCAGCTGCGAGCCCCACACAATTCGAATGCTGGCAAGTCGACTGGAAAAGAGAGCCAGGAATAACACCAGGTGGCAACAGAGCCTCTCAACCTGACCATTCCGCCACATGTTTTAAACATATGCTTAGTCCAGCAGGGGTCATGGTGACAGCTGAAAAGCCCCTTCAGAAACTATCAGAGACAGCATTTGTGAAAGCCTCTTTGTGCTTTAATGCGCCAGTAAGGGTGTTTTCCTCTCACGTGGGCATGAAATGTGCCTGAGCGAAAGCAGCATATAAACCCAGAAGGTGAGAGAGCCGTGACCCAGAGGCCAGGGTATCTCCCTTGGGCCAGGCCGCCAGTCCAACTCCCGTGGCCTCTGGAAACCATCACCTTATCACCACACTATCCTACTTCCCCACACGCCGCCTAGGAATGCCCACTGCCCCTAGAACATCTCAGCTTTCTGGTCTCCAAGCAGAACATCACACCATTTGTCTCACATAGCATACCTCAATAAAGAGTATGTAGAATGCGTAATTTGTTATTTCCAAACCACAGGATCCAAAACACTCAATTCTTGTTATTGGCAAATAGAGCAGGAAAGACACAGGAGTAACTGCATTGAGAGCTAACCATTATCCATGTCTCTACAAGTCTACTGAATGATCGCATTCCTTCTTTGCAAAAATTTAGCAATTTTTTGCTAAAATATTTTACTAAATAATAATACATCATAGCTCTGGCTCTGCAAATGTATTTTTAAATCTTAAGTTTCCTTAAAACATTTAGGGACTTCCCTGGTGGTCCAATGGTTAAGATTCTGCGCTCCCAATGCAGGGGGCCGAGGTTCGATCCCTGGTCAGAGAACTAGATCCCTCATGCCGCAACTAAAAGAGCTCGCACGCTGCAAATAAAAGATCCTGCATGCTGCAACTAAAAGATCCCGCATGCCGCAACTAAAGATCCTGCATGCTGTAACGAAGATCCCTCGTGCCACAACTAAAAAACAAAAAAATCCCTCATGCCGCAATTGAGACCCAGTGCAGCCAAATAAATAAATATAAAAAAAAAATTAGAGAAAATAAATTGAAATAACTTTTAAAAACTAAAAGTTAAAAAAATAGAAGTAATCATTCCATTTAACAATTTGAAATGAAAATCTCATAAAAATTCACAAGTGCAAATAACACCAAGGCAGTACACATATTTTTGAATGAAAGATTCAAGGGCTACATTTCAACAAATTAGAACAGGATAATTTTTTCAAAGACAGATGTAAGGATCTGAAAGTCTACCTTGTTAATTTCATAATTAAAAAGTTCCTCTTTAGAGTATTTCATAAATTACATAAATTCAGTTATTATACAAACTATTGGAAACCTGAGCCTCTTGCCTCTTGCCAGCCACCATGTCATTGTTCCATTCATTGTTGTCAGGCTGATGTTGAACAACTGTAAGACAGTTCCCTGTGGAGACAAAGACGTGAGAATAAAGTCAAACCCACAGAAGGAAGTTAAGTTCTCATAAGTCAGAACACAGAACGTTTCCTGCAGCCCAGTACTACGGTTCTATAAACAGCACCATGAGAATAAAAGGCAAAGAGTCTAATGTTTTCCCTGAAATAAGCCTAAAAATTAGAGGATGTATGCCCTAAAAGATACTCAAATGTACATCTATTTCATCAGAGGTTTTTTAAAGGGAGGAGGATTTCAGTATAAACTGTTTCTTGGGTTACTAAATTGCATAAATTTATGAAACACACTTCCAATTATTGTGCTAAATTTACCTCTCCCATTTCAAAAAGTGCTCTTATTCCTCACATTCTAAAATTTGATAACCAACTATAATCCTTTCCAGGCCTTTGATGGATGGATTGATTGACTGATTTTTTTTCCATTTTAACATTTCTTCTCTAAGTCTTTCAAACCTGAAAAGATGATGCATCCTAGTGCTTAAAGCTATACTATCAGGTTTCCAGTCCCAACTCTGCCACCGATTAAATGGAGTCCTTGACCAGGTGACTTTATTCTCCTCCTTCAATTGCCCTCACCTTTAAAATCGGGTAGTAATAACAAGCTCAGCGTGTCGCGATGAGGATTTTAAACTGGTTAAAAGATGCATTCACAACATATTAGCCACTATTATTATGAATGTTGACCTCTTTCATCTGGTCTTAAATGGGTGGCATTTGCTGAGGAATCAATCTCTTATATTTACTCACTTTTACCTATTGTTACCATAGTTTAAACTGGCTAGCTCTTAAAAATTTTCGATCCAACCAATTATTTGGAGGCCAAATGAAACACAAAGCTGAGTCTGATGAGCAGAACCTGCTCCATCCAGACAACAGACAGGCGGTGGGGGGGAGGAAGAATCTGTGATAGAGATGGCTGATTGGTTAAAGGGAAGGGTCACACAAGTCTGGATAGAAATATTAGTGGGCAAGAAATCCTCACTTTCTGATAGTCTTCCAAATAAACAATGGAAGTCTTTTTTTCTTCCTTTTAAGGATCCAAGAGTGGCTTAGAGAAATGTCACATTTCATCGTATTACAGTATTGATTACTAAGCAAAACATTTTCTAATGACTGACGGCAACTCTAGAAGTTACCAAGCATGCTCACGCCTACATTTTTCAACATTTACATGCTACAACATTTTTTGGTCTTTTCCCTATCATATGATTCACAAATGTTTCAATTACACTGAGGAGAATATTTCTTTTTTTTACTCTTAGGTTTAATCTCCTGTGGAGAGTATTTTTCTCCATTTTCTCCAGGTCTTGTAAGGATGGTGGGGAGAGGAAATTCTGTCCACAAAAATTCATAAACACAAAACCTTTCAGATACACATCACTCACAGCTGTCAACGCACTTATCTCGTCATCTTCACAACAACCAAACAGAAAGAAGGGAAGTCTATATTCTCAATAAATGAAGAAACTGAAACCCAGACAGATGGTTTCTCTGATTTCTGAGGCAAGTGTTTCTTCTGGGTCTGCATCCATGATCACTACACATATGGCAGTGCTGTTAATGTGGCCCTTGGTGTGTTCTACCTCCTTATCTCATCTCATCAAAACTGCCTGGCCTAGGGCTCATTAAACTTTAACCCACTGCCAGAGTTCCCACATAAGACTGTCAGGGGTTAGTTAACCTCAGTCTTCCTACCAGCTCATGGTTATGTGCATGTCATCTGCTCCAACCAATCAGATTAGACACCAGAATAACAACAACAACAATAATGATGATGGTAGCAACTGCAAGGCCACACAATGCTAGAACTTTTATTTACAATTTATTTTATCCTCACAACAATGCTGCAAGATAAGTTATCAATATCTTTATTTTACAGAAGAGGAAACAAAGTCTCAGGTGAGCTAAGAACTCCACAGGGCCACGGAGATAGTGGTGATGGTGTCAGATTTGAAAGCCAACTGAGGCTAGCTTCAAAATCCACCCTCTTCATGATGACACACTGTTTTAAATCTCTGAATTCCCGACATCCAGCATGATGTCTACCACATGGTTGTAACTCATTAAGACTGTGTTAATAATTAAAGCCAAAGCCAAAAACAGATGTACTTTCTCCTAACCTGATTGGAAATCTCAATTTTTCTGTCTGATGCTCACTCCCGGGTTTCTCTCCAATAGATGTTGCTCTCTTCCGCGCCTCTGAATTCAGTGGGCTGAAGGAGCTGGCATTACATCATCTCCACTGCGGCTTCCCAACAATTACCCATCACCAGCTCTCAGCACATTTTCTGAGGCACACTTGAACATTTGTGTACTTTCCTACATCTTTACCACTATCATCTGGTGACCTCCAGGGCATTCCCAAGTTATTTAAAAACTTGAGCACCCAAAAGAAAATCTTCTACAGCCCAACATCTGTCATCCCATCTTCCATGACCTTCTCAATGTCAAACAACTACAACTGTGATCCACTTCAGCCACTCTGCATCCTATCATCTTTTAGACCCACCCCCCTTCAAGGTTATGATCTTTGCATTTCCTTTCTCTGGCTATATTACTCTTACTTCCACCGCCAATCTCTCCATTACTGAATCCGATCTTTTTTCCTTCCACTCTTTTGTTAACATCTTCATAAACAATCTCCTGCCTCTTTCATACCTTTACTCCTTCCTTCCCTCTCCTCTCTCTTCCCTCTTACACAAATATACTCAATCTTCCATAACCTACAAAGTCTTTCCCACAAGCCTACTTAAATGCAAATTATTCCTCTATGTCCGCATTTACTACTCATCCATTTACTTGAAACTTACAAGTTGAGTAAATCCACACTAGTAATTAGCCTTCTGGAGTAACAGAGCTATCTATACAAGAAGACATGTATAAAATGCAATTACAAGTATGAGTTCTGCATGTTTCTATAATGCCTCAAGTACCAGGAATAAAATGACGATATAACAGAATATATCCTTGCTTTAGCAACTGGTTATCCAAATACAAAGCAATCACATTTAAATTCACTCTATTCTGTCCTCTTAACTGTCATGAAGAAAACCTGCTTTTAATGTTTCCCAAGGAGCAATCCCATGTTTTCATCATTTCTGATAAAAGAAGGTAAATGCTCTCTCTCAGATACAACTCACCATAAAAATAAAAACATATACATTTATGCCAATAAAAATATCTGGATTACTGCTATTTTCTTACTCATATTTAGGCAAGAATTCTTTTCAAAAGCAGACAACCGTGATTTCAGTACATTTTCTAAAGATGTACTTCTAAAGATGAGAAGAAAAAATACTCAAAATTCTTAAGTTTTAGGGTAAGATATGGCTTTTGTTAACTAAATAAAGAAAACAAAGATTTTGATGTGAGATACAAAATTTGTAAATTCTGATTTGAATAATCTACATTTATGTGGATTTATTTATACTTATTTTATTTGCTTATATTATGAGGTAAACACAGAGCCAAGAATTCCATAAATAAGGAATGCTTTATTAATCAAGTTATGATGAAACACCAGTTTCTTTAGGATAATATCAAATTCAAAAAAGGATCTCATTCATATCAGTAAACATAAAACTCTCTTGCCTGGCCTGTCTACCATCAAATAAATGCCATCCATCCAAGGTGAACGTCTAAGAACAGAGAATAGCAAACTAGAGATCTCTCTTCTCTGAGACTGGACCCCTTTTCCTCTTCTCTCTGATTTACCTCCAGGGGGCAGTACAGTTCTGATGAAGTCGGACTGCCCTGAATCTGAAATCCCTGCTCTGTCAGTTTCAGTTATATAAACCAGAACAAGTTAGTTAACCTGAGCCTTGGTCTCTCATGCATAAAATGAAGAAAAGAATAGAAACTATTTCACAGGACTTTTATAAGGATGAAATGAGAGAACGGTCAGTATATAACAAGTGCTCCATTAGTACTTGTTTGCTATTATTATTTCATATGTTTTCATTGTATTAGCCTTTCCTGTGATATAACTAAACATAATTTATTCAACTAATATATTTTAAGTTCCTAATACTTGTTAGGCACTCTAGATGATGAGGCTAAGAACATAACTCAATCCTTCTCCATAAATTAGGTCTAGTAAGGGAAAGCAGACGTGTCAATTATAAATAAAACAATGCAGTAAAGCCGACATACGAAGTACTGCAAGAATACAAGAAAGGTGGGTATCTTCACCTCCAACAGGGTAAGTAAGGGGAGGGGGCTTCTTGTCATTGTTGCGAGATGAATAGATAGATAAAATTGAGTTGAAAATAAAAAGGTCCACCTCCTCATCTCCTGCTCGCCCCCGTACACACGCCCCTGCATCAGGCACCATCCCTAGGTGTTTGGACAAACACACATGACCTGAACTCGGACAATTAGGTGCTCTTGACCTAGATGTTTGGACAAACACACATGACCTGAACTCAGCCAATTAGGTGCTCTTGACTGGCCCTTTGATTCTTTTTTTTATTATTGTTATTTTATTTTTTATTTTATTTTTTAAATTTATTTATTTTATTTATTTATTTTTGTCTGCATTGGGTCTTTGTTGCTGTGCGCAGGCTTTCTCTAGTTGCGGAGAGCGGGGGCTACTCTTCATTGAGGTGCACAGGCTTCTCATCGCGGTGGCTTCTCTTGTTGCCGAGCACCGGCTCTAGGTGCGCGGGCTCAGTAGTTGTGGCTCGCGGGCTCTAAAAGCACAGGCTCAGTAGCCGTGGTGCACGGGCTTAGCTGCTCCGCGGCATGTGGGATCTTCCCGGACCAGGGCTCAAACCCGTGTCCCCTGCATTGGCAGGTGGATTCCCAACCACCGCGCCACCTGGCTCTTTGATTCTTGAGAGATGTCAAGTTGCTCAAGTTGCCAGGAAATATTCCTGACCCCCAGGGCAGAGAGCAGTGGCCAGTGGTGTGGTGGTAAATGCCAAGGGGCATCAATGTCAATGGTAACAGGAATAGTGACAGATTCTAAGCAGTGGAGGGCTCTCAGCTATGTCCTCAGCTGTTCATCCTCCCTTGGTTCCCTGTCTCTTTCTGAATTCGATCTCTAGCCTTCTAGCCAATTTGTGAGAAACCCAATATCCTTCCAACAAATTATTTTTCTGCCTATGTTAGACAGAGGTTCTCTAATATTTGAAACCAAGAACCCCAACTGGTACCTTGGGTCATCAAGTAAAACTTTCCAGCCTCACTGAGACTGTGGCTTTGGCTTTCCAACTGGCCTCTAATCATCACTTTCTTCTATGTTAACTAAGATACTATTCTGTTGCCTTTTTCAGTGTAAACAGACTTTATTGTGAAACTTCATCTTGGCAAAAGGCGTATCAAGGAAAGTATTGTCTGAATTTTCATTTAGCAAAAGAACCAATTGTTCCTACTTGCCACAAAGAAAAAATCTTCCATGATTCATCCCTTTTACACAAGATCCTCTTATTCTTTTCATTTTATGATAAACAATGAAGAAGAAAGCAAAAGATACAGGAAGAACAATGTAAGGAAATAGAGAAATAAATCATTTACTGGTTTCTTGTAGGAATCAACAACCCACTCCTATCTTTATTTTCTTCTTAATATTACGTTGATCAAACTGGCAGTTTTGTTTTTAATCAAATATAAGCAATTAGCAAAGTAGAAGCTTCACTCACAGGAACATCTTAGTCTGTGGACCACTGTCATTGTCAGAGGATAAACAGGTGAAAAAGATGGAGCTGAAAATGCACACCCCTCCAGGAGGCCCTCAAGGATAACCAGATCGGAAACCACACTTTGAGAATCACTTATGTGAACACTGTAAAGAGAAATATCTTGGTACTCTGAACTACTGAAAAAGGAAAGATTAGCTTTGATTCACTATTTGGAGTATAGGGTACACGGCAACAAAACCTAATGAGAACATTTAATAAGACCTTTTCACGTTCATATCCCCAAATTTCATCCCTCCCGCCCTTATCACTTCCCAGCTGTCTCCAGATTTTAGCTGAGGTCAGAGTTAAGCCTTCAGGAATGTCTCTCTCTATAGGCAGAAACCTGATTCCCTCTGAAAAAACTCTTGGTAGAGCTTGGGAAAGCTGCAGTTGCTATCACATGTACAGAGAGAGCTTTCGCAGTCATTGGACTTTAAATGTGTGTCTGTTGGACTGCCAAAAGGTTACTGCTCCCTGGAGAACTGAGCCAGCTCCTCTAAACCCCTCCCACTGACTCATATGTTTGTCTGGCTGCAGCTGCTAAAAAAGATGGGAATTTAAAAGCTGCTACACAAGTGCAAAAGCAATAACCAAAACAGTGGCAATATCCTCAGGTCTCGAAAAGAAAATATCCTTACTGAGAAAGGCAAAGGGTGGGAGAAGGGACATAAAATAGTGGAATACAGAACAGATAAAGATGAAAAGAAACAGGAAGGAAATCGCGGGTTCTCGGGGCTGGAAAGTATCTTGCTCTATGACCTTGCTAAAGGCAGTCTCATGGATTTATTTTCTTCCCCCTGTGGTTAAATTTTCTTTGACCCAGATTTACATGGAAGTTGATTACTGATAACTTGTCCACTATCACAATATTATAATCATATTCTTCAGCAATGCTCAGAGAATTTTAAAAGTTGTTTATTATTATTATTATTTCATTATTACTTCTATCCTAACAATATACCAGTTGAGATAGGACAGAAGGTTATTTCCTACATAAAGAACCCTTAACTCTCAAGTCATTGTACACAAATCCATGTTTCATTCAGTAGAGCCCAGAAAACGTTGGTAAACCAACACCATTGTCTTCCAGGACTCTGACTGATTCAGTGGCCTCTGCTCTCCCCGGCCCCTTCCATACTCACTTCCTTTCGTTCTCAAGTTTTCCCATCTCTCTCATCAAACAGGAAAGTGATCTAACAAGTATTGATCTAAAGCGTGAAGGAAAGAAAGTGCTGCCATTCTCGGCAATTCTTCCACCTTCAAAAAGAGACAAAGAAAGGATATGTTCACCACAGAGAAACTGCTAATAATGGAACTTGTTATTCCTAAGTGTGAGAGTTAATTGGAGATGGGAAGCTTTCCCTGAAAGCCCTCAAATCACACTGTTGAGACACACTGAAGGTACAGTTCTCTAAAAATATCCAAACCTTTTCCCTTGATGCCTATTATGCCACAAATCCTGCACAACACATTTGATCAAAAAACAGTTGTAACACTGCAAATAAAGCCCACGCCCATACATTAGAAATGTCATCTTTATTGTGTTTGTTACAGAAATCTCTGCCTTACCAGAATCTGTCTCCTCCATAGCCTTTCTTCATCTGTTATCAAAAATGGGGGTGTTCTTTCTTAAGGTTGACTCAGCCTAAGAGAGCACTTCAGAATTTCACTAACTGTATCTCACTTTCTTGTCGTGGTTGTAATCCTGTCACCACCTAACCTAAAGTTTTGCATGAATGTCTCTGATAATAGGTACATAATCCTTGGACAACTCCATTCGGTTTTATTTTTAGATCTTGCTTAGGTGGGTCTTGCTCAGGTGTCAAATCTCCATGGATTCATTTTCTGTCAGTTTCTCCATATATTTCCCCAAAGATCTGAAACTATTTATAAACTGCTTCACTTCCTGGAAAGTTTCTGCTACTCCAAGGAAACTTCTGAAGTTTTAGAACATCACTTTGGAACTGGCCACTCTGGCACTGATCCTATTTTTTTCACTTCGGGGGAAAACATTTCAAAAACTCATATTTAAACAATCCTAACTAAACTGCTTATTTTATTTTGTGAAATTGTGCCTCCCCAGCAAAACTGTTAACTCTTAGAAGGCAAGAAATATGCCTACTGTTTGTTTGTTTGCTAGTGAGTTGACTTATCATCACTCCTCCCAGAACCTAGCACAGCTCCCATGCACACAGTGGATATACAAACGCATTTTGGTAACTGAACTAGAACTAGGTAATTCAATATTTAAGGCTATGTTTTTGGCAGCCAACATTTTTGTCTATATAGACAAATGAAAATGCAGATGCTTAAAATAGCTTGGGCTTATGAAATACACACTGACACTTGTCTCTTAGCTAAGAAATGTATAAATGTAGAGCTGAGGGGAGGAATTATATTATTCACTACCTAGAACAGGCTAATAACACTCTGACTGGTTACTGAATAGTTATACATCTCAAGGAGCTGGGCCCCCTTGCCCTTAAAGTCACCAGTGAACATGTATAAGAAACCTTTGAGTTTTCACAGTTTTTATTTTCAGATGCATTATGACATCAGGCTTTTTTTTCTTTATGTGTGCCTTATTTTTTCTTTAGGCCATTATTTCCCACAGTAGTTTTTCTAATATACGCATACTAGAATAAATTAAAAGCTATTATCACTTATTAGTCATCATTTATGGTATACACTTAAGAATTTTGACTTTAAATATTTCTTTTAAATTTAAAATTATCCTTGTGAGAGTAACCTATGCATCAGCATTCAATAAGGTATTGCCTGTAGAATTGTAGCTTTCTTTTTTGCTATTAAAATTCAAATAAATAATTAAACTTAATGGATATTGAACAAGTCAAATCACTGCATTAAAACAGTTAGTTTCAACAGTTAAATGGGGTTTATAAGACTCTATGACCTAGGTTGGATCCTACTTTTCAGTAGTAACACTTAGAACATGCTTTGGCTTTCTTGAGCAACATTAATGGAAAATATATATTTAAGTATACATCTATGTATGTATTCATATGTATATACACATCTATATATATTTAAGTATACATATATATGTATTCATATGTATACACACACACGTATATATTTATATATGCAATTTTTTTAGGGTAAGCTCCTGTAAAAAGCATCTTTCTCAGATGCTTTTTTTTTTTTTTGTCCTAATTTGGATCCAGTTCCCATTAATTTAAAAACAATAGAAAGCAAACTGTTTAGGAAAACAAAACAAACATCTGCTGAGCACTTACTACTTACTAATATACTCTGTGATTCTCCTAACAACCTTGCAAGGTAACTATTATTATTCACATATTAAAAATGAAGAAACTACATCACAGAGGAGTTTTCATCAGCTCTCATGGCTAGTAAACAAAAGAGCAAAAATTGCCTGACTACAAAGCCAGTGCTGTTTGTATACACCATGCCCCTAGAGGACTCAACTGAGAATCACAACCAAGGCAGTGGCTTGCAGAAAACTCTGACACTACAAAGTGTTTGCAGATACTTATTTGTGAGATATTTTCTCAGAAGAATAAAACCCATTTCCCATAAATATCATAAAACCCATTTTCCCATAAACAGTAGTATTGTTAATGTACATACAGCATTTCAATCTAAGCATCTTAACACTTGGTCATATCATAAACTTTGGCAAATATTCTTTCTCAATATACAATCTGTTAAAAACAGGACAACAGGCCCAATATGGAGTTGCTTATGTTAAGCCCCAAGTCACCAAACCAGGAATTAACTACAGCTTTGGCTCTCCCAGAAATGGAATCTTAAACCAGTCAATCAGGAATCACCTGGTCAGCACTAGCTAGGTCAGCTGCCTGAGAGACCCCTACCATCACCTAAAGAAAAGTATCCTTGGGATAACCAACCTACTCTCTTGCCTAGTATAACTTCCTTGTTCCTGCTCCCTTCTGTCTATAAAAGTCTTTCCTTTTGTACAGCTTCTCAGAGCTCCTTTCTATCTGCTAGAATTGGGATGCTGCCCAATTCATGAATCATTGAATAAAACCAATAAGATCTTTAAAATTTACTCAGTTGAATTTTGTTTTTTTAACAAATCATAAACATGAAAATTAGAAGAAACCCTATAAATAGATTGACCGACTCTCTGTTTGCCCAGGACTTTGAGGCTACTAAGACAAGGGACTTTCAGTTTTAAAATTGGGACTAAGGAGTTCCTGGGACCTGGGACTTTCAGTCTGGAAGAAGTCCCAGGCAGATCAGAACAATTTTCTCACTCTACATATCATCTGGTCCAGACCCTTCATTTCACAGGGAAAGAAGCCAAGGCGCGGAGAAGAACACATCAAGTCAACCAGTTAGTGACCCATGCCACTTGTACTCTTCTTCTCTTATTTATACAGACTCATTGAGCCTCCAGTTATATTGTAATTTCTCAAGCTTCATCAATTAGTCTAATTGTTCATCATTTACACTACTCATTAGGATCTGTGTGTCAGGAACCAAATCTCTGTTCCCTTTGTATTTTCAGCACTAGTCCAGTTCCTGATTTGGTGGTTCCAATTTGATATATGTTTGTTGACTGCTGTTGAAGAACTATATTTTGTTGCTTGGGGGAATTGAGGTCTTTATTCAAGTCATATTGGACCAGAAGAACAATGATATATTAAAGATAGAAAGCTGGCAGCTGCACGAAGCAACATCTTCACCAATTTTTCCTTTACTTCCTATATTTTATGTACTGAACATGTATAACTTCATAATGAAAAATAAAAAGCATTTTTAAAAGAATAATTATCAGTGCCTTGTGTCCCCCTGATTAACCATAGGGCTTCTGATTCAGGAGGTGAAGATCATGCCATAGGATAAATTACTATCCCAGCTGTCCTTATTGCCACGCTTCCTGCCAATCCAGCAACAACAGAGCACCTTATTCTCCTCCCTCATTGCCCCTCACCCATTGTCCCCACAGATTACTTGTAGAGACAGAAGAGGGTAACCAGTGAACAGATACTGATGTTTCCTTAACTATATCAATAAACATCCTCCAGTTCCTGCTCATATTAAAATCTTAACTGGCAGTGGAAAAAGCTTAAAAATTGATGTAGCACTTGAGATACGAGATTTCAAAGAAGGGAGTTCTTCTCCAGCTGTGCTGCATCTCCACATCTGCCAAAATGCTCATAGTTTGACTCTGTGCATTCCGAGTTACATTCCTCCCTCTTAAAAAGATGAGAACCATGAGCCAGAGCTCATTAAGAAATTACCCAGTAAACACTCTGGCTCCCAAGTTGCTGTCTGACACCAAGTAACTTTCTTTGATCAGTAGAAATAGTATATTATATTCACTATAAACCTTTAAGTGGGAGTCACTGCCAAGAAATTCCAACAGAGATGAAAATACCAGAATTCTGAAGTTGACCCACAACTGCTTCTTGATCCCACAGTACACTGTGACTTGAAGAGTTTAATTCATCACTACTTAATTTTGGAAATGTTTCTACACCCACTTAGAAATACCCTTTTTCATTTTTTTTTCCCCTCCTTAAAACTCAGAGTATCATCGTCCTATAACTTGAAACTATACCCTGGGATTATTTTATTATAGTGAAAAAGTAGATTTCCAGAGATCAGTAGGCGGCCACGTGTTATTTATTTATTTATTTTCTATATCTATTTTCTTTATTTTTTTGGCTGTGTCGGGTCTTAGTTGGGGCATCTTTCGTTGCGGTGCACAAGCTTCTCTCTAGTTGTGACGTGCAGGTGTTTCTCTCTCTAGTTGTGGCGCGCAGGCTCCAGAGCGCGTGGGCTCTGTAGTTTGCGGCACGTGGGCTCTCTCGTTGAGGCACGTGAGCTCAGTAGTTGTGGCGCCCGGGCTTAGCTGTCCCGCGGCATGTGGCACAGGCACGTGCACAGCCCGTGATCCAGCGAGTCCACTTGCAGAAGTTTATCCAACTGACACTTGAGGAGAAGGCAAAAATATGCAAATCACAATGCGACATTTACCACTGCTTGTAATAATAAAAAAGAAGAGAAAAAACTAAATAATAAACTGATTAAATAAAGTGTGATATCAAAGCATTGAAATTCTGTTAAAAAGAAATAGGTAAATCTATATCTGCTGATATGACAGAGAAAAATAAATCAGTTTCTCACTGATTTTGACTGTCTATTAACTGGCTTTAAGCCATCGTTATTACATAGGAAAGGGCATAGGAACGAGGCTGAGAAAAGGGCTCTTGCGGCTGGATCCACATAGCACATTCATAAGAATACTTGGAAGTTTTTGTTACATCAAAGCTGGAAGACTTGCAGGAGAACTTCCTGGCCCACCTGGCACAGCACACTGGGATGGTGTACATTTGATACAGCTGTGCCAAGATCTTGTTTCCCCTCTAAGTTGTCAGGCAAGGACCTGCTGCCACCAGCAGTGAGCAGCCTCTTCTATTCACTCCAGAGTGCTGCACAAATAACCACTGTTCCAAGTGTGCACAGAAGTTCGGGAAGCTGTGGATTTTACGAACTGCAGAAGTTACCTGGTACTTGTATCACTGCATGTCTCAAAGACTAATTTCCAAAGAAAAGAAAGCAAAATACTGACTGTAGCTAAAGCATCCTATGCAAAAGAATGAAGATTCCTGGGGCTACTTGAACACTTCCTTCATCTTTTACCTTAAAATCACTTTGAAATGCTAAGTGAAAGAAGCCAGACACAAAAGATCATATAATATATGATTCCATTTATGTAAAATGTCCAGAAAAGACATATCTATACAAACAGAAAGGAGATTAGTGGTTGCCTGGGGCTGGGGGTAGGAACAGACTGACTGCAAACGGGCGTGAGGAATCTTTTGGGGATGATGAAAATGTTCTAAAATTGGACTGTGCTGATGGCTGCACAACTCTGCAAATTTATTAAAAATCATTGAATGGTGCACTTAAAATGAGTGAATTTCACAATATGTAAATTATATATCAACAAAGCTCTTAAGAAACACTCTGAAGTAATATTAAACAATCTATAATTTTAGCCATATTACTTAAATTTCTAAACAGAAATATATCTAAGTTATAAAAAGGTTGCAACATTGATATCCTATTTTTTCATTAAAAAAAGAAGCTATATTTTAAAGAAAGAAAAAAAGTCTTTAATCTTGAATATGCACAGAAAATGACTAGGAGGAAATACAGGGAATGTTGTTTTTAGTGGGTAAGATTAGAGTTTCCTTGCAGGGAAATTTTTACTTCTCACTTTATGCATTTTTGTACCATTAGGTATTTTTATAGGCAAATATTCCCTTTTAAAAATATACAAATTATCCTTAATGTCTATGTTTTTCCTTGGGTCTCAAACAGACTTGTCACCAAGAGTCTCAGAACATAAGTTATTTATAATTAAATATTTCAGTTCCAGAATAAAAAGGTAAAGTATTTGCTCGTTCTGGAAAAAAATGTGATTAAAGATTTAACGCACACTCTCTCGGCAAAACTGCACTACAGTAATGTTTTACAGAGTGTGCTATGTGTTGTATTGATGGTATGCAGACAATTTTAGGTCAGAGGTTGGCAAAGTTTTTCTTAAAGAGCTAAATAATAAATACGCTAGTCATTGTGGGCCATTCTGTCTCTGTCTCAACTGCTCCGCTGTTACAGGTCAAAAGCAGCCATAGACGATTCGTAAATGAATAGACTTGACAGTGTTTGTTGATTCCTGTATTAGATGGTAGATTAGATCATTTTTTATTTTAACACTTGTCTGAATATGTATTGGAAAATTGTAACTGGCATACCAAGTCCATGAATTCATAAGTATTATTGCTTAGAATGAGGCTAAATTCATGTAAGTTTTTTAAAGGTTGGAAATTTAAAGAAAATATTGAGTAAACATATAGAACAGAAGGCATCTGGGTATGACAAAAATCATGAAAGATATTTGCAAATGACAAACATTTGGGAAAACTACATTTGAGTATAAACATCAATTTCTTATTAACAATAAATGGTAGAATGAATAAAATCTCTCCAGACTAGGTAACTTTTATCAGAACCCAACCCAGTACTTGAGGCAAAGCTCCTTGAAAGAAATATCAAACTGTAGACCAAAAATCCTCAAAAGCAGTGATCCTTAATATTTACTGGATCACAGAAATTATGGACCTGTTACCCAGAAAAAAAATGCATACTTAAAAACTGAGCTCCCTGCAACACATCCAAATTCAGAGACTTCAAAATGGTGAAAGAAAAGAGAACATAAGCAACAACATCGTTCCCAGGTTTTTTCCAGGCACCCCAGTGCACATGACCTGTGCTCAGCGCTGAACTCAGCAAATCAAACAGACAGACCAAGAATACAGTGCCCTTTAGGAACCAGTGTCCTCCTCACATACCAATTGTGATGACACAGGAAACTGTGCAGTGTCAGAATAAAGCACTGTTGCTGCCAAGGACTGCCCCCATTCAATTCAACATTCTGCAGTCCAGGTCAGAAAAAGAAGGGAGTTCTAAAGCTCTTGACTCTTCCTCCACTTTCCTAAACGTGGCCATAATTTCCAAACTGATAACTAACCATCATTAGGGGTTTTTTTCCACTTAGGAACATCATAAGTGAGGAAGGGCAGGGGAGGGTATATGGTGGAGAAAAAAGGAGCTAAGATTTTTGAGCACCTACGTGCTAGGTACTCCACATACGCTGCTTTACTGAGTGCTTACAACAAATCCACGAGGTAGACATAGTTATTTTCATTTTAGAGAAAAGGAAATGTAAACATTTGTCTAAATTTATCTCCTTTGTCTCAAGATGAAACTTTCATATCAGTAATATTGAAGAGTTAATACTGATCTGTAAATATATCTTATTTTGTGCTTCCCTGTTAGCTTTGCTCAGGTTGCTAGAATTTTCTTTCTATATCTGTATTCAACTAAATTGTACTTGGCTTTAAGACTCAGCTTAAGTATGGCTTTCCCTGAGAAGCCTTCCCTAACGCCCTCCCCCATTCTCAGTTCACACTCGCCTTGGTTTCAGTTCCACACGACACTACAATTCTACATACTTCCATGGTACACTCATGAAATCGCCAGTTTACTTGCCAGTCTCCCCCAGTAGACTAAAATCTCTGAAAATACAGAGATCATTTCTATTTGACTTCTCTCCTCAGAGCTTTAATACTGTGTCTGGCACAAAGTAAGAAAACCATAATCTGCTATATAAATAAATGAACGAATGAACTGCATTGCCCAATGTCCTACAGCATGTAAATTGTAGAACCAGGATTTGAAACTAGTCTCTCTTTCCATTATACCACAATGTGAGTACAAAAAAAAAAAAAAAAAAAAAAAAATCAAGTAATTATTTACTACTTTAGCCTTAGGATATTAAAGGATAGTCCATCAATGACTCAATTGCTCTAAATTGCCTTGGGAATCCTTCAGGAAGTACCATAAACTAGTTTATAAGGGACAAAAAAAAATTTTTTTTATGCCTCAAATCCAATGAAAATTAAAATTCTGTTACATAGAAAAGCTGAGTTTTTCTCAGAATTAAGTTGCCAAAGAACTGGGAAGTGGCAGTGTGGTACTCAAAAACCCATCAAAGTCAGATAACTCTATCCTTGTTGTGAGGTCCCTCTAACCTCACAGCAGGACAAAGTATTTCTGTCGTTCCATTTTTAGCAAACCCTCAGTAAGGTCCAGAGGTGGAAGCTGCTTCATATCAAATTGCCTCTTTGAGATTTCCCGAGAGTAGTTCACAATCCCTGAGCACCCAAGAATCTATATATACCCGCTGTCTGACTAGGTACAAGCTGAGCTCACACTGAATACCCAGTTGTTATTCCTGCTTCTCTTCAGTTATTTTTCAGATAGTTCTATGGTCTGGAATGTGGTTGGGGCCTGGTGGCCTTTGCCAAAGTGAATCTGCATCCTACAGGGGCACAAGCACCCAGCTGCAGCTGGCACTACCACCATGCTAAGCCCTGTGTCCCAAACAAAAGTTTAGGGACTGACACTGGGCAACGAGAAGCTATTGCAAGGTTATAAACAAAACAGTGATCAGACTGATGCTTGAAATATTCTACTTGTATCATCATCGTCATCACTATTATTGTTATTACCTCTACAATAATGTATTCTCATGCACATTCCATATTCTTCACGAGAAAGTGCAGTTACAGCTGGTATACATGAAACAACCTTCAGTAGACATACAGAGATGCATTAGAAGGCTGAAGCAACATCTATCATGTATGTCATGAAGGAAAAATGATAGACAAATGTTGCTTTAGATTACTGTAGTCTACTGAACTGACAAAATTAAAAAGTATTTGTTGCAGGTCTACTGTGTGCAAAGCATTGTGCCAGATGCCACTGTACCTATCTGTAGAAAGAAATGAAGAGTTTTGTTGGCTTCTCAGGCAAGAACTCTGCGGAAATTTTTTTAAGTAACATCACCATTGTCTAACGTCTTATCATTTTCTGCTTCAATTTTTTTAAGACACCGTTAGCAGACTCATAAATAATTAAATATAAAGAATCATCTGCTATTTTTATGGGGAATATACTATTTTCCAGTGACCAAAATATTAATATCTACTCTCTATGGATTTCATTTTTGAGTATATCAAGGTATTTGAGAAATCCAATTATTAATCAGAAGGTTATGGGCACAGCATATATCCAGAAATAACTGGCTAATTTTAAAGAATATTATACAAAACATTAAACCATATCTGCTCCCAAATTACCTACAGACCAAATACACCCATGCCTTTAAAACTCAGGATCTCTCTTCTTTGAATATAGATGTCAACTCCTTCCAATCAATCAGCCTTTGTTAAAAGTGACCACAAATACCATTATACCACGTAATGTAAGTTGCAGTACAATTAAATAAATTACAGTTTTCATTTATATTCCCATCATGCCTCCTTGAGGATACACCCTGTTCAACTTCATTGGACTGAGGTATTACTCAACTCTATAACAGCAACACATTTAGAAACCAACTCTTTGTATGGATCACGGTCACAAATGCAGTTAATTCATTTAAAAAGCATTTACTGCGCATATGTGCTGGATATTGTTCTAGGTACTAGGAATTCAAGCAAAGATGCTGTTGAGGAGACAAACATGTAGCAGATCAATACAGTCAGTGTGGCACGTACTCTGATAGAAGGAAGTGCCTCAGAAGGATACCTAATCAGATGTGAGCAGTCGGGAAGCCTTCCTGGTCTTAAAGAAACAGTAGAAAGTAACCAGTTGAAAAATCATGCTAAGCTCATCCACAGTGAGCTAGGTAAAAAGAAAAAAAAGTTTCCATTCAATGGGCAGTCTTTTTTTGACTTTGACCCCCACAGGCAGTCCCTATGGAAGACACCATTAGCAGCAAATACCCTATTCACCTACAGGTCTATAATCTAATTAAGACAGTACGTTTAAAATGATGCTTTAGCAGCAGAAAACCTGTGACCAAGCCCTAGATTTGCCACTTACTATTTGTGTGATTTGGGACACGTTAGTGTCTCAAAGCCTCAAGTTTATCATCTGCGTAATGGATAATAATAGTATATACTTCACATGTTGCTATAAAGGTGAAATGAAATAATGCAACTAAAGCCCTTAGGCCAAGCCGGAGAACTCAAAAAATGTTGGCTATCACAAAAACATGAATATGATTAATCTTATGGTGAGTGTACAAATATTCAAAAGAGCAAGCAATCACTTTCAAACATGGCTATTTTAAAAAGATTTAGCAGCGACACTGAGGTTTGACTTAACACTTGAAGGCAGCATGAAAAAGGTTCTACGTGGTGGAATGAACAGCAAAAGTCAAAATAATGATGATTTGTCCAAGGGGTAATGAGAAGACAATTTTGACTCTGAGTAGAGTTTGTATAATGAAATAGAAGTAAGACTTGAAAGGTAAGCTGGTAGCAGGTTACAAAAGTCCTTCAAACAAGTTTGAGCTTTGTCCTGTATAATGACGGGGACTGAAAGTTTTTGTTCAGTAGAGTAAAATGACCAAAGCAGTGCTTTATAAGAAAAACGGGAAAGGGGAGACAAGTTAGACAAACTGGTTAGGATGTGACTGCAGTACTCCTGCTGCATGGCAATGAGGACATACCTTGGAGCAGTGACAAGTAGAAAGATGGAGACAAAAAGCATTTTGAAGGATAAATAAACAAGACATACTCACTGAATGCAAGTACTGGTCACAGTCCTAATCTAAAAGATATTGTCAGGCCACGTTTTCCTATGAGTACTTAAGTCTCTGAATTCAAGTTATGAAATTCCAGAGACATGTTGATTCTTCCAGATAGTTTAATGGGTGATAAGGATATTTTGCTCACCATGAGCATTAAATCAGTATTGGTGCTCATAATAATGTGATCTATATTTGTACACCCAGGTTCATAGGAGCATTATTTACACTAGCCAAAGGGTGGAAGCAACCCAAATGTCCACCAATGGATGAAAGGACAAACAAATGTTATATATACATATAATAGAATACTATTCAACCCTAAAAAGGAATGGAATTCTGATTCATGCTACAATATGGATGAACCTTAATGATATTATGTTAAGTGAAATCAGCCAAACACAAAAGGACAAATAACATTATGATTCTACCTGTAAGAGGTACCTAATTATCAAATTCATAGAGACAGAAAGTAGAATGGTAGTTGCCAGGGGCTTGGGGAATGGAAAATGGGTAACTGTTTAATGGGTACAGAGTTTCAATTTTAGATGATAAAGTTCTGGAGATAGATATTGGTGATGGCTGCACAACAATGTGAATATATTTAATGCTACTTAACTGTCTACTTAAGAATGGTTAAAATGTTTAAAATGAGTATTACTCAGCCATAAAAAAGAATGAAATAATGCCATTTGCAGCAACATGGATGGACCTAGAGATTATCATACTAAGTGAAGTAAGTCAGACAGAGAAAGACAAATATCGTTTGATATCGCTTACAAGTGGAATCTAAAAAAAAAATGATACAAATGAACTTATTTATAAAACAGAAATAGACTCACAGACATAGAAAGCAAACTTATGGTTACCGAAGGGGAAGACTGGGGAGGGATAAATTAGGAGTTTGGGATTAAAATATACACACTACTATTTATAAAATAGATAATCAACAAGGACCTACCTTGAAGTATAGGGAACTATACTCAATATCTTATAATAACCTATAATGGAAAAGAATCTAAAAAAGGATACATATATACATATATATGTGTATATATATACATATATATATATATATAAACTGTATCATTTTGCTGTTCACCTGAAACTAACACATTGTAAATCAACTATATTTCAATAAAAATTTTTAAAAAGAATGATTAACATGGTAAATTTTGGGTTACCTATATTTTACCACAATAAAAAAAATAATAATGTAGATCTAATGCCCCGAGAAACAGCATGCTCACTCAAAACAAGAGAAAGGTAAAGGCTGCCAACCCACTTAGCCTAGCTGCTCAGCCAAAAAAGATACCCATCCCTCCCCAGGTCAGACACCATTAGCTGGCTTGTCCAACTGAAGAAATGAAGAGGAAAAAACGTCAACCATCATCTATATCAAAATGATAATGGTAGCACAATGGCGTATGCCTCTCTGCTTTTCAACTGCCCTGGTCTGACACTAAAGGAAAAAAGGAGAAGTCACTTCATCAGTCAAAGCAATCCTTCACCTTGGTACTTCCACTTGATGACAAATTCCCTGGGGAAAGGAAAAGTAACTTGCCTATCTCGGTGCCCTTAAGTCCAGAGCCATGACAAATGCTCCATAGACACATTCACTGAGCTTTAAGGGACTAAAATTACTTAATATACTTCTATCAATTAAATTTTCCCAAGTGGATACCATGCCCAGCACTATACTAGATGTAATACAAATACAGCAGTATAAGATATGGTCCCTGCCTTTTAAGATCATATAATCTACTTGAGGGAACAAGAATTGTACAATGATATAATAATGAACAATACAACACAGAATATAATTAGGTGCTAAATTGTGTAGTACAGATTATAAGTACTCTAGGAGGTCATAAAAATGTCTAACACCTTGTTGAAATGAATAATGGGTCAGGAAATCTTTACTCACTGCCCACTTGTAGAAGCAAGCAGAGAAACCTATAAAATTAACTGAAGGATTATAAAAATATCCATCAGGGACTTCTCTGGTGGCACAGTCGTTAACAGTCCGCCTGCCGAGGCAGGGGACACGGGTTCAGTCCCTGATCCAGGAAGATCCCACGTGCCGCGGAGCCACTAAGCCCGTGCGCCATAACTACTGAGCCTGCGCTCTAGGGCCCGCGAGCCACAGCTACTGAGCTCACGTGCCACAACTACTGAAGCCCGCGCGCCCTAGAGCCCGTGCTCCGCAACAAGAGAAGCCACCGCAATAAGGAGCTCCTGCACCGCAACAAAGAGTAGCCCCTGCTCCCCGCAACTAGAGAAAGCAGCGCGCAGCAACAAAGACCCAATAACCCAACACAGCCAAAATAAATAAAAGAAAATATTAAATATATATATATATCCATCATATTTAATTTTATGTGTAATACAACTCCTCTGCCAAACAGTCCCTTTCTTAATTTTTTTTCCAAATTTGCTTTTTCTCTCAGCCTTGTTTACAAGTAATTAGAAAATACTTCAAAGGAAAATAAATAAATGTGCCAACAACCATTTGAAAGAATGTGTAAATTACCACGAAACAGAGGTACTCAATAAAAAAATTAGTAAATTCAGCCTTTGTAAAAACTAAACCTTTCATTTCAAAGCTTGATTTGTTCAGACAAAGCCAAGAAGAAATAACTATACAGAGTTCCCTCCATCCCATATGAGGGCTAATGAGATCCAAGGACAATTGTATTCATTTAGCATCAGAATTCAGACCATCTGCTTTAAAAATGAGAATTTCACAACCCTCTACATGTCAGATCAAAACAGACTTTGTTTCTATAAAGACTCAAACTGTGAGTGTGTATACTCAAACTGTGAGTGTGTATATCTTTTTGTTCTGGCCAACTTCAAACATTAAAAGTTGTATGGCTATGTAGTTTAAGCAGAGCGTTGAAGAAGCAAAGCTTTAAATTCTATTTCCTAGGCTGCCAGTGACTATAATCTCTCTACATCACTTTCTTCATCCCTTCTCCGTAAGTAGCAATCAAGCATATTTTGCTCCATCAGAATTCAGTAAATATACGGCTACCTGCTATTTCTCAGTCAACGCTCAGTCCCACATAATATTGGCAAGAGTGCTTTGGGTAATATATTGCTGTATAAAAAACTCACTCACGATTTTGTGGATCAGGAATTAAGGAGGACTCAGCTGAGTGGTTCATCTCATCTACCTGGTCCAGCTGGTAGCTAAGGCCAGAAGATCAATATTCAAGATGGTTTCCTCACTTAAATGTCTTGCACCACTCTTGCTTTATTCTTTCTCTCTCTCCCTCTCAAGCTCCTTACTGGCCCATTCTTCTCTCCTCTCTCTCTCCTCTCTCTCTCTCTCCCCTCTCTCTCTCTCCTCTCTCCCCTCCCCTCTCTCCTCTCTCTCTCCATTTGGTATGTCATCCTCCAGGAAGGGCGAGGACTAGGGTAAGGCAAGAAGAGGTGTCTTGGCCACAAAATTTAAGGAGGCACTAACTCTCAAGTGCTGCCCCAGTACTTACTGACCCCTGAGAATGAGTGCCTTCTTAAGAGTGAATCTCCCAGAGTGCAAAATTTAAGGAGGTGCTCACTCTCAGTACTGTGCAAGTACACCTGAGAGCGAGTGTCTCCTTAAATTTTGCACCCTAGAAAACCCACTTGCCTCACCCCAGCCCTGGCCCTACCTCTAGGGCCTCTCCATATGGCTTGGAAACACCAAACTGAGACACAACACAGCACGGTGGTCTCAGGGGAGTCACACCTCCTACATCATGGCTATCTTCCAAGAGGTAAGGGAGTTAAAGCTGCTGGGCCAAGAAAAGTCTTTGCATATAACTGGTGTGGTGTCACTTTCACCCTATTTTCTTGGTCAAAGCAGTCACTGGCTCTGCCCAAGTTCATGGGTAGAGAAACAGACACCAACTATTGATGAAGGTGTAAGGAGGTCTCGTTGCAGAAGAGCAAGTGGTATGAGAGACAGGAGCCACCTTTGGAAAATACACTCTTCCCCATCTTCCTTTATAAACTTTCATTCATGTTATTCCTGGAACATTGCAACATACACCTAATTAATATTCTAGCCTCTAAAGTTCATCTTCAGTTCAGTATACTGAAGCATAATGCTTGCTGCCAGACCTTCCTGTAGTAAGTATCTTATCAGTACCCTTGCTTAAATTTTCCAGTGATTCCACTGGCTTATAAATAAAACCCTAACTATTCTACCTGTCATTTAAAGTGTTCCATGATTTAGTGCCGTCTCACCTGTTGTTGGTTAAATTGTGTTCCCCAGAAAGATATGTTCAAATCCAAACCCCCAGTACCTGTAAATATGACTTTATTTGGAAATAGCATCTTTACATGTAATCAAGTTAAGATGAGGTTCTGCTGGATTAGGTTGGGCCCTAATGCAACGACTGGTGCCTTTGTAAGAAAAAGAAGAGAGAGATCTGGACAAAGAGACAAGAGGAGACACAGGAAAGAAAGCCATGTGAAAACACAGACAGACTGAAGTGATGCATCTACGTGCCAAGGAATGCCAAGGATTGCCAGGAGCCACCAAAGCTCGGAGGAAGCAAGGAAGGATTCTTCCGTGAAGCCTTCAGAGGGAGCATGGCCTTGCCAACACTTTGATTTTGGACTTCTGACCTCCTAAGAGAGAACAAATTTCTGTTGTTTTAAGCCACAAAGTTTGTGGTAATTTGTCATGGCAGCCCTAAGAAACTAACACACTACCCATCTAATTCTAACCCACACTACTGCCAAACACTCCCCATTTATCTAAGCAGAGTTCTCTTCCCTGTTCCCATCTTCCAATTAATTACCGCATCACTCTTTGTCCTTTCCTTCTACTAAAAGGAACAAAGCAAAGCAGTGCACACACCTACAAGTCGTGGCTGAGTTATAACTGGCATCTTCTGGCACTCTGCTAGGCAGGGCTACTTGTCCCAAACACTGAGTCAGAGTACACCTGGTATAAAGAGAGTCCCACACATTTGTTAACTTAAATAAAAATGTTAAGAAGATATTAAGTTTTTTTAGTAACTGCTTAGAGTTATAAGTAGAACAATTCTTTCCCTGTCATATTCTTTGTTCATCAAAAAGAATGTTTAAGTGAGATAATAATTTATAGAAATGGATTGTGCAAAACTATAGAAGCCCTTCCTCTGCTAGTCAGTCACCTCTTAGCTGTCAGAAAATGTATGAATTACAGTGGCTTTAACCAACTGGACCAAAAATGACTTCCAAATTGTAATTCAATAACCCAGAACCCTAGCAAGGTAGCCTCATTATAGGTCCCATTTGGAATGTCGGATACAGCATATGAAGAGCTCCTCAAGAAATTAAGGAGGTCACTTATCCTTTTCCCAAAAATACTTTACATGGTAACTTGTGCAAAATAAATACAACACTTTTTAATACAGTACACAATGATCACGCAGAGAGATTTGAGGGACAGAATCTGGAATGCAGGAAGTGATCATACTACTGTATCCTGCAGTGGTCCGTATACATCTGGAGCCCTGAATACCCAGTGGCTACCACATCTTTAGAGGTAAGTAGATGACCTGGAAGGCACTAATGGGAGCAAGAGGGAGAAGAGGCTTGAGAAACAGCAGAATTATACAGTGATATTTAACTTGAAGAACAGAAGTCTCTGAAAAACCTTAATTACCTTAATAAGTAAGAAGGACCTTTCTATCACAGAATCAGACTTATTTTTTGTGCCCCAAAGAGTAAAGCTAACACCAATAAATAAAAGTTACAGGAAGACAAATTTTGAATTGTCATAAGAGAGATTCCTAAAAATCAAGTTAGTAATTGTGAATTGTCCCTGGAAATGTTCATGCAAAGACTTGCAACTACTTGACAATAGTATCTTAGTTATCTTTACAGCCCTAGTGCATAGCATAGATACTCCCATGTAATAACTAATACATATTTGATAAATCAAGGGAAATTCAAACAGACCCTTCTAAACCTAGGATTCCAGTACTTTGGGATTCCAAAAGAAACTCAACTACGAGACACTATTTTCCTTTCAATGGGTCACATTACCATAATTTTCTTTATGCTGGATGCATACCCCTCAGGAAAATAAAGAAGGACCCCAAACATCTCAGTAGGGTATCTCAATATCCAAGGTAACACCACATAGTAATAAGTGTAAAATGTGAAACACTTTAGTTCAAAGGTTCAAATACATATATTTACACATATACTTAATCTCTCTAAAATTCCCCTTATTCAAGGCAAAAGTGAGCTGCAACTTATCAAACCTTTACCACATACATTAAGCTCAGTGCTTTCATATTCATTCAAAAGCATTTCTTGAATGCTGACCATATGCCAGACATGTCTAACACTGTCAACCAATTTAGTGAGGTAGGGATTAATATCCTCACTTGAAGGCCAAAGGAGTTATGTACCTTGTCCAAGTTCAGGCCACCACTAGCCCATACAGAGCATTTGTGCAAACAAAAATAACAAGGTACCTCTTCCTCAAGACATTTTACTTCCATTTGTCAGAAAATGTATCATAATATACTAATTTTATTTGAACAAGAAACTTTACTGCCCTCTGCCATAAAATTGTCTCAATAAATATTCAAATTGATAAGTCTATGATATAAACAGTGTGCACCTTAGATCAGTTTCTTTGTACAGTGCACAATTTACTCAATGGTAAGTGACAATCCCATCAGTCCCATATGATATCTAATAAATGTAGCATCAGGGATTTTACTCCGAAGTACTACCATTAACTCCCACCCTAAATGGGAATCATCAAGAATTTCATGTGAATTACATAATCCTCTGGCTGCATATGATTGCTGTCTCCTTTCTGCACTGTTTCATACTCAAAGCACTTACGAAATGTATTTAGGTGGACATAAACCCACTGAAAACATAGAAAGCAACAAATGCTAGATGAATGAGAAGGGTTCCTCAGAAAGCCCATCATCAGCATTTCCCAAATAAGAACTGCTTCTCTAAAGCCTGATTTTTACCTACCAGGCAAACTGAAAAATATTATTAAGATTAATATAAAGTAATTGTTCTCATAAATGTCAAGCAAATACTCACTTGGAACCTGAAGACCTTAATTATAACAAAAATGATTTTAATCAGATTCCACTAAGAGGGAATCTTAGTGCTTCAGATCAAATTCAAAGTCAGGTCAAAGTACTTCAGATCAATATTCAGTCTAATTCTGGAAGAAAGATATTTAGATAACAAGGGTTTTTATGAAAAGATATTGCCTCTTCCTAGAGGAAGATATTCCAGAGTGTGAAACGGCCTTGACACCCAGTGAAAATTAAAATGTCTTCAGAAAGAACAATGTTATGTTTGTGTATGTGGTGCTTTAGATTCATCCAAACCTCCCTTGTTAGGTCTCTATTATGTTTCAAGTTTTGTGTCAGATGCTGAGAACACAGTGATGATCAAATCCAGACCATGCTCTGCTCTCATTCCAGCGGGCAAAATTAATGTAAAAAAGGAAAGTGTGATAACTGCTACAATAGAGATGTAGACAAAATGTAACAGACCCACTTGCTCTTGCCTTGATTTGTTCTCTGAACATGATTTCTTGGAATTCAGGTAAATAGAGCTCACAAAATTTTAAGTATGCTTTAAAATTAACGTAAAGACCAATCACTATCATCATATCTGGCACACAGTAAATACATAATAGATGTGGAATGAATAAATAAATGAACTTTCCAGCTTACAAATTAGAGTTGGGCCATAAGCAAACATCCCCATCAATTATAAAAGAAGTGTTCATGAATACAAAATATTTTTCAAAAGCCAGAAGCTTAAGGCAATTTGAATTGAGAGAAGAGACCATTTAAAATACAAACCTCATACTGACCAGCCTAAAACATACATGAAGTATTTCCTATATCTCTTTGGCTATTTAATGATATATTTTCAGCATCTCAGCAGCACATTTATTTTTATTTTCCAAGTCATGTGGGCTATTGTTTTTTTCCTAAATCCCAACCATATCTATCAATATGGCTTTGGCAAGAGTGATCAATTATGAGGAGCTCTAATAATTTCCATTGTTTTCAGCCATCCAGACAGAGATCTGGGTTTCAAAGCAAAACAGAGACAGGGACAGAGACAGGCAGATTGCCTCCTGTACAGAGGGGATCTATATTCATGAATTCCAACTTTTTAGGTGGATAATTTGAGAAGGTTTGTACCTTCAACAGTTTTAACCACTCCACCCTATACTAACCAAGCCTCCCCAAAGACACTTCACTGAAATAGAAGCAAAATGCTATCTACCTTACTTTTTCTTCTAATTCTGTGCTTTCGGACTTCTTTTTATTCCTCTCACATTCTATTATAAATAACTCGAGGATGGAACACAGTCTGTGCTGTTCTCCCTCATCAGCACCTAGCCCAGCACCATATGCAATGAAGCACTTATAAAATGCCTTGTGACGACTGACTACACACGAAGCCACCGCACATATGAAACTCAGAAGCTGGCACTTTTTTTAAAACATGCTTTTAGGCAATGCCTGATGTGAAGAAGAGTCACAAAATACTAAAATTAAAAGAGGCCTTGGGCTTCCCTGGTGGCGCAGTGGTTGAGAATCTGCCTGCTAATGCAGGGGACACGGGTTCGAGCCCTGGTCTGGGAAGATCCCACATGCCACGGAGCAGCTGGGCCCGTGAGCCACAACTACTGAGCCTGCGCGTCTGGAGCCTGTGCCCCGCAACGGGAGGGGCCGCGATAGTGAGAGGCCCGCGCACCGCGATGAAGAGCGGTCCCTGCACCGCGATGAAGAGTGGCCCCCACTTGCCGTAACTAGAGAAAGCCCTCGCAAGAACCGAAGACCCAACACAGCCAAAAATAAAGAAATAAATAAATAAAGTAGCTGTAAAAAAAAAAAAAAAAAAAAAAAAAAAAAAAAAAAAGAGGCCTTTACGCTATTTAAAATACAGTTCCTGTCAACTATTTGTCGAACCCTGTGAGCTTCTTACATACTAATTTCCATACGACCACTTACCAGGAAACAGTTCCAAACTTTCTAGGCGGAGTCCATGGGACGTGAGACGGGAAGGAAAGAAGAACATAAACCTACTCTACAGCTTGCACCCTCCGGCCCGGTATAGAGGCGGTGCGCCTGCACCCCGGCGGGTGGTGCCCTAGCTACCTGGCCTTTCCCTCAATTTCTCCTCGTGCAGGGCACTCGGCACTCAGGAGGCCAAGCTGTCAGCAAGACGGGCCCCAGACTGTCTACAGCCACAGAAAAAATGGTGGAAGAGTCACCCTTGCCATTTCCAGAAAGAGCGATCTATGGCTTTCTTTGCCGTTAAGCTCCCAATTTTGGTGCACACTATATCTCATGTGGCCTTTTATTCCTGAATCTTGGTTGAACGCCTTAGGCTTAACCTATTGGCCTCAAAAATATCAGGCAGTTGCATCGCCTGTCTACCTCATTATTACTATAGCAATCCGTTACATAGTCTTATTTGGAATAAACATGATGAGTACCTCCCCACTCAACTCTATTCATGTAATCACAGATAACGATGCTAAAAATCAACAGCAGAAGAAATACCAAGAGGCCATCTAGCATTAGAAGATATTTCTATTAGTGAAGTAAACTAAATATTCCTTCTTACAACCAAGGAACTTCACACCAAAAATTGAATTGTATGTAGGCTAACATCAAGCATTTATTATTTTTGACATAATAATATTGATCATAATTATTCTATCTTTCTTATTAATATCCAGTATTGAAATGTAAAAAGAAAAAAAAGTAAGTTGAACGTCTCTTAGATTAAGTTCCATTAATATTGTAAATGTTCTCAAATATTAGACATTAATAGATAGAATACTGCATTACTATATAGATACAGATAACTTCATAGTACAACTACATATAGATACTATACATGAAAACTACATATATAGTATACTCTATAGTATAACATAGTATACTTGCAGAGAAGATCCACTTCTCAGTAACCCAATGAAATTCTGGAACCATTTATGCTGACAGTTTTCTTAGATATTGGCATTCAATACAATTTAAGTAGAACAATTAAACAGGAGCAGACAATTTGGGTTACACCATTAAGGCAGCAAAAAGCATGTTCCAATATACTATGAATTTTGTACACTGAAACACTGATAAGTTAGTTCTTGATTCAAAAAGAAAATAAGTTTCAGCTTCCTTTTGAAAAACAGGCATCATCATTGCTCGCTATCTATCTTCAGGTTTCTACCAAATCTTCAATAGGTTGCATGTACTCAGATCTGATAAGAATTGCACAGGCAGAAATGTTGAAAATTCATATGTATTGGCAACTTACGATAATCATTAAAAAGAGATTCAGGAGCAGCAGAGTCAAGATGGAGGAGTACACGGCACGAGCCTTGCCCCTGGCGCAATGTGGACCACTGTGGTGGGGTCTTTACGATGGGAGCCATAGGTGGTGGGATCTTTCAAGCAAAGGTTTTCGCAATTCTTGGGTGGGAGTAAACCACAGACTACGAGGGAATCTGACAGCTATTAGAACCAGGGCTCTGCAGTTGGGAGGTAGTTTTGCAGTTTGGGGAGGTCTGTTATCCATGATTGACTGCAGTATGGTTCAAGTCAAAGGGAAAGAAGACCCCTGGAACTGCATCACGAGTGGTGCCTTAACAGGAGCCATCCTGGCAGCAAGAAATGGACCAGTGGCCATGGTTGGGTCAGCTGCGATGGGTGGCATTCTGCTAGCTCTCATCGAAGGAGCTGGTATCTTGTTGACCAGATTTGCCTCTGCCCAGTTTCCCAACAGTCCTCCGTTTGCTGAAGACCCCCCCAGCTGCCTTCATCCCAGTTACCATCCTCACCTTTCAGGGACTATCAACAATACCAATAGGACCTCTCTCCCAGGACCTCCTTAACAGAATGAGCTGCGGTTCAAGGAAGGATTTCAGAAGATGAAGTTCAGTCTGTTTTTAAAACTGTAGGTGGGACAACTATGGCCAAATAGGCTATGAAGAGACATTTAGCACCTTCTTCTATTTAAGGGAATGGTGGGAGATCAATGGAACAGAATAGAAAGCCCAGAGATAAACCCACGCACATATGGTCACCTTATTTTTGATAAAGGAGGCAAGAATATACAATGGAGAAAAGACAGCCTCTTCAGTAAGTGGTGCTGGGAAAACTGGACAGCTACATGTAAAAGAATGAAATTAGAACACTCCCTAACACCATACACAAAAATAAACTCAAAATGGATTAAAGACCTAAATGTAAGGCCAGACACTATAAAACTCTTAGAAGAAAACATAGGCAGAACACTCTATGACATAAATCACAGCAAGAACCTTTTTGACCCACCTCTTAGAGAAATGGAAATAAAAACAAAAATAAACAAATGGGACCTAATGAAACTTAAAAGCTTTCGCTCAGCAAAGGAAAAGACGAAAACAAGATGAAAAGACAACCCTCAGAATGGGAGAAAATATTTGCAAATGAAGTAACTGACAAAGGATTAATCTCCAAAATTTACAAGCAGCTCATGCAGCTCAATATCGAAAAAACAAACAACCCAATCCAAAAATGGGCAGAAGACCTAAAGAGACATTTATCGAAAGAAGATATACAGATTGCCAACAAACACATGAAAGGATACTCAATATCACTAATCATTAGAGAAATGCAAATCAAAACTACAATGAGGTATCACCTCACACTGGTCAGAATGGCCATCATCAAAAAATCTACAAACAATAAATGCTGGAGAGGGCGTGGAGAAAAGGAACCCTCTTGCACTGTTGGTGGGAACGTAAATTGATACAGTCACTATGGAGAACAGTATGGAGGTTCCTTAAAAAACTAAAACTAGAACTACCATACCACCCAGCAATCCCACTACTGGCATATAACCTGAGAAAACCATAATTCAAAAAGAGTCATGTACCACAGTGTTCATTGCAGCACTATTTACAATGGCCAGGACATGGAAGCAACCTAAATGTCCATCGACAGATGAATGGGTAAAGAAGATGTGGCACATATATACAATGGAACATTACTCAGCCATAAGAAGAAATGAAATCTGAGTTATTTGTAGTGACCTAGAGTCTGTCATACAGAGTGAAGTAAGTCAGAAAGAGAAAAACAAATACCGTATGCTAACACATACATATGGAATTTAAAAAAAAAATAGTTCTGAAGAACCTAGGGGCAGGACAGGAATAAAGATGCAGACGTAGAGAATGGACTTGAGGACATGGGGAGGGGGAAGGGTAAGCTGGGAGGAAGTGAGAGAGTGGCATGGACATATATACACTACCAAATGTAAGATAGCTAGTGGGAAGCAGCCGCATAGCACAGGGAGATCAGCTCTGTGCTTTGTGACCACCTAGAGGGGTGGGATAGGGAGGGTGGGAGGGAGGCTCAAGAGGGAGGGGATATGGGGATATATGTATACGTATAGCTGATTCACTTTGTTATAAAGCAGAAACTAACACACCATTGTAAAGCAATTATACTCCAATAAAGATGTTTAAGAAAAAAGAAAAGATTCAAGTAGTTACATGGTAGAAGTTTTGTGTTCTAGTTTTTCTCATTTAAAAAGTTTCTCATTACCCCTTAGAGTTTGAATACAAAAAAATATTTCTAATACTTCCATCTAGGTCTATATAAATTCCCCTTAACTTCACTCTTTTCCTCTGTTGAAATCAAATGTGCATCTAGTTTACATAGGCACAGTATAGTACTAAGGCAACTAGTAAGTGCTCATATTTCATTCAGCAGATATTTATTACAAATATATGCAAACTTTGTATAAAGTGCTGGAGTACTAGGGATTGTGCAAAGATAAATAAAAAGGATAGTCAGCTTTCCTGGTTTGTAATTTAAGCAAAATGAATACAAATAAAATAAAATAGTAAAGAGAAGAAATGGAATGAAAGGGAATAAAATGATAAAGTGAAAAGGATTGGGAAATTATTTTTCTACTCTTGGCTCCTTCTTATGTGATTATCATACTGTTGTTCTACATTTTGCTAAATTACTATAAAAAGCTTAAAGGCAGAGTCTATCATATTTTTCACCATATCTTTAACATCTGCCATAGTGGAAAATATACATTCAAGTGAGTAAGTAAACAGTAAAATATCACACAGGAGAAACAAAATTCTATAAGCACTAAAACCAACACTATGAATGGAACTACCTCAAGTATTAAGGAATCAGCTTATTGTTATCTGAAATAAATGATGTAAATGTTTTCTCAAATTTTTATCTCAAAATTCACCATTTGTGCCTTTGAGGTGGGGGCTTCAGAAGTTAGAAATTACATTCTTAGTGGTATTTACAGCCAAAACTAAATCTTTCAACAGTAGTTCAGGCTGGATTTCTAGGTTTATCACAACAGGATGTAATTTTGTATATAAATATGCATGTGATTTTCTAAATATTAAAAGATTCTTCTCTAGTCATGTTCCTCATGGAGAAAGAGTCTGAGCAAAAACAAAATGCTGAAACAAGGCCCTTAGTTTTTAATTTGCTTTTACTGAGTGAGAGGGGATCCTGGTACCTAATTACCTAATCCCACTGGAAGAACTGGCATGCAGGAACTAGCAGCCCATGGTTGCTGGAGTTATGAAACCTGGAAAAAATAACATGAAACTCCTATGCTCAAACACACATATTTGCACATGGGCTGACTTCCATCCAGTAGACAGCCCAGACCTCTTTAGAAATTGCAGAGTAAATCAGGAAATTAGCTCCAAGGATTATGCGCTTCTGCTCTGCTTCAGGGGCCCCAATTCACATCATAATGGTTCTGAGAAGTTTTCGTGACCAAACCCAAGAACAAGGAGGCAGAAGACCTGAAGGCTCGCAAATGACCCATCCACGCTCTTCTGTGGAGACAGAACAGTTGCTATCCAACACCCTCGGAGGAATGCGGATGATCTGTTCAGGACTGAACTGCTTTGCCCTCATTGTATGTAAATTATTCATTACCCCCTCCTTTTGCACATTTTGCCCTCCATTCTCCCTGCTTACTTCACCACTTTTTCTCTGAGCTACCTTAATTGCCTTGTGCTTTGCTCCCTTCAGAAACTTAAAAAGGAAACTAGATTCATTAGCCAAATAACAGAATCATACATTTCTTTTTGATATACTGGGGATTAGGGAAGATGTTTTGGGATTTCTCTGATATTCAGCTTTTTAGAAAACAATTCCTTAAATTATTGTTTTAAATATTTGAACTGCTTCGTCTAACTTTCTCTGATAGCACGCTAACATTAGACTAAAACATGGAACGTTTTGAAAACCTATTTCTGTTGTCAGTGCTTCCACATGAACAGCAGGGGGCAATAGCATACCAAGAATTGTGGAAACTGTCTCAGGCTCTAAGAAACACTGTTGAATTGCTGCACTGGGTCTGTGTACCCCAACGCGATGATCTCAGCTCTCAGATGAAGTCTTTTGTTTTGTGTCCTATTTTACAATGCACTGTTCAGTTTTCTATGAGTTGTGACTTATTCAGACAGCATTTCACTGACAGTTTAGCTTAAGAAAAAAAAAAAAAAAGGTGAAGGAGAAAAAAAGAAAGAGCAAAGAGAAAATTAAAGTGCAGCAAAATGAAACACAAGAAGACAAGGAAGAAGTAATCCTGCATGTATTGAAAGTTTGTCCCTTCTCTGTTCCCATCCACTGGAATCTTAAACATTGTTTTCCTGGATTACAGACTTAATTCACCCTTAACCCTTCCCTCATAGATACATCCATTTCATTCTACCTTCTCTGTCATACAGTTTTCTGTTAAAACAACATATTTCTTTATAAAAAAAACAAACTGTTTTAAGCTGAATACTTTTTAGAAGAATTCAAAAAACTGTGCTGTGTGCTGGCCTTTGGTCAAGCGTCTCTGTATAGAATTTTAATGTTTTTCTGCTTTTTAAACATTTATTAGTCAAGATACATTTCATTGCTATGTTTCAATAAAGTTATTCCCCTGTAAATTCACGCCTTCATCTAAACAGCAAAAAGCTGAAGTTCTGAAGCTATATCTGATGAGTTTGGGGGTAGAATATAAAGTAGAAACTGGAACATCAGAGATTTGAGGAATATATTCAAGGATCATTTCCAGTGCATTGGAAGGTGTTTCAGCAGAGATTAAACTATTTCATGCATAATTTGAGTTGCACCCCAAAATATAAAACCCATAAGACTGGCTTCTTTCTCCTACCTAGGCTGGAATTCCCAGAGTTACTAATGCATTCCCAGAGTTATTAATTTATGACTGTGGGATGGCAGAAGTAATATTATTTCAACATCTGGCACTAAAATTCCTCGTCAAGGGATAGTCCTTTCCCTCCCTGAGACTGAGGGCCCTATCTGATACCCTCGACTTTATCCCCTCTGGCCTGTCTCCTACTATTCTCCTGCACACAGCGCTCCAGTCACACCAGCCTCCTTGCTGTTCTCTGAAAACACACCAAGTAATCTTGTTGTGCCTCCGAGCCTTGCTGTTCTCTCAGTCAGGGTAGGTCTTAGCCCACTTATCCAAACGACTCATTCCTTCACCTACTTCAAGAGTTTGTGCGAAAGTCACTTTCTCCCTGAGGCTCTCCCTGACCACCTACTTAAAATAGAAAACTCCCCCCTTGCGTTTCCTACTCTCCTCCCCCTCCTTTATCTTCCTCAATAGCACTTATCATCATCAAATATTATATGCTACATTTTACGTATAATAAAGATGAGCTACTGAAATCAAACATATCTACCAACAGAGGGCTTAACCCCCTATTAAAAGGACAAAACGGTTGATTCCAAAGCAAAACCCAACTCTTTGCTGCACATAAAAGACAAAGACACACCTACAACAATTCAGAAATGCTAACAATGAAAGGATGCACAAAGGTATACCAAGAAAACACAAATACAAAGAAAGAATTGAGATTTTGAAATCCAACTAAGTAGAATTTAGACCCAAACCTATTACCAAGTCAAAGAGCACTTTACAAATGCTAAATGCTACAATTCACAGTGAAAATAAAATATTTATGAAAGATATGCAGCAAATAACACAGTAGCTTCTTTCATTTAGCAGAAACTACAAGAGACTCAAAGAGACTAGAAATACATAAATAATAGCAGACTTTAGTATACTTCCCTTGGTCCAAGACCAAAAATGGTACCAAAAAACATTTATAATAATTGACTCCATAATTACAGAAACATCTATACTTCAATAAATTACATAAAGAAAAGTACAAATAATATTCTCCATCAACAAGATGATAAAAGTATGAATCCATAACAATCAAAACATAAGAAAATCTTCCCACTGTGAAATTTAAAATTTTTCTATTAAACTTAGCTTGTCTCAAGGAAAAAATAACAACTGATCATGAAATTTTCTAGAAAAAAATAATGAAAACATGATATCAGAGTTTACAGGATACTGCTAAAGAGTGTTTAGAAAAAGATTCATAGATTTAAATATTTGTATCAATAAAAATGAGAGAAAATGAGTTAGACATTAGACTCAAAAAGTTAGAAATATTTAAGACTTGCTTTTTTTTTCTCCCCACTTTGGACTTAATTTTCTTTTTAATTAAGCAACCTAGATTTGAAAACAACCTGAAACAAATAAACCTAGCTGTATCAAACTGCATTTAGCACTTTTATAATTCATTATAGCATTGGTTCTGTTATTTTGAAACTAACATATATTATGGGAAAAAGTAAATAAGCAATTACGTTAACATTATTAGGAACCATGCTTTTCAGCAGAAAAGAGATTCAATATAAAATTAAATAAGTAAAAAATTCTATAACCTTTCATTAGAATTGGAGTATCAGCACAAGTTTATGATTTATTTTTCTTTGAAAAACCACATATTTCCTAGATCTTGTATTTAAAAGTCCGAGAAGTAACAACAAGCCTTTTAGCCATGAACATCCTACGTGCACAGATTGTGGTCACCAAATACCATTTTCACTGAAAGCAATGAAGCCTCCTTTGAGAAATGGCTGATTCTAGGTCTGGAGCAGTAAATGAGACTGTTGCAATACGAGACTGGGACTCTTAAAGTATCCAAAAGCAAGGAAGCTATCAAGACATTTGCAGTTATCAAATGAACATAGAAGCCAAAGATGGGCATTTGAGCTTTAAAATGAATAATCACTGCAATTATATAAAAGCGTAAATAGAGATGCCAATAGAATCAATGCAAAACTAGAAGCAATAGGAAATTCAATATGAGAGCGAGATACAAAATTGCATGTAGAAATCGATGTCTTCATATATTTAAGCAATAAGCAATTATAGGGGAAAATAGAAGAGATGACCCCATTTACATTACCAACAAAAATGAAAAAATATCCTAGGAGTAAATGTTATAGGAACTGTGCAAAACCTATATGAGAAAAACTTTAAAGCTTTCCTTTAAAGCTTAAAGATAGAAAACTGTGACTTGAATATAAGGAAAAATAAACTTTTCTCCTCAATTGAATAATGCAAAATCATAAATTAATGCCAATTTTCAAAGTATTTTTTATGCAGCTAGTTTCTGTAGTTTACACGGAAAAAATAAATAAGCAAGATTATTTCCCCCCAAAACAGGAAATCAAAATAAGAAAACAGCAATAAGGCAGGCCTAGCTCTACCAGATATTGGAACATATTATACAGTTTCTATAATTAAAACAGTATAATATTAGCACTTAAGTAGACAATCAGATCAATAGAAAAAACAGTAAATATAGATGTAGAGCCACGTACCATGTGGAAATTTATGTATGTGATAAAAGTGGTATCTCAAATCACTGCTAGATAAATGGGCTTTTGAAAATTAAATGTTGTTAGAACAGCTAAATAGGTCTGTGAAATAGAAAACATCGGATATAACATCACCTAAGTGGAATTCCAGCCAGAAAAGCCAAAAAATTCAACGTCAATCTTTCAATGAGGACCAATTTGAGTATCCAAATTGAAGGATATTCTGGAAAACCACTGGTCTGAACTTTCCCAAAAAAGTCAATGCCAGAAAAAAAAAACAACCAGCAAAAAAGGCTGAGGAAGTAGTCTAAACTGAAGGAAGCTCAAGAGACTTGATGACTAAAATCAATACGTGATCCTTGTTATATCCTGGATTTTTATTCTACAGACAACAACAGGGTAAGCAAGGATTTGGGGTGGCGTGGGGGGACAATGGAGGAAATTCTAACATGGACTGTATATTAACTAAGAGTAATGTAACAACGTTTAGTGCATTCCGCCTCCCCGGGTCTGAAAAGCCTAGGGAAACATTTCCTAAAGACACAGTACTGTGATCCTATAGGCCAGTAGCCGCAGTTGGGGCGATTTTGCCCTGCCCCGCCCTCCCCACACCCACGTGATAATGTCTGAAAACATTTTGGGTTGTCACAAGTTGGGGAGGGGAGGGCCGGGTGCTACTGGCATCCAGCAGCGTGTGAAGGCCAGGAGTGCTACTGAACACTGTACAACGCCCACGACAGCCCCACTCCCCTCACTACAAAGAGACTTCACGCCAGAATCAACAGCGCCACAGTTGATAAACCTTGATGTAGGAGAAACCCTTATTCTCAGGGGATAGTACTGCGATATTAGGCTGAATTAAATGAAATGGTCTTCCGCGCAGGTCAAATATTGGTAACATTTAAGGGTGAAGGGTTATGACGTCCACAACTCACTCTCAAATTGTTCAGCAAAACACACTGTACATGTCCTTCCGCCCTGCTTTCCTCCTCCCTCTGGTACCGAAGCAGGGTAGTACTCCTCCTAGAGCGGACGGACCCGCCGAGCCTGCGCGGTGGGAGGACCCTGCGAGCGACCACTGCGCAGGCGCTGGGTGGCAGCCGCGCCCACGCGGCGCGTCTCCAAAAGTTAACAGAGGTGGGGCAGACCTCGCAGTCACCTTGGCTGCCTGGAGCAGAGGAGAGAAGAGAAAGCTCCCGAGGGGGCTCCGCTGTCTTCTCCAGGAGTGAAAACGCTGCTTTCCCAGTTGAACCCCGCCCCGCTCCTCTGCGATCCGCTGCGGGCTGCAGGGAGCATCGCTTATCCTTTGGAGCCCTCTGCCAGGAAGAGCCCGTTGCGTGCGGCCCCTGGTGCCTGGCCATTCCCGTGCAGGCTGGATTCTCCAGAGGTGATCACGCTCTCCTTAGTGGATTCTGACTTCCTTTCTGACGAGCCTGGGCAGTACTACAGCTCGTGACCACTGACTGAAAATGCCCGGGCAGGCTCATTCCACACCGGGCTTCTCGCCAACAAGAGCTTACCCAGGTAACATTTTTAAATACCTTAAAAATTTTCAGCCTAGAGTTTCTTAATCAAGTTGACAGACTTTTTCTGTAAAAAGCCAGATAGCAAATATTTTAGGATTTGCAGGGCAGGAACAGTCGTCTCTGTCGCTTGCCTTTTTTTTTTTTTTTTTTAAACAACCTCATAAACATGTAAGAAAAAAAAAAACGCGCTCTTAGCTTCGGGCTTTACAAAAACATGGGGATTACTCTGATTAGATTACAGTCTTTCAGTTTACCCAGCACGGAGGCTAGAGCTTCAGTCTCTGGTCCAACCACAGTTTTGCAGTAAAGACTCAGGTTCCAGGAGGACCACGACCCACCGGGCTTACTGGGCGCCACCTACTGAGGCTTAGTTTACCATCTTTTGGGCCCCTACACCTGCACCTCTGCTCTTCTCTACTGAGTGGCCGTTGAGTTCCTGGCAGTCAGGAGGGCTGCCAGGAAACCCCCAGAAACCCAGAAACCCCCAGAAACCCCCAGACAAGCAGCCACACCCTCCTTCACTCTAAAATGACAGTCCCTTCCTATCTGGGAGCAAAAACCAAAGTCCTTACACTGTGATTAAATTAGTATAAACAATACAAGAAGATCTCAGACAATTGTATTTATATAGCATGTTTTCTGTTGATAGATGTAATATATTTATGTCCACTCTGGTAATTTGGAAAATACTGTAAAGCATATGGACAAAAATTAAAATTCAGCATACTCCCAACCCACAAAAATGAACTATCAAAATGTTTATGTATTCTAGTCCAGCTTTTCAATGCATATTAATAGGACAATTTACTGAACTGGATTTCTAAAAAATTTTTCTTAATAAACTTTTGTTGAATTACAAAATCCAAAAATGTGGTGAAACTGTATAAATATACAGTTCAATAAACTTTCAAAGACTGACTGACACAAACATAACCTTGCAGCTGCCACCCAGATCAAGAAATAGAGCGTGCCTAGCTAGCTCCTCCAGCCCCTGCTCAGTCAAGGGCAACTTCTCCCCAAATATAACCATAATCAAAAGATTAGTTTTGTCTTTCCTTTAATTTCACATGAAATGAATTATTCAGTAAATATTCTGTAGTATTTTATTTCTTTCACTCCATATTACATTTGAGATTCATCCATTGTTGCATGTAACAGGTCTGTATTTTATTTTATGCTGTATGGCATTTAATTGTGTGAATATGCTGCAGTTTATCGTTTATACTGTTATTTTTTTTAATTTCAGCTATATTAAGGTATAATTCCTATACCATACAATTTTCATCCACTTAAAATGTAGAGTTTAATGTTTCTTTAGTATATTCACAGGTAAGTGCAACCATTGACAGGCACAGTCTGTTTTAGAACATTTTCATCACCTCAGAACAACTCCATATTCTTTAGCTGTCACTCCCCTACCCTGCATGCTCTCCAGCCCTAAGCAACCACTAATCTATTTTTTGCCTCTATAGATTTGCCTATTCTAGATAGTTCATAAAAATGGAGTCATATGTCTTTTGTGGCTGGTCCCTTATACTGATCCTGAATATTCATGTTATTTCCAGGTTTGGAGCTATTGCAAATAATACTGCTGTGAACATTACTATACTTATCAGCATATTATGCGTATCTAAAGCTATATATGTATCACATAGATACATATTTCTCTTGGGATATATACCTAAAAGTAGAATAGCTCCGACATAGGTTATATTTATGGTTAGCTATAGTTGACAGTGCCAAACAATTGTCCAAATTTACACTCCCACCAGCAGCGTGTGAGACTTTTCATTGCTCCACACCCTCACCAACATTGGTGGTTGTGTGGTTTCAGTTTACACTTCTTGATGACTAATGAAAAAAAGCACCTTTTCATGTAATTATTAGTCGTTTGAATATCCCCTTTAGTAAAATGCCTTTTGGGTCTTTATTCCATTTTTGGTGAGGTCTTTTTCTGTTGGATTTATAGTGAGTCCATTTTCATTTATGAGTACTGCAAACAAACAAAAACACTTTTCCTAATCTGTGACTTGCATTTTAACCATCTCATTGTTAAATTTTAATGGCTGTAAATTTTAAATTTTTATTGAAGTCTAAACTTTTCAATCTTCTTTTATGGTTAGTACCTTTGCTATTCCTAAGAAACCATTGCCTACATGGACCTTCTCCTATTTTACCATCTAAAAACGTAATGTTTGGGGGACTTCCCTGGTGGTCCAGTGGTTAGGACTCCACGCTTCCACTGCAGAGGGCAAGGGTTTGACTCCTGGTCAGGTAACTAAGATCCCACATGCCACAAATTTAAAAAAATAATAAATTAAAAATAAAAACGTAATGTTTTTCTTTGAATCTTTAAATCTACTAACCACGTAGAACTGATTTTGGAGTACGGTGTGCAGTTAAGTGTTAATTTTTTTTTCATATAGCTATCCAGCTGACCCAAGTGCTCTTCTTGAAAGACTATTCTTTTCCCACTGCCCTGCAGTGTCACCCTTCTCATAAATCAATAGAAACATAAATCAGTACAGATACTGGAATTAATAGACAAGGTCTTTAGCCATGATAAACATGTTAAGGAATCTTACTAAAACAAGATGTAATATGTGAAGAAGTAGAGAATTTCGAGAGAGATACAGGTAATATTTTTTATGAGATGCAAATCCTACAACTGAAAAATATAATAATCTGAAATTATTTGATAGGTTATCAGTAGGTTGGACACAGTCATGAAAGCATCATTAAACTTGAAGACAGGTTGCTAGAAATCATCCAAATATAAGTGCACTGAGAAAAAAATATTTTAAATAAACAAAGCATCAGTGACTGATGGAACAGTGTCAAATGGCCTAACATACATGAAATTGAACTCCTGAAAAGCAAGGAGAGAGAGCCTGGAGCAGAAAAATATTTGAAAAAATATTAGCAAAAGCTTTCCAAAATTGATCAACTATATTTTATCCAGGACATTTACTTGTTTTCAGTGGGGAGTGGATCCCAATAACCTAGCTTACCATGAATGGAATTTAGAAGTTAGCATAAATAAAGTTTTACATCTACACGAATGAGCAGCAGGGCATTTTAAAGACACACAAAATGTGGAAGAATACTCTGTTGGGTGGAAGTGTCCCGAACACTACTGTACTTTGAGCATAAATGTTGCCTACACACTAAAGCCCATAGTACCACCCCAATCATAGTAATACCAAAATGTCCCCCCAGTTTTTCAGAATATCCCCTCAGTGCATAGTATGGCCCTACATCCATCGAGAACCCCTCTCTCACATGATCTCCCACTGCCTGCTTTCCTCCTTGCCCCATGCCCTTTCTAACCTCATCTCTAATGCTCACATCTCGCAAACCACACTGGCATCTTTCCATCTCAGGGCTTTTGGGATGGCTTTTCTCACTTCCTGAATGGTTCTCCCCCAGACATCCATATGACTGACTCTTTTCTCCTCCTCAGGTCTTTGTTCAAACGTCATTTTCTCAGTAAGAAATTAAACAAAACAAAACAAAAAACTTGGAGGTTCATTCCCCCATCCCCAGTTTATTTTTATATGAAGCCTTTATTTGAAATGCTATGTATTTTAATTATTTTATTTCCTTACTGTCTCACTTTCCCCACCAGTAGAATATAAGTTCTGGTGAAGACAGAGGGGGATTTACCAATTTTGTTCTCTGTAGTGTCTTCAGTACCTTAAATGAGTAAAAGATTATAACTGATAACATTTTTCTCAGGGCTGGCATGTGGGCAACCTTAATTTATTCCTAATAACCTCCAAATCTTTCAAGATATTTGTTCAGTTTTTCATGAATAAGAAAGTCCTGACAGTATTCCAGTAATTTTTTAATGTTTAAGGTATGTTTGAGCGTCTTAGCAAAAAGGATTACGGCAGTAAAAGCTCCAGCTTTTTACCAAAGAGAATAAGAAATGTGATATGGTTGTTTCCAAAGCAACGAAAAGCTTTACCTCATTAAGTAGACTGAGGGTTTCTCCTTATTAGAAATATTAGAAATATCCAATCAAATAGCTGAGGGCTGCCTCGCAAAGAAAAAGCACTTAGAGCTGTCATCACAAAGAAATTTGCCTATTCAATTGTAAGCTAATTTGTACCAACTTCTTTCTTCAGGCGTTCAGGCATCAGGATCGATGATGAACTTTCAAAAAGGAAAAGGATGGAAAATCATCGAACTTACCATGAACTGTGCTCCCTTAAGTGTTTCCTCATAGCATGTGCAGAGTCAAGGGAAATTATATTCCTGTATTATTTAGTCTACCAACAACCTATTTACCTACGGTCTTAATCTGGGTTATTCTTGAAAGTAGAGCCTGAGACAAAGGTAGACACATTCTATTTTGGGAATGTGATCCCAGGGAACAGGAATGAGACAGAGGGGAGTGAACAGGCGGAAAAGGGAAAGTCCAAGCAAAACAAGGTAGTGTTATTGAGTGGTCCACTAGTGTTCATGGCTACTTAGTGCAGAACCTTCCCAGGATTCTTAACAAACTTTGGCTCAGAACAGTCTGCCTGAGGGACGAAAAGAAGAAGGATTTATGTCTCAGCAGCTATCACCTGTGTGCTGAGGGCTGCTCGCGTGGGGCACTAACTCCCCCATGAGGAGACCCTCACTGGTGCTACAGCATCACAAGTGCTGCAACAGAGAAGCTTTGGGACAGGAAGCTAGATTCCTGACGCAAGCCTGAGATGAGGCACCGTCAGCACAGAGCGGGATGAAACCTGCCCAGAGCTGTTCACCAAAGCTGCGGCTGGAATCGGAGGTGGAAGAGATGGGAGACAGTGCACAGGAGGCATCTCAGAAGCCTATAGAATGTGTTGTTAGCCTTGTCTAAATCCATATTCTCTCTTCTTTCTATCATCAAAATTTCACTGTCCAGAACAAGGTTGGCAGAAGGGTTAAATAGGAAGGTTAAATGTACTTCCTAGAAGCTGTATGTTAACAGTTTTAACCTGAGTGACACTTATAAGAAATAGGAAGTGACCCTAGAACTTGGAAAATTTTTAAATTATTCTACTTGAAACATTTTACCATTGGATAACAATATTAGATATCTTCTAAACTCATGTAATCTCAGAAGTAATCATGAATTGTTTGGAGAAATAAAATTAACCATTTCTTATATTTCTATGAGCTTTATAAATCAGTGTCATTAATTTTTCCTAAGATATTGTTTTCTACTGTCACATAGACTAGTGATACAGAGCTTACAACCAACAAAGGAAAAACTGGTAGAAACACAGGAAGGAAAAATGTTGGAATAATTTCAATAACCTAAAGGGTTGGCATTAATATTGGCTGGAATGGGGGAGGCAGGGGGGAAACTGCACATTTTGACCTGGGGTTCCTCTTTTGAAGTTCCATTTTACCAGAAATAATTTTCTCTCTGCCTACATCCATGTGACGTCATTATCATCCTCACTTGTTTGGTCTGGAATTGCCACCAGTAGGAATAAACTTTTGAGTTATTTAATATGGATCGAGGGCTTCCCTGGTGGTGCAGTGGCTAAGAATCTGCCTGCCGATGCAGTGGACACGGGTTCGAGCCCTGGTCCCGGAAGATCCCTCATGCCGCAGAGCAACTAAGCCCGTGGGCCACAACTACTGAGCCTGCGCTCTAGAGCCCGCGAGCCACAACTACTGAAGCCCACGCGCCTAGAGCCCGTGCTCCGCAACAAGAGAAGCCACCGCAATGAGAAGCCCGCGCACCAGAAAAAAGACCCGACGCAGCCAAAAATAAATTAATAAATTTATTTTAAAAATATATGGATCGAGCTCCTACTATTTGCTATGTATTGGCACACTGCATATGAGTAAGACATAATATAAAACATTACATCCAAACATTTCAGAGCAGTCCTGCTGAGTTGAGGAGACAAGGGTTAGTATCGAGTGGGACAAGTGTCTTGAATTTCAGGGCAGAGTATCAGTAAGGAAGAAGGTATGCAGAGAAAAGATTTCCAGAAATTTGCATATGGATCCCTCTGTGCCCATTGCTGAACACTGAACAATTCCCAAAACTAGCACAGGAGTGGGAAACATTTAACTTCCATCCAGCCATAGTGAGGTGTCCTCACGGAGAACTCCACACCAGGAAGGTTACATCTTACATAAGTAGGGCTAAACTAGCATGACAATAAAATCTAGACTTGCTCAAAAGACAAGCCTCAGTAACATGAAGCTGATCCTCAAGTAACTTAACTACCTGCCAGAACCAAGTCCAAATTTGTTAGTTCAGGTCCTCCAAGAAGCACATGCAAATATGGAATTAGATTTACAAGAGCTGTACTTGGGGAAATGCCTGTAAGGGTTGAAATAGAGAGGAAGCCAGAGGAGTAGAGTCTTCAGACTGCCTAACATGTCTGACCCCTTTGAAAGAAAGAGAGAAGGAAGGAGGGTTGAGTAGCAAGGGTCCCAGACTGCAGCATAATTCCAGGAAGGTTTAAGGTCAGAATTTGCCTCTCAAAGGAGTTCCTACCTCACAGGAATGGGCGTGTGTTAAGATACCTGCTCAGTGGTTGTTCCAGTGGAAATGACCCATGGGAAATGTAGCCTAAGCATGAAAATAATGGATCCAGAGAGCAGCTGGGGCCCTCAGGTATGCTACTGTCTGCAATAGATCTGGGTAATGTACTTCCATGGCTCTGTAGTCCACGCCTTGTGCTGCCGAGCTCAGGGAGTGAGGCCTCCGTGGTCCCTGTGGGCCTATCTTCCTGGGGGAAACTGAGAAGAAGGAGGTGGTAACGTTAGATGAACTACATCCCCTCTCTCGGCAGTTGATCTCAGGGCTACAAGTGGTCCTCAGCCTCTCCTTCCTCCACTATCCATTTTGGGTTCCCATCACACTTATCAATCGTCTCAGCAGTTCTTGGCGGTTTACCTGATGATGTGATGCAAATTTTCATCACATCTAAGGGTCTGAGCTTTTAGTGACCATGCCCTTCTTAGGTTGGGTTTGCCACGCGTGTCTGTTCACAGTTACAGTAGGGCGAGGGAGGAACAGGAGGCACCAAGTGCCTCACCTGGAATCCACACATATGCCTCCCTGTGCCATTGTGTAAAAGCAGCCCGACCTGCTCATCATGTGAATATGCTGACTCCTCACCTGCATACCCCTGGGCACAAGGAGTACAAAGCGCCCTAATGGCAATTATTTCTTGTAGCTCAATGGGACCCTTACCATAGCCCCTGGCAAGAGTATCCCCACTTTGGGAACCAGGGCCTCAGCTTAGAGAGGGCAGAGTTGCGGGGCAGGAAGCATGCATGCTTCCAATAAGAAGTCATTGGGAGTGCTGTAAATGAGGCCACTCCTCTGCCATCCCATTTGACTCTCATAATCCTCCTACTGGGGACACAGCACCATAGAGGTCTCTGGTTTAATGAATACACTGTATCCTAAAGGATAACATCCCAACCTTTCAGAATGCTGCCTCGAAGCTCACACTTTAGCTGTGCCTTTAGAAGATTGTTCCAGCATTCCACGAGGCTGGCTGCATGTATCCGGCTGTAGGTGGCAGAGTATGTGATAAGACCAGGGGGTCCCATGGTCATGGGCCTGCTCTTGCACCTTCATCACCATCAAGTGGTCTGATACTGTGTAAGTCCTTTATAGTGGTGCTGGCTGAGGCTCTGCGGGTAGGAAAGACAAACCCGTACCTGCAGTAGGTTCTATCCCCGTGAGGACAAATTAATAGCTATTCCCAGATGGGAGAGGCCTGTTCTAGTTAACTTGTCACCAGGTGACCAGTTAGTCTCCTTGAGGAACAGGGCCATGTTGAGGACTTATTGACGGTCTCTGTGGCTGACAGGCTGGACATTCAGAGGCCACAGCAGCTAGATCAGCCTTGGTAAGTGAGAGTCCATGTGTTGAGCCCAAACGTAACTTCCAGCTCTGCCACTGTAGCTACTCCATTCATGTGCCTATCATGCCGGATCGGGGTGTCTGATGACAAGGCCTGACTGTCAGGACATTTTGTTTATTTGGTTGCTAAGCGCCCCTTTCATAATGGTTGCTTTCTGGTGGATGTTAGTGTGTGAAACAAAAATCTTCACACTCTGTGTCCACTCCCATAGGCCCATCCACATACCTCTACACCAGGCTTCCTTGGCTGCAATTATCCAGTACTTTTTCCATCCAAATCCCTGAACAGATGCCTCAGCCATTAGCCACTGGCCAGTAAAGTACACATTCTCACCTAGAACCAGTTCTCTACACAAAGTAGACGATCAGGTACACCACTCACAGCTCTGCTTATTAGAAAGAGCTGCCCTTTCACTGACCTTCAAGGCCTCTCCTGGTCATAGCTATAATGTAGCCAACTCTTTCTGATCCTCTTTCCTGATTGGGATTGAAAAGTACATTCACCGGATCAATGGACACATACTAGGTACCTGAGCTTTTCTTAATCTCTGTCACCAATGATAACCACATCTGCCCAGCAGCTGCAATCAGGGCTAATACAAGGTTATACCTGCAGTAGTCTACAGCCATTCTCTCCAGTTTCTTCAAAGCCCAAACTGGCAAAGTAAATGGAGAAATTATGGGGACCACCAATGATCTCCACCTCCCCCCATCCCCACCCTGGCCAAATGTTTTTGATTTCCTATTTTGGCTGGGATGAGGAGGAATTTCAGAGGTTTCCAAAAGGCTTTATGTGTATGTTGCAATTGTTTCTAAGAACACATTAAGGTACTGTGGGCATGACCACTTGTGGGTCCACAGACTCAGTGTGTCCTTTGTGAACCAGATTTTAGCCAGTACGACAGCCAGGACCAAGCAGTCCCCAGGAGCCCACACTTTAACAGGGGGCCGTGATGCTGCTTTGGATTTCCAGGTATCAGTGTCACCCTAGTAACTGGTCACATGTCCGTTTAGGGAAGAACTTGGTGATTCATCACAGTATATTCATGCCACTGTATAGCAGGGTTCTTCCTCCTAGGGACCCAGCCCCCTCTTCCATCTGTGGGTTCTGAATCTGAAAATTGACTTAGATCTGGGGAGTGAACAAGGGAGCATGAGGTTTCACTGGGAACAATGTCCTCAGCCTCTTCCTTTTCCATTTTTGCCTTACCGGTTATAGATATTAAGCAGCATTCTTGTTACTTGCCCTTTTATTTTGGCTGTAGGGGTGTTATGTTCAATTAATCATCTCCCAAACACCCTGAGGGTCAAGCCCCCTTGACTGTCCCTCCAACTTCACCAGTTGTTACAGTAATTATGGCCTCCTGACTTTCGGTAGTTAAGCACCAGTCCTCTATTACTTCAGCGCCCCTCACCCCCAATGACATTAACAAGCCCATCTCTGTTACCACCTCACCTACAATCAGCCCTGTTCCAAAGAGGAGAGCCACCACTGAACCCATGATGCTCGTACCCTTTTACAAGCACATCCTTGGCAACCTTTTCAACCATGTGTCTTCTGGGCCCTGCTTTGGAACAAAATCATGTGGTGGGTTTTCTAGGTTCCTAATATATCCAGTCCAGTATAACCACTTCCCTCAGCCTTTTCACTGAATGTCTTACCATTATCCAGGACAAATTGGGCATTTCCATTTCACTGTGTTGGCCATAACTATATCAGACTTCTAAGGGTTAGACTATCAGTGAATTTGTCCTATCTCCTGGGGTTCTTGCTAGGATGATAAATCCTGTGTCCCAATAAAGTGGCCCTTAATAAACATGTTCTTATTTTTCTAGTCTTATATCCTGGCCCCTGGATAAAGCACCCTCAAAAATCCAAACCTGGTACATACTATTTCTTGTAGCACCTTCAGTGTATAATCTTTTTCTTCCCTTATCAGACCCAGCACTTCTCAAATGAGGTTATGCTGGATTTAACTCTAGTCATCTGCCCAGAAGCCTGGAGCGAAGATGGAGGCATCTCATACGGGGTCACCTACCTACTGTCTTGTCAAGAAGGGGGCTTTGTGATATCTTCCACCACAGGAAAAGTCCATAGCTTTCCATAAAATACTATGCAGTCCCATATGACTTCACTGGTAAATTCTTCCAAACATTTAAGGAGAAAAAAAAGCCAAGCTTAACACAAATTTTTTACTGAATAGGAAAACATAATTCTTCCCAACCTGTTTTATGAGACAAGCATAACTTTGATACCAAAGTCTGACATGGAATTACAAAAAGGGAAAATTATAGATGGAGCCAACATAAAAGATAGGATTGTCAAATCAGACTCAAAGACACAGGAATAAAAGATTTTATCCATGATATAGTTTTGCTAATAATCTCAAGAATACAAGCAATCAAGAGGCACAGGCAAAGCAGAGAGAAGTCGTGAATAATGTCTTTGTCTTCCTATTTCCTTCCTTCTTGCATAGGATAAGCTATTTGGCAAAGCTGGAAAGATACATTCTCTAAATGAGGTCACTTCACACAACATGGAGGATTTTAGGTGATAACACTTCTTCATTTTATATCCAGGTAATTGTATAACTTACATGATGCTTTCCTGAGAGCCATGCCCCATAAATGCAGAGACTGTGATTTTGTTTACCATAGCCAATTCTAAGTCAGGGAAATCCTGCTAAAAATGTTTCAAAGATAAGGATTCATGTCCTAGTAATTAATATTACTTTATTTACATGAAGTCTGTTATCACTATGTTTACAAGATAATTAACCTGGCTTCTTTTTTCTTCTTTCTTTCCTGGAAACATCTTTCTTTCCTGGAAACATTTCCAGGAAATATTCTTTGGAATCTAGCTACTTAACTCTTTCCTGCTCAGAAGCCAATAAACCTCACAAATGTAGGTGCTAGAACACTAAATGAAATATTATCAAACAAAATCTGCAATTTATAAAGAGGTTAGTTAGTACATCAGGATGTTGGCTTAACATTCGAACATTAATAAAAGAAAAAATGAGAAAAAAACATGTGATAATAGATGCAGAATAAGCAATTGACAAATCAACACTCATTAACATTATAAATTATCAGCAAACTAGAAATGAAGGGAACTTTCCTAACCCGATAAGAGTATCTGCTAAAAACCTACAGCTAACATAATACATAATGGTAAAACATGGAATCTTTCCCCTTGTGGTTGAGATTAAGGCAAGGATGTTCACTCTCATCACCTCTATTCAACATTGCACTTGATGTCCTAGCCAGGACAGTGAAGAAGAGAAAAAAACAGGAACATATATATTGGAGAGGAAAAAATTAAATTGTTACCCCATGATCTACCATACGTAGAAAATCTGAATCTACAAATAAACTATTAGAATGACTGTGAGGTCAACATTGTGATACAGGGTAACTGTCAAAATCAATTGTACTATATATTATTGTACTGGATCAATTGGACAAATTAAAATATTTTAAATTTACAACAGTATCAAAAACATCAAATACTTAGAAGTAAACTAATTGTAATACAATTTTTCTACACTAAAAACTATAAAATATTGCTAAATGAAATTAAAGAATATTTAAATAAATAGAGGTATGAACAATGTTAATGGAAGGAAGACTCAAAATTTTAAAGATCAATATTTTTAATTTTTTCCAAATTTATTTATAGAGTCAGTGCAATACCAATAAAAATTCTAGCAGGGTTTTTTTTTTTGAGGAAATTAATAAACTGAATCTAAAATGTATACAGAAATAGAAAGGACCTAGAATAGCCAAGAGGTCTTGAAGAATAAGTTGGAAGGTTTACACTGCCAGATATCAAAACCCACCAGAAAGCTACAGAAATAAAGACAGGTAATATTTGCACAACGATAAATTAATAGACTAATAGAATAGTGAAGTAAAACTATGGTTATTTTTTTCTAGAAGCAAATGCTTTGTTCCTACCTACCAGCACCCATTCCCCACCCAAGCTCATTCCTCCACTCAAATTACACTTGAAAGCTTCAAGCCTTGGAGAAGAGAGGCCATAGAGGATTCATCAAAATAAAAGTTAGTTATTTGCTTTGGGATTCCAAGGACCAAAATCATGGCCTAAAATGTAGGCCTGGAGGGATACTTGTCTAGCCAATCTCTTCCATGCCTACCTCCTCCAAACTGATTCAAGGAAGAAAAAAAAATCTCAACACTAAGTAAGAAGAAAGTAAATCACAGTTGGAGAGAAAGCAAGAGAGTTAACTGCTGCTGAGGGTTCTGAAGAGAGTTTCGTTATTCTAAATTAGAGTATGAAAGAACCCCCCAGAAAAAATGTATGTGAACTAAAAATGGAGAGACCAGTGCCCTATTTCTTGTCTGGTTATCCTGAGAAAGTCCCATAGTGTTGTTTTGACACTGTGGCATTAAACTTGGAGTAGAAATACGTACATCGAAAATCAAAACTACTTCACACTGTTCAGAATAGCCATCATTAAAAAGTCCACAAACAATAAATGCTGGAGAGGGTGTGGAGAAAAAGGAACCCTCCTACACTGTTGGCGGGAATGTAAATTGGTGCGCCCACTATGGAAAACAGTACGGAGGTTCCTCAAAAAACTAAAAATAGAGTTGCCATATGATCCAGCAATCCCACTACTGGGCATATATCCAGAGAAAACTCTAATTCAAAAAGATACATGTACCCCAATGTTCATAGCAGCACTATTTACAATAGCCAAGACATGGAAGCAAACTAAATGTCCATTGACAGATGAATAAAGAAGATGTGATATATATATATACACACATACATATATGGAATGGAATACTACTTAGCCATAAAAAAAGAATGAAATAATGCCATTTGCAGCAACATGGATGGACCTAGAGATTATCATACTAAGTGAAGTAAGACAGAGAAAGACAAATATATAATACCACTTATATGTGGGATCTAAAATATGATGTTATTTACAAAACATCTGAAATATGATACAAATGAACTTATTTACAAAATGTAAACAGACATAGAAAACATACGTATGGTTACCAAAGGGGAAAGGGGTGGGGAGGGATAAATTAGGAGTTTGGACTTAGCAGATACAAACTACTATACATGAAATAGATAAACAACAAGATCCTACTGTATAGCATAGGGAACTATATTCAATATCTTGTAATAACCTATAATGAAAAAGAATATATATATATAACTGAATCACTTGGCTGTACACCAGAAACTAACACAACATTGTAAATCAACTATGCTTCAATAAAAAAAAAATATATCGGCATTGAGTAACTAGGCAGATGGATCCTAAACTACGTCACAGACATTATGGGACCACAGAATCACAGAATGGAGCTAATGCTTTCCTTGGTGTGATTGGAAACATGACCTCAAGAGCTGACAGACTAGAGGGACCTCTTGGCCAGAGATGGAGTGTGAACTCTTTGAAGCAGTACTGGATGGAAATGCAGACATCCCATCAGATGTCAGCATGGAAGGTGATGTCAGTGAAGACCAGAAAGGACAGAGTTCATCTCAGCTGATGCCAGCTGTGGACAGATGCCAATCAACAATCAGATGTACCCCCAAGACCAAGACATGACTGAAGTCCCCTGGAGCTTAGCTGCAACCCTGGGTGGAAGAGGAGATGTTGTATTAACTTACCTTAAGATATGATGTCTGTATACCTGGAAAGTGACTAAAGTTAAGGATCTGGGGTGTGTGAGTGTATGTGTTTGCCACTAGGCAGAAGGACAGCTTAAAAAATAAATTAAGGTCAATTATGGAAAAGCGAAGTCCTTTTTCCACACACCTGAATGTGTGACTTGCAAGCCCATAATTACTATGGCAACACCAAAGTTTTCAATCAGGACTTATAGGCAGGGGAGCCTGGAGAAAATCATCTGTACTCAGTTCTTTTAACATAGCCTGCAAGGCCTGTAAGATTAGTGAGACATTTATCATATTATGTTCTGTGACACACTAGTTCCATAGGATATGAATTGATGGTAGAAGAAAAACAAAGTTGGAAGATTTCTTCAGTGTCAGCTTCTCAAAGCCATTCATATGTGGAAGTTTAGTACAGCTCTTCAAAAGAGATTATTCAATCTGGGTCCTGTGGCAGCATTATGATCTACTGCCCAGATCCCCCTTCAAGGAAGGACTTGCTCCCCATTTGCTGGGAGTACGTTAGCAGGCAGCCTGCGGCCGTCAGCCCTCTTTGGGAACTGCCTCAGCTGCAGGGAACCACTCAACCAAGGTCGCACCCCTTCATGGGGTTGCCCATATCCAATGACCTACCAGTGCAAGATTACAAAGTTGTTCTCTTGCCCATCTTAGGGCAACTCTGAAGGTCATTCCGACTCCAGAGCTCTCCATGATGTCGGCCAAGGCTGTTGTTGGACCTGCGTTACACCTCAGCTTTTCCTTCTACCCATTCCTGTTTCTTCCCCTCTTTCTACAAGTATTGGTCCCAAGCACTCTTCTTAATAAACATCCTGCAGGTTAAGCTACATCTCAGAGTCTGCATCCTGGAGAATCCAGTCTGAGATGCCCCACTTCCCAGTTCTGTTTGCCCACCAAAACCTTTCTTCACAGAGTACCTAACAAGCACAGGGTTAGGAAACACATCTTGGATGCTGGTAAGTACAAGTGTGAGAACTGGGTAAGTGTCTGTGTGGGAAGTGAGGGAAGGGTGCCTGAGCCTGAACACCAGCCCATGAGTCCTTTGCAATTTGAAACCAGAACAATTTTGAGATATACCTGTCTAATTCTTAAAGTGCTACAGAATCCATTTGCTATTGAGGCAGGGGGAGAAACTCTAAATATTATATGACCTACACAAATAAATTTTTATTTTCCTGTAAAAAATGCTAAAAGTGATCAGTGGAGTCGGATAAAATGCACTTATTTTTGTCTGACAAACACAAATATTTCTCATTCACAGCTTCCTTGGGATATTTAGTGGGAGAAGATAAAAGAAAAGTATAATGCAAGCCTTTGAAAATCATTTTCCAAGAAATGAAAACTAGGCAGTAGGATTTCCTCAAAACTGAAAACAATCTTCAGAACTGGAAAGTCTAACCAAAAAAAGCCCAATGAATTATAATACACTTATTAAAATATTTGTGTTTGGCAAGCCACTGACTAATATCATCCCAAGATGTAACTGTATTACCAAAAAAAAAAAAAATCCATAATGAATATTTTTTACAAATCTTTGAAGTAATCATTTTTGTATTTTAATACCACTTTGAAACAAGGAGCTGGCTTGAAAGACTAACGCCTAAATGATCAGAGACGGTGAGCTATCAGACTGTATAATCAGCATAGAGCAATTCCCAAAGAAGATGAGATGCACGCAGCTTCTACAAATGTGGCCTGGGGAGGAGTCTGCCTCGGCTCACTTGAATAAGCTACTGTCTACAGCTCACAAGGGTCCCGTTCTTAATGAGGTGGTGCATAGCCGCAGCACACTGTGAATCCAAATAGCAGATGGCAACACTGTTGAGTAGGCTGGCAGTCTGATGTCTAGCCACCAACTGGCAGCAATCATTACTAAACTGATTCATGTGCCCAGGGAAAATCTTTATAAGAGTCTTAGTAAATGTGAGCAGCGAGAAGCAAATGATCTGCTATTCCTATTTTCTATGGATACCTATAATTTAAAAAATATTATTCCCCAAGGCAATCTACACAAAGAATTGGCATGATGTGTGAACTGGAGGCCCTATTCCTTTTCTATATACTCATGTACCTTTAAACATGATGCCTACGATTTGTCTATTTAGTGAATCACTTTAACTCAAAGGAAATAGCTTCATAGCATTCACCTTACGGACTTATGGCAAATAGTCAATGATTTGCAAGCACTTATAGATTCTCTAAATAAATCTTCCATGTAAATGGTATTGCAAATATAATAACAGCATATTCTATCTCACATAATGAAGCAATGACCTAAATTGCTCATGATTCATCTACCTGTAGCAGGTAACTCATCCCTGGGTGAAGAGCTTGTTATGTACACTTTAATGAGGGCAGGGACTGTGTGTGTCTGGTTTACAACACAGTGTCTAATACACAGTGGACGCTCAAATATTTGTTAAGGGAATGTACGAACACCGGAACAACATACCCAGTTGGAATAGATGAGCGTTAAGTGTAATGATGATGACCTGGAATTAAATGGTTCCTAATGTTATTTTATTGAGTTGGGTATAAATATCATAATCCTTATCTTTTATCTTTTTAGAATACGAAATTGAGGATTAGGTAGGTCAAGTAACTTGCCCAATAACATGCAGCTTCTAAGTGTCATAACTGAGACTTGTACTCCTGCTGTCTTAATCCAAAGGCTATGCTCTTAACTCAGTGTTCCATATACTGATAAGTTCAAGAGAAAACAAGGAAGAGCAACCCTAGTTCAGCTTGCTTATCTCCTGGTCCTCTGTTACAACAATATAGTCTTGAAGTTGATGGCTCTGATGACAGCAGGACTACAAATGCTATTTTTTCTCACATTCAAAAGAAAAAGGACCTGTCCCCTTAGCTGTAAAATAGAGATGAAAATACTGTCAATCTACCTTCCGTAGATTGTTATTTTTAGGCTAAAATAAGATAATGGATATGCAAAATATAAATCACCATACAAAAAACATGGATGATCCCCATTCATTAATTATTACTACTGGGAGATACTAAAAGAAGTGCTGAAGTGGGGAGGCAGAAAATCTCACTAACAGGGATAGACTAGAGGAGCAGGAAGAAGACAATCAAGAAAGAGCTATATTTAGACAATAATATTGCATTAACTCTATAAAATGACAGATGGTAATTAAACTTACTGTGCTGACCATTTCACAAATGTTGAATTGCTATGTTGTACACCTGAAACTAATGTAATATTGTATGTCAATTATACCTCAATAATAAAAAAATATTAATTTAGAAACTAAAAAAATAAAAAACAAAACCTAGAACATTCCTCACTTACCTAACTCTTATCAGTTAGGGAAATGGAAAGAAAGAGAGTTAATGTTCTCTAGTTCCCATGTAAAAGATAATGAACACCCACTACACAGTTACAGAATTAAAGGTTCATTGACTTAGCCATACTATAATCTTTTAAACAACCAGAAAAGAAAATCGTAAGGACAAAAGTCTGAGGCTGTGAAATAAAACTAGAAATTCTGCAGTTTATTTGCTTTGTGCCTGTGTGGTTTCTACCTTCCACTGACTCCAGAGCCATTACAATTAGCATCTCCCAGGGATGACTGGAGATAGAGTAGGCAGGGGAAGTTAGGTTAATGAGGCAGTGTAGAGGAAGGCAATCCTGTGGACTCCTGCTCCTCAGGATACACAGGTCCTTTAAACTGTAATCAGGTAGCCACAGTTAGGAGTACTCTCAAAATTCCCTTTCACCCCTGGATTCCAGGTTGTAATATTCAGTTATTATAGAAAATGGTGACCAAGTTCAACTTAAATTCTGGGACTTCCCTGAAAAGTTTACTAACAGTACCTTCTTCCTTTGGTAGCAGTAGAGTCAGCAGCTCTCTATTAAGGAGACTAAGGGCTGTCACTGCAAATAGCCAGGTTTCCTGGTCATGTTTGTGTCTCCACTGTGGACATCACACAGGACATTTAACTTAGTTAACCAAAAGTATTTCTTAACCCCAAAAGTGCAGAGGTATGGCCAAGTGGGTAGAGCTTTGAAGTCAGTCAGATCAGTATTTAAATCTTAGTCATGTAAGCTTTAAATATATAAGACTCAGCCTCAGCCTTAATATGCTCATTATTTAAATGGATATAGTCCCTGACAAGGCAGTTTTGAAGATTCATGATAATATACTTAAAGTGATTAGATTGTCTGGCACAGAGTCAGTTTTCAATAAAGCATAGCTGCTACTATTATCAAAGTTGTTAATCATTGGAATGGTAATACCAAAATTGGCTGTAATTTTATTTTCACTAGGTTTTTCTTTTTTTAATGAAAAGAGAGCTCCAAATGTGTGTTTACACGAACTTATTCTAGAGATTCAGGCATTCATACAACAATCACCTCTCAGTTCTCTTTTCATTATTAATGGACTCAAGGAACATTAACTAAGTTCCTACTATGTGCCAAGTCCCATGAGTCTAGGGTCTAGGGAAGATGCAAAAATAAATATAATATAGACTCCACTCTAGAGAATATGTAAAGAATAATTTCAAGAAGAGAATAAGCATCATAAAAGAGGCATAAACAAAATATTATAGACTCCAGAGTATATGGCTCTTCTGTGTGAAGGAACTGGGAAACCATCATGGAAGAGGTGGTATTTGATCTGGGCCTTACGGTAAGCACAGAATTTAGATATGCAGAGAGTGAGGAGGAGGTAGAAAAATGAGTGGATGATTCATGAATGATTCATTCGTTTCAAAATCTTCCCCTTGCTCAAATTCCTGGAGATTAGCCTTTGTGGTGCCTACACTCTAGTGATGGGAGTCAAAGCCATATGAAAGTGAGGTGACATGAGCAAGTTCACGATGGCCAAAGGGAAGAGTGGCTGTTAATAAATTTACAACAAAATCTTGGAAAGTTTCAAATGCCGAGGTAAAATATTTGGACTTTATTCAAGCCTTTTGGAAAGAAATTTCAAAAACATTAACCCCGTATTAAAGTTAAAAGCTAGAGGTCTTGCTGAAAGTACAAACTGACTGAAAAATCACTGTTAAAAGATAAAAAGAGGCATACTGAAAATTTCGAGTCTATTTGAGCAAAAACTGATGTGAATCAGGCAGCCCCAAATTGAAAGTGGTCATGAGAACTCCACCAAGAGAAGCTGGGAAAAAGACATACAGAGAAAGTGTGGAAGCAAAGAAGGAAATTATTGATTGGTTAAAGCTTAATGCCTAGTTGGCTCTTTGTGATTGGTTATCCTCAGAGTTTTGATTTCCTAACCTTGACGCATTGACAAACTTAGAGGTCGGTTTGCTTACACGCCACCAGGGCATTAGAGCCATAGTCTGTGGACTCCTTGCTTAATTAATTTAGCAACATGCATATTGTTAAGACTTGTTGAATGGCATCTAAAATTCTTTCTAGCTGTGTTTGAAATGCATCAGAAGGAAGGAGGTCTAGAGATAGGAACATAACAGAGAGAGGGCTATTTCAGTAGGTCAGGAGGAGATAATGAGCGCATAAATTGAGGCAGAAGAGACAAATGGGAGACACTGTGATGGTGCTTCATGACTCTCTGTAACTCTGTCCTACTTCATACCAAGATGGAGAACTTGGTCAAATAAAAAAATTCAAATCCATATCTCTCTCAATATTTTCACTTACAGATATGTAAACATTTCAATTTTAAAACCTTTTTCTTTATTTTATTTATTTACTTTTGGCTGCGTTGGGTCTTCATTGCTGTGTGCGGGCTTTCTCTAGTTGTGGCGGGCAGGGGCTACTCTTTGTTGTGGTGCGCGGGCTTCTCATTGTGGTGGCTTCTCTTGTTGTGGAGCTTGGGCTCTAGGCCCGCGGGCTTCAGTAGTTGTGGCACGTGGGCTCAGTAGTTGTGGCGCACAGGCTTAGTTGCTCCGCGGCATATGGGATCTTCCCGGACCAGGGCTCGAGCCCGTGCCCCCTGCATTGGCAGGCAGATTCTTAACCACTGTGACACAAGGGAACTCCAATATTTCAATTTTTAAATCATACAAGAAATAAATAGCAAGGTGATTGAAAACTCAGTTAATGTGGCAGACTCTAATGCAAGCCAAAAGTGTATCAAAGAGCTGCCTCCCAAACTATGCATTCTTTTCCATTCCAACATTGTCCTGTCTGTCTGCCTCTATGCTACCTGTGTCTTCTTCAAGAATTTTCAGTTAATTCCTCCCTTAAAGTCTAAATCTGTTGCCAAGTACCGAACCCCCTTCATGGCTGCAACCAGCAAGGCATATCTAGCTAACTTTCAACCTGGCCCATTTTTGTGTGATGACACTTTCTTGAAGTGACTAATATTATCTCTATGTGTGATAGAGCCCTATGTGTGACTTTTCATTATAAAAATATCCACTGGGTACATAACATTATTCAAGAAAACATGAAAGCTTGCAGAACAAGTAAACAGCTGAAAGGGCAGCATGACAAGATAAATGTTTCCTAATAAAAACATGGGAATATATTTCATTATCTGTGAAGAGCAGAGAGGTTAGCCTAAGAGATATATAAAGTTAAAAAATACCATGAGAGGGGCTTCCCTGGTTGCGCAGTCATTAAGAATCCGCCTGCCAAGGCAGGGGACACAGGTCTGAGCCCTGGTGCGGAAAAATCCCACATGCCGCAGAGCAACTAAGCCCGTGCGCCATAACTACTGAGCCTGCACTCTACAGCCAGCGAGCCACAACTACTGAGCCCACATGCCACAACTACTGAAGCCCGTATGCCTAGAGCCCGTGCTTCGCAACAAGAGAAGCCACCGCAATGAGAAGCCCGTGCACCGCAACAAAGAGTAGCCCCTGCTCGCCACAGCTGGAGAAAGCCTGCGTGCAGCAATGAAGACCCAACGCAGCCAAAAATAAATAAATAAATAAATTTATTAAAAAAAAAAACCATGAGAGACACACTCACACACAACTATAGATAAATATATTAATAGAGATATATAAATATAAAATTTATCATAGTCCCATTCCCCCATTGACTGCTTATTTCCACCCCACCCCCACTCTATTATTATCCAGTTATAAAATCAGGGATGTGGGAAGCCCACTTAACCTTTCCTTTTCCATAATCTCCCATACCTAATTATTAAAAATGTTCTGGCTCTATTCTACTAACTAAATTTCTCTTGCCTGTATCTAATTTCAACTAATGGTTATTTTCCCCTTTTCATATAGGATAAAAGCACAAACTCCTTATGATGGAATAAAGGCCATTCGATTTAGCTACATTATAGCCTTATCTCCTATCCTTCTTCCTTATGCACCCTTGCACAAGTTGTTCCCTCTGTTTGGCTCCTTCCACTGTGGGTGAACACCAACAAGAAGGTTCAAGGATCATCTCCTCGGTGAAGCCCCTGATGCTCCCTACTGCCCAAGCATAAAGCACTTATTACTAACCCTACATCCCTGCTGCCCAAGCATAAAGCACTTATTACTAACCCTACATCCCTGCTGCCCAAGCATAAAGCACTTATTACTAACCCTACCTCCCTGCTGCCCAAGCATAAAGCGTTTATTACTTACCTTAAATATTTTCTATAGCTTACCTGTCCCTACCACTAGACTTAGTGAAATTCTTGAAATCAGAGAGGTCTGTCTCATCCATCGCAGTGAAAAATCAAAACCACGTACCACACACTTATACACAAACACACACAGTTTAGAGTCAACATTAACATGACTTTACTATTCAACTATCTTCATTAGCATAACTACAATTTCAAGAGACTCCTGCCCAGGAAGATAACATTGCAAATAATGATACTGTTCCTACCAGGAATTTCTCTAAAATCTATCAACTCAACAGAAAATATTAACCAACAGTTTATGCACTAAGACTCTTTCAATAATATATGTAGATGAAATAAATATCTTTACATGTATTATAATTATAATAATAGTAACATAATAGTGAACGGAGGAGAGTTATTACTGAATAAAATGTACAAATGAATTTACAGTCCTACTCATTCTTTCTCTACAGTGTCTGGTGATTCTTCTCACTTCTCAAAGGGGACCACTTTACTAAGCTAATGAAAAGGAGGAAATATTCACATTTTCTGAGCTCTGTACAGAGATATTTTCCAGATTAATCTGATAGAAACAAAGGCATGGCCAACAGATATCATCAGTCAAGTCCTACACTTGAGTCTAGGTAACTATTAACAACATGGGAATTGTTTGATGGTGACTTTTAATATACTGAAATTTGTTAGCACAAGAAATAAGTATATACATACTAAGTGGTTTAATATACAATACATGTTAGTATTCACCAGGCTTCTATTTTCCATCTCCTTTTTTCCTTTAACTCATTCATTTTACCTAATCTCGCACCCTTTTCCTACCTCTAAGAATCTCTCTGCCCTCTAGAAATCATGAACCACCATCAGCAAAATCACCTGTATCTTCAACTTCTTATCTAGTTAGGCTCTTTACCTTCTTGCTTTAACCGGAACTTGGCAGTGCCCTGAGAACCCCACTGACCCTTGGTCCTCCTCTCATACTCTATCTTGGGTTCCTTAGACAAATGGCTGATTCCAGGTCTAGGAAGAAAAAAAATGCACAAGATGATCCTGGAATATCTGTCAAACATATAACAATCAAAGTATAAAAGCCCACCAGGGTCATTTCAAAAGAACTCAAGAGCTAACTTAAAGAGGTTCTCAGTGGTCAAAGGTGGGAAAATTTGGGCATTACTAAGAATAATTCCTACAACAAATATGTTTTAATCATGAACTCATAATCACACTAAAAATAATAATATTTGGTCAACATTGGAGGATGCTAAGGAATTATCTCACTATTTTAAATACTGATAAGAAATAATCATGCTTTTACATGAGCCATACCACTGGGGTACCAAATATTACACGAGGAGAAATTTCTGTTTATAAAAACATTCTAAGGGATTTCCACTCTCAGTCATGCATGATAAAGTAGCTGGTATTGAACGAAGCCTTCTGCCAAGAACAACTATAAAAGCTGGATGACATACGTAAATCAACTGTTTGAAGGCACTGGCCAAAAAAAACAAAACAAAACAGAATAAGCAGGACTCAGTCTCTGAGAGAAGGGAAGCACATATGGTGAGGTCTATATTCACGTTATGGCTTTTTTCTGAGGGCATTTTTCTAATTGTAATGTAGGGAATATAGCTCAAACAGAAAGGCACAGTCTTACTGGACTGAGGGGAAAGGGGTTTGAGTTCAGGACTGCCATTGTGTCTTGGAATTGAGCATCACAATCCCAAACAGGAAAGGAATTGAGAGAAGGATCCAAAAATCTGCATTCAACTTCCCTTCAACTCATGTTAATGCCTCATGTGGTAAATCTATATATATATATATATGGCAACACTGGCACAAATGGTGGCCAGTAGGTAGATGGAATTAAACTGTTGAAGTGTTCTTATATTGGTCAGTAACTGGTAAAGTTACTAATTTAAAGTAGACCACAATAAGATGTGGATGTATATTGCAATTACATGGAAAACATCAAAAAGAATAATTTTTACAGTGTACAACAAAAAAATCCTATAGAGGGCAAATAGAGTAATGAACAATACCTGATTAATCTAAAGTAATTCAAGAAAGGAAAAATGAAGGATCAAAGAACAGATGGGATATATAGAAAACAAGTAATATGTTAGTAGCCGTAAACCAAACTGTTTTTCAGTCAGTTTGGGCTGCTATAAGAAAATACCATAGGCTGGATGGCTTATAAACAACAGAAACTTATTTTTCACAGTTCTAAAGGCTAGACGCCCAAGATTAGGGTGTTAGCATGATTGAGTTCTAGTGAGAGCCTTCTTCCAGGTTGCAGACTACTGATTTCTTGTTGCATCCTCACATGGCAGAGCGCAGAAAGGGGAAGCAAGCTCCCCTTCTAAAGGCACTAATCCCATTCATGAAGGCTCCACTATCATGACCTCATCTAATCCTAATTACCTCCCAAAGACTCCACCTCCTAATATCATCACATTAAGAGGTGGGGTTTCAACATATGATTTTTAGGGGGAAACATTCACTCCATAACACCAGCTATATCAGTAGTTATACAAGATGTAAATAGAACAAAGACTTCAATTAAAAGACAAAGATTGTTGGACTGAATTTAAAACAAACAAACAAATAATATCCAGCTATATGATGTTTACAAAAGACAAACTTTAAATATAAGAACACAGAAGCCTTAAAAATAAAAAGAATGGAAATATATATCGTATGCAAAAACTAAACAAAATAAAGCTGGTACAGCTTTAATAATACTAAGCAAAGTAGACTTTAAGCATTACTAGAAATAGAGTGATATTTCAAAATGATAAAGGAGTCTATTAAACAAGAAAATAAAATATTCCTAAATTCGTGTCACCTAATATTTAAAGGCAAAAGAGACAAATCCACAATCATTCCTGGAAATGTTATAATAACTGACAGAATAATCAGCAATAATATAGTCACTACAGCCAACAACTGCAAAGTACACATTTTTTTTTTCAAATGCAGTTAGACGTTTGCCAAAATAGACCAAAGCAAATGTTAATAAATTTTAAAGAATTGAAATCAGAGTATGTTTTCTGACTGGAGTGGAATTAAACTAAAGAATAGTGACATAAAGATAACTAGAAAAATTCCTAAATGTTTGAAAATTAAGCAATGCACTTCCAAATAATGTATGAATAAGAGAAAAAAATTGCAATAGAAATAACACAAGTTCTTACAAAGTCACTTCCATAAGTTGATTTGCTTTTGAATTACTCATTTCATAAAACAGCTTTTGGAAAACATTAGAGGAAGCTTACGGGCTTACTCCACTTCTCCAATCTAAAATAGACATTTTTCCAACTACAGTTCCAGCAGTCACTGGACTTATGTTTGTAAAGAACTGTGAAGGGTCAGAGATTTTATTGTACTTGCTACCTAACAAGTTAGGCTACCACAGTTTTAAGGGTGCTAGTCAAAGACATGAGACTCCTGGGTCAGAGCCAAAGGACTTTATTACTCAGAGCACAGTGACAGCATGAGCTTCAAGTTTACATTGGTCCCCTGCCTCCCAAATCCCATGGGGGTGATAAGGAGCATCTCAGGTGCATGCAGCTCACTAGAGTGACCAACTCCCTGGTGTGTTCCAAACGGAAGGGTTCCTGGTATTCAGGACTTTATGCCACAATCAGGAAAGTATCAGGCAAACTGAGACAAGTCTGTCACCTGGTGCACACACAGTTTGTATCACAGCCCAGATGCCCTGACCTTAGGAAACACCAAACTTTTAAAGGAAACTGCCAGCAAATTTGCCCAACCTTTGCTCCAGAAAGAGACATTATCTTTATTATCTTGGACAACAAACAAATCTGCCCTTTGACTCAGAGAGAGACACTATCTTTATCTTTTAAAACTGTTTGCCATACAAACATACTTAAAAAGATATTCTAGAATAGAAGCTGCCAATGTATCTGCTCAGATGTGCAGAAATGCAAGAGATCTGAAGGAAATTGTCTCCCAATAATATTCCTATAAAATTACAGTGCAATTATACTATAATCATCTCTGTACTAATCTATATCTTGGCTTTGAAAAGGGAATGTCCATGCTCTTCCATACTATGGGTCAAGTTTCCTTTGTTAAGAACCCAATATAAAATGTTTGTTCACTATTTTTTTGATTGGAAGTTTGTGATAAAGGCACCTAAGTATACTGAAAAAGATGACCTATTTCTTAAGTTGCTATTTTATCTCAGTAGCAAAGATTTAATAATAAAGAAAAAGAGATACTTGTTTCTACTGCTTCCATTATCCAAGGATAAACTTACTAAATCCACTTCTTGGCATCTACCAAAAGACATCAGGGCCAAGAAAAAGGCAACAGAATTTAGGAATAGGGAGAAGTAAATCAGAAAAACAACAACAACAAAGAACAAAACAAAATTAAAAAACGAAACAAAACTGTGTCCCTTTTGGTGAATGAAGTTATGCTAGGAGATTTAACTAACCTGGACTTTATTGAGATATGTGCAGTCAATTTCCCTGAACTTCATCAGACTATAGGTTCTAGTGACTCATATTAACTGTAACAATCTAAATTTCTGGTTGCTTCCCCAAACAGGAGAATTTCTGGCAGTTCCTAGGGGATGTTTCGCAAGCACTCACCAAGTCTCTTCTCACTCCACCATTTACCACTAGCACCCACTGTATACCACCAGGTCTGTGGGACACTAGGGCCTCCCACCACCCCTGAGGCCTGAGTCCCACAAGATACAAAGCTTCATCGATTCCGTTACTGCATTAGTTTTCTCTCACTGCATAGCAAATCACCGTAAATGTAGTGACTTAAAATAACACAACTAAATTCTCTCACATTTCTGTGTCAGAAGTCTGGGCGGGCTCAACTGGGTTCTCTGATTAGAGTCTCACAAGGCTGAAATCAAGGTGTCCCCTGGGCTGGACTTTTATCTGGAGGCCTTAGGAAATAATCTGCTTCCAAACTCATTCAGATCATTGGCCAAATATGGACTGAGGTCTGTGTGTCTTTGCCAGCTGTCAGAAAGGGGCTACTCCTATGCTCCTTAAGGTTACCTGCATTCCTTAATACAAGGCCCCCTTCATCTTCAATCCAGCAACAGTGCATCAAATCTCGTGCTTTGAATCTCTGACTTCCTTGTGTGCTCCTACCTACAAAAGAGGGCTTACCTGGTAGGATCAGTCCCAGCTGGGTAATCTTCATACTTTAAGGTCAACTAACTTGGAACTTCAGTTACATCTGCAAAATCCCTTCAAAGATGTACCTAGATAACTGTTTGAATAGGTAACCGTGAGTCAGAAGCCCTGGGGTGGGGCTGGGGGAAAGCATCTTTAGACTCATGTCTGCCACACTTACCGCGTGGAGAAGAGCTTCTCTCACATCTGCGTCTGTTTTAGAGACCTCCAGTGAAGCACTGTTTGTGCATCTATACTTGAGAGTTTTTAGAAAATCAGATCTTTCAGGGTTTAAGTACAGACCCATTGCTCACCACAGGATTTAAACCTCCATCCAATAGCGTCTTGCCTACTAGCCAAATGAAAGTGAAAATTTTGATGCTGTATTCAGAATTACCCATCCATCCAGACAACTAAGGCCTTGTTACAGGGTCAAACTCTCCTCTTTGAGGACACATACTTTCTCAGAAATCTCCTTAGTTCATCAGAAAAACAAGTCTTTTGGGGAGATGGCCCTACCAGTACACCAGGCATGTTAAGACATGTCTGAATTCCAGTTGAGTCTGCAGCCTGTTCACCTGCTACATTTACATACTATTGATATGGGATCTCCAAGCTTTGTGTCAGTCAGAACACTGAGCATGCTGAGCTGCTGCTCTCTGTGGAATCGAGGTAGAATGTTTCTTTCTTTCTTTTTTTTTTTTTATTAATTAATTTATTTTTGGCTGTGTTGGGTCTTCGTTTCTGTGCGAGGGCTTTCTCTAGTTGCGGCGAGCGGGGACCACTCTTCATCGCGGTGCGCGGGCCTCTCACTGTCGCGGCCTCTCTAGTTGCGGAGCACAGGCTCCAGACGCGCAGGCTCAGCAGTTGTGGCGCACGGGCCCAGTTGCTCCGCGGCACGTGGAACCTTCCCAGACCAGGGCTCGAACCCGTGTCCCCTGCATTGGCAGGCAGATTCTCAACCACTGTGCCACCAGGGAAGCCCTAGAATGTTTCTCGATGAGCAACTAAATGCATGACCTGTTTGAGACAAACAGGGATTTATGCTTTGCTAGCTTACATGCTTCCTCAAAGGACAAGCCTCAGAGTTTTTGTGCTTGGAAAGGGTAAGGGCAAAGTAACAATTAACCAGACACAGTTCCAGAAAGGATAGGTAGAAAATCATCAGTGTTGTTTCTGTAAAAAGATCTGCTGGTCCAGAATCAAGTATTCTAAGCATAGAACACAGAACAGCAGAATCAAAGCAAGGCTGGAGTTAGCATTACGGGAAGAAGTGAATGTGTCCTCTACTTTCACTTTTTTTCTGTCCAGTTTGCTCTCAACACACAGACAGCCCAAATGTGAACCCTGACTGAAGGAAGCAGACAGAAATGTAAGGGAGAGGAGTTAAAGGCCACCAACCAATCTTTCACTTTTTTCAGCTTTGCTTAACAGGTGTCAGGTAGAATCATCCTTGATAGAAAGTAACTCCAAAAAGCAGGACAGAGCAAAAGTGCCCAAGCTATACAAAATGTCTGTCATTTTCTTTCAAAGTCTAAGATTCATATAATTCTGTTAATTGTCTGTTTAACAGCAACAACAAAAAATCTTGTGTCTTGACTTTGGAAAAAATATGGGAAAAGAGCAAAAGTGGATTGGTCAATTTGTTATGTGTTTTTAGGAAGTTGTTCTATTAAACCAACCAGTCAACACAGTTGATAAAATGAACCAACAAAGGCAATGGGGAATTTAATCTCAGAATTTTATTTTCCTTTTATGAATCTCAAGATTATTTATGTGGGAGAAAATGCATATAAAGAGAGACACCTTCCAGGTTTATAGTATACTCACCCCCAAAAGTAATAAAGAGCTCTGAGCAAGAACCAGGTTGTGTGTTTATGCCCAATCCAGAAAAAAATGATAAAATCTCTTGAGATTTTGTTTCTAACTCCATGGCTTCAAATGAGAAAAAAAATAAAATAAAATAGATGGATAGATAGGCAAAAGGAAAGGCTATTTATTGTCTGTGTATAATTAGGTAATAAATGGACTTTCACAACAAGAAAGTTCAAATCAAATCTAAATTATTGATAGACAAGGATATATAAATCCTTTCAGTATTTATACTTAATTATAGTTCCAAAAATGTATGCAAGTATTATAATTCAGGTAAAATTAGAAATAATAACCTAAATCACTTAAATCTTAACTTCTGTTAAACATAGATAAAGATATAAATGGTACTATAATGTATGATTTCTGGAAACTACAACGAGATCTTTGGAATGTGATGGTAAATGTTGGGCCTTGAAGTCAAGTAGACTCAAGTTCGATGCTTAATTCTGCCCCTTTTTGCCTGTGTGGCCATAAGCAATTTTCTCAGTTCTTCTGAGCCTCAGTTTCTTTATCTGTAAAGTGTAAATAACACCTTTCTTGTTTTTGTACTACATATATCTTTCATGCCCTCTCTTCATTCATTTGTTCTAACATAATATGACAGAGACCGAGTATATGTTTCTCAAACCCATTTCTTATTTTTTAAGCTGACAGCTAAACTCCATTTCCCAGCAGCTATGCAACTTGGTGGCCCGTGTGACTTGTCTCTCCAATGAAACAAAAGTAGAAGTGATGTGTTTCATCTAGTCCAAGGCAGTTTCTTTTCCCCTCACAATTCATGTACTTTCGTTTTTTTGTTTATAATATGTCACAGGTATTTTTCTAAAGAATGTATTTTTTTCAATGTAATATTTAAATCTTTTTAAATTTAAAATTGTCTCCTGTGTTCTTCAAGTTGCATGTTTTGACCTATGAAATGGAAATTGCTAAATTTTTCACTGAAAAAAAGAAAGAAAGAGAAAGGAACAAATCCTAAGCTAAGTGGGACACAGAGACAGCAGTGTAAACAAGGACTTTTCAGGGCAAACCAGAACAATATATACAACCTAACTAGAGAACCAGAAAGAAAGAGAGATCAAGAGATAAATAGATATCGATTTCCTACACAGATGTCCACTCTCCTCAGAAGTGCAGGATATCATGTTTCTAATGATGAAACATTAGAATTAAAAAACAGAAGGCAACAGTTATGAGAAAACAAATGATAATTTCACATCAAACCACTGCTGACGTTGGATATGTGTTGTCTTCCAATTGCAACGCCATCCCTATTTTACTTCTTAAGAAATTAGTAAATTTACTATTTCCAGCGTTTTGCAGCCAACCATCCCCTGAGAAAAACAAAGCTGCTAAATAAGTTTCCAAATAGAATAAAGGGAAAAAACATATATCCAAGAAATACATTTACACCCGCCCCACAAAATAATGAGTGATGTATTTTAGAGGATATAGTGCCCTAACACAAATTTACTCTTCTTAAATCAAAGCTTCCCCAAAAGCTAGTACAAGACGACACTGGGGAACCAGCTGCAAGTTAAGGAAAGAATAAATTGAGTGACAATTACTACTTCTTAACGTTTCAGGAAAAAACAAAAAAACAAAAAACGTCAAGTGGAAGCAGACTTTTTCCAGTTCAGGATGAAGAAGGCTTTCCTCACATTCTCAGTTTCTCCCTGAGGTTAAGAGTATAAATTCATAAACACCCTCAAGAAGATCCATAGCCTAAAATGGTTATTCAGCTTCATAGAACCAGGTCAGAGAGAAAAGGGTAAACTGTAATTATCCATTGAAATTGCCTTTGAATCCAGAATTTCTGTTTTCTCAATACACTCTCATAGGAGGGAATATTTTTCTCAAGAACCACAAGAGGGAGTATTCTTACTTCTTTGTCAAGGTCCATCTCTGACACCAAATAGATATTATCCTCATGCTTGTCTAAAAATGATGACATACTATTAAACACTAGGGAAGCTTCTTTTTTACTCATCTAAAATCCAAGTGATTATTTTCTTGTCTTCCATTGATTCATATTTATTATATCCAGGATATTTTCTTGGCCATTCATGATAAAGGAGAAAGCAAGACAGTGTTTCATGCTGGTTCTTTCTCTTGTTTATTATCTTAGGAATGTGAAGGAGGATTTCTCTCTCAAGTTGTGTTCAGCAAGTGCAAGGTGACAATGGGCGATTCTCCCTAACTAGGAGGAAAGCAATCAGTGATCTAAAAATAATTATACTATTGCTTACAGCTGAGCTCCGGCCTAGCCCCTAGGAGGTTAAAAGCAAAGCACAAACATGATTCTGTCAATTATCATCACATGCCTGCCAATAAGATAAAGAGGTGATAACTAATACTTTCTTCAATGACCCAAGTGTAGTAAGAATCAAGAAACTACCAGTCTTTTGTAAGATACTTTGACTGTATTAGCCAAATTAAAACCAGCTGCTAGAAAAAACAAACTCAGAACATCTGTGGATTCACACACACACATACACACACACACACACACACACACACACACACACACACACGGCTTATTTCTCACTCAAGTCACTCACTCAAGTCTGATGGGAGTTGGGTGACTAGCCTGGGCTGCTCTCTTACAAGTGACAATTCAGGGATTCAAGTTCCTTCCATCATGTGACTCCATCATCTTCCCACTGAATCCTCTCTTTGTTGATGAGCAAATTTTAGGGGACAGAGCTGGAAACAGTATACTTTACTTCTGTCCCCTAGCCATTGTCTCTAACTCAGTCACATGATCAACCTAACTGCAAGGGAGGCTGGAGAGTGAGGCTTCCTGTGTGCCTGGAAAGAGGATATATACAAAATTACTGAGCTTCTAGACCAAGAGTTTTTAACATGGGACTCGTGGGCTGCCAAAAGATCTTTTAGCTTCATGGAAAATGAATTCCATCCTACCCTCTGACTGAAATTTTGCATATTATTCAAATATATATGTAGGTGTAATAGACATTTGTGAGACCCAAAACCACATCCCACTCAGTCCATCTGATTTCAGTGCAGCTGAGGTGAACAATTCCGTGCATATTGTCATTATCTCTCCTCAAACATGACATCTCTCTGCTTTTCTGCCTCAGACTTTCTGAGGTCTTGGAAGTCACTCAGTAGAGGTTCAGTAGACACAAAAGTGAAGAAGTGTTAATAATCATGGGGACAACCCTTAAACAATGTTGACCAGGAGTTTTTATGGAAATGGACTAGCCTCCAGTTCTTTAGCAAGACATTGTAGGCATATTCTACAAGGTTCTTCAGAGTTCACATGTGGGATTGAATCCCAGTTGTTCTCAGCAACAACCTGCACAATAATGTACAATTTGTTGACTTTTCTCCCTTTCCTACATCATTCTCTCCACTCTCTCACTTGTCTCCTGGGATTATGTCCCAAATAAAGCACCTTCACTGCATCACTGAGTCAGACTCTGCTTCCATGAAAACCCAGTTTAAGAGTTAGAATGCAAAATGGCTCCAGAAAACAGTCTCTTAGGATAGGATTTTGAAACTGAATTACCCAACAGTCAGATAGCAGCCACTGTGTGGGGCAAGTGTGGGAGGAGGTTAACTCCTAAGCATGCTGTGGCATCACCAGGACTAAGGTTCTCATCTACAGTATATAGGAATGAGGTACAAGCAAAAGGCAAAGCCTTGACATATGCAGTATCTCCAGTACTTGAATGGTATGGGGGCAGGTGTAACTAAAAGAATGGAAAGCATTGGTAGACGGATTTTGCTAAAGGCTGTTTTCTATTAACAGTCTCTTCAAGGTGTTAGGCTTTCATTAACACTCTCCTTGAGGTTCCAAAGCACTTCCTACATGTTTTAGGTTTCTTGTTAAAGCAGTACCCCCAACAGCATTTCCAGGTACCAAATACCAAAATCTAGTCCATTTATCTATTGCTAGGTAACAAATGACCCCAAATATAGAAGCATACAACAACAACATGTATTTTGCTTAAAACCAATAATCTGAACAGGGCTCAGTTGGGACAAATCATCTATGCTCCACTCAGCTTTGGCTGAGGTAGATTGAAGCCTGGCTGGCAACTGGAATCATCTGAAGTCTTGCTTCTCAGGGAGCCTTGGGTGGGTGTGGGTGTCAGTTAAAACACCGACATGTGCTCTCTGCATGTGCCTTCACAACATGGTGGCTGATTTCCAAGAGTGAGTTTTTCAAGAAAGAGGGTCATAAGGAAGCTGTATTGCCTTTTCTAGCTTGACCTTGGTAGTAACACAGCATCACTTTTCAATGCATTCTCTTTGTTAGATGCAAGTCACTAGTATAGTACTGAATACTATTCAAGGGGAGGGTAATTAAAGTGAATCTTTTGATGAAGAGTGTTAAAAAGTTTGTGGACATGTTTAAAAACCACAACATACACACACATACTTTACATGAAACTAATAATTTCTCCTATGTCCCACTGATCTGACTGACAGTTTATATTAATGCAACCTATGAAGAATAATACTTTGTTAAAAATATAAATTCTGGACAAATATAAGACTCAACAGAATATAAGGGATTTTCCATGAAACTTTCAACAACATAATGTTTTTCGACCTTTACATCTCTAATAAAAACTCACCAGGGACTTCCCTGGTGGCTCAGTGTTTAAGAATCTGCCTGCCAATGCAGGGGACATGGGTTCGATCCCTGGTCCAGGAAGATCCCACATGCTGCGGGGCAACTTAGCACATGTGCCACAACTACTGAGCCTGCACTCTAGAGCCTTCAAGCCACAACTACTGAGCCCACATGCCACAACTACTGAGCCCATGTGCTGCAACTACTGAAGCCTGTGCACCTAGAGGTCGTGCACTACAACAAGAGAAGCCAGCGCAATGAGAAGCCCACGCACCGCAACAAAGAGTACCCCCCACTCCCTGCAACTAGAGAAAGCCCGCGTGTAGCAACAAAGACCCGACAGAGCCAAAACTAAATAAAATTTTAAAAAATAAAAATATAAAAAGAAGAGACCTTGTTTTCACTCTGTTTAAAAAAAAAAACAAACAAACCTTACCAGATAGGCTCAATAGTAGAATGAAGATGACAGGAAAGAAGACCTGTGATACAGTACCCAAAGGTCTAATATTCGTGAAATTGGAGTTCCAGAAGGCAAGAAAAAACAGAGTGGTGCAGAAAAAAATCTGAAGAAGTAATGGCTGAAATGTCCTACTTTTGGTGAAAGTCAAGAATTTATAGATGTTAAAAGTTCAGTGAACTTCAAACAGGATAAACAAAGAAGTTCATGCCAAGACATTTTATAATCAAACTTCTGAAAATAGACAAAAAAATATTAAAAAGTAAAACAAAAGAATAATGTATTCAGTATAGGGGAACAACAATTCAAATGTTGTTTCTCATCTGAAATCCCAGAGGCCAGAAGGAATTGGCTCAATATTTTCAAGAGCAAAACTTTCCTTTGGGGATAAAGATAAAATAAATGTTTTCTCAAATGAAGAAAATTTGTTGCTGGAAAACCTGCTCTAAAACAATTGCTAAAGTAAGTTTTTCAGACCAAAGGGAAATGATACAAACGGAAAACTTGTACCAACAGGACTGAAGGGAAATCCACTGACATGGTAGATACTTGGGTAAATACGACTTCTCTTGAGCTGTTTAAAATACATTTGATAAGAAAACAAAAATTATTACATTGATAATTTTTCAATGCACATTAAAGTAATACATGGGACAGCTACAACATAAATGGGGGAGAATAAAAGGAGCTATACAGTGGTAAGTTTTCCACATTCTAACTTAAGTAGTAAAATAATGATTTTATATAAGCTGTGAAAAATTAAGTATATTATAACATTTGAGCACAACACAAACTATGAAAAAGAAAGTCAAACACACAATAAATAAAGTGAAATAATTAAAAAATTCATATAGTCCAAAGGAAGGCAGTAAAGCAGAAACAGAAAAGCAAATAATGAAGGGGGAAAAATAGAAAACAAATAATAAAATGATAGACTTAAATCCAAATATATCAATAATTATATTAAATATAAATAGTTTAAACACACAAATTAAAAGATAGTCAGAAAGGATTTAAAAATAAAAATTAGGTAGGTTAAAGGTAAAATAATGGAAAAAGGTATACCATACAAAACGCTAATCAAAAGAAAGCTAAAGTGATTAAAAGGGCTATTACATAATAATAAAAGGGTCAATCCACCAAGATGACAAAATAATCCTAAATGAACAACAAAGCTTCAAAATACGTGAAGCAAAAATTGACAAAATGGAAAGAGAAATCTATAATTATATCTGACAACTTCAACTTCTCTCAGTATTTGATAGAACAAGCAAACAAAACTCAGAAAGGATAGAGAAGAACTGAATAACAGCATCAAGTAACTGGATTTAATTCACATTTACAGAATACCCAATAACAGCCAAGTACACATTCCTTTTTTTTTTTTTTTTTTTTTAATGAGGATCTTGAATCAGATGCGTATGTTTGATTGATTGATTGATTGATTGATTTTGGCTGTGTTGGGTCCTCGCCTCTGCGCGAGGGCTTTCTCCAGTTGTGGCAAGCGGGGGCCACTCTTCATCGCGATGCGCGGGCCTCTCACCGCCGCGGCCTCTCTCGCCACGGAGCACAGGCTCCAGACGCGCAGGCTCAGCAGTTGTGGCTCACGGGCCCAGCCGCTCCGCGGCATGTGGGATCTTCCCAGGCCAGGGCTCGAACCCGTGTCCCCTGCATTGGCAGGCAGACTCTCAACCACTGCGCCACCAGGGAAGCCCCAACACATTCCTTTTAAGTGCACATGGAACAATCACCAATGCAGACTCTATCCTGGATTACAAAATAAAACTCAACAAATTTTTTAAAACTGAAATTATATAAAATATGTTCTCCATAATAGAATTGAACTAAAAATAACATAAAGATAACAGAAAAATTTCTAAACACTTGGATATTAAACACACTAATACATAAGCAACAGGTCAAGGAAGAAATCTCATGAAAAGTTAAAAAATATATTATACTGGAAAAAATTAAAGTCCAACATATTAAAATTTGAGGGATGCCTCTAAAGCCCTCCATTGAGATAAATTTATAGTATTAAATACTTAGGTTAGAAAAAAGAAAGGTCTCAAATCAGTAGTCCAAACTTTTACATTAAGAAACTAGAGGGGGCTTCCCTGGTGGCGCAGTTGTTAAGAATCCGCCTGCCAATGCAGGGGACACGGGTTCGTGCCCCGGTCCGGGAAGATCCCACATGCCACGTAGCGGCTAGGCCCGTGAGCCACAACTACTGAGCCTGCACGTCTGGAGCCTGTGCTCCGCAAAGGGAGAGGCCGCGACAGTGAGAGGCCCACGCACCGCGATGAAGAGTGGCCCCCGCTCGCTGCAACTGGAGAAAGCCCTCGCACAGAAACGAAGACCCAACACAGGCAAAAATAAATAAATAAATATATTTAAAAAAAAGAAACTAGAGGGAAAAAAAACTAAACCCAAAAGTAAGCATAAGGAGGAAACGACAATGACGAAGTTAAGAGTAGAAATTGAACAGAGAAAAACAATAGAGAAGCAAAATTGGGCTTTATTAACCTTAGGAAGGCTAATAAAATTGACAAAGTTCTTTCAAAACTGAAAAAGAAAAACAGAGAAGACATAAATTATTAATATGAGGAGTAAAACAGGGGATATCATTATAGATCCTACAAGAATTAAAAGGAAAATAAGGGAATACTATGGACAATTAATTTTACATCAATCCAATAACCTTATGAAATGGACCAACACCTCAAAAATCATAAACTACCAACACTCACCCAAAATGAAATTGATATTCTGAATAGTCTTTTAACTGTTAAAAATTGAAATTGTTTAATCAAGGAAAAACCTTTCCAAAAAAATCTCCTGGCTCAGATGGTTTCAGTGGTATATTTAAAGAAGAAGGCACATCAGTTCTACAGTCTCTTCCTGAAAATAAAAGAGTAGGGAACACTTCTCAAACCTGTTTATGAAGCCAGCATTCTTCAGCAAAGAGGACAAGAAAGTAAAGAAAGTTACAGACCAAAAAGGACAAGAAAATAAAAGAAAATTACAGACTAATATCACTCCTGAACATTGACACAAAAATCCTCTACAAAATAGCAGCAAATAGTATGCAGTAATATATAAAATAATGACCACTGGACACTGTGACCAATTAATGTATCTACCATATTGGCCATCTAAAGAAATCAATAGATACCACAAAAAATTTTTTTTCTGTTTTCTTTTTTTTTTTTTAAGCAGTGTTGTGTTAGTTTCTGGTGTACAGCAAAGTGATCCAGTTATAAAATTTTATTACAGGATATTGAATATAGTTCCCTGTGCTATACAATAGGACCCTGTTGTTCATCCATACTATATATAACAGTTTGCATCTGCTAAACCCAAACTCCCAATCCATCCCTTCCCCACCCTACCCCTTGGCAACCACAAGTCCGTTTTCTACGTCTGTGAGTCTGTTTCTGTTTTATAGATAAGTTCATTTATTATTTATTTATTTATTTATTTTTTGGCTGCACTGCGTGGCTTGTAGGAACTTAGTTCCCTGACCAGGGATCGAACCTCGGCCCATGGCAGTGGAAGCATGGAGTCTTAACCACTGGACCACCAGGGAGTTTTGTATCATATTTTATTTTATTACTATTATTATTCTTTAATGTTTATTTATTTATTTATTTATTTTCTTATTAGTCATCCATTTTATACACATCAGTGTATACATGTCAATCCCAATCTCCCAATTCATCCCACTACCACCACCACCCCCACCACTTTACCCCATGGTGTCCATACATTTGTTCTCTACTTCTGTCTCAATTTCTGCCCTGCAAACCTGTTCACCTGTACCATTTTCTAGGTTCCACATATATGCATTAATATACGATATTTGTTTTACTCTTTCTGACTTACTTCACTCTGTATGACAGTGTCTGGATGCATCCACGTCTCTACAAATGACCCAATTTCATTCCTTTCTATGGCTGAGTAATATCCCATTGTATATATGTACCACAACTTCTTTAACCATTCGTCTGTTGATGAGCATTTAGGCTGCTTCCATGACCTGCCTATTGTAAACAGTGCTGCAATGAACATTGGGTTGCATGTCTCTTTTTGAATTATGGTTTTCTCTGGGTACATGCCCAGTAGTGGGATTGTTGGGTCATATGGTAATTCTATTTTTAGTTATTTAAGGAACCTCCATACTGTTCTGCATAGTGGTTGTATCAATTTACATTCCCATCAACAGTGCAAGAGGGTTCCCTTTTCTCCATACCCTCTCCAGCATTTGTTGTAGATTTTCTGATGATGCCCATTCTAACTGGTGTGAGGTGATACCTCATTGTAGTTTTGATTTGCATTTCTCTAATAATTAATGAGGATGAGCAGCTTTTCATGTGCTTCTTGGCCATCTGTATGTCTACTATGGAGAAATGTCTATTTAGGTCTTCTGCCCATTTTTGGATTGGGTTGTTTGTTTTTTTAATATTGAGCTGCATGAGCTGTTTATATATTTTGGACATTAATCCTTTGTCCGATGATTCATTTACAAATATTTTCTCCCATTCTGAGGGTTGTCTTTTCGTCTTGTTTATGGTTTCCTTTGCTGTGCAAAAGATTTTAAGTTTCATTAGGACCCATTTGTTTATTTTTGTTTTTATTTTCATTACTGTAGGAGGTGGATCAAAAAATATCGTGCTGTGAATTATGTCAAAGAGTGTTCTCCCTATGTTTTCCTCTAAGAGTTTTATACTGCCCAGTCATACATTTAGGTCTCTAATCCATTTGAGTTTATTTTTGTGTATGGTGTTAGGGAGTGTTCTAATTTCATTCTTTTACATGTAACTGTCAGTTTTCCCAGCACCACTTATTGAAGAGACTGCCTTTTCTCCATTGTATATCCTTGCCTCCTTTGTCATAGATTAGTTGACCATAGGTGCGTGGGTTTATCTCTGGGCTTTCTATCCTGTTTTATTCATCTATATTTCTGTTCTTGTGCCAGTACCATATTGTCTTGATTACTGTAGCTTTGTAGTATAGTCTGAAGTCAGGGAGTCTGATTCCTCCAGCTCCGTTTTTTTCCCTGAAGACTGCTTTGGCTATTCGGGGTCTTTTGTGTCTCCATACAAATTTTAAGATTTTTTTGTGCTAGTTCTGTAAAAAATACCATTGATAATTTGATAGGGATTGCATTGAATCTGTAGATTGCTTTGGGTAGTATAGTCATTTTAACAATATTGATTCTTCCAATCCAAGAACATGGTATATCTCTCCATCTGTTGGGATCGTCTTTAATTTGTTTCATCAGTGTCTTATAGTTTTCTGCATACAGGTCTTTTGTCTCCCTAGGTAGGTTTATTCCTAGGTATTTTATTCTTTTTGTTGCAATGGTAAATGGGAGTGTTTCCATAATTTCTCTTTCAGATTTTTCATCATTAGTGTATAGGAATGCAAGAGATTTCTGTGCATTAATTTTGTATCTTGCAACTTTACCAAATTCATTGATTAGCTCTAGTAGTTTTCTGGTGGCATCTTTAGGGTTCTCTATATATAGTATCACGTCATCTGCACACAGTGACAGTTTTACTTCTTTTCCAATTTGTATTCCTTTTATTTCTTTTTCTTCTCTGATTGCCATGGCTAGGACTTCCAAAACTATGTTGAATAATAGTGGTGAGAGTGGACATCCTTGTCCTGTTCCTGATCTTAGTGGAAATGCTTTCAGTTTTTCACCATTGAGAATGATGTTTGCTGTGGGTTTGTCGTATATGGCCTTTATTATGTTGAAGTAGGTTCCCTCTATGTCCAGTTTCTGGAGAGTTTTTTATCATAAATGGGTGTTGAATTTTGTCAAATGCTTTTTCTGCATCTATTGAGATGATCATATGGTTTTTCTTCTTCAATTTGTTAATATGGTGTATCACATTGCTTGATTTGCGTATATTGAAGAATCCTTGCATCTCTGGGATAAATTCAACTGGATCATGGTGTATGATCCTTTTAATGTGTTGTTGGATTCTGTTTGCTAGTATTTTGTTGAGGATTTTTGCATCTATATTCATCAGTGATATTGGTCTGTAATTTTCTTTCTTTGTAGTATCTTTGTCTGGTTTTGGTATCAGGGTGATGGTGGCCTCATAGAATGAGTTTGGGAGTTTTCCTTCCTCTGCAATTTTTTGGAAGAGTTTGTGAAGGATGGGTGTTAGCTCTTCTCTAAATGTTTGGTAGAATTCACCTGTGAAGCCATCTGGTCCTGGACTTCTGTTTGTTGGAAGATTTTAAATCACAGTTTCAGTTTCATTACTTGTGTTTGGTCTGTTCATATTTTCTATTTCTTCCTGGTTCAGTCTTGGAAGGTTATACCTTTCTAAGAATTTGTCCATTTCTTCCAGGTTGTCCATCTTATTGGCATAGAGTTGCTTATAGTAGTCTCTTAGGATGCTTTGTATTTCTGCGGTGTCCATTGTAACTTCTCGTTTTTCATTTCTAATTTTATGATTTGAGTCCTCTCCCTCTTGTTCTTGATGAGTCTGGCTAATGGTTTGTCAATTTTGTTTATCTTCTCAAGGAACCAGCTTTAGTTTTCTTGATCTTTGCTATTGTTTTCTTTGTTTCTATTTCATTTATTTCTGCTCTGATCTTTATGATTTCTTTCCTTCTGCTAACTCTGGGTTTTTTTCGTTCTTCTTTCCCTAGTTCCTTTAGGTGTAACATTACATTGTTTATTTGAGATTTTTCTTGTTTCTTGAGGTAGGCTTGTATAGCTATAAACTTCCCTCTTAGAACTGCTTTTGCTGCATCCCATAAGTTTTGGATCATCGTGTTTTCATTGTCATTTGTCTCTAGGTATTTTTTGATTTCCTCTTTGATTTCTTCAGTGATCTGTTGGTTATTTAGTAACATATTGTTTAGCCTCCATGTGTTTCTGTTTTTTACATTTTCTTCCCTGTAATTGATTTCTAATCTCACAGTGTTGTGGTCAGAAAAGATGCTTGATATGATTTCAATTTTCTTAAATTTACTGAGGCTTGATTTGTGACCCAAGATGTGATCTATACTGGAGAGTGTTCCGTGCACACTTGAGAATCTCTTGTGTTTCCCACTTAGAGAAGTTCCTTTAGCATTTGTTGTAGAGCTGGTTTGGTGGTGCTGAATTCTCTTAGCTTTTGCTTGTCTGTAAAGCTTTTGATTTCTCCATCAAATCTAAATGAAATCCTTGCTGGTTAGAGTAATCTTGGTTGTAGGTTCTTCCCTTTCATCACTTTAAGTATACCATGCCACTCCCTTTTGGCTTGTAGAGTTTCTGCTGAGAAATCAGCTGTTAACCTTATGGGAGTTCCCTTGTATGTTATTTGTCATTTTTCCCTTGCTGCTTTCAATAATTTTTCTTCGTCTTTAATTTTTGCCAAATTGATTACTATGTGTCTCAGTGTGTTTCTCCTTGGGTTTATCCTGTATGGGACTCTGTGCACTTCCTGGACTTGGGTGGCTATTTCCTTTCCCATGTTAGGGAAGTTTTCGACTATAATCTCTTCGAATATTTTCTTGGGTCCTTCTTCTCTCTCTTCTCCTTCTGGGACCCCTATAATGTGGATGTTGTTGCATTTAATGTTGTCCCAGAGGTCTCTTAGGCTATCTTCATTTCTTTTCATTCTTTTTCTTTATTCTGTTCCGCAGCAGTGAATTCCACCATTCTGTCTTCCAGCTCACTTATCCGTTCTTCTGCCTCAGTTATTCTGCTATTGATTCCTTCTAGTTTATTTTTCATTTCAGTTATTGTATTGTTCATCTCTGTTTGTTTGTTCTTTAATTCTTCTAGATCTTTGTTAAACATTTCTTGCATCTTCTCGATCTTTGCCTCCATTCTTTTTCCAAGGTTCTGGATCATCTTCACTATCATTATTCTGAATTCTTTTTCCGGATGATTGCCTATCTCCATTTCATTTAGTTGTTTTTCTGGGGTTTCATCTTGTTGCTTCATCTGGTACATAGCCCTCTGCCTTTTCATCTTGTCTACCTTTCTGTGAATGTGGTTTTTGTTCCACAGGCTGCAGGACTGTAGTTCTTCTTGTTTCTGCTGTCTGCCCTCTGGTGCATAAGGCTATCTAAGAGGCTTGTGGAAGTTTCCTGATGGGAGGGACTGGTGGTGGGTAGAGCTGGGTGTTGCTCTGGTGGGCAGAGCTCAATAAAAGTTTAATCTGCTTTTCTGCTGATGCATGGGGCTGGGTTCCCTCCCTGTTGGTTGTTTGGCTTGAGGCGACGCAACACTGGAGCCTACCTGGCTGTTTGGTGGGGCTAACGGCGGACTCTGGGAGGGCTCACGCCAAGGAGTACTTCCCAGAACTTCTGCTGCCAGTGTCCTTGTCCCCACGGTGAGCCACAGCAACCCCCCGCCTCAGCAGGAGACCCTCTAACACTAGCAGGTAGGTCTGGTTCAGTCTCCTATGGGGTCACTGCTCCTTCCCCTGGGTCCCGATGTGCACTCTACTTTGTGTGTGCCCTCCAAGAGTGGAGTCTCTGTTTCCCCCACTCCTGTTGAAGTCCTGCAATCAAAGCCCGCTAGCCTTCAAAGTCTGATTCTCTAGGAATTCCTCCTCCTGTTGCCAGACCCCCAGGTTTGGAAGCTTGACGTGGTGCTCAGAACCTTCACTCCAGTGGGTGGACTTCTTCTGTGGTATACATGTTCTCCAGTTTGTGAGTCACCCACCCAGCAGTTATGGGATTTGATTTGATTGTGATTGCGCCCGTCCTACCGTCTCATTGTGGCTTCTCCTTTGTCTTTGGATGTGGGGTATGTTTTTTGGTGAGTTCCAGTGTCTTCCTCTTGATGATTGTTCAGCAGTTAGTTGTCATTCCGGTGCTCTCGCAAGAGGGAGTGAGCTCACATCCTTCTACTCTGCCATCTTGAACCAATCTGTCACAAAAATTTTTTGATCAAGTTTGACATCACTTCATGACCAAAAAAAAAAAAAAAAAAAAAAAGACTCAACAAACCAGGAATAGAAGATAACTTTCTTAACTTGTTAAAGAGCAGGCGCATCCAACAAAAAAAAGAAATTCACTAACAACATGCTTGTTTATGAAAAGCTGATAGCTTTCCCTCTTAAATGAGGAACAAAGAAAAAATATCCTCTTTCACCACTCCTTTTCAACACTAAGAAGATTGGAAAGGAGAAATAAAATAGTTCCTATTTGCAAGAGACAAAATTGTCTTTGTAGAAAATCCGAAGTAGTTTAAAACAAACAAACAAAAACAAAAAACCTAAGAACTAATAAATGAGTTTTGCAAGGTATTAGGATATATAATCAACACACAAAAATCAATCGTTTCTCAATGCTAACGATGAACAATTGGAAACCAAAAATAATTTTAAAAAACACAATAGCTCCGGACTTCCCTGGTGGCACAGTGGTTAAGAATCTGCCTGCCAATGCAGGGGACACAGGTTTGAGCCCTGGTCCAGAAAGATCCCACATGCCACGGAGCAACTAAGCCCATGTGTCACAACTACTGAGCCTGTGTTCTAGAGCCCGTGAGCCACAACTACTGAGCTGGCATGCCACAACTACTGAAGCCCACATGCCTAGAGCCCGTGCTCCACAACAAGAGAAGCCACCACAATGAGAAGCCCACGCACCACAACGAAGAGCAGCCCTCACTCGCTGCAACTAGAGAAAGCCCACACGCAGCAATGAAGACCAAACACAACCAAAAATTTTAAAAAATAAAAGTAAACAAAACAAAAAAACACAATAGCTCCAAAATAATGAAATGCTTAGGAATAAATCTAATAAAATATGTGCAAGACCTGTATGCAAAAATTACATAATACCGATGAAAGAAGTCAATGCAGCTCCAAATAAATGGAGAGACGTACTGTGTTTGTGGATTAAAGATTTAACATAATAAAGATATCAATTCTCCCCAAATTGATCTATAGATTTAATGTAATTCCAATTAAAATCCAACACAATTTTGTAAATATATACAAGCTGATTCTAAAATTCATAGGGAAAAGGAAAAAAAAATGAGAATGGCCAAAACAATTTTGAGAGAGCAGAATAAAGTTGGAGGTAATTTTTAAATTACTATAAAGATAATAATCAAAGCAGTGTGCTATTGGCACAGAGATATATACAAAGGTCAATGGAATAAAAGAGAAAATCCAGGGAGAGAACCACACAAATATGACCATTGATTAAAAAAAAAAAATCCTCACACCTTATATAAAATTAACACAAAATTAATCCTAGATCTAAATGTAAAATATAAAATTATAAAACTTTTGAAGAAAATATAGGAGAAAAGTTTCATGATACGTGGTTAGGCAAAGAGTTCTTAGACATGTCTAAGAAAAAGTACACCAAAAGTACAATTCATAAAAGAAAAAAAATAAATTAAACTTCAAACTGAGACCTTGGGACTTCCCTGTTGGTCCAGTGGCTAAGACTCCACGCTCCCAATGCAGGGGGCCTGCGTTTGATCTATGGTCAGGGAACTAGATCCCGCATGCTGGAACTAAGAGTTTGCATGCCACAACTAAAGATCCTGTGTGTCGCAACGAAGACCCGGCGCAGCCAAATAAATAAATAAATATTTTTTAAAATAATAATAATTATCTTCACACTCTTTAAAAAAAAAACTAAAACCTTCATTTTGTGAAAGACTGTTAAGAGAATGAAAAGACCAGTCACAAATTGGGAGAAAATATATGCAAGTCACATATCTGACAAAAGATTTCTATCCAAAATATACAAAGAATATTCAAAGAACTCTCAAAAACTCACTAATGGGCTTCCCTGGTGGCGCAGTGGTTGAGAATCTGCCTGCCAATGCAGGGGACACGGGTTCGAGCCCTGGTCTGGGAAGATCCCACATGCCGCGGAGCAACTGGGCCCGTGAGCCACAACTACTGAGCCTGAGCGTCTGGAGCCTCTGCTCCGCAACAAGAGAGGCCGCGATAGTGACAGGCCCGCGCACCGCGATGAAGAGTGGCCCCCACTCGCCGCAACTGGAGAAAGCCCTCACACAGAAACGAAGACCCAACACAGCCAAAAATAAAAAAAAATAATAAATAAATAATAAAAATAAAAATTAAAAAAAAAAAAACTCACTAATAAGAAAACAACTCAATTTAAAAATGGACAAAATATTCATATAGACATTGCACCAAACAAAATACATGGTTTTCAAGTAAGCATATGAAAATATGCTCAACATTATTATAAAACAAACAACAAACAAACAAACAGGGAATTCCCTGGAGGTCTAGTGGTTAGGACTCCAGGCTTTCACTGCCGAGGGCCCGGGTTCAATCCCTGGTCAGGGAACTAAGATCCCCCAAGCCTCGCAGTGCAGCCAAAAACAAAAAACAAAAAAAATAGTGAGCTACCATGTCACACCTATCAGAAAGGCTAAAATTTTTTTAAATATAGGATAATACCAAGTGTCAGTGAGGACGCAGAGCAACTGGAACTCTTGCATTCCTGGAATGCAGAATGATATAGCCACTCTGGAAAACAACTGTGACAGTTTCCTATAAAGTTAAACACATCTTGCCATATGACCCAAAAATCCCACTCCTAAATATTTACCCAGGAGAAATGAAAACATATGTCATAGAACATACGTTCACACAATAGCTCTATTCAAAATTGTAAAAGACTGGAACCAACCCAAATGTCCTTAAATGGGTGAATGGATAAACAAACTGTGATACATCCATACAATGGAATACTATTCAGCAATAAAAGGAACAAACTATTCACACACAGGAAAACTTGGATGAATCCCAAATGCATCATGTTGGATGAAGAAAGTAGTCTCAAAATGTTACATTGTATGACTCCATTTATAGGACATTCTAGAAAAGGAAAAATTATAGTGACGAAAATTGGATCAGTGGTTGTCATGGTTTAGGGACTGGGGGGAGAGTGTGACTTCAAAGGGACAGCATGAGGGACTTTTGGGGTGACAGAACTGTTCTATATCCCAACTGTGATGATGGTTACATGAATCCATACACATGTTAAAACTCATGGAACTGTTCACCCAAAAAATGAATTTTACTGGATGTTAATTTAAAAAATTAAAAAGTAAATAATTTTTAATAACGTGAACTCTGAGAAAAATAGTTACCATTTTCAAATCCCTAACTACATGCCAGAAACTTGCTAACCACAGACTTTATATTCATTCTTTTTAATCCCTACCATAACCCTGTTAAGTTTCCTTATTCCACAGATGAGGAAATTGAAACATGGAGAGATTAAATAAATTGTCCATGATCACACAAATAATAAGTGGCTGAGTCAGGATTTACGCTTATCTCTCTCTATCTAGGCCCATAACAATCATCACTTTGGACACTGAGACAGAAAACCAATTTTGGAAGAAGACTGATAGCAGAATATTTGCTTCTGCTGTTTAAAATGGGTACAAACTAATAGTTATTATTGACATCAAAACTGAAAGGAAAAGTATTTTAGAACCCTGCCAACTCTCATGGTATTTAAAAACTGTAAAACTTTCCTTTGTCTACAATGTAAATAGTCAAGAAACTCAAATAACTGAAAGTTTTTTTTTTTTAACTGCAATTTACTTTTATGCGAAAAATTTAAATGACAAGTAAACAAGCTGATATCAGGAATTTTTGAAGCAATTTTCAAAATATACCATAGGGTCAGCATCTTTTCAGCCCAATTTCTCAAACTGTCTACTTTGAAGTGTAGAATGCAAATCAGTAAGTATTTGACCACCTACTATTTATGTCCATTATAACTGTTACTTCAAAATTCTGAAGTGCCTTTTGAATCAAGTTTAAAATCAAAGGAAGTTTAGAATTTGTCCAGATGGTTTTATGACTCTTGATTTCATCATTTTCCCCCTAAAAATTGAAAACTTATAACTGTATAGTAACTAGCCAGATTATTAGATTAACTAAAAAATCCCATTCCCTCATCATTTCAATGAATGGGAGTTCATAGTGTTTTAACTATTTTAAAAGAAAAATTAAAATCAAAAGCAAAAACTAAATCTCCATCTTTGTTAAACACCCTTCCTGGTTACTGATTTTGAGCTATATAATCAAGATGTATCAGAGGCTTTCAATTCCTGTTCTTCCATATAATCCTAGGATTAGAGTTCATGTTAAGTTATTTTAAAAATAATTTAAAATGCTCTGAGGGAGAATGCATTCTTTGCCTCTTTGCACCCATCATAAAATGCTTCTGCTTTGGGTTGCTGGGAAATTCTGCCCAATTTAATTCAACTCCTTAAAATTTTTAGTATTATAACAAGTATTGTGTTCGATTTTAAAATAAAAAATTAAGTCAAGCGCAAGCCTTACTCTCAAGTTACTCGATATCAAATAGGAAAGACAAGCATTTAAACCAATGACTGCAAAAAGAGACTTATCTCTAGAGTCTAAAGAGACACAAAGGAAGTAAGAAGCAACTTTGCTTGGATGGGTAAACAAAGGCAGCACAGAGTATAGAACTATGGAATAGATCTTTGCTCAGCTGCACCTACATTACTTTCCTCTCTCTACCAGGACCCATTATGCAAGAAACCACAAAGAAAACCCATGAGGGTTTTATGAAAATATGTATTAATCCAGAGATCAGCAAACTGTTTCTGTAATGGACCAAACAGAAATTATTTTACACTCTGAACATAGTCTCTGAGTGAAAGCAGCTGTAGACAATGTCTAAATGAATGAGTGTGGCTGAGTTCTAACAAATATTTATAGAAATAGGTGAAGGCTAGATTGGGTCTGCAGACCATAGCTTGCCACCTTCTGCATTAAGCAAATCAGTACAACTATATGCCTGAGCTTCAAATATAAATTACTCAGTCCTTCACTGATGAAACAATAAAGGATTTATGCCTATGAAAAAGCTGACTTCTTACTGGTAAAGTTAATAAAGACTCAAATTCTGTTGCTACAGATACTTGAAATGCAAGAGCCTTCTCCCTACACAAACAAAACCTCAACTCCTAAAAACTTTGTTCCTTGTTTAACAAATTGTTCTTTGTTACCTGAAGTTATGGGGTGTATTAGGAAGCCCTGAAATTTAAGAGGAAGAGTTTCATTGCTCATGTTCTTCTTATTCTCAGACTTCTGTTTTCAAGGGTCTGAGCATTTGAACAGATGAAAATGCATGTGAGCTGTGTGTGCAAGTGCTCCTAGGTTCTCGTGTGGCTAATCAGGTCTTTATCCCTTAGCAACTAACTCCTTTATAACATAGCCATGCAGAGAGCTTTTCAGCAAGTTTTAATTGAGACAGGTCCACTCCATGGGTAAATGCTTTGAGCCTGACCCTTTGATTTTGAGGGAGACAGGAGCTACCTGTTGATACATAATCTCAAACTTCTTTCATCACAGTGTCTGAAGAATAAGAACTGGAACTCAGACTGTCCTAACTAGGTGACAGAAGTGATGTCAGAGAAGTGTGAATGCCATGACCAGATTACCCTAATTCATGGCTAAACCTGGGACGTTATCTTTGAAAAAAATCAATCTGTAGTCATCTAGAGGCACTAAAATTCAGGTGAGTCAGCAGGTCAGTAATAAGTAGTAAAAGCTTTTTTTTTCAACTGCTGTTGTTAAAAACATACTAATTACCACTGAATGCAAAGTGCATGTGGCTAAAAAAATTATTCTGATGCTTTAGCAAAGGTAATGCTTTTATTTTATGAGCTGCCCACGTGCACTTCCTAGGCTGTGATTCATCTGAACAGTTTTTCAGTTAAAGAACATTTTATTCTGGAATGAAAAAAAAAATACTGAATGCCCCACACTGGTGGGGTTAGCATAAGCGTGGAATGACAGGCAGTTAAATTTAAAACCAGAATAATGACATAATCTTACAGTATATTAAAGCTGCTGTATGATTTCTTATGTACAGCATTTTGGTTTTCATGACTGTAATTTCAGAGGCCATATGATGATGAGTCATGGTCCTGTTTACAGTGCTAACATTTTGTTCTCCCTTGTAACTATCAGGGAGTCTGAAGAGTTTTCAGCTCATTGTAATTTTCCTCCCTGAGGCTGCTACCTACTGTCCACGGCTGATGCTCTTTGCAGAAAGTATCCTGGGTAGCTCTGGTTTCAGAATCTTAAGGGTATCTCCTAACCAGAGTGCAGGGATCTAAAAGCCCTTAATTAAGTTTCTAATCACAAGCAAGATGGTCTTGCATTAAAGGCCCTTTGAGAGTAGTTGCATTCATGTCATTGTGTCTTCATCACCATATCAAATAGGATTCTTATTTTAGCACTGAAAGTAATTCTTTCCTTGTAGAGAGTGAAGAGGAACTCTCAACAGTCAGTTTGAAGAACAGAACACAGTAGAACAAAACACATTTCCTTTTCTCTCCCACATGGCTGGGGAGCTGATTTTATTTTATTTAACAATTGCATAGTGAAAGCTATTTTACAAATGTTGGGCGATTTAATCTTCATAGCAACTTTGTGACATAGTTACTATTGTTATCTCCAATTTACAGAGGAGAAAAAGGAGACACTGAGTGCTCAAGACCAGTAGGTAGTGAGCCCAGATTCAAGTGCAGGTCCCTCAGTTCCATCACTCAGTAGCAGTCGGCTACAATCTTCCCTTCTCAGAGGTCTCCAATGTCTCCAGGCTCCGACAGGGATGGAGGAAAACTTTTGATGAATAATGCACCAAACAAACAGTGCTAGAGACACGACATTTTAGACATACTTTAAAACCCCATGAATTTTTATTTTGAATTCCTTCTGCCTGCGCAGAATTTATGCTAATAAAAGAGAAAACAACTCTGCATGTCTGAGATCTTCACAGGTGGTTTGCCAAGGATGGTCTCTTCTTACGCCATCATATTTTTGGCCTGTTCAATTTAGCATTTGCCCTGGGTTCTTCATTTTTAACCTAGTATTATTAGTAATAGTTCATTAAAAATGCTAAGATGGGTCTGGTCGACTTTCACTTTTCCAGCTTCAGCTCTGACTCAGCTGAGACCAATTGAGATTTTGTGCAGGGAGTGGAGTTCCCACTCTAGCGCATGGTTAAATCTGATAGACACCCAAACCTTTCTATGAACAAAGCAACTAACACCAATCTCCCAAGGAGATCATGCAGGACACTCAGTAATAAAAGGAAATGCTTACAATACCATCTTGATGCTTCCTGCCCTGCTAGCTTAGTGATGGTCCAGCCAGTGGGGTGTGGCAGCGGTTCTTGTCACGGTCCTCACCCAGCCCACAGGGTACCCCAAGATGTCAGCCTGCCAGCCAGTGGATTCTTGAGGAAATAGGGGAATTATAGGGCTGATATATGTGAAATATGTAGAGGAAATAAAGACAAAGATGCCCTAACCTGTAAAGTACTGATTGAAGTATTCAAACAAGTACAAAAAAAAGTTTTTGTTTTTTGTTTTTTGTTTTTTTAAGGATTTTTTTTTCTTATTTATTTATTTATTTATTTATTTATTTATTTATTTTTTGGCTGTGTTGGGTCTTCGGTTCGTGCGAGGGCTTTCTCCAGTTGCGGCAAGCGGGGGCCACTCTTCATCGCGGTGCGGGGACCGCTCTTCATCGCGGTGCGCGGGCCCTTCTCTATCGCGGCCCCTCCCGTCGCGGGGCACAGGCTCCAGACGCGCAGGCTCAGCAATTGTGGCTCACGGGCCCAGCCGCTCCGCGGCACGTGGGATCCCCCCAGACCAGGGCTCGAACCCGTGTCCCCTGCATTAGCAGGCAGACTCTCAACCACTGCGCCACCAGGGAAGCCCCAAAAAAAAGTTTTAAAATAAGAAAGTATTCAAATAAGACAACAAACTCTGCTTATATAATTTGAATATATGGATAATCCATATAAGTCGTTTTTATATTTTGCTTTAATATACGTAGATTTATCTTCTTTATTTATTAAGAATTTCATTTTTAAAGTTTTTGAATAGAATTTTTATTATACAAGGCCACCAATAAAGCAAAACCAGTTTATCAATCAGTAAATACTTACTTTTAATATTATGAAACTATAATTATTAGCATCCCATTTTACTCTCAAATTTCATACGGTCACCCTACATGAGGAGGAAATTCACTACACTGTGAGGCAGTCCCCCCCTTCACAGACAGAAGCTCCAATTCCTAGAAAGTTCTTCCTCATGCATATTTAATATCTGCTTCCTGGTAAACTTGTGTTAGTTTAGTTCTGCCTTCTGTACCTACCCAAATTAAATTCCAGGACCTCCTCTCTAAGAGAAATATTTGAGAATATTATCTTCTGGTTCCTGCCCACCCCAGCAGGTTTTATAATGTTTACAATTTCAGTATACCTACTTTTTCCTAGCTTCGTCTTCTAAGGGCTTTTAGAATGTTCATTCCAGTCATTTAACAAGTAAACATTTGCTCCTAAACAAAACAGATAGCAAGAAGTATTTCTTTTTAAAAATTTTCTGTCTTTTCCTTTGTGGTATTGTTCTCGGCCTCATTTCTTCTCTCTAGTGTTTATTTCTTACAGAGACAGTGAAATACTTAAGCTAAAAAAAGAAAAAAGAAAAAAAAGGAATAGAAATGTTCCTTCAGGAAAAAGAAATAATGGCAAGATACAAAATCAGATTTCAATATGCCAGGTATAGAAAATTGGCATAGGGTCTCTAAAAGGGCATAAGCTTTCAGTTTAGATCTACTTCACAGGGTTTCATGAGGGTTATATAAAATAATACAAGAAAAACAGAGCAGATTGGAAGTACTATGTAAGCATGAGTGATTATTATAATAATGCATCTTTTTAGATCTTCTTTTATATACCACTTCCTGACCAAGAAATAAAAAGAAAAAAAAACATAAACTATTAGAAATATAAAGGGAGATATACTCATTGTATACGCTATGGCAATAAATTTGAAAATCCAGATGAAACATATCATACACTAGAAAAGCAGCCAAACTGCTTCAAGAGGAGGTAGGAAATCTGAATAGATCCTGAAGACCCACACAGGCAGAAGGCAGGAGTCGTGACTGCACTGCTCAACATAGTAAATGCCCCTCCCTACCCAGAGCACCTCACAGAGGCACTGGATGAGAGACATTCAGTACATACTTGTGGAGGCACTGGATAAACCAAACAGGTAAGAAAAAAATGAAAAGATTTTCACCCGCAAAAGGCAAGAGGACTAGAGGTTTTGGAGAAAGAGTCTATCAAACACTTCTGAAACAAGGAATTCCTACTCACTCTTAAAATCAACTTGTAGCTCTAGTTAAGCTAGCCTAGTGAAACTTGAAAGAGTGTTTATGAATACAGATGCCAATATCCTAAATACAGTGTTAAAAAATTATTCCAAATGTGTAATAAAGAAGTATAAAAGCAAGTGTGTTTCATATTAGAAACAAAAGAGCAGTTCAATAGTAAGACATTTATTAAAGAAGAAAATCACATGATCATATCAAGGGATGCAGAAAAGACAACCATATTCCTGATAAAAATCTCTTAGAAAATGGGAATTGAAAAACATTTCCATAACGTGATTTTTTAAAGTATTTATCATAAACTAGTAGTAAACATAATTTTAAACATTGGAACCACATTTTCCTAAAGACAGGAACAACACACAGATGCCCTCTTGTTACTTTAAATGATTAACTACTAGACTAAAAACCCCTTGAAGTTTGGGACAAGATCGAATTCATGTTTACATCACCACAAGTTTATCACCACTTCTAAAGTATTTCATAAATGGCATTCTTATGCCCCAGTACCTTTTAGTGAAATCAAACCTCAAACTACTCAGTAGGTAAATAAACTGAAATGAATAAGTAAAAATTATAATCTTCACATGACTTTATGAGCAAGAAATTCTCAGCAAGCTCAGCACCTGATAAACTGAGAAACATGTATTACATAATTTCTATGATCAGGTGAAACTTTTAGTCTGTCATTCATTCTACCTTCTGTAGATAGTACCACTTGATCATTTATCAGAAGGTTCAGAGCAGTTCTCCAGATACAATCACTGATTGGCTCTTCCCCATTGAAATCCCTTATACATGGTGGAACCTGCTTCTGTTTGTTTCCCTGTCTTCTCCTGTCACTTTCTGTTTGAGTCTGTACGACAAAAGTTAAGGAAGAGGACAGACATGAACATGAGAAGCATGTCCTCAAGTCAGCCCTAAGAACTGCCAAGTCCAGGAGTTCTTGCCAGATCAAATTCCTTGGACACTCTTTGACTTGTGACACCTTTTCAACATCTTATTAGGATCTTCCTCAGTCTTATCTTTGTATCCCTGAGAACTGCTTCATTTGGTTTTGTCTACCCAGAGATGGAGGGGTCACTGGACCCCAGCTGGTGACAAATAATCTTTGGTCAGTTTCTAGAGATTAGAGGTTTGCATAAGCATCATTTTTGGTAATCACTGTAATTCTAATCTTCTCCATCTGTTTGCCTGCCTGGCTGAGTGCCTCCTTGATTTCTGTTTTCTTTCATGTGCATTTTTCTGTACCTGGCATAATTCTACCACTAATATTCAGTGACCACTTTGGGGAAATTTTAACAAGAATAAGATTATTCATTTGAGGCATACATTCAAAGGAGAAGGGAAGAAACCCTTACAAGATTCTGTTTTGTCAATATAAAAGAGAGAACACTTTGATAACAAAGGAGAAATCTTCCTTTTTATTTTTGTGCTTCAGGGTACACTTGATAGAACTGTCAAAGGCCTGAGTTACTATTTTTTTTTACTGAAATATAGTCGATTTACAAAGCCGTGTTAGTTTCAGGTGTGCACCAAAGTGATTCAGCTATATAAATATATATATATATATAAACATATACATATATATATTCTTTTTTGAGATTCTTTTCTAGATATTGAGCCTAGTTCCCTGTGCTATACAGTAGGTCCTGTTGGTTATCTATTTCACATATAGTAGTTTGTATCAGCTAATCCCAAACTCCCAGTTTATCCCTCCCCACTCCTTTCCCCTTTGGTAACCATAAATTTGTTTTCTATGTCTGTGAGTCTATTTCTGTTTTGTAAATCTTGTGTATCATTTTTTTAGATTCCACATGTAAGCAATATTATATGATATTTGTCTTTGTCTGACTTATTTCAACTTAGAATGATAATCTCTAGGTCCATCCATGTTGCTGCAAATGGCATTACTTCATTCTTTTTTATGGCTGAGTAATATTCCATTGTGTATGTATATACAACTTCTTTATTCATTCATATGTCAATGGACATTTAGGTTGTTTCCATGTCTTGGCTATTGTAAATAGTGCTGCTATGAAAAATGGAGTGCAAGTATCTTTCAGAATTATAGTTTTCTCCAGATACATGCTTAGGAGTGGGATCACTGGATCATATGGCACTGTTTAAACTGGCTTAATTGGTCGGTCTTTCTGTCTCTGCCTGTGTCTGCCTCTCTGCCTCCTTGTCTGACCCTGTGTGTGTGGGTGTATGTGTGTGCTCACACTCGTGCTAGCCCGAGAGTGCTTAAGTGTAAAGATGCATTTTCCCACATCTAAGCCTACTCCCTCCTTGTAGAGGGGAGATAATTAGCCTTTTTCAATAATAATTTTATATTTGCCTAAAGCCAGCTACTCCTTTTTTCCTTTTCCTTTCTTTCTCTCTCCTTTTCCCTACTCCTGGGAAACTTTAGAGATTAATTGATCATAAAAATATTGTTTTGTACTAATTTACACACTCTAGAAGTATCTACTCTAGGTAGTCAAGAATTTTTTTTAAAAAAGAGAGAGAGAGAAACTGTTAACTGTACTTCTTTTGTATGTTTTCCCAGCTAAAACAGTAACTCAGAAGAAAAGGTTTAACTGTGAATTTGGATAATCACCTTTGATTCCAGATAAGAAGAAAAGCTAGACACTCAGACCTTTTGAAGTTAATTCAACGGTCTTAAAACATGCCTGATAAATAGATGAACTTTGAACAAATTAGAGTGATTTAATTTTTTTCCTTTTGTTTTTGGCTGCGATGCATGTCTTGTGGGATCTTAGTTTCCCAACCAGCGATGGAACCCGTGCCCCCTGCAGTGGAAGTGTGGAGTCCTAACCACTGGACTGCCAGGGAATTCCCTAAACAACTCCATGTCTTTTCCCTGGTTTTATCACCATGTAAAAAATAATGTTTCCACGATATTTTAAGTAGTACAAGATTTGAGCTTAATTTGTAATGATTACTATTTTAAAAATTTCTTCCATTAGTTCCATGTGTCTTGGGAGGTATAATTTTTTTCTAGAGAATTGTTTAAAATTGGAAAAAATATTTAAATATTTTTAATAAATGAAATTGAACTGACAGATTTTTTTAAAGTGTTTAACCTTGTGAACTTTTCTAATGTTAATCTAAATCATAGGAGATTCTGATTTAAATTGCTTTTTCCAGACCTTTAGTCTAAGATTTTAGACTAATGTTAAATTGTGTTATTTAATAAATAATCTTTGGATACGTGGATAATTTCTAGATAAGAAAAATATAACACTTTGGTCATTAAACATAGTTTTGAATTTCCTTTATCATTTATTTTTATATAGGGAGTTACTACAAATTAAGGAGATAGGCAAATGTATTCAAATGATAGTAAATACATTTAGTTTGCCATCTTAAAATTTGTTTAAGTAAAATAAAATATATGCTCATAAAAAATTAGCTATACTGATTTTGGTTTATCTTCTAGTTTCCTCTTATAGCTTAAAAAGTAAAAGTTGGTTAATTTAGTAAAAGTAAAAATTTTGTTAAAATTAATAAAATTGACTATGGAGAAATCATAATATGTATACAAGTCAATAAATATGGTTTGTTTTGTTTATTTTAAAATTTATATATTTATCTATTTACATATTTAAAAACCTATAGGTAAATAGATAAATATATTTTAATAAATATACATAATCTCTATATTAGCCTTTTTAAATTTACATAGAGTGAACTTCGTGTTTCTGTGTCCAGTTTTAACACATGCACAGATTCTTTCTTTTTTTTTTTTTAGTTCCCCGACCAGGGATCAAACCCAGGCCCTCCACAGTGAAAGTGGGGAGTCCTAACCATTGGACTGCCAGGGAATTCCCCACACATGCACAGATTCTTGTAAGCTCCACACAAACAGGATATAGAACAATCCCCAAACTCCCGCCAAATTCCTTCTTACTGCCCAGGAGGTAGTCACTCTCCTCTCATACGTAAGCCTGGTAAGCACCATTTCTCTGTCCCTATAGTTTTGCCCTTTTTAGAATGTCATATAAATTTAAAGATTGACTTCTTTAGCTTAGTATAAAACATACAACCACATTGTTGTGTGTGTCAATAGTTCATTCCTTTTTATAGCTGAGAAGTATTCCAAGGTTTGTTTATCCATTCACCCATTGAAGAACATTTGGTTTGTTTCTGCTTTGGGGCAATTATGAATAATACTATTATAAACATTCACATCCAGGTTCTTGTGTGAACATAAGTTTTTATTTTTCTAGAGTAAGTACCTAGGAACCAGATGTGATAGGTGTATGTTTAACTGCCAAACGTTTCCAGAAGAGCTGTTCCAGTCTGCATTACCACCAGATATAATGTTAGAGGTAGGTTATTATTTTTTGTTTTTGCAGATGCCTACTGTTGTATTGCAAAAGTTGCATCTTCCTTTTAGTTTGTGAGGAGGTTTTATCATAAATGGACATGAATTTCATCAAATAACTTCTCTGCATCAACTGATATGACCATGTGGTTTTTCTTACGTCTGTTAGTATGGTGAGTTAACATTGATTGATTTTTCAATGTTGAACCAGCCTTGCATTCCCAAGATAAACCCCATTTGATCATGATGTATTGTTCTTTTCATATTATGCTGAATTTAATTTACTACATTTTGTTGAGGATTTTTGCATCTGTGTTTATGAGAGATATTGGTCTACAGTTTTCTTTTCTTACACTATCTTTGTCTGTGTTTGGTATCAGTGTAATGTTAACTACATAAAATAAATTAGGAGATGGTCCTTCTATTTTATGGAGAGATTATGCAAAATTGGTGTTATTTCTTCCAAAAATGTTTGGTATAATTTACTAGTGAAATCATCTGAGCCTGGAGTTTTCTTTTTTGGACTATCGTTAACAGTGAATTCAATTTCTTAAATAGATATGGGACTCTTCAGGCTCTCTATCTTTTTGTTTTATCTTTCAAGAAATCAGTCTATTTCATCTAAGCTGTCAAATTTATGTGCTTAGAGTTATTCATAGTAATCCCTTATTATCCTTTTAATGTCTGTGAGACTGCAGTGATATCTTTTCTCTCCTCACTAATATTGGTATTTTGTACCTTTTTTCTTTTGCTCTTCATCAGTCTTGCTAGAGGTATATCAATTTATTAATCTTTTCAAGGAAATTTTTTTTAGCATTTATTGGTTTTCCTCTTTTTTTTGTTTCCAGTTTCTTGATCTCTGTTCCTCTCTTTATTATTTCCTTCTTTCTGCTTGTTTTTGGTGTAGTTTGCACTGACTCTCTAGTTTATTAATGTAAATCTTAACCTTACTGGTTTGAGACAACTTTGTTTTCCAGTATCAACTCTGAGTGCTATAACTTTCACTCTAAGGACTGCTTTAACTGCATCCCACAAACTTTAATATGTTCTATTTCCTATTTCTTCAAAATATTTTCTGATTTTCCTTGAGACTTCCTTTTTTTTTTAAATTTATTTATTTATTATTTATGGCTGTGTTGGGTCTTCATTTCTGTGCGAGGGCTTTCTCTAGTTGCGGCAAGTGGGGGCCAGAGACTTCCTTTTTGACCCATATTTTCTACAGAATTATGTTAATTAATTTACAAATATTTAGGGACTTTCCAGGTTTCCTGGTGTTGATTTCTATTTTATTTCCTTTGTAGTCAGAGAATATAATTTGTATTATTTCATTTGTCTTAATATAATAAGTTTTTTTGTGACTCATAACATCGGCTATCTTGGTGAATATTCCATGTGCACTTGAAAAAAATATGTACTCTGTTTTTGTTGAATAGAGTGCTTTAAAAATGGCAATCAGATTAACTGGTTGATAGTATTGTTCAAGTCTTTGAAATCCTTGGTGATTTTCTATCTACTTTTTATATAATTATTGAGAGAAGAATGTTAAAGTCTATAATTCTGGACTTGTCTATGTTTCCTTTAAATTCTATCAGCATTTGCATCATTTTAAACAAAGTTTTTAAAGTTCTGCTGCTAATGCGTACACATTTAAAATCTTAATGTCTCATTGGTAAATTGAGTGCTTTATAATTTTGTAAAGTCCCTCTTTATTCCTAGTAATTTCCCACGTTCTGAAGTCTTTTTTGTCTGATATTAATATAGGCACTCCAGCTTCTTTTTATTCATGAGTATTTGCATGGTATATCATTTTTCAGGCTTTTGTTTTTAACCTATTATATATCATTATAATTTAAGTGGGTTCCTTATAGACAGCATATAGTTGGGTCTTGTTTTTCTAACTTATCTGACAATATCTGTTCTTTTTAATTTAAAAAAAGTACTTCTAATGTAATTTTTAATATGGTTGGATTTAAGTCTAGCATATTATTATTAGTTGTCTATTAGTCCCTCTGTCTTTTGTTCCTGTTTCCCCTTTTTTCTCCTTTTGAATTACTTAAGTATTTTTTAGTAAACCATTTAATTATTGGCTCTTTTTACTATGCTTTCTCATATATTTTTTTTCAGTGCTTGCTCTAGGGATTACAATATACATGCCTAACTTTCTGCAATTAATTAACTTAAAATATAAACTTAAAGTTAATATTTTGCCACTTCAGACAAAATATAGAAACCTTACAGCAAACACATGTCCCTTTAACCACCCCCATGTTGTACTTGTGAAATATATTACAACTGACACATAGAAAGAAGCACATAGAAAATCTTATCTCACAATGTTATAATTTTTAATTTCAAAAGCCATATATATTCTAAAGCACAAAAGAGGTCATTGTGATCTTATTTGGAAAAAGGGTCTTTGCAAATGTAATTAAGTATCTCAAGATGAGATCATCCTGGGTTACCAAGGTGGGCCCTAAATCCAATGAGAAGTGTACATATGAGACAGAAGAGAAGATACAAACATTAAGAGGAGAAGGTAATGTGACAACGAGGCAGATATTGAAGTGATGCAGTCACGTTAACTAAGGAATGCTTACAGCAACCAGAAGCTGAGAGAGGCAAGGAAAGATTCTCCCCTAGAGTCTCTGGAGAGTGTCCAGTCCTGCCAATACCTTGATTTTGGACTTCTATGAGGGAATAAAGTTCTGTTGTTTCAAGACACCAGGTTTATAGTAATTTGTTATGGCCATCCTAGGAAACTAATGCAGATATTTATCATTTCAATTTCTCTTCCTTGATTTGTAAAGTTCCAGGTTTCACTCTGTTATCATTTTCCTTCTACTTGATTAAAAAATTAGCAGTTATTTTAAAGGCAGTAACTTCTCTTTGTTTTCCTTCACCTAAGAATGTGTTTGCCTTTATTCCTGAAGGATATTTTCACTGGCTATAGAATTTTGGGGTGATAGTTCTTTCCTTTCAGCACTTGAAAAATGTTCCACTAACTTCTGATCTCTTGATTTCTGGGTTTTCTCATCTGAAGATGAGAAATCTTCGGTCATTTGAAATGTCGGCACTTTTCAATGGCTGTTTTCAAGAATTCTCTTTTTTATATTTGACTTTCAGAAGTTTGATTACAATGTGTTTGAAAGATTTTTTTTTAAGTTTATCCTGTTTAGAATTTGCTGAGCTTCTTGGATGTTGACTTATTTTCTTTCACCAAACTTGTGAGTTTTTCAGCCATTCTTTGTTCTTTAACAAAGTTTCCTTTTTACCACTAAGATATTTCTCTGAATTTTTGGCATAATCTTCATTTGTTTTAACCAAAGGTTTCTTATTTTTGAGAAAAGATAGGTTACTAATAATCATTTTTACTTATTACTGTATATTTTCAAAATATTGCCTGAAACTAGATTAATTATATTAAGTCTAATATAACAAAATATTTCAATAACTGTGTACACTTTTACATTAGAAGGAGCATACTAAAAAAAAAAAGAAGGAGCATACTAATGTTCATGTACACAGACTGGTATAATTGTCTAAAAAAAGATTTGATTTGTAGATTACTCAGTCTCGACACCTATTTTAATCAGGGACAATCATAGCACACTTTACGGCACAAATCAAAAACCCCTGGAGGTTTGTCAGTGTCCTCTCTGTTCATAATATGTTCTTACTCTCAGAGTAAGACTATATCCTCACAAACTTACTGTGTTTTCTGCCTCAAGAGAATTTAACTTTCTTCCATTCTGTTATTTCTCGAGGAGATTTAGTCTTTAGAAGAAACATCACAGAAAAACTGTTCTTGAGACTTGATGAAAAGAACCTTAGTGGCTCCTGTTAATAAATAATACAAGAGAAAAACTATAGGGTGTGGACCCTTAGATCTACATCTTTTAACTAAAGAGATATAATTCATCCCTAAAACACTAAAAAACTGTCCCAGCCAGACTTCAAGCTGAGGGTCCTTAGGAATCCTCAAGAAACACATGATTTTGTGGGTGGAGACAGCTTCTAACAAAGACCTTCAGATCAAGGAGATAACTGTGAATAACAGACCGCTTCCATTTAAGATCCATGAATAAGATCCAGATGACCAGAACCACTGATTCCCATGCTCTAATTTGCATTATTTTTTTTCTCTATTTCCCTAAATATTTTCTTTCCTCTTTTCTGGTTTAAGATTCCTAATAGTTAACAGACACTTATTATTTCTTAACAATGATATCTATAAAGTTCCTAAACTTAATAATTTTTTTTGCATACTTACATACTTCTTGGCATGATTCCAATACCTGCCTATAATTTGACTGTGACTTGGTTAAAGCATACAATCAAACATAATGTTTGGTTTGTACTCATTTTACTTTGGGTGCTACCCAGCTTCATTTGGTACCATTTCTTTGTTACAAATCAGACAAAACGCATTCCTTGTTATAATCCTTGCTAATTGGACTCAACCACCAAGCAACTTATTTAGATGGCAAAAACTACAATAGACCAGACAGAAATCTAAAGTCTCCTGTATGTCAAACCTAGAAAGGAGTGTTCCTTTTTCTGTAGAAAAAAGAAATACACAGAAGAGCTAGCCTTTGCAATCAAACTTTCACAGACATAGAGCATAGAAAAAACTAAGGAACAGATGGTGTATATTGAGAGGTCGCCTCACTTTTACAGACCTTGTAAGAAAGGTGCGTTAGTTAAGCTAAATGTCCATCCCTGTCCAATTTACAGATTGTAGTCAATAGTCTTTTGTGATTTAAATCCAATACTAGTAGTTCGGAGCCACACAATGATCTGCTTTCAGTGGAAATACTCATATGTGGATGTCAAATAGAATTGGCCTGGCACCGGGTAATGGAATTTGTGCCATGCCTGTTCTATTTGATATCCATATAAGAGTATTTGAAGCACAAAAGACTATTGACTGTAATCAGAAATCTGTAAATTGAACAGGATCAATAATGTCAGTACACTGATGATGGCCTTCAGAATGGTTCTTAATATCACCCTGGGTCCATTTTGATCCATCCATTTCCCTTCTAAGAAAAACAGATATTTAGATAATTTAATTCAAAAAGGAAAAAATTCTGAGCTTCAATTTAAATTTAAAAAATAACCTCCAAAGGAATATTTTCGACTGTTTTTTCCTTATTTCACACTTTACATGGGGCTTGAAAAGTAGAATTCTACAGGCAATGGTACAGAGAATAGCAGAATGACAACATTACTGAGGCAATAGAATTCCTCACCCAAGAGGTTCATAAATTTGGACAGGTGGTTCAAAATAGAGGTCTTTCAAGGTGGAACATGTGTACAACATTCTTTTCGGATGGGACTTAGGGAAAGAATGTTGTACTTACATTGCTACAGACCTCTGGATATTTACTAGTACCATACTAAAATTCTCTGGGAAGCAAACATAAAATTCATAAAATTATGTAATTTGGCTAATATCCTATTTGGTTGTGTGGCCTTTTCAGATTGAGAATGGTATTAGTTCTCTTTAATTTAATTTGTTTACTCTTGGCTCCTGCTTTAAAAGTGATTACTCATATCACAATCGTATCACAATCTCTCTCTTAGTAATTGTCCATGTTGCAACTCTCAAATATATGTTCTCCGGAGTCTCAAATTCTGCTGTGCAGATACTCTTCCATCAAATGATCCAAACATGATCCTCCAACAAAATGAACAAGAAAATCTGTCACTAATAGAGGTTGAATGACAACCCTCAGAAACTCTTCACATGACCACAACATATCAAACAATGATATACATCCTGATTTGTCACATCCCTAGGTGATGATGGTCTATCCTGCAGTTTAGGCTAGAGAAAGACCAACAGGAATCCTGAGAACTGAAAGCAACATAATTCCTACATTTTATGTTAAATAATACTGGGACCAGGCAAACTTTCCTGTCCCTATTTTAAACAATACTGGGTCAGAGCAAAAATAGGTACTTGCTTGCTTTAGGAATTACTTGCTCCCAAGAAGATAAGCCTGTGAACCAACTTAACAGCTTACTTATCAAAACTAGAAATGTATTATCAAGACTCTCTTTAAGACCCTCATCTTGCTGTGCCCATCAATCCAAAGTTATTATATCATAAACTCTGCCAAATCCTGACAAGTTACCCACCTTGCAGGACTCAGCTTGAAATCTCCCAAATTAGTTGGCTCTAAAATCCTATAAGTACTCTTCCATAATTTCCCCATTTTGAGAAGCAACCATTATTTTTTCAAGTTAGTGTTCTTCCTCACTGCTGTAAGTCAAATAAACTTAGTCTTGGTTGATCAATGGGCCTTTCTGGTTGTCTACTGAGGAGCAGAGAGTTGACACTACTAAACTTTTCATCAAATTTCTTTTTTCTTACCCTGAGTGGCAAAATGGGCCTTTAGTCCTCAGAATATCTTACCTGGTTGGTTTTCTATAAATTAAGTAATTATCCCTCGAGCTTCCTCAGAAGTTTATAGCAGACTTTCATCCCAACCTTGGGTGATCCTCACCCATACGGCTCATCCCCTAGCTATGAACACTACAGTGGAATGCAGATAAATCTTGGGGATGGCAGAAGAATGAGAAGATTCTTCATTGTCCTAGTCCTCTGCCAAACCTACAAAGTTCTACTTTGTTGAATTACGTTCATACGCAAACATATAGGGAGTATCCCCTGACTATACAACAAAGAGAAATCCACCAACCACTTTCGTGCTTGCAATATGCAGCAAACTGTGCTCTCTAGGAGTCAGATACTCTCTGCTCCTCAACCAACTTCATAGTCTCAGAATTCCAGTCCAAACACCTGATGATGTCTTTCTCTTCTAGGATTCATGGCCACCCTTGTTAAAGCAAGTGTCTTTGGTCCTAAATTTTTGAGTTTTGGCTTCTTGTCTTTCAATGAACTCTCCATGACATTGTATGGGAGAGCATGAAGTGTTTGGCCTCCTCACTCATGTATTTACAAACTTTCCTGAAGCTCAAATTGCCCACACTTTTTCAATCGAGTCAAAATTTATCTCCAGAAAGTTTATAATAAGGGAGATTTCCATATGATAATGCCCTTCTTCACTCCTTGTAGGACTGCTTTACAGCCTTAGGGCCCAAGTCTGTGGGGCTGCTGAGCTAATTAACAATATAACTTTATAATCAACTGCAACAAAGTACTTCTGTGCTCTTAAAAAGACTATGAACTGACCTCATTTTAATTTGTTTATTTCATCTAGAAGGGACCATTCAATGCCCAGCTCCTTTCTTCTAGGGATGAAAATGGGAAAGAAGAGGTGGGAGGTCTCTGCTCTTTCTGAGGGTTCCTGTTAAGCCCAGGTGGCTATGCAAGTCAAGGTCTATTATTATTGGTGATCTGGTACCACCAAGCACAGTCACATATTTAACTTTTAAGGAGAAGAAAGCAGCTTCCTTTTATTGAGAGAAGCAACTCGGAGAATAATTTTCTGGGCCTTTCTATCAAGGTAGCAGTTTTCACTGAGAAGTTACTGAGAAGCAGCTCAGGGCACACTATTAAATGTATGCTTTTTCCTTATAATATTTAGCACAATTTTAATTATATTGGAGGGATTATTTAATGCATCTTTCTCCATTAGAATATATTTTCCCCAATGTCAGAAACTTTGTTTGTATATAGAAGATGCCTCCCTGACATGTAATTGATGCTCTTTTGCCACATAGCAGGCTCTTGTTAGGACATAGAAAGCCCTTAGTAAAGACTTTAAATGAGTGAATAAAAGAGATTGCACAAGTAGGAAGGAAACCAGTCATCTGTAGGCAGTGCTTCCTCAATTATGCTTGTTTTCACCAATATACTGTACAGTGAGAAAAAATAAATAGAATGGGGCAAATTTTCATAATGTTACATAGTTTATACTACATTTTATTCTATTCTCTTGGTGTTAAAAAGCCATGCACTGCCTTTTATGAAATGGTGGTATTAATAGATTATTTCTGTGTCTATAATTTTAAAATTGACATTACTTGGAAAATTAAAATTGGCAACCCTATCTCAGTCAGCCAACTTCATTTTATTTTAATAATTTTTCTTCTTCATGAACTCTGAAAGTTTGGGAACTACTCTTCTAAGGCATGTCAAGTATAATTTTCAAAAAATTAAAATCATGACTCATACAAATATATAGTATACAGATGTCAAAGATTTTTTTGAACTCATTAATGAGAGAATTAGCAAGATGGTAAACCTGTTTCAAAGGAGGATATGAGAGTTTGAAAGAGAGTTACCAAAAGAAAGAAAGCTGAAATAAGATTGCTAATTTAGATACAGAGCAATGAAACCTTTGTGGGTTATCTTTTCTATAGGACAGAAATCATGAGTCTCTACCAGAAAAAAAGTAATGTGTGCCTTACTGATCTTCTCCAGTTAATATGTAACTTAATAGAGACTGGGCCTTAATCAATGGTAAATAGTAAGTCCAAATTACCTCCCTTTAGAGCAGCTCAGACCAGCTTGTTAGACAGTCTCCAGCTGGAGTTTGCAAGGCCACCCAGTAATATTTCTGCCTTGATTTCCAAGTTTTAGATAATTTTATTAAGAGGCACCTGCCTCTGATAATTTGGATAGAGGTTACATGTATATATGTGTGCATAAGTAAATGTGGATCTACAGATTTATAGAGATGAAACTGAAAGGAGATAAACCAAAAAATTAACAGTTGTTATGGCTCAGAAATAGTATTGTGGGTGTATTGGTTTGTGAGGGCTGCCATAACAAAGTACTCACAAACTGAGTGGCTTAAACAACAGAAACATATTATCTCACAGTCTGGAGTTTAGGAGGCCGTAATCAGGGTGTCATGTTCCCTCTAAAGGCACTGGGGAAGGATCAGTTCCAGGTCTCTTCTCTAGCTTCTGCTTGCTTGTGGCAGTATAACTCCAGTTTTCACATGGTGTTCTCTCCGTATTCAAGTCTGTGTCCACGTTTTCCCTTTTTTAAGGATACCAGTCATATTGGATTGGACTAGGCCCACCCTAGTTCCACGTAACCTCATCTTAATGTAACTGATTACATCTGCAATGACCCTATTTCCAAGTAAGGTCACATTGTGAGGTATTGGGGGTTAGAATTCAAACACATGGGGGACACAACTCAATCCATAACAATGCATTTTTTTCCTGAGACATTACTTTCTAAATTTTTAGAAAAACTCGTATGCCAACATCCGTTTCCAAAAACATTCAGCAACAGTTCTAGATGTCTATATTAGCTTCCTAGGGCTGCTATCACAAATTACCACAAATTGGGTGGCTTAAAACAATAGAAATTTATTCTCTTATAGTTTGGGAGGCTGGAAGTCCAAAATCAAGGTGTTGGCAGGCCCACACTCCCTCTGAAGTCTGAGGAAGCCTTTTCTTGCCTCTTCCTAGCTTCTGTGGTTGTTGGCAATCCTTGGCATTCCGTGGTGTGTAGCTTTACCACTCCAATCTCTGCGTCCATCTTCACATGGCTGTCTTTAATTATCTTTTTCACTTTTTAAAAAATTTATTTCTTAGTGGTTGCTCTACGGCTTATCATATACATCGTAATCGGAATCAACTTCAGATTTATACTAATTTAATTGCAGTGTGATATAGAAATGTTATTCTTATACACATCTATTCTCTCTTCCCCAATTTTGGTGCTATTATTATAAATAGTACATATATGTGTTTTGAATCCAACAATATACATTGTTAAATTATTACATTACATTAATTAATGTTTAATTACTCATTTTATGTCTATTAAAGGAGCTGAGAAAAGAAAAAAGCAAGTACGTATTTATAGAATTTGCTATATTAACCTTCTTATTTACCATTTCTGGTTCTTTTCACTTGTTCCTGTGGATCTAAGTTACCATCTGTTGTCTCTTCTTTACTCCAATACAGCTTTGCTCCCACCCACCTTCTCTGTGCTGTTACTGGCAAATATATGGCATTTCTATGTGTTACAGGTCCAACAGTACAATTATGTACATATTTTATTTTATAATTGCTTTTGAATTAGTTAAGTAAAGATAGGAAAAGAACTATGCATTTTGTCTTTTAAATGTACATAATTACCTTTACCAGCCCTCTGCTTTTTCATGTGGATTCAAATTACTGTCTTGGGCCACAGGCAGTTTCTGTTGCCTGCTTTTTCTTCCTTTGTGTGGGTCACACTTTCCTGTTTCTTTTCATGTCTCCTAATTTTGTCTTGAAACTGGACATTTTAAGTAATATATTATAGCAACACTGGATACGGATCCCCTCCCATCTCTGGAGCTTGTGTTTTTGTTATTGTTGTTTGATTGTTTATTTGTTTAATGACTTGGATAGACAGTTTTAGTAAAGTCTACTATCCTGCAGTATGAAACCTCTCATGTTTCTCCTCAGAAGGAACAGCTTTGGGCATGCACAGAGTTACCCTGGGATGACAGTGGTTTCAGCTGAGCTCTTCTCTTTCTCTGATCTTCCTGTTTAGCTGTATTCCCCCTCTGGCATCACACCAAGCTCTTAGACTCCATTAACTGCTGACTGATTGTTCTACTATTTTTGACCATGTTCTGGGGCATAAATTGTTCTACAGTCTGATCTAATTGAATTGGAGCCCCTTTTCAGGAATATTTTTGGAGGACAGTTTTTGACGTTTGTTCTGGCCCCAAGAGGGCTCTTCTTAACTGTCTCTTTTGCTGGTTCTCTCTGCTGAACCAGATGCTTCTGGTTTAGGTCTCTTACAGACATGCCAACGTCCTTTTAATTGCTTATCACCAAAATCTCCATTGTTTTTGAGCACATCGCTTTTGAGGCTTGAAATTCCCCATACTCTGTTTCAAATAAAATCAATTCCTATGGGGAAAGCTTTGTAGATGTCTGTTCTTACAGATTGCCTATCCCCTGGGGAAAAAAATCTGAGTCAATACTCCCGGCACTGGACAGGAGTGATAGCCTCTGGTCTTCTCAATTTGCCCCTCCTGGCATGGAATTTCCACCCCAGTAGTGAGTTGGAGTGAAAGTGATCAGGGCCCCTGGACACTCAGCCTGCCGTGCTTGGGTACAGTCTCCTCCCTCTGAGTGGAGTCTGGGTGAAGGAATGGCACTCCTGACCTCTCAGCCACTCACCAGGAATTTAGCCTTTGCAGCTCAGAGTGGGAGGGTATGAGAAATACTGGCAGCCTGTCCCTCCATGTGAGATATGGTATTCCTTGACTAAGAGTTTAGGAAAGAGGAAGTCCCATTTTCTTGCCCATACCCACTTGAAGCAGAGTTTCAATCAAGCCGTGCTGGGGGTGAGAATGAGGGAAAGGGTCATGGATCAAGTGCCGCAGAGTCTTGCTACTGTTAATGAGTTTTAGTAGATTTTCTTTAATAACTGTTTCTTCATTTGCTGCATGTCCTTAGCACAAGTTCCAAAGATTTTAAATTGTTTTAAAAATAATTATCACCAGTTATGCTTCTTTTGTTGGGCAATAGGTCCACAGAACTCCTTGTTGCTGCTATTCTTGATATTTGCTCTTCATAATTAGTTGGTCATTTGTTTTCAATTGTAAACCTGAACCGACACACGGTAGTTGTCAAAATGGGGAAAAGTAAATGTTTTATTAATGTTGAGTTTTTGTGACATTTTGCATTAGAAATATTTAAAGAGTGGACAAGATGACATTTCAGTCTTACTTTTTTTCTCACTCCATATGGGAGAGTGCCAAAATTTATTACAGTATGGTTAGAAAAAAAGTTTCAGAAGATTCTATATGTTTATAGTATCATAAAAATGTTTGAAAAATCTATGTTTAAAGTCAAAACAGACATCTGTTGGAAGGCAGTTGAAAGTGAATATTAATGAGATCTAGGTGCAAAACCAAATCTGCCTTTGTGAGTCAATCCAACTACAAGAGCTGATGCAATTATAATCTCTCTCTCAATACTCTTTAACACCAGTTACAACCAAGTCAGTTCATTAAGAATCCACATCAGAGTAAAAGGTCATGGCTGAAAATGAGTATATTGCCCATGCCATTCATCAATGCATTTAATGCATTAAAAGTGGTTTCAATTTCAGAATACTAAAAAAACTCATGTTGGAGATTTGTACTGGAATGTGAGAGTAGAAATGTACTTTGGGATGCTTTCCTATTTACATTTTCATTTATTTGTATCCCCTGTTATGTGCCAAGTGATTGTCAGTTTACAAAATGTGGCACCTATAAATATGCTTTAATTACTCATTTAGTTCAATCATTTAGTCAACAAATACTTATTGAGTAAATACTAAGCCAGTCTGTTCTAATTCTGGGTATATAGCAATGTATGAGACAGACAAGGTTCCTGTTCTCTTGCAGTTTATATTCTAATTATTGTCTTAAAATAAACAGATAAATGCAGGTATGTGTTACGTATTATACTAGAGTGCTGTTTGGATGCCCTTATCAGGACCAAGGTGCTCATTTGTGAGTTGCTGGACGTGTTAGCTGCCGATATCTCATAGCCACATCTCTCCCCTCGAATTGCCCTCTATCAAAGGGACCCACATCGTCCAAGGTTACAATCACTGCCCTAGGGCAGACTACATCAAATGCCTGGTTAATGCAAAGTATAAAAACCTGTTCCCCCTGCATCAATGTGTGGATAACTCTAAAGATGTGTCTCAGCTCCAGAGAGTCCCCAAAGGATCATCTGAAACTTGTTATAATTTCATCACAGTGGAATTTCTACCTCTATCGAGTTCTGCTTCCTGTACTTCCTTAAAGGTGGTGTTCCTGAGGGAACGCCCCCCACAAATCTTCATCTCAGATATGCTTCCAGGAAACTCACTCTAAGATGGTGGGTACCAGAAATGGTCCTAAGGAAGTAGACTCTTTGATCTGAATTACCTGCTAAAAGGTGGAAAAAAGCTAAGGTCAGTCTAATAACATTGTAAGGGTAATGAAGCTTCAGAGATGGTTGAACTCCAACCCCAGCAGCTCTGCTACACCAAATAGAAGGCTTTAATTAAAAAGGAGTAGGACCCTAGGACTAGGGATAGGGACATCTGAGTCAATACACTTTAGAACCTGGACACCAAAATCTAGATGAAACCTATGGGCCAGTAAATGTTTTTACCTCTTCATGTTAAAGGCTAACCTGCCCCCTTGTTTGCAGATGAGATCTATTTTCAAAAGACAGCACATTATCTCTCAGGATCTATCTCTACCTACCTCTTAGCCACAAAACCCTAGTTAGGGTCAATCTCAGCATAAGTCCCACCTGAGAAACCGTTGGGCCTGCTAAGAGAGGGGAAGGGACTATACACATTGAAAGAGTACAGGGCAACACAACATGAGCTGGTAGGATCCAGGAGAGCACACATGGGACAGAAAAATGAGGTTGCTGGATTAAGGGACGTAAAATATAAAGATGGATAAGAGGGAGTTTATCGACAGGAGAGTACTCTCTTATAATACTGAATTTAACACCTTAGCAAAGACCATAGCAGGTGTTACTAATATCTGCTAAGATGGCTCTTGGCAACTGGAAGGAACTTACGGCACACACTATGTAAAGTATACATACTAGATCTGCTGGAGCAGACAGTGGAGGAAGAAGAAAAGCTCAGAAAACAAAGCATGCAAAAGTGAATATACTGTACTTTTCAAGGCCTAACAATCCATGAGCCAACTGTGTCCTATGGGAGGACCTAAAGAGCATTCCATTTACCAAAGAACAAGAAATGTGCTGGTGAGAAGGGCACCAGCTTCACTGAAAAGCTTAGTTGTGGCTGCTCTCTTTGGGCTGTGACTAACACCAGGAGATGTTATTACAGAACCAAGTCCTTAGTGCCAATCAAGATGATAGGATCATGAAATAGCAGGGGCCAGATGGTAGCACCTTACTGACAAAAGCAAGGTGGGAAATTGCCATAATGATCAGCAATGTTGGAAGGGCAGTCAGGAGGACCAGACTTGTAGGGTTCTATGAAAATGGCTTATAAAATATTTTATTCACAGGTATAAGTGGGAAACCAACAAAAACTTTGCTAAATATATACAATCAAAAGTAATCAGGAGTGGATAAACAGAAGGATGGAGTCAATCATCCCAATGAAAATTCATAACCCTTTACCTAGTTTCTAAACCTGAGCCAATTCTCAGGCCTAAAAACCATTGATTGAAAGATGAGCTGGATCCCTATGAAGAAGAATGCTGCAACAGCACCACAAATATTTATAACAGTGATCTTTCCACATCAGTGAAGATTTTAAGGGGCAAGTGGTCTGAGACCTAAATGAACGTCCATTTGAAAGTAAAGGACAGATTATTGCCTCTTGATTCTCCCAGCAATAAAAAGGAAGCATAAAACTTGCTAGGCCTCTGAGGTATGGAGACAGCATATTCCATACCTGGGAGTGGTGCTCCAACCTATTTACTGGGCTGAAGCAGCTGAAACTAGGAATGTACATAGACTCATGTGGAGAGAGAAGTGGCCAAAACTAGGAATATACGTCGACTCATGCACAGCAGTGAATTATTTGGCTGGCTGGACAGGTATATGAAAAAAGCAAAATTGGAAAATCAGGAACAAAAATGTGTGAGGGAAAGGCATGAGAATGGACTGTGGTAGTGGCACAATGAAGGGCTACAAAGATTCAGCACTTTGTCTCAATTTGGCAACAATTTTAAATGGCCACCATGCTCCAAATTACTGATAGAGAAATGGATTTGGAGAGAAGAGGACTGCTTTGGGATGTTTCTGGAGTAGAGCATGTAGGATGTGCTAGCACTCAGCACCTGGATGAGTACCAGGCACAGGGTAAGTGCTCGATAAATGTTATAGTTGAGTAAATGACTCTAAGTTCTGGCTCTTCCAATTGAACTAAGGAACTTTAGTGAGGTGAAAAAGGAATTAGGACAGCTTTCTGTATTCTGAAGCCCTCTTTCTGAGGGTTTTCTCTGGTACTTCAAGAGCTACCTGAACTATAAGCAGGTACAAACTAAAATATTAAACATACAACCCTCAATCAATGGGGAGTGTGAGACCCGGTGGATAAATGCCTTAGTTTCCCTGGCCCCTGGTGGAACAGTACTGAAGCACGTTCCATACATTTTCTCAGAGAATCACCAATGGACTGAGCTCCATTTGACTACAGTGGTAATAGGCTCATTAACATACTCCTTACTGGCTCTCCTCATTACCCTATCTCACTTTTGCCCACTTCCTCACTGTGCTTCCTGGAATCAACTTCCAAATAAGTGGTTGCCTCAGGCTTTGGTTTTAGAGGATACACAAACTAAGACAAATAATAATGATGGTAGTAGAATTTAAATTTATAGATCACCTTTGCCTAAAATTCTCTCTGTCTTCTCTCCATCAATCAAAGTTCTTCATTCTTTAAAACCCAGTTCAAATTTCATCTCCATCAAAAAACTTTCTCTGATCACATCACCCAAAGGGATCATCCCTTCTCTGCTATTTTCCTCTAGAAATGTTATTTGTTGAGCAATTTGGAGTTAATTTTCCACAATCTTATGTCATTGTGGGCTCAGGACTCTTATCCTGCCCCCGGAAGTCTTGCATTTTGCACCCCTAGGCCTCAAAACAAACACATTCTTTCTCTTTCTCTCTCTGGATTTATTTCCCTTAGGACCAGCATGTGTGCCTTTTATTTCTTTGGAGTAATGAATCTGGAGATTTGGGTTTGAATGTGGGGAAGGAGGCCATTTAGGCCTGTAATTTGTACAAAAAAGCTACATAGCTCAGCATACTTGAACTTTTCCAAAAGGAGCCAAAAACTACAAATGATGATGACATACTACATGATGGCTTTTATCCTATGTATATATCTTCAAGGCTTTGAGGGCAGAAAGATTTGGTTAATATTCCTCTTCTCCCTGTGAAGCCCTAAGGGACGTATACAGCAAGAGACAGAGCCAAACAAAACAAAGCACCCATTTCTCGTTAGATGGACCTGTTCCTAAAATCCCAGTGTAGAGAGTTCTGGGCTTGCCTGCCTGTGGCCTTAACCTCCAAACCCAAATTTCATGATATAACCACTGTCTTACAAGCCACATGGAACAGAGACTGAATGAAAAAGTGAAATCTATAAAGTGTATACACAAGAAAAAGAAAGAGAGAGCTCAGGTGAACAGATCTTGTCGTGTAGGAGTCACCCTGTGGAAAAAGGAAGTTGATGTCAGTGTGCGAGCAGGGCTCATCCCAATATTCCACTTACTACTTCTGAAGCAGGGGCAGAATAGGGAGAGTACATGCGTGGGACACATGCATGGGACCTTGTAATGCACACTGACCACAGTTTACCAATAAACATGACCCAATTAGAGTCCTCAAATCTATCTATCCAGATTAATAACTTCTCTACTTGGGAGAAATTAAGTAAGAGAGGTGAAAAAGACCAGAGAACTTGAGTATCTTCCCTCTCCCAGAGGACTACACATCTCACCTTATATCCACTGTCCCTATAAATGTAACCCAATCTATTGCATCTTTTTCTTTTCTTTTTGGTTCAGGAAATAAATCTCCATACATTTGTCTTCTCTTCCCAAGCACATTATAAAAGTCTAAAGAGAAAGAACTGTCAATGCAAATCAAAACTACAATGAGGTATATCTCCTCACACTGGTTAGAACAGCCATCATCAAAACGTCTACAAATAATAAATGCTGGAGAGGGTGTGGAGAAAGAGAACTCTCCTACACTGTTGGTGGGAATGTAAACTAGTGTAGCCGCTGTGGAAAACAGTATGGAAGCTCCTTAAAAAACTAAAAATAGAGTTACCATATGATCCAGCAATCCCACTCCTGGACATATATCCAGAAAAAATGAAAACTCTAATTCAAAAAGATACATGTCCCCCAGTGTTCATAGCAGCACTATTTACAACAGTCAAGACATGAAAGCAACCTAAGTGTCCATCAACAGATGAATGGATAAAGAATGGAATATTACAATGGAATATTACTCAGCCATAAAATAACAATGAAATATTGACATTTGCAGCAACATGGATGGACCTAGAGATTATCATACTAAGTAAGTCATACAGAGAAAGATAAATATTCTATATCACTTACATGTGGAATCTAAAAAGTAATACAAATTAGTTTATTTACAAAACAGAAACAGACTCACAGACATAAAAACAAACATATGCTTACCATAAAGGAAAGGGTGAGGAATAAATTAGGAGTATGGGATTAACAGATACACACTGCTATATATAAAATAGATAAACAACAAGGATTTACTATGTAGCACAGGAAACTATGTTCAATAGCTTGTAATAACCTATAATGGAAAAGAACTATCTTCAGCTTCCTTTGTGTTCTCCACAGTACTGGGGATGTGAAAGGAATAAATAAAATTCTTTAGATAATAATAATTTTAGAATTATATACATTGATGGTTTCAATATGCTAGCTATTGTTTTAAGTGCTTTACACACATTAACCAGTTTAATCCTCACAACAATTCTATAAGGTATGTACTAGTAACATTCTCATTTTCTAGATGAAGGAATTAAGACTCAGGAAGTTCAAGTAACTTCCCTGAACTTGTACATCTAGAAAGTGAAAGAGTCAGGGTATGAATATTTATCCTATACTGTATGAAGAAGGTGAAATATTTACAGAGGAAGAGAAGATGACAGGGAGGGGCAATCTGCAACATGGGAAGTATATCAATCAGGGTCCAACCAGAGGAGTAAAACCAGTAGCAGATATATACATATATATTGAGTTGTTTTTTTTTTAAACAAGAAATTTACTCATGCAATTATGGAGGCTGGCTAAGCAAGTCTGAAGTCAGTAGAACAGACAAGCAGAAAAGGAAGATCCCAAGCAGTTAGAGCTCGTGGGCACAGTGTGAAGCTTGTTGTCTATAGGTAGAAACCAGAAAGGAAGATCCAGGAGAAAGGGAGGACAATTACAGACTTAGTAGCTGTTCCGGACCTCTCCCTCAGGGAAGACCTAGGCCCTCTTTTGAAGGCCTTCCAACTGATTAAGTCAGGTATACCTAGGATAATCTTCATTTTGATTAATTGAAAGTCAACTGATTAAAGACTTTAATCACATCTGCACAATCCCTTCACAGCAGAACCTAAATTAGTGTTTGAATGAATAACTGGGACAACATGTGTAAGCTACGAAGTTGTACTCCGTCAACTCTCCTACGAGAATATTTCTTGTAGCCCATGCTAACCAGAAACATACTAGAAAGGGAATTCTGGAGACTATTGTTCATCCTAGACAAGTTGACACATCCCAAAGCCACTAAGGGAGGCAAGCGGATTCTACAAGTCACCGGGCAGGGATAGGGGAAGGGACAGCCAAGACAAGCCCAAGGGCAAAAACACAGAAGAGACAAAACACTCATGGCTTCTTTTAAAAAGGTAATTAAGAAGAGAGTACAGTCATAAAACCCCAATGGGGACTCCAGTACTAGATGGCAGTGCAAATGTTCAATGTTTATGGGAGAAGGAAGAAACCTACTGAGGTAGGAAGGTACCTACAGGACTGGGCACATAGGAAACCCACAAGGATAAAGGACAGGGAGAAGGTGATAGAGTGAGTCCCATGGGGAAAATGAGATAGACCAAGAGCACAGTATTTCTGAAATTTTTAATATGATTAACTGAATGACCTAGCAGATATAACTCATTCTCATTGTTCTTGGTAGTTATGTGTTATAAAATCACAAAAGAACACTGCATTAGCAAATATTGAACCATTGCTCCTAAGAGAAATACAGCGTTAAGTTCCTGTAAGACTCTGGTCATAACATTTTCACCAACTGATCAATACTTAACGTCGTTTTATGTGTGTTTCTGTTTAAAGCCACCTTATTTAACACTATTGATTCATTAACATTGAATTCTTGGCCAACAGTGTTATAACTCACACCGAAACAAAGTTTATGCAACAGACGTATTTTCCCTATAAGGCACATACCAGCCTTCTGTACTTAGGAACACTACCATACTTGTGGGCCATATTAAATAGTGAAATCACCAACAAAAAGCAAAAATATGCAAAAAACATGGTACTACATAGACCAACGAAAGGTCTATTTAATTAATCTACAGTATGAGAGTTGAAAAACAAAGGCAGCATGTCACTTTCTTTGACCTCAGCTGGGAATGTGCATGTCAGAGTACTCAAATTTTTTACCATTCTGTGCATGTGTACAAATGATTCTAAAAACACTGCAAGTATTAATTTTGGGGTCATAAATAAATTCTAGTGAGCAGGTAAATTCACAAATATGAAATCTGTGAATAATGAGGATTGACTATACATATGAAGATTCACTCTTGGATTAATGTTAATGGTTAGAAAGTCCCAGTACCTGACAATGACTCCATCCTAGACATATTTCTGATTAAGTCTACAGTATGCCAAACAGGAGATAAAAAATGAGCAAGCAATCCATTATCCATGCTCTTCTGGATTCAGTGCATCCCCACATTGAAACTCCTTGGCTTAAAGTCAGCTGATGTAGTCTGTCTGTGGTTTTCAATCAACCACAGACACTACTCTGCTACTGAGATTGGAGCTATGGTTCGCTGCTTCTTATGTTTATCTGCCTCTGTGTTTCCACTGTGCCTGGACATGTAAGAGCTGCTTAGTTGTCTTACTCTCATCAACCCTTACTATGTGAGCAATAAAAGATAATTATCTGTGACTCTGCAGCTGCACAGAGAAAGTAAGTGGTGAAAAACACTCTCAGGATGGCAGATCTCACTGAAATGTATCAATTCCAATCTCAAGTGGGCCCTTACTGCTAACTAGCAATTCTAATTTCTCTAATCTATTCCTTTTGCCCTCTCCTATGCAACTATTTCAAACATTTACCTCTGTCTTAGTTTTCTTGGAGTGACATAACAAATACCATAGACTGGGTGGTTTAAACAACAGAAACTTATTTTTCACAGTTCTGGAGGCTGGGAAATCCAAGATCAGGGTGACAGCATGGTCAGGTTCTGGTGAGGGCTCTCTTCATGGCTTGCAGATGGCCACCTTCTCCCTGTGTCCTCACTTGGTGGAGAGAGTTAGAGAACAAGTTCTCTGGTGCATCTTCCTATAAGGGCACTAATCCCATCATGAGGGCCCCACCCTCACTTCCTCATCTAAATCAAATTACCTCCCAAAGGCCCTCTCTTCAAATACTATCACATTGGGTGTTAAGGCTTCATTTGTCTTCATTTGTTTTGTTTTTTAGGTTCTACATATAAGTGAGATCATATAGTATTTGTCTTTTTTTGTCTGACTTATTTCATTTAGCATAATACCCTCAAGGTCCATCCATGTTGTTGCAAATGTCAAGATTTCCTTTTTTTTATAGCTGAGTAGTGTGTGTGTGTGTGTATGTATATATATATATATAAAATAGAATACTACTATTATATATACTGTATAATATATATTTATATATCTGTATAATATATATATATATTATATATATCACATCTTTATCCATTCATCCACCAATGGACACTTAGGTTGTTATCCTGTTTTACTTTATTTAATTTTTAGTAATTAATTTATTTTTATTTTTGGCTGCATTGAGTCTTTGTTGCTGTATGTGGGCGTTCTCTAGTTGCAGCGAGCGGGGGCTACTCTTCGTTGCAGTGGGTGGGCTTCTCATTGAGATGGCTTCTCTTGTTGCAGAGCATGGGCTCTAGGTGGACAGGCTTCAGTAGTTGTGGCACATGGGCTCAGTAGTTGTGGCTCACGGGCTCTAGAGCGCAGGCTGAGTAGTTGTGGTACTTGGGCTTAGTTGCTCCGCAGCATGTGGGATCTTCCCAGACCAGGGCTCAACCCCATGTCCGCTGCATTGGCAGGCAGATTCTTAACCACTGCGCCACCAGGGAAGCCCTATTTTATTTTTTACCATAGAACTTATCACAAACTGACATCCATGTTTAGTTAATTATTAATAATATAGTCTGTCTGCTTCCCAGTGACAAACACTCTCTTCTTGACCTAACTTTAATCAGACTCCTCTGAGCTTTCTGCTCAACTAGGTCCAAATTTGGACTTCCCTCTCAGTCCATGGAGAATACAGTTTAAGCAATCAAATACAAGTTCATTTGGCTCACTAACTGTTCCAGAAGAGTGACCGCATTCTTTTATTATTATTATTTTTTGGACCACATTCTTTTGTATTACTACTGTTCATTAATACCTATAGGAAACAACGGTCTTTAAATGGTGTTAAGCTTTTTCATTGGCTTCTTATATTCCTAACATTTTAAGGTCAAAGTCCTTTGCTCTGGGTTTATCCTATAATATTTGCAATGAGTGAAAAAGCACATAAGCAGGTCAAGGGGGAATGGATTTAGAAAAATCACCCATGGTTCCAGGTAGCTTGTCTCTCAGGAAAAAAAAAATCACCAAACAAAACCATATGCTATAGAAATCATTCCTGAATTCCTGGCACAAATAAGTTCTGACTCTTTTTTCTTAGAGACGAAATAACAAGAATAACAATATTTTAAATGAAATATCATTTTAGCTTTGTGCATTCTATGTTGTCTTTTGTTTAAATATTAATTTGTCCAAACAACTTTCATCATTTCCTCTTAAAATTATTTAATTCTAGGTTCACCAATTAGGGAATACAATACTGTATTTTCATAATTGGGATCATAATTTTGTATAGTGTGATTCAAGTTTACTGATACATTTAGAGATTTCTGTACATATTCTTAGGGATAATGTGATAGGAAGGCTGAGCTACGTCTTGATTCTATAATTTTAAAAAATTTGTTTGGCACGGCATAGTAAAATTCACAGTAATGATACCTTATTTCTGCAGTGCCTTTCATTTGAAAACCCAAAACATTCAACATTTAGAGTACATTATTAGGCTGTACTATATTTTAGAAATTTTTAATTTTTCCATTATTTGTCTTACTTCTTAGATTTGTTGGTGCCTTTGGTATTTTAAAAGAAAGTCTTGTTAACTCTTGATAGAGAGACAGCTCAAAGAATTTTTACAAACAATGTAATTTAGTTTCTACAGTAGCATAAAAAGAGTGTAAAGGTTATTCTTAGCCCAGACAGAGGAAAAAACAATTGATTAAAAGTATTTTTAATATTTTGAACATCTACTATGCACTAAGCCCCGTGCCAGGCATGCTACATTTGATATCTTATTTAAACCTCACAAGAATTCTCCAAGATAGATATAATTATTTTTAATATGCACAGAAGAAACCCTATGTAGCATGGTTTAAACTACCTAAGAGTTCTCAGTAAAAAGTCTGGATTGGAATCCAGATTTCTCCAGCTACATTTTTTAACACTCTGGTTGCTTCACAATTAGAAGGATGTAGAGAAGAGAGTGGAAGATGTTTTTATTATCAAAATTTTTCTTTGCCTCTTTCATTTATTAACAATCTCAACTGTTCATTAAAAAGTTAGATTCAGAAGCAGGAATCAAAAATACTGACAGATATTCTTCACAGGAGTTTATATCTTTGAATGGCACAGTGTGGATGGTCAGATGACTTAAAGTTAGTGGGTTTGTTTACGTGACTCGAGATCCTGATGTTACAGGATAAGGCAATGCTTCCCAAAGCATGCCACATATACCACCACTGACCCACAAGATAATTTTGTTAACATTTGAACATTTTTTTTTTAATTTTATTTATTTATTTATTTATTTATTTATGGCTGTGTTGGGTCTTCGTTTCTGTGCGAGGGCTTTCTCCAGTTGCGGCAAGCAGGCCGCAACTTCGTCGCCGGTGCACGGGCCTCTCACTATCGCGGCCTCTCTTGTTGCGGAGCACAGGCTCCAGACGCGCAGGCTCAGTATTTGTGGCTCACGGGCCTAGTTGCTCCGCGGCATGTGGGATCCTCCCAGACCAGGGCTCGAACCCGTGTCCCCTGCATTGACAGGCAGACTCTCAACCACTGCGTCACCAGGGAAGCCCTGAACATTTTACTAGTTATATATTTTTAACATATATCAGGAAAGAAATTAACTAGCAGAACAAACTCTTACTCTTATGGATGTTATTACTTACAACAAAGCCAAAATAGACAGTCTACTTTGCATAGAGTGAGTTTGTTTACTCAAGCAGATCCATGAATGGGTCAAACCTTCAATAATTAAAACTTCTGCTTTGGATGTAAGGGTAGTATGAATGAACAGATAGATGGTACAGATTCTTGTATATCAAATTTCCATTCCCATCATCATGTATTTCTTACTAATATATCAATCTATCACATCAGGAAGTCAATCATAGTTTACTATATGAGTATATACCATTGTGAATTATAACCTGGGTTGAGTTCTTCATGTTTTAATTGAAACTATCATAGGTTTAAAGATATTTTTAGGCCTAATAAAAGAAATTTATAACAAATATGAACACTAATGGTGAAAACAATAAAGTCACAATAACGACTGAATCACCTGTTAGTGTTAAAGACATACCAGCTTCAACTAAAAACAAAATATTGCACAAATATGACAAATACTGTTTGAAATTTGGAATTTGATTGCCAGCTGAGAGCTAACCTATTTTATTACATGTTGTGTTTGGAAACACTAGTGTCATTTTGACACATACAAAGAACACTATGAGAAACTTACCAAAATTACTGAAGCAAAACAGAAGGACATCCAAGCACCCTAGAAACTAACAGGCTGTATAATAAGGATAAGAGTACAAAAGCTTTATGGTGTTGTGAGGTAACTGGTGAAACACATAGAATCCTCATGGCAAAAATGTCAAAGCAATGATTGGGGACAAAACAAGAAAAATGATTGATAAGGTGCCTCTGTCAAATAACAGGGTTCATTTTAGAATTACAGTTATGAACAGAAAGTAAAGCAGCAATTATTATTCAGAGAATGACAAAGTCAATACAATTTTCTGCAGACTGATGAATCCACTAACAATGTATAGTCAGAAAATCTTTGACTAAATCTGGAAAAATGCGAATAAAAGTAGTCTATAAAAACTTTTTCACTGTCAAATTGTACAACTGAAGAAGTGATTTAATATTTATTGATGAATTCAGATAATCAATAACAATGACAATAAGTGATACTGGGCTAAACACAGGTGTTAAAGACAATTCATTCAACAAGAAGACTTGATTAATACAGCTGAGCTATTGCACATATACTTACAGTTGTATTCACAGAGAAATCCTAGTCAATAGAGATACACATAAAGATTTAAGAAAAGTATTTATTAAAATTGTCAATCATACGCAGGCCTCTGAGTTCTCAAAATTTTCTCAGGCTCTGCAAAAATATAGCATAAGTTAAAAATCAGAAATTACTTTCATATGTCATTTGTTAGATTCCCTGCTGCTGACAGGAGCCCTTACATATTCATTCAAGTTGATATACCTATAAAATATTGCATAACCAGTCGTAATATGGTTGTATCACAGATTTAACCTTTCTTCCAGAATGATTTGAAGTTCTACTGCAACATGAATAGCTAAAATAACTTTGAAAAAGAACAAAATTGGAGGCCTTACACCTACCTAATTTCAAAACTTACTATAAAGTTACAGTAACCAAGACAGTGTGGTATTAGCATAAATGGAGGCATCCAGATAAATGCAACAGAACTGAGAATCCAGAAAGAACCCTTACTTTTATATTCAATCGTTTCTCTGACAAAGTGCCAAGACAATTCAATGGGAAAAAGATATTCTCTTCAACAAACGGTGCTGGGACAATTGAATATATTTACAAATATGAACCTTTTACTAACACCATTAATTCAGTCAATTAGCTAGCTCACATATAAATAACTCAATAATGGATCACAGACATAAAGAGCTAAAACCATAAATCTTCTAGAAAAAAAAATTTCTGTGACACATTAGGCAAAAAGTTCTTAAATATGTTACAACAATCACAAATTACAACTGAAAAAAAAAACTGATGAATTGATATTCAGTAAAAAATATTCAGTAAAACCTTTTGTGCTTAAAACACACCATTAAGAAAATGGGTTCCCACAGACCAAGAGAAAATATCTGCAAATAATATATCTGATAAAGGATTGTACCGGGAATATATTAAAAATTCTTACAATTCAATAAGAAGAATATAAATAACCAAATATAAAAATAGGCTTGAAGAGACATTTCATCAAAGAAAACATATAAATGGGTATACTCAAATAAAAAACACTCAAGATCCTTAGTTATTAGTGAAGTACAAATTAAAAACATAGTAAGATACCACTACACATTCACTAGAAGAGATATAATCAAAAACACAGGCAATACCAAGTATAGGTGAGGATGTACGAAAATTCAAACCCTCATACACTGCTGGTGGGAATGTAAAATAATACAGCCACTTTGGAAATAAGTTGGGTTACGTATTTTAAAATTTAAACATTGGGCTTCCCTGGTGGCACAGTGGTTGAGAATCTGCCTGCCAATGCAGGGGACATGGGTTCGAGCCCTGGTCTGGGAAGATCCCACATGCCATGGAGCAACTAGGCCCGTGAGCCACAACTACTGAGCCTGCGCATCTGGAGCTTGTGCTCCGCAACAAGAGAGGCCGCAACAGTGAGAGGCCCATGCACCGCGATGAAGAGTGGCCCCCGCTCACCACAACTAGAGAAAGCCCTCACACAGAAACGAAGACCCAACACAGCCAAAAAGAAAGAAAGAAAGAAAGAAGCTTTCATTAAAAAAAAAAAAAAAAATTTACATATAATCTTATCATATGAACAAGCAATTCCAGTCCTAAGTATATACCCACAAGAAATGAAAATATGCCTGCAACAATAGATGAATGGGTAAAGAAGGTGTGGTATATATATACAATGGAATACTACCCAGTCATAGAAAATAATGAAATTTTTCTATTTGCAACAACATTAATGGACTTGGAGGATATTATGTTAAGTGAATAAGTCAGACAGAAAAAGACAAATACTGTATGATATCACTTATATGTGGAATCTAAACAAAAAAAAGAAACAGACTCACAGATATAGAGAACAAACGAGTGGTTACCAGTGGGGAGAGGGAAGAGGGGAGGGGCAAGATAGTGGCAGGAGATTAAGAGGTACAAACTACTATGTCTAAAATAAATAAGCTACAAGGCTATATTGTACAGCAGGGGGAATATAGCCAATATTTTATAATAACTATAAATGGAGTATAACCGTTAAAAATTATGAATCACTATGTTGTACACCTGAAGCATATAATATTGTACATCAACTATATCTCAATAAAAAATTTAAAAACTAATCAACCTGAAAAAAAAAAAGAAATGAAAACATGTCCACACAAAGATTTGTTCATGAACGTTCATAGTACTATTGTCCATAATATACATCAATTGGTGATGGATAAACAAAATGTGGTATCCATACAATGGGATACTACTAAGCAATAAAAGGGAACCAATATTTATATATTCTACAAACTGGACAAACCTCAAAAACATTATGCAAATTGAAAGACGACAGGCACAAAAGAATACATATTGTATGATTCCACTTACATAAAATATCCAAAGAACACAAATATATAGAGTTAAAAAGCAGATCAGAGGTTGTCTGGGACTAGAAGTGGGAGTGAGGATTGACTCAAATGATTGACTTTAAATGGATTCAAAGGAATATTGAGGGGTGATGGAAATGTTCTAAAACTGGATCATAGTAATGGTTACACAACTTTATAAATTTCCAAAATAAATAAATAATCACACAAACAAATAAATAAGGATGAGAATTGAGCTGATGTCAGTTGCCCCAATGCAGTGTCACAAACCCTTGCCAGTTTCCAGAATTTAGCCAGTTCTTTGACTCATGACCCATCGACTAAAGGAATGACTAGGTCCCCATGAGAAAGTACTCTGAACACAGAGATAGTAATTGAGTCACTTGTTCCCTAAAGTAATCTGATTATTTATTTGGATAAGTGTCCATGGTAGAAAGGGGAAACCTCAGCTCTTATAATGGCTCTTGAATAGAAAGTCTGAATCAACATTGATACCTGAGGAACTGAAATGCTATAATGCCTACATCAGTGGTTTTCCACCTTTAGTGTACACTGAATTACCAAGAAAGCTTGTTAAAGCATAGATTCCTGAGCTCCTTGCCAACAGAGAGATTCTGTTTAGTGAGGTTCTGAATTTCTAACAAGCTCCCAGGTTATGAAGAGGATGCAGGTCCACAGACCACACTTTCGGTGGCACTTGTTTACATGATACCATGATGAAAAACTTACATTTAATCCACCCATGGTCTGGGTCTGAGACAACTACTCTCTTAGGAAAGTTGCTTACAGGGCATGCACATGAATCACAAAATTATATAAACATGAAAATATAACTCAGTAATGACATTTACACCAATGTGCATGGAAATTACATCACTACCTGCACTTCATCAAGAATAACTGTTTCACTCCTTAAATTTGACTCAATCTTTTAGTTCAATCGTTGGAACTCATTCTGTCTTGTAATTAAGAAACATTATCCATTGTTTCCAATGAAATATATGAGTAAACACAATGTATTAATATTTTATTTAAATACTATGCTCCATTGGTAAAAGCATATGTTATTACATGGAAGACAGCTTGTTACAATGGAACTAAGCCCCGCAAAAGAAAACATACTACTATATATAAATTCAATTAATCACTGGCCTATTAAAATGATGACTAAAAACAAAAATACTCAGGCAATGTTCTTCAAGTACTGAATTAAACTCTAATCTAAACAAACAACACAGAGCCAGATTTCACCTAAAAGGTACAAGAGAATATCTCCACACCTGGCCATTGCTATAAATTTGTCAAACAATGATGTGCTGCCTTTGTTCCTTGCCCTCACTTTTACTGTATGAAACTTCATATTGATATCATCAAATAAAATGAAACATTTCCTTCCAAGCATTGCTACCCGGTAGAGTCAGGAACATGACGCAAGAAGTTAGATCACATCATGGGTAACTGCTAGATTGTTGCCTTTAAAATAACGTGTGTGTGTGTGTGTGTGTGCGTGTGTGTGTGTGTGTGTGTGTGTGTGTACTTTGAGCTGAAATATGTCAGCCTCATTGCCAGAAGCTGATTATTATTACAGAGGTGTAACAGCTTTCAGAAGAATTTCTTAAAGCATTTTACTTTTATCACAGAAAAACTTCAGAACATTCACGTGAATTCAAGAAAAAGCTATGCCTTTCAATGCCATGTAATTTCTCAATACACCATTCTTGAATTCACGTGAATGTTCTGAAGTTTTTTTCTGTGATTTTATACTATGTATAAAATAGGTAACTAATGGGAACCTCCTGTATAGCACAGGGAACTCTACTCAATGCTCTGTGGTGACCTAAATGGGAAGGAAATCCAAAAAGGAAGGGATATATGTATACATATAACTGATTCACTTTGCTGTACAGCAGAAACTAACACAACATTGTAAAGTAACTATACTCCAATTAAAAAAACAAAAGTACCTCCTTTTGGCAGTCTTCTTTCCTTATTTTTGTCATTAAAAAAAAAAAGAGGAAGAATAGTTAGATAGCTAATTGTATTATCAGGAAAACACAACTCAAATATGTTTGCATGAAAAGAATATTTCTTGAAGATACTGGATTATGCCCCAGAATCAAAGGAAGAATGGCAGGAACATGGGCCCCTTGGAAACAGGGCCAGGACCAGGCCAGGGACTCGAATGTTGTCAGCCCTGTCCCTGCTTTCTTTGCCTGCCCTATTATATTCATCACTGCATGATGCTGTTTTTCTCTCAGATTTTTCACACAGCAGGTGACATGACCACATTTTCACAGCTTCTGAACACAGAGTAGAGATAGCTTTTCTCTCCCAACTTCTGTTTAGAACATCCTACAGGACCCTGGCTAACTTGGTCTAGACCCCTTGCAGCCTCCTTAGCCAGGTCCCTGCAACATCAATGGTTGGCGCAGTTAGGCTGGTTGTCTGCCCCCGTGAGCAGGTTCTGAGACTATATGGTGTGATGGGTTGCCCCAGCAAAACCGCAGAGGTACTCGCCCCGAAGGAGCAGGGTGCCAGGGCAGAGTGACACAACAGCACTCATTCCTGCTTCAAAACAGCTCCCTCAGCTCTCAGCTACAGGAAAGTTATTTTCTCCATCTATAAATGAGAAAGTAGAATAAGACACAGATTAAGATGCACACACACAGAGGAACAGTGGACCTGGAATGGAGTCAAATCATATACATGATATTCAAACAACATCATTTCTGAGGATTTTAATAAACATGCCTCTCATAGCAATCTACTATTGATATAGTTAGGTTTTCAGAAATCTGGTTTTAGGAAAAGCTGAGAATTTTAGACTTTCAAACTGATTAATCAAATACCTGCTTTTAGAAAGGTCAGGGAAGACAGGAGAAAATTTCCAATATATTCTCCAACAGTCTGGAGACATGTTATTCAGAATATCTCTAGTGACCCAGAAAACAGAAGTTAGATGGTGTTTTGAGTATTTTTTGTCTCTATTCTCAGACTCCCCTTTCTTCACCTTTCATTTCTGGAGAACAAGGAAAATTCTTTTGAGTTCAGCTCTCTGACAGATGATCAGTGGTTATTTAAAAGTATCTAATGGTCTAAAATCTAAAACTTTGGAATTATGTATGCTATTCAGTCAATTGTTTTTGTTAACTAGGTGGCTTAATTAATGAATGGTACAGGTTCAAATTGAGACATCATTATAAGCCAGGAAAAATAGTTTATTTGTGTGTAGTTCTTGCAATATAAATGAGACTAACTTTTTTATGAGAGTGAAAGAATCCTAATAGGAACTCAAGGCAAAGCTTATTCAAAAACACTTCAGGCTTTAGAAAATTAAATTAAGTAGATTATTAAACTTTATACAAAACTGTAAAAGCAAATATTAAATAACAGTGTCTCAACTGATTGGATATAACCCAGGTTGAAGCAAAATTTTAAGCAGAGGTTTTGACCTGATGTAATTATAGACAATCACATAATCTAAGCATTAAAAATGCTTAATTCTATAAATTTACATACACTTGAAGTTTTTAATAAGAATGTTACTTGCCCAGCCCAGGGTTCACAGATATTTTTGTAACATAAATTAGAATAACTTGATGATATTTGGGTTTCACAAATAGTATAAAGACTAAACCATGGTACATAATTTAGTTTTAAGTCACATAATCCAAAGGCATGTGTACCTGGTTTCTCACAGGAAGATATAAAACAACCTCTAAAGCAAGCTTAAAACTGTTATTTTGGAAGCATTAGGACATAATGGACATGTGTCATGGTCAGATAATATGCATGAGTTTTGAGATACTAAATTCTGTTCTTTTATTATAGAAAGGCCAGAACTAGATGCAATATGGTATAGGGGAAATAACACTAGCCTAGGAGTCAGGATGTCTGGACTTCAGTGCTTTCCACCACCAGACAGCCAGGTAACCTTGAACAAGCCACAAAACCTCTTTGGGGCTTAGTTGTTTTTGTAAAATAAGAGGATTTGATAAATGGTCTCAAAGTCCATTCCAGCTCTATAATTCCATGACTCCACCCATATATGTTAATGTGATAAGCACAGTGCTAAATAATTCAAAATATGTTACTACCTCTCCATTGTTTCCTCTTTTCTTTCCTTTTTCTCTCAATTCTTTTCATGACTCCAAGCACATTCTCAATACATATTTATTCCTGTATCTTCAATACCTAGTGTACAGACTGGCCAAAATTGCGGTCTATAAAAAGGGCTGTCTATCTTCAAGAAACTCAATCTAATACAGCAAACATATAAATAAATTGCATTACTGTGATTCAAGTCCAAAAATACATTAGTAATTTATATTCTTCACAAAGACAGTACAACAAAGAGACCAATGAACTGTTCTTTAAGCTAACCCAGAGAAACTTAATTAAGCATGGAACATCTCAATATCTGATATGGATTTTTTTTTAATGATAAGGAACTAGTCAGGCAATAGAGGGAACAGAATGTTCGTTGAAGCCATGACATAGTGTGTTCTGCTTAGGTGCAGATACAACAATTCTAATTGTCATGAATTTCCTGTGCTTGAACATCAGATTTCTTAGGATATACCATCCTTTCTGAGTGCTTTTTTTAAAAAACTTTTTTAGTTTAGAGCTGCAGCTGAAATATCTCTTTGACATTTGGTACTTCTTGATTATTATAGATATTATACATACAATATTAAAGATTATATTCTTATATATTATTTGGAGGCTCTCTATTCAGTTCCATTGATCAGTATGCCTATCCTTTAACAAATATTAAATATAACAAAAACTGTAGCATTGTAACATATCATGATATCCTCCAACCTTGTTTTTCTTCTTTAAGAATGTCTTGTCTATCTTTGAGTTTTTGCTCTTTCATACAAAATTTTAGTATCAGCTTGTAAAGCTTCACTAAAACAAAACTGTTGAAATTTTCATTGGCATTTCATTAATTCTAAAGATTAATTTGGGGAAAACACAAATCGTTATACTAATCTTCCTATCCACGAAAGATTATGTCTTTTCATTTATATAGGTCTACTTTAACATCATTCAACAAAGTTTTAAATTGTTTCCATATAGGTTCGCCTACCTTCTGTTAGACTACTTACTCTGTACCTATTTTTGTTGCGGTTATAAATGGTATTTTAATGCTTTTTATTTCTTTTTCATGTATTACCATGTTATCTAGGATCTCCAGTACAATGTTAAATGGAAATGTTGATAACAGACAACCTCCTGATTTTCAATGAAATGTTAATATATTTTACCAATAAGAATGTTTGCTGTTCATTTCTGATATACTCTTTATCAAAATTAAAAAATACCCTCTAATCCTATTTTTCTGAGTGTTTATCGTGAATGTGTTTTGACATGTCAGTGCTTTATTTGCATTAATTGAAATAAGATTATGTTTTCCTTCTTTAATTTATTAATGCAGTGAATTACATTAATGATATTTCTAATAGTAAACTCTCTTGCATGCTTAGAAAAAACCCAATTTGGTCATGACATGTTATTTTTTTTATACTTCACTGGATTTGATTTGCAAATAGTTTCTTTAGGATTTTTGCATCTACGTTCACGCCTGATACGGGACTGCAAATGTGATCCCTCATACAATCTTTTCCAGTTATTTACTGCTGCAAAACAAGGTTCTCCCAAATATAGAGGCTTAAAACAATAGCACCACTTATATTATGTCTCCTGATTTTATGGGTTGAAAATTTGGGCAGGGTTTCACTGAGAAATTTTTCAACTCCATGTGGCACTGAGATCACTCAGTGATATTCAGCTAGTGACTGGACTGTGCTGAAGTTCATGACAAATTCAATCAAATGTCTGGTGCCTTAACAGGGAAGGTTGGAATGCTAAGCTCAGCTGGGTTCCTATATATAATCTCAGGGCCTCTCCACACGGTCTATGTAACAGGGTGGTCACGCTTCTTACATAATGGCTCAGGGCTCCAAGAGACCAAGGCAGTACCCGCCAGTCCCCTTAAAAAATTCATTTTGTCTAAGTTTTCAATATACTGGCACAAAATTATTCATTGTATTCTCTTTTTGTTCTGTACAGAATCCAGTTATATCAATTTTATTAATAATATTATATGTAATTACTTTATCAACCTAGCCAAAATTTGACTTTATATTTCAGAAACTGAAATATTAATATTTCGGAAACTAACATGGTCATTTCTATTGAATGTTTGATTCTTTCTCCTTATTTAATGTGCTAATTTTTACTAATTATTTATATTAATTGTTTTTTTTAACATCTCTTATTCTCATCCATATCTAAGAATTTTATATCTTATATCTAATAATTCTTTATACATTCTGAATACAAGCTTTTTGTTGATTATAAGCATTATGAATATGCTCTTCCACTTTGTGGCCTGCCTTCCCACTCCTTTGATGAATGCAAGTTCTTAACTTTAAGGTACTCACTCTGATGTATCAATCTTTTATGACTAATGTTTTACGTGCACTGCTTAAGAAATCTATCACTATCCTCAAGGTCATGAAAATGTTCTATATTATTTCCAAAAAGATCTAACATCCACCTGGAATTCATATTTGCATGTGATATCAGGTATCACTTTTGCCTATGGTGATATCTGGTTGACCCAGAACCATTTATCAAAAAGATCTTCCTTTTCCTTCTGTTCTGTAGTTCCTTCTTCATCAGAAATCAAGTAGACATATATGTGTGTGTTTGTTTCTGGGCACTTATCTGTTATCTTGGGCTATTTATCCATCCTTGTGCCAGCACCACATTGAAATTACTATAACTTCCTAATAAGCTTTATACCAGAGACAGCAAGTTCTCTAATCTTTTTCTTCTTCAAGATAATTGATTATTCTTGACTCTTGGCTCTTTGCATTAATTTTAGAACCTACTTGTTGATTTCCACATAAAAATCAGTCAGAATATTCATTGGGATTGCACTGAATTCAGTGGCTCATATTGGGGAGAATGGACATCTTTAAAATATTGACTCAAGCCATGAATATGGCATATTTTTCTACTAATTTAGGCCTTAAATTTTTTTTTCTCTTTATTTTTTACTGTTTTTTTGAATAGTGATCTTGCACAACTTTTGTCATATTTATTCCTAGGTATTTGTTGTGTTTTTTTGTGTTTTTTTTTTTGAGTACGTTGGGTCTTCGTTGCTGTGTGCGGGCTTTCTCTAGCTGCGGCAAGCAGGGGCTGCTCTTTGTTGTGGTGCACGTGCTTCTCATTGCAGTGGCTTCTCTTGTGGAACACAGGCTCTAGGCATGTGGGCTTCAGTAGTTGTGGCACATGGGCTCAGTAGTTGTGGCTCACGGGCTCTAGAGCGCAGGCTCAGTAGTTGTGGCACATGGGCTTAGTTGCTCAGAGGCATGTGGGATCTTCCCGGACCAGGGCTCGAACCTGTGTCCCCTGCATTGGCAGGCAGATTCTTAACCACTACACCACCAGGGACATCCCTGTTGTGTTCTTTTTAAAGCTACTGCAATTTTTATTTTCTTTTATTTTCTAATTCATTGCTGATACATAAAAATGTAAGTGATGCTTTCATATTGACCTTGCATGCAGCAAATCTACTAAAATCATTTATTAATTCTAATAATTTATCAGTGATCCTTTTGGATATTCTAAGTACAAAATTATATTGTATATGAATAATGATGTTTTCTTTCCTTTCCAATTATAATATTTTTATTTCTTTTCCTGATTTACTGCACTGGCTAGGACCTATAGCAAAATGTTGACTTAAGTGATGACAACTAGTATCCTTCCTATCTCAGAGAGAAACGTTATACCATTGAATATGATGCTTGCTGTAGTTTGTTTTGTTTGATTTGTTTGTTTTGGAATATCCTGTATATATCCTGTATCAAACTAGGTTAATATTTTACACTTTTTATATATTGCTTGATTCAATTTCCTAATTGAACGTTTAGGACTTTCACAATTATGAGTCAGTTTGGCCTATAGTTTTCATTTTTCAAATCCTTTTAAAAATTTTATTATGAAAATTATACTAGCCTCATAAAGTAAGCTGGGAAGTGTTTCCTCCTGTTTTATTCTCCAGAAAAAATTATAGAATTAGCAGTTTTTTCCTAAGTATTTTAAAAAATTCACCGGCAAATACCTTTATTCAAGAATGTTCAAATTTTCTATTTTTTCTTATGTCAGTTTTAATATTATGTTTTTCTAGGACTTTGTTAATTTCATGTAAATTTTCAAATTTATTGGCATGAAGCTAGATACACAGGATCTCTGGAAACATCACCTTTTCACTTCTAGTGTTAAGTATTTCTGCCTTCCCGCTCTCTTTTCGTTTTTATTCCTTGATCAGTCTCATAATGGGTTTGTCAATTTTATTATTCTTCCCAAAGTACCACTTCTTGGTTTTGTTGATCTTTATCATTTTTTTTTAAGTCTACCACTGATTTCTTTTCTTCTCTTTAAGATTTCTATCCTCCCTGTACTCTCTTCAGAATTCATTTGCTATTTTTTTTTAAATGTACAGTTTTTTAATTTTATTTAATTTTATTTATTTATTTATGGCTGTGTTGGGTCTTCGTTTCTGTGCGAGGGCTTTCTCTAGTTGCGGTGAGCGGGGGCCACTCTTCATCGCGGTGCGCGGGCCTCTCACTATCGCGGCCTCTCTTGTTGTGGAGCACAGGCTCCAGACGCGCAGGCTCAGTAATTGTGGCTCACGGGCCCAGTTGCTCCGCGGCATGTGGGATCTTCCCAGACCAGGGCTCGAACCCATGTTGCCTGCATTGGCAGGCAGATTCTCAACCACTGCGCCACTAGGGAAGCCCCATTTGCTATTTTTTTCTAACTTCTTGAGATAGATGCTTAACTCATTTAACCTTTCTTCTCTTCTAATATATGTATTTAAAACTAAAAATTTGTCTTTCAGTATGGTTACATGTCATGAGCTTGACAGGTAGTATTTTTTTTAACATGTAAAAATGTTTCCTAATTTCCATTTCAATTTCTTCTTTGACTCACAGATTACTTAGAGGCATACTGTTTGTTTACCAAACATTTTAGGGGATTCTCTACTTACCTCATTGACTTTTATCTTAATTCCACTATGGTCAGTGAGCATACTCTATTTTATTTTAATCTCTTTAAATGTGTTGAGACATGCTTTCTGGTGTAGCACATATTAACTTTTAGTAAATTTTCTCTCATCACAGAGAATCAAGCTAAAAATGTCACTATTTGGTGTTGATTTTTCTTACTTTCTTTGAATAATTGACTATTTGAGTTATACCCTCTTTACTGTTCTTTTTTTATTGGGATAGGGGTTATCCTGAGAGATTAAAACACACATTCTTGATTTAACAGAGTCTAACATAATTTAGTACTTTTACTTCTTCCAAGACAATACAGGACCTCGTATCTACCACTCCAGATTTTTATGACACTGTTACCACGTTTTAACTCTACATATTTTAAAATCCAAAGATAATAATATTGTTATTATTATTATTTTAACAGTAAACATTTCTTTAGGTTTACCTACATATTTACTCTTTTTGGTGCTCTTTACTTTTTCTTGCATTTCCAATCATCTGTCTGGAATCATTCCCCCTTTCCTACTGAAGGACATGCTTTAGTATTTCTTTTAGTGTGAATCTGCTAATGATGAATATTCTCAGTTTTGGGTTGTATGGAAAATGCTTTTACTTCACTTTCATTCATAAAGAAAATTTTCACTGGAAATAGGATTCCAGATTAGCAGTCATTTTCTTTCAGCACTTACTTCACTGTCCTCTAGCTTCCATGCTTCTATTTAACTCATTAACTTTAATCTTTCTTCTTTTCTAGTATATGTATCTATAACCAAAAATTTCTCTCAACATGGCTTTAGCTACATACCATGAGTTTAGAGAGTTAATCCTATTTTTATTCCTTTGGGGTTACAAAAACTCTTTTTCTGGCTGCTTTTAAGTATTTCTCTGTCTTTGTAGTTCACCAGTTTTACTATGATGTGCCCATGTGTGATTTTGCTTTTATTTACCCTGCCTGGGTTTCATAAAGTATCTTGAATCTGCGGCTTGATGTATTTAATCATTTTTGAAAAATTAAAAGTCCATTAGCACTTCAAATATACTTCTGCTTTATTTTCTTTCTCCTGTCCTCCAGGAACTCTAATTATCCATGTGTTAAACATTTCTCAGACTATCCCCTCAGCATCCCCAAATATTTTATCTATTTTCTATCTTTAAAAAAATATTTTCTTCAAACTATCTTCTGATTCATTAATTCTCTCTTCTGCTGGATTTAATCTGATGTCCAGAGTATGTTTAATACTCCTTATTGAATTCTCATTTTCAGGGATTTTAAAAAAATGTGTTTAGTTCTAGAGTTTCCATTTCATTCTCTGTTAAAATTCTCTTGAACATAGTCAGCATAGTTACTTTAAAATCTGTATTGGGTACCTCCATTTTCTGGATCCATTGTGGATCTATTCCATTATTTATTGTTTCTCTTAAATTTTGATCATATTCTCTTATAAACTTATGTGCCCTTTAATTAGTTATTTTCTTGAGTTTTATATTATATTATTATTATATTATATATAATATTTAATTATCATTAATTATATATTATACATTATTATATAATTATATATTATATAATATATAATTATATATTATAATTAATATATTATAAAAATATATTATATTAATTATATATTATATTATATATTATATATAATTATATTATATTATTTTTAGAAATAAATTTAGGCCTATATTATCTTCCCAAAGAGAGATCTGATATCTCTTTTGGCAAGTGGTTAAGGGCTTTAACAATCTGGGGTCACTTTAATGCAATTTTAGAAACTGAAATTATTTCAAGCTAGGTTTCAGTCCCTGCAAGGGTTTGCTTCATTTCTCATTCACTACTACTTCTAAAGTGTAGCTATGGTACTATAAAAAAAGAAGAAAAGAAGGTAAGAAAGAGAAAAAGGAACACTAAATCAAAAGGGTCTCAACTCAGAGCAGGAGGATTCTACCACTTCTCACCTTTCTTAATAGGCCCTGCTCGCCAATATTTTGGAAAAACACAGGAGCCTAAATTGAATATACTATCATCCAGAAAAGAATTACATTTGTTTCTTCTGAGACCCAGTTAGCACTACTGACTTGAGAACACTCTAGCCCGTTCCAAGATCCACAGCTTAATCTGGGAGTCTTGGTATCAGCCACTCAACTTTGTTACATACCTAAGTCTTCATCTCCTTATCTTAGCTCTGGCATTACAACCAGTGTAACCCTGCTTTTTCACAGATGCTTACTCATTCCTCCAATTTTACATCATAGATTATTTTTTCTGCTTTCTTCTTCATGTGTTTGTATGTTTGGGGCTCTTGGAGATTTTCCTTTCTTCCTGCAAGCTCAGTGATGCAAGAAAATTTTCTTAACAGGATTTATGCAGAATCTTCTTATCATATGGTGGAAAGTCCAGAGCAAAAGTCTCTGCCTTCTTTTTTCCAAGTTATCATTTTGTGAGCTTTTTGAGGACAATAACATTCTCAGAAAACTTACCGGATGGCTGCCAAGTTTAAGCTTAGAGCTCTCATGGAAAAAACTAATAGTGAATAAAAATATACACTTTTGATAATGACAAATACATGTTTTTGAAAGACTTTATAACATAAACAAAATAATTCTTCCTCTTCTTCATTATGTTCTAGTTGTTTTATAGATGACTAATAAGCTCAGATGAGTCAAAGATATAAATACTTTCTCTCACAGGGGGATCAGTAGGTAATCAAGACAGCCATTTATTTAAACCTCAAATTGTGGCTTTAAAAGAAAGATTTATACAATGGTAGTCATCCCAATTTTCGTATTCATAAGCTTTAGAATTATCTCTGCACCTTATTAGCTGACTTAACATGAATGGGAGTTCTCAGTAGGTGTTGAGTGAACGTGAAAACAGGAGAACTAGACTCAAGTCTGTAGAACAAATTATAGCTTTTATAAAGTTACAGTGAAACATTTTTGTTTCTTTTTAAGATTAAACATACTCAAGAGTTGGAGTATGTATGAAGAAAAGTGGGAGGTATTCCAATGTCGTGGCAGTTTGAGCAGTCCAAAATGGCCTACTGTTGCTTATTCATTCATATTTTAACTATAAAAATGATACTACAGATCTTCCTCGACTTACTATGGGGTTATACCCCTATAAACCCATCATAAGCTGAAAATATTGTAAGTCAAAAATACTGTAAGTTGAAAATGCATTAATACACCTACCCTGCTGAACATTACAGCTGAGCCCAGCCTACCTTAAACATGCTCAGAACACATACATTAGCTTACAGTTGGGCAAAATCATCCAACACAAAGCCTATTTGATAATAAAGTGTTGAATATCTCAATCAATACTCTACTCAATACAATGAATACTCTACTGAAAGTGAAAAACAGAATGGCCGTAATATAATGGTTGTCTATCCTCGTGATGGTGTGGCTGACTGGGAGCGGCAAAGGCATCATGAGAGTATCTGGCTGCATATTACTAGCCCAGGAGAAGATCAAAATTCAGATTTCTACTGAATGCATTATCACTTTTGCATCATCGTAAAATCAAAAAATTGTAAGTCCAAGCACAACATTCTAAGTTGGGGACCATCTGTACCATGTCAAAAGTTATGGGTAAAAGATGGCATAGGGCCGGGACTTCCCCAGTGGTCCAGTGGTTAAGACTCTGCCTTCCAATGCAGGGGTCGCGGGTTCGATTCCTGGTCACAGAACTAAGGTCCCACATGCTGCAGGGTGCAGCCAAAAATTAAAAGAAAAAAAAAAAGTGGCAAAGAATAGTGTTAAGACTTGGATAAGAGTGACCTTTAGGCTTAAATCCCAGTGCAACTAGTTACTAGCAATTTAACTTTGGCTGAATTTCTTAACTTCCCTAGGCTTCCACTTCCTCAGCAAAATAATGTTAGTACTTGCCTCATAAGATTGCTATGAGGTTTACAGATATAACAAGTTCCTAAATCATAGTAAAGATCCAGGAGGTTTATCAAGTTATTTCTTCCTCGCTATGTTTTTCTTGTCCAGGAAGAATAATAGTGTTGTGAGGAACAGTCCTCCAGCTGAGCTCCAAAATAGACCTCATGGCTTATGAGGGAAGATGAAAAAACTTAAGTGGTGTTCAATCCATGCTTTGCCTAAGTTGAGTAAAGCCTAAATAGCCAACAGAAGTAATGAGAAACAAATGGGATGTTTAAGAATCTTTGTTACAATCATCTGTGATATTTTTCTAACACAATTGAGGAATTGTCTTAAAATACATAATTCTAAACCTGACAGTATTAAACTTGAAAGAATTATTGGTACTGTTGGAGGAAATAAATAATGAATTTTAAATAGAAAAAAGAGAAAAATGGCTATTTATATATGCAATTAATTGCTTGGGAGTTGGAGAACAGAAGCAACTCTAAAAGTAGGCTCCAAGAAATTTATACTGAAATAGTTAATATCTAAAATAACAGAAGCTTTAAGAAAGTATGCCTATAAGAAAATATACAAAGCAGCAATTCAGGTATCTAGCCAGCTAACATATCTTGTCATACTTAAAAGAACCAATTACCTCTTAATTCACAATCATATTTGGAAGTTATTTATTTTTAATGTTGGATATAATTTTGAAACATTTCAACGTAATGTTTAAAAATCATTTATTGAGCATATAACTATTAGGAAGTACTGTGCTGGCTCAGCAAGTGATACAAAAAAGTGTAGGATATGGTTTTTGCCCTGAAGTAAAATCATACATTACAATCTGACTTTAATTTATTGTAGAAATTTGACTGATCATACTGCTGTACAAGACATAGCATATAACAAGAGTGTAAAAATTGAGAAAAAAGAGACATCTGAAAACATCAAGGAAAAACGACTTATACTACATTGCTATTCAAAAGTTCAAAGCGCTTTCTGTGTTTTTTTTTAATCTACCCTAGCAAGAATAATAGATTACTTGTATTTATTTCTACCCACTACATGGAACAGACACTGTGAAAATTCTTTAAATATCTTATTTAATGTTCACAATAACTCTACAAGGTAGGCATTCTTTTTATTCCATTTTCTAGATAGGCACTGGAGATTAACTTGAGGTTAATCTAGCAAGCTAGCAAGTGGCAGAACTAGGTCTTAAACTTAGGCAGTCTAACCAGGAAAACGCACTTCACCGCTTGCTATACTGCTTCATAAGCATCCAAGCAAGCTGCTAGTTCAGTCCAGATGGGATGCCCCTCTCAGATAACCAGTTCTAGGGAAGCCAAACTCACTGTCAGGTTCTTCTCTGTATTCTTACTTCATTCTCTTCTGCTGCAACATGAGCCCACTATCTTTATTTAAAAGTTGGCTCAACATTATGCTGAGTGAAATAAGTCAGACAGAAGAAGACAAATACCATATGATCTTACTTACATATGGAATCTAAAAACACCAACCACATAGAAATAGAGAGTAGAATGGTAGTTGCCAAGGGCAGAAAAGTGGGGAAAACGGGGAGATGTTGGACAATGGGTACAAACTTTCAGTTTTAAGATAAGTAAGTTTCAGGGATCTAAGGTACTGCATGGTGACCACAGTTAACAACACTGGATCGTATACTTGAAAGTTGACACAAGAGTAGAGCTTTAATGCTCTCACCACAACTACAGCAGTAACAACAAAATGGAAATTAAGTGAGGTGAAGGATGTTTTAATTAACCTTATTATGATAAATATTTCATAATATATGTGTATCAAATCACCACATTTTATACCTTAAACTTACAGTGTTATATGTCAATTATATCTCAATAAGATTGGAAAAAAATTAAAATAAATAAAAATTTTTAATTGCCTCAAAAACTTCAAGGCTCCTTTATTTCAAGAACTGATTTATCGTAGCATCTTCATCTGTCTTAGCACACAATTCTAACCTGCAATACATTTTAATTCAGTTCTAACAACATGCTAAGCACTGGGAATACACCAGTGAACCTGTGAAGTATCTATAATCATCATTATTACCATGGTGAACTTATTTAAGACATCAAAAAGATACATGTTGAACTCTAACTATGTACATGGCATTGATTTAAAGTCTGTGACGCATTCAAGAATTTTAGGACATTTATCCCTGTTCTCAACAGGTTTATAGTTCAGCCGCAGAGAGAAACAAACACACAAAAAAGTAAATAATTCAAGAATTATATTTCTACACAAGAGAATTAAAAAAGCTTATCAAAGAGTGTTATATAATGACTAGTTTGTTAGGATATTATGGAGTAAAAAAATTTTTTGAAGATTCTAGATTACATCTATTCAAGCAGGTTTCTTTAATGCTCAATTTCTTTTAGTCTTTTTACGGTAATGGTCATGGTGAATTCTCAAGAGTTTCATACTTTGCAACATTTTCAAAACTTGTTTGGAAAAAGAAAACTTGTTTCATGAAATTTCACTGCTCTGTGTTAAAAAAACAAAACAAAACAAAACTGTCTTCTGTGGAAGAGCTTTTAAAAAACTAGTTGGGCGAGTGTCATTAAATATATACCATGCATCCGCGACCCCTCTGTGCCAACGACATGAACCACATTGCTCGCGGCTGCCTTTCCCAGGAGTTGGGACATGATCTCACAGTTCTCAACAAGGTACTCCTGCTACTCACTCCCAACTGACTGATTAAGTATATGTGATGAAACAGTTTCGCCATTCCTAGAATTAGTTATATGAGTTGAAGGAGGAAGAGACCACAGTGATCTGGAATAAACCAGCTTCAAGGAAGAGATAAATATCAAAAATATTTCAATATTGAAATATTAATATTGAAATTGAGCTTTGAAAATGAATGAGAAATTCCTTCATTAATTCTAAACCTTTAATTTTTTTTTTAACCTAGATGAAATTATTTGCTTATTCAGTCTTTCCTTAGACCTTCTGGAGAAAGGAGGGTTAAGGGCCAAAAATGGAAATAGATACACTGCCAACTATAATTAGGCTGAAAAGAGTTATTAATATAGTCATTCATATATCAAAGAGCTCATGAGAACTACTGAATAAGCATGACTGGTATGACCTGACTTTCTTTAAGCAGGTCTCCCCAGCATTTGGGTACTAGCAGGATAATAGTAATGATCACATCTCAGATTTCTGTCTCTTATTCTCACCTGCAAAGGCAACAGAAATCAGTCTCATGAAAGTCAGCCCTTGTAACCCTGCCCAACTATCTCTAAAGGTCCTGAAAGAGTATCTCCACAATTTTCACAATCTTATTGTTTTCAGGCTGTGGCCTAACTCACTACAGGCAAACACTGAGAGAGGAAGTCAGTGAGAGAGCTGATATTCATGTCGATAATGCTGTTTCTCGGTGCTCCTCTAACTGCAAACCCTCCAGGTGCCTACATGGCATGGCCTCCCCTGTAATTCTCTCTGAGCTGAAGTTGCTTTTGTTGCAAGAAGTAGGAAGAATGTCCTTCTCCCTACTATGTGCCAACACATCACTTTAGAACCAGGCAGAGTTGTCTCTACTTTGTGCCCCTTATCTTCCAGAGTCACTTATGAAAATACTCCCTTAAGCTTCTGCTTGGAGTACCTTTTTGGAGACAATTCCCCTTGGGTCTCTCACATTTCTGCACATCTTGTGAGCAGAGACAGTGGCTGCCTTTGTTCTGGATTAGCTTTTTAAGGATGTTTGCATAGCCAAAAGCTGTGGAAGATAGAGTGTCTGCCTCTGGAGCAAAGGGCAAATTTGTTTACTGTCCTCTGGGGCAAAGGCAAAAATCAGGCAGGCTCTGTGCAATTATAACAGACTCAGATTCCCTAGGCTTGAGGTCTCCCTCTGTAACACATCCCACTGCATGCACAGACATCACTTAGCCCTCTTTGCATCACCCTGTGGAAACATGCAACCATGATATCTGTGCCACGAGTAATAATGTCCTCTGTCTCTAACCAAGGAGCCTCATGTCTTCTGTCAGTGTCCATGACACTGTGCCAGGCTAAGTTGTTAGTTTGCAAGTAGGGTAAAATCTCAGACCCTACATAGCTGTAGACACAACTCTCACTACAGGATTCAGACATGAGTCCTTGGATCAGAACTGCTACCTAAGACAGACACTGTGCTATCCTGGGCAGTTCTCAGATTTCTCCATCAAGAAAGATCTTATATTTTACCTGCAAGGAGTGCAGTTTGCTGAGTCTCCAGCTGTAGCATGTTCAGAATCCACCTCAGCTTTCAAGCAGAGACTGTGCTCTATTTGGGCAGCCCTAACCAGGACATTTCTGCTCAGTAGGGGACACAATCTAATAGACAATCTTTGCTCCAGAGCTCCCTGGTGGGTTGGCCAAGACTTTGTCAGATCTGAAGGCTTTCCCTGCTCAATACAGTTCTTCTTGCTTTTATCTTTCATGGATGTTTCTCCAATAAACTGTACTTCCAACTCCTTCTCAGTGCTGTTTCCTAGAGAACCCAACTACACACCTGTGTCCAGTTGCAGATACCAAAACAGAACTTTCTTCTTCCTCTGAGAGCACCCATACGAATCAATTCATATATGTTAACATCTCATATGCAGGCTCAGGTTCACTCAACGTGCCCAGACATGTTAAATCCCAGCTTAGGTTCAAGTTGGAACTTTCACTGAATGAAAAATGCTCAGTATAGTTTTGTGTATTTAAAATGATCATGTTAGGATATATTAGGTTCATGAAATTTGGATTTATGCTTAAGGATTAATATGTGTAATGCATTTATATAAGACTAGAAAGCTAGTCTTAAATTTTGGTATTGATTTATAGTAAATTAATATTTACTGTATTTCAATAAAACTAGGATGTCATTAACTGCAAGTATTATTAAGAAAAGAAAAGCATCACCAATTAATCTATGACACAATGCTAAGATGCCATCTATTGTAAGATGAATTCCAATTCCAGTGATATTAAAATGTGAGGCAAAAAATTTGCATCTTTGATCCAATAAAATGCAGTTTAAATGATCTTGGAATTTTCCTGTTCTCAGAATACTTTTATGTTTCTAATACCTGAAGCAAACATTAATAAAGGAAGAGTCTCCAATTCTTGAATTTTTTGCATGACATGTGACTATTCTCAATTAAATAGGTAAATATTTAAGTTGTTAATAACTAAATATTGGATAATAATCAAGTGATTTTTTTAAAAGCTTCAACCTTAATAAGCATATAAAAGCGGGTTTACATTATGAACATGGTATATAATAGAGTATTTAACATTTAATACAACAGGGAGTATTTTTTTTTAATTCAGAAATCTGAAAGTTAATTAACTCCCCCTTCTGACGCATAAGGTATACTTTTTCTAATATTGAAATTGGAATGGAATTAAGATATCATTGAGTCTAGGGGGCTTCCCTGGTGGCACAGTGGTTAAGAATCCACCTGCCAATGCAGGGGACACGGGTTCGAGCCCTGGTCCGGGAAGATCCCACGTGCCACGGAGCGACTAAGCCCGTTCGCCACAACTACCGAGTCTGAGCTCTAGAGCCCTCGAGCCACAACTACCAAAGCCCGCACACCTAGAGCCCGTGCTCCACAAGAGAAGCCACCGCGACGAAAAGCTTGCGCACAGCAACGGAAGAGTAGCCCCGCTTGTGGCAAGTAGAGAAAGCCCGCGCGCAGCAACGAAGACCCAACACAGCCAAAAATAAAATAAAAGTAAACAAAAATAAATAAGTTTATTTTTAAAAAAAAGATATCATTGAGTTTAGTCCCTTCAGTTAAGCCCAGGGGCTCTCTTACAGATGGTTAACGACAGAGCAGAACCAGAGCCTTCTGCCCAGGGCTCCCTCCATCACCTCACCAAGCCAAACCCCAGACTGTCATACTTGTGTTGGACAAGCCCTCCTAAGGCCACACAGAGAAAGAGAAAATTTTCTTTTTTTTTTTTTTTTTCCGAATCGTCCTCCTTTTGCAGAGAGAAGAGAGGTCTCTTAACCAATGTAAAAGCAAACAAATCCAGTAGGCCCAGATCTTTAAAAATGAGAAAGAATTCCTTCTCCTTTTTTCTTTTTCTTCTTAAACCATGACCCCTGTAGGAGATTACTGGGATCTACCAGTTCTAGGAGGGAGACAGGACTGTTAGAGATGGTAAATTTGTGGATTGACTTTATGTGGTAGCCTTCCCTCTTCTTCAGCACATTCCCGGGAAGAACCAACTTGACAGAGCCATTGTGAAGCAGGAAGGATGATGAAGAGTCAGGGAACCAACTCCAACTCCCACCTTCTACCCCCAAAGCCTATGGCTCATGAGCACTTACAAACAGAAAATTTGGTTGCTCCACAGGAATATCAAAAAGACTAAACAAGTTTGGTGAAACTTGTTTTATCTTCCAGACAGATAGGAAAGAAAATTTTGAGGCTGTCTTGAAACATTTCTACCTCTCATTTTGTGCCTCAAACTCAGTTTAGACTAGTCTGGCAACATGAGCCAAGCCAACTTCCAGCCTTCCCACCCTGTTCCCTCTGCCCTGGGGTCAGTTTGGATGCCACCAAGAGACCTACTTGGCAGCAGACTTCTGGATTTCTCTCTTTCTTAAGGCAATATGAACAATTTTTAAAGGAAATTCCATTGATTAGAAACATCGAGAACTAGATCTTACAGGATCAAAATGGCATTGGTTGAATGAAAAATAAAAAGATACATTTAGAGAATAGACAGAAGGGAAAAATATGAGGGCGCCAGTACCAGACTGATTTCTCATTCCCTCTTTTTAAATGGTTCTATCTTGGACAGCAAAATGGTGGGTCATTGAGTTCACTGACTCATAAAGAATAGTTTTTTATGACAGAGCACCTACCATATCATAGGTGTTTATTAAATATTTATCGAATGCCTATGATGGGCCAGGTACTGCCTACGATGGGCCAGGTTTCTCATATACATTTTTTTCATTTAATTTAATCCTCTCTACAATTTTGTGAATTACTATTATCCCTATATCACAGATAAGGAAACAGGGGCAGAGAAAATTTTAAGAAACGGATTGAAGTACCTACACCTGGTAATTTCAGGTTACTACTCACAATGCTCTCTTAAAAAATCAGGTCAGTATGGTTTTTCTCATGTTTGTGGTAGCAAGAAAAAACAAAGAGGTTCAGTCATATCTAAATTATAAACCTTGCACCTAAAATCAGAATTTCAAATTCACAGGCTTATCACCAAATACAGTCCACTCTCAACAGGTTTTACTCTGAGCTTCTCCAAAACAAGCGGCTGAGTAATGTCATCCAAATCTGTAATGACTAAAAATGAGCCTATTTTGTTGGGTGTATGAGAAGGTGAGCAAATTATGCCGTTTTTCCTCTCCCAGTTTCTATAACTGAAATAGGCAGAAGAGTACAGCAATTCAGAGACAAAAAAAAAAAAAAAAAAATCACCCTTATGATGGATGTGGCTCGGATGTATGGCGACCATAGTCTTCCTAATACTCAACCTCAGAATTGGATTGTCTCTCTGAGATGGGCAGGGAGAGGGGAGGGGAGCAGAGTCAGCCCCTGTCCAGCTGGTGACATGGAGGGCAGAATGAAGAGTTCTCAGCTGGCAAGCAAATCCCAAGACAAAGGAAAGGAGGAAAGAGATGAGGTATGCATTCCCAGTTGCTTATCCCAAACTCAGCATTAAGCAAAGGCAATCCTCCTCTGAGGAGGTGGAGGGAGGGCAGGAGCAACATGCTGATTCTTGTCCCTCTTTGTGGAACCACGAAGTCTGAGAAAGGAGGTGTCACCCTCACCACACTCACATGTGCGGGCATGCACGCATGTGCACATACGCACACGCGCACACACACACACACACAGATACATGCCACGTGGCTGGACTGTGATACAGTCCACTCTCTTCATTATGGACATGTTGGACCTCAAGCACTTCAATTCATGATCATTTTCTTCATAACAGTCAGGAAGGAATAAGAAGTGAAAAGACATAGTGCTGTTGCGGGTAAAGTCAAGGATTTAAAAAGGGGAAATTTCATTGGCACTTGTGTTATATGTGTAAGATAGACTAATGTGAAATAAAATTCATATTTCACAGCAAGACAAGAAAAATTGAAACATAAAAAACTTTTTCTTCCCTTTGGCCTCCTCTCTTCCTCCTACTGTGCATTGTGTACCTGCATTATGCATCAACCGAACCTCCCCCATGGGCAAAAATGCCTGCTCAACCCTAAAGAGTGACATTCTCCAAGCATCAACAAGACAACTCCTTAAAAGATAACATCCCTTCCTGATCTTGTAAGGGGCCACAATGACGCTTAGATCTGGATTGTGTAAACTGTCAATAATATGTCATTTATTGTACAGCCCTCTGTCTCAAAAAACTTATATAACTGTGCCTTGACTTCTAATGGGCGGAACAGTTCTTGGAGCATTCTGAGATGCTGTTTCCAGGTTATAATCCTCAATTTGACTCAAAGAACATTTTCCATTTCTTTCTTAGATATACTGATTAATTTTTTCGACATTAATATACGTATAGATATGGAAATTATACAGAAAGGAAAACAAAAATGCCCACTGGTGACTCAGGATTCAATTAAATAATAGCTAGTGCTTAATTTACATGTTGGAATAAAGGAAAGCCACAAACTGACTCACCACCGTGCTGTGATGACTCAGCAGGTAGAGAGCCCACATGAGTACAGGTGGGAAGAGGAGGCCAGAAAAGGGGTGGGGTTGTGAACGAAGCAGGTTCTGTGTTTGATGATAACACCTCCTTTTAAAACGGTACTGAAAGAAGAGGGAAATTCAAAATGAAAAACGACTCAGTTGTCCCACAAGCCTTTCCTTCCTTCCTCCTCACTCTGGGAAATTAGATGCAGTGCTCAGGTGAAAACTGTAAGTTAGAGGAGCCACAATAAATACAGAAGCTCCTCCACTGCTATGGGGGGTTTAGGTCTAGGAGTTAGTTTTCAGATTTGGAATCACCACTACAAGTTCTAGTCCTAAGGGCTATCAGAATTTATTTATCATAAAATATTGGATATATCACATCTGCTGATTCTTAGTTCCTTAGCAATAAAATTAAGACATTTAATTTTGCAGCTTTGACCTCCCAAGAACTGTTATAAAACACTTCCATACTTCCAACTGATCACCAGAGATATCTAGACCAGCCACCAACATTTATCTCAGTCACTTTGTATCAGAGGCACAGGTAGAACTTTCCCATGAATAAAAATAGAATCTGGGTAATAAACTCTAACCATTCTTTTTCCTTTGTGCTTAGTCTAGTTTCACCCGTTCATAGGGTGCCACATTCAGAGGCCTTGCACCCAGCACTTCAGACCAGAATTCCTAGTGCGAGACGGCTGCACCCAGCACTTCAGCTTAGCGGGCCGCGTGCAGAGATGCTGCGTGCACCCAGCGCTGCTATGTGCAGCGCCGGGAGCAGCACAGCTGCAACTGACCTGCAAGAACTCCACCTCCCCTCCCCACTGACAAGAATCCTATAAAGCAGCCCCACCTATGGCCTTTCAGGGGAAGGGTATACTCTAGAACATAAGGTCACACCTCTCCATCTTTTGATCAAAGAATAAAGCTTTCCTTTGCTTCTGAACCAAAGTCAGTCTTGTTCTATTGGCTCAAATGACACTGGGCAGGAGGACCTTTGTTGGCACCCAACTCGAAAGGGTGGTAACAAAATTCTGTCGGCCACAAAGGGACAGACGGTGGCCTTTTTGCTTGTACCTATTCACTAGGCTCTGGGCTCATCCTGGCTTCTGTGGAAGGACAGCGGGGGCTTTGGGAGTTTTGTGTGAGGATGATCGACTCTGATTTTTGAGTAACTCTGACAGGGCAGAAAGGCAGCAGCCTTCAGCTAAATTCAGAGCAACTCTGCCCAGCAACCCAACACCCAGGTATGGTGTCCACATAGCCTGGCCCCCAGAGGTATCTGGACTGTGCCCCCTTGAGGGAATCATACTGTGGCACTGTTGGGGATCAAAGACTGAAACCCACTGTCCATTGCCTCTGGATGGCCTTCCTGCGGTACCGGATGCCTGGGAACAGTGGGGACCTGCGGACAAGAGGGAGGGATGGCAGACTTGCCCTCTGGCTCACCAGTAGTGCTATCCTCTTGACCCCTCTACAAGGCAGTAGTAGCAGCTGCACCAGGGCTTTATGCTCTCCTCGCCAACCTCCAGGGGTCAACAGTAGCATTCTTGATAGTCACTTTTGGTTTGGTAAAAGAAAGTGGCCAGCCCCAAGGGCCTATAGGCAAGATTGGGTAAAGGCCCAGGTAGTAAGGACTACCTGACAAAACGGAAGGACACTTGATCCAAGTTCAGGGAAAGGCACCAGGGACGCCTGAGTGTGAAAGGGTCCAAAGGTAGGTATGCAACTGGTTACCTGACCTCTTCCAGTCAGCACTAGTTTCTCTGAAGTGCAGGGGAGCTCTGTGAGCTGCTCACAAGACCAGGAACCCCATTATCAGGAAGCCCTGTGAGCTGCTGGCAAGTACAGGAAACACCCACTGCCAGACCTCTCCTCCCCCACTGCTTGTGAGATGAACCTTGGGTGATTCTTCATCAACTGAGGTTTCACAGGCTGTCCTCCCCAGCAATCTGGGGAGTATCCCATGGAAATCCCTCATGTTTTAACTCTTACCTGGCGGGAAGTGTGAAAACTCCTCCTCTTCGGCCGAAAGGAGGAAAGAGAAGACCCCCTCCTCAGACAGCCGTGCCACTCCCTAATGGACCAAGCTGGTCAGGAACTAACGTGGCTAAGTTGCTCCGGCCCAGAGGCAGTCCCATCTAACCTGCCGTGGGATATTTCAACTGAGGAGGGACTCACTATCCCAAGCACAGGGCCTTACAAGTTCAAGGGAGAGACCCCCAGTTACAGCAGAGTCCATGCCATTTGGATGCCTCCTATTTTGGTCTTTTAAGAAATCCATTAACATTTTGGTGCTGGTTCCAAATTTCCTGAACCAAAAATCTTATTAGGGTCAAATCTTGTGGCATTTGCATGCCAACAAATCACTCCAACCACCCTCTTCGGTAGTTGGACAGCCTGGCCCCAATCTGGCTGGGAGATGGGGAAAGTTGGCCCATTGATGGGTCTCTAAATTACAACACCATTTTACAATTGGACCTGCTATGCCAGAGACAAAATAAATTGGATAAAATTCCCTATGTCCAGTTTTTTATAGCTTTCTATCAGAACAAAGGCCTTCAAAAGGGATGTGGCTCTCCTCCACTGAGGTTATATACCCTGATTTGGGCCACAGTCCCGAGGAGCCGTCTACACTAAGCAGGACTAATTACCAGCCACAGTCCAACAGCCCATCAGGAAAAGTACTCCCTTTGAGGCAGGAGAAGGAGAAGGAGTGTTCAGCCAGGTATACAACAATCTACCACTTCTGACCTGTGTAACTGGAAGACCCATAGTAAGGGGTTGAGGGAAGATCCAGAGGAGTTCCTGAATCTGATTAGGAGACTCTTTCATACCCATGAACCTACCTGGGCTGACACCCAGAGCCTCCTCAATGTACTCCTAACAGGGGAAGAAAAGACCAGACAAAGAGAACAGGAACAATGCAGGTCATGCTATTTTCAGACCAGGGAAAGTGGTCCCAGATAACAAACCCAACTGGGACCACCCAGACAACGGAGAACGAGGTGAAGACAGAGGCTGACCCATTACAAAAATAAAATCCTAAAGGGAATCCAGGCAGCAGGAAAGAAACCTGTCAGTTGGAATAAGATAAAGGAAATCAATCAGGAGCCAACGGAAAACCCTCCAGGATTCCTAGAGCACCTCAGGGAATGCCTCTAAATCTACTACCACTGACCCTGAGTCATTGGAAGGGAATGCAATCCTGAGGTTATATCTCATTTGCCAAAGTGCCCCCGACATTAGGTGTAAACTTCAGAAACTGGAAATAGAACCGGATACCCCTACCTTTCGCCTGGTCAAGGTTGCCTACTGGGTGTTTAATAACCAAGATATCGAGGAGGAAAAGTCAGAGGATAAGCCCGGAGGCAAGCCCACCTACTGGCTGTTGCCCTCCAATGTCAACCAGTCAGCATGGGAATCTGAACTAACCACCCACAGAGACTCTCAACTCTAATGAGTGAGCCCCAGCCCCCTCAGGAAGGCTGAGGAAGCCAAGGAAACTGGGACCCAATCATTGCACCATATGTAAACCAGAGGGACACTGAAAAGGAGAATGCCCTCGCCGCCCCCAAAGGCAGATGGAAATGGAAGGTCCTGGCCACCACCCTCAAAGGCAGATGGTCCAAATAAATGAAGAATGATGGGGCCATGGGGTTCCTAAGCTGGCACTCCAAATGACCCCCAAGAGCCCCGGGTGACATTGGACATGGGGGAAAGCCTGTCGAATTCTTAGTCGACACCAGTGCCACTTATGTGGTTCTGAACACCAGATCCAGGCAAACTCTGTCACAAGGGTCGTAAAATTATGGGGGTATCAGGAAAGGTTCAAGAACAGGCATTCATAGAGCCATCAGAATGCAAGTTGGATGAACATACTTTTACCCATTCCTTCCTGTATACTCCCGAATGCCCTATACCCCTGCGAGGAAGAGATATCTTACATAAATTGGGGGTCACCTAATGGGAGACAAACTGGAGATTGGCATCCCCTTAGACAAGGGCACAAGATGATAATGTTAATGGCTGAGGACAAATCTCCTGGGACAGAGCAAGTCCACCTCCTGGGAGTAAAGCCTAAAGTCTGGGCCCAGGGATGGGTGGGAATAGCTGCAGGAGCCAGTCCCATGGTAGTACAAACATGGTCCAATAGAAAATAGTGTCTTCTCTATCAGGAGGCCTTATTGGGCATTGCCCCCATTATACAGGGCCTAATCGACCCAGGCCTTATTAGACCATGCCAATCAGTCTGTAATACCCCTTTCTCCCTGTAAAGAAACTCAGTGGGGAATGCCGGATGGTACAGGACCTCAGGGCAGTCAGTGAAGCCACCTGGGATATACATCCAGTAGTCCCTAATCTTACACTCTGCTGGCTACTCTACTATCCACTAGGACCTGGTATTCTGTATTAGATTTAAAAGATGTTTTCTCCTGTATTCCATTAGCCCCAGAGTCACAAGAAATTTTTGCTTTTGAGTGGCAGGACCCAAACACACAACGAAAACGATTCTGCTGGACAGTCCTGCCCCAAGTGTTCAAAAATTTTGCCATCATCCTTGGGGAAACTTTAGCTAAAGACCTAAAAGATCTACACCTGGAGGAGGAAACCCTCCTCCAGTATGTAGATGCCATTCATCTTTCTCTGACCTGAAGCTTTCTCTTCTGAAAAACAACAAAAGTGTGACCAGGGATGTATTTGAGCCACGGCAGTGAGCCTCAACATCAGGGTACACTTTTGCCTACAGGCAAAAGACCTAGACACTTGCATTTTTAGGACAAATTTGATATATGACCATTATTCTCTTGCTAATATTTGGGCCATGTTTCTTAAATTGTCTGCTGTCCTTTGTCTCCAAAAGGTTAGACAAATGGTGGTGCTCGGGAATACGAACAGTTGGGCTAAGGCCTGGAGACAGCCAAACATATCTAAAGGCAGCTGGGAGAAGTTCTACTCCTCTACCCGGGGTTATGACGACCGACACCCAAAATCAGATGGCCCTTCACCCCTCAGCTCCCCTCAAGAATGAGGAGCAGGACAAAAGACCAAGGAGAGGGCTTCCCTGGTGGCGCAGTGGTTGAGAATCTGCCTGCCAAAGCAGGAGACAAGGGTTCGAGCCCTGGTCTGGGAAGATCCCACATGCCGCGGAGCAACTAGGCCCGTGAGCCACAACTACTGAGCCTGCGCGTCTGGAGCCTGTGCTCCGCAACAAGAGAGGCCGCGATAGTGAGAGGCCCGCGCACCGCGATGAAGAGTGGCCCCCACTTGCCGCAACTGGAGAAAGCCCTTGCACAGAAACGAAGACCCAACACAGCCATAAATAAATAAATTTTTTTTTTTTAAAAGAGAGATTTGTCACCAGCAAAGCTCATTAGCAATTCCCGGGGAACAAAAATAGAATCTGGGTAGTAAAATAAAGTCTAACCTTTTTCTTTTCCTTTGTGCTCTGTCTAGTTTCACTTGCTCATAGGGTGCTGCATGCAGAGACCCTGCCCCTAGAGCTTCGGGTCGAAGTTCCTCATGCAAAATGGCTGCGCCAGACGCCTCAGCTCCGCAGACTGTGCGCAGAAGCGCTGCACAGGACACTGCAATTCAAGATGGCGGCGGTGGGCTGCGGGCAGAGACGCTGCGCCGCCCCTGCGTGTGACCTGGAGCGCGAGCAGCACAGCCCCAGAGCAAATCCGGTTCCCTCCCCCGCTCCCGCTGACAAGATCCCTAAAAAGCAGCCCCGCCCCCGGCCTTTCCTTGGTTGGGGGGAGGCGGGGGCGTGTACTCTAGAGCCCTAGCTCACACTTCTCCGTTCTTCGATGAAAGAATAAAGCTTTCTTTTGCTTCTGAACCAAACTTGGTCTCGTTCTATTGGCTCAAATGATAGCGGGCAGGAGGATCCTTTTTCGGGACTGTCTCAGGAGGGTCGGTTACGGAACTCCAGCCCTGAGTTGATGCCATTCCTCTTGACTCATGCTCCTCAGTAGAAGTGAGTCGCAAAGCGCTATGTAAATATTTATTGAAAGCCTAGGGGCATATAGGAGGCACCATGCTAGGCATAGTGAAGAGCAAACCAAACAAGAGACCCTGATTTCATGGTTCATACGGCCTGGAAGACCCTTCTAACTTTCATCTACCCAGATCTCACTCATTCTGAAAGGTTCATCCTGAAACCTCCCAAGTCACTGCATTCCAGTGGCCTCTCCCTCCTTTGATCCCTAATAATTAATGGCCTTCACTCTTAGCACTTCACATAGTCAGTCTAAGGTCTGGAACCAAACTACTTCGAAGCTCCCAGACCCCTTAGAAGCAAAACACCCACAAACAGGTATTGGAGCCAGAATAATCCTTCTCTTACAGTCAGGAATTTTAACCTGAGGTACTATTTATGGTACTATTTGTGTCCATAAATGCCTGAGGGGGCAGGGGAGAGGACAGAGGTCTGTGAATCACCTAAAATTATATGCAAAATTGTATGTATATGCTGTTTCCTAAGGAAGCATGCAAAGCTTTCACAGGATTATTAAAGGAATACCAAAAGAAGTTAAGATCTTTTGTTTTACTAGGTTTTAAGCAGTTATGTCACTTTCTCAATCATAACAGTGAGCCTGGGCATCCATTTGATTTCAGCTCTACTTTCTAACAACAAAGAATGTGATTTCCAGAAACATCTTCTCTTTTCTTTTTAAGTGCCATTGAAAAATTTAAATGTGAAGTCCATTGGAGGTTATGATAAAGATTTTCTTCCCTATTCTAATCTGTGAATTGCCCAGGAGCTTCAACCAGCTTGCTATCATTTTATACTACATCATGGAGGAGAAACTTGGGGACATAAATAGAATGAATGGTAATTAATTCTTACAAGTTACAGTGAGGATCATAGCCATTAGTGCCAAAGACTGAAGCTGAAAATTATTGAAATATGTGTCTAATAGAACTGCTTTATCACTCTCTACTTCTGTCATTTGATACTTACATTACATTCAGACCACCAGAAAGAGACCTCAAATTTCCAGAAAGAAATGGCCCAGAAAAACAAATTTTCAATCTTATAGTTAAGCATTCCTATATACCTTTTATACTCTAGTTGGCTTTTGTCATACAGAAGCAGCTGCAGCAGCGATACACATTTCTTGGCGGGGAGGGGTGGCAGGTGGAGGGAACCTTCAATAAATATTTAAAACAATGACTAAATACTTTTTCCCTTAGATCATAGTTGTCAAAGCCTAGGTAGAGAAAGAAGAGAAAAAACCTTCAGTTCTATGATTGCCTTCCAGCATTTTCCATTTTGTGTGTAATCAGAGTGTGTAAGGAGAAATAATACATTTGGAAAGTTAAATAAGATCTTTGTAATCCAAACCCGTACAGGAGGAAGGAGGAAGGTAGCTTTAAACAGAGAGAGGAAACGATTCTAAAAATCAAACTCCTGAAGGAAAAACATGGCAGAAATAGTGCGTAATAATAATAGTTACAGTTCTTAACTGTAAGAGATATTATATAAAGTTAAAAATTAGATGTAATAAAAAAAATTAGATGTAATAAAATTTTTCATGTTAAACCTTATGACACTCCTTTAGTAACAGCACATGGCATTATGCTGTTCTTATTGTTTCATTCTTATGAAACAGAATAGGAAGTAATAGGCCCAAGATAGGCAGAGAACAGACTAATAACAGAAGGAAAACTAAAGCCAAGGGATAAATACACATTTACTTCACAGAGATATTGTTGCAAATTCCCTCAAAAACATAAAATGCCATAATAACAGATGTCTTTCAAGGTGAGTACTATGAAGGAAAGCCAGTGCAATCTTTCACATTATAATCCTTAAAACTTTAAAGAAGATAGCTCCCTGGATATCGTAATCCAAAGTACTATAAAGCATCATTACAAGTGAAAACCCAAACACTAAAACAGAAGTTTTCTTAAATAAGGCTCTACTAATATATTAACAGACCCAAATAAGACAAGACTGCAAACTGTACAGTATTCATAATTAGAAGTGAGAAAATTAACATTCTTCAGTTTTTACACTTTATGATTTCTGTATTTGTTTACATTTTAAATCTCTGTTTCCTATGTGATCACTATGTATTCCATACCTTTTAATTTTCCGGGTTCCCTAAATGAAGTACAAAGCAATTCAGGAACAAGACAGAAAGTTAACACTGGGCAGCACTCATCATATAATGATTTTCAAAAAGATCTGCTAAATGATATAAATTCAGTAAAACAGAGGTGTTTAAAAACTAACTCACTGGATTTATTCACTGGTTCCATTAAAGGAAGGAGGTGAATGGTTAAGCAAAAACATTTCTCTTTCACTTTCTCTTCCTTTTTTCGAGCCATTTATTTTAATGGCTACATCAATTGTGCACATCAGGACTTATAAAGCACTGTAAAAAGAGTGTCAATCATCAGCTAAAGGGAGCAGAAGTTTAAAGGTAATATCAGAGAAGGGAAACCAAGAGGTGAACTTAAGAATTACAGAAACCGAGCAACCTAATATGATATATTACCAGGGAGAGCCAAGCATAACAGAAAGAACTGGAGGAAGATGACGGGGTGGAGAGATTACATAAAATACTAATGTGTCCCCAGGGTTCTGGAGCTAAATGGTGAAGAGTACATCTAGATAAGCTGGAGAGAGTTCATTGTAAATTTGGAGTTCAGAATATAAGATGACATGAATAAAGAGATAAGTGCCTGTGTACCCAAGTTCATGACAAATGCATTCGCAGGCATTTCCACAGAGACTTGGAGAATATGCTGATTACCTGCGGTTCCCTGGAGGCCTAAAAAACTTCATATGTTGCAGAGGGGCAGTATGCTGGGTACCTTAGTCACCTGTAGGATCAGTGCCATTAATACCACTGCTGTTACCATCATTTACCAAGCTCTCTCTTATCCACCCCCTAGCTGTTTCCAGGTTCATAATTACCTCCATCTGCCTGATCTCAGTTTACCTCTCGTGCCACTTAACTGTTTCAGGTCTTCAGGGAAGAAATTATTAAATCCCTATCCCAAAATGCTAAATGGTCCCTCAGGAACTAAAAAAAGTTATCATAGATTACCTTTATGAAGCAAGCAATATGTTCGCTAGCCACCCATAGAAATAGGCGCAGGAGGGACCCACTGTATACCTTGACAATCATTCACAAGTGTATGAATGCATGCATTCATTCATTCATTGAATAAAGATATACTGAGCACCAACTATATGTTAGGCTTTGTGACACTGGAGATAGAGTTGAAAAGCAAGTCTCTCCCCTCAAGGAGCTCCCAGTCTAGAGAGGACATAGGCACACCAACAATAATGATACACTATGCTGACTGCTACTGGGTAGGGACACAGAACAGGTTGGTAGCACTGGTAAGACCACAGGGAGAATCAGAACAGGACAGGACAAGGAAAGTATTATCAGGATGTCTCCTAAAGGATGGGTGGAAGTTTGACTGCAGAATAAATATATGGAGGGCCCCGCGAGCCACAACTACTGAAGCCCAAGCACCTAGAGCCCATGCTCTGCAACAAGAGAAGCCACCGCAATGAGAAGCCTGCGTACCGCAACGAAGAGTGGCCCCTGCTCGCCGCAACTAGAGAAAGCAGCACAGCAACGAAGACCCAATGCCGCAAAAAATAATTAATTTTTAAAAAACCAAAGGGCTTCCCTGATGGCACAGTGGTTAAGAATCCGCCTGCCAATGCAGAGGACACGGGTTTGAGCCCTGGTCCGGGAAGATTCCACATGCCGCGGAGCAACTAAGCCCGTGTGCCACAACTACTGAGCCCGCGTGCCACAACAACTGAAGCCCGCATGCCTAGAGCCCGTGCTCCACAACAAGATAAGCCACTGCAATGAGAAGCCCACGCACCACAACAGAGAGTAGCCCCTGCTTGCCGCAACTAGAGAAAGCTGTGCAGCAATGAAGACCCAATGCAGCCAAAAATAAATAAATTAATTAAAAAAAATATATATATATATATATATATGGAGGGCATTCCAGAAAGAGACCACACAATTTTAGTTATAGTGAAAAGTTAAATTTTCATTACCAATTATCAAAATTATCATTCCATCATTTCTTCAGAGGTGTTCATCATATTCTTTTATGTTATTATTAATTTTTCTGTGAGTTTTTATTTTTTTTAACATCTCTATTGGAGTATGATTGCTTTACAATGGTGTGTTAGTTTCTGCTGTATAACAAAGTGAATCAGCTATGTGTATACATACATACCCATATCCCCTCCCTCTTGAGCCTCCCTCCCATCCTCCCTATCCCACCCCTCTAGGTGGTCACAAAGCACTGAGCTGATCTCCCTGTGCTATGTGGCTGCTTCCCACTAGCTATCTATTTTACATTTGGTAGTGTATATATGTCCATGCCACTCTCTCACTTCATCCCAGCTTACCCTTCCCCCTCCCCGTGTCCTCAGGTCCATTCTCTACATCTGCGTCTTTATTCCTGTCCTGCCCCTAGGTTCTTCAGAACCTTTTTTTTTTTTTTAATTCCATATAAATGTGTTAGCATACAGTATTTGTTTTTCTCTTTCTGACTTCACTCTGTATGACAGACTCTAGGTCACTACAAATAACTCAATTTCATTTCTTTTTATGGCTGAGTAATATTCCATTGTATATATGTGCCACATCTTCTTCATCCATTCATCTGTCGATGGACATTTAGGTTGCTTCCATGTCCTGGCTACTGTAAATAGAGCTGCAATGAACATTGGGGTGCATGTGTCTTTTTGAATTATGGTTTTCTCAGGGTATATGCCCAGTAGTGGGATTGCTGGGTCATATGGTAGTTCTATTTTTAGTTTTTTAAGGAACCTCCATACTGTTCTCCATAGTGGCTGTATCAATTTACATTCCCACCAGCAGTGCAAGAGGGTTCCCTTTTCTCCACACCCTCTCCAGCATTTATTGTTTATAGATTTTTTGATGATGGCCATTCTGACTGGTGTGAGGTGATACCTCATTGTAGTTTTGATTTGCATTTCTCTAATGACATCATATTCTTTTGGCATTGGTTTCATATGATTTTTTTAAAATAAATTTATTTATTTATTTATTTATTTATTTATTTTTGGCTACATTGGGTCTTTGTCGCTCTGTGCGGGCTTTCTCTAGGTGCAGCGAGCGAGGGCTACTCTTCGTTGCGGTGCGTGGGCTTCTCATTGTCGTGGCTTCTCTTGTTGTGGAGCACGGGCTCTAGGCATGAGGGCTTCAGTAGTTGTGGCACACCAGCTCACTAGTTTTGGCTCGCGGGCTCTAGAGCGCAGGCTCAGTAGTTGTGGAGCACGGGCTTAGTTGCTCCGCGGCATGTGGGATCTTCCCGGACCAGGGCTCGAACCCGTGTCCCCTGCATTGGCAGGCAGATTCTTAACCACTGCACCACCAGGGAAGTCCTCATATGATTTTAAAGTGTTATCATAAACATTTATTGACACCACAGAATGGAAGTGGCCCCCTCACCTCATGTGTCACTCTAACCAGTTGCTTTATCAATGTCACTCGGCTTTACCACTTCATGAAGCTGATAGTGTGGCATCACTGAGTCAGGCTCTGCCTATCTCATAAACACCATACCTTTGCTTTCTGCTCCATCCCTGTCGTGATCTAGCACAACAGCTCTGATTGCACTCTCATTCTCTTCTACTTCTCATGGCTAGAAAGAAAGAAAAGAAGAAGAAAACAGCTTTGTTACTTTGTGTAACATTGGGTTAGAGCTCTCTCATTAATACATTCTTATCCCCATGGGTCAGGCACCCTGGTCAAATCAGAAAGACCTTCATGGTTCCTGTTTTCTCAGTCTTTTATCTCACTCTGCATGTAACAAGTGATATTCAGGTGGGGGGGCCCAAGTTCTGGTAAACCTGGTCCTCAAATTTTGTGGGGGAAGAAAAAGACTTGCAAAAATTTTTCATGGTCACAAGCACTAAGGGTACACGAGTAATAGTAGATGACTGTAGGTGTAACCTAAAGGGTACAAATAATGCCCAGTTGCTAGCAGGATAACTATAATTCTACCCCATTCTCTCCCAACTTGAAAAAGCATATTAAAAAAGATGTAAATCGGGGTGATTTTATATAGATAATCAAGACTCTACCAGAGGGACTTCCCTGGTGGCGCAGTGGTTAAAATCTGCCTATCAATGCAGGGAACACGGCTTTGAGCCCTGGTCCGGGAAGATACCACATGCCACGGAGCAACTAAGCCCATGTGTCACAACTACTGAGCCTGCGCTCTAGAACCCACGAGCCACAACTACTGAGCCCATGTGCCATAATTACTGAAGCCCACAAGCCCACAGCCCGTGCTCCACAACAAGAGAAGCCACCACAATGAGAAGCTCACGCACTGCAACGAAGAGTAGCCCCCTCTCGCCGCAACTAGAGAAAGCCTGCACACAGCAACGAAGACCCAATGCTGCCAAAAGTTAATTAATTAATTTAATTTAATAAAGACTCTACCATAGGGCCTTCCCTCGTGGTCCAGTGGTAAAGAATCCACCTTCCAATGCAGGGGATGTGGGTTCGATCCCTGGTCAGGGAACTAAGATCCCACATGCCACGGGGCAACTAAGCTCCTGCGCTGCAACTACTGAGCTCACATGCCTCAACTAGAGAGCCTGCATGCCGCAAACCACAGAGCCCACGCACCTTGGAGCCTGTGTGCCACAACTAGAGAAGAGAAAACTCGCACGCCACAACTAGAGAGAAGCCTGCACATCGCAACAAAAGATCCCACATGCCTCAACAAAGATCCCGCATGCTGCGACTAAGACCCGATGCAGCCAAAAAAATAAATAAATAAAAAATAGGGCTTCCCTGGTAGCGCAGTGGTTGAGAATCTGCCTGCTAATGCAGGGGACACGGGTTCGAGCCCTGGTCTGGGAAGATCCCACATGCCACGGAGCAGCTGGGCCCGTGAGCCACAACTACTGAGCCTGCGCGTCTGGAGCCTGTGCCCCGCAACGGGAGGGGCCGCGATAGTGAAAGGCCCGCGCACCGCGATGAAGAGCGGTCCCCGCACCGCGATGAAGAGTGGCCCCCACTTGCCGTAACCAGAGAAAGCCCTCGCACGAACCGAAGACCCAACACAGCCAAAAATAAATAAATAAATAAATAAATAAAAAATAAAAAATAAAAATAAATAAATAAATCTTAAAAAAAAAAGAAGACTCTACCGTAATTAATTTATAGTTAACTTACTCAAACACCAGCATTTTAAACATTAATAAGATTATCTATTATTAGAGCCATCTCTCCATTGGTTATTACATGCCAGGCTGTCTGACACTATAGCTGGTTGTGCTAGCTATACTAGCTGTACTAGGAGACAGAATGCCAGTTTGTTTGGCCTTGTTTGCTGCATTCTGCATTCTGGTGTCCTAATCCAAATGCTTGATCTGCATTTGTAGATTTTGAACAGTGAGCAGCACATGCTTTATGTCTTGGTCATATGATGGTACAGCGGTCTCTTTATTGAAGGAGAGGAATAAAAGGCAGAGTGAGAGACAGGGAGAGCAGAGCTAAAGTTTATAACTCTTCACCATTTCCTCTTTCATTCGAAAGGAGAGTAAGAAGAAGATGGTCAGAGAGGAGCAGGAAAAGAGTTTACAAAGATTGAGCACTGTTAATCCTCAAAACTACTCTATGAAATAGGTATTGTTATTATCCCATTTTACAGTCCTGTGAGAAGTTAGTAACTTGACTAAGAGCACAGAGTTAATAAATGGGAGGACCTTGACCTCTAACTTTTCTGGCTCCAAATACCATTCCTTTAAAAGCCTGCCTCCTGGAGGACATTTTTCCTTGGTAAGAGTCAGTAACTAGGCTCCAGTCTGCCCTGTTATTTTACTCCTAAATGGCTCCACATCTCTGGCAGGAACATGAAGAGAGGGGGTCAGGTCATTTCCCGTTATTCATTCACGTGTTGACTACTCTCACAACTTGACCCTAATCAACAGGCTTGTATTCTCCCACTACAGCTTTTCACTGCCCAACAAGCCCCAAATAGGCTGAGGCTCCTTTCGTTAACATTAACAGGTAAGTAATTAGAAACCAGACAGGTTTATGTTTGCATCAAACCTACTAGATTAATTTTTGTTTTATAAAAATAATCAGTATACATAAATATTTTTAGTTGAAAATTTTTATGTCTATTTTTTTATTACAGTTGTTATACTTTCACTACAATAAGGCAAGAATAGCCTCTAAATGTTCATGTTTACTTACTCGAATTAGACATAGTTTAACTTCTAAAGTCTTTACAAAGTTCTGCTTCAATTAGCTTTGATAAATAAGCAAAAAATTAGTTTTCTCATATTTCTAAAAATTTAATCAAAATGAGTTTTTAAAATAAATATATAGTGTATTTTTTCTAAAAAGTGAAATGTCTATCTTTCTCTTGAGTTGACAAATATATATTTTTATCGTATTTGTTTGTGTGGCAGTAGAGGAAAAACACACGGACCCTGGAGCTAGAATGTAAGGATTTGAAATTTGACTCTGCCCGTTTTTTAGCAGAAAGGAAAATTATTTGACTTATATGAATTTCAGTTAAATAAGCTAATATTTAGAACAATGTCTGGTATGCAGCCAATAAGACTTAGCTGTTATTAACCCGAAGGGAGTATTTGCTACAAGCAATCCCTCTAATTTAACTGGGAATTCCTGTAAAGCAAGAATACCTAATCTACAAATTGCCTCCAAATGTAATGAAATTTTAATACTAATTTAACAATTAATGAAGATGATATAATAGTACACTTTGGAGATATTTAATTAAACATTTATTGTTTCAATCTTGCAGATTTTAGTATTCTGAGCCCAATTTTTCTTTTTTTTTCCCTTTCTGGCTCTAAAATATTTATTTTTATTGGTTCCTTGAAATTTCATAGCTCCTAAGCACTGTGTCTGTAGTGCTTGCTGGATAAAATGGCCTTGGCCAAGGTAAATGGGACAGCTTTGAACACTACCTTTTCTGGCTCCAAATATCTTTCTGTGATAGGAACATTTTTTCTCAGCAAGCGTTTGGAAAGGTTTCTAGAAGTTTTGGAAACGTTACTAAAGAAGGATTCAAAGATAGGACAGTAAAGCAAAATCCCAGATATCACTGAGGGCCCAAAATTCTTAAATTACTTTTGCCTAAATTCAGAGTTTATACCAAAACCTAGGCTGAAGCTGGCCCTGCATTTAAGCATAAATATGAGAAAGAGTGTTTTAGAAGAGGGTTGGAACTGGCACTGATCCAAGAAGGAATATCTTCTTTAATTAAGTGGGACTACACCTTGACAGACATGGCTATCATGTCATTTTAATTTTCCAAATTGCGTTGCAAAAGCAAGGGTGGGTAAAACTGATACCACAGCACAAGCCAAGGCAATGGCACTAAGCTACCAATAGTGATTGTATTCTTCACCTCCACTCAGAGACAAAAAAAAAAAAAGAATGCATACAAGAAAAAGCCAGTTTAGCTCTAGAATGTCCTTGATGAAGCAGTAAAAATTTTACATTTTATTAAATCTCAACCTTCAGTATGTCTTTTTAATATTAAATGTGATGTAATGAGAAGTACACATAAAGCACTTCTGCTGCTTACAAAAATATAATTGTTGTCTCCAGGAAAAGTACTTATTTGAGTTACAAACTGAAGTAGCTGCTTTTTTCATGGAACATCATTTTGAAAGAAAAACTGGCAGTAAACTATGGTATTCATATTTGGGTATTTGACAAGCATTTTTGCAAAAAAAAAAAAAAGAAAGGATATAGAGAGCCTGTCACTTCAAGAGAAACAATTAACAAGCTTAATAAATTTCAAGCTTTTCAAGCTAAAATTAGAATTTCGGAAAATTTTAACTGCCACCATGAGCTTGGCCTCTTGCCAATACTCAAAGACTTTTCTGGTGAGACTGGTGGTGATATTAATGAATGTGATATTTTGATATTATATAATAAAATGAGTTACCTTTTGAAAGATCTGCATAATTCAGTGAATCATTATTTTCCAAATGACCAATGCATGATATTACACATCTATTAAAAATGGAAGATAGACCAATGAATTTTAATGTAACAGAATTATTCTGTTGTAAGATTACACATTGCACTTACCTTCTAATCAATTATCATTTGTCAAATTTTGGTGGAGTAGCAAAGAATAAAAACCTCAATGATCTGAAAAGGCCATTAAAATACCCTCTCCATTTATATATCTCTGTGATGCCATAATATCTTCATATACTTCAACCAAAACAACATATCACAACAGATATAATGCAGAAGCAGATATGAGAATAGAAGTATCTTCTATTAATACAGGTATTCCAGGTATTTAAAATATTTGCAAATATGTAAACAATGCCACCCTTTTCACTATTTTTTTCTTTTGGAAGATATAATTATTTTTTCATAAAAATATGTCATTTATGTTAACACATTATGGGTTTATTTTTTAAATAAATTAATATCTTAAGATTTTCTTAGTTTTAATCTCTAATATGGAATATCGATTGATGTAACTCACATAAACAAAAGTTCTGCGGTGCTCAATTTTTACGAGTGAAAAAGAATCCTGTGACCAAAAATTTTGAGAATTACTGCCCCAAGGTTAAATATATTCTAAGCCAGCAGCCACTGTGATATCAGCATCAGGTCAGCCTATGAGGGATTCCATGCAATTGCCCGTTATTTCACAGAGCTCTCCAGTTGGACCGCCCTGTAAGAAGCTAATCATTGAAGGGTGCCTACTATTGCCCTTGATGTTCTCCATAGGGCGTTCTAGGATGCCACCAGAAAAATAGTAAGAGAAAGACCATTTCATTCTGACATTGCTTCTTTCTTTAATTTTGGTCAGGTTTCCCAACACCTTGTCTCTTGTTTCATTAGGGAAGATGTACAAACTTCACACCAAAAGGGTAAAAGCTGCTGCTGGGCAGATGTGGAATTCAAATTTCTCCAAGATCAGACAATCTCTTAAAAATGCTTACCAGCACAGGGAGATCATCTGGGTGCTTTGTGGCCACCTAGAGGGGTGGGATAGGGAGGGTGGGAGGGAGACACAAGAGGGAGGAGATATGGGGACATATGTATATGTATAGCTGATTCACTTTGTTATAAAGCAGAAACTAACACATCATTGTAAAGCAATTATACTCCAATAAAGACGTAAAAAAAAATGCTTACCATACATGTAAGAACCAGCACCCAAATTCAACAAGATATCCAACTATGATTTCCTATGATTGTGATCAAGATGACGTAAATGCTGATTAAGAAGTGAATGTTATAGTAATGCTCCGAGATATTAAAACTGCCCAGATTGAAATCCTCAGGCAAGTGACTGACCTTGTGGGTCCAGTACCAAAAATCCAGGAAAGGACTGACTTTTATCAGAAGCAAATGGAGGTACTGGAAACCAGAATGAATGTTAGTGAAGACAAACAGTGCACAATAACTAAAGATATCTTCTCTCTGAAGGAAGACATTGATGCTTTAAAGAAAAAGGTGACAGAATTGGAAAACCAGAATTCTTGCTCCAATATACATTGTTTAGAGGTTCTGGATGGAGAAAAGGGTAAAGAGATCATAGAACTTCTTCACAAACTCAAACAACCAGAAACTTTGAAGAACACATTGGCCTCTACAGACTCTTGAAATCTCAGCAGAACCAGAGAAAGTGCCCAGTTATCCCAAGCCCACTGATCATCTTGAGGAAAAAACAATTTCTCCCCAAATTAAAGCTCTGAAGAAAAGTAATCATTAAAATGCATTAAGAAGCTTTCAAAAAGCAAAGTCAAATATTTGTATTTACCCAGACTTTAATACATGGATCAAGCTAACTTTTGTCCGTGTAGGAAAGTGGAGATTTTTCCTCAGTGCAACTAAGTTAGAGAAATTCATCCAGTGGCTTCTTTGTAGGCCAGCCATCCCTCCTGAGGAACCACTAGTCATAACCCAGAGATATTGTCCACTCACTGGGACTATTGTAAGCTTGACCACAATCTGTCTCTCTGTTTTCAACTATATTTACTGTCTTTTTGGTTCCTCGAAAGAGGAAGTAACTCGACTACAGAGTAATTTTCTGCTTCGCTTGGTACAAAATAAATGTAACCTGGCCATTCCAAGCATTCACACATCTTTGTGGTTGCTGTGAACTCCTTGGTAGTTAGCTCACTTTGGGTTGGCGGTCTGCAAAGTTTCTTTACGTCTACAGTAAGTTGAGGCATATCATCCCATTGGACAATCGTGATGCATTTTCTGTCAAGTTTCTTGTTTTCTCAAAGGCAATTCATGAGGACTCATCCAGCGCCCATTTCATAGATAATTGGAGGCAAAGAATAAAGGGGTCAAAGGAATGAGAAACACATTTAGTAGCCCCCGCATCAGTTTTCTATGCATTCTTATCTTAGTGGCCTTTGCAGATAAGATTCGTGATACTAGAGACAGACTCTACTAACAAAATTTTAAATAGCATAGAGTGAAAAAGATACCCACTGTCAAGGTTACTAAAGTTAGAGCTATAAAAATGAAAGGCACTGAAAGGACAAGTTATTGCCAGGAAAATATTTATTCCAAAAATGGGATTTTTCTTTCAACTTCAACTTCATCTCTATCAAACAATTGGAAAAGGGGGAAAAGGTGACTATGGTATTGTGGTTTTATTTTTACATTTTCATGAAATGAGACAAATACCATATCTTGTAGGTTTGAGACAGAGGAAAGAGGAAAATTTGAGGCGGGATTTGTGAACTAAGTTAAATCTCAATATCAACACTATACCACCATAGATTCTTTTTTTTTTTTTAAACATCTTTATTGAAGTATAATTGCTTTACAATGGTGTGTTAGTTTCTGCTTTATAACAAAGTGAATCAGTTATACATATACATATGTTCCCATATCTCTTCCCTCTTGCGTCTCCCTCCCTCCCACCCTCCCTATCCCACCCCTCTACGTGGTCACAAAGCACTGAGCTGATCTCCCTGTGCTATGCGGCTGCTTCCCACTAGCTATCTATTTTACATTTGGTAGTGTATATATGTCCACACCATAGATTCTTATATGACAGCCTTTGTTTGTTTGTTTGCATGAACCATATACTACATATCCAGGGTGAATGCTTCATTTTTGGACATAATAGGTGGTTGCCACTGTAATGTAATTTTTCTAAATATCATGCAAATGAACTGCAAAAAAAATGTTTTCCTCGCCACTAAGTTAGTAAATGAAATCTACCAATAGAGAGTCATATGCTGTTAAACTACAAATATCCTTGGAAAATGTACTATTTTAAACTATTCTCAGCTAATCATTTGAAATGAGGGCTTTGGCAGTTAGCTAAGAACAACCCAGTTTCAAATGAGGAAAAAGGAACTAAGGTGAGTATAGCGGAAACAAGGGGAGAAGTAGGATAAGAAGACACAACATCGTCTGGTGTCAGTCTGGTAATAATTATACATTACAACTTTTTCATTTACAAATGCATTTTATTTGATCCTTATTTACAAATTTACAGATAAGATGTGCACATAAATTTTAAAATATGTCAATATGTGATAGGGGCAGCATGGATGATCCTATCATATACCTACTTAGAGCAAGGCTATCTATTAAATGGGTTTGTTTTCAATGGGTTAACAGTGCCAACAAAGTAAAGTATCGTTCTGGTAAAGGTACCAGCAAACTCTATGTCTATATTGACCATCAGCGATATCCGTAAAGAACAGCTGAGCTCTAGCTGGGCACATTGGTTGTGACCCTCGCATCAGAGTAACTAGGGAAGGTCGGCCATGACACAGGCAAATGACATTACAAGTGGCTACTGGGAGAGTAAAAAGTGACTCAACTGGTATTTGCCTGGGTCACCTGAGCCTCTATATTAATGCACATTTTCACTTTTTCTGCCCTATGTTTCCCCTTTGCACTTGCTTAATGTTTCTAGAGAGGCAAAGAGTTCAGGAAAAGAGCCTGGAATCAGAAGACCTTAGTTCTGAACAGTCTTAAATTCTACACTTGCAAGCTTTATTATTTCGTCTCAAGTACCTTTGTTTTGTCATCTATAAAAAGGGAATCATTATATTCATTTAATAAATATTTCTTCAGTGTTTGCTAATAGCAAGGGATAGTGGAGGGTAAAAGAAAAAGTAGAAGACATTCCCTGTACTGTAGACACATAACATCGAATGGGACAGACAAAACACGTACACACAGCTCTAAGGCACGATAGATGGGGATGGGCAGCAAAGAACAATATAAAAAGTGCTCCTGGTATCAGAGGAGAAAGAGGGTTGATGAGCCTTGTAGTAAGGAGGTAAGGTGAGGAGGAGATGGATAGGGCAATGTTCAGAAAAACAAGAGCACAGGAGTGGAGCCAGTAGGGAACGTGGGAAATAAAAGCCACCAAGCATTTTATAAATGTAAAGTACTGACAGGCTATCATTTTAACTCTTCTATGGATCTCATTTTTCTCTTCAGGGATTCCCACCATGTTCATTTTAACCTGTTTCTCACCTACATAAGAATGTTAGAGAAGGAGAAAGTGAGAGGTACACTACATGATTTTCTCAGGATCTCAGACTTTCCCAAAAGATGACTGTTTTACCCTGTTAATTCACATAAGTTTCCTGTGAGGAAAGAGAATTTTGCTCTTGAGTCAAATATTTATTATCATCACTTAGATGAGATCTCACATGACTCATTAAAATTGTAACTCAACTTGAAACTACATGTGAGCAAATAATTTTTCCCCAGTCCTTGCTTTCAAATCCACCTGCCTCTCAGCCTACTCACCTCCATCCCACCCGGCTCAGAGGAAGTGATGCCTACCTTCTTCCTCCAGTGGCTCATAGGGTCTTCATCAGCTAGTCCTGTTCTTTCCTCCCTGTTAATCACCACCTCCCAGTTCCTTGTGCTCAGCTTTCACAAGTATACATTTGCCTTGTCCCTGTGTCCCCTCTTCTCTTGCTGATCTCTCGTCATCTTCTCTGAATGAGAGGCCCACCCTCCTGTCCCTACCTCCCTCTCCCACTCTTTCCACAGCTCTTAGAATCATGTCTTCCATGCTCTCTCTTCTGGTCCTCTTCCCATCACTCTGGCAGATCCTCCTCAGTCTCTTAGATGATTCCTTTGCCACTAGTCATTCCCTTAAAATACTGATGCTTCACTTTACTCACTCCCAAATCAAAGGACTCCTAACCCAGCCTCTCCTGGGACATCTTAAGGTTTAGTTCCAAGTCACTACTTATCTTCTCTACTTGGATGAGTGTCAAACTCTTTACTTTCTAAAATTAACATTAGGGTTTCCCTGGTGGCGCAGTGGTTAAGAATCTGCCTGCCAATGCAGGGGACACAGGTTGGAGCCCTGGCCCGGGAAGATCCCACATGCCGCGGAGCAACTAAGCCCGTGTGCCACAACTACTGAGCCTGCACTCTAGAGCCTGCAAGCCACAACTACTGAGCCCACGAGCCACAACTACTGAGCCCATGTGCCACAACTACTGAAGCCTGTCCGCCTAGAGCCCGTGCTCCACAACAAGAGAAGCCACGACAATGAGAAGCCCACGCACCGCAACGAAGAGTAGCCCTCGCTCGCCGCAACTAGAGAAAGCCCGCGCACAGCAACGAAGACCCAACGCAGCCAAAAATAAATACATAAATAAATAAAAAATAAGAATAATAAAATAAAATTAACATTAATAGCTCTTCCTTCTTCTGACTCAAACCCATTTCTCTTCCAGTATCCTTTTTGTTAATGGCATGACAGTGCAAGCTATTCACATCACCAGATTGGAAATTACTCTCATCTTCTCCCTTACTTGATGTATTAATTATCAAATCTCTCCCTGTTTTATCTTGCAACAATTCATGGAATCCATCCTCTATCTCTGACCCCACTTCTGTTTTGGTTCAAGCCATAATATCTCTATATGAATGAAAAGTTTTCCTGCTTGGTATCCCAGCCTCCACAATGTCCACAGTCCAATCCTAATAAGGTAATTTTTTATGAAACAAAGATAATGTTTAAATTTATTTCTTTTGGAGGTAACATTGGTTTATAACATTACATAAGTTTCATGTGTAAAACATTATATTTCTACTTCTGTATACCCTACAGTGTGCTCACCACCAAAAATTTAGTTTCCATCCATCACCATACAGTTGAGGCCCTTTACCCATTTTGCCCACTCCCCTACCCAGTCCCTTCTGGTAACTACTGCTCTGTTCTCTGTATCTGTGTGTTTGTTTGTTTTTGAATTTTGTTTTATTTATTTATTTTTATACAGCAGGTTCTTATTAGTTATCTATTTTATACACATCAGTGTATACACGTCAATCCCAATCTCCCAATTCATCACAACACCACCACCCGCCCCCTGCCGCTTTCCCCCCTTGGTGTCCATACGTTTGTTCTCTACATCTGTGTCTCTATTTCTGCCTTGCAAACTGGTTCATCTGTACCATCTGTGTGTTTGTTTTTGTTTGGTTTGGTTTGTTCATTTATTTTGTTTGTTTGTGATTCCACAGGCTGGAAAAAGCCAACTAGAAAGCTTTATTTTTTTCCTTCCAGTTTTATTGATATACAGCATTGTTTAAGGTGTATAACATAATGATTTGACACACATACATCATGAAATGATTACAATAAGTTTAGCGAATATCCATCATCTCATACAAATACAAAATTAAAGAAAAAGAAAAAATATTTTTTTGTTGTGATGAGAACAACTTTCATATATAACATACAGCAGTGTTAATTATATTAATCATGTTATACACCACATCCCTAGTACTTTTTTATCTTATATAACTGGAAGTTTATACCTTTTGGCCACCTTCATCCAATTCCACCTCCTCCCACCCCCTGCCTCTGGTAACCACAAATCTTTTTCTATAAGTTTGTTTGTTTTTTGAAGTATAATTGACCTACAACACTATGTTAGTTCCTGTTATAAAACATGGTGATTTGATATTTCTATACATTACAAAATGATCACCATGATAAGTCTAGTTGCCACCTGTTCACCATAAAAAGATATTACATTATTATTGACTATATATTGACTATACTCTCCACTCTGTACATTTCACTCCCATGACTCATTTATTTTGTAACTGAAAGTTTGTACCTCTTAATTTCCCTCATAGTTTGTACCTATTTCACTCATCCCCCATACCCCTCCCCTCTGGCAGCTACCTGTTTGTTCTCTGTATCTGTGGCTCTGTTTCTGATTAGTTATGTTTGTCCATTTGTTGTGTTTTTTAGATTCCACATATAAGTGAAATTCTCTGACTTATTTGACTTAGCATAATGGACCTTCTAGGTCCATCTATGTTGTCGCAAATGACAAGGTTTCATCTTTTTATGGCTGAGTAGTATTCCATTGTGTATATATATACCATATCTTCTTTATCCATTCATCCGCTTATGGGCACTTTGGTCACTTCCACATATTGGCTATTGTAAATAATGCTTCAATGAACATAAGGTTTGCATATATCTTTTCAAATTAATGTTTTCATATTCTTTGGATAAATACACAGAAGTGGGATAGCTGGATCATATGGTAGGTCTATTCTTAATTTTTTGAGGAATCTCCACACTGTTTTCCATAGTGGGCACCAATTTACGTTCCCCTCAACAGTGTATGAGGGTTCCCTTTTCTCCACATCTTTGCTAACACTTGTTATTTCTTGCCTTTATAATAGGCGTGAAGCAATATCTCATTGTAGTTTTGATTTGTATTTCCCTATTAACTGGTAATGCTGAACATCTTTTCATATGACTGTTGGCCATCTGTGTCTCCTTTGGAAAAAATGTTTATTCAGGTTCTTTGCCCATTTTTGAATCAGGTTGTATGTGCGGATTTTTTGTTGTTGTTGTTGTTGTTATTGAGTTGTATGACTTCTTTATATATTTTGGATATTAACCCCTTAACAGATATATGATTTACAAATATCTTTTCCCATTCAGCACTTTGTCTTTTCATTTTATTGATGGTTTCCTTTGCTGTGCAGAAGCTTTCTAGTTTGATGTAGTCCCATTTGTTTATATTTGCTTTTCCCTTGCCTAAGGACACACATCCAGAAATATATTGCCAAGACCACTGTCAAAGAGAGGGTGTTTTTTTTTTTAAACAGTTCTAAAATATTTTTATTGTTTCTCATAGTGAAGAGAATAAAATCCAAATTTCTTAGCAGAGCCTATGCTCTTTCCATCCCGAATTTTTACCTTTGGAAGGCAATGTTCCATAGTGGTAAAGCACAATGACTATGGTGTCAGACTCACCTGATTCAAGAACTGGCTCTGTCACTCACTAGCTGTGTGACTTTGGAATTAAGTCAAAGTGTAAATTCCCAAAGCCTTAATATCCTTATTCCAAAATAAGAATAATAACCATAGATTGTTGCCAGGAATAATGATGATTATTATATGAAGCTCTTAGCAATCTAATTGACATACAGTAAGTATAAAATAAATGGTATTTATTAATAAATTACTTCTTCATCCTCATCCTTCCATGATAATTTTCTGTGCAAACCACCATCCAGCCACATGAAATATCTTGCAGATTTTTTCAAATCTTGTATCTTTGTACTTGCTGCCCCTACTGCCTTGGATGCCTTTCTTTCATCTAGCTGATAAGCAATAATTCGTCATTTGAGTCTCAACTCAAATATTTTTTCTCTAAAAGACACCTTCCCTGACTCTTATTCTCTACATCAGTCTCTCTGTAGCAGAAATTGGGGACTCCCAAAAAACCCCTGCCAGTGTTGCCATTGATTTTATATACATATAATATATATTGTAATTTTGTGCTCACGTCTCCCTCATAAAAATTTGAGCTTTTTATTTTTTTTAATTAATTAATTAATTAATTTAATTTACTTTTGGCTGCATTGGGTCTTCGTTGCTGCACAGGCTTTCTCTAGTTGCGATGAGCGGGGGCTCCTCTTCGTTGTGGTGCGCAGGCTTTTCATTGCAGTGGCTTCTCTTGTTGCAGAGCACGGACTCTAAGTGCACGGCGGGCTTCAGTAGTTGTGGCTTGCGGGCTCTAGAGCTCAGACTCAGTAGTTGCGGTGAACGGGCTTAGTCGCTCTGTGGCATGTGGGATCTTCCTGGACCAGGGCTCAAACCCGTGTCCCCTGCATTGGCAGGCGGATTCTTAACCACTGTGCCACCAGGGAAGTCCCAACTTTGAGCTTTTTATGTTAGAGATAGAAACTTACCTGTTTATCTTAAACACCATAATCAGTTTTACTGATAGGTAAATACTTTTGAATTAAAAAAAAAAAGAAAAGCTCGGTGCTTTGTGACCACCTAGAGGGGTGGGATGGGGAGGGTGGGAGGGAGGTAGATGCAAGAGGGAAGAGATATGGGAACATATTGTATATGTATAACTGATTAACTTTGTTATAAAGCAGAAGCTAATACACCATTGTAAGGCAATTATACTTCAATAAAGATGTTTAAAAAAAAAAAAAAAGAAAAGAAAGTACCATTTTTCTCTACAAAAAGAGTGGGTATAACAAGATGAATGGTTATAATGTATATGTCAAACATGAAAACCATTGCACATTCACCAAAATGTCTCAAATCATTCTTGTGGCTATCATATTAAGCACAATTATTGGATAGGCAGCGCTTGACAGTGAAAAGAGCAAGAACATTCAAAGCAGAACAGTCTTTACTTACCGAACATTTATTATGTATCAGGCAATGTGCTAGGAGCTGAGTATACAATGGTGAACTTCATAACTGTGATTTTGGCAAATTCCTTAAGCCTTGTATTCTTCAGTTTTCTCAACTCTAAATTTGTATCATAAGACTGTTGCGTTAATTAAATGACACCATGTGTATAAACTGCCCAGAACAGTGCCTGACTTAGTAGATACTTAACAAATGGTAGTCATTTCCTTCCTTCTCTAAGCTAGATGTTAAAAAAGGGCATGAAGGTGAACAGGGATGGACCCTGTCTCAATGAGCTCTCATTAGTACTCTGCCTCCTTTCATCAACAATAAAGGACTCCAGACAAATAATGAACCAAGTGACAGGCTGAATACAGAAGCTCCAAACCAACTCTTGACTCCCTCAACCAAAGACAGTGTGATAAGAATAAGATAGGGTGTGATGGCTCTCCTCCTGGTCTGGGCATTCAACAAATATGGCATCATTTGTAACAGCCATTCGCCAACCTTTAATTGCACACTATAAAAATAAACATCAGAGAAAAGTATTGGGGTAGGGGGTGGGAGTGGGGAAGAGACTCAGTTTAAGATAAATAATTTGGTTCAGTTAGGAATACTTGCTAGCATAGACACAGACATTAGAGCAACCTATTTATTCAAAAACTGCATTCACCAACATTTACTGAAATGTGACTCTATGCCAGGAACTAGCTGAGCTAGATGTAAAGCAATAGAGATGAAAATGACATATACTTTCTTTTCCTTTCCTGAAAAAGGAACATACTTTTCAATAGTGCTCTCTCCAGTTGCCAATTATTTTAGTCCATTGCTTCGATTTGGAATAGAAAACCACATACTTCATTTAAAACTTAATTTAGTTTTGTTACAGGACACAACTCGTCTCATTTAGAAAAAGACATTGCTATTCCTAAAAGTAACATTTTAAGGTTAATTCTTCAAGTCACAAAAATGCAACCTTTTCTATATGCATCCAAAATGTAGACAGTCCCTAACATGTCAATAGATTATGCTTCAAAACTTCATTTGTAAATCTGCTGAATACAATTCAAAATGCATATTACAAAGAAACAGTACTAGAGTTGGATTTGGGGCCAACCTGTAAAAGCCGACTGAACTACAATACACCTGAGATATTGGTACTCATTAAACTATAGAGCCAAGCTTGTGTGTGTTCTCATGCCAAAGTGTATTCAGGAAAGTAACAAGAGCAGTATCCTGACAGCTGGATCAGGGTCCTCACTTCTGATAGTAGAGTGAAGATTTCACAGATTGATGGTACTAGGAGGACACCTTGGGGAACTAGGCGACAAAGGGCAGGATCCAAATGGGGACCAATGCAGGAACTCTAAGGATGAAAAGCTGAGATGGGGAGTTATTGGGCAGGGGAGACAAGTGCTCCATGTGGCTCCTGAAAATCTAGTCCAGGGAATAAGGGCTGAAGGGGGGCCAGGGTCATCTTTTACAGTGATGGATTGAAAGCTGAGAGAGAAGGGAGAGGGTTTTTACACGTAAAGCACTTGGCATAATTCTTGGTACATGGTGGTGTTCAATAAATGGTGATGGAGATATTGGAGATGGTGAGGTAGAGGCAAAACCTGTAGGCTTTTCTCCCTCATTTGTCTTTTAGAATATAATCTACTTAGAAAACAACTGTATTGGTGAGAAACATGGAACTCCAAGCCTTTCTGAACTATGAAATATTAGTGACCAGTGGAGTTAGTGGAGCAGGGCAGTGGCTGGACCAATGCAGGTAGGAATGTTGCTCTTGTAAGGCTCTTGTGACAAAGATAGGATAAGTTTGCATAGCCCCTCATCCTTCCCCTTCCCCAGCCCACTCTTTTCACCTAAAGCTTGAGGTGGAAGAGTGTACGGCGTGGGGACATGCACCCCAGACAGAGGCAGAGTCAAGAAAGAGGGGAAGGACAAGGAAAAGAAAAAAGAAAACTCCCAATAGGAGTGAAAAACACTCCTGAGGTACTGGTGCAGCCTTTCATACAATAAGGATATTCCCACCAGGCAGAAGTAAGGCACTACACCATGTGTTCTGAAAATACTTCAAAAAAAAACACAAAAAACAGGCAGTGCCTCTACAGGCAGTTAAATCAAATGTGATGGTCATCCTTTTTCTACTTTGGGTTACATTTTAGCTCTAAAGAATCTGCAAAGCTTCCAGGAACAGCTCTCCACAGGACTTTTCCAATCTTTTCCTTTAGTCAAGGATCCCACCTATTTTTAGCCATTTCTCCTCTCCCCAGCTCTTATCGAAGCTAGGAAATGAAATGCATGAAAATGTGCCCAGGTGATAGTGTGATTCTGATGATGTATTATTTCTACCAGTCCTTTCAGAAGGGGTGTTCTCATGAGACAATACCCCGATGGAAGGTGTGACACATCTTTTGGATATCAGAAAATTGAAATGTGGGTGCCACTCTTATTTATAGTGACCCTCAGTCAACTTATCTTTGACAACTATAAAGATACTAATTGCTTGATGTACAGGTTGTAATTGGATCACAGCCATCAGTGACTTGGTTATTTGTTGTTATAGCAGTATTAACAAAATTATGCCTAAGGCAGTCTAATTAGAAGAGCACCATCGCTGACCCAACTGGCATTTTCAATATGTTACCTAAGAGGTATGATCAGAAGACAAGTCAGAGCTAACTTAATGAAGTTTCTGATCAGAGGCTGCTCTGAAGACAGTGAGTTATTGAAGGAGACAAAGAGGAATTGATGAGTGGCAGATTCACGCAGGCTATTTGAGGACAACAAAAAGCAATGGAATTTACTAGATTCAATCTTGTTGCAAGGCATGACAAACGTTTCCTTCCTTCTCAGCAGCAGGATCCCAAAGTCATAAAAGTTATCTATGAAAAGAAGCCTAAAGATTATCTAGTTCAGTGATATTCAAGTGGGATTTTAAAAATCTCCTGGGAGGGCTTCCCTGGTGGTGCAGTGGTTGAGAATCTGCCTGCCGGTGCAGGGGACACGGGTTCGATCCCTGGTCTGGGAAGATCCCACATGCCGCGGAGCAACGAGGACCGTGAGCCACAACTACTGAGCCTGCGCGTCTGGAGCCTGTGCTCCGTAACAAGAGAGGTCACGATAGTGAAAGGCCCGCGCACCGCGATGAAGAGTGGCCCCCGCTCACTGCAACTAGAGAAAGCCCTCGCACAGAAACAAAGACCCAACACAGCCAAAAATAAATAAATAAATAATTTAAAAAAAAATCTCCTGGGAGACCAATATCATGACATATCCGTGAGTCAGGGGGCATAAACTTATCGCTACCCCATTTGAGAATCATGTCTATAAGGAGCAGTATAATATAGGGACTAAGAACAAACACCTAGATAGTAGATGGGCCTGAATTAATAAGGGATATGTTATTCACTAGTTGTGTAACCTTGCTGAGTTTTTAAAATTTTCTAAGCCAATTTCCTTGTCTCTAAATTGGGGATAATTATAAAGTATAATGCAAAATCATGTGCTGAGAATGAAACGAGGAAAAGTGCTTAACTCGGCATCTGACACATAGTAAGTACTCAATAAATATAACTTGTGATGGTTAATTTTGTGTGTCCACTTGACTAGGTTAAGGGATGTCCAGATAGCTGGTAAAACATTTCTGCATGTGTCTGTGAAGATATTTCCAGAAGAGATTAGCATTTGAATCTGTAGACTAGGTAAAAAAGCTTTCCCTCCCCAATGCAGTGGGCATCAACCAATCTGTTGACAGCCTGAATAAAACAAAAAGGTGGAGGAAGGGTGCATTTCCTCTCTGCTGGAGCTAGACCATTCATCCTTTCCTGATCTTAGACATCAGCACTCCTGGTTTTTGGGCCTTTGGCCTTGGACCAGGACTTACACCCTCAGTCCTCCAGTTCTTGGGCCTTAGGACTCAGACTGGGACTTATACCACTGGCTCCCCTGGGTTCTCAAGCCTTCAGGTTTGGACTGGAGCTATACCATCAGCTTTCCTGGGACACCAGCTTGAAGGTGGCAGATCATGGGACTTCTCAGCCAACATAATTGCATTAGCCAATCCCTCACAATAAATCTCTTCCTATGTTTCTATCCTACTCATTCTGATTCTCTGCAGAACCCGAATACATACTCTACTACTATTACTATTGAATTTGCTGGGCAGCAACTATCCAGTATGTTGAGGCAGAAAAAGACTGAGGACCAAAATGTTAGTCCAACTCACTCAAGAGGAACCTGAGATCCAGAGGTAGAAGTGACTTGCCTAAAGTTACCCAAATTAGAAGAGTCTGGACCAGATTCCAGATGGTGGGTCTGGTGCCCTTTAGGCCACAGTGAATTCTTGCATTCTGACAGATAAAAGAATACCAAGAGGGACTTCCCTGGTGATCCAGCAGTTAAGACTCCATGCTCCCAGTGCAGGGGGCCCAGGTTCAATCCCTGGTCAGGGAACTAGATCCCGCACACCACAACTAAAGATCCCGCATGCCGCAACTAAGACCCAGCAAAGCCAAATAAATAAATATATAAAAAAAAAAAGAAGAAGAAGAATAGCAAGATGCAGGGGAAAATGCATTGGGTTAGTGGTCAAAGACACATTTAACTATGTCTTTCACCATCTCTGTGAGGTTCCTAATGTTCTCTAAGTAGGGTGGTGCATTGATCAAGGATAAGAAATCTACCATTACTGCCACCCAACCAAAGCCTCTTTCCCCAGCTCATTCATTCCTTTTTCCATTATCTTTGAAACTTTGACCTTTCTCGCACTAGAATTTGCCACGTGGGTCTTCTACTATCTGAGCATTTCATCAGGGTTCAGGCACAAATATTATATGACAATGTGTTTGTGTATACATACATACATATATTTGGTATCAAATATATATGTACACATATATATCTATATTAAATATATATGTGTAGATAAAACTTTTGATTAATTTCATTGCCTTTTGTCAGTGATATTGTTCTGGTTATTATAGTTTGTTTAAAAATAATAATAATAAACACACAGACTTCTGGTAGAAGCCTCAGATCGTACTTCTAAATGTTAAAGTATTTTTAAAAAGTTGAAAAGCTGTGAACAGTGTTTAAGTAGCTTATATGAGTTTTAAAGGACATTGATAACCTCTCCTAATAAGGACAGCCTGTCATTCAAGGGAACAACAGAGTTTGACAGGAAATATGTATTAATACATGACGTAAAACCTAGTGAACCACACTCTTAGCCTGTCTTCCTTCTCATCGTCTTTAAAACAGAGAGTATTTCTCTTTCCCTCTTTTCCTGTGTTTTTGATAATGTGTTACTATTTCCACCCATGGGCTTTTCCCTCCTCTTTACCTCTCTCTCTCTCTCTCCATGTCTCTGTGTCCCTCTCTCTTTCCTCCATCTATCTCAGTTTTTCTCAGACATACATTCACTTGCCAGCCAAGGTCACGTGCACTTACTTGTCTTTCCTCTTTTCCCCTGCTCAGTTTCAGCCCATGAACCTTAGTGTTGACCTTTTCCTAGTCTTCCTGATTCTACTTCCAGGCATCCCTGGTATATTAGTCAGGATTCTCCAGAAACAGAACGAATGAATGAATGAGTGAATGAATGAATGAAAACACATACATACATAAATAAAATTTAAAATATACAAAAATATATGAAGAGATTTATTATAAAGTGTTGGCTCATGTGATAATGGAGACTGAGAAACCTCAAGATCTGCCACCTGCAGGCAGAGGTCCAGGAGAGCCAATGGTGTAGTTCAAAAGCCTAAGAGCCAGAAACTCAATGGTGTAGATCCCAGTCCAAGTTTGAAGTCTTGAGAACCAGGAGCACCAAGGGCAGGTGAAGATCGATGTCCCAGCTCATCAGTCAGGAAGAGAGTGAATTCAACCTTCTTCCACCTTTTTGTTCTGTTGAGGCCCTCAGATTAGATGATGCTTGTGCACATTGGAGGAGGCCATCTGCTTTACTCAGGTCACCCACTCAAATGTTAATCTCTTCCAGAAACACTATCACAAACACACCCAGAAATAATATTTAACCAGTTATCTGGGCATGTGGCCATGTATATCTATTCCACAGACTTTCTTCTCCAGGTCCTGATTTCTGTATCCAGTTCATGCCAGCAACGACACTTCACCCTCTGATTATCCCCTTTGGATAGCTGCTTCAATTTACATAACTGAATCTGGACTGTATCTCCACTCTGATTATAGTTTTAGGGTGACCCCCTAAGACAGTTTCCCAAAAACTTACTACTTCCTCCATTTTTGGTCAGTCTTCCTTTGCTGCTCTCCTCGTATGCCTTTCTTTTTTCACTCCAACTTTCATGTTTCCCCCCACAAAATTAATCATAATATAGAATAAAAGTTTACTATAGATTTTATTATATATAATGAAGACAATTGAATGCTCCTTATTCTGAATTTCAAACACAGGGAGTGGAGTAAGTTATAATTTAACTAGGGAAATAACATTAATTGTAGTTGTTTTTACTTATTATTTTCTTATAGTCTCTCAGTTGAGAAAAGAACTCTCTATGCTGAGAAAATATATAAAGAAGGGTCTTAATCTAGTTTTCTTCTCTTTATTTGCTCTATTATTCTGGTCCCTTTATAGCTTCCAACAAATTAATTTATTTTTAATTTCTAAGGAGGGGTAGGAGGTATTTTGGTTGGTTTTTTTTTTCAGTTCACTGAAAATGGCTTTCAGAATAAGCATGTTTTGCAGAACTCTGATCATAACTGTCATCTACAACAATGAAAAGAAAGTCAAGAAGAACATGGACAAAATAATTATATATAAATTTCAGATTTTTGGAAATTACTTGAATCTGAGACAAGATAGCTTGCATAGCTCCCCCGTTTTCTCTGTTTTTAAAAAAATTCACAGGTTTTGACCTTTCAAAATTGTAAAATCAATTACAATGTATTTATAACTTTGGGAATACTATTGTATATGACTGAGCAGCCTAAAGAAGACTGAAAAAATTGGAAAGATTCAATTCACTATGACTCATTTAAATGGGCCAAAGAACTAGCAGCCTCAGATTCATTTCTGTCACTTTATTAAAACAAGCTCAGCTCACAGACAAATGGAATTTTTAATCAGTAGTGAAATTTCCCCAGCCAACTCTTCTGGTCTCTTGTTAATTGAATGTGCAGAATATCCTTTAAGGACAAGAAAGGCATGCATGGACATGATGGGGCTCAGCTACACAGGGTCCCTCTTCCCCAGTGCATTCTCCTACTGTCCCTACAGTGGGTAAGAAGCTTATCTCAGTCCCAAACTCCTCAATTCTGTGTGATTTTTTTTAAACAGGCCCCTTTCCAGGACATACATTGGAAAGGAAAATGAAGAGGATATGTCCTCCTCCCAGTCTGTGAAAATTAACAATTGTAATCTGCCAAATCAGCCCCAACTCCATTGAAATAAGTCCCAAATTGAGTGAGGCAGCACCAGGTTCCTCCTACTACTGTCTTGGGTTTATCTCACCATGGTCATAGATGATTCATTCATGCATTAATTAATTTACCAATCACTGAGCACCTACTATCAATATATACCAGACACCATGCTAAGTACCTGGTAATACGTTGGTGAGTAAAACAGATATGATACTATCCTGAAGCTCCCAGGGAATGGTTTAGAGACCCACAGTCTTCCTAAAGTTTCCTCTTCTCAGATGCCAATCTGTTTTCAATCTCTTCAGAGCCATTGCTATGTGGTGACTCACTTCCTTTGCTTTGGCCCTGGCCATGACTTGCCACTTCTATCTCCCCTTGGGATGCTTCCTTGGTCCCCTATCGTTAAGTGATAGACACTGTTGATTGGGCTACCCAAGAGCCATTTCCCACCCTTTTCTACCACGATACCTCCACCAAAGAGGTTACATAGTCAAGAATAGGCTTTTACAGCTTCTTTTATCCTCTGGCCCCAGATGTAAGCAGAGATCTGCTGGAGGGAAATCTGAGGAATTTTTTCTTCCTTGATAAAGAGGGACACATGCAACTGGTAAGCACTTCCAGGTTTCTACTTCTTCCTGTTTTGAAAGCAGAAATAATGGCTGGAATGTCAGCACTTATATTGTGAACTTGAGGAAAGATCAAGAGAATACAAAGATGCCAGCCCTGACATTGCTGAGCCACTGAAACAACATCAGCAATCCATGTTGAAGGACTGATTAGTATATGAGAAATAAACCCATATTGTTTAAGTCAATGTAGTTGGATTTTTTTGTCATTTGCAGTCCAGTGCAAGTCTTACTGACACAGTGCCACTATCACAGCCAAGGGTGCCTCAGCATCTTAAGAGTTTAGCAAATCTTTCTATTCTTGTGCTGTCCAGAACAAGAGTGAAAAACGAGCCCCAAAGTGTTATTCAATCCTGATGAAGTCTACAAGCACATCAGGATTCTCATGGTTGTTTGGTTTCCACCAACTTTTATTTTGGTTGTTTGCCTGGGGCTACTTATCAAATCATCTTGTGGGACTGCGTATGAGAAGTGAGACCTGCGGTGCGTGTATGTACCCAATCTCCATGCCAGTGGAGTGGCACAGATATCAACTCACTTTATTTTTTTACTTATTTATTTATTTGGCTGCTTTGGGTCTTGGTTGCTGTGTGCAGGCTTTCTCTAATTGCAGCGACTGGGGGCTACTCTTCATTGCGGTGTGCGGGCTTCTCATTTCGGTGGCTTCTCTTGTTGTGGAACACAAGCTCTAGGTGCACGGGCTTCAGTAGTTGTGGCACGCGGTCTCAGTAGTTGTGGCTCTCGGGCTCTAGAGTGCAGGCTCAGTAGTTTTGGCACACGGGCTTAGTTGCTCCATGACATGTGGGATCTTCCTGGACCAGGGCTTGAACCTGTGTCCACTGGGTTGGTAGGCAGATTCTTAACCACTGCGCCACCAGGGAAGCCCCTCAACTCACTTTAAATAAGATTATGGCACCTTACCTCTTAAATACTCCCCAGGTAGGAAGGCATCCACAAATGCACTCCTACATCTTAATCTCCCAATAATGTGGTTACTAATTTCAAGCTCTGGAAGTATGTATGCAAATACCCTCAGCTCACAAGAGGATTTAAGTCATATTTCATTCTAAAGGAGAGTCATATTTAAATATTTTAAACTTCACATTCATTATCTCTCTCCTCCTGTTACTAAATAGAAAGTATTTTCTATCATAGGAAAATCTCTTGATCTGTGCCAAGAATCCCATCTCCTCCCACTTTCTCAGGAACTTCCCCCTCTGGATTATATCCATTGTCTCTTGCATAACTTCAAACTCTTTCTTCACCAGAATTTCTTCATTATCATTTAAACATACTATTTCTCCTATTTTAAAAAACGAAATTTTACCAGACTACAAATTTCCAACTAAAATCTTATCTATTCTCCTAGTTACAAAATATATAGCTATAGCTTCAATTTCTACTTTTTCTTACTATTGACTTCTCAGTCCATTCTAGTCTGGCTTCTGTTCTTCCCATCCAAGAACTAACCAGGCCCGACCCTGCTCAGCTTTCGAGATCAGACGAGATCGGGCGTGTTCAAGGTGGTATGGTCATATACCTGGCTTCTGTTCTTACCACCTAAATTCTAGCACTAAGCCACCCATGACCTACATGTTGCCAAGTCAATGAAAATGTTCACGTCTATCCTATTTAAACTCCCAGCTTCCTCTGTAGTACACAGGTTTCCACTTCTCCCTCTACAACAGTCTCTTCCCTTGCCTTGCATCCTTCCATGTCCCCACACTTCCTTTGTTTTTCTTCTGATTTATTATCAGCCTGCTTTGTTGATGTCTCCTCCTCTACCCACGTTTTTGTGTAGAACTTCCTTAGGGCTCAGTCTTGGGCCCTCTTCAATTCTCTCCCAAAGTGATCTCATCTATTCCAGTATCTTCAAACACCATCTACAGGCAATGGTTTTAAAATCATATCTCCAGCCCAGATTGCTCTTCTGAGTTACAGACTCATTGCTCCAAATGTTTATATTATCTCCAGCTGAGACACTTGAACGTGTTATAAAAATCTCAAATACAACATGCCCCCAAATAAACTTATCATCTCTAACTACCTTATCCCCAAACTGCTTCTCCTCTAGCATTACATATCATGGTAAATGGTACTAACATCCTCCCAGACTCTTCAGTAAAGAAGTCTATGAGCCATTCTTAACACTTCCCTCTCCTTCAACGATTCTCCCCCAACCTCTGCACACACCCCTCTGCCTCCAAAAAATCAATCACAGATTCAGTTGACTCTGCCTCCTAAATCCATCTGCTTTCCAATTTAAGTCACCATCATCTCTCACCTGGGCTACTTAAATGACCCTCTCTCTAGTTTCCTCTAACCCACTTTTCCTTGCCCCAAGCCCATTTTTCACATAGCAGTGAGAGCAATCATTTAAAATGTAAATCGGATTAAATCATTCCTCTACTAAAACTATTTCATGAGTTCTAAGTATTAAATCCAAAATCCTTCTTTGTGTTTCCTGAACAAACAAACTATTTTTTGCCTCAAGGCATTACATATGCCTCTTCCAGGAATGCTGTTTCTTCCAGACTGTGCATAGCTAACTCTTACTCATCTTTCAGGTATGAGCTTAATCACTATTTTCTTAAGGAAATCTCTCTTGATTAAGTTAGAAGTAGTATCAGATTCCCTATTTACTTTCATATCACCTTGTGATTTTTAATTATAGGATTGTCACCATAGTAATTAAATCCTACTTGTGTGATTATCTAGTAGAGAGACCCTAACTAAATAACGTAAGCTCCATGAGGGTAGGACTGGATATAGTATGCTCATTAATGTATTCTCAGTGGCAAGCAGTGGGGAATAGTAGGTGAGCAATAAGAATTGGATGCATAAGCTGAGTTTCATGCAGTTCTGACTTTAAGACCTATATTGACTTCCTGTTCTGATCATAGACATATATGACTTTAATTATGATGAAATACTTATGTTTTAATTATAAGTATTTAATTACATTAATTATCTAATTGTGGTATACTTACACTTCCAGAAGTATTTAATTATGAAAAGGGATAATTTCTATAAACTAAAAGAAGTACTGAATTTTTCTAGGAAGTTCATTTTAGGAGCAAAATTTCATTGTTCTTGAAGACTACTGGACAGATAATTATAAAAAGAGGAAAGAAAAAAAGTCAAAAATCAACTAATTCAGTAAAATTGTTATATTGACTATCAAGGTTCAAAATACGTTAGAATAAAAGCTCCCACTTTTTCAAGATATTTTCTAAGTTGAATGAAATTTTAATTCCAAATCTAGAGCTATGAGATTAAGAAACAAAGTTGAAGAGTGACACTCCAAAAGTTCCCTCTAGAAACATTCTAATATAAGAGCTTAAAGGCCAGCCTGTGTCCCTGAGGTCCATTAGTAATACATGTGGGGACAGAATGATTAACACGGAATGAGAGACGACGGGGGAAACCCCTGCCAAAGAGGAAGAAGACAGATGAGGATTTGAATTCTGAGAAAGTCCAAATTCTCAAGGGCTCTGATCTATTGACATAAGAATATTGCGGCAGACAGAGTGAGAAAAAGTAATTAGAGCAGATTTCTCAACCTTGGCACTACTGACATTTTGTGCTGAATAATCCTTTGTTTCAGGGGTCTGTCCTACGCAATGTAGGATATTTAGTAGCAAGCCTGGTCTCTACCCAATGGATGCCAATAGCACTCCCCGCTGAAAGTAGTTATACTCAAAAATGTCTCTAGACATCTCCAATGTCCCCTGGGGTGGCAAAACTGCCCCTGATTGAGAACCACTGAATTAGAAAAAGTCAAAGGGATTAGCTGAATCAAAAAAGGACAAAGGGACAAAGGGTTTGTTTTTTGTTATTGTTTTTGTTTTTATCGTTCACCGGTGTATTGATTCATACATTCCTTCATTCATTTGACAAGTCACAGTACTAGACGTTGTGTTCCAAAGATGAGTAGAGCACAGGCTCTGTTTAGAGCTGAAAGTCTACTTCTAAGACAAAGAGGCCATTGTCTTAGAATAGATCATGGATTTGCAGTTATGTGAGGTGTTGGTTTTAATGCATAAACAAAGTTACCCAAGAAAGGTCTCAACCTTGCTCAAGATGCACAGCATACCTAGTTAGAGTGGATGTAGCGAATTAGCATTCACATTCAATTCAGCTTCCTAGGACACCCTCCTGACCTGCACCAGTTGGAGAGATAAAACTACTTGGTCCAGGATCCCTTGCCACCAGGTTTCCTGGTGCAGACTGGCTCAGTCCTTCAATCCTCTGCATGAGATTGAATCTGAAAGTGAAGACCAGCCCATCTTCCTACTGCTGGCTGCTCACAGGCACAGTCCTGGAGTATTTGGGTTTTCCCCAGCCGTGTTCCAGTGTCCATATCAAGCCCTGTGGGGCTCCAAAGGTAGGTGCAGTGAGGATAGTGGTGGCTTCCTGACCTCCGAACAGCAGCTATAGCACAGGGTTCTTGAACTCAACAAGTCAGTAGTGCCCTCCTAATTCCACACACCTGCTCTGAGAGAGGCAGCAGCACTCCTGGCAGGCCAGGTAGCAATATTATTCTGGACTTTTTTCTGAAAGATTCAACCATAGTCTCTAGCACTCTGATGAATATGTATGAGCCTGGTTCTTTTAATTCTAGTTTATCCTGCTTAAAATATGTAGAGTGAGTTCTGCTTTTTGCAAATTGAGCCCAGCAACTCTATACAACAAACTGCAATAACTCAGTAAACCCCTCACACTGTGTGATCACACACCCCCAGTAAGAAAACAGATCAGATTCTTCAGTTAAGCACCAGATGAAGAATTTGGCTTCCGTTTAGGGGCCATGCTGCATGAAAAATATGTTTGTTTTTGTTTGTGTGTTGTTGAATTGATACGAGTAAAAATATAAGATTTGTGCTGTAAGCGCAGTGCCAGAGATAAGCACAGTGTGCGATAAGGAGGCGGTACATAGTCAGGGAAAATTTTTTAGAGAAGGGACGCCGGAGCTGAGTCTTAAAGTATGAGCAGTAATGTGCCAGGAAGATTACGTTCGAGGTTGGAAGCAGAGGATGTGCCACAGGTACAAAGAGCTGAGAAAGCATATGGTGTATTTACAGAGCTAGAAATTGTTCAGGGCAGCTGGATTGTATAATGAGAGGAAGGAAGTGTTCAGAGATCAGCTGGACGGCAGAAACAAGATCACGAAAGAGAGGACGCAGGGGCTTCCCTGGTGGCGCCGTGGTTGAGAATCTGCCTGCTAATGCAGGGGACACGGGTTCGAGCCCTGGTCTGGGAAGATCCCACATGCCGCGGAGCAGCTGGGCCCGTGAGCCACAACTACTGAGCCTGCGCGTCTGGAGCCTGTGCTCCGCAACAAGAGAGGCCGCGATAGTGAGAGGCCCGCGCACCGCGATGAGGAGTGGCCCCCGCTTGCCACAACTAGAGAAAGCCCTCGCACAGAAACGAAGACCCAACACGGCCAAAAAAAAAATAAAAAAGAAAATAAATAAATAAAGTAGCTATAATTAGTTAAAAAAAAAAAAAAAGAGAGAGAGAGGAAGCAATATAACTTCCCCATTTTCTTGAGTCTAAGAGGTCACCGATTATGACACACTGTCTGCAAGAGGTTTCAAGTTAAAAATGTAAACGTTACACTAAATGTACTCATTTATTTTAAAACTAACTAAAAATACCATTCACTTATCGATCTAAACTCTCTCTTTTTAATACCTAAACCAGAATTCGACCTAAACCTTCTTGACAATATTTGCCTAGGAGAGTCTAGAGGATCTGGAGTTCCTTCTAAATCACTTTCAGTTATTTGGAGGTTGGTTAAAGTTAGCTTTTCACTGGTGCCTGTGATCTTGACATTTTTTAAGATTGTCAGTAAATTTCAAGCCATATCAAATCATATTAGGACTTTCTCCTCTGCATTTCCTATTTGGTTGAACTCAGCATTTTGTGTTTTCTATTATTACCTTATTACATATTACTGTAGGTCAAATAGCTTCTCTTAAAAGTTAGCCAAAAACTTTTCACAGACCGGTATTCCAATACTGACTAATAGTCCTATGTGAAAAAGAAATTAGCCACACAAACTTCTCCCTGTTTTGGAAAGCCTGTGATCTGTTGCAAGAGATCTGGGAAGTTCGACACCTTTTAATTCCATCTCCTGGAGTACATGACAGGCGATCTTCTATGTACAGAATTTATTTTCATTTCAGTGCTGCATCATAAAGATATCCTTTTGCAGACATTCTAAGCAAAGAATTAGGGATCCAAATTTAGGTTAAATTCAACCACTTGTTATCAGTGCAAAAAAGCTCAACTGGGAGAGATAATAAAATGAAGAAATACCACAATGCATCGCTTGGTTCACAGATGCTCAAGAAATGACTACTGACAAAACACTATAACTCTCTCCTCTGCCTGGCAACTCGTAAGACATTTTGACTGTAAGAGTCTTCCTGTCTTCAGAAATGGCAAAAGGTAAGGAAAAAAAACCATACCTCAGGCAAATTGGGGCCTGGAACAAAGTCCAGTGTGGGCCCCTGCACATTACAGAAAAGCTTCTTTCTCCTTCAGACCAGGAGATATGGGCTGTGGTCAAGGCCAAGCAAAAAAGATAATTTTGGATGAGAAGTGAGAGTGGAACAAGAGGACAAGTAAATAGAAAGAAGACCTTTGCTTTGGGGTAAGAGATGATTTTATTAAAAAACAAAACAAGCAAACAACAACAACAAAAAGAGGGCAGATGACACTATCATACCTGAGGGACACTCACATATGCAAATAACACTTGGTTCCTTTAGTCTCTGAAACATGTCTAATCTTCCTTTTGAACCAACGTCCTTCTAAGTAGTGGCAGAAGTTTAAAATTGTTGATTTATAATATTTTAATTTTTGTTTTACACTATCTCCATTCACTTTAAACATTCAATCTACCAGAATTACATTTCCCTATCCAACTGGTTTTTTAAAATCTCCTTTGGATAACTCATTCTTATGTCTTTCAGATGTCTGCCCTTCCCCCTTCTCATCCCTAAAGTGGTATCTAGAATACAGAATATGGGGAGATGTGTGGCTCAGGTAACCTCCAGATAGCAGGGGCAGAAAGGTCTTCTGATCCTTGCTTCTGTCTCCACAGCAGGATCCTTTATCCATCACTTGACCGAGTACCCTCCTGACATTTAAGGATGACATTGGGACATTGATGTAACCTATGCACTGGTCTGTATGGTAGGAAGGGTTCAGTATCCCTCCTTGGCTGATTCAGTTCCATCTCTGCTCTCTCTAGTGCTACAGACCACACACACACACACACACACACACGCACACACACACACAGGTCTAGCTCTTTCTGTAGCCTTTTCTCAAGCTACTTCACCCCCTCTTCCATGTGACACCCCTCTGACACACTGGCCTGGTATCCAGCCAGAGGAATTCTGGGTTCCTCTTCAAGGGGATGGGGGAATATCTGGATCCCAGTCACAATTTAGGAATTGAGAGTGACTTAGGAACGTTAAATTCTGGAATTTCGTCAGCCCACCCGACTTTGTTGAGCTTTTAAGTGCATTTTGATGCAGTTACTCCCAGCTTGCTGTGGGACAGTCTGTGAGGCATCTCTTTCCTGAGTTCCACATGTTAGGAAAAGCAAAAGCCCTTAGGTAGTTGGTGTCTCCTCAACTTCTCTAACATACCACACCTCTATGTCTAAGCCAAAGCCTGGAGAGAGATGATGGGAACTCACTGTCTGCAGGTCTCACTCTCTATTCTACTTCTTTGTCCTCCCTCCCTCCCTCCTTTTCACAATCTCTTAGACCCAGTGAGAGTTTTTCATGTCCTCTAAATCATATCTTTGTAGTAGTTAGGAGAGCATTAGCTACTATAACAAATATGTCTTGTAATATTTATGACTTAACGTAAAGAAAAGTTTGTATCTCACTTATATTGTCACAGTTCAGTGCATGTGTTCCTGGTCAGATGCCTTTCTATGTGGTCAAACAGGGACAAAGTTTCTTCCATCATGTAGTTCTGATTTCCTCTTGGCCCTTAAGGAATCCTACTTATAAGATTGCTAGGAAACACATAAGGTTGTGGCAGTAACACAGATCACTTCCATTCACATTCCATTGACCAGGACTCAGTAACACAGCTATGTCTAAATGCCAGGGAGGCTGAGAACGCTAATCTAGATTGTGTCTTGGAGAAAAAGGGAGCAAATTTGCTCCGAGGGAGCAAATTTCATGGTATAGGTCATAGGCAAAGGGAAATCTTTTTCACACTATGGAAGAAACACTAAATTCTGAGTTCTCTAGGCTCAGTTTTTTATATCCTGAGGTATTTTTATAATCCTTTTCTACAAGGCCTGATCTTCTAATATATTGTCTTGCTTAAAGTCTTATTTTGAATTTTAGAAGCCGATAGTAGCCCTTTTTCTTTGCACTTTTGATGTAATGCATGTAATCCCACTCAATAAGCATCCCTTGAAGCAAATCAATATTCCAAGTACACCAAAAGATTAAAGCATATTAATGCTTTGAAAATAGTCTCTTTTACATAAAATTATTGTAGCACTTACTGCTGCTTCTAATATTTCCAAAGATGCCCAAGGAAGCTGAAGAATTGAACTTACGAGTAAAGGAGGCCAGCAATCTGCTCTCATTTACTACACTGAGGTCCAAACAGAGATTGAAATCCTGAGCTCCTAGGCCAGCTCATTGCTAAACAAATCTATCCTCCTTGTCTCAGCAAGACCACCCTAACCTCTGACCTCAGAGTGGTCCTTGTAGGCCTTGTTAGATTTCAGATTTTATCCCAAAGGCTCCATGGAGAGGTAGCATAAATAGATTTGCATTTTTGAGAATCTAGGGGAAGAGAAGCAGGGAGTCCTCTACAGAGTTTATGGCAGTGATCCATGTAAGAAAATGAGGGTCAGAATTCTATAAATTCAGAAGGATCTGAATTAGAAGGTCATTTGGATGTGAGGATGGGGGAGAAGACCACGAGGATGATTGCCAGATTTCTTACCTGTAAGAGAGGAGAATGGTGGTGATACTCTTTAAGATATAGGAGAAGAAAGTTGGGAGTGGGGAACAGTAATGAGTTCAATTGTAGATATTCTGAGTTTGAAATGTCTGTGGTACATCAAATAGGAGATGCTCATTGGGCACCTTGATATGTAAATCTGAAGCTTGGAAAGGGGTCTAAGCCGGTGGAACAGATTTGAGAATCTTTGCAATGTTAATGGTAGTTAATGTCTTGATAGTCGATGAGCTCAGCCTGTAAAAGTTGTGTAGGGACTTCCCTGGTGGTCCAGTGGTTAAGACTCTGTGCTTTCACTGCAGGGGGCACAGGTTCGATCCCTGGTCAGGGAACTAAGATCCTGCAGGTTGTGCGGCACAGCCAATAAATAAATAAATACATGAACAAAAGAGCCATTCTTTTTTTTTTTTTTAAAGCATTAAAAAAAGTTGTGTAAAGTGAAAAGAGAAAAGGAATGAAAGGGGACCTAAAATCACCAACACTTAAAAAATGTGCAGAGAAAAGGGAGGAGACAAAGATTGACAAGAAACATCCAAAGAAGTAAGGGGATAGAGGGGGAAAAGGATAATCAAATGTCATAGAATTATCAAGTAAGATACCTACCTCAATTAAAAAAGTGAATAAGAGTAGGGGCTTTACATTGTCCCTGCTTATGGGATGTTGGGGACCTTGAGCTAGTGCCAGTCAGGATTTCCATTCCCCAACCTGACTTAAGTCTTCACAGACCCACTCTTCTTCTGTGGATGAAAACTGGGGGAAAGAGAGAATTATTTACACTGCATAGTTGGACAGAGGTTGGCTTTGAACAAAGGCTTGCAAGAGGATGGGCAATAACATTCCTGCTGGACATCACCAGGCAAAATCCAGGCCTGGACCAAGAAAATCCCCATTAGTTTCCGATGGGAAAGGCAACTAGGAGAGTCCCTGGATGACAAGGACACAGACTCCACGCTCAGTGAGCCCTTGGACACTTGGAAATACCTCTCACTGGGGTCCTGCTCCGAGACAGCCCTCACTCCTGACTGCAAGAGCCCTTTCGGGTCCAGACATCTTCTTTTCATCCCCACAACTTCTCTGCTCATTTCCTCAGTCTCTCTCCATATTCAATACAGGTTTGGGTGGGGGATGTTTTTCCTTTGGGGAGTCATGGGAAGGAAGTCTTGCTTTCACTTGTGATGCTTCCCCAAGGTACCACAGGGTTTTTTAGACCAAAAAACAGAAAGACACATTGGGTTTCTCTTTCCCACCTTGTGACATTCTTCCAATGAGGCAATGAGTTCAAAGAAACTAGCTGCTTGAATTGGGGGTGGGAGGGGGTGTCAAAGGAGAAGGAAGAGAAGGAAAATATTCTATCAGTGAGAAAAACATCATTTACTAGTATATAAAATATTAGACACACACACACACACACACACACACACACACACACACACACACATACAAAAAGCATGGTTTGAATGTTTGTGTCCCCCCAAAATTCATATGTTGAAATCCTAACACCCAATATAGTGGTTTTAGAAGGTGGGGCTTTTGGAAGGAGCTTAGGTCATGCAGCGGAACTTCTTTTATAAATGGGATGAGTGCTTTTATAAAAGAGATCCCACAGAGCTCCCTAGCCCTTTCTACCATGAGAGGATACAAGGAAAATCTGCCACCTGGAAGAGGGTCTTCACCCAACCATGCTGGCACCCTGATCTAGAATGTCCAGCCTCCAGAACTCTGAGCAGTAAATTTCTGCTGTTTATAAGCCACCCATCCTGTGCTACTTTGTTATAGCCCAAACGGACTAAGACAGCTGGACAGTGTTAAAAAGATGACTTTTAGACATAGTGGACAAGAACACTATTTGCCTAAAAAGATAAGACTACAATGGCCAGTAGACAGAGGTGTAAAACAGGCCCTTCTCTTCCTTCTGAAGGAGCAATCAAGAAAAATAGACAGGGATGATAAGTATTACATTCTTACTGAGGTCAATTTTTCCAGGGCCTAAATCCCCCTCCTACTCCAAGAATAAATTTGTGAATAGATAAAGAAGATGCGGTACATATACGCAATGGAATATTACTCAGCCAGAGCAAAGAATGAAATAATGCCATTTGCAGCAACATGGATGGACCTAGAGATTATCACACCAAGTGAAGTAAGCCAGACAGAGAAAGCTAAATATCATATGATATCAGTCATATGTGGAATCTAATTTTTAAAAATGATACAAATGAACTTATTTACAGAACAGAAACAGATTCACAGATTTCGAAAACAAACTTATGGTTACCAAAGGGGAAACATATGTGGGGGGAAGGGATAAATTAGGAGTTTGGGATTAACATACACACACTACTATACATAAAATAGATAACCAACAAGGACCTACTGTATAGCACAGGGAACTCTACTCCATACCACTTTGCTGTTCACCTGAAACTAACACAACATTGTAAATCAACTATACTCAAATAAAATAAAAAATAAAGAATAAATTTGTTACTTTGGGCTGGACAATTGACTCTGAGCTTCATGATACCATTAAGAATGCAAAAGATTTATAAGATAATTGAGTTAGTTCATAGATGTAAATGGTTTATCAGCCAGTATTGACCAGTTTCATATTATTTAATAGTTCCAACAAATATGGCTGTAGGTTAGGCCATTGCACCTTTTCCCCAACCTCAGGTTCAGATAGAACCATTAGCCAAGCCACAGGCCCAAAATTTTAAAAAGTGAAAGTTGCATCTAACCCTGATATCTCTCGCTCTGACATCATCCCTCACCATATCCCAAAGTGTTAGACTTCTTATGAGGACAGACTGGAGGGTGATCCAATTCCTCCTCCTTACGTATCACTAACTACACATCTTTAAAATCTTGCCTTTTTACTTTAATTATAGGTTTTTGGCTAACGTTCACTTTTTCCATTGCATTCCTTGATATTTCAAGAAAAAATATCACAGCAAAAATACTCAAAAATGCAGAAATGGGGGGAGCAAATATAATCTTTCTAATATAATTCTCTTAATTAGAAGTAACTGTGGTGTAATGGTTAAGAACATTTACTCTGGAGCCAAGCTGTCTGGACTAAAATCACAAGGTCACTAGCCATGTGACTTTGGGCATATCCTGTCTTTGCCCCAATTTCGTTTGAAAAATTCAGAAATAATCCCTGCCTCATACTACTGTTAAAATACTAAAGCTCTTAGGACATTGTCTGCCACATATTAAGTACTCAATAAATGTTATCTATTGACTACTGTTTTACACACTTTATTTGCAAGCTCAATTTCAGCTCCTTACCTTAACTTTATCTTATATTTTCTTTAATGCCCATGATCATGCCAAAGATAATAATTAGTCACTGATAATGATACTACAAATGGTAAGAATGAAGTCACAAGACGTCACAAGAGAGAACTCAGGCTTTTGGTCCATAGTGGCTTAGACATCTTGGGAAAATATTATTGGAGAATCTGACCCCTACCCTAACAAGTTACCAGAGAAAAAAACTCAGTGTTTGTGAAGAAAAACACCAGCTCTCAATAACCAGTTTGACTCACATTACAATCAGTTCAAACAGTACAATATACTTTGCCCAAAAAACATTCATTTCAAGTGACTGAAGTAAGATATAATTTGTCATAATATAGGATGTATTATGCTAATATATTTTCATACCAAGATAGGACATTTAACCAATTAATTCATTACAATAACAAAAAAAGGAATTAGTATTAGTCTGGTATCATCAAAAAATCTTTAAAAAGTTTTTTGACAGTGTCAGCTGGGAGTAAAAATGGACTAAACAATTGAGTCCTAGGTTAGCAATTATGTTCAGGGTGCTACTGTAATGGAATTTCTTTTTATAAATTAAAAAGAATATAGAATTTTTAACACAGAGGAATAACCACTCTGACACTTAGGCCCAAAAGGCTAAAGAGAAATATCCTTAATATTAACCTGACATGGTGACCTCATTATACCTTGGTCAGTGTAATCCTTAGCCATTAGCTGATATATAGATTTTTGTACATGAGGGTATTATTCTCTCTGAAAAAGAAATGCCTTTAGAAGCATTTCAAATAATGTATTATAAAAGCTTTCTGGTGAAGCTCTGGGGCAGTGGTGAGAATGTGGAGGTAGGGAGAAGGCTATTTTTAGACTCTAAAGTGACTTTTTGTTACTGAGTATAAGCTAACCTGATTTGAACTTGGAATTTCCAGAAGGATTTCATGTTGAAACAGGACTAACTTCTCTCTTGAGGAATTCTGTATTAAATAAAAAGATCAAGGTAGTTGTTGGGTGAGGTCAAGGAGCTATGATAAGCAGCACTAGAGCTGTATGTGTATGTGTATGTGTGTATATACATATGTGTATGTGTATGACTGTGTATACGTGTATTGTATATGTGTATATTTTTATAACGTGTATGTGTGTGTGTGTGTATGTACACGGTGTGGGAAACCCTCCAGATCCACCCTTCAGAAATCAGGCAGACATTTTGTCAGTTGTGAGGGAGATTGGTTACAGCCTGCTCACAACTCAGGTCTCTCTAGCAACTGCCCTCAGGCGAAGAGATGACTCAGTCAAGTTCACCCCCCACGCCCTGGGGGCAGTGCACACACAATGATTCATCAATGTGGGTGTACCAAGGCTAGGCCTCTTTGTCTCGTTTCAGAGCAACTATAAAGGACTATCCCAGCTCCAGAGATTCCTGTGGTATTATATTAGCTGAAGCCTTTGTTCTATCTGCATTGCTTCCCTCCCTCCCTCATGGGGGTTGTTCTGGAGCACATGCCCCAATAAACTTCCTGGACAAAAATCTCCATCTCAGAGTATGTTTCCCAGAGAACCCAAACTAAGACACTAAGCATTTATTATTTAGTATCACTTTTAGCAAAAGGTTAGTTTACTGATTTATAAATATTGAAGGAAGATGAAAGTAGGATGGATTCCTGAATTTAGCCAGACTATCTGTTGATACAGAACCAGTAAAGACCTAAGATGGTGGTTTATTATTTTGCTAGTCTGGGTACCCTTGTGTGTCTTCTCTTGTGCAGACTCTCAGAAAATTGTCTAAATCATTTTTAAAAATGGGGGCAGGAGGACTTTCAATCCAGCTCTGCCAGTACTCCCCCAATCACCTCTACTTCTACCACCACTGCCTTTCAAAGACAGTAGTGTTGGTGTTGGGTGGTCCTTTGACATTAGAAGAGTTTAAATCAAGACCAAGCAAATAACATTGCAAGGAAGGACAGTGGAGATAGCAAATTAGTGTATCTTTCCAGTATAGTAATAGCCAATACGTGGTACTTTAGATAAGTAGTGGGTAACAGAGAAGTTAGCAAGATGTAATCAGGGCATGTCAAACACTGAGAATCGGTTGAGAGAAGCTGCAACTTAGAGATCAAAGTAGGTAGGCAGTTGCATCAAAGAGATTTAGAAGCAACACAGTCACGGAACTGAGGTTCAGAGCTAAGTTCCAGTGGTACATGTGGGAAGGGCCTGGGCCTATATTTAGTGGGAGAATACACATCTAAAAAGGAGCCACCAGACTTCTCTGGCAGTCCAATGGTTAATACTCTGCGCTTCCAATGCAGGGGGTGCAGGTTCGATCCCTGGTCAGGGAACTAAAGTCCCACATGCCACACAGCCAAGAAAATAAAAAACTAAAAGGAGCCACCATGTGACTCTCTCCCATATTCCTCAGTAGTTTGGTTTCCCACTAGTTCCTCAGCATGTTTCCATCATAGTAATAATCATCTTTTTCAAAAATTATTTGGCAGTTTTTAATTTTTGGAGAATATTCTTATGGGTTGAAACCTGCTTCCATTACTGCAGATCCAGCTTCTCAGAGGCTAGAACTTGGGCAGAGGCTGGCAGTCAGGACTCCAACAAGACAGAGCCTGGCTGCCAAAACTCAGGCACAAATATAAATAGTAAGATTGAATAGATCCTTGGTCAAGTTCTTTTGTCTAAGAACAGGATTGATTGGTTGATTTCACAGCCTTGGGTGGGGCTAAACCTACAGGTAGGGATCAGGAAATCCCAGCTATAGACAGAGGAAGCATGTGACGAGAGTAAGCCAGGAAAATTATTGCAATAGGACAGAGGCAAGACCTGGGATAGTCAAGCAAATACTAAGGGGAAAGTGGCTATTTGGAGAACATCACTATTGCAGAAAAAACTTGAAAAACCTTTTGGGAAGAAAGAAACTGTACAGGAGGAAATAATGTATACATTCCACTTACTGTTTGTGAAAAATAACTTTGCCCACAGCATACAAAGTAGGCACATCTTTTGTATGTGCACCTCTGAAGGCTTTCCCTAAAGGGCTAAGGTATGTTATAAACACTTATTCTCCAGCCTAAGCAGAATTAAACGCATTAGTTTTTTCCCCCAGTGGTCTGACAAAACCAAAGTTCTACTGAACCTAATAAATATTGGTCTAAAAATATCTAAAAGATTAATTCAGAAGATAATGATGATGGTGTCTCATATGTGTTTTATGGTTGATAAAACTTGATCACACATAATCTCACTTGAAGAATGTTATATTCTATTATATACTATAATCATTATTTTATAGATGGGAAAGTTGTGAGAGACATCTTGCCAGGAGGTATCAGAGCCAGGACAGAAACTGAGGTACCTGGACTCCTAGCTCAGTTCTCATCACATCATTCCACAGGACCTCTCTAAACCTATAACACTTAGAATCAGATATGCTATGAATACTCAATAAATGTTAATTAAAGGAATATTCTGTGATTAGCATTGTTTACCTGTGACATGACATTTTCTGCCACCCAGTGGTTTTCTAGACCTAACAAGGATGTGAAGATACCTTTTTGGGGCTCAGCTTCCAATTGTAAAATAAAGACTTTGGAATAGATACTTTAAAAGATTCCTTCCAAATATAAAATCTAACAGATTTCTTCTCCAGTAAATGATGCACAAGTCTTCACTATCTGGTAACTTGTAGAGGGGTGTGGGTTTGTGTGTGTGTGTGTGTGTGTGTGTGTGTGTGTGTATACATGTGCGTATTTGTGTTGGCACAAAAGCTTTCCATTTTGATTACACCCAAAGGGTTGCAACTGATGTTCATTAAGGGATATTCGATGGCTCAAAATTTGCCTGTATTTCTTATATTCGTAGGGTTCTTTCCTTCCTTTGAATCTTCTCATGTATATTTAGGGGTATACCTACTTAACTGATAGCTTTCTAGTCCTAGTTAATTGAAGTTTAACTTACATGACTCTATTAGTAATCAATCATTCACTAATACTGATATAAACTGAGACAGAGCTTAAGGAAGCTTATTAAAGTATGCCTAGATTAGCATTTATAAGTCAGTTGTGTCATAAATGTAATTACTCTTCATAATTATAATTTATATTCTTATAAATATATATAAATATTTAAAATATAAAACACTTGGTTCATGTGGCTTTACCATTTACAGCTTTCTTTCACATACACCCACAGAGCTTTCTGTGCAATAGTTATGTGACCTTTGAGTCATCACCACTTATTTCTTTGCCTAGGCAATTGAGTGACTCTTGACTCTCCTGAATTCTTTCCTCTGGTATGTTACAAATACAGCCCACGAACTTTAGAAATATGCCTACTACCCAAAAGATCCAGCTTGATGTTTTACAAAAGCTATAAATGGAGACGAATAAGTGACCTCAGTAATGCGAAGTATCTAAAATTCCAAAATAATTCAGCTCTACACACAGACTGGAACATTTGTCTTCATGAAGAAGCAGATGTACACTGGGAATCTGACTGGATCTCCTTATCCGTGATAAAGTACCCTGTGCAGCAGTCATGAACCCTTAGTTTTAGAAGAGATTTCAGAATATCGCTGAAAACATGCATTAGGACATTCTATGTTGTTTTGGTTTAATTGTTGCTCTCTGTTTCTTTTGATGAACTGTTTGTTCATTTTAACAATTTACTTCACACAATCAAGGATGAAAATGTTTAACCAAAGGAGCCGGTCCTGTGAGACTGAGTTCCTGTTTACCCAGGAATTAGGACTGACTTTTTCAGTCTAATTATTGCGTATGTGAGGTTGTACTACTCAAACTGATTTTTATGTCATTGTATTTGCATATGCTTTATTAGTCTTGATGTACATACATCTGTTTTTACCATCATTTTTTTCTTTTTTTTCTGTTTTTGACTTGCTCTTCTCCAGCTATCACCTAGCATGATTTTACCTTATTACTTTCACAGATTCTTAGATATAGTATTTTTATTTCTAAACTCTTAGATATTTACAAAGAAAAATTTTACAAAGAATAATAAATTAATCCATGATAGAAATTTTTCTTTTATAAATTATACTTCTTTAATTATTTACATTACCTGAGAGTTTGCTCACAAATTACTAAAGTGCTAACTAGATTTTTACTTTAATTTACGCTAATTGTTGTTTCATAAGCTAATTTTTATTTTGCTTCTGTATAGCTGTCTTTGTTTCTTCTGTTGACTTTTTCTTAGTTTCTTTAATTAATAAAGAATGTCTAAAATTTAGAATAGAATAAACTAAGTAAAAGCAAGATCAGAACCATATATACTCTGCTGTGAAAAGTTAATCACATAGCCTTCTGTAGAATAATTATAAAGTAATAGTCTGTCAATACAAAGGATAAAAATAGTCAATTTATAAGTCCAAGTGATAATTTTCCTAGGACTCATAAGGTCTTAAAATATAAAAATAAATCTTTTATTATCTTTCAGAAAACTAAAATTAGTATATAATTTAATCACTCATTTATATAAGCATTTGAACAAATCTAAAAGCTCAAGAAATAATGAGACAGAAAGAGATGGCTTTTATAATGTCACAAAGATAGAATTATTTTACTGCTTTACTTAGTCACTACTGAAATGAATTTCTCTATTAAATAATAAACTGGGCCAAGACACCATTTTGGCACATATATGAATGAGTTGCCATCTTAAATTAATTCTCCTACAAAGAATATCTCAGAAATTTGTGGGAAATCCTCGAAGAATCAAAACATTTTATAAATAAAAAACAATTGACTAAAGATTTAATCCCTCAAGCAACATAGATGTTACAGAAATTGGCTGTAGGAGGGGTTTTCTCTGACTAAAACATTTTGAGAATTTTTAATTGAAGAAATCATGGATTAGAAGTTATTGCATTTATTTTAAAATAGATAATAGATACAACTGAGATATTTACCTAGAATAAAATATCCTTTCCATATAGTTTTGGGAAATGAACTGAGATGCTGAATCTAAAAGGCAAATAAATACTCCCAACTGTTCTGGAAATATGGTTCTGAAAATGTTGCACCATAATTTCTACTTCCTGTCTATGTCACAGTCCAGCAAACAGAACCAGAAGACATGATTGAAGCCAAGCTGAGCCTTTGATTAAGATCCCAGGGAAATCTGAACATACAAGGTTGTTGAAGAAAAGGAGTCAGTATGACATCCCAACTCCCCGTTTGCTCCCTCTGGATTGTCACCTCATTTAATCTGGTTAGTTGGTAATGTGACCCCCTCATCCCACACCCTCTGGAAGATGATCCTCTTTTAGACCTCCAAGGCTTAATCCCTGATAATCACCATTCATGGACCTAAATTTTACTTCCTAAAGTTACTTTTGACAGAACCATGGATTTATAAACTGCTGTAGCCTAGGGCAGAGAATAAGGATATAATTTATCACCAAACCACGTTATTTGTGAGGGAGTAAAAGGGCTCAATATAGTTACTGTATTAGTTTCCTATTGCTGCTGTAACAAATTATTACAAACTTGGTGACTTAAAGCAACATAAATAAATTTTCTTACAGTTCCAGAGGTCAGAAGTTTAAAATTGGTCTCATTGGGTAAAATTCAAGATGTTGGCTTTTGGTAGATGCTCTGAGGGCAGGATCTGTTTCCTTGTCTTTTTCAGTTTCTAGAAGCTGCCTGCAATCCTTGGCGCATGACCCCTTCCAGCATCACTCCAACCTCATGCTTCATTATCACATCTCCTACTACCAACTCTGATCCTCCTGCCTCCCTTCCAAAAGTACTCTTGTGATTACATTGGGCCCATCCAGCTAATCCAAGATAATATCTCCATCTCAAAATCCCTAATGTAATCATATCTTTAAAGTCCCTTTTACCATGTAAGGTAAGAAACTCATGGGTCCTGAAAATTAGGACATAGACATCTATGGGAAATATTATTCAGTTTACCACAGTTACCATAGGTCAGAAGGTATAAAATGGGACTATCCCAACAAAACTGGGACATTGGGTCACCCTTTCCTAATAGAAAAGACAAGATTGAACATCTAGTGCCATCTTATCTCTGTGTTCTTGTGATTGCCATTGCCAAGTCCTGGAATGCTCTCCTTTTCTCACCCACAATGCCATCTCTGCTGTTTGAAATAATTCCTCTTGTTCAAGGAAAACCACCTCCACCATGAAAACTACACAGCTCAGAGTAATCTCCCCCTTCCCTGCTCCCTTTTTAGCATGGATCTGTCATCTCCTATTGCACTTGCCACCATCTGCCCCATTTAATATAAATATATTTGTAAATATGTCTTTTTTCCCCTACTCAAAGTAAGTTCTTGATGGTAGGGACCATACTAGGCCAAAAGATAGCTGTAAATATTCAGCACATGAAACAAAAACAAGTCCCCAACCACTTCCAGGCCTAGGTCTGTTAGTGCAGCCTCTCCAAGCCTAATTCCCATTAGCTTACCTAGGCAACCAACCAAGTGTATGAGTCACCTGACACTCAAGAGCTTTCTACACACAAAGGAGATGAACATTTCACCAGAAGCTTCCTTCAGACTGGTTAAAGCCAGCATTTTGATGGAACTACCTCTACTAGTCAATGGGATTTTTATCAAGAGAAAGCTACCACCCATACCTGCTTATCCTGGTTATTCGCTGCAGAAACAAAAAAAAAACCCCACTTTGATAGTGTTTAATTATAAATTAAATGCCTTCAGATCTTCACTGACAATCAAAACTCATTAGCGCTGGGTTTTGTTTTTTCAGTTTTTTTTAAATTTTATTTTATTTTATTTTATTTTATTTTTTGAGGGCTTGTTTTTTATTTTTTAACTGGTAGAAGATGATAACATTGAAATCTTTTTTATCAAGGGAAAAGACACAAGCTGCTAGAATTCCATTTAGTCATTATTTCTCTGGACACTATGTGCAATAGTAGAGGTATAAGTGGAAGCCACAAGAAGTTATGTTTATTTGGTGGACCCCAATCAAGGAAATTTAAATACTAAACCAAAAATAGCCTTTGGTATATTTGCTTCACCAGGTGCCCCTATAGCACAGACTCCCAATATTTTTAGCCAGATTTTAGTGTATCAGACACTGAGAGAGTAATAAACACTGCAGAATGACTTATTAGGAAAGGATGTTGCAAGTCATTCAGTCACTTTTTTCCTCTCCACTATTAGTCATTCCTAGGTTCATTCACAACCCAGGGAAAGGAAAGTCAAAAATAGCCACCACGCCAAGCTTATTGTGAAGCAGCTGTCTTTGGTGCACGAAGGCAAGCAGACAGTTGGAAGTCCAAGTGCATAGAGTAAACAGAGGCTGTATCGAAACAGCAATCATGCTAATCACCAATTTGTTAGCAAATGTGCTGCACTTTGTATTTTCAAAGCATTGTATCATCATTAATTAATTAACGAGTGATAATTACTATTGCTGTGGCATACAAAATTGTGTACAAGATTTGGAAAGAAATTGTTTTATACGGCGTGCACTGAAAAAGTGAGAATTCTTTTCCTTTCTGTTCTTGTGGTTTTTTAGTTTGTTCATTTGTTTTCCACCAAACAGGCTGTGTCACGTTCTCTCTCACTATTTTGTTTTAGTTTATGCTGTTCCTGCTACCAGGAGCATTCCTCCCCAGATAACCCCGTGCATTTATTAGATAGATATCAGCTTAAACATCACTTTCTCCTGCAGTCCTCCTTCATAGAACCTTTCACCCTCTATTAAATTTCCTATTTAATTGTCCAAAACCCTTGCTAGATGGCTGGCTCTGTGAGGGCAGAGGCCTCGTGTGTCCTGCTCACCTAGCACAGTGACCCATACATGGCAATCACCCAATAAGTGTTTCTTAAATGAATAAAAGAATTCCGCATGAGGGAGAACCAAATAAGAGGCTCTTATTGCTAACATGAGCTCCTACTCTATAAGGATTAATCTGCTCAGCATTCTAGATGCTTTACTTCACTGAATGCTCACCACATTCCTTTGAGGTAGGGTCTAGGTAGGAAATTGAAGTGACAGAGAATAAGTCATTTGCCGTTGCTCACACTGCTGGTAAGTGGTGAAACAGGTTGAATCACAGGTTTCCTGATTCCAAACCTATATATTTCCAAAAGTGGTAGAGAAGAAAATAGTGGCTCCTGAAATCCAGGAACTGGTCTGACATTCCCAGCCAGGTCTTGGTGTTATCACAATCTGGAGACTGACCTCAAAGGCTGGACCGTGATTTCCTCCTGCTGCACAAAAACAATCTCGCAGAACATCAACATCAGACAAGGCCACTCTGAGACCACGACAAAGTGAGACAAAACACGCCACTTTATAACTTTGTCTAAGCACAGACCAAAATATGGTCACTGTGAAAAACTCACCAAACACCGAACATCTCCCTCTCCTAAGAGGAGTTTCTGCTGCTTCTTTACCAAGTACAGCTTTATCCTTGCCTCTCTATAGATGAGATGTATTGAGATACCCAGTCATAGAATTGCCCTCACTTCCTAACAGCACCCACCTAGAGTGAGTCTCTGTTTCTTTAGACCTTCCTCAAAATCACCCAAATCCCATAATAAGTCGTTTTAAACATCCTTTTACTGAAATGCACCACTGTTCTCATGGTGTGTGTTCTCCCTTGCTCCAACAAGGAATAAACCCAACTTGTTCAACCACAGGTATGTTCCCGGTGGTCTTTGGCTGGAGGGCATTGATAGTGATTACACAAGACTATCTTTGGGGCTGGAGAAAGAAAATGTTAGAACATTCAATTATAATATGAAAATAACCCAACAAATATTGAATGTAGTATGGAAACATGGCTTTCTTCTTTCATCCCTCCTTTGTGAGATGGCCACATGACAAATAAGGTACACGAGGGGGTAACAATAAGGTAACTAGAGGACTACAAAAGGGCAAATACTATGTGATTCCACTTATATAAGATATCCAAAGTAGTCAAAATCATGGCAACAGAAAATAGAATGGTGGTTGCCAGAGGCTGGGGGAAGGGGGGAAGTGTGGAGTCATTCGATGGGTATGAAGCCTCGGTTTTGCAAGACGGAAAAGTTCTAGAGACTTGTTACACAACAGTGTAAATCTAGTCAACATCACTGAACTGTATACTTAAAAATGATTAAGACAGTAAATTTTATATTATGTGCTTTAAATTTGTTAAGTGTTTCATTAAATTTTTTAATTTAAACAATTAAATTTTAAACTGTAATTTAAAACAATACAACAACTAGAGGGAAGGGTGAGAGTTTTATCAAACAAAGGATTTGACATAGCAATCATAGTCTTTCTTCTCCTGGATACTGGAACATACTGCTCTTGACCTGCGCCCAGTTAAGTGAATTTATGGGTTATATTAGCTTAAATAGAATATATACAGTACTTTCTAATATACTGTATATATTATATATATATACCATATACTGTATTCTATACTGTACAGTATAGAGAGTATCCAAGGAAATCTTTGTCCTACACATACCAATCGTTCTTAATCTTGACTGCATGTGAGATTGACCTACGCTGCTTTTGAAAAATACCACCATCTGAGTCCCACTCCATAGCAATTAAATCAGAATCTCCAGGGGTGAAGCCTGAGAACTGTTTCTTGGTTTTTGTCTTTTGTTGTTTTCTGATGTTCCAAGTGATTCTAATAGATAGCCAACAGTTGAGAGCCACTAAAAATAGAGGTTCACTAGTTATCTCACGACAAAACACTTAAGAGTTCCTAAAGTTAAGGACAAGTTACACACTGTCCTTTTACAACTGAAAAGTGTTCCTAATTTATTGACCTTTTCTATAACAAAAAATTGTTATGAATAGTGTGCTACCTAGCAGATTTTAAAAAAATACATAAACTTTATCTTTCCTTTGAGGAAAAAGTAACACTTTGATAATGGGTGAAATAATAACTGCTTTTCAAAAGAAAATTGTGCTATAGAGAAAGGATTTTGAAAATGTGTCTTTGGAGATGTTTCCATCATTTTATTGCTGAAAAAGTGATGTCATCATAACTGTACAATCAAAAACTTGAAAACAAAGTTTTCTATCTTATTTAAAAAGAGTTTTGAAAAAAAAAAAAAAAAAAAAAGAGTTTTGGTGGGACTTCCCTGGCAGTCCAGTGGGTAAGGCTCCACGTTCCCAATGCAGGGGGCCCGGGTTCGATCCCTGGTCAGGGAACTAGATCCTGCATGCATGCTGCAACTAAAAAAAAAAAGATCCTACATGCTGCAACTAAAGATCCCGTGTGCCGCAACTAAGACCCGGTGCAGCCAAAATAAATAAATAAATAAATAAATAATTTAAAAAAAAAGAGTTTTGGTGAATTTGGGTCCCAATATTAAAAATATTCTTGCTAATTTGTAAGAAGCATTTGTTGTCATGAAGATGATAATTTACTATACAAATTTCAACTGAAACTTTGCATAACTAGTGGATAGAGTTGAAAAATTATTGTCATGATTAAAATTTGTTTAGCCAATAACACATTACTTTCATTTTAATCTACATATCTTTGTGAGATTTCTTTTCCAGGAAGACAGGATTAAAATTAAATATAGAACAAGAATTTTGAATTGCTACATAAGAAAGTACTCATAAATTTTTTTCAGAAGTAATAAAGCATATTTCATAATAGTGCTCTTATTAAACATACTGATATACTATCAAAAGTAAAATAAAATAAAACAAATTATATTTAAATATTATTTAATGTGTGTTGAGTCTATTTTTGAATGTTCTTTATAATACACAATACACTTATTTAAGTAATTTATAAATATATGAATGAACGTATATTGAAACCGCACTCAAAAATGTTGGCACTGGGGGCACTTCCATGGCGGTCCAGTAGCTGAGACTTCATCTTCCAACACAGAGGGTGCCGGTTTGATCCCTGGTTGGGGAGCTAAGATTCCACATGCCATGTGGCAAAAAAACCAAAACATGAAAAAACAGAAGCAATATTGTAACAAATTCAATAAAGACTTTAAAAACTAGTTCACATCACAAAAAAAAAAAATCTTAAAAAAAATGTTGGGGCTTCCCTGGTGGTGCAGTGGTTGAGAATCTGCCTGCCAATGCAGGAGACACGGGTTCCTGCACTGGTCTGGGAAGATCCCACATGCCGCGGAGCAACTGGGCCCGTGAGCCGCAATTACTGAGCCTGCGCGTCTGCAGCCTGTGCTCTGCAACAAGAGAGGCCGCAATAATGAGAGGCCCGCGCACCGAGATGAAGAATGGCCTCCGCTTGCCACAACTAGAGAAAGCCCTCGCACAGAAACGAAGACCCAACACAGCCATAAATAAATTAAAAAATAAATTAAAAAAAATATTAAAAAAAAAATTTTGGTATTGGGGAGTATATGGTCAAAAACAGTTTAGAAAACACAGCACTGTGCTACACTTCCTACTCCCCAAAAGTTTAGAGTCCCCAAACCATTACACTTGCACAACATTAGCTATTTATTCCTGGAAAATCTGGCTAAGTATTATTTATACTGATTAAGGCTCTAAGTGTATTGGAAGCAGAAGGGGGTATTTGTTTTGTTATATGATAAAATTCAAAGCCTGTGCTTGAGAAAAATCCCAATCTCTATTGGGTATCAATTGGTCTAAAACAGCATTGCTAGTAACACAACAAAAAGACAACAGCAAAGGATTTAAAATTTAAAAGTCTAGGAGAATACTCAATGTGCTTAATAACACTTGAAGTGCATTTTGTTATTGTTGTTGTTGTTTTTAAAGTTTTAATTTTATTTATTTTTGGCTGAGTTGGGTCTTTGTTGCTGCATGCGGGCCTTCCCTAGTTGTAGCGAGCAGGGGCTACTCTTCATTGTGGTGCATGGGCTTCTCCTTGTGGTGGCTTCTCTTGTTGTGGAGCATGGGCTCTAAGCGCGTGGGCTTCAGTAGTTGCAGCATGAGGGCTCAGTAGTTGTGGCACACCAGCTTAGCTGCTCCGAGGCATGTGGGATCTTCCTGGACCAGGGCTCAAACCCATGTCCCCTGCATTGGCGGATTCTTAACCACTGTGTCACCAGGGAAGTCCCTTCATCTGACTCTTACATTCAGCTTCCATTTAAGAATTCTTTTGGAAAACACATTCTGCTAACTTTAAAAATATAAGTATGAACACAACTAGATAAATCAATATTATGATATTGTCTAATCCTGATATCAGTGGATGAGAAATTGGACTGTAAAAGGAGTCAAATGAAGGCAAAGGACCTATTTCTTGATGAAGTGTCCACACAAGGGACACACTGAGAAGGAAAATCAAGGAGCAACAAAGAGTGGGCCCCACAGAAGAATTCCAATTTCTTTCCTGTTCTAAGAGATGGAAAGAGGCTCAGACATTCAGGAATGTCAAGCACAGACCATAAAGACAGCAGATTAGAGGAGGAAGGTGAAGCAACTACATGGGTTTTCACCTGACTACAAGAGCAAATGCCATGTACACTGTTAAAGTTGCCTGTTTTCCAAAGTGAAGAATTAACTTTTACTTTGAATATTTTCCATCTTAGCTTCTTGTCTTTTCTATTTTATTAATTTTTTAACTATAGAAGTATTATATTTTCATAACCAAAGAGATGGGGGTAACTTTTTAAATTAAATAATTATTATGGGACTATTAGCATGTTTATGTTGCTGACGTTTTTAAAATTCAGTGTAATCTTAGTGAGCACACTATATATTCTGCTTTATTTATTTATTTTTAAAAATATCTTTATTGGAGTATAGTTGCTTTACAACGTTGTGTTAGCTTCTGCTGTATAACAAAGTGAATCAGCTATATGTATACATATATCCCCATATCCCCTCCCTCTTGAGCTTCCCTCCCACCCTCCCTACCCCACCCCTCTAGGTAGGCACAAAGCACCGAGCTGATCTCCCTGTGCTATGCAGCAGCTTCCCACTAGCCATCCATCTTCTATTTGGTAGTGTATATATGTCAGTGTTACTCTCTCACTTCGTCCCAGATTTCCCTTCCCCCCACCGCCCCGTGTCCTCAAGTCCTTTCTCTACGTCTGTGTCTTTATTCTTGCCCTGCCACTAGGTTCATCAGTACTGTTTTTTTTAGATTCCATATATGTGCGCTAGCATACCGTATTTGTTTTTCTCTTTCTGACTTACTTCACTCTGTATGACAGACTCTAGGTCCATCCACCTCATTACAAATAACTCAATTTTGTTCCTTTTATGGATGAGTAATATTCCATTGTATACATGTGCCACATCTTCTTTATCCATTCATCTGTCAATGGACATTTAGGTTGCTTCCATGTCCTGGCTATTGTAAATAGGGCTGCAATGGTACATGTATCTTTTTGAATTATGGTATTCTCAGGGTATATGCCCAGTAATGGGATTGCTGGGTCATATGGTAGTTCTATTTTTAGTTTTTTAAGGAACCTCCATACTGTTCTCCATAGTGGCTGTATCAATTTACATTCCCACCAACAATGCAAGAGGGTTCCCTTTTCTCCACACCCTCTCCAGCATTTGTTGTTTGTAGATTTTCTGATGATGACCATTCTAACTGGTGTGAGGTGATACCTCATTGTGGTTTATATTCTGCTTTATTCTCTTGCCATTATATGTAGAATAATGCAAACTATTTAACTTAATTTTGGTGACAGAATCAAAATTAGCATAAACACTGTTAAAAGTTAAAAGCCTAGTGAGAAATCTTCCTATTTTTATCAAAACATTAAAAACTCTTACTGTCAGTTATAATCACATAGAGAAATGGAAAAAAAAGTTTAACTAGTATTTACTTAATGCACAATAATTTGAAACACTATAATAATTTGAAAAGTAAAGTGCCTATTTCTTTGTAAAAAAATTTATCAAGGTTAATTTGAACAGTGCTTGTCTTCTCACCAAATTAACTTATGATAAGAAGCAAACACTGTTTTTACACTTTGGTGAACGACAGTGCTCCTAAGTTTGGATCAGCTTCCAACATTTTATCCTTCCCACTTTTAACATCATGAAATATTTCCAAAAGTTCCTTTAATGTGAAATTTTTTGCCAGCGTCACTTCCTCTGGGACATCTTCATTATTTTCCTCACAACCAAGTGCCTTATAGATGTCCACAAGTTCACTTTCATTATTTTCCTCTGGCTGTACACCTAGACTCTCTTGAACAGCAGTAGTGTCAACATTCCCATAGTCAGCTCTTTCTGCAATGACTCTATTCACATTTGATTCAAAGTTCCCTTTCCAGTGTTACCACTTTTGCTGTTTTGCTTCACATTCATTTTTTGTTGGCCAATTTCCTCTTTCAATTATCCTTTTGTAAAATGTCATTTGGATTTATCATTGGGAGACAAAGAGGCAACACAACACATACTTTGCTGTTTGTGCATAAACTGAATAACGGATGTCCAGTGACAAATCACCAACTATCTCTGAAAGCAGTGATGTGACTGGTCACTAATCACGATGTGCCTCTATTAGGAAGTGATTTAGGAAGTGATTTATAGACTGAAGAGTGAGAAGCAACGTTTGTACTTTATGTAATTAGTTACTATTACCATACCTTTTTTTTTCTTGGCTGCGTCGTGTCTTAGTTGTGAAATGTGGGATCTTAGTTGTGGCATGCGGCTCTTTGTTGTGGCGCGTGGGCTTCTCTCTAGTTGTGGTACACGGGCTTCTCTCTAGTTGTGGTGCGTGGGCTCCAGGGCGCATGGGCTCTGTAGTTGTGGCATGCAGGCTCCAGAGCACATGGGCCCTGTAGTTTGCAGCACGTGGGCTCTCTTGTTGAGGCGTGTGGGCTTAGTAGTTGTGGCACGTGGGCTTAGTTGCCCCGCAGCATGTGGGATCTTAGTTCCCTGACCAAGGATTGAACCTGCCTCCCCTGCATTGGAAGGCAGATTCTTTACCACTGGACCACCAGGGAAGTCCCTACCATAGCATATTAACTGAAATTTGAATCATGTTTTGGGGGGGCTGGTGTTATTTAACTAAATCATGGTAACTGAAATTCCTTTGAAGGACTTAGTCTTTTTTAATCTGTATTTTTCTTGAAAATCTAGTAACATATGCCACATTCAAGAAAAACACAAATGAGAAAGGCAAAATCTCTCACTTCAACAAGTTTATAGTTTAATGGACAGCAATAAGATAACTACATACTTTCTGTAATCTGATGAACATGATGTTCAAAATGATGTAAAAGTAGATGAGTGAAATTACCCTTGGTCAAGGGACTGAAAAAGAGATAACAAAGATAATGGCATGGATGACAACATTTTCAAGGTTATGCCAATGGCTGCTTGGATTTCCACCAAAAGGATAAAAAAAAAATTTCTGGTTTTTCCTACTCCCCTAATGTTAGTTGTCTTGCTATGATAAATGATGTTACGATGAATAACTCTGTAATAATTGGAATCACTTTGAAGTGGAATAACTAGACAAAATGGCATGAACAGCTTTAAGGCTGTTGGTACACACTGCTGGCCTGAAACACTGAAAGTGTGTGTCTTTGATGCCATCAGCTTGTGATCTCTGTTTTGATCTCTTAACCAAAGATTAAGATCTTAACCAAAGATCTCTTTTTTTAAAAAATATTTATTTATTTAATTTATTTATTTTTGGCTGCATTGGGTCTTTGTTGCTGCGTGCGGGCTTTCTCCAGTTGCGGCGAGAGGGGGCTACTCTTCATTGCGCTGCACAGACTTCTCATTGCAGTGGCTTCTCTTGCTGCAGAGCACGGGCTCTAGGCATGCGGGCTTCAGTAGTTGTGGTACGTGGGCTCAGCAGTTGTGGTTTGTGGGCTCTAGAGTGCAGGTTCAGTAGTTGTGGCGCACGGGCTTAGTTGCTCCACGGCATGTGGGATCTTCCAGGACCAGGGCTCAAACCCATGTCCCCTGCATTGGCAGGCAGATTCTTAACCACTGTGCCACCAGGGAAGCCTCCAAAGATCTCTTAACTTAATTTCACTCACCTATGAATTTTTATATCATTTTTGAACCCTATGTTCATCAGGTTATATTATTCTATGCAGAAAAATATGAAAAATACATACAAAGTATTAGGGACCCATTTTTCTGGAGAGCCAAACTTGGGAAAACAGCATGGATTGCTTATTGAATGCCTAGGATAACAGTTGTCACAGAGAACAAAATCTCCAAAAAACTTATTTTATGAGCTTTCTAGGATAATAATCCATGTGGAAAAATTAACCACACTGATGAAATATTTAATAGCTCAGGAACAATCTGCATTTTGAGAGGTTAAAAAAAATTATTTGTGACACTTCAAAGAAAGAATGTAGTCAACTTGTGCTTATCATGCCCCTTCTATGTGAGATCCACTGCTTATAGTGAGAATGTCAGGGAGGACTCAGGACACACGTGGGGCAAGGGTGCATTTTCTTTACGTTTGAGGTTGTGTCTATGTTACCATCTCATAATGCCCAAATAGTGAGTGATTAAAAAAAGGAAATTTTGCATACCTCAGGTTTTACCTACCAACATGAATACAGAATGACTCTGTGCTTCTTTTGCTCTTATTCTGCTACCTCTCAGGAGAATATAAAGATTATACCACAGTAATGTTTTTCTCCAAAAGCTTTCCAAAGCATTAGGTACAAAAATTAAGTGAATATATGGATATATTGCTTCAATTGTCCTCATAGGGGACTCATATTTGTGATTATAAAATAAAGAACTGGACACTTCCAGTCCATCAGGAAAGGAGTTCAGAAGTGGTCACTCCATCCTAATGAGTTAAAAGCTGAACAAACTGAAAAATCAACAACTCTTCCTAGGTCAGATTGAGAAGAGAGGTCACAGAGCAAAATGCTGCCCCCTAAATTGGAAAGACAGATAGGCAATACAGAGAATCACAGCTTGCAGAGAAGAAAGCCCACAGCAGAAACCTCCATGGGAACTGGTGTCAGGGTATAAAAACTGAAACTGCAGTTGATGAATTGCTGCTGGACAAGTCTGGGAGTTTAAAACTCCAAAAAGATCCAGTCTTGGCAGAGGTGGGTGGGGCAGGAGGGGGGCAACCTGCTGTGAGTCTCACCTCCAGGGTTTTACCAGGTCCTCAGAGTGAAGATCGGAGAAATATCCCCTCATGCTTCTGGCAGGGGGAGGGGAAAATAACCATTTTGAAATATGGTGGAGATTTCTGTTCTTCTTAACAAGGCCTGCTCTCAGGAGAAACTATTTTACCAGAGCCTAACCTGCTGGGGTTTTACCAGGGCCTAACCTACCTGGGGAAGGTAAATACTGAATGTCAGCTTCCTCTAGCCTTCCACATGGGGAAAGGAAAATACACAATTCCAGCCCCCTCTAGCTATCCTGTCCCATATAAGAGAGGGAAAATTAAGGAGCACTGGTGAGGACTTCCCTGGCAGTCCAGCGGTTAAGACTCTGCACTTCCACTGCAGGGGGCCCAGATTCAACCCCTGGTCAGGGAACTGAGATCCTGCATGCCACCTGGCGAGGCCAAAAAAAAAGAGTTTAAAGAGAAGCACTGGTGAAATTCACTATCAAGGAGCACAGGCTCATGAAAAGACTGAGCCCTAATCATAGGACTACAGAAGGCTTCCCCTCCCTGATACCTTACCACCGTACCACTAAAGGCCTATTTACTGCAGTTCCTTTCAGTCAGTACATCGTATCCAGATTTCAGCAAACAACTACAAGGCAAAAATTACAGTTTGAAGAGAATGAGTAAATATTAGAACCAGAGTCAGATATGGCAGGTGTGCTGGAATTATCAGACTGAGAATTTAAAACTATGATTAATATGCTAAGAGATCTAATGGAAAAAGTAGACACCATGCAAGAAAAGATGGATAATGTAAGCAGAGATGGAAATTCTAAGAACCAAAAAGAAATAATAGAGATCAAAAACAGTGTCATAGGAATAATGAAGGTCTTTGATGAGCTCCTAAGTAGGCTGGATATGGTTGAGAAAAGAATCTCTGAGCTTGGGGACACACAACAGAAACTCCCAAAATTTAAAAGCAAAGAGAAAGAAGACAATAAAAAAAATAGAATTGATTATCCAAGGACTGTGGGACAACTATAAAAGGTCTAACATACATGTAATGGAAATACCAGAAGGAGAAGAAAGAAACAAAAGAACTGAAGCAATATTTGAAGCAATAATGACAGACAATTTCCTCCAAAATAATGTCAGACACAAGATCACAAATCCAGGAAGCTCAGAAAACATCAAACAAGATAAATGCCCCGCAAAACCACACCTAGGCATATCATTTTCAAACTACAGAAGATCAAGAATAAAGAAAAACCTTGAAAGAATACAGAGAAAAACAACACCTTACCTATAGAAAGGCAAAGAATTACATCCTACTTCTCCTCAGAAACCATGCAATCAAGAAGAGAGTACAGTGAAGTATTTAAAGTGCTGAGAGAAAAAAAATCACCAATCTAGAATTCTGTAGCCTATAAAATTATTCTTCAATAGTAAGGAGAAATAAAGACTTTCTCAGACAAACAAAAATTGAGGGAATTTGTTGCCATACACCTGCTTGCAAGAAACGTTAAAAGAAGTTTTTCATAGAGAAGGAAAATAATAGAGGTCATAAACTTGGATCTACACAAAGAAAGGAGAATGAATCAGATAATCGGAGAATGAATCAGAGAATCAGAGAATGAATAAAGGCAAAAAATAATTTATCTTTCTTATTCTAAATCTAACAGATAATAATTGGTTCAAAATGATAATAGCAACAATGTATGTGATTGTGTATGCCTATGTATATGTGTATATATGTATATACATGAATAAACATATACATATATATGCTTATGTGTAAGTGAAATGAACGAAAGCAGTGACACAAGGAACAGGAGGGGGGAATTACACATTCCTCCAAACCCACAGAACGTACAACACCAAGAGTGAGCCCTAGTGTAAATAATGAACTTGCAGTGATAATAATGTGTTAATGTAGATTCATTCACTGTAACAAATGTAACAAATGTACCCCTCTGGTGCAGTTGATAGTGGGGGAGGCTGTAGGTGTATCTGGGCAGAGGATATATGGGAACCCTGTACTTTCTATTCAATTTGCTATGAACCTAAACTGCTCTTAAAAAAAAAAAAAAGCAAATAATTGAATAAGGTAGTTTCTGATTTTAAAAGTTTCATCGTTCTAGTAGATATTGATTGTATAGAGTAGAAAAGAAGAGAGAAAAAATAAAGAGGCCAGTAAATATCTATGAGTCAAGAAAAGAGAGTATTAATTCAATAGAGATTGGGATGTTTGAGAATATATGCCTAAGGTGTCTATAAATGTAGAAATGAGATCTTCAAAAACTAGCAAAAACTTTGTGGGACTATACTTATAAATGGGATGTCAACATAAATTGTTACAGTTTATATGGTTAGGACAGAAAGAAGAGAAAAGTTAAAATTGGTTTAATTATACATACACACATTTACAATTCTACTGAAATATATTTTGACACCAAATTGATGAAAAATATAAAGGAGAAATATTTTATCTTCAAAAGATTTTTTTAAAATATCATAAACTGGAGATTGCTTCAAGATGGCAGAGTAGAAGGACATGGGCTCACTCCCTCTTGCAAGAGCACCAGAATCACAACTAACTGCTGAACAGTCATCGACAGGAAGGCACTGGAACTCACCAAAAAAGATAACGTACATCCAAAGACAAAGGAGAAGCTGCAATGAGATGGTAGGAGGGGTGCAATCACAATAAAATCAAATCTCATAACCACTGAGTGGGTGACTCACAAAGTGGAGAACAATTATACCACAGAAGTCCACCCACCGGAGTGAAGGTTCTGAGCCTCACGTCAGGCTTCCCAAACTGGGGGTCTGGCAACGGGAGGAGGAATTCCCGGAGAATCAGACTTTGAAGGCTAGTGGGATTTGACTGCAGGACTTTGACAGGACTTGGGTAAATAGATACTCCACTCTTGGAGGGCACACACAAAGTACTGTGTGCATCAGGACCCAGGGGAAAGGAGCAGTGACCCCATAGGAGACGGAACCAGACTTATCTGCTAGTGTTGGAGGGTCTCCTGCAGAGGTTGAGGAGGGGGCTGTGGCTCACCCCAGGGACAAGGACACAGGCAGCAGCAGTTCTGGGAAATACTCCTTGGTGTGAGCCCTCCTGGAGTCCGCCATTCACCCCAGCAAGGAGCCTGTGGGCTCTGGTGCTGGGTCACCTCAGGCCAAACAACCAACAGAGAGGGAACTCAGCCCCACCCATCAGCAGACAAGCAGATTAAAGTTTTACTGAGCTCTGCCCACCAGAGCAACACCCAGCTCTACCCACCACTAGTCCCTCCCATCAGCAAGCTTGCACAAGCCTCTTAGACAGCCTCACACACCTGAGGGCAGACAGCAGAAGTAAGAAGAACTACAATCCTGCAGCCTGTGGAACGAAAAGCACATTCACAGAAAGATAGACAAAATGAAAAGGCAGAGGACTATGTACCAGATGAAGGAACAAGATAAAACCCCAGAAAATTAAATGAAGTGGAGATAGGCAACCTTCCAGAAAAAGAATTCAGAATAATGATAGTGAAGATGATCCAGGACCAGAGAAAAAGAATGGAGGCAAAGATCGAGAAGACGCAAGAAATGTTTAACAAGGACCTAGAAGAATTAAAGAGCAAACACCTAGAAGAATTAAAGAACAAACAAACAGAGATGAACAATACAATAACTGAAATGAAAAATACACTAGAAGGAATCGATAGCAGAATAACTGAGGCAGAAGAACGGATAAGTGACCTGAAAAACAGAATGGTGGAATTCACTGCCATGGAACAGAATAAAGAAAAAAGAATGAAAAGAAATGAGGACAGCCTTAGAAACCTCTGGGACAACACTGAACGCACCAGCATTTGCATTATAGGGGTTCCAGAAGGAGAAGAGAGAGAGAAAGTACCTGAGAAAATATTTGAAGGGATTATAGTCTAAAATTCCCTAACATGGGAAAGGAAATAGCCACCCAAGTCCAGGAAGCACAGAGAGTCTCAAGCAAGATAAACCCAAGGAGAAACACACCGAGACACATAGTAAGCAAACTGACAAAAACTAAAGACAAAGAAAAATCATTAAAAACAACAAGGGAAAAATGACAAATAACATACAAGGAAACTCCCATAAGGTTAACAGCTGATTTCTCAGCAGAAACCATACAAGCCAGAAGAGAGTGGCATGATATATTTAAAGTGATGAAAGGGAAGAACCTACAACCAAGATTACTCTACCCGGCAAGGATCTCATTCAGATTTGATGGAGAAATCAAAAGCTTTACAGACAAGCAAAAGCTAAGAGAATTCAGCACCACCAAACCAGCTCTACAACAAATGCTAAAGGAACTTCTCTAAGTGGGAAACACAAGAGAAGAAAAGGAACTACAAAAACAAACCCAAAACAATTAATAAAATGATAATAGGAACATACATATTGATAATTACCTTAAATGTGAACGGATTAAATGCTCCAACCAAAAGACACAGGTTTGCTGAATGGATACAAAAACAAGACCCATATATATGCTGTCTACAAAAGACCCACTTCAGACCTAGGGACACATACAGACTGAAAGTGAGGGGATGGAAAAATATATTCCATGCAAATGGAAATCAAAAGAAAGCTGGGGTAGCAATGCTCATATCAGATAAAACAGACTTTAAAATAATGTTACAAGAGACAAGGAAGGACAGTACATAATGATCAAGGGATCAATCAAAGAAGAAGATATAACAACCATAAACATATATTCAGGGACTTCCCTGGTGGCGCAGTGGTTAGGAGTCCACCTGCCAAAGCGGGGGAAGGGGTTCGAGCCCTGGTCTGGGAAGATCCCACATGCTGCCGAGCAACTAAGGCTGTGAGCCACAACTACTGAGCTTGCACTCTAGAGCCCATGAGCCACAACTACTGAAGCCACGTGCCTAGAGCCCGTGCTCTGCAATGAGAGAAGTCACCACAATGAGAAGCCCACACATCACAACGAAGACTAACCCCTGCTTGCCGCAACTAGAGAAAGTCCACACACAGCACCAAAGACTCAATGCAGCCAAAAGTAAGTACATAAAATAAATATATTTTTAAAATAAATAAATAAATAAATAAATATATATATATATATATATATATATATATATATATATATACACATGCACCCAACATAGAAGGAACTCAATACATAAGGCAAATGCTAACAGCTATAAAAGAAGAAATTGACAGTAACACAATAATAGTGGGGGACTTTTAACACCTCACTTACACCAATGGACAGATCATCCAGACAGAAAATTAATAAGGGAACACAAGCTTTAAATGACACAATAGACCAGATAGATTTAATTGATATTTATAGGGCATTCCATCCAAAACCAGCACTTTCTTCTCAAGTGTACAAAAACATTCTCCAGAATAGATCACATCTTGGGTCACAAACTAAGCCTCAGTAAATTTAAGAAAATTGAAATCATATCAAGCATCTTTTCTGACCACAATACTATGAGATTAGAAACCAATTATAGGGAAAAAAATGTAAAAAACACAAACACATGAAGGCTAAACAATACATTATTAAATAGCCATGAGAGCACTGAAGAAATCAAAGAGGAACTCAAAAAATACCTAGGGACAAATGACAATGAAACACGATGATCCAAAACCTATGGGATGCAGCAAAAGCAGTTCTAAGAGGGAAGTTTATAGCAATACAATCCTACTTCAAGAAACAAGAAAATTCTCAAATAAACAATCTAACCTTACACTTAAAGGAACTAGAGAAAGAAGAACAAATAAAACCGAAAGTTAGTAGAAGGAAAGAAATCATAAAGATCAGAGCAGAAGTAAATAGAAACAAAGAAAACAAAGAAAGCAAAGATCAATAAAACTAAAAGCTGGTTCTGGGATTCCCTGGTGGCGCAGTGGTTGAGAATCTGCCTGCCAATGCAGGGAACACAGGTTCGAGCCCTGGTCTGGGAAGATCCCACATGCCGTGGAGCAACTAGGCCCGTGAGCCACAACTACTGAGCCTGCGCGTCTGGAGCCTGTGCTCTGCAACAAGAGAGGCCGCGATAGTGAGAGGCCCGTGCACCGCAATGAAGAGTGGCCCCCGCTCGCCGCAACTACAGAAAGCCCTCGCACAGAAACGAAGACCCAACACAGCTAAAAATAAATAAATAAATAAATAAATAAGTAAATAAATTTATTAAAAAAAAAAACTAACTAAAAGCTGGTTCTTTGAGAAGATAAACAAAACTGATAAACTTTTAGCCAGACTCATCAAGAAAAAGAGGGAGAGGACTCAAATCAATAAAATTAGAAATGAAAAAGGAGAAGTTAAAACGGACACTGCAGAAATACAAAGCATCATAATAGACTACTACAAGCAACTTTGTGCCAATAAAATGGACAACCTGGAAGAAATAGACAAATTCTTAGAAAGGTATAAACTTGCAAGACTGAACCAGGAGGAAATAGAAAATATGAAGAGACCAATCACAAGTAATGAAATAGAAACTGTGATTAAAAATCTTCCAACCAACAAAAGTCCAGGACCAGATGGGCTCACAGGTGAATTCTATCAAACATTTAGAGAAGAGCTAACACCCATCCTACTCAAACTATTCCAAAAAACTGCAGAGGAAGGAACATTCCCAAACTCATTCTACGAGGCCACCATCACCCTGATACCAAAACCAAACAAAGATACTACAGAAAAAAGATAATTACAGACCAATATCACTGATGAATATAGATGCAAAAATCCTCAACAAAATACAAGCAAACAGAATCCAACAACACATTAAAAGGATCATACACCATGATCAACTGGGACTTATCCCAGGGATGCAAGGATTCTTCAATATATGCAAATCAAGCAATGTGATACATCATATTAACAAATTGAAGAAGAAAAACCATATGATCATCTCAATAGATGCAGAAAAAGCTTTTGACAAAATTCAACACCCATTCATGATAAAAACTCTCCAGAAAGTGGGCATAGAGGGAACCTACCTCAACATAATAAAGGCAATATATGACAAATCCACAGCAAACATCATTCTCAATGGTGAAAAACTGAAAGCATTTCCTCTAAGATCAGGAACAAGGCAAGGATGTCCACTCTCACCACTATTACTCAACATAGTTTTGGAAGTCCTAGTCACAGCAATCAGAGAAGAAAAAGAAAAAAAAGGAACCCAAATTGGAAAAGAAGAAGTAAAACTGTCACTGTTTGCAGATGACATGATACTATACATAGATAATCCTAAAGATGCCATCAGAAAACTACTAGAGCTAATCAATGAATTTGGTGAAGTCACAGGATACAAAATTAATGCACAGAAATCTCTTGCATTCCTATGTACTAACAATGAAAGATCAGAAAGAGAAATTAAGGAAACTATCCCATTCACCATTGCAACAAAAAGAATAAAATACCTAGGAATAAACCTACCTAGGGAGACAAAAGACCTGTACTCAGAAAACTATATGACACTGATGAAAAAAATCAAAGATGACACAAACAGATGGAGAGGTATACCATGTTCTTGGATTGGAAGAATCAATATTGTGAAAATGACTATACTACCCAAAGCCATCTACAGATTCAATGCAATCCCTATCAAATTACCAGTGGCATATTTTACAGAACTAGGACAAAAAAATCTTAAAATTTGTATGGAGACACAAAGGATTCCAAATAGCCAAAGCAATCTTGAGGGAAAAAAACAGGCCTGGAGGAACCAGACTCCCTGACCTTGACTATAGTACAAAGCTACGGTAATCAAGACAATATGGTACTGGCACAAAAACAGAAATATAGATGAATGGAACAGGATAGAAAGCCCAGAGATAAACCCACGCACCTATGGTCAACTAATCTATGACAGAGGAGGCAAGGATATACAATGGAGAAAAGACAGTCTCTTCAATAAGTGGTGCTGGGAAAACTGGACAGTTACATGTAAAAGAATGAAACTAGAACACTCCCTAACACCATACACAAAAATAAACTCAAAATGGATTAAACACCTAAATGTAAGACCAGACACTATGAAACTCTTGGAGGAAAACATAGGCAGAACACTCTTTGACATAAATCACAGCAAGATCTTTTTTGACCCACCTTCTAGAGTAATGGAAATAAAAACAAAAATAAACAAAATGGGACCATATTAAACTTAAAGGCTTTTGCACAGCAAAGGAAACTATAAACAAGATGAAAAGACAACCCTCAGAATGGGAGAAAATATTTGCAAATGAATCAACGGACAAAGGATTAATCTCCAAAATATATAAACAGCTCATGCAGTTCAATATTAAGAAAACAAACAATCCAATCCAAAAATGGGCAGAAGACCTAAATAGACATTTCTCCAAAGAAGACATACAGATGGCCAAGAGGCGCACGAAAAGCTGCTCAACATCACTAATTATTAGAGAAATGCAAATCAAAACTGCACTGAGGTATCACCTCACACCAGTTAGAATGGGCATCATCAGAAAATCTACAAACAACAAATGCTGGAGAGGGTGTGGAGAAAAGGGAACCCTCTTGCACTGTTGGTGGGAATGTAAATTGATGAAACCACTATGGAGAACAGTATGGAGGTTCCTTAAAAAACTAAAAATAGAATTATCATATGACCCAACAATCCCACTACTGGGCATAAACCCAGAGAAAACCAAAATTCAGAAAGACACATGCACCCCAATGTTCATTGCAGCACTATTTACAATACCCAGGTCAAGGAAGCAACCTAAATGCCCATCGACACACGAATGGATAAAGAAGATGTGGTAGTATATACAATGGAATATTACCCAGCCATAAAAAGGAACGAAATTGGGTCATTTGTAGAGACGTGGATGGACCTAGAGACTGTCATACGGAGTGAAGTAAGTCAGAAAGAGAAAAACAAATATTGTATATTAATGCATATATGTGGAATCTAGAAAAATGGTACAGATGAACCGGTTTGCAAGACAGAAATAGAGACACAGATGTAGAGAACAAACGTATGGACACCAAAGGGGGAAAGCGGGGGTGGGGGGGCGGGGGGCTGGTGGTGTGATGAATTGGGAGATTGGAATTGACATGTATACACTAATATGTATAAAATAGCTAATAAGAACCTGCTGTATATTAAAAAAAAGAATTCAGATGAAACTAGTATGTGCATGCAAAATAGTATGTTAAGGAACAAAAGCAATTCCATAAATATTTTGTGGAAAGGCAGTATCCATGGAGTAAGTCTAAAGTTTTCAAAGTGCTTCTGAGAAAGAGTCAAATAATAATAAAGATTTTTAAATGTTGAAAAAAGATAAATAAAATAAAATAAAATATCATAAACTGAATAAAATATCATTCTGATGCTAGTCCAGAATCAGTTTCCATTCCTGGTAACAACTTTCAGAGGACTACAATTCCCAGCATCCTTTGGGGCTTTGTCATTTCAAATTCCTTTGTAAGAACTATAATTCAGATATTTTAAGTATCAGACAATACTACAAATCAGCCATTCCATTTTAAGTTTAATGTGGCCTTCAGTTTTAGATCCAAGGTTTAAGGGCAAATTAAAGTAGTAAGTTCATGCATAATATTAAAAATAAAAAAAAAATAAGTGAGAGCAAAATAATTCCTTTGCTTCTGAAAATGTTCAGAAAGCGTCTTCTTCAAGCAATGCACAGAGATTCTGTTTGTGAGGTGGCGTCAATGAAATTGCATAATTACTATTGCCCAAAGCTTTAAGTCCAGAAGGTGCAGAGAAGACATGACTTGAATCCAGTTGCTACTGGAGTGGAAGGGCAACATTACTACCAGCGGTAGCCTATTCTGACTAAAGTTGGCAAAAAATATCTTCCCCTTTTGCTAACCTATTTGATATTGTCAGTGTGTGGTACACTGACCACACATAGGAGCAATCTGGCAGTCAACAGAGCTAGGAAATGATTATTTCTGCACTATAATGCCAACGTCAAACATTTGAGAAGTAATATTTTAAGCAATAAGATCAAAGTGATGATTCAATTTATTTTGTGGAAAAATTTTCAGATGTATCCTTGTCTCAAGAATTTCATTCTGTGATGGTGACCCCAGCTTTGGTTTTGACTTCATCTGAATATTGAGTTCAAACTTGGCCCTTTGGTATTGAGCCAATGTGTTATTTGTTACATTTCTATTGTGAATAGATACGAAAGAATAATCAGAATACAAGGACTATCTAGCATCTACCACCTGATTTAAGAAAAAGAACAATACACTATTATTGTTCAGTGCTTTTCCTCATCCCATCCTTCTTCCCCAGAGGTATCCACTCTTCTGATTTTTGCATTTATCAGTTCCTTACTTTTCTATAGTTCTATGATATATGTTTACATCTTTGAACAATATATTTTTAGTTTTGCACATTTTTATTTTGTATAAGTAGAATCATATTTTTCTTTTTCTGTAACCAAATTTTTTAACATTATGTTTGAGATTAATCCATGCTGTAACATTCATTTTCATGGCACTATAGTATTTCAGTGGATAAACATTCCACACTTTCTCTCTTCATTCTACTCTTTATGGACTTGTGTTGTTTTGATTTTAAAATATTTTACTCTCAAACACAGTATTTCTATGAACATTCTTATGTCATGTGTCCAAATGTACAAATGCAAGAAATTTTCTAATGTGTGTGTGGCACACAGGTAATGATGGCATTACCTGTGGCACACAGGTAATGATGGAGTATGAGGTTGGAAGTCAAGTTTCATTTTCCTCATACGCATATCAAACTGTGTCAACCATCCTTTCCCCACTCCTATTAGTGCCACATCTATAATATACCAAATGTCATTTATGAACGAAAAAAAAAAGTTTAATGTGGTCTTGACCAATCAAAATAAATGATGAATTAAATCCCAAACATCAATCAATACTGTTAATGTTTATCAGTTATTTAAAATATCATCATAAAATAGCATAATAAAATTAAATAGTCCTACCAGTTTGACACACTTTTTAGATCAGTTTTGCTCATCTATATTTACTTTTGTTGCTTATGTGTATTCACCTCTCCATGTTAGTTAATTAATACATATAACATATACATGTACATGTTCTCCTCAGAATTTGCTGCTCAAAACGTATAAAATTCATTTTCTTTTGACTGTTAGTATATTTATTCCAAAATTTGTTAATGCTCTTAATACTTCTGGCAATGTGTTAATTACTGACAAAAATAAAGTTGTGTTTATATAGTCATTATATCTACCAAACACTTGGAAAATTTTGTCCTTTAAGAAAAATAACAGTATGAATTAAACAGCCACTTACCCATTAAAGATGGTAGCTGACAATTGTAAAACCATCATTCTGCTTCTTGTCTCTCTACATTTTCTACTTGGCACTAAATTCTAAATTTAATAACATATTTCTATTCTCTCTCTCTCTCTCTCTTTCTCTCTTTCTCTCTCTCAAATGCCAACAAATATTTTCCCCCAATATCTGGGCAACTAAAATTCTACCCTACCCTCCAGAGTCCTCATCCTAAGGAGTCACTGGCTAGCAGACAAGCAGCATGTGTCCCTACGGGCATATGACTCAAACCAAGAAATAGAAAAATCTTGCTGAAGGGACTTTCTAGTCACAAAATGACACCTTCATAGATCTCTGAGAGCTCCTGGTAGTTATTCGGTTTGTCGTCAGTTTTTAGTCACTGAAATACTGCCACCTTCAGGAAGAAATGCGGGAATCTGCAATTGCATTCTCATCGGGGTCCCTTTAAATCCAAACTTTACACTTCCCTTTCTTTAAACACAGCTGTAAATTATCCTGTTATTTTCCCCATATATCTAAATATTAGTAATCTATTTCTGTATACCTTTTTAACTTATTAGTTTTTTTCCAAACAACTAAATATTACAGTAAAAAGCTGCCCATAAATAATAAATGGAAGAGAATTAACAATTATCCATCAAATAAAAATTACTTTAATAAAACCAAGGCTTTGCAGATATTAAATTATGAAGCATGAAGAACAGGCTCTAAAATATTTTCTGTGCTCAAATAATAAAATATATATAAAAACATCTAGGTACATGGTTTTAAAAAATAATTCCAGAACAATTTGTACATATTACAAAAAATATTTCCTTAAATGTATTTATTGAGGCTTCTAAACTAGAAGGTTTTTTTTTCCCCTTTACATTTTAGTTCCTCCTTCATTTATGGGTTAACATAAAAATTATAAGTAGTTCTGTACCAACTTTTCTCTCTCTCTCTCCCTCTATTTCTCTCTCTCTGCTCTTTTTTCTTTTATAAATTCAGCTCTCTTTTTCATAATCTATTCTTGATCTAATTTTTATTACTATTATTATTAAAATTACTTTTCTTTGTGCTTATACTTTTCCCTATCGTTTTTCCCATCTTCCTCCTCTCTTCATTGGTTTACTTTTGCCTCACTTAGAAAGTCCATTGTAAGTTGCCAATTACTTTTATGTACTATTAGCAATACCTACAGTGCCCTCTTTCAGTTTTCTCTTTATTCAAAATCCATTCCCTATTATCAGACAATGCCATCAAGTACTTTTCCAAAACAAAGTTTTTTTTTAAGTATAATTACCATGAAATGTCACAAAATATGAATTACATAGACCAATTGGAAAGGACACATACACAAAACCTCCTGTTATTTTTATCTTCTAAAGGAATTTGACAATTACAAAGATGTCATTTCCCCAGATTAATTTAAAAGTGTATAAATTAAAATCTCAGTGAAAAGAAGAATAGATGAATGGAGCAGAAACAGATAGTAGGACAGATGAGAATTTAGCATATGTTATTATTTTATGTGGGGAAAACTGCTTATTTAATAATGATGATAGAACAATTGGTTAACTATTTGAAAAAACAATAAAATTATATCTCTTACCTCATAATACACAAAAAAAAGCCCAAATACAGTGAACTATTTTTTTAAATAAAGGTGTATTTAAAAAAATAAGTGAATATTTATTGAATTGTAATGTAGATAAAGAAGACACAATAAAGAAAAAAGATTGATGTGTGGGTTAACAAAAATGTAAAGTATCTCTGTTAAAAGCATCATAAATATAATTAAAAGGCAAATAGCAAACTTGGAAAAATAATTTTCAACATTAATGGCAGGTAAAGGTTTAATATCTTTATATCTAAAGATACCTTACAAATAAGATAAATATCTATATAGCAAAAAATGAGCAAAGGTCATGAATAGACAAGTCAAAAGAAATATTCATGTTCAATATACAATATGAAATGTTTAATCTCATTAGGAATCAAAAACAGATTAAAAGAGCAAGTTTTTGCCTCTAAAATCAATGAATATTTTTAAAATTGTAATACCTGGTTTCATAAAGGGTGTTGCAAAAAGGGTACTATCATATGTAACCTTTTTTGAATAACAGTTTGCCAATATATATCCAAAGTCTTAATGTGCTTATTCTTTGACCCAGCAATTCCTTAGGCCATGGTCCTGTATGTCCAAAAAGAATAATCAAGATACAAAAGAAATTTATATATAAGAATAATCATGGTGGGGACTGGTAAAATAAATAATTAATACTATACAGTTACTTATTCAGTTTCAAAAATAATTACATTGGAAAATGCTCAAGTATTTATAAAAAGATTAAAGAGAGTTATTAAGCTATATTACAGAATAATCAGAATGTATACTTATATACAGAGAGAGAAGAGACTGACAACATATTGTTAATTGATTTTTTTTTTTTGAGTGGTAATACTATGGTTAATTTCTTTTCTTTTTTAAAATACCTGATTGTAGGACTTCCCTGGTGGTGCAGTGGCTAAGAATCCCCCTGCCAATGCAGGGGACACAGGTTCGAGCCCTGGTCTGGGAAGATCCTACATGCCGCAGAGCAACTAAGCCCGTGCACCACAACTACTGAGCCTACGCTCTAGAGCCCGCAAGCCACAACTACTGAAGCCCACGCACTTAGAGCCCGTGCTCTGCAACAAGAGAAGCCACCACAATGAAAAGCCCGCCTGCCGCAACGAAGAGTAGCCCCCCGCTCACCACAGCTAGAGAAAGCCCATGCACAGCAATGAAGACCCAACGCAGCCAAAAATAAAAATAAATAAAATAAATAAGTTTTTAAAAAATAATAAATAAATAAAATACCTGATTGTATTTTCAAATTTTCTATAACAATATGACATTTTAAAAAGAGTTGTTTTTAAACCATTAAAAACCCTTATTTCAATTCCATGTTTAAATCACGTATACTAATGGGAAAGCAGAAACATCATATGCAACATACATTTCAAAAAAATGATTCCTTAATTGAAGACGATTCAAAGGAATGGAAAGATATCCCATGCCCTTGGATTGGAAGAATTAATATTGTTAAAATGGCCATACCACCCAAAGCAATCTATAGATTTAATGTGATCCCTATCAAATTACCCATGACATTTTTCACAGAACTAGAAAAACCAATCCTAAAATTTATATGGGACCATAAAAGATCCAGAATTGTCAAAGCAATCCTGAGGAAAAAGAACAAAGCTGGAGGCATAACCCTCCCAGGCTTCAGACAATACTACAAAGCTACAGTCATCAAAACAGCATGGTACTGGCACAAAAACAGACATATGGATCAATGGAACAGAATAGAGAGCCCAGAAATAAACCCACACACCTATGGTCAATTAATCTTCAACAAAGGAGGCAAGAATATACAATAGGGAAAAGACAGTCTGTTCAGCAAGTGATACTGGGAAAGTTGAACAGCCACATGTAAATCAATGAAGTTAGGACACTTCCTCACACCATACACAAAAATAAACTCAAAATGGCTTAAAGATTTAAATATAAGACATGACACCATAAAACTCCTAGAAGATAACACAGGCAAACTTTCTCTGATATAAATCATACCAATGTTTTCTTAGGTTAGTCTCCCAAGGCAAAAGAAATAAAAGCAAAAATAAACAAATGGGACCTAATCAAACTTTTAAGCTTTTGCACAGCAAAGGAAACCATCAACAAAATGAAAAGACAACCTATGGACTGGGAGAAAATATTCGCAAATGATGGGACCGACAAGGGCTTAGTTTCCAAAATATACAAACAGCTCATACAACTCAATAACAAAAAAGCAAACAACTCAATAGAAAAATGGGCAGAAGACCTAAATGGACATTTCCCCAGAGAAGACATACAGATGGCCAACAGGCACATGAAAAGCTGCTCATCAGCGCTAATTATTAGTGAAATGCAAATGCAAAACATTTGCAGCATATCTCAATTTAGTTGATAAATTTTCATTGGAAATACTTGACTGGTGTTTAGATTTCATAAATTTACTGTTGAAAGAGTTGGTTAACATTCATAAATTTTTCCAAACATAATTAAATTTTCCTATAACTGAATTGAGAATCTGTTTTCAAATTTGAATTTAAGTGAATTAGAATTAAATAAAATTAACAATCAAGTTCCTCAGTTGCACTAGCCACATTTCATGTGTGGCTAGAGGCTGCTTTTTTGGACATCTCTCCTGGAAGGGATTAATAGTGAGTGTTGACAATGGATATGCTACTTTATGGGGAACTTTGTGTGAATATGCCTACTACTCAGCAAGTTCAAATCTAAATCTTAATCATGTTAAAAGAAATGTAAACTGTGGATCCTTACCTACTTTCTTGGCCTCTTTTTAATACCACTGAATCACACACTTGATGAGTTATTCTCAGCAAATTTAACTACAAAAAGAGAAGTAATATGAAAATGAGGTATTGGTTCCAGCAATAAATCCCCTGCACAATTTCACTTCCCTTTGCTGGATTAGGGATGATTCTGCCACTGTACAATTTCTACTATTAAAGACTGAGGGTGTGAAGAGTTTGAAATACAGGAATTGTGCTATTTACAGTAGATGGATTTGTGATTGCCCAGGCAACAGAACTTCCTTACATATTTAAGAAGTCTTGCAATGACCCAAAGGAATAGAACTAATGAACTGTCCAAAGCTCAGCTGTGCTTTTCAGCTTGTTCATACAAATTGCACAAGCCCTTTACTGTTGGAAGCAATCCTTGCAATATTTTGAATGCATCACAAACTGGACTTGAATTCTTACACACTGGTTATGATAAGTCATGTCCTAAGTACTAGCAATGGAATAGCTAAAATACAACACATACATGAACATGGCTGCCAATTGATGCTAACTGTTTGGAAAAATGATAACATAATCATGACAAATGCTTCTTTCCTTTCTCTGAATAAATGTATTCCCCCAAACCATCATCCTCACTGAGTAACATAAGTAAAAAGCAAAACCAACTAGAATGTGGTATGTGATAACATAAGAGTGTACATGAACCACTAATTCCAATGTGTCCATCAAACATCAACAAACTTTAATTGTACTGAGTGCCAGGCACTTCAACAGACATCAAGATACAACTACATAAATGATACAGTTCCTAATCAGGGAGATTAGGTTTACAGACAACAGAAGATCACTAATAACATAAGGCAGCATACAGTAAAACTGCAAGTGAGTGATCCAAATAAAAACTGATCTAGGACTAGAGCAGTGGTTCTCAAAGTGGGATCCACAGAACCCTGGAGGTCCCCAAGACTCTTTCAGGGGTTCTGTGAGGTTACAGCTAGTTTCATGATAATATTAAGACGTTATTTACCTTTTTCACAGGGTAAAAGCAAGGCAGTGGCATCAAGCTGTAGTGATAGTCACTATATTCTTCACCACCACACACGTGTATTAAAATTTTAAAAAAAAAAGGGAAGAGGAGAAGAAGGAGGAGAAGAAAGTCATTTTCACTTACAAATGTCTCTGAGGAAGCAGTGAAATTATTAATTTTATTAAATCCTGACCCTTCAGGGCATGTCTTTTTAATCTGTGGGGCAAAATGGGTGGGATACATAAAGTGCTTCTGCTACAGATAGAAGTACAATGGTTGTCTTGAGGAAAAGCACTGGTGCAATTGAGTTTCAAGCTGAACTAGCCACTTTTCTCACGGAGTAGCATTTTTATTTGAAAGAACAACTGACAAAGTATGGTTTTTCAGACTTGAGTATTTGACAGATATTTTCTCAGAAATAAACAAAGTGAGTGTTCTTCAAGGAAAACAACCAACAGTATTTCTTGCCAATGTTAAAATTTGAACTTTCAAACAAAAATTAGAATTTTGGAAAACTTGTATCCTAATATGTAAAATGCTTCCTGATGCAAACAGTGATAAAATTAAGGAAGATGATATTTTTGATATTGTATGATGAAATGAGTCAACATTTGGAAGATCTGCATAACTCAGTGAACCAAAGTCTCCAAATGATCAGTGTATAATATTACAAATCATGCATGAGTAAAAAGTCCATCCAGGGGCTTCCCTGGTGGCGCAGTGGTTGAGAATCTGCCTGCCAATGCAGGGGACACGGGTTCGAGCCCTGGTCTGGGAAGATCCCACATGCCGCGGAGCGACTAGGCCCGTAAGCCACAATTGCTGAGCCTGCGCGTCTGGAGCCTGTGCTCCGCAACAAGAGAGGCCGTGATAGTGGGAGGCTCGCACATCACGATGAAGAGTGGCCCCCACTTGCCGCAACTAGACAAAGCCCTTGCACAGAAACGAAGACCCAACACAGCCATAAATTAATTAATTAATTAATTTTTTAAAAAAAGGTACAAACGACTATGTATAAAATAAATGTCACAAGGATATAGTATACAGCACAGGGAATATAGCGAATATTAAAAAAAAAAAAAAAGTCCATCCAATAGACCAGTAGGTTTTAATGGCACAGAGTATGAAAAGTTTATTGATATGGATTTTTATTCCACATTGCAACTAACTTTTTAAAAATTACCACTTGAAGAATTTTAGAGTAGTATTAAAGACTATCAATAATTATCTGAAAAGCTATTTAAATACATTTCCCTTTTCCAACTACATATCTCTTGGAAGCCAGATTTTCTTCATATACTTCAAACTATACACTGTATCACAATAGATGGACTGCAGAAGCAAATGTGAGAATCCAGCTGCTTGGATTCAGCTAACTATGAAATCCAGGTAGATATTAAAGAGCTTTATAAAATGTAAAACAAGGACTTCCCTGGTGGCGCAGTGGTTAAGAATCTGCCTGCCAATGCAAGGCACATGGGTTCGAGCCTTAGTCCAGGAAGATCCTATGTGCCGCGGAGCAACTAAGCCTGTGCATCACAACTACTGAGCCTGCTCTCTAGAGCCCGCAAGCCACAACTACCGAGCCCACGTGCCACAACTACTGAAGCCCGTCCGCAACAAGAGAAGCCACCGCAGTGAGAAGCCCGCGCACCCCAATGAAGAGTAGCCCCCGCTCGCCACAACTAGTGAAAGCCTGCGCGGCAACGAAGACCCAGCACAGCCAAAAATAAATAAATAAATTTATTTTTTAAAAAATGTAAAACAACATTTTTCTCAATTTGTTTTTTGTTTTGGGAAATTTTGCTATTTTTCATTAAAATATGTCATTTATGTTAACATGTAATGGGCTGATTATTATTATAACTTAGGCAACAAATGAATATTTTAAACGTTTTTCCAATTTTAATTTCTAATACAATGAGTCTCAACAGATGCAACCCACATAAGCAAAAGTTGTTTTGTTTTTTAAGCAAAAGTTTTGAGGGGTCCTGAGACTAAAACATTTGAGAATTGTTGGACTAGAGAAAAAGGAGCAATCAGGAGGAGCTAGGGAAACTGCTCTGCCTGACCAGTTATCACATCATATCCAAACATACTCCTTCCTGGAAATCTTTCAAGGCCCCAAATGAATGGTATTAATTACTTAAATATAACCAATTTACACTAGTGTTCTTTACATACCAATGCATGGTACTTGTGGAAATGCAATATAAAATCCCAAATGCAGCAAAACTCCTTCATAATCAGAGACCTACCGTTAAGTGGCAGAACTAATAACTAACACAGAATAACTAACTGTGTTATATGAGATTTTACCATGTACCAGTGGTTCCTTTTCATGTCCATAGTCTCCTTTTTAATATTTATTATCATTTACTACCCTCCATGAACCTAATGTAATTAAAGATATTATCTAGCAAACAAACTACATTTGAGTAACAGTTAATTCATTTTCCTCTTTTAGATTGAAAAATAAATAGAAAATTTATTTGGATACAGCCATGGAAATTTACATGGATACAGCTCTGTATCCATGTAATAATGTCAGGTAAAGCAAAAACAATGGAATTTTAGTTATTCTATCTAGAGTAATCATGAAATTTCTGTTTAGATTTTTGAAATTTTAAAATAGGTGTGGATTCCTCCCTATACATTATTACCTCCATAAATGATTTGGAGGCTGAGATTTTCTGCGGCATGTTGGGTGTTTTTGTTTTTAATTTAGTTCTGGGTTTTTGGTCACTCAAATTGTGATAGTAATGAGTTTGCCCATTTTTGCTCAATCACCAGATATCTGAGAGTCCAAGAATTTGTCCCTTATAGGGATACATTGCAGTCTTAGGGTTTGCGGCAAGATAGTGTTGAAAAGCCTGGGCTCTAGAATCAGAAAGTAGCCTTCTAGTTAATAGCTTTGTGAATTTAGGCAAATAGCTTAGGCTCTTTGAACCTCAATTTCCTTATATGCGAAATGGAACTAATGACATCTGCCTTGTAAAGCTGCTGTGTGGCACACAAAATGACAGCATCATTATAAAGTAAATAAGCCAAGTTGTGTTACACATCAATACACTGTTTTAAAAGTTGATATTATCGATATTTTGTAGTATTGATAATTTGTGACCAGAAAATTTTTTTTAAAGAAACCTTTCGTGGTTGGCCCTTGGTGCAATTTTTGCCACGTGTAAAACATGGAATAAAACATGTTTCCATGCTTCCTGTGCAATTGTTTAATACATACATTTGAAGGTAAATAGTGCTGGCCCTTGGCAAATTTAAAATTGTTCAGGTTTGTCTTCAGACACAAAGAACTATCTGCATTCTCAGATTCCAAGGTGAGCCAGATCTCCTGGTTCAACAGCTATAGGACTGACTATCCACAGGAACATCAGGGCCTCTGGTTTGTCTTAGGATTTTGAACCCAATTTGGAAATTCCCTACCCAGACTTATTAGCTTTCTTTTCCTCACCTGGACAAGTCAGTCCTTTCCTTCTCTTCTTAATTCTTCCTCATTCTTCTCAAATACAAATTTAACATTTTCCTACAAATTTTATAGTACCTTAATTAATATTCATCATTATTTTGGGAAGATTCTATATTCTTACAGCATGTTATGGACTTCCCACGTTAATGAAATTTCTGACAATTAAGTGTGCTGTTGAAATTCTTCCCTTCTTTAGTAGTTACAGCTGCACTTCTAGAATCTATTACAGCATTGGAAAAACATTTAAAGTAGATAACACCAATATGCTTTGTCCATAATTAAAATTAACATCTTAGCCCCGTGTTGTGATAATGTCTACAGATAAAAACTGTCATTCTTCCCTACCTTCCAAAGGTATTTTAGGTATTAATCAAAGAGTTTTTAATTGTGCATGAGATTTATAGAGTAAGGACACAACCTTGCTACTATTACGTACTTTTTCATTTGGAAAACCTAGAAGCTATCGCTTGTCAAAAGCTATTTAGAGATGACTGTAATAGCCAGTCTTCCAATTTTTTAAAACTTTTTTTGGATTTTTCTTTTCTTCGAAAACAAATTACTGCTCCACATATGTACTTTTTACCTTGCGGGGTGGGGGCGGGGGAAAGTTCTCATTTCTGAGGGAATATGGCTTTGAGGAAGACACGTTAATGCCTCTTTGACAATTGTGAAAACTCAAGCACTGGGGTTACCCAGCGAGGTAGGTTTTCAGGAAAATCCGGCCGGTAGCGAATCCCTCTGGGTCTGGACCAATCCGCGCCGGCACAGCGCCGCGCTCTCGGAACAGGGCTCAGCCGCAGACGCCTCGCCGCGCTCGCAGACACACGCCCTGGCCGAGCCCGCCGAGTCCACCCCGTTTCCCTTCCTAGACGCCTCGGAACCTTTACCACACTAATCTGACGACTTTATGGCTGAACAGTAGTTCCCAACTTCTGAGAGAAACCCTTTTAAAATTCAAAGCAATTGAGCAGACCCTACCGCCACCAGAATCCAGAATGCGGTAGCCGTACTTTCCAATTGTCTTGTTTAGTGAGAGAACTGAGAAAAAAAGAAAAAAAATCAAGAGCTTCAATCGATTTTGTAACACTTTCAAATGTCTATATATCGTATTAATCATAACGTCCGCATACATCTGAATGTATTTATTTATGCTGTACGCTGAGTTTACAGGCACTGCTTGGGGCTTCAAAGGGCTTCGCTCACTCCTTGCACAGGGAAGCCCCGAGGGCCCCCGGGAGGCGCCCAGAGTCCGAGACCCCAGACCCCGGAGCTGCTGCGATAGACGTAGAGGCGGTAGGTCCTACCTTCCAACCCACAAGTTCCATTAAGCTGGATTCCCAGAGACAACAGGACGCTCTTCCTGCAAGTCGCCGGGGCATCGCAGGGCATCTGCCGCCCCCTATCGGTGGTGAGGGGCAAAGTAGCCCGAGCCCCGTTAGAATCAACTAGAAGAGCCTCTTGAATAAAAGAATATTCCATGACTACGCAGTAGCGAGAGGACTCTCAGGGAGCCTGCCTTTCGCAGACACTCCCCTCCGACTGCGGCGTTTTAATGCAGGTGTTAGCAAGTGAGGGAGAGGATGTTGGGCTGTGAACAGGAATGTGTCGCTGCTTCGGTTAAGGCTGGGGGGGAGAGGGAGAGGGGGCGCGTCCAAGATACACCCCAGGTTCAGTTTATGTTTTCCACCCTGCACCAATCCACCTCATCCTTATGAAAAGCATTTGCCCTCAGTCGGGATGGGATCGTTCATTAGAGCACTGTGTGGTGTCTTCCCAAGCACCTGGCCCCTCGTGTAACACCTTGAGCAGAGTCCAGTGACCTCTGCTGCAGAGGTGACAAAGGCCACGGAAGCCGCCTCAATTGTGTCCAGGAATGGCCTCCCCACAGCGTGCTACTTCTCTGGCTGGGGATGCTTCTTATTTGGTAGGAATATGTATATGCTTCAGAAAAATAAAATAAATATCGAGAAGAAAGCTCCCGGATTCCCCGGGCTAATTTTCTCCTAGGACTGAAAGTGTAAAATTTGCCTCCACTTGGACGCCGAGACTGCTAGCAGGCTGGGGACGTGTGTGTTATTGTTACATACCCAGATATTTCTAATTTTATTTTATTTTCTCCCACCCCATTACCACCTCCCTACACACACACACACACACACACACACACACACACACACTTTGTAGTATCCTAACTTGTTCACCCGTGTCCATATTTGTCTTGGCCCTTTTGGGAAGAAGGCGAGAGACAGATGAACGAAGGTGAGTGGGGGCAGGGAGGGAAGAGAAGAGGGAGGAGAATCGTCTTCCACGCCAGACTTAATGTTTAAGCGGGAAGACGCTCCCGGCGGAGGGTCTAGAGGACGACAACGTAAAAGTCCCACTACACGCTCACAGCGCTAGTACTGGCGCCCCCAATCTGCAAGTGGCAGCAGGAGATCCGGAATCCAGTTGGTCCCCTACGAGGTCCCCGCTCGTCCGCGCTGGGGGTCGGGCCCTCCAGTGTCGCTGCGAGTCTGGGAGAGGAAGGAAGCTCCGCTAGCTCCGTTCTCCCTCCCGTCTCGCTCTGGCGGCAGCCGCCGGTCATAGCCCCGCCGAGTCCCCGCTCCCGAGCGGCCGCAGGTGCCGAGTGGCCCATCCCCGGCGGGAGCGAAACGCGGGGCTAGCCGAGCCCTCCCAGCGTCCAGTTCCGAGAGGGTCTCCGGCGTGTGGCGGAGGACCCCGGGCCCGGACGCTCTCCCTTCCCGCGGCCTGTGGGCGCGGCGCACAGGGGCGCGGACGGGCGGCGGCAGCTCCCAGGCGCAGGCGGAAGGCGCGGCACGTCCACGGTCACGGCCGCTGCCGGGTCTCGGGCGGAAGCGCTGGGTTCGGAGGGGAGGGGCTGCCGCGCCCTGCAAGGCCCAGGGCTCTCGACCCCCGGCGGCGCCCGTCGGTGCAGGAGTAGATCTTAGGCGGCCGTTGCGCCCGCCAGGGAAGGATGGCCCCTGGTCAGTTTCAGCCCCGTACCCGCGCGTGATGGGGGTGAGGCCGGAGCCCACGCGTGTCCGTCCGGCTGTGCGTCTTTCACTTGCACACACCGAGCCCCCACCAGCCGCGCAGGCCACAGCTCCAAGGTTGGCCGCTACCCGCGTCTGCCACCTCCAGGACTCAAAAGCCGCCAACCCCAGCCTCCCGGCAAGCCTTGACTTCCCGGATGGGGCCATGCTTTTCTTCCAGGACAATCAGGACTCCTCCCCTCCCGGCGATCTTTCTAGGAGGCCACCTCCAGAGATTCCGAGGCGATTTCCTCTCTGTTGGTACTAAACTGGTAACTCCTCTCACTAAAAACACCAGGGAGAATCACAAGCTGAGTATTCAGCGAGGGGCCACCACCATCGAAAAAAACACATAGTTCAATGTACGTGGAATGTTTTGATCAGTAGGTTAATGGGGGATAGAAGTTCGCTCTCTGTTTTTGATAGCCCTGATTTTCAAGCTTTTTTAAAGTTATATTGCCCAGTTTTCTGCTCGGTCAACAACGGGAAATGGAATCTTGCCTTTTTTTTATGATTCAAAATCAACTGTAATAACAGTGACTTTGACAATTCACCGCATCTTGTGAGGTAAAATGGAGATGCACACCTAGGTGAGAGTCATTGTGTTATGTAGTGGCAGGGTGGATCCAGCCAACAAGGTCCGTGAGACTCATTCCCTGCCTTTCTCAGCTCACCCACTTGTTGGGACTTTTATCATTTAATTATTTTTTAAATAATCAGGAGGCTCTCATGAGTCTGAGAGTTAAGACTAGGACAAAGATTGAGCACAACACAACACTCAAACTATCTTTACCTTTCTTGGGGAAATAATTCCTGGGGCTAATAAAGAATTTCAGATCTGAGGTCAAAAAATGTTGCTTTAAAAAAAAAACAAAAAAACAAGAAACCTAACCCTTCAGTTATACTTCCCTTATTTATTCAACAGATGTTTATGGGCACCTACCCAGCACCAAACACACACACACACATATACACACACATACCCCATACATACATACTGTGGGCTATACAAATGATAACATAACATCTGTTGAATGCTTAGTTAGAGACAGGCAATATAGTTGATGTTTTAAAAGTATTATACCTTTTTACCCTTCCAGGGACAATATGGAGTAGATACCGTTATTATTATTCCTGCTTTACAGATGAGAAAAATGAGATATTACAGGCTTGAAATAACTTGCTCAAAGTCACCTAGTCGGTAAGTGGCATAGCAGGGGGTTAAGCCCAGTCCCATACAGAGTCCACAGGCTCAACCACTACACTATATCCTCCAGTCAGATCCAGGAATCTGTATGTTTTGGAACCATCTCAGGTGAATCTGATGCAAAGTACTTGAGAACTTGAACTTGAGAAGCATTGATATAATCGCACTCCCTCTTTTTCCTCATTAGAAAACAGACTCAAAGAAGTGATTTGTCTGAAGACACACAGTTAATTAATTGCAGAATGAGATCCAGAGAAGCACCTCCTGGTTCCTTGCCCAATGTCCTTTCTACCCTCCAAACCACATCAGTTCAGTCCAAGAGGAGTCAAAGAATGTAAATAATTCAACAATTACAATAAACCTACAGTCAAGTCTTGATTATCCCTAGCTTCCTCTTCTAATTGCTTCCCTTCTGGATATTTTACTGTTGTAGTTTCTCTCCCAGAGGGAGTGAGAAACCGGGTGAAACTCAATTATTTCCTTTCTGCTGATGTTAACTGGTAAGAACTCTTAATATGAAAAAGAAAAGCCGGAGAGGTTTGATAGCAGAAAAGGCTAGAACAAGTTCCTAAAATAAGACTTGCAGATGATCCCTGGATTTTGGTTTTCCATGCTACTAATAACTCCCATTGCTGTAGTGAAGGTGTGAAGTGGGGAAAGAAGCAATATGGATGACCCAGCTAATACAGCCATTCCTCCACTCTTCCTCTTCCTGTGATCCCATGCCTACCCAACGTTGATAACTGAGAAGTAGGAAAAAGGAAAGGAAATAATAAAGGGAGTGTGATGAAGTATTCTGGAAAAATTTTTACTCTTGTTTTGGAGAATGGAAGAGCTATAGTACGAACTAGGCCACTGTTCCTCCATCTTCAATCCCAAGCACTGAGCATAGACAGTCATACATTGTCATTAAAACAAATAGATTTAGCCAGCTTATAACATCCTGACTTCTATTTATTTTGCTTTTTTTTTTTTTTTTTTTATAGCTACTTTATTTATTTATTTATTTATTTTTGGCTGTGTTGGGTCTTCGGTTCGTGCGAGGGCTTTCTCCAGTTGCGGCAAGTGGGGGCCACTCTTCATCGCGGTGCGGGGACCGCTCTTCATCGCGGTGCGCGGGCCTCTCACTATCGCGGCCCCTCCCGTTGCGGGGCACAGGCTCCAGACGCGCAGGCTCAGTAGTTGTGGCTCACGGGCCCAGCTGCTCCGTGGCATGTGGGATCTTCCCAGACCAGGGCTCGAACCCGTGTCCCCTGCATTAGCAGGCAGATTCTCAACCACTGCGCCACCAGGGAAGCCCCTATTTTGCTTTTAATCTCTTTCTTTTTAACCTACTCTCGGGTCATAGGGATGTTGAGAGGCTGTGCAAGAACAACGGGGACTGCTGCCTTTTCTCAACAACCCTGACCAAATTATTTCCTTACTTAAAATCATTTGCTGATTCCCCATGAACTCTGTGGGATAAAATTTGACCCATTAACATGGCAAACAATATGTTACTTGACTAGCGCCTGACTACTTCTCACCACCCTCACCTCTGCCTCTCATTGAAACTTTGAGCAATACTAAACTAGCTGTAGTTCTATAAAAACACAACGCTGTCTCCTGCCTTTGTGTTCTTGCATTATGCCCGTCCTCTCCCTGGAATTCCTTCCCCACGTTGTCCTCTTGGTAAATGCCTACTTATTGCTCCAAACTCCGCTCAGACAGTGCTATACATGTGAATTCTTTCCTGACTCTGCTACATCTCCCCAAAGCAATAATCTCTTGCTCATGGGGGAAGCCACTTCTGTTCTTTTTATATTCTCTGTAATGGCTCTCAGTCTGTGAAAATGATTTTTTTTCCATGTCCTTCTCTTCTATTAGACTGGAGCTTCTTGAAAATCTGTCTATATAACCTATGTTTAGTGTATCAGAAAAATTAGGAAACATAGGATTAATTTATTTTTAAGTAGGATATTATTTACGTTTTTAATATGCTCAGTATGTTTAAAACAATAGGTCCATTTGTTATCTACAGGATGTCAAAAAAAAAGTCTGGAAATAGAGGAAAACATAGTGTATGTATTATACTTTTTTCAGATTACTCCATCACTTTAAATTTAGAGATACTTAACCTAAAAAGATTTCTGGAGGTTGAAGAAAAAATACTCAGCATATTATTTGAAACTGTAAGTAAGATACTGTTTAAATATAAGTATATCCTGTTTCCTGAATTTCAGACCCCTGGTAGTCCCAGCACCTAAGACTATGTCAAGTGCCTGATACGTAATATGTTAACTGCTGTATTGTTCTAAACTGAACAGAGCAACCAGCTGAAATATCCACTGGTCCAGGGGTTCCAGTTCTAATTCATCACAGCTCCAGCTTCTGTCTCTCCTTTTGGTGAGTTCTTATCAGCTTTAGTCACTTTGTCAGTCACACTCCTCCATTTGTTCTCTCTTTCAGCTAGAATCAGTGCTTTGGGCTAAATTGTAATTATTTACATGCTTTGGACATTTGTTATGAAAAGGAGTCCCCAAACTCTTCCCCACTGATGACAGTACAAGTTATTGAGGGATAGAGACAGTTGATGGAGCAGGAGAGCAGATAAAGCCTCCAAATCAGCTAATGGACCATTCATTCATTTATTCAACAAATATTTTTCCAGCATGTGCTGTCTGCTAGGCTATGGGCCAGGCAATGGCCTCCCAGACCTGCGGAGGAGCCCTGTTCTACCCAACCTTTTTTTTTTTTTTTTTTTTTTGGCTGCGCTGGGTCTTCGTTGCTGCGCGCGGGCTTTCTCTAGTTGCAGCTAGCAGGGGCTACTCTTTGTTGCGGTGCACCAGCTTCTCATTGCAGTGACTTCTCTTGTCGCGGAGCACCGGCTCTAGGGGCACGGGCTTCAGTAGTTGCAGCGTACGGGCTCAGTAGTTGTGGCGCACGGGCTTAGTTAAACCTATAACACTTAGAATCAGATATGCTATGAATACTCAATAAATGTTAATTAAAGGAATATTCTGTGATTAGCATTGTTTACCTGTGACATGACATTTTCTGCCACCCAGTGGTTTTCTAGACCTAACAAGGATGTGAAGATACCTTTTTGGGGCTCAGCTTCCAATTGTAAAATAAAGACTTTGGAATAGATACTTTAAAAGATTCCTTCCAAATATAAAATCTAACAGATTTCTTCTCCAGTAAATGATGCACAAGTCTTCACTATCTGGTAACTTGTAGAGGGGTGTGGGTTTGTGTGTGTGTGTGTGTGTGTGTGTGTGTGTGTGTATACATGTGCGTATTTGTGTTGGCACAAAAGCTTTCCATTTTGATTACACCCAAAGGGTTGCAACTGATGTTCATTAAGGGATATTCGATGGCTCAAAATTTGCCTGTATTTCTTATATTCGTAGGGTTCTTTCCTTCCTTTGAATCTTCTCATGTATATTTAGGGGTATACCTACTTAACTGATAGCTTTCTAGTCCTAGTTAATTGAAGTTTAACTTACATGACTCTATTAGTAATCAATCATTCACTAATACTGATATAAACTGAGACAGAGCTTAAGGAAGCTTATTAAAGTATGCCTAGATTAGCATTTATAAGTCAGTTGTGTCATAAATGTAATTACTCTTCATAATTATAATTTATATTCTTATAAATATATATAAATATTTAAAATATAAAACACTTGGTTCATGTGGCTTTACCATTTACAGCTTTCTTTCACATACACCCACAGAGCTTTCTGTGCAATAGTTATGTGACCTTTGAGTCATCACCACTTATTTCTTTGCCTAGGCAATTGAGTGACTCTTGACTCTCCTGAATTCTTTCCTCTGGTATGTTACAAATACAGCCCACGAACTTTAGAAATATGCCTACTACCCAAAAGATCCAGCTTGATGTTTTACAAAAGCTATAAATGGAGACGAATAAGTGACCTCAGTAATGCGAAGTATCTAAAATTCCAAAATAATTCAGCTCTACACACAGACTGGAACATTTGTCTTCATGAAGAAGCAGATGTACACTGGGAATCTGACTGGATCTCCTTATCCGTGATAAAGTACCCTGTGCAGCAGTCATGAACCCTTAGTTTTAGAAGAGATTTCAGAATATCGCTGAAAACATGCATTAGGACATTCTATGTTGTTTTGGTTTAATTGTTGCTCTCTGTTTCTTTTGATGAACTGTTTGTTCATTTTAACAATTTACTTCACACAATCAAGGATGAAAATGTTTAACCAAAGGAGCCGGTCCTGTGAGACTGAGTTCCTGTTTACCCAGGAATTAGGACTGACTTTTTCAGTCTAATTATTGCGTATGTGAGGTTGTACTACTCAAACTGATTTTTATGTCATTGTATTTGCATATGCTTTATTAGTCTTGATGTACATACATCTGTTTTTACCATCATTTTTTTCTTTTTTTTCTGTTTTTGACTTGCTCTTCTCCAGCTATCACCTAGCATGATTTTACCTTATTACTTTCACAGATTCTTAGATATAGTATTTTTATTTCTAAACTCTTAGATATTTACAAAGAAAAATTTTACAAAGAATAATAAATTAATCCATGATAGAAATTTTTCTTTTATAAATTATACTTCTTTAATTATTTACATTACCTGAGAGTTTGCTCACAAATTACTAAAGTGCTAACTAGATTTTTACTTTAATTTACGCTAATTGTTGTTTCATAAGCTAATTTTTATTTTGCTTCTGTATAGCTGTCTTTGTTTCTTCTGTTGACTTTTTCTTAGTTTCTTTAATTAATAAAGAATGTCTAAAATTTAGAATAGAATAAACTAAGTAAAAGCAAGATCAGAACCATATATACTCTGCTGTGAAAAGTTAATCACATAGCCTTCTGTAGAATAATTATAAAGTAATAGTCTGTCAATACAAAGGATAAAAATAGTCAATTTATAAGTCCAAGTGATAATTTTCCTAGGACTCATAAGGTCTTAAAATATAAAAATAAATCTTTTATTATCTTTCAGAAAACTAAAATTAGTATATAATTTAATCACTCATTTATATAAGCATTTGAACAAATCTAAAAGCTCAAGAAATAATGAGACAGAAAGAGATGGCTTTTATAATGTCACAAAGATAGAATTATTTTACTGCTTTACTTAGTCACTACTGAAATGAATTTCTCTATTAAATAATAAACTGGGCCAAGACACCATTTTGGCACATATATGAATGAGTTGCCATCTTAAATTAATTCTCCTACAAAGAATATCTCAGAAATTTGTGGGAAATCCTCGAAGAATCAAAACATTTTATAAATAAAAAACAATTGACTAAAGATTTAATCCCTCAAGCAACATAGATGTTACAGAAATTGGCTGTAGGAGGGGTTTTCTCTGACTAAAACATTTTGAGAATTTTTAATTGAAGAAATCATGGATTAGAAGTTATTGCATTTATTTTAAAATAGATAATAGATACAACTGAGATATTTACCTAGAATAAAATATCCTTTCCATATAGTTTTGGGAAATGAACTGAGATGCTGAATCTAAAAGGCAAATAAATACTCCCAACTGTTCTGGAAATATGGTTCTGAAAATGTTGCACCATAATTTCTACTTCCTGTCTATGTCACAGTCCAGCAAACAGAACCAGAAGACATGATTGAAGCCAAGCTGAGCCTTTGATTAAGATCCCAGGGAAATCTGAACATACAAGGTTGTTGAAGAAAAGGAGTCAGTATGACATCCCAACTCCCCGTTTGCTCCCTCTGGATTGTCACCTCATTTAATCTGGTTAGTTGGTAATGTGACCCCCTCATCCCACACCCTCTGGAAGATGATCCTCTTTTAGACCTCCAAGGCTTAATCCCTGATAATCACCATTCATGGACCTAAATTTTACTTCCTAAAGTTACTTTTGACAGAACCATGGATTTATAAACTGCTGTAGCCTAGGGCAGAGAATAAGGATATAATTTATCACCAAACCACGTTATTTGTGAGGGAGTAAAAGGGCTCAATATAGTTACTGTATTAGTTTCCTATTGCTGCTGTAACAAATTATTACAAACTTGGTGACTTAAAGCAACATAAATAAATTTTCTTACAGTTCCAGAGGTCAGAAGTTTAAAATTGGTCTCATTGGGTAAAATTCAAGATGTTGGCTTTTGGTAGATGCTCTGAGGGCAGGATCTGTTTCCTTGTCTTTTTCAGTTTCTAGAAGCTGCCTGCAATCCTTGGCGCATGACCCCTTCCAGCATCACTCCAACCTCATGCTTCATTATCACATCTCCTACTACCAACTCTGATCCTCCTGCCTCCCTTCCAAAAGTACTCTTGTGATTACATTGGGCCCATCCAGCTAATCCAAGATAATATCTCCATCTCAAAATCCCTAATGTAATCATATCTTTAAAGTCCCTTTTACCATGTAAGGTAAGAAACTCATGGGTCCTGAAAATTAGGACATAGACATCTATGGGAAATATTATTCAGTTTACCACAGTTACCATAGGTCAGAAGGTATAAAATGGGACTATCCCAACAAAACTGGGACATTGGGTCACCCTTTCCTAATAGAAAAGACAAGATTGAACATCTAGTGCCATCTTATCTCTGTGTTCTTGTGATTGCCATTGCCAAGTCCTGGAATGCTCTCCTTTTCTCACCCACAATGCCATCTCTGCTGTTTGAAATAATTCCTCTTGTTCAAGGAAAACCACCTCCACCATGAAAACTACACAGCTCAGAGTAATCTCCCCCTTCCCTGCTCCCTTTTTAGCATGGATCTGTCATCTCCTATTGCACTTGCCACCATCTGCCCCATTTAATATAAATATATTTGTAAATATGTCTTTTTTCCCCTACTCAAAGTAAGTTCTTGATGGTAGGGACCATACTAGGCCAAAAGATAGCTGTAAATATTCAGCACATGAAACAAAAACAAGTCCCCAACCACTTCCAGGCCTAGGTCTGTTAGTGCAGCCTCTCCAAGCCTAATTCCCATTAGCTTACCTAGGCAACCAACCAAGTGTATGAGTCACCTGACACTCAAGAGCTTTCTACACACAAAGGAGATGAACATTTCACCAGAAGCTTCCTTCAGACTGGTTAAAGCCAGCATTTTGATGGAACTACCTCTACTAGTCAATGGGATTTTTATCAAGAGAAAGCTACCACCCATACCTGCTTATCCTGGTTATTCGCTGCAGAAACAAAAAAAAAACCCCACTTTGATAGTGTTTAATTATAAATTAAATGCCTTCAGATCTTCACTGACAATCAAAACTCATTAGCGCTGGGTTTTGTTTTTTCAGTTTTTTTTAAATTTTATTTTATTTTATTTTATTTTATTTTTTGAGGGCTTGTTTTTTATTTTTTAACTGGTAGAAGATGATAACATTGAAATCTTTTTTATCAAGGGAAAAGACACAAGCTGCTAGAATTCCATTTAGTCATTATTTCTCTGGACACTATGTGCAATAGTAGAGGTATAAGTGGAAGCCACAAGAAGTTATGTTTATTTGGTGGACCCCAATCAAGGAAATTTAAATACTAAACCAAAAATAGCCTTTGGTATATTTGCTTCACCAGGTGCCCCTATAGCACAGACTCCCAATATTTTTAGCCAGATTTTAGTGTATCAGACACTGAGAGAGTAATAAACACTGCAGAATGACTTATTAGGAAAGGATGTTGCAAGTCATTCAGTCACTTTTTTCCTCTCCACTATTAGTCATTCCTAGGTTCATTCACAACCCAGGGAAAGGAAAGTCAAAAATAGCCACCACGCCAAGCTTATTGTGAAGCAGCTGTCTTTGGTGCACGAAGGCAAGCAGACAGTTGGAAGTCCAAGTGCATAGAGTAAACAGAGGCTGTATCGAAACAGCAATCATGCTAATCACCAATTTGTTAGCAAATGTGCTGCACTTTGTATTTTCAAAGCATTGTATCATCATTAATTAATTAACGAGTGATAATTACTATTGCTGTGGCATACAAAATTGTGTACAAGATTTGGAAAGAAATTGTTTTATACGGCGTGCACTGAAAAAGTGAGAATTCTTTTCCTTTCTGTTCTTGTGGTTTTTTAGTTTGTTCATTTGTTTTCCACCAAACAGGCTGTGTCACGTTCTCTCTCACTATTTTGTTTTAGTTTATGCTGTTCCTGCTACCAGGAGCATTCCTCCCCAGATAACCCCGTGCATTTATTAGATAGATATCAGCTTAAACATCACTTTCTCCTGCAGTCCTCCTTCATAGAACCTTTCACCCTCTATTAAATTTCCTATTTAATTGTCCAAAACCCTTGCTAGATGGCTGGCTCTGTGAGGGCAGAGGCCTCGTGTGTCCTGCTCACCTAGCACAGTGACCCATACATGGCAATCACCCAATAAGTGTTTCTTAAATGAATAAAAGAATTCCGCATGAGGGAGAACCAAATAAGAGGCTCTTATTGCTAACATGAGCTCCTACTCTATAAGGATTAATCTGCTCAGCATTCTAGATGCTTTACTTCACTGAATGCTCACCACATTCCTTTGAGGTAGGGTCTAGGTAGGAAATTGAAGTGACAGAGAATAAGTCATTTGCCGTTGCTCACACTGCTGGTAAGTGGTGAAACAGGTTGAATCACAGGTTTCCTGATTCCAAACCTATATATTTCCAAAAGTGGTAGAGAAGAAAATAGTGGCTCCTGAAATCCAGGAACTGGTCTGACATTCCCAGCCAGGTCTTGGTGTTATCACAATCTGGAGACTGACCTCAAAGGCTGGACCGTGATTTCCTCCTGCTGCACAAAAACAATCTCGCAGAACATCAACATCAGACAAGGCCACTCTGAGACCACGACAAAGTGAGACAAAACACGCCACTTTATAACTTTGTCTAAGCACAGACCAAAATATGGTCACTGTGAAAAACTCACCAAACACCGAACATCTCCCTCTCCTAAGAGGAGTTTCTGCTGCTTCTTTACCAAGTACAGCTTTATCCTTGCCTCTCTATAGATGAGATGTATTGAGATACCCAGTCATAGAATTGCCCTCACTTCCTAACAGCACCCACCTAGAGTGAGTCTCTGTTTCTTTAGACCTTCCTCAAAATCACCCAAATCCCATAATAAGTCGTTTTAAACATCCTTTTACTGAAATGCACCACTGTTCTCATGGTGTGTGTTCTCCCTTGCTCCAACAAGGAATAAACCCAACTTGTTCAACCACAGGTATGTTCCCGGTGGTCTTTGGCTGGAGGGCATTGATAGTGATTACACAAGACTATCTTTGGGGCTGGAGAAAGAAAATGTTAGAACATTCAATTATAATATGAAAATAACCCAACAAATATTGAATGTAGTATGGAAACATGGCTTTCTTCTTTCATCCCTCCTTTGTGAGATGGCCACATGACAAATAAGGTACACGAGGGGGTAACAATAAGGTAACTAGAGGACTACAAAAGGGCAAATACTATGTGATTCCACTTATATAAGATATCCAAAGTAGTCAAAATCATGGCAACAGAAAATAGAATGGTGGTTGCCAGAGGCTGGGGGAAGGGGGGAAGTGTGGAGTCATTCGATGGGTATGAAGCCTCGGTTTTGCAAGACGGAAAAGTTCTAGAGACTTGTTACACAACAGTGTAAATCTAGTCAACATCACTGAACTGTATACTTAAAAATGATTAAGACAGTAAATTTTATATTATGTGCTTTAAATTTGTTAAGTGTTTCATTAAATTTTTTAATTTAAACAATTAAATTTTAAACTGTAATTTAAAACAATACAACAACTAGAGGGAAGGGTGAGAGTTTTATCAAACAAAGGATTTGACATAGCAATCATAGTCTTTCTTCTCCTGGATACTGGAACATACTGCTCTTGACCTGCGCCCAGTTAAGTGAATTTATGGGTTATATTAGCTTAAATAGAATATATACAGTACTTTCTAATATACTGTATATATTATATATATATACCATATACTGTATTCTATACTGTACAGTATAGAGAGTATCCAAGGAAATCTTTGTCCTACACATACCAATCGTTCTTAATCTTGACTGCATGTGAGATTGACCTACGCTGCTTTTGAAAAATACCACCATCTGAGTCCCACTCCATAGCAATTAAATCAGAATCTCCAGGGGTGAAGCCTGAGAACTGTTTCTTGGTTTTTGTCTTTTGTTGTTTTCTGATGTTCCAAGTGATTCTAATAGATAGCCAACAGTTGAGAGCCACTAAAAATAGAGGTTCACTAGTTATCTCACGACAAAACACTTAAGAGTTCCTAAAGTTAAGGACAAGTTACACACTGTCCTTTTACAACTGAAAAGTGTTCCTAATTTATTGACCTTTTCTATAACAAAAAATTGTTATGAATAGTGTGCTACCTAGCAGATTTTAAAAAAATACATAAACTTTATCTTTCCTTTGAGGAAAAAGTAACACTTTGATAATGGGTGAAATAATAACTGCTTTTCAAAAGAAAATTGTGCTATAGAGAAAGGATTTTGAAAATGTGTCTTTGGAGATGTTTCCATCATTTTATTGCTGAAAAAGTGATGTCATCATAACTGTACAATCAAAAACTTGAAAACAAAGTTTTCTATCTTATTTAAAAAGAGTTTTGAAAAAAAAAAAAAAAAAAAAAGAGTTTTGGTGGGACTTCCCTGGCAGTCCAGTGGGTAAGGCTCCACGTTCCCAATGCAGGGGGCCCGGGTTCGATCCCTGGTCAGGGAACTAGATCCTGCATGCATGCTGCAACTAAAAAAAAAAAGATCCTACATGCTGCAACTAAAGATCCCGTGTGCCGCAACTAAGACCCGGTGCAGCCAAAATAAATAAATAAATAAATAAATAATTTAAAAAAAAAGAGTTTTGGTGAATTTGGGTCCCAATATTAAAAATATTCTTGCTAATTTGTAAGAAGCATTTGTTGTCATGAAGATGATAATTTACTATACAAATTTCAACTGAAACTTTGCATAACTAGTGGATAGAGTTGAAAAATTATTGTCATGATTAAAATTTGTTTAGCCAATAACACATTACTTTCATTTTAATCTACATATCTTTGTGAGATTTCTTTTCCAGGAAGACAGGATTAAAATTAAATATAGAACAAGAATTTTGAATTGCTACATAAGAAAGTACTCATAAATTTTTTTCAGAAGTAATAAAGCATATTTCATAATAGTGCTCTTATTAAACATACTGATATACTATCAAAAGTAAAATAAAATAAAACAAATTATATTTAAATATTATTTAATGTGTGTTGAGTCTATTTTTGAATGTTCTTTATAATACACAATACACTTATTTAAGTAATTTATAAATATATGAATGAACGTATATTGAAACCGCACTCAAAAATGTTGGCACTGGGGGCACTTCCATGGCGGTCCAGTAGCTGAGACTTCATCTTCCAACACAGAGGGTGCCGGTTTGATCCCTGGTTGGGGAGCTAAGATTCCACATGCCATGTGGCAAAAAAACCAAAACATGAAAAAACAGAAGCAATATTGTAACAAATTCAATAAAGACTTTAAAAACTAGTTCACATCACAAAAAAAAAAAATCTTAAAAAAAATGTTGGGGCTTCCCTGGTGGTGCAGTGGTTGAGAATCTGCCTGCCAATGCAGGAGACACGGGTTCCTGCACTGGTCTGGGAAGATCCCACATGCCGCGGAGCAACTGGGCCCGTGAGCCGCAATTACTGAGCCTGCGCGTCTGCAGCCTGTGCTCTGCAACAAGAGAGGCCGCAATAATGAGAGGCCCGCGCACCGAGATGAAGAATGGCCTCCGCTTGCCACAACTAGAGAAAGCCCTCGCACAGAAACGAAGACCCAACACAGCCATAAATAAATTAAAAAATAAATTAAAAAAAATATTAAAAAAAAAATTTTGGTATTGGGGAGTATATGGTCAAAAACAGTTTAGAAAACACAGCACTGTGCTACACTTCCTACTCCCCAAAAGTTTAGAGTCCCCAAACCATTACACTTGCACAACATTAGCTATTTATTCCTGGAAAATCTGGCTAAGTATTATTTATACTGATTAAGGCTCTAAGTGTATTGGAAGCAGAAGGGGGTATTTGTTTTGTTATATGATAAAATTCAAAGCCTGTGCTTGAGAAAAATCCCAATCTCTATTGGGTATCAATTGGTCTAAAACAGCATTGCTAGTAACACAACAAAAAGACAACAGCAAAGGATTTAAAATTTAAAAGTCTAGGAGAATACTCAATGTGCTTAATAACACTTGAAGTGCATTTTGTTATTGTTGTTGTTGTTTTTAAAGTTTTAATTTTATTTATTTTTGGCTGAGTTGGGTCTTTGTTGCTGCATGCGGGCCTTCCCTAGTTGTAGCGAGCAGGGGCTACTCTTCATTGTGGTGCATGGGCTTCTCCTTGTGGTGGCTTCTCTTGTTGTGGAGCATGGGCTCTAAGCGCGTGGGCTTCAGTAGTTGCAGCATGAGGGCTCAGTAGTTGTGGCACACCAGCTTAGCTGCTCCGAGGCATGTGGGATCTTCCTGGACCAGGGCTCAAACCCATGTCCCCTGCATTGGCGGATTCTTAACCACTGTGTCACCAGGGAAGTCCCTTCATCTGACTCTTACATTCAGCTTCCATTTAAGAATTCTTTTGGAAAACACATTCTGCTAACTTTAAAAATATAAGTATGAACACAACTAGATAAATCAATATTATGATATTGTCTAATCCTGATATCAGTGGATGAGAAATTGGACTGTAAAAGGAGTCAAATGAAGGCAAAGGACCTATTTCTTGATGAAGTGTCCACACAAGGGACACACTGAGAAGGAAAATCAAGGAGCAACAAAGAGTGGGCCCCACAGAAGAATTCCAATTTCTTTCCTGTTCTAAGAGATGGAAAGAGGCTCAGACATTCAGGAATGTCAAGCACAGACCATAAAGACAGCAGATTAGAGGAGGAAGGTGAAGCAACTACATGGGTTTTCACCTGACTACAAGAGCAAATGCCATGTACACTGTTAAAGTTGCCTGTTTTCCAAAGTGAAGAATTAACTTTTACTTTGAATATTTTCCATCTTAGCTTCTTGTCTTTTCTATTTTATTAATTTTTTAACTATAGAAGTATTATATTTTCATAACCAAAGAGATGGGGGTAACTTTTTAAATTAAATAATTATTATGGGACTATTAGCATGTTTATGTTGCTGACGTTTTTAAAATTCAGTGTAATCTTAGTGAGCACACTATATATTCTGCTTTATTTATTTATTTTTAAAAATATCTTTATTGGAGTATAGTTGCTTTACAACGTTGTGTTAGCTTCTGCTGTATAACAAAGTGAATCAGCTATATGTATACATATATCCCCATATCCCCTCCCTCTTGAGCTTCCCTCCCACCCTCCCTACCCCACCCCTCTAGGTAGGCACAAAGCACCGAGCTGATCTCCCTGTGCTATGCAGCAGCTTCCCACTAGCCATCCATCTTCTATTTGGTAGTGTATATATGTCAGTGTTACTCTCTCACTTCGTCCCAGATTTCCCTTCCCCCCACCGCCCCGTGTCCTCAAGTCCTTTCTCTACGTCTGTGTCTTTATTCTTGCCCTGCCACTAGGTTCATCAGTACTGTTTTTTTTAGATTCCATATATGTGCGCTAGCATACCGTATTTGTTTTTCTCTTTCTGACTTACTTCACTCTGTATGACAGACTCTAGGTCCATCCACCTCATTACAAATAACTCAATTTTGTTCCTTTTATGGATGAGTAATATTCCATTGTATACATGTGCCACATCTTCTTTATCCATTCATCTGTCAATGGACATTTAGGTTGCTTCCATGTCCTGGCTATTGTAAATAGGGCTGCAATGGTACATGTATCTTTTTGAATTATGGTATTCTCAGGGTATATGCCCAGTAATGGGATTGCTGGGTCATATGGTAGTTCTATTTTTAGTTTTTTAAGGAACCTCCATACTGTTCTCCATAGTGGCTGTATCAATTTACATTCCCACCAACAATGCAAGAGGGTTCCCTTTTCTCCACACCCTCTCCAGCATTTGTTGTTTGTAGATTTTCTGATGATGACCATTCTAACTGGTGTGAGGTGATACCTCATTGTGGTTTATATTCTGCTTTATTCTCTTGCCATTATATGTAGAATAATGCAAACTATTTAACTTAATTTTGGTGACAGAATCAAAATTAGCATAAACACTGTTAAAAGTTAAAAGCCTAGTGAGAAATCTTCCTATTTTTATCAAAACATTAAAAACTCTTACTGTCAGTTATAATCACATAGAGAAATGGAAAAAAAAGTTTAACTAGTATTTACTTAATGCACAATAATTTGAAACACTATAATAATTTGAAAAGTAAAGTGCCTATTTCTTTGTAAAAAAATTTATCAAGGTTAATTTGAACAGTGCTTGTCTTCTCACCAAATTAACTTATGATAAGAAGCAAACACTGTTTTTACACTTTGGTGAACGACAGTGCTCCTAAGTTTGGATCAGCTTCCAACATTTTATCCTTCCCACTTTTAACATCATGAAATATTTCCAAAAGTTCCTTTAATGTGAAATTTTTTGCCAGCGTCACTTCCTCTGGGACATCTTCATTATTTTCCTCACAACCAAGTGCCTTATAGATGTCCACAAGTTCACTTTCATTATTTTCCTCTGGCTGTACACCTAGACTCTCTTGAACAGCAGTAGTGTCAACATTCCCATAGTCAGCTCTTTCTGCAATGACTCTATTCACATTTGATTCAAAGTTCCCTTTCCAGTGTTACCACTTTTGCTGTTTTGCTTCACATTCATTTTTTGTTGGCCAATTTCCTCTTTCAATTATCCTTTTGTAAAATGTCATTTGGATTTATCATTGGGAGACAAAGAGGCAACACAACACATACTTTGCTGTTTGTGCATAAACTGAATAACGGATGTCCAGTGACAAATCACCAACTATCTCTGAAAGCAGTGATGTGACTGGTCACTAATCACGATGTGCCTCTATTAGGAAGTGATTTAGGAAGTGATTTATAGACTGAAGAGTGAGAAGCAACGTTTGTACTTTATGTAATTAGTTACTATTACCATACCTTTTTTTTTCTTGGCTGCGTCGTGTCTTAGTTGTGAAATGTGGGATCTTAGTTGTGGCATGCGGCTCTTTGTTGTGGCGCGTGGGCTTCTCTCTAGTTGTGGTACACGGGCTTCTCTCTAGTTGTGGTGCGTGGGCTCCAGGGCGCATGGGCTCTGTAGTTGTGGCATGCAGGCTCCAGAGCACATGGGCCCTGTAGTTTGCAGCACGTGGGCTCTCTTGTTGAGGCGTGTGGGCTTAGTAGTTGTGGCACGTGGGCTTAGTTGCCCCGCAGCATGTGGGATCTTAGTTCCCTGACCAAGGATTGAACCTGCCTCCCCTGCATTGGAAGGCAGATTCTTTACCACTGGACCACCAGGGAAGTCCCTACCATAGCATATTAACTGAAATTTGAATCATGTTTTGGGGGGGCTGGTGTTATTTAACTAAATCATGGTAACTGAAATTCCTTTGAAGGACTTAGTCTTTTTTAATCTGTATTTTTCTTGAAAATCTAGTAACATATGCCACATTCAAGAAAAACACAAATGAGAAAGGCAAAATCTCTCACTTCAACAAGTTTATAGTTTAATGGACAGCAATAAGATAACTACATACTTTCTGTAATCTGATGAACATGATGTTCAAAATGATGTAAAAGTAGATGAGTGAAATTACCCTTGGTCAAGGGACTGAAAAAGAGATAACAAAGATAATGGCATGGATGACAACATTTTCAAGGTTATGCCAATGGCTGCTTGGATTTCCACCAAAAGGATAAAAAAAAAATTTCTGGTTTTTCCTACTCCCCTAATGTTAGTTGTCTTGCTATGATAAATGATGTTACGATGAATAACTCTGTAATAATTGGAATCACTTTGAAGTGGAATAACTAGACAAAATGGCATGAACAGCTTTAAGGCTGTTGGTACACACTGCTGGCCTGAAACACTGAAAGTGTGTGTCTTTGATGCCATCAGCTTGTGATCTCTGTTTTGATCTCTTAACCAAAGATTAAGATCTTAACCAAAGATCTCTTTTTTTAAAAAATATTTATTTATTTAATTTATTTATTTTTGGCTGCATTGGGTCTTTGTTGCTGCGTGCGGGCTTTCTCCAGTTGCGGCGAGAGGGGGCTACTCTTCATTGCGCTGCACAGACTTCTCATTGCAGTGGCTTCTCTTGCTGCAGAGCACGGGCTCTAGGCATGCGGGCTTCAGTAGTTGTGGTACGTGGGCTCAGCAGTTGTGGTTTGTGGGCTCTAGAGTGCAGGTTCAGTAGTTGTGGCGCACGGGCTTAGTTGCTCCACGGCATGTGGGATCTTCCAGGACCAGGGCTCAAACCCATGTCCCCTGCATTGGCAGGCAGATTCTTAACCACTGTGCCACCAGGGAAGCCTCCAAAGATCTCTTAACTTAATTTCACTCACCTATGAATTTTTATATCATTTTTGAACCCTATGTTCATCAGGTTATATTATTCTATGCAGAAAAATATGAAAAATACATACAAAGTATTAGGGACCCATTTTTCTGGAGAGCCAAACTTGGGAAAACAGCATGGATTGCTTATTGAATGCCTAGGATAACAGTTGTCACAGAGAACAAAATCTCCAAAAAACTTATTTTATGAGCTTTCTAGGATAATAATCCATGTGGAAAAATTAACCACACTGATGAAATATTTAATAGCTCAGGAACAATCTGCATTTTGAGAGGTTAAAAAAAATTATTTGTGACACTTCAAAGAAAGAATGTAGTCAACTTGTGCTTATCATGCCCCTTCTATGTGAGATCCACTGCTTATAGTGAGAATGTCAGGGAGGACTCAGGACACACGTGGGGCAAGGGTGCATTTTCTTTACGTTTGAGGTTGTGTCTATGTTACCATCTCATAATGCCCAAATAGTGAGTGATTAAAAAAAGGAAATTTTGCATACCTCAGGTTTTACCTACCAACATGAATACAGAATGACTCTGTGCTTCTTTTGCTCTTATTCTGCTACCTCTCAGGAGAATATAAAGATTATACCACAGTAATGTTTTTCTCCAAAAGCTTTCCAAAGCATTAGGTACAAAAATTAAGTGAATATATGGATATATTGCTTCAATTGTCCTCATAGGGGACTCATATTTGTGATTATAAAATAAAGAACTGGACACTTCCAGTCCATCAGGAAAGGAGTTCAGAAGTGGTCACTCCATCCTAATGAGTTAAAAGCTGAACAAACTGAAAAATCAACAACTCTTCCTAGGTCAGATTGAGAAGAGAGGTCACAGAGCAAAATGCTGCCCCCTAAATTGGAAAGACAGATAGGCAATACAGAGAATCACAGCTTGCAGAGAAGAAAGCCCACAGCAGAAACCTCCATGGGAACTGGTGTCAGGGTATAAAAACTGAAACTGCAGTTGATGAATTGCTGCTGGACAAGTCTGGGAGTTTAAAACTCCAAAAAGATCCAGTCTTGGCAGAGGTGGGTGGGGCAGGAGGGGGGCAACCTGCTGTGAGTCTCACCTCCAGGGTTTTACCAGGTCCTCAGAGTGAAGATCGGAGAAATATCCCCTCATGCTTCTGGCAGGGGGAGGGGAAAATAACCATTTTGAAATATGGTGGAGATTTCTGTTCTTCTTAACAAGGCCTGCTCTCAGGAGAAACTATTTTACCAGAGCCTAACCTGCTGGGGTTTTACCAGGGCCTAACCTACCTGGGGAAGGTAAATACTGAATGTCAGCTTCCTCTAGCCTTCCACATGGGGAAAGGAAAATACACAATTCCAGCCCCCTCTAGCTATCCTGTCCCATATAAGAGAGGGAAAATTAAGGAGCACTGGTGAGGACTTCCCTGGCAGTCCAGCGGTTAAGACTCTGCACTTCCACTGCAGGGGGCCCAGATTCAACCCCTGGTCAGGGAACTGAGATCCTGCATGCCACCTGGCGAGGCCAAAAAAAAAGAGTTTAAAGAGAAGCACTGGTGAAATTCACTATCAAGGAGCACAGGCTCATGAAAAGACTGAGCCCTAATCATAGGACTACAGAAGGCTTCCCCTCCCTGATACCTTACCACCGTACCACTAAAGGCCTATTTACTGCAGTTCCTTTCAGTCAGTACATCGTATCCAGATTTCAGCAAACAACTACAAGGCAAAAATTACAGTTTGAAGAGAATGAGTAAATATTAGAACCAGAGTCAGATATGGCAGGTGTGCTGGAATTATCAGACTGAGAATTTAAAACTATGATTAATATGCTAAGAGATCTAATGGAAAAAGTAGACACCATGCAAGAAAAGATGGATAATGTAAGCAGAGATGGAAATTCTAAGAACCAAAAAGAAATAATAGAGATCAAAAACAGTGTCATAGGAATAATGAAGGTCTTTGATGAGCTCCTAAGTAGGCTGGATATGGTTGAGAAAAGAATCTCTGAGCTTGGGGACACACAACAGAAACTCCCAAAATTTAAAAGCAAAGAGAAAGAAGACAATAAAAAAAATAGAATTGATTATCCAAGGACTGTGGGACAACTATAAAAGGTCTAACATACATGTAATGGAAATACCAGAAGGAGAAGAAAGAAACAAAAGAACTGAAGCAATATTTGAAGCAATAATGACAGACAATTTCCTCCAAAATAATGTCAGACACAAGATCACAAATCCAGGAAGCTCAGAAAACATCAAACAAGATAAATGCCCCGCAAAACCACACCTAGGCATATCATTTTCAAACTACAGAAGATCAAGAATAAAGAAAAACCTTGAAAGAATACAGAGAAAAACAACACCTTACCTATAGAAAGGCAAAGAATTACATCCTACTTCTCCTCAGAAACCATGCAATCAAGAAGAGAGTACAGTGAAGTATTTAAAGTGCTGAGAGAAAAAAAATCACCAATCTAGAATTCTGTAGCCTATAAAATTATTCTTCAATAGTAAGGAGAAATAAAGACTTTCTCAGACAAACAAAAATTGAGGGAATTTGTTGCCATACACCTGCTTGCAAGAAACGTTAAAAGAAGTTTTTCATAGAGAAGGAAAATAATAGAGGTCATAAACTTGGATCTACACAAAGAAAGGAGAATGAATCAGATAATCGGAGAATGAATCAGAGAATCAGAGAATGAATAAAGGCAAAAAATAATTTATCTTTCTTATTCTAAATCTAACAGATAATAATTGGTTCAAAATGATAATAGCAACAATGTATGTGATTGTGTATGCCTATGTATATGTGTATATATGTATATACATGAATAAACATATACATATATATGCTTATGTGTAAGTGAAATGAACGAAAGCAGTGACACAAGGAACAGGAGGGGGGAATTACACATTCCTCCAAACCCACAGAACGTACAACACCAAGAGTGAGCCCTAGTGTAAATAATGAACTTGCAGTGATAATAATGTGTTAATGTAGATTCATTCACTGTAACAAATGTAACAAATGTACCCCTCTGGTGCAGTTGATAGTGGGGGAGGCTGTAGGTGTATCTGGGCAGAGGATATATGGGAACCCTGTACTTTCTATTCAATTTGCTATGAACCTAAACTGCTCTTAAAAAAAAAAAAAAGCAAATAATTGAATAAGGTAGTTTCTGATTTTAAAAGTTTCATCGTTCTAGTAGATATTGATTGTATAGAGTAGAAAAGAAGAGAGAAAAAATAAAGAGGCCAGTAAATATCTATGAGTCAAGAAAAGAGAGTATTAATTCAATAGAGATTGGGATGTTTGAGAATATATGCCTAAGGTGTCTATAAATGTAGAAATGAGATCTTCAAAAACTAGCAAAAACTTTGTGGGACTATACTTATAAATGGGATGTCAACATAAATTGTTACAGTTTATATGGTTAGGACAGAAAGAAGAGAAAAGTTAAAATTGGTTTAATTATACATACACACATTTACAATTCTACTGAAATATATTTTGACACCAAATTGATGAAAAATATAAAGGAGAAATATTTTATCTTCAAAAGATTTTTTTAAAATATCATAAACTGGAGATTGCTTCAAGATGGCAGAGTAGAAGGACATGGGCTCACTCCCTCTTGCAAGAGCACCAGAATCACAACTAACTGCTGAACAGTCATCGACAGGAAGGCACTGGAACTCACCAAAAAAGATAACGTACATCCAAAGACAAAGGAGAAGCTGCAATGAGATGGTAGGAGGGGTGCAATCACAATAAAATCAAATCTCATAACCACTGAGTGGGTGACTCACAAAGTGGAGAACAATTATACCACAGAAGTCCACCCACCGGAGTGAAGGTTCTGAGCCTCACGTCAGGCTTCCCAAACTGGGGGTCTGGCAACGGGAGGAGGAATTCCCGGAGAATCAGACTTTGAAGGCTAGTGGGATTTGACTGCAGGACTTTGACAGGACTTGGGTAAATAGATACTCCACTCTTGGAGGGCACACACAAAGTACTGTGTGCATCAGGACCCAGGGGAAAGGAGCAGTGACCCCATAGGAGACGGAACCAGACTTATCTGCTAGTGTTGGAGGGTCTCCTGCAGAGGTTGAGGAGGGGGCTGTGGCTCACCCCAGGGACAAGGACACAGGCAGCAGCAGTTCTGGGAAATACTCCTTGGTGTGAGCCCTCCTGGAGTCCGCCATTCACCCCAGCAAGGAGCCTGTGGGCTCTGGTGCTGGGTCACCTCAGGCCAAACAACCAACAGAGAGGGAACTCAGCCCCACCCATCAGCAGACAAGCAGATTAAAGTTTTACTGAGCTCTGCCCACCAGAGCAACACCCAGCTCTACCCACCACTAGTCCCTCCCATCAGCAAGCTTGCACAAGCCTCTTAGACAGCCTCACACACCTGAGGGCAGACAGCAGAAGTAAGAAGAACTACAATCCTGCAGCCTGTGGAACGAAAAGCACATTCACAGAAAGATAGACAAAATGAAAAGGCAGAGGACTATGTACCAGATGAAGGAACAAGATAAAACCCCAGAAAATTAAATGAAGTGGAGATAGGCAACCTTCCAGAAAAAGAATTCAGAATAATGATAGTGAAGATGATCCAGGACCAGAGAAAAAGAATGGAGGCAAAGATCGAGAAGACGCAAGAAATGTTTAACAAGGACCTAGAAGAATTAAAGAGCAAACACCTAGAAGAATTAAAGAACAAACAAACAGAGATGAACAATACAATAACTGAAATGAAAAATACACTAGAAGGAATCGATAGCAGAATAACTGAGGCAGAAGAACGGATAAGTGACCTGAAAAACAGAATGGTGGAATTCACTGCCATGGAACAGAATAAAGAAAAAAGAATGAAAAGAAATGAGGACAGCCTTAGAAACCTCTGGGACAACACTGAACGCACCAGCATTTGCATTATAGGGGTTCCAGAAGGAGAAGAGAGAGAGAAAGTACCTGAGAAAATATTTGAAGGGATTATAGTCTAAAATTCCCTAACATGGGAAAGGAAATAGCCACCCAAGTCCAGGAAGCACAGAGAGTCTCAAGCAAGATAAACCCAAGGAGAAACACACCGAGACACATAGTAAGCAAACTGACAAAAACTAAAGACAAAGAAAAATCATTAAAAACAACAAGGGAAAAATGACAAATAACATACAAGGAAACTCCCATAAGGTTAACAGCTGATTTCTCAGCAGAAACCATACAAGCCAGAAGAGAGTGGCATGATATATTTAAAGTGATGAAAGGGAAGAACCTACAACCAAGATTACTCTACCCGGCAAGGATCTCATTCAGATTTGATGGAGAAATCAAAAGCTTTACAGACAAGCAAAAGCTAAGAGAATTCAGCACCACCAAACCAGCTCTACAACAAATGCTAAAGGAACTTCTCTAAGTGGGAAACACAAGAGAAGAAAAGGAACTACAAAAACAAACCCAAAACAATTAATAAAATGATAATAGGAACATACATATTGATAATTACCTTAAATGTGAACGGATTAAATGCTCCAACCAAAAGACACAGGTTTGCTGAATGGATACAAAAACAAGACCCATATATATGCTGTCTACAAAAGACCCACTTCAGACCTAGGGACACATACAGACTGAAAGTGAGGGGATGGAAAAATATATTCCATGCAAATGGAAATCAAAAGAAAGCTGGGGTAGCAATGCTCATATCAGATAAAACAGACTTTAAAATAATGTTACAAGAGACAAGGAAGGACAGTACATAATGATCAAGGGATCAATCAAAGAAGAAGATATAACAACCATAAACATATATTCAGGGACTTCCCTGGTGGCGCAGTGGTTAGGAGTCCACCTGCCAAAGCGGGGGAAGGGGTTCGAGCCCTGGTCTGGGAAGATCCCACATGCTGCCGAGCAACTAAGGCTGTGAGCCACAACTACTGAGCTTGCACTCTAGAGCCCATGAGCCACAACTACTGAAGCCACGTGCCTAGAGCCCGTGCTCTGCAATGAGAGAAGTCACCACAATGAGAAGCCCACACATCACAACGAAGACTAACCCCTGCTTGCCGCAACTAGAGAAAGTCCACACACAGCACCAAAGACTCAATGCAGCCAAAAGTAAGTACATAAAATAAATATATTTTTAAAATAAATAAATAAATAAATAAATATATATATATATATATATATATATATATATATATATATACACATGCACCCAACATAGAAGGAACTCAATACATAAGGCAAATGCTAACAGCTATAAAAGAAGAAATTGACAGTAACACAATAATAGTGGGGGACTTTTAACACCTCACTTACACCAATGGACAGATCATCCAGACAGAAAATTAATAAGGGAACACAAGCTTTAAATGACACAATAGACCAGATAGATTTAATTGATATTTATAGGGCATTCCATCCAAAACCAGCACTTTCTTCTCAAGTGTACAAAAACATTCTCCAGAATAGATCACATCTTGGGTCACAAACTAAGCCTCAGTAAATTTAAGAAAATTGAAATCATATCAAGCATCTTTTCTGACCACAATACTATGAGATTAGAAACCAATTATAGGGAAAAAAATGTAAAAAACACAAACACATGAAGGCTAAACAATACATTATTAAATAGCCATGAGAGCACTGAAGAAATCAAAGAGGAACTCAAAAAATACCTAGGGACAAATGACAATGAAACACGATGATCCAAAACCTATGGGATGCAGCAAAAGCAGTTCTAAGAGGGAAGTTTATAGCAATACAATCCTACTTCAAGAAACAAGAAAATTCTCAAATAAACAATCTAACCTTACACTTAAAGGAACTAGAGAAAGAAGAACAAATAAAACCGAAAGTTAGTAGAAGGAAAGAAATCATAAAGATCAGAGCAGAAGTAAATAGAAACAAAGAAAACAAAGAAAGCAAAGATCAATAAAACTAAAAGCTGGTTCTGGGATTCCCTGGTGGCGCAGTGGTTGAGAATCTGCCTGCCAATGCAGGGAACACAGGTTCGAGCCCTGGTCTGGGAAGATCCCACATGCCGTGGAGCAACTAGGCCCGTGAGCCACAACTACTGAGCCTGCGCGTCTGGAGCCTGTGCTCTGCAACAAGAGAGGCCGCGATAGTGAGAGGCCCGTGCACCGCAATGAAGAGTGGCCCCCGCTCGCCGCAACTACAGAAAGCCCTCGCACAGAAACGAAGACCCAACACAGCTAAAAATAAATAAATAAATAAATAAATAAGTAAATAAATTTATTAAAAAAAAAAACTAACTAAAAGCTGGTTCTTTGAGAAGATAAACAAAACTGATAAACTTTTAGCCAGACTCATCAAGAAAAAGAGGGAGAGGACTCAAATCAATAAAATTAGAAATGAAAAAGGAGAAGTTAAAACGGACACTGCAGAAATACAAAGCATCATAATAGACTACTACAAGCAACTTTGTGCCAATAAAATGGACAACCTGGAAGAAATAGACAAATTCTTAGAAAGGTATAAACTTGCAAGACTGAACCAGGAGGAAATAGAAAATATGAAGAGACCAATCACAAGTAATGAAATAGAAACTGTGATTAAAAATCTTCCAACCAACAAAAGTCCAGGACCAGATGGGCTCACAGGTGAATTCTATCAAACATTTAGAGAAGAGCTAACACCCATCCTACTCAAACTATTCCAAAAAACTGCAGAGGAAGGAACATTCCCAAACTCATTCTACGAGGCCACCATCACCCTGATACCAAAACCAAACAAAGATACTACAGAAAAAAGATAATTACAGACCAATATCACTGATGAATATAGATGCAAAAATCCTCAACAAAATACAAGCAAACAGAATCCAACAACACATTAAAAGGATCATACACCATGATCAACTGGGACTTATCCCAGGGATGCAAGGATTCTTCAATATATGCAAATCAAGCAATGTGATACATCATATTAACAAATTGAAGAAGAAAAACCATATGATCATCTCAATAGATGCAGAAAAAGCTTTTGACAAAATTCAACACCCATTCATGATAAAAACTCTCCAGAAAGTGGGCATAGAGGGAACCTACCTCAACATAATAAAGGCAATATATGACAAATCCACAGCAAACATCATTCTCAATGGTGAAAAACTGAAAGCATTTCCTCTAAGATCAGGAACAAGGCAAGGATGTCCACTCTCACCACTATTACTCAACATAGTTTTGGAAGTCCTAGTCACAGCAATCAGAGAAGAAAAAGAAAAAAAAGGAACCCAAATTGGAAAAGAAGAAGTAAAACTGTCACTGTTTGCAGATGACATGATACTATACATAGATAATCCTAAAGATGCCATCAGAAAACTACTAGAGCTAATCAATGAATTTGGTGAAGTCACAGGATACAAAATTAATGCACAGAAATCTCTTGCATTCCTATGTACTAACAATGAAAGATCAGAAAGAGAAATTAAGGAAACTATCCCATTCACCATTGCAACAAAAAGAATAAAATACCTAGGAATAAACCTACCTAGGGAGACAAAAGACCTGTACTCAGAAAACTATATGACACTGATGAAAAAAATCAAAGATGACACAAACAGATGGAGAGGTATACCATGTTCTTGGATTGGAAGAATCAATATTGTGAAAATGACTATACTACCCAAAGCCATCTACAGATTCAATGCAATCCCTATCAAATTACCAGTGGCATATTTTACAGAACTAGGACAAAAAAATCTTAAAATTTGTATGGAGACACAAAGGATTCCAAATAGCCAAAGCAATCTTGAGGGAAAAAAACAGGCCTGGAGGAACCAGACTCCCTGACCTTGACTATAGTACAAAGCTACGGTAATCAAGACAATATGGTACTGGCACAAAAACAGAAATATAGATGAATGGAACAGGATAGAAAGCCCAGAGATAAACCCACGCACCTATGGTCAACTAATCTATGACAGAGGAGGCAAGGATATACAATGGAGAAAAGACAGTCTCTTCAATAAGTGGTGCTGGGAAAACTGGACAGTTACATGTAAAAGAATGAAACTAGAACACTCCCTAACACCATACACAAAAATAAACTCAAAATGGATTAAACACCTAAATGTAAGACCAGACACTATGAAACTCTTGGAGGAAAACATAGGCAGAACACTCTTTGACATAAATCACAGCAAGATCTTTTTTGACCCACCTTCTAGAGTAATGGAAATAAAAACAAAAATAAACAAAATGGGACCATATTAAACTTAAAGGCTTTTGCACAGCAAAGGAAACTATAAACAAGATGAAAAGACAACCCTCAGAATGGGAGAAAATATTTGCAAATGAATCAACGGACAAAGGATTAATCTCCAAAATATATAAACAGCTCATGCAGTTCAATATTAAGAAAACAAACAATCCAATCCAAAAATGGGCAGAAGACCTAAATAGACATTTCTCCAAAGAAGACATACAGATGGCCAAGAGGCGCACGAAAAGCTGCTCAACATCACTAATTATTAGAGAAATGCAAATCAAAACTGCACTGAGGTATCACCTCACACCAGTTAGAATGGGCATCATCAGAAAATCTACAAACAACAAATGCTGGAGAGGGTGTGGAGAAAAGGGAACCCTCTTGCACTGTTGGTGGGAATGTAAATTGATGAAACCACTATGGAGAACAGTATGGAGGTTCCTTAAAAAACTAAAAATAGAATTATCATATGACCCAACAATCCCACTACTGGGCATAAACCCAGAGAAAACCAAAATTCAGAAAGACACATGCACCCCAATGTTCATTGCAGCACTATTTACAATACCCAGGTCAAGGAAGCAACCTAAATGCCCATCGACACACGAATGGATAAAGAAGATGTGGTAGTATATACAATGGAATATTACCCAGCCATAAAAAGGAACGAAATTGGGTCATTTGTAGAGACGTGGATGGACCTAGAGACTGTCATACGGAGTGAAGTAAGTCAGAAAGAGAAAAACAAATATTGTATATTAATGCATATATGTGGAATCTAGAAAAATGGTACAGATGAACCGGTTTGCAAGACAGAAATAGAGACACAGATGTAGAGAACAAACGTATGGACACCAAAGGGGGAAAGCGGGGGTGGGGGGGCGGGGGGCTGGTGGTGTGATGAATTGGGAGATTGGAATTGACATGTATACACTAATATGTATAAAATAGCTAATAAGAACCTGCTGTATATTAAAAAAAAGAATTCAGATGAAACTAGTATGTGCATGCAAAATAGTATGTTAAGGAACAAAAGCAATTCCATAAATATTTTGTGGAAAGGCAGTATCCATGGAGTAAGTCTAAAGTTTTCAAAGTGCTTCTGAGAAAGAGTCAAATAATAATAAAGATTTTTAAATGTTGAAAAAAGATAAATAAAATAAAATAAAATATCATAAACTGAATAAAATATCATTCTGATGCTAGTCCAGAATCAGTTTCCATTCCTGGTAACAACTTTCAGAGGACTACAATTCCCAGCATCCTTTGGGGCTTTGTCATTTCAAATTCCTTTGTAAGAACTATAATTCAGATATTTTAAGTATCAGACAATACTACAAATCAGCCATTCCATTTTAAGTTTAATGTGGCCTTCAGTTTTAGATCCAAGGTTTAAGGGCAAATTAAAGTAGTAAGTTCATGCATAATATTAAAAATAAAAAAAAAATAAGTGAGAGCAAAATAATTCCTTTGCTTCTGAAAATGTTCAGAAAGCGTCTTCTTCAAGCAATGCACAGAGATTCTGTTTGTGAGGTGGCGTCAATGAAATTGCATAATTACTATTGCCCAAAGCTTTAAGTCCAGAAGGTGCAGAGAAGACATGACTTGAATCCAGTTGCTACTGGAGTGGAAGGGCAACATTACTACCAGCGGTAGCCTATTCTGACTAAAGTTGGCAAAAAATATCTTCCCCTTTTGCTAACCTATTTGATATTGTCAGTGTGTGGTACACTGACCACACATAGGAGCAATCTGGCAGTCAACAGAGCTAGGAAATGATTATTTCTGCACTATAATGCCAACGTCAAACATTTGAGAAGTAATATTTTAAGCAATAAGATCAAAGTGATGATTCAATTTATTTTGTGGAAAAATTTTCAGATGTATCCTTGTCTCAAGAATTTCATTCTGTGATGGTGACCCCAGCTTTGGTTTTGACTTCATCTGAATATTGAGTTCAAACTTGGCCCTTTGGTATTGAGCCAATGTGTTATTTGTTACATTTCTATTGTGAATAGATACGAAAGAATAATCAGAATACAAGGACTATCTAGCATCTACCACCTGATTTAAGAAAAAGAACAATACACTATTATTGTTCAGTGCTTTTCCTCATCCCATCCTTCTTCCCCAGAGGTATCCACTCTTCTGATTTTTGCATTTATCAGTTCCTTACTTTTCTATAGTTCTATGATATATGTTTACATCTTTGAACAATATATTTTTAGTTTTGCACATTTTTATTTTGTATAAGTAGAATCATATTTTTCTTTTTCTGTAACCAAATTTTTTAACATTATGTTTGAGATTAATCCATGCTGTAACATTCATTTTCATGGCACTATAGTATTTCAGTGGATAAACATTCCACACTTTCTCTCTTCATTCTACTCTTTATGGACTTGTGTTGTTTTGATTTTAAAATATTTTACTCTCAAACACAGTATTTCTATGAACATTCTTATGTCATGTGTCCAAATGTACAAATGCAAGAAATTTTCTAATGTGTGTGTGGCACACAGGTAATGATGGCATTACCTGTGGCACACAGGTAATGATGGAGTATGAGGTTGGAAGTCAAGTTTCATTTTCCTCATACGCATATCAAACTGTGTCAACCATCCTTTCCCCACTCCTATTAGTGCCACATCTATAATATACCAAATGTCATTTATGAACGAAAAAAAAAAGTTTAATGTGGTCTTGACCAATCAAAATAAATGATGAATTAAATCCCAAACATCAATCAATACTGTTAATGTTTATCAGTTATTTAAAATATCATCATAAAATAGCATAATAAAATTAAATAGTCCTACCAGTTTGACACACTTTTTAGATCAGTTTTGCTCATCTATATTTACTTTTGTTGCTTATGTGTATTCACCTCTCCATGTTAGTTAATTAATACATATAACATATACATGTACATGTTCTCCTCAGAATTTGCTGCTCAAAACGTATAAAATTCATTTTCTTTTGACTGTTAGTATATTTATTCCAAAATTTGTTAATGCTCTTAATACTTCTGGCAATGTGTTAATTACTGACAAAAATAAAGTTGTGTTTATATAGTCATTATATCTACCAAACACTTGGAAAATTTTGTCCTTTAAGAAAAATAACAGTATGAATTAAACAGCCACTTACCCATTAAAGATGGTAGCTGACAATTGTAAAACCATCATTCTGCTTCTTGTCTCTCTACATTTTCTACTTGGCACTAAATTCTAAATTTAATAACATATTTCTATTCTCTCTCTCTCTCTCTCTTTCTCTCTTTCTCTCTCTCAAATGCCAACAAATATTTTCCCCCAATATCTGGGCAACTAAAATTCTACCCTACCCTCCAGAGTCCTCATCCTAAGGAGTCACTGGCTAGCAGACAAGCAGCATGTGTCCCTACGGGCATATGACTCAAACCAAGAAATAGAAAAATCTTGCTGAAGGGACTTTCTAGTCACAAAATGACACCTTCATAGATCTCTGAGAGCTCCTGGTAGTTATTCGGTTTGTCGTCAGTTTTTAGTCACTGAAATACTGCCACCTTCAGGAAGAAATGCGGGAATCTGCAATTGCATTCTCATCGGGGTCCCTTTAAATCCAAACTTTACACTTCCCTTTCTTTAAACACAGCTGTAAATTATCCTGTTATTTTCCCCATATATCTAAATATTAGTAATCTATTTCTGTATACCTTTTTAACTTATTAGTTTTTTTCCAAACAACTAAATATTACAGTAAAAAGCTGCCCATAAATAATAAATGGAAGAGAATTAACAATTATCCATCAAATAAAAATTACTTTAATAAAACCAAGGCTTTGCAGATATTAAATTATGAAGCATGAAGAACAGGCTCTAAAATATTTTCTGTGCTCAAATAATAAAATATATATAAAAACATCTAGGTACATGGTTTTAAAAAATAATTCCAGAACAATTTGTACATATTACAAAAAATATTTCCTTAAATGTATTTATTGAGGCTTCTAAACTAGAAGGTTTTTTTTTCCCCTTTACATTTTAGTTCCTCCTTCATTTATGGGTTAACATAAAAATTATAAGTAGTTCTGTACCAACTTTTCTCTCTCTCTCTCCCTCTATTTCTCTCTCTCTGCTCTTTTTTCTTTTATAAATTCAGCTCTCTTTTTCATAATCTATTCTTGATCTAATTTTTATTACTATTATTATTAAAATTACTTTTCTTTGTGCTTATACTTTTCCCTATCGTTTTTCCCATCTTCCTCCTCTCTTCATTGGTTTACTTTTGCCTCACTTAGAAAGTCCATTGTAAGTTGCCAATTACTTTTATGTACTATTAGCAATACCTACAGTGCCCTCTTTCAGTTTTCTCTTTATTCAAAATCCATTCCCTATTATCAGACAATGCCATCAAGTACTTTTCCAAAACAAAGTTTTTTTTTAAGTATAATTACCATGAAATGTCACAAAATATGAATTACATAGACCAATTGGAAAGGACACATACACAAAACCTCCTGTTATTTTTATCTTCTAAAGGAATTTGACAATTACAAAGATGTCATTTCCCCAGATTAATTTAAAAGTGTATAAATTAAAATCTCAGTGAAAAGAAGAATAGATGAATGGAGCAGAAACAGATAGTAGGACAGATGAGAATTTAGCATATGTTATTATTTTATGTGGGGAAAACTGCTTATTTAATAATGATGATAGAACAATTGGTTAACTATTTGAAAAAACAATAAAATTATATCTCTTACCTCATAATACACAAAAAAAAGCCCAAATACAGTGAACTATTTTTTTAAATAAAGGTGTATTTAAAAAAATAAGTGAATATTTATTGAATTGTAATGTAGATAAAGAAGACACAATAAAGAAAAAAGATTGATGTGTGGGTTAACAAAAATGTAAAGTATCTCTGTTAAAAGCATCATAAATATAATTAAAAGGCAAATAGCAAACTTGGAAAAATAATTTTCAACATTAATGGCAGGTAAAGGTTTAATATCTTTATATCTAAAGATACCTTACAAATAAGATAAATATCTATATAGCAAAAAATGAGCAAAGGTCATGAATAGACAAGTCAAAAGAAATATTCATGTTCAATATACAATATGAAATGTTTAATCTCATTAGGAATCAAAAACAGATTAAAAGAGCAAGTTTTTGCCTCTAAAATCAATGAATATTTTTAAAATTGTAATACCTGGTTTCATAAAGGGTGTTGCAAAAAGGGTACTATCATATGTAACCTTTTTTGAATAACAGTTTGCCAATATATATCCAAAGTCTTAATGTGCTTATTCTTTGACCCAGCAATTCCTTAGGCCATGGTCCTGTATGTCCAAAAAGAATAATCAAGATACAAAAGAAATTTATATATAAGAATAATCATGGTGGGGACTGGTAAAATAAATAATTAATACTATACAGTTACTTATTCAGTTTCAAAAATAATTACATTGGAAAATGCTCAAGTATTTATAAAAAGATTAAAGAGAGTTATTAAGCTATATTACAGAATAATCAGAATGTATACTTATATACAGAGAGAGAAGAGACTGACAACATATTGTTAATTGATTTTTTTTTTTTGAGTGGTAATACTATGGTTAATTTCTTTTCTTTTTTAAAATACCTGATTGTAGGACTTCCCTGGTGGTGCAGTGGCTAAGAATCCCCCTGCCAATGCAGGGGACACAGGTTCGAGCCCTGGTCTGGGAAGATCCTACATGCCGCAGAGCAACTAAGCCCGTGCACCACAACTACTGAGCCTACGCTCTAGAGCCCGCAAGCCACAACTACTGAAGCCCACGCACTTAGAGCCCGTGCTCTGCAACAAGAGAAGCCACCACAATGAAAAGCCCGCCTGCCGCAACGAAGAGTAGCCCCCCGCTCACCACAGCTAGAGAAAGCCCATGCACAGCAATGAAGACCCAACGCAGCCAAAAATAAAAATAAATAAAATAAATAAGTTTTTAAAAAATAATAAATAAATAAAATACCTGATTGTATTTTCAAATTTTCTATAACAATATGACATTTTAAAAAGAGTTGTTTTTAAACCATTAAAAACCCTTATTTCAATTCCATGTTTAAATCACGTATACTAATGGGAAAGCAGAAACATCATATGCAACATACATTTCAAAAAAATGATTCCTTAATTGAAGACGATTCAAAGGAATGGAAAGATATCCCATGCCCTTGGATTGGAAGAATTAATATTGTTAAAATGGCCATACCACCCAAAGCAATCTATAGATTTAATGTGATCCCTATCAAATTACCCATGACATTTTTCACAGAACTAGAAAAACCAATCCTAAAATTTATATGGGACCATAAAAGATCCAGAATTGTCAAAGCAATCCTGAGGAAAAAGAACAAAGCTGGAGGCATAACCCTCCCAGGCTTCAGACAATACTACAAAGCTACAGTCATCAAAACAGCATGGTACTGGCACAAAAACAGACATATGGATCAATGGAACAGAATAGAGAGCCCAGAAATAAACCCACACACCTATGGTCAATTAATCTTCAACAAAGGAGGCAAGAATATACAATAGGGAAAAGACAGTCTGTTCAGCAAGTGATACTGGGAAAGTTGAACAGCCACATGTAAATCAATGAAGTTAGGACACTTCCTCACACCATACACAAAAATAAACTCAAAATGGCTTAAAGATTTAAATATAAGACATGACACCATAAAACTCCTAGAAGATAACACAGGCAAACTTTCTCTGATATAAATCATACCAATGTTTTCTTAGGTTAGTCTCCCAAGGCAAAAGAAATAAAAGCAAAAATAAACAAATGGGACCTAATCAAACTTTTAAGCTTTTGCACAGCAAAGGAAACCATCAACAAAATGAAAAGACAACCTATGGACTGGGAGAAAATATTCGCAAATGATGGGACCGACAAGGGCTTAGTTTCCAAAATATACAAACAGCTCATACAACTCAATAACAAAAAAGCAAACAACTCAATAGAAAAATGGGCAGAAGACCTAAATGGACATTTCCCCAGAGAAGACATACAGATGGCCAACAGGCACATGAAAAGCTGCTCATCAGCGCTAATTATTAGTGAAATGCAAATGCAAAACATTTGCAGCATATCTCAATTTAGTTGATAAATTTTCATTGGAAATACTTGACTGGTGTTTAGATTTCATAAATTTACTGTTGAAAGAGTTGGTTAACATTCATAAATTTTTCCAAACATAATTAAATTTTCCTATAACTGAATTGAGAATCTGTTTTCAAATTTGAATTTAAGTGAATTAGAATTAAATAAAATTAACAATCAAGTTCCTCAGTTGCACTAGCCACATTTCATGTGTGGCTAGAGGCTGCTTTTTTGGACATCTCTCCTGGAAGGGATTAATAGTGAGTGTTGACAATGGATATGCTACTTTATGGGGAACTTTGTGTGAATATGCCTACTACTCAGCAAGTTCAAATCTAAATCTTAATCATGTTAAAAGAAATGTAAACTGTGGATCCTTACCTACTTTCTTGGCCTCTTTTTAATACCACTGAATCACACACTTGATGAGTTATTCTCAGCAAATTTAACTACAAAAAGAGAAGTAATATGAAAATGAGGTATTGGTTCCAGCAATAAATCCCCTGCACAATTTCACTTCCCTTTGCTGGATTAGGGATGATTCTGCCACTGTACAATTTCTACTATTAAAGACTGAGGGTGTGAAGAGTTTGAAATACAGGAATTGTGCTATTTACAGTAGATGGATTTGTGATTGCCCAGGCAACAGAACTTCCTTACATATTTAAGAAGTCTTGCAATGACCCAAAGGAATAGAACTAATGAACTGTCCAAAGCTCAGCTGTGCTTTTCAGCTTGTTCATACAAATTGCACAAGCCCTTTACTGTTGGAAGCAATCCTTGCAATATTTTGAATGCATCACAAACTGGACTTGAATTCTTACACACTGGTTATGATAAGTCATGTCCTAAGTACTAGCAATGGAATAGCTAAAATACAACACATACATGAACATGGCTGCCAATTGATGCTAACTGTTTGGAAAAATGATAACATAATCATGACAAATGCTTCTTTCCTTTCTCTGAATAAATGTATTCCCCCAAACCATCATCCTCACTGAGTAACATAAGTAAAAAGCAAAACCAACTAGAATGTGGTATGTGATAACATAAGAGTGTACATGAACCACTAATTCCAATGTGTCCATCAAACATCAACAAACTTTAATTGTACTGAGTGCCAGGCACTTCAACAGACATCAAGATACAACTACATAAATGATACAGTTCCTAATCAGGGAGATTAGGTTTACAGACAACAGAAGATCACTAATAACATAAGGCAGCATACAGTAAAACTGCAAGTGAGTGATCCAAATAAAAACTGATCTAGGACTAGAGCAGTGGTTCTCAAAGTGGGATCCACAGAACCCTGGAGGTCCCCAAGACTCTTTCAGGGGTTCTGTGAGGTTACAGCTAGTTTCATGATAATATTAAGACGTTATTTACCTTTTTCACAGGGTAAAAGCAAGGCAGTGGCATCAAGCTGTAGTGATAGTCACTATATTCTTCACCACCACACACGTGTATTAAAATTTTAAAAAAAAAAGGGAAGAGGAGAAGAAGGAGGAGAAGAAAGTCATTTTCACTTACAAATGTCTCTGAGGAAGCAGTGAAATTATTAATTTTATTAAATCCTGACCCTTCAGGGCATGTCTTTTTAATCTGTGGGGCAAAATGGGTGGGATACATAAAGTGCTTCTGCTACAGATAGAAGTACAATGGTTGTCTTGAGGAAAAGCACTGGTGCAATTGAGTTTCAAGCTGAACTAGCCACTTTTCTCACGGAGTAGCATTTTTATTTGAAAGAACAACTGACAAAGTATGGTTTTTCAGACTTGAGTATTTGACAGATATTTTCTCAGAAATAAACAAAGTGAGTGTTCTTCAAGGAAAACAACCAACAGTATTTCTTGCCAATGTTAAAATTTGAACTTTCAAACAAAAATTAGAATTTTGGAAAACTTGTATCCTAATATGTAAAATGCTTCCTGATGCAAACAGTGATAAAATTAAGGAAGATGATATTTTTGATATTGTATGATGAAATGAGTCAACATTTGGAAGATCTGCATAACTCAGTGAACCAAAGTCTCCAAATGATCAGTGTATAATATTACAAATCATGCATGAGTAAAAAGTCCATCCAGGGGCTTCCCTGGTGGCGCAGTGGTTGAGAATCTGCCTGCCAATGCAGGGGACACGGGTTCGAGCCCTGGTCTGGGAAGATCCCACATGCCGCGGAGCGACTAGGCCCGTAAGCCACAATTGCTGAGCCTGCGCGTCTGGAGCCTGTGCTCCGCAACAAGAGAGGCCGTGATAGTGGGAGGCTCGCACATCACGATGAAGAGTGGCCCCCACTTGCCGCAACTAGACAAAGCCCTTGCACAGAAACGAAGACCCAACACAGCCATAAATTAATTAATTAATTAATTTTTTAAAAAAAGGTACAAACGACTATGTATAAAATAAATGTCACAAGGATATAGTATACAGCACAGGGAATATAGCGAATATTAAAAAAAAAAAAAAAGTCCATCCAATAGACCAGTAGGTTTTAATGGCACAGAGTATGAAAAGTTTATTGATATGGATTTTTATTCCACATTGCAACTAACTTTTTAAAAATTACCACTTGAAGAATTTTAGAGTAGTATTAAAGACTATCAATAATTATCTGAAAAGCTATTTAAATACATTTCCCTTTTCCAACTACATATCTCTTGGAAGCCAGATTTTCTTCATATACTTCAAACTATACACTGTATCACAATAGATGGACTGCAGAAGCAAATGTGAGAATCCAGCTGCTTGGATTCAGCTAACTATGAAATCCAGGTAGATATTAAAGAGCTTTATAAAATGTAAAACAAGGACTTCCCTGGTGGCGCAGTGGTTAAGAATCTGCCTGCCAATGCAAGGCACATGGGTTCGAGCCTTAGTCCAGGAAGATCCTATGTGCCGCGGAGCAACTAAGCCTGTGCATCACAACTACTGAGCCTGCTCTCTAGAGCCCGCAAGCCACAACTACCGAGCCCACGTGCCACAACTACTGAAGCCCGTCCGCAACAAGAGAAGCCACCGCAGTGAGAAGCCCGCGCACCCCAATGAAGAGTAGCCCCCGCTCGCCACAACTAGTGAAAGCCTGCGCGGCAACGAAGACCCAGCACAGCCAAAAATAAATAAATAAATTTATTTTTTAAAAAATGTAAAACAACATTTTTCTCAATTTGTTTTTTGTTTTGGGAAATTTTGCTATTTTTCATTAAAATATGTCATTTATGTTAACATGTAATGGGCTGATTATTATTATAACTTAGGCAACAAATGAATATTTTAAACGTTTTTCCAATTTTAATTTCTAATACAATGAGTCTCAACAGATGCAACCCACATAAGCAAAAGTTGTTTTGTTTTTTAAGCAAAAGTTTTGAGGGGTCCTGAGACTAAAACATTTGAGAATTGTTGGACTAGAGAAAAAGGAGCAATCAGGAGGAGCTAGGGAAACTGCTCTGCCTGACCAGTTATCACATCATATCCAAACATACTCCTTCCTGGAAATCTTTCAAGGCCCCAAATGAATGGTATTAATTACTTAAATATAACCAATTTACACTAGTGTTCTTTACATACCAATGCATGGTACTTGTGGAAATGCAATATAAAATCCCAAATGCAGCAAAACTCCTTCATAATCAGAGACCTACCGTTAAGTGGCAGAACTAATAACTAACACAGAATAACTAACTGTGTTATATGAGATTTTACCATGTACCAGTGGTTCCTTTTCATGTCCATAGTCTCCTTTTTAATATTTATTATCATTTACTACCCTCCATGAACCTAATGTAATTAAAGATATTATCTAGCAAACAAACTACATTTGAGTAACAGTTAATTCATTTTCCTCTTTTAGATTGAAAAATAAATAGAAAATTTATTTGGATACAGCCATGGAAATTTACATGGATACAGCTCTGTATCCATGTAATAATGTCAGGTAAAGCAAAAACAATGGAATTTTAGTTATTCTATCTAGAGTAATCATGAAATTTCTGTTTAGATTTTTGAAATTTTAAAATAGGTGTGGATTCCTCCCTATACATTATTACCTCCATAAATGATTTGGAGGCTGAGATTTTCTGCGGCATGTTGGGTGTTTTTGTTTTTAATTTAGTTCTGGGTTTTTGGTCACTCAAATTGTGATAGTAATGAGTTTGCCCATTTTTGCTCAATCACCAGATATCTGAGAGTCCAAGAATTTGTCCCTTATAGGGATACATTGCAGTCTTAGGGTTTGCGGCAAGATAGTGTTGAAAAGCCTGGGCTCTAGAATCAGAAAGTAGCCTTCTAGTTAATAGCTTTGTGAATTTAGGCAAATAGCTTAGGCTCTTTGAACCTCAATTTCCTTATATGCGAAATGGAACTAATGACATCTGCCTTGTAAAGCTGCTGTGTGGCACACAAAATGACAGCATCATTATAAAGTAAATAAGCCAAGTTGTGTTACACATCAATACACTGTTTTAAAAGTTGATATTATCGATATTTTGTAGTATTGATAATTTGTGACCAGAAAATTTTTTTTAAAGAAACCTTTCGTGGTTGGCCCTTGGTGCAATTTTTGCCACGTGTAAAACATGGAATAAAACATGTTTCCATGCTTCCTGTGCAATTGTTTAATACATACATTTGAAGGTAAATAGTGCTGGCCCTTGGCAAATTTAAAATTGTTCAGGTTTGTCTTCAGACACAAAGAACTATCTGCATTCTCAGATTCCAAGGTGAGCCAGATCTCCTGGTTCAACAGCTATAGGACTGACTATCCACAGGAACATCAGGGCCTCTGGTTTGTCTTAGGATTTTGAACCCAATTTGGAAATTCCCTACCCAGACTTATTAGCTTTCTTTTCCTCACCTGGACAAGTCAGTCCTTTCCTTCTCTTCTTAATTCTTCCTCATTCTTCTCAAATACAAATTTAACATTTTCCTACAAATTTTATAGTACCTTAATTAATATTCATCATTATTTTGGGAAGATTCTATATTCTTACAGCATGTTATGGACTTCCCACGTTAATGAAATTTCTGACAATTAAGTGTGCTGTTGAAATTCTTCCCTTCTTTAGTAGTTACAGCTGCACTTCTAGAATCTATTACAGCATTGGAAAAACATTTAAAGTAGATAACACCAATATGCTTTGTCCATAATTAAAATTAACATCTTAGCCCCGTGTTGTGATAATGTCTACAGATAAAAACTGTCATTCTTCCCTACCTTCCAAAGGTATTTTAGGTATTAATCAAAGAGTTTTTAATTGTGCATGAGATTTATAGAGTAAGGACACAACCTTGCTACTATTACGTACTTTTTCATTTGGAAAACCTAGAAGCTATCGCTTGTCAAAAGCTATTTAGAGATGACTGTAATAGCCAGTCTTCCAATTTTTTAAAACTTTTTTTGGATTTTTCTTTTCTTCGAAAACAAATTACTGCTCCACATATGTACTTTTTACCTTGCGGGGTGGGGGCGGGGGAAAGTTCTCATTTCTGAGGGAATATGGCTTTGAGGAAGACACGTTAATGCCTCTTTGACAATTGTGAAAACTCAAGCACTGGGGTTACCCAGCGAGGTAGGTTTTCAGGAAAATCCGGCCGGTAGCGAATCCCTCTGGGTCTGGACCAATCCGCGCCGGCACAGCGCCGCGCTCTCGGAACAGGGCTCAGCCGCAGACGCCTCGCCGCGCTCGCAGACACACGCCCTGGCCGAGCCCGCCGAGTCCACCCCGTTTCCCTTCCTAGACGCCTCGGAACCTTTACCACACTAATCTGACGACTTTATGGCTGAACAGTAGTTCCCAACTTCTGAGAGAAACCCTTTTAAAATTCAAAGCAATTGAGCAGACCCTACCGCCACCAGAATCCAGAATGCGGTAGCCGTACTTTCCAATTGTCTTGTTTAGTGAGAGAACTGAGAAAAAAAGAAAAAAAATCAAGAGCTTCAATCGATTTTGTAACACTTTCAAATGTCTATATATCGTATTAATCATAACGTCCGCATACATCTGAATGTATTTATTTATGCTGTACGCTGAGTTTACAGGCACTGCTTGGGGCTTCAAAGGGCTTCGCTCACTCCTTGCACAGGGAAGCCCCGAGGGCCCCCGGGAGGCGCCCAGAGTCCGAGACCCCAGACCCCGGAGCTGCTGCGATAGACGTAGAGGCGGTAGGTCCTACCTTCCAACCCACAAGTTCCATTAAGCTGGATTCCCAGAGACAACAGGACGCTCTTCCTGCAAGTCGCCGGGGCATCGCAGGGCATCTGCCGCCCCCTATCGGTGGTGAGGGGCAAAGTAGCCCGAGCCCCGTTAGAATCAACTAGAAGAGCCTCTTGAATAAAAGAATATTCCATGACTACGCAGTAGCGAGAGGACTCTCAGGGAGCCTGCCTTTCGCAGACACTCCCCTCCGACTGCGGCGTTTTAATGCAGGTGTTAGCAAGTGAGGGAGAGGATGTTGGGCTGTGAACAGGAATGTGTCGCTGCTTCGGTTAAGGCTGGGGGGGAGAGGGAGAGGGGGCGCGTCCAAGATACACCCCAGGTTCAGTTTATGTTTTCCACCCTGCACCAATCCACCTCATCCTTATGAAAAGCATTTGCCCTCAGTCGGGATGGGATCGTTCATTAGAGCACTGTGTGGTGTCTTCCCAAGCACCTGGCCCCTCGTGTAACACCTTGAGCAGAGTCCAGTGACCTCTGCTGCAGAGGTGACAAAGGCCACGGAAGCCGCCTCAATTGTGTCCAGGAATGGCCTCCCCACAGCGTGCTACTTCTCTGGCTGGGGATGCTTCTTATTTGGTAGGAATATGTATATGCTTCAGAAAAATAAAATAAATATCGAGAAGAAAGCTCCCGGATTCCCCGGGCTAATTTTCTCCTAGGACTGAAAGTGTAAAATTTGCCTCCACTTGGACGCCGAGACTGCTAGCAGGCTGGGGACGTGTGTGTTATTGTTACATACCCAGATATTTCTAATTTTATTTTATTTTCTCCCACCCCATTACCACCTCCCTACACACACACACACACACACACACACACACACACACACTTTGTAGTATCCTAACTTGTTCACCCGTGTCCATATTTGTCTTGGCCCTTTTGGGAAGAAGGCGAGAGACAGATGAACGAAGGTGAGTGGGGGCAGGGAGGGAAGAGAAGAGGGAGGAGAATCGTCTTCCACGCCAGACTTAATGTTTAAGCGGGAAGACGCTCCCGGCGGAGGGTCTAGAGGACGACAACGTAAAAGTCCCACTACACGCTCACAGCGCTAGTACTGGCGCCCCCAATCTGCAAGTGGCAGCAGGAGATCCGGAATCCAGTTGGTCCCCTACGAGGTCCCCGCTCGTCCGCGCTGGGGGTCGGGCCCTCCAGTGTCGCTGCGAGTCTGGGAGAGGAAGGAAGCTCCGCTAGCTCCGTTCTCCCTCCCGTCTCGCTCTGGCGGCAGCCGCCGGTCATAGCCCCGCCGAGTCCCCGCTCCCGAGCGGCCGCAGGTGCCGAGTGGCCCATCCCCGGCGGGAGCGAAACGCGGGGCTAGCCGAGCCCTCCCAGCGTCCAGTTCCGAGAGGGTCTCCGGCGTGTGGCGGAGGACCCCGGGCCCGGACGCTCTCCCTTCCCGCGGCCTGTGGGCGCGGCGCACAGGGGCGCGGACGGGCGGCGGCAGCTCCCAGGCGCAGGCGGAAGGCGCGGCACGTCCACGGTCACGGCCGCTGCCGGGTCTCGGGCGGAAGCGCTGGGTTCGGAGGGGAGGGGCTGCCGCGCCCTGCAAGGCCCAGGGCTCTCGACCCCCGGCGGCGCCCGTCGGTGCAGGAGTAGATCTTAGGCGGCCGTTGCGCCCGCCAGGGAAGGATGGCCCCTGGTCAGTTTCAGCCCCGTACCCGCGCGTGATGGGGGTGAGGCCGGAGCCCACGCGTGTCCGTCCGGCTGTGCGTCTTTCACTTGCACACACCGAGCCCCCACCAGCCGCGCAGGCCACAGCTCCAAGGTTGGCCGCTACCCGCGTCTGCCACCTCCAGGACTCAAAAGCCGCCAACCCCAGCCTCCCGGCAAGCCTTGACTTCCCGGATGGGGCCATGCTTTTCTTCCAGGACAATCAGGACTCCTCCCCTCCCGGCGATCTTTCTAGGAGGCCACCTCCAGAGATTCCGAGGCGATTTCCTCTCTGTTGGTACTAAACTGGTAACTCCTCTCACTAAAAACACCAGGGAGAATCACAAGCTGAGTATTCAGCGAGGGGCCACCACCATCGAAAAAAACACATAGTTCAATGTACGTGGAATGTTTTGATCAGTAGGTTAATGGGGGATAGAAGTTCGCTCTCTGTTTTTGATAGCCCTGATTTTCAAGCTTTTTTAAAGTTATATTGCCCAGTTTTCTGCTCGGTCAACAACGGGAAATGGAATCTTGCCTTTTTTTTATGATTCAAAATCAACTGTAATAACAGTGACTTTGACAATTCACCGCATCTTGTGAGGTAAAATGGAGATGCACACCTAGGTGAGAGTCATTGTGTTATGTAGTGGCAGGGTGGATCCAGCCAACAAGGTCCGTGAGACTCATTCCCTGCCTTTCTCAGCTCACCCACTTGTTGGGACTTTTATCATTTAATTATTTTTTAAATAATCAGGAGGCTCTCATGAGTCTGAGAGTTAAGACTAGGACAAAGATTGAGCACAACACAACACTCAAACTATCTTTACCTTTCTTGGGGAAATAATTCCTGGGGCTAATAAAGAATTTCAGATCTGAGGTCAAAAAATGTTGCTTTAAAAAAAAAACAAAAAAACAAGAAACCTAACCCTTCAGTTATACTTCCCTTATTTATTCAACAGATGTTTATGGGCACCTACCCAGCACCAAACACACACACACACATATACACACACATACCCCATACATACATACTGTGGGCTATACAAATGATAACATAACATCTGTTGAATGCTTAGTTAGAGACAGGCAATATAGTTGATGTTTTAAAAGTATTATACCTTTTTACCCTTCCAGGGACAATATGGAGTAGATACCGTTATTATTATTCCTGCTTTACAGATGAGAAAAATGAGATATTACAGGCTTGAAATAACTTGCTCAAAGTCACCTAGTCGGTAAGTGGCATAGCAGGGGGTTAAGCCCAGTCCCATACAGAGTCCACAGGCTCAACCACTACACTATATCCTCCAGTCAGATCCAGGAATCTGTATGTTTTGGAACCATCTCAGGTGAATCTGATGCAAAGTACTTGAGAACTTGAACTTGAGAAGCATTGATATAATCGCACTCCCTCTTTTTCCTCATTAGAAAACAGACTCAAAGAAGTGATTTGTCTGAAGACACACAGTTAATTAATTGCAGAATGAGATCCAGAGAAGCACCTCCTGGTTCCTTGCCCAATGTCCTTTCTACCCTCCAAACCACATCAGTTCAGTCCAAGAGGAGTCAAAGAATGTAAATAATTCAACAATTACAATAAACCTACAGTCAAGTCTTGATTATCCCTAGCTTCCTCTTCTAATTGCTTCCCTTCTGGATATTTTACTGTTGTAGTTTCTCTCCCAGAGGGAGTGAGAAACCGGGTGAAACTCAATTATTTCCTTTCTGCTGATGTTAACTGGTAAGAACTCTTAATATGAAAAAGAAAAGCCGGAGAGGTTTGATAGCAGAAAAGGCTAGAACAAGTTCCTAAAATAAGACTTGCAGATGATCCCTGGATTTTGGTTTTCCATGCTACTAATAACTCCCATTGCTGTAGTGAAGGTGTGAAGTGGGGAAAGAAGCAATATGGATGACCCAGCTAATACAGCCATTCCTCCACTCTTCCTCTTCCTGTGATCCCATGCCTACCCAACGTTGATAACTGAGAAGTAGGAAAAAGGAAAGGAAATAATAAAGGGAGTGTGATGAAGTATTCTGGAAAAATTTTTACTCTTGTTTTGGAGAATGGAAGAGCTATAGTACGAACTAGGCCACTGTTCCTCCATCTTCAATCCCAAGCACTGAGCATAGACAGTCATACATTGTCATTAAAACAAATAGATTTAGCCAGCTTATAACATCCTGACTTCTATTTATTTTGCTTTTTTTTTTTTTTTTTTTATAGCTACTTTATTTATTTATTTATTTATTTTTGGCTGTGTTGGGTCTTCGGTTCGTGCGAGGGCTTTCTCCAGTTGCGGCAAGTGGGGGCCACTCTTCATCGCGGTGCGGGGACCGCTCTTCATCGCGGTGCGCGGGCCTCTCACTATCGCGGCCCCTCCCGTTGCGGGGCACAGGCTCCAGACGCGCAGGCTCAGTAGTTGTGGCTCACGGGCCCAGCTGCTCCGTGGCATGTGGGATCTTCCCAGACCAGGGCTCGAACCCGTGTCCCCTGCATTAGCAGGCAGATTCTCAACCACTGCGCCACCAGGGAAGCCCCTATTTTGCTTTTAATCTCTTTCTTTTTAACCTACTCTCGGGTCATAGGGATGTTGAGAGGCTGTGCAAGAACAACGGGGACTGCTGCCTTTTCTCAACAACCCTGACCAAATTATTTCCTTACTTAAAATCATTTGCTGATTCCCCATGAACTCTGTGGGATAAAATTTGACCCATTAACATGGCAAACAATATGTTACTTGACTAGCGCCTGACTACTTCTCACCACCCTCACCTCTGCCTCTCATTGAAACTTTGAGCAATACTAAACTAGCTGTAGTTCTATAAAAACACAACGCTGTCTCCTGCCTTTGTGTTCTTGCATTATGCCCGTCCTCTCCCTGGAATTCCTTCCCCACGTTGTCCTCTTGGTAAATGCCTACTTATTGCTCCAAACTCCGCTCAGACAGTGCTATACATGTGAATTCTTTCCTGACTCTGCTACATCTCCCCAAAGCAATAATCTCTTGCTCATGGGGGAAGCCACTTCTGTTCTTTTTATATTCTCTGTAATGGCTCTCAGTCTGTGAAAATGATTTTTTTTCCATGTCCTTCTCTTCTATTAGACTGGAGCTTCTTGAAAATCTGTCTATATAACCTATGTTTAGTGTATCAGAAAAATTAGGAAACATAGGATTAATTTATTTTTAAGTAGGATATTATTTACGTTTTTAATATGCTCAGTATGTTTAAAACAATAGGTCCATTTGTTATCTACAGGATGTCAAAAAAAAAGTCTGGAAATAGAGGAAAACATAGTGTATGTATTATACTTTTTTCAGATTACTCCATCACTTTAAATTTAGAGATACTTAACCTAAAAAGATTTCTGGAGGTTGAAGAAAAAATACTCAGCATATTATTTGAAACTGTAAGTAAGATACTGTTTAAATATAAGTATATCCTGTTTCCTGAATTTCAGACCCCTGGTAGTCCCAGCACCTAAGACTATGTCAAGTGCCTGATACGTAATATGTTAACTGCTGTATTGTTCTAAACTGAACAGAGCAACCAGCTGAAATATCCACTGGTCCAGGGGTTCCAGTTCTAATTCATCACAGCTCCAGCTTCTGTCTCTCCTTTTGGTGAGTTCTTATCAGCTTTAGTCACTTTGTCAGTCACACTCCTCCATTTGTTCTCTCTTTCAGCTAGAATCAGTGCTTTGGGCTAAATTGTAATTATTTACATGCTTTGGACATTTGTTATGAAAAGGAGTCCCCAAACTCTTCCCCACTGATGACAGTACAAGTTATTGAGGGATAGAGACAGTTGATGGAGCAGGAGAGCAGATAAAGCCTCCAAATCAGCTAATGGACCATTCATTCATTTATTCAACAAATATTTTTCCAGCATGTGCTGTCTGCTAGGCTATGGGCCAGGCAATGGCCTCCCAGACCTGCGGAGGAGCCCTGTTCTACCCAACCTTTTTTTTTTTTTTTTTTTTTTGGCTGCGCTGGGTCTTCGTTGCTGCGCGCGGGCTTTCTCTAGTTGCAGCTAGCAGGGGCTACTCTTTGTTGCGGTGCACCAGCTTCTCATTGCAGTGACTTCTCTTGTCGCGGAGCACCGGCTCTAGGGGCACGGGCTTCAGTAGTTGCAGCGTACGGGCTCAGTAGTTGTGGCGCACGGGCTTAGTTCCTCTGCAGCATGTGGGATCTTCCCGGACCAGGGCTCGAACCTGTGTCCCCTCCATTGGCAGGCGGATTCCTAACCACTGCACCACCAGGGAAGTCCCATCACCAGTCTTACTTGTTGTAGGATTTCCTATGGCCGGAAGCTTACGAGTGTGCAAGAACTTTCTATACCTTCTAAGACCATGAGGGCGTGCCAAAACCAGGCACTTAAAGTAAGGGCTTTGCATGGATAAATTTTCCATGTCAGGTTAACTCTTTAGTGACTAAAGAATTTTGTGTATATGGAGGCAAAATTTAAGAAATAATTGATAGATATTTAATAGCACCTCTGGCGCACAAATAAACATGTACCTAGAGTCCACAACCCTGAAAAACGGTCTCGCATTAACAAACTGACCTCATACGATAAGAGATCTGAACCTCTAGAAAGTTCACATAGCATTTAATAATACCATGACTATCTCATGTGTTTGTCTATTTACGTATATTAGTAATGTTCACATTTTCACCTCAGGGAACTAATGAAGAAGAAAACCTGTGACATAGTAGGTACAGTTGAATGTATTTTTTAATATCACTAAAATATACCTTGTACATCAATAAGGAGAATCTAGAACTTTAGATTCTTTAGTCCTGAGGAAAATAATGTGAAATGTAGCAAGATATGAAGAATTAATGAAGTCTCTATATCCGAGGAGTGATTATATACTCTAACAAAAATCATTTTGGGAACTCTTGGCTCAAGAAACATCTCTTAGATTACAGATTTGAGAAATAGGGGTGAGTGTCGGTACCCTGAACAAGGGGCATTTTTAGAAACGTAATTTTTTTTTTTTTTTCCTCAATAACACTCAGGTCATGTCTCAATTTGCAAAGCAACCAAAATCATCCAGTCAGTTATCTGAGTAATTTAGGCCCACAGATAAACTATCTTTGTTTCAATTACTTCATCAGTATCACCATTGTAATCATATTAGTTTAAAGTAGGAGAGGCAACACAATGTATTGGACATATTTGGAGCCGAATGATTTGTATTCAAATCCTGATTCCCCCATTTATCAGCTCTGTGACCTCGGCCTTGCTTAGCTTCTTTCCTCTTTTTGTTAACCCTTTTGTGAAACAGGTATATCTCACTTGCCCTGTCTACCATTAGGGAGGTATTGTGAGAATCAAATAAGGTACTGGATATGAAAACTGCACTTTGAACTGCAAAACAATTCAAATATATGTTTCTGATGTAGGTCTTACAATATTTAATTAAGAGAAATATTCCTTGAAATGAATTAAGGAAATATCCAGATGGATTCTTGAAATTACTCATAGCATAGAATTCTCTGAATTAGGTACCAAGAAACTACCTTCTCAAATATTTGTCCATTTTTTTGGTTTCGTTTTGTATTTGATCAGTAAAACAAGTCCTGATACTACTGAATCTACCAACCAATTTCTACTCTAAACCAATGAAGAAAGCATCAATGCAGTGACAAAAAGTATCACTGATCCCTCTTGTCATTTTACATAATTTATTTTACTATGAGTTCATTGGGTTCATTATTAGCATCTATGCCAATAGCCTTAAACAAAACATTTATAAATTCTGTAGCCATTGATCAAGATATTTATGAGTTTATATTCAAGGCAACTGAGAAAACTGAAGGACAAAAAAGTTGTTTTCTATTGTAGATCCTCACGTTTGATTATGAAACCATTTTTTTTCCTAAGCAAAATGATGCTATGAATTCATAATTCTAAGCTAGTGCTGTTCAAACTGGAAGTGAGAGGCAAATGCACTAATAAAAATAGCTGTATAAGAAGCAACAAGGGGCATCATAATTCAAAACAACACCCATTTCTTCCAGTCAGGTTTTCTTAAATAAGACATGTCTGCTTCACTTCCCACCTCTATCTTCCCTAGCAGTTGGTGATTAGTGATCAAAATGTATATCATTTTCATAATAATTGCATTAACATGCCCCCACTTTCATCTTATCTCCCAACTACTAGAAAAAACAAAAAAGAAGAAAAATTATTGCAAAATGAAGATACATAAAAAGCCTGACTCAAAACATTTTTTATTTTGGAGAAGGAAAGGGAAAATTTGAGCACCACTGCCTTTCATAGATTACATAAAAATTGTATGTAGAATTAAGTTCCTTCATCTGTTAAATCCTATAAGGTTATAACCATCCTGAGTGACTTACTGAATTGAGCTCCTTTCTAACAGGTAGAGAAGTCAGGTTTGAGATGCTTCTGGATGTTTCTGCAGTGGGGAAGGCAGTGACTGGCAACTCCCATCTCTATGCAAATGAGAACTGATGTTCTCTGGAGGTTTCCCTGGAAAGGCCGAGTAGTGAGTAATGTTCAGATTCAGGGTTACACAGGTGTCCAGGGGGTTATGCTATGAAAACGCCTACTAGAATTATTAAAGACTCTTCACTTTTATGATTGTATTTCCCTGATTAACTTAGTAAATGAAACTGTTCTTAAGCAGACAGAATAAAAGATAGGTCCATGTCTACATAAGAGTATCATAGATGACAAAAGAAGGGGTTTCATGATACACTGTGCCAATTAGTGGATTTTATGAGGACAATTAGTCTAAGTATCACGAGAAAAGAAAAGGATGAGTTGGAAAACCCTCACAGCATCTCCATGGCTCCAATTCATTCTTAACTTTCTTCTGTTTTCCAGCCTTCCTTGAAGAACAGAGGGCCTGATTTCTTGCTTTTCCCTAGTTCAGTTTTCAGCATTATTTGAGAGAGCTGGGTTTGCCAGCAAGAGTTCCCTAGCCACTGTGTGATACTGAATCAGCAGTGTGACCAGAGACTGGTATAGACGGACTTGACTGCGTGAGTGGCTTGGGACACCGAGTCCCTTGCCTCAGTGCTTTGGACTTCTCTCTGACTCTAGGTGTGTAAGTCTGCACGATGTATCTTTTAGTATATAAACTTCCAAAGAATATACAAAAATTTATATTTTACTACCTCTATATAAAAGTTGTAGAACAGGGCTGTGAAAAACGAGCTACTCTGTTTTTGGAGACTTTCCCTATAGCATATTAATTAATAGTGAGTAAAATTTAATAGTGATAAAACTTTTTGAGGAATTAAAAAATTAGTAAGTAATATTCAACATTATTTTCTTTTTTCCGACATTATTTTCTCATTATGAATTCATGTAACAATTAATTCCCAAGTACCCACTATGTACCAGGCACTCTTCTAGGCCCTGAAGTTGCATCAAGTGTTAATGACAGAATTCTGTCTCCACAGAATTCACATGTTGAAGCCCTAATCCTAATGTGATACTTTTGGAGATGGGGCCTTTGGAAAATAATTAGGGTTAGACAAGCTCATGAGGGGGACCCTCTGATGGGATTAGTGTCCTTATAAGAGGAGACACCAGAGAGCTTGTTCCCCTGCTCCCCCCTCCCCCGCCTTGGGCACCTGCACAAAGAAGTCATGTGAGCACACAGAAAGATGTGGCCTCCTGCAAGTCAAGGGAAGAGGCCTCAGAATGAAAATCATTTGCCAACACCTTGATCTCAGACTTCCAGGCTCCAGAACAGTGAGAAATAAACTTGTGTTGCTTAAGCCACTCAGGCTATAGTATTTTGTTATGGCAGCCCAAGTAGACTAAGACAGCAAGGAACGAAACTGACAAATAACATAGAAGTAAAATCTACAATGGGTCATGTGGTTATAAGTGCTATGGACAAAAATAAAGTAGGTAAGGGCAATGGGTAAGGAGTTATAATTTGTTAAAAGAAGACTTCACTGAGAGAGTGACCTTTAATTAATGACCTGAAGGAGGTAAAAAGCCAGCTGTGTGCAGCATGGGGAAAGAACAGGCCAGGCAGGAGGAGACAGCAAGTGCCAAGGCTCTGATGCAAGAATGTGCCCGGTGGGGAAGAGTAGGCAGGCGAGTGTGCCTGGTGTGGATGGAGGATGGGGAGAGGAGTAGGAGATGGGGTCAGAGGTAATAAGTGGGTGGTGTGGAGCAGACACATAGGACCTTGAGGCCATTATAAAGGTTTGGGCTTTATATAAGTGAGATGGGAGGATTCTGACATGAGCTGTCTTATGTTTTATAAGGAGCACTCTGTCTGCTGAGTTAACAATAACTAGAAATGGCATTGGTGGAAACAGAGAGACAGGAGCTACTGCAGCGGTCAAGGTGAGAGATAATGGTGGAAAGTATCAGCTGTGGAGGTAGTGAAAAGTGGGATATGCATTTGAAGGTGGAGCTAACAGCATTTGCCGATAGCTTGCCTGTGGGGTGTGAAAGAGAGGAGTTAAGCAAACAAACCAGGACTTGGGGCCAGAGCAACTGAAAGGATAAAGTTGCCATTACCTGAATTGGGGAAGACTGTATGAGCAGGTTTGGAGGAAAAAATCGGGATATTTTAAGTTCATAATACCCCTTATGTATTCAAGTTGAGATATTGACTAGATGACTGGATATACAAGTCTTGGGGTTCAGGGGAAATGTTTCAGTCTGAGCTGGAGGTATAAATTTAGGAGTTCATTTAAAGCCCTGTAAATGAGTGCAAGGATGATATTCAGAATATTTAACAACTAGATGGTAATCATGCTGACCAATCAGAAGGTGCTGGAGCACAGTTCTAAAGGGTGAGGTGTTAACATTTTAGAAACTAGATCATGGGTAGGAGTGAGGCTCCCAGAGTGAGGCCAGAGTGGTGGGGTAGGAAAGTTTGAGAGCAGCTCTTTACTAATGTGAATGGAAATATTTCAACATTTTATCAAGCCTTATAGCATACCAGTGTGCAGCAGTTGGAAAATAGCCCCGAAGGAGTGTAGAGAAGGAAGAGAAGGAAAAGAACAAGAGAAGAAGAACAAGAAGAGGTCCAAGGATGCCCTGGGCGGTCCAATATTTAGAGGTTGGAGAGAAGAGGAGGACAGCAAAGGAGACTGAGGAGGAAGAACCAGGCAGGTGTGGTGTCCTAGAAGAAAAGTGACTCTGTGGTCCAGTTTGTCTGAGATGGTCCCAGTTGGCATCTCTATCAATGTAATCAATAGTATGCCCAACTTTCACTCTCAAAAATGTCTTTATTCTGACAGAAAACTATGTGGTCTCCCTACAAAGAAGCCAAGTGGAGAAAATAGTTTAAGTGGAAGGAATGATCAACTATTTAAAATGCTGCTGCCAAGTGAAGTAAGAGGATGGCTGAGAAGTGGCTACTGGATTTAGTCTCATGAAGGCCACTGGGACCTTGTCAGGAAAGCAGTTTCAGTGGTACAGTGGGCGTGAAAACCAGAAGTCAAAGGAGAATGGGAGGAGAGTGACAGATGACAGTAAATTCAGGCAAATCTCTTAAGAAGTTTTGCTGTTAAGAAAAGAGGCAGAGAGTTGATGGAGAGGGAGTGGTTGGAAGGGAAGGTGAGTCAAGACAGGGTTTAGATAATGCTATGGACTGAATATTTGTGTCCCTCCAGATTCATATGTGAAAGCCTAATCCCCAGGGTGATGGTAGTAGGAGGTGGGGCCTTTCTGAGTGATTAGGTCATGAGGGTGGAGCCCTCATGAATGGGATTAGTGCCCTTATAAAGAGACCCCAGAGATCAAGAGCTGCATTGTATGAGAATGAATATATTAACACTATACATTAAAACATTTTTGACCTAAAAGTTCATACTTTTCTTCTGATTTTAAAGGGAATTAAACATTTTCATGGGTGCCTAAAAGCAAGGTGGGCCCTACACACTGTGCCTACTGTACCTGTAGATCCATGGCCCTGGATGTTGTTAAGTAGGTGAGAAAGGGATGGGGTTAGTGCACAATAGGGGGCTGGCCTGAGATGAAAGCCCTGGTTTTTCATCCACAGGAACAGGAAAGAAGGCAGACAACAGGGGCTAGGTACAGTGCTGGGAGTTTGTGCAGGGTAGGTATTTGGCATTTTTTTCCCTGATTGTTTCTTTTTCTCAATGAAATAGTAAGCATGGTCATGTTAAGAGTGAGGATGGTGGAGGAGGTATGAAGGTTTGAAGAGAGAGGAAACAAGGAGTGTGGGAGTGTGAATGGATCAGGGAGAATGTAGTAGGATTCCAGGGCAGCACTAAAAGCTCCCTTGAGGTTAGGTAAGGAATGGAAAATGAGACCAGGCAGCATGAGTTGTGTGGTTTTTCTCCATCCACATTCAGCTGCCAAGCTATAGGGGCAGGGTAGGCGAGCTGGATTCAAGCACGGATGGAGTTTACCAAGTAAGTATAACAAAGTGAGAGGTAGCAGGGCAGTAAAGGTGTATGCAAACAAGTGATTATAATAATGGACCACGAAATTTAAGCTGGGTAAGGATGGTAGTGGGGATATGAAGGGACTGAGGACGCTGAATGATAGAAGGCTTGATTATAGATGCTGGTGGGTCAAAGATAGATAGAGACTCTAGGGGAAGTGAATTGGAAAAGTAGCCAATGATGGTGTGAGAATGGGATGCTTGAATAGAGATTATGGAGGGATGTGCAGTTATTATTAATAAGGAGGCCTACATGTAACACATGAATATCTGTTACACAAAATTCGAATAATACCCCACAACCCCATACACTCTCCAAAAGTAACCAGTGTTATGGATCTGATATGTAGCAAATGTATAGCACATATACATATATACATGCAACACACACATTGCTTCAGTGGTTTATTTGTTGTTTTTTTGTTTGTTTTTTTTTTACATGAATGGAATCATGCTATATTATCCCATGCCTTATTTTTTCATTTAACCATATAGTCTGGAATCTTCATGATTGCTTACATAGATCTTTCTCATTTTTTTCAATGGCTTCCTTTTTTTTTCTTTTCAGTTAAGTGAACTTCCAGAAGAACTATCTATTGGACCAGACTAGGTATATTTCATGTTTATAATGGTTGATAATATATGAAACTAATAAAACCCAGGCTTCTGGGTTCCTCACTCTCACAGACCCTTTCTAGGACCTGGGCAGGGGTTAGCAACATGTTCACATGGTCATAGGTTTTTTTGTTTGTTTGTTTTAATTTTTTGGCTGCGTTGGGTCTTCGTTGCTGTGCGTGGGCTTCCTCTAGTTGCGGGACTATTCTTCATTGTGTGGGCTTCTCACTGCGGTGGCTTCTCTTCCAGGGCACGGGCTCTAGGCACGTGAGCTTCAGTAGTTGTGGCACACAGACTCAGTAGTTGTGGCTCTCAGGCTCTAGAGCGCAGGCTTACTGTTGTGGTGCATGGGCTTAGTTGCTCCATGGCATGTGGGATCTTCCCGGACCAGGGCTGGAACCCGTGTCCCCTGCATTGGCAGGCAGATTCTTAACGACTGCACCACCAGGGAAGCCCCGGCCATAGGTTTTTATAAAATTTACAAGAGTAAGATACTTCAAACATGATTGGTTAAGACTTCAGTCTCTGTCCATATTTCCTCCATGGCACTTTCCCTGTTTTGGATGGTATTGAAGAGGCTATGAGCATTCAAATAAATATTCACTTCCAAATGAATTTACTTCTGAATAAACATGCATTTTCCTACTTAATTCTGAATTCTTTCCCTTAAGGGGGGCCTTTAAGATTGAAGAAGCTGTAGGCTCTACAAAGCCTGGATCTGCTCCTACAGGTTTAGCAATTCTCCCTTAACAGCCTGTTTCCTCAGTGATGTCTAGATTCCTGGTGACTTCCTGCTGCCCCAAACATGTGTTGCTGAACTGCAAAGCAAAAGTTCTCTCTCCCTCCCTCTCCTTCTCCTTTTCCCTCTCCCTCTTCCATCTCCCTCTCAGAAAGTCAATACTGAGGTGGTCAGAGGTCTTTCGCTTTCCTGGATCAAGTTATTGACCCTCAAACTGATTTTAGGAAATTATGAAAATATGCAAATAACTCAGATTGTCTCAAATGCTCTAATTTGGGGTATTTCTTTCTGTTGTTGCCTTAATCTCTGCATCAAAGCAGATAATCATTAACTGTGAATTTTAGATATACAAGATAATTTAGAGATCATCTAATCCTATCCTCTCATTTTATAGCTTTGAGAGCTGAGGCACAGAATAGAAGGACCTATGACTGTTTATAATTCTACAATTATAAAAGACTAATAATTTCTTAAGTCAGGCCCTGGTCCTGTGTTAAGTGTGAGGTGAGAAGATCAAGTGAGTCAGGTCCCAGCTCAGAGACAGAAAACTGCTAACCACATACCCTTGTAAAATTCAAGCACAGTCTCCCTTGCTAACAGACACTAATGACTATAATAAATTAAGGAGGGTTTAGTTAGGCAATAAACAATTACTGTTGACAACAGGGTGTAAACTTGATGTCTTAATTAATGTATTGACCAATAGCTCTTTCTAGGTTAAGAGCCCTGGTCCTAATTAAACCATAACGCCTATGTCTGTTCTTTTTATGTACTAGAACTAAACCATATTCAAAATTCAGATAATAGTTGCACAGAGCAAAGAATTAGAAAAATACAGGGACTCAAAATAAACCCAAGTTTGGTCACACTTTCCTCTAAGAGGGATGATACTTTGACTTACCTCCCAGTGTTATGAAGATTAAAGAGATTATGCCTATAAGTGTTCTAAGCTCTTTGGATTTAAAAACTGCAGTTGGCTGGCAGCAACATTTTCTTTATGTCTAGTCTGTGTGGTTCATTTGGTAATGGGATACGACTTTAAAGTAGAGAGACTAATCTTGGACAAGCATATCCCATCAAGACTCATGCATCCAACCCTGCTCTGTCTTGCCATGTGGTCACCATAGGAAACTCGGTACTTATTTTGTTGAGGCTGCCATTGCTTAAAACATTTTCTGAAATGCTCTTTAGGAACTGCTTTGGAGCCAGCTTAGGAGACATAGGAGAAAAGCAGCCTCCTTATGGTTTAGGGAAATTGTGGGAAGACAGAAAGATCTTTAAAAACAACAGCAACAATTCATTTAGCAGACAACTAGCACCTTGCAGAGACAAAGTTCTATATGTCTAGCAAAGAAGCAATTGCATAAGAAGACAAATGTCAGGTTAAAATTCCCATGGAGTTGTTATAAGGCTCATTAAAAGCATTTTTAAGTACATCTATGCATGTGACATTCTCCTGGAAGATAGGAAGAGGAGCTTTTTAATATGAAAAGTAAGACATCTAGCATTTGGTGATTTGACAGGCCATATGCTGGCCAGTGATTTTAGTAAGAGTGAACATCTGAGTAGTACATTATAATTATTTAAGCATTTTTATGTACACTGGTTTGTTTTAGCTTCACAACAAACCTAAGATACTCAAAGATTAATAGTATTATCATCTTCATTTTACTTACATAAAAATTCAAGCTCAAAAAGTTCAGAGATAAGCCCAAGCTATCTCAATAACCAAGTTACTGGTTAATAAGACACAATTAACCAATGAGGTGGAGCTCAGACCCACCTTTTGTAACTTCTCACCCTGAATTCTTTCAACATTATAACTAATGTTTTCTAGAGTGTGTTATGAAGAATTCTGAACCCCGAAAATAGTCCTTATAGTGATTTAAAAATATGCCCACACATTCTTTGACATTGTTCCCTTCAAAAATTGAAGCTAAAAAAAGGGTGGAACTTAATTCACCTTCTCTTGAATGTGGGGTGAATTTAGTGACTCATTGGTAGATGTGATGGTGTGTGACTTCTGAGAGTAGGTCATAAAAGACATTATAACTTTATCCTTGCTCTCTTTTAAATTGTTCACTCTGGGGGAAGCCAGCTGCAGGGCATGAGGGTGTTCATGCAGCCCTATGAAGAGGTCTACATGGTGAGGAACTCAAGCCTCCTGCCAACAGCCATGTGGATGAGCCACCTTAAAGCAGACCATTCAGGCCCAGTCAAGCCTTACCATGACTGCAGCCCCAGCCAACATCTTTACTACAACCTGAGCAGAGACTCTGACCCAGAACCACACAGCAAAGCTACTTCCTGATTCCTGATTCTCAGAAACTGTTTATGATAATAAATCCTTGTTGCTTTAAGTCTATAAGTTTGGGGTAATCTGTTACTCAGCAATGGATTACTAATACAGTCCTCAAACAAAGTGTTCTATGATCAATTAAGTTTGGGAAGCTCTCTTAAAGATTCATAATATCTATCAGTATATAAAGGTTCTAGAAACATCCAGCAAAGATGGATGTTATAATGCAGTTCCAAGTCCCCCTTAACAAAATGTCTTTTCACACCCCACAGAACTGGTTTGGGATACTTTGAACTGCAATAGCATAGGTTGCTAGCCATTTCAGTTAGTTTTAATTTCCAAATGAGCATTTAGAGCAAATATCAAAAACTGCTACAAATCTAGTATATGTTTGTGTCTATTGGACATTCTACAAAGCAATGGCTTGGATTCGTTAAAAATGTCAAGGCATAAAAGACAAAATAGTTTGGTGAACTATTCTAGATTAAAAGATACTAAAAGGACATGTCAACTAAATGTAATCTTTGATTCTTCATTAGATTTTGGATCAGAAAAAAAGAAAATAGTCATAAAAGACATTACTGAGACAATCTGAAGAATTTAAATTATGGATTGTATATTAGATAATAGTATTGAACTAATGTTAAATTGTCCAATTATAGGAATTATACTAAGAAATATATCCTTTTTCTTAGTTGATACATGCTGAAATTTGTAGGGCTAAAGTGTCAAAATATCTGTAACTCTCAAATGATTCAGGAAAAAAAAAGTGGTGTGGCAGTTCTCTGAAAAGAAACTGTCTACTTCATGAAGTGTTAAGTAAAGTTCTTATCACTTAAAAAGAGAGAGAGAATAAAGAAAAGTGGTGTTTGTAGTTTGTGTGTGTGTGTGTGTGTGTGTGTGTAGGGGCAGAGTGAGGAGGGGTATAGGGAAATGTGAGGAAAAAAATATCAAGATCTCTATCTGGAAGTACAACTAAATATGAAGCTGTGGGTTAGGATATGAAGGCCCTCATCTTGATGGCCGAGTTTCGGGGTCTCTGCTCAGAGGCAGCCCTAAAAAACTGATGAAGGAAGTGAAACACTCTTGAATCCTCCTCGACTTTCCAGTTACAGCATAAATGTTTGTTCCTGACCTTACTATCTGAAAAGCTTCTTCTTGGTTATTTTCCATCACAAAGCACTTAGTAAATCTCATAGTACTTCTTAGTTTTTAAATTTAAAATGTACTTATTCTATATGTCTCTATTGCTCATCTTGTCCTCCTAGACTGTATGTTCCCTGACGACATCAATAATGTCCTTCCATTTACCACTCTCCTTCCAGGGCCTTACCCAAAGCCTGGTCCATAATATGTACTCACAATATTTTTTAGAGTAACTTAACGTCCTTTTCTTTCTTTTCTACTGCATGGTAATCTCAGGTGACCTCTTACATTCAATAGGTACCAAGTGCCCTTTTACTTGGAAACAATGGAAACACACACACACACACACACACACACACACACACACACACACACTGTCAGTGCCCCATATCATATAATTACTTGTCTCCACAACCAGATTTGCTCTAGAGGTTAGATGAGTGTCTAGACTTAATAGATAGTGTGCTGGTTGAATAGTGTCCCCCAGAAATTCATATCCACCCAGACCTCAAAATGCAACCTTATTTGAACATAGGGTATTTGCAGATATAATTAGTTAAGTTAAAATGAGGTCCTACTGGGGTTTCCCGGGTGGTGCAGTGGTTAAGAATCTGCCTGCCAATGCAGGGGACATGGGTTCGAGCCCTGGTCTGGGAAGATCCCACATGCCACGGAGCAACTAAGCCCATGCACCACAACTACTGAGCCTGCGCTCTAGAGCCCACAAGCCACAACTACTGAGCTGGTGTGCCACAACTACTGAGCCCACGTGCCACAACTACTGAAGCCCGCACGCCTAGAGCCCATGTTCCACAACAAGAGAAGCCACCACAATGAGAAGCCTGCACACCGCAATGAAGAGTAGCCCCCACTCGCCACAACTAGAGAAAGCCCATGCGCAGCAACAAAGACCCAATGCAGCCAAAATTTAAAAAAAATTTTTTTAAATGAGGTCATACTGGATTAGGGTGTGCCCTAATCCAATGACCAGTGCCCTTGTAAGAAGAGAAAACAGAGGCACACAGACACATAGACACAGAGGGAAGAACGCCATTTTAAGATGAGGGTAGAGATTGGATTGCTACATCTGCAAGACAAGGAACACCAAGGATTCCTGACAACCACCAGTGGTTAAGAAAGAGGCAAGGAAGTATTCTTCCCTAGAGTTTTCAGTGGCTGCATAGCCCTGCTGACACCTTGATTTCAGACTTCCAACCTCCAGAACTGTGAGACAGTAAATTTCTGTTATTCTAAGCCACCTGGTTTGTAGTATATAATTTGTTATGGCAGCCTAGGAAACGAAAACAGATGGTTTGTATAGACGGTTGTAAAACTGAACTAATGTGCTCAGATATTCCCTTCCCAGGTAAGCCTCCACTCTAGGCCTGTAAACCAACCACAATAACTGGCCCTGTGAGTCAACTGCACAGAGACTGACCATAGTGGGAAGAGTTTTGATAACAAATCTCCAGCCCACCAACTTGTTAAATAGGGGTTGACAATTTATTTGTCATCCCTCTCAGGGTATTTGCATTTTGCTAGGATACCTAGTCATTCACTATTACATATTGAACAAATGGATCCATTTACTCAAGAGGGTTTATGGAGTGCACATGATGTCAGGCACTGCTACGGGTCAGCCAGAGAACTATTTTAGGACACAGGAGCAGCTTTCCCTGAATGTTCCATATCACATCTTAGAGATCTCCACCTACTCATTCAGTGAGCTCAAGAACTTACTTGATATCCCACCTGGAGAAAACAACAACATGTATATCTTCTACTGAAGAAGAATCTATCTGGAAAAGTTATTCTCTCTGAGCACAGCTTGGGGAGATATAAACAAAGAGTGAAGAGGAGGAAAAGTCAGCAGTCATATAACCAGTCAAGCAGGGTCGGACTAATCAACGCTGGAGACTCTCACAACACGTTCTCTCCTGGCTTTGCTCCTAGCTCCCTGGCCTCTTGTTTTCCACCTGCTTCAAATGCCCATCTTCCTCTGCCTATTCTCCAAGTGTTTATGTACTTGACCATTTTGTCCTGGGCCCTCATCTCTTCTCATTCTGCATACCCTCCCTGGATTTTTGCCTCCAGTTCCACTGGTCTCAATTACCATGCAATATATGCTGATGTCTCCCCAGTCTTGAACTCTAAACCAGAACTTCCTCCCAAGCCACACACCATTCAGTTCAACAGCTTACTAGACAGCTTCCCTTGGATATTCTGCAAATATCTCAGATTAAACATTAAAACCCAACCAACTGGGGCTTCCTTGGTGGAGCAGTGGTTGGGAATCCGCCTGCCAATTCAGGGGACGTGGGTTTGAGCCCTGGTCCGGGAGGATCCCACATGCTGTAGAGTGGCTGGGCCTGTGCGCCACAACTACTGAGCCTTAGTGACACAGCTACTGAAGCCAGTGCGCCTAGAGCCTGTGCTCCGCAGCAGGAGAGGCCACCGCAATGAGAGGCCCGCGCACCGCAACAGAGAGTGGCCCCTGCTCGCCGCAACTAGAGAAAGCCCGCGTGCAGCAATGAAGACCAATGCAGCCAAAAATAAATAAATTAAAAAAAAAAAACCCAACCAATTGCTTTCACCACCAAATCTGCTCTTCTATCACTATCCACCATGTTGCTTAAGTAGAGAAACCTCAGTGCGATGAGCTCAATAATGTTCAGCATTGTACTTCCTTTATTTGTCCTAAGTTTAGTTCTTTCAACCTTAAAGGGCAACCCAAATTCTAGTCCTCTATGATTCTGTGAATATATTTTTATTTACCCTTTCATTGATCCATCATTTCTCCATTCAGACAATAATCTTATTTTCCAAAGCCCCCCTCCATTTTTTTTTTGGAGGGCTTTAATGAGCATCTTGGTCTTCTCCAACTCTTCTGTAAAAAACTAACAAGAACCTAAATTTCTAACAATAGAGTCTGGGTGCCTAAATTATGACACATCTATATGATGTATTAAAACTTATGTTCTAGATGAATATTTAATAATCTAAGAAGGGTTTGTGATTTAATATTATAAAAAGCAGGTTTTAAAACCATGTAGAGCACAGTGATAATTTTTGTTCCCCAAAAAAGTATGACTACAATAGCCAGGTAAATATTGCAGACTGAACAACATTTACCTTTACCTGAAACCACACTAAAATGACAGTTCCATGTAGGAAATAAAGAGAATAATAAGAGAATAACTGCAGGTGGCAACCTAAGAGATGAGGTGAGGGAAGACCTCTCCAAGATAGCAACATGAGATCTGTTATCAAAAGGATGAGAATGAACTGTATGTGTGAAGAACTGGAGAGAAGCATGTCAGGACTAGGAAACAAGTACAAAGGCCCAGAGTTGGGAAAGGGCTTTTTGCTTTTGAAAAATAAAAAGTAGGGGAAGCCTTTGATGGATTTTCAGTTAGGGAGTGACATGATCTGATTTCTGTTTTTATATCTTGCTGTGGAAAGGAAATCTATTGGGGTATGGCAAGAATGGCAACAGGTGAATGTAAGGAAGTCATTCATGTTGTCCAAGATGATATAGTTTGAACTAAGGGGTGACTATTGAGATGGAGAAATTTGTGATATATTTGGATGGTATATCTTGATGATATATTAGAATATTTGATGCTGTCTTTAGATATATTTTGGTGGTGGTGAGTTCCCTGGCAGTTCAGTGGTTAGGACTCAGTACTTTCACTGCCACGGACCCAGGTTCAACCCCTGCTCGGGGAACTAAGATCCCACAAGCCATGTGGTGTGCCCAAAAAAAAAAAAAAAAAAAAAGCTATATTTTGGTGATATATCCTATTTGGTCAACAGGAATTGGATTTGGATGTTGAAGTAAGAAAATCAAGCATGTCTTTAGCTTAAACCAGCTGGTAAAAGCTGTACCATTTACTGGGATGATATTTGTATATTCAGGATATCTATCATGATTGAGCATAAATAGGGTGCCCCTTGGTGGGGACAAAGAAGTACTTAAAAATTACGTCACTCACTCTTATGTTTATATGTATAGACTAAAAATTACCTGCAAAAAATCTCAGAGGAGACTTATTCGAAAGGAAATTCTTAGTTATTTAAATAACCAAGTATCCATGGTTTCAAAAGGAGGGTGTAATAATATCTTTTTAAATATATATATAATTTTATTTATTTATTTATTTTTGGCTGCGTTGGGTCTCTGCTGCTGTGCGTGGGTTTTTCTCTAGTTGTGGTGAGCGGGGGCTACTCTTTGTTGCGGTGCGTGGGCTTCTCTTTGTGGTGGCTTCTCTTGTTGCGGAGCACGGGCTCTAGACACGCGGGCTTCAGTAGTTGTGGCACACAGGCTCAGTAGTTGTGGCTCTCGGACTCTAGAGCACAGGCTCAGTAGTTGTGGCACATGGGTTTAGTTGCTTTGCGGCATGTGGGATCTTCCCAGACCAGGGCTCGAACCCGTGTGCCCCGCATTGGCAGGCGGATTCTTAACCACTGTGCCACCAGGGAAGTCCCTGTAATAATATCTTTTAAAAAGTGTTTTTTTTAACACAATCTACCTCATAAGGTAGATTGGAGGTGATGGATCATTTTGCAAAAGGAGCCCAGGCCTTCTGTGGCAAAGGGCCCAAATCACTGACCTCTTCTCCTTGAGACTCAAAGTAAAGTAGACTTGGAAGGGTGGACAGGGTGGTCCTGCCCAAGGCTTAGGAGCTGGAACTGTTAAGGACGCCCCTGAAATAACCTTGAGGGAAGGGCAAGTCTAGGGTGGTATCCCCAGTCTACAGTTGTGGAGTGGTCTCCATGGTGTGTGACTAAGGCTACCCATGATGACATAGTGACACACGGAAGGTTTCGCTATGATGAATAATGGCAGGATATCTGAGTACGCACTAAGAGAGCTATAAGTTCAAAGCCCAAGTTCATAGGTCCACTGTGAGGCTAGCAGGAATCCAAGCCAGCAAGGGCATCACACAGAGTAGATAGGCATCTGTTGGATTTTGGGCACAGACCTCACAGTGACAGTAGGAACCAGCCAGAAGCAGTGACAATCCTGAGCTGTCAGTCATTCCAGAGCTCTTTATACCCAGCCCTGGGAGCAGGAATGGCCTTGCCCACCAAACCACCTTCTGCACTGACTAGCTTTATCCCTGGATTTCTTGGGAAATTGGCCAGAAGAGAGGAGAAGGATGTTGGTCAGGTAGGTGGAGAAGGCTTCAAAAGGCTTAAATTCACTCTCAATGACAATAGGCTGTCTAGATAGACTCATGTCAAACTGGTTCCAACCCTACATAGACCGTAGACCAGACTCTTTTCACTTGGGTAAGAGTCAGCATTTCTAGAAGAATAATTGGAAATCATCATAATACCAGTGCTCATGTTCCACCAAAATACAGGTCTTTGGTTTCTAGGACCTTAGTTGTATCTTAGTGACAAGCTTACTTTTAAAATGTTAATAACCATTTATTATTATTAGCAAAATCTCTTTCATAAAAGTTTCCAAATGTTTAACATATTTCATGAGAAAAACACGCCTTTTTCTTTTTCCAGGAGAGAGGGAAAAATTTACTTTGCCATAATACATGGCATGAGTCATGAAAAGGGCTTGAATAATTTGTAGACACACGTTGCTATTGAGTCATCATGAATGATACAAGACCACTTGAATACTGATGAAGTTAAACTCTTTACAACCTGTAAGAAATAAAAACACTATTACTTTTTTTTTTTTTTTTCACAAAGCTCAATTTCAGTTTTACCCTAGAAGATACACTGGGGCTAGACAGCAACAACTCCCATTCACAGATGAGGCCACGTGTTCCCTAAGAAGCCAAGCAAGATCTTCAGCAAAGTGAAAGAATCAAAGGTATAACATCGGGTTTAATACAAGTGTTAACTCTCCTTGTCCAAGAGATTCCTTTCCTTTACAACAATAGGTAAAATAATGTATTAAAAAGCAAACTGGTCCATTTGTGACTAGAATATTCAAGGATCTTGTGATTCTAAAGGTTTTAAGCAATGTGACTGACGAGGCTTGATGGGTAACATTGGAATGCTGGTGATTTATTATATAATTTAAGGACCCATCTGTGCAGCTGGGCAAAGACATAGCTGATGAAAATATCAGCTGTCCAGCTGTTTTCTCGGCTCAAGAGAGGTCATACAGATTGCTTCTCTGGCTGCCATCACCACTCCAACAACCTCGTCTCTGTCAGAAGGACTCATCTTTTCCATACTCTCCTGAAAAAGCAAGGGCTGCAACAGTGGTCCTTAATCCTGAAGAAGGTCCCAAGCTATTTTCTAGGCTAGTTGTAACTTAATGAGGCTTGACATTGATTAAAGAAGTCATTCTCTCAAGCTTTGTGTCATTTTGCCTCTCCTCCCAGCTAACTAGCCTGGGACGTGGAGGGGCTATGTTCTGGCCTAGTCTCCTGGGTTGAATTTCTGGCTCTTTACATTTACCTTTCGACCCCTAAAAGAAGATTAATTATGTAAAAACAGGCTATACAGCATTACCTCCCACCTTTCAGTGCTGCTTGGCAACTTTATCCATTCTCCATGGCTCCGGGACCATTGACAAGTTTGGTAACTGTAAGGAGTAGAGCAGCAAACTTAGAGATGGGCCCTAAGCAGACCTCCAACGTGTCCTGGTTTGTTTTAACATGATTTACTTGAACCATATGGGTTTCAGCAATCCTACTTACTCTCTTTTCCACTGAGATTGTTACTCACTAAGTGACAGGAATATTGTAGTAGGTACTCAGTATATAGGTATGAATAAGAGAGAAAGGTGAAGAAGATGGTGAGTTGTTGTTGACTAGTAGGTAGGACCAGAAGAAAGGATCAAATCTATTTACTATGTTATAGACCCAGCGTGTATGCAAACTTCTCATTTGATGCAAGAAAGAACCCTCATGCTCAGAAGAACTGTTTCAAATAAACCATCATTGTAAATAGAAAAAAAAAAAAAAAAGGGCTTCCCTGGTGGTGCAGTGGTTGAGAATCTGCCTGCCAATGCAGGGGACATGGGTTCGAGCCCTGGTCTGGGAAGATCCCACATGCCGCAGAGCAATTAGGCCCGTGAGCCACAACTACTGAGCCTGCGCGTCTGAAGCCTGTGCTCCGCAACAAGAGAGGCCTGTACTGAGGCATGTAAAAGGCATTTACTGCCTTTAACAATGAGGAGCTATGATCAGGCAGGCATTGATTTCAAAGCTGTTGACCCTTTTACATGCCTTTAAGAGCCATAAGTAGCAATTTTGACCCAAGTGCAAAGAGTACCACAGTACCCTTAAATCAGTAGCGTGGGGGAAGAAAAGAGATAAGGGGGAGGGACCCTGAAGGCACTAATAGGCCCCCCAGTCTTGATCTTTGGCTTCCTACTCCATCATCTTAGCTGGTGCCAAGGGAGCTGGCCCAGGGCCCAAAGCTAATTTGCCGCCTTGACTAGAGATTCAGGGGAGGCCAGGTAGGGAGTAGCTTAAAAATCTGTACAACCTTTAAAAAGCATTATTTAAAAATATAGGAGGCCTTTCAATGTCAGGGACTTGGGGAAAGGCCTTGTTATCCCACTCTAGTTTTGGGTTCTGATTTTTTTTGTAGTAACAACAGATAACATGAGATCTACCTTCTTACCTAATTTGTTAAGTGTACAATAAAGTATTGCTAACTGTAATCACAGTGTTGTACTGCAGATCTCTAGAACTGATGCATCATACATGACTGAAATTTTATACTCATTGAACAGCGACTCCACATTTCCCCCTCCCTTCAGCCCCTGGCAACCATCATTCTACTCTCTGTTTCTATGAGTTTGACTAAAGATACCTCATCTAAGTGGAATCACAAAGTATTTGTCCTGCTCTAACTGGCTTATTTCACTTAGCACAATGTCTGGGCTTTATCCATGTTGTCATACACGGTTGGTGGATCCTACAGGGGAGATTTTAGTAAAGAAAAGCGACAGAAGACAGTTAGCTTTTATCTGGAGCGGTTTACTCCCAGTTTCTCTGAGCTGCTGTTAACTACTTATTTGGTGGGGAATGATACCATTTTAGGGGCTTCTCTCTAAATTTCTTCCTGGCCCATCACAATATATTGAGTAATATTTGAATGGTGTTTCACAACTTGCAAAGGATTTTAATGTTCAGAAATAAAGCAGAGATAAAGCGGCTAACATCCCATTTCATAGATGAGACAAAGGCTCAGAAAAGTAGTGATTTACCCAAGGTCAACCTACAAATCCCAGCCTCTTTCAACAATACCTTAAAGCCTTCTATGTTCTTTAATTTTAACTTCAGTTATGCCTATTGCTTGAAAAGTAAACTCTCATGTGGGCAATTATGAATCAGGACTTTATAATATCAATAAAATTAAAATTAAGTTCACAATTGCTTATATTTTCTTACCTTCAGAGTCTTATGCATAGAATTGCCATTCAATACAAAATTATTAGCATGATCATAAAACACAGATGTAGCTGTAACTAGGTATCTCTCTGCTTGTTTGTTTTCAGTATGCTAAGATTTATATACGTCCTGACATATAATGTGTGCCATTAATGTAGCAAGATAGCTGTTGTGGGCTGAATTATGTCCCACCAAATTTCCCATGTTGAAGTCCTAACTCTCCAGCACCTTGGAATGTGACTGTTTGGACATAGGGTCTTTAAAGAGGTAATTAAGATAAATAAGGTCATTAGGGTGAGTCATAATCCAATATGACTGGTGTCCTTATAAGAGAAGGAAATGTGGACACTGACGCCTTCAGAAGGAAGACCATGTGAAGACAGAGAGAAGACAGCCATCTACCAGCCAAAGAGAGAGGCCTCAGAAGAAAGCAAACCTAAGGACACCTTGATCTCAGAATTCCAGCCTCCAGAACTGTGAGAAAATAAATTCCTGTTGATAAGCCACCTAGTCTATGGTATTGTGTTATGGCAGCCCTAACAAACTAATACAATAGCTAAGACTTAGTTGCTTGCACAGGTTAGTAACATAACTGACTATTGATACAATATATAGGTATTGAAATGTGATTGCCCTGAATTTTTAAAAACTTCAAGTACGTATGTTAATCATGTATACATGTTATTATGTTTGAACAGAAACATTACTCATCAGGCAATCATAATCGCATGCAAGTTAAAGTGACACCACAGTGATAATGTTATAGACTGGATGGGCATTCAGATTTTCACGAGATCAATTCTAGCCAAGATGTAAGAGAAATTTTCACTAAAGTGGTATGATTTATGCTGAGTATTAAGAATGGATAAGGTCTTTTGAAAAATTATTTTAGAGAATGTGTTTTTTTTTAAAATAAATTTATTTATTTTATTTATTTATTTTTGGGTCTTTGTTGCTGCACGGGGCTTTCTTTAGTTGTGGTGAACGGGTGTTACTCTTCATTGCAGTGCGTGGGCTTCTCATTGCAGTGGCTTCTCTTGTTGCAGAGCACTGGGCTCTAGGCGCGAGGGCTTCAGTAGTTGTGGCATGCGGGCTCAGTAGTTGTGGCTTGCGGCTTGCAGGCTCTAGAGCACAGGCTCAGAAGTTGTGGCGCACTGGCTTAGTTGCTCCGCGGCATGTGGAATCTTCCCAGACCAGGGCTCGAACCCGTGTCCCCTGCATTGGCAGGCAGATTCTTAACCACTGCACCACCAGGGAAGTCCCCAGATAAGGTTTTGATGTAAGTAGCTAAGGGATGGGGTAACAAAGAAGCTGTGAATGTGAAAAATCATAAAGAACACCAGATAGGCCAATTTGGCTAGAGCAGAAGTGAAGAAACTAAGTCAATTTGGTTTCTGGAAAGAGAGAACTGAAAAAGAGCGAGGGATAGTCTCATGGTGAGGGAGGGTGTGAGGATGAGCTGAGCATATCCACAGCAGGACTCAGAAGCCGCTCTATTACCCTGTCTACAGAGCAACCTGTTGTTGACCTAATGCTCCATCCTGTGGCTGCCTTATGCATTTATTGAATCCTTTTCCAGAAATACCCAGGGAAACAGATGTTTCTATCTATGCCAATGACTCCCAAAATCACGTGGGGGGCTTTATTCATTGTCCCCATCCTATGTACATACAGCCAAACAGAACCTCTAGGGTGGAACCTCAACCTTGGCTGCAGATTATAATCACCCAGAGAGCTTTAAAAAAAATTCTGATGCCAAGGCTGTAGTCCAGACCATTAAATCAGACATACTGATGGTGGAAGCCAGTCATCAGTAATTCTTTAAGCTCCCTGGGTGATTCCAATGTGTACTTAAGTTGGAGACCCACTGCTGTAGGCAGTAGGGCCTGAGTATCTGTGCTTTCAGTAGGTGAGCCAAGTGATTCTTCCCAGACAACCCATGAAAAACATTTGATCCTCAGCACTAAGGTATCTATTTTCTATTCGTCAGTCAGTTCTCTAATCTCCTAAGAAAAAACAAACACATCACCTCTTTCTTTTCCTCTCTTTTTTTACCAAGAATCTCATCCCTATTTAGCTAACTATTTGCAAAATAAAAAGGAGTTATTACACATAGAACGTAGAACACAGGGATGGGATTCCACATTTGACTTGACATTAAGGCCCTTTAGTAGCTATATTGTGAGGCAGTGAGTTTAAGAAATAGAGTTTTGAAAAATAAGATAGATATGGACCAGATTGAAGAGGGACCATTTTTTCAGCTACTAAGCCAATGGCCTTGAAAAAAATAATTCATCAGGAGATTGACAAGATCAATACAAGATTTTAAGGAAATTATAAAGAAGAGAGCAATGAAACAGAAAAATATGAAAAATGGTGTAAAGGAGGAACAATTGAACTTGACTGATAGACTAGGTATGTGAGAAGTTGGGAACTGAAGATGTAATTCTGAGGTTGTACGCCTGTAACAGAAAGAAATTACAGCAATGGGGAAATGAAGAGAAGAGGCTAAATTTTCATGGGGAAAAGTAGAGAAGGGAAGAGGATTGAATTGGGTTTTAGACTTCTCCGAGATAATGTAATGTTTAGAAAGTAAGGCCAGTCTAGAGACAGATTTGGAATCTTCTGCCAAGAAATCTCAGTTGCAGCCAAAAGAGAATATTGGGAAAGATGAGATGAGAACCAAAGACAGAAACTTGGAAAACACCGTTGTGGAGATAATAAAACCGTAAGGGTAGCATCTATTAGATAGGCAGGAGGAGAACCTGAATAGGGCCATGAAAGAAGAAGAAAGGGGAATTAATAAGTCATCACTGGTATTAAATGGCCAAAGAGGAGGTCTGAGATAACAGATATGATACCTGCTCATTTCATGGTGGTGCCTAAAAGCCATCATTGGCTTTCCATTGCCTACAGAATAATATTAGCCTGACCAAAAAAAGCCCTTTATAAATTGGCTCTAATATATGACCCATCCCAAACTGACCTACATACTATTCTCCGTGAAAATATGCTCTTTTAAGCTTCTTTATGTTTACACATGCTACTTTCTTTGCCTAACAAAATTCTACTCAAAATTCCAGCTCATTATGTCAGTTCTTCTGTGAATCCTTGTATATCCCTATTTCCTAGGCAAATACTGCACAGTCAATGCTTCTTCAATGCACCACTCATTTGTACACCTCAATGACAGTATTTACCACATGCATTGCAAATTTTTTTTTTTTTTACCCATCTGTTTCAGTTATCTATTGCTATGTAATCATCTACTCTAAAACATAGTGGTTTAAACAAAAACTAATTTATTATCTCTATAAATTCTGCGGATTGCTTAGGGTCAGCTGTGTGATTCTTTCGCTCCATGTGATATCAGCTGGGGTTACAGCCAACTGCAGGGCTCAACTAAGCTGAAACTTACAAGATGGGTCACTTATCTATCTGGTGCCTTGGATGAGATAGCTGGAAGACTGGGCTCAAGCTGGGATGCTGGGAAAACTGGGCTTCTTTCTCTCCATGAGTTCTTTCCACATGGTCTTTCCACCAAGGTAGCCCAACTTCTTACACAGCAGTTCAGAGCTCCCAAAGAAGAGCATTCCAAAAGGAAGAATCAAAAGCTGCAGGTCGGGCTTCCCTGGTGGCGCAGTGGTTGAGAATCTGCCTGCGGATGCAGTGCACACGGGTTCGAGCCCTGGTCTGGGAAGATCCCACATGCCGCGGAGCAACTGGGCCCGTGAGCCACAACTACCGAGCCTGCGCGTCTGGAGCCCGTGCTCCGCAACAAGAGAGGCCGCGATAGTGAGAGGCCCGCGCACCGCGATGAAGAGTGGCCCCGGCTCGCCGCAACTACAGAAAGCCCTCGCACAGAAACGAAGACCCAACACAGCCATAAATAAATAAATAAATAAAATGTTTAAAAAAACCAAAAGCTGCAGGTCCTCTTAAATGCTACTCCTACACTGTGTCACTCCCCCTGCTATTAACACAAGTCATGGGGCTCAGGGCTTGAGACTACTCAAAGGCATGAATACCAGAAGGCATGGTTCCCTGGGGACTATCTTTGGGGCTATCTTCCTCATTAGTCTGCCATTTACCTGAGGGGCAAAGATTGTCTTTTTCATCTTTGTGATCCCAGTACCTAGCATGGAACTTAACACTTAGTGGACATTCATTAAGTGATGGTTGAATGAGAGAGTAGAAGTGGAACTGAAGGATTAAGAAACAGGCCAGGTTAAGAAAAGTGAGAGCCAGTGGAAAATTGGGGGTGGGAGTGAAGTGCCTCAGAGTTAACTCCTGATGTGATGTCAAAAGGAGGCCACACACGCTGCCATCAATTTTGTATCTGAGTTAGAAGTGTTAACCTCTTAGGTGTAAACCTTTAAAATATAACATAATTTGTGCAATCCTGTTTAGTATTTCTGTATTTTTTTTAATACGGAAGTGGCCTGAGCCTTCCTTGACATTTGAGAGTTCCCAAGAATAACCATTGTTAAGTGTAGGTGTTAGGAAGTAGCTTTTAAATTGTTTTGCTAAGAGATGCCCTAAGAGTTCAGCCTCCCTCTCTTAGGGCATCTCCCTAGATGCCCTAAGGCTCCCTCAGGGACCACTTTAGAAGGGATGGGAGAGAAGGGCCGAGCTGAGCCTATGGGCCTGTGGGCCCATAACCCCATTCCTGCTCCAACCAGAGAAGCTTTGATTGGTTTCATTTACTGGCACAAGTAAGGCTTTATTTGGAAAAATAAATAAAGGCAGAGTTTTTTTTCTTTTCCCCACTAAATAAATTGTGAAACTTACATACTAAGAAAAAAAGAGAAAATGAATAACAAGATTAACCATGAAGACTTAGCTGAAGCCAGACAACCTGAATTGGCAGCAGGCCAGATAAGCATGGTCCTATTGGCAGAGCAAGTGTAAGAGGAGATTAAGGGGAGCAGGGAGTCTGGAGAGACTGTATGGAGGAGGGAGAGTGACATGCTTTGAGTGTGGAGTCCAGATTTTTCTATCTTTGTCACTAACTGGCCCTATAGCTTGGGTAGGACACAACCTCTTTGGGCCTCAGTTCCCTTATTTGCAAAATAAGGTCACTGGTCTAAATGACTTTGGAAGTCTGGGGTTCCTGCTCTAGGACTCTGTGATTCCAGGGAGTTAATGAAGCACCATGGGTGACTGACAATGATTTCCAGACTACACATTCTATTCATAATGACCAGAGAAAGCTCATTATTTGCAGGGTATGGAGACCAGAAGGGGGAGGTGAAAGGTTTAGGAGTTTGATAGTGGAGGATCGAGTACTTAGCTCGAATAATACCTGTTAAATTAAATAAAGAGGCTATTAGACTGAGGTAGCTGTAATGCAGTGGCACCCACATAAGCAAACCAAACTCTAGGCCTGCAAGTGCCTCAGGGTCACAAAATTAAAACCTAAGGACAACCAATCATAGCCAACTAGGCTTTAAACTATAGCCAATCAATAATTTCCTTACTTTGTTTGTGCCTTTTCTCTATAAAAGTCTCTCCCTGAGCTCTTGTTAGAGGAGTGCTCCTAAACACTTCTGGTTTAGTGCTGCTGATTGGAATCAATTTTTGCTCAAATTCTTAAAATGTTTAACATGTCTCAGTTTCTCTTTTAACAAAAGCTAATATTGTCAGTGCATTAAGTACTGATATTATACTAAGGACTTTACCCATAATACAGCATTTCATTCTCACATCTCTCTGAGGTAGGTACAATTGTTACCCCCATTTTAAAGATGAAGAAATTGAAGTTTAAGAGATTGTCCTTTGCCTAAAGTCACACAACTGCTAAGGGATATATCAGGGATTCAAATGAAGGCATTTAAGTGCGTATCTTTATTTTTCCCTATTCATATAAAGTCTGTCTGTATTACATTATAAAGCCCTAAAGAACTGGAATTTTTACCAGATTAACTCACTTTGTATAACCACAGCACATGCCTTCAGGCAGACGGGCACCTAGTGAGTGTCCTTTTATAATGTTGATGCTAGTGGTACTGACAATGTTAGGGCTGTTTAAAGAGCATTTATCTTTGAAATGCAAGTTAACAAACCAAACCTAGTATTTCAATATCAGTTCTACCACGCTGTTCTTATATAACTCTATTGGAAGCTCTACAGTTAAAAAGAAACTATGAAAGGATCGTAGCATTTTCAGAGAAGCTCAAAAACTTCGAATTCTGCTCTGTCAATTAAGTGGATATGTAGGTGGCAGAAATGTCCAAAATATTTCACATTTTCTCTTGATGGCAACTTATAAAAGAGGTAAGTATCAAAAGTATAATAATAATACTATCTTTATAAAACATTTAACAGACTACAGAGTGCCTTCCTTCATAGATATTATATCATTTAATTCTCACTACCCCATTTTAGAGATCTCAATACTGAGGTTTATAAAAGTTAAACTTTTTGCCCAGGGTGATATAACCAGCAAGTGGAACCAAATTTTAATCTTCAGACTCCAAGTCCAGTGCACTTTCCATTATACTACAATCTACTTTATTAAAATACACATTTTATATCATATAAAATATAATAGGTATTACCTGTTAAATAGAGTAGGGTTGGCTAGTTCTGCCCCCTAGAGGAAGAAATTATATCCTTTCCAAAGATCTGTTTGCTAGAGGCAACGATTTGCAATTACAATATTAATATTGTGATAGATATTGATTAAAATATGTAGCTATCACTTTAAAAGAGGCAAATAAAAATAAACCCAAATGTAAGATTTTTTTAAACTTAGGACTGTGAGTACAGTTAGATGCATTTCCTAGTGTACATAGGATTGGGTCATCTATTGATACTTTAATGTCTTGGGGATCATAAACTTACTCATTATAAATCAGCCCAAGAGAATCAATAGTTATATTTAAGCTGCTGGTAGTTACGATATTTAAAGAGCTTAATTTTCTCGGCGCTTGGGATTAGCAGATATAAACTAGTATATATAAAATAGATAAACAACAAGGTCCTCCTGTAGAGCACAGGGAACAATATTCAATATCCTGTAATAAAACATAATGGAAAAGAATATGAAAAAGAATATGTATGTATATGTATAACTGAATCACTTTGCTGTACACCAGAAACTAACACAACATTGTAAATCAACTATACTTCAATTAAAAAAATAAAATAAAATAAAATAGGAGCTTAATTTTCTTGATCTCAGGGAGAAAGCCCACACACAGCATGTCCTTTAAACCCATACAAATCTGGGATTTCCTCTAGTTCTGCTAACTGCCTGTGTGACCTTGAGGAAATGCATTAACCTGTAAGTTTCTTCAATTATAAATGGGGTAATTATCCCTATATCGTCGAATTGGCTTGAAAATTAAATATGAAAATGTAAACAAAGCATACTGCAAAAGGATCTGGTACTCAAAAAATATTAGTTCTCTTCCTCAAGAGACTTGCAATCGTTGGTGTATTGGGCTTCACATGTCAAAAAACCTCGAAAACCTCTTTATCTCCACTTATATCTGACCTTAAAGGGAGCACTGTTTAGTCATCTCTCCTATACTTTGTACACAATTAGGAACTTGGTAGGTGCCCAATAAATGTTAGGAGAATTAAACTGAAATCAAATGACCACTCTTCCTGGGTCTCAAGAGTTTAATTAGAAGCCCACCATAGCCTGAATCTCAAGGGCCAGTATCTGGCCGATATATAAAAGGATGTTGTCCTTAAAGCACCCCTCCCCCATCTCCAGGCCCTGCTTTTTGTCATGGTTCATTCCAGCTGAACTAAAATTTCCCCAAACATGACTGGAGCGATGGGCCGAATCTAACAAGATTAAGTTTAATAGGGATAAATGTAAAGACTTATACTTCAGTCCAAAAAGAATCCTGTACAAGTACTAGATGGAGAATATGGGGATTAGCAGCAACATGTGTGAAAAAGACTTAGGGGTTTTACTTGATATTAAGCTCAATTAGTCAACAGTTTGCTTTTGCTAACAAGAAAGTCGGTGTGAACTGAGCCTGCATTAACTCCTGCCCAAGCCTGGTGATTACCCTACTGCTCTAGTTCTTTAGCTTTAGCAGAATCACTGGGAAGTCTTGTTAAAACACCCACCCCCAAAGTTTCTGATGCAGTCAGTCTAGGATGGGGCTTGAGAATTTACACTTCTAACAAGTTTCCAGGTTGGTGCTAAAGTTGCTCTCCCTACATCGTACTTTGGGAACCACTGCCTTCCTCTATTCTACCTGGTCAGGTAACACTGAGATTACTAGTAACTAGGATAGTGAAGAGACTGAAAACATAAGAGGGATGAGGAAAGAATGGGAATGAATAGTTGTTTGGTAATGTAGTAATTTTAATGAAATTACTAATAATAGCTAACATCTGTTGAGGGTTTATGGCAGGCTAGAAGTTCCACCAAACATGTCATATAGAATTGATAATAGTAATAATAACAATAGAAATAATAATAACCACCACCCAAATAGCACTTAATGTATGTCAAGTTTTGTTCTATGTGCTTTACATATATAACCCTTATGACAATCCTACATATTACTATGCTTGTTTTTCAGACGAGGTAACTACAACCCTGAAAAGAAACCCATGCAGGTCACGTTCACCCAGCTCACTAGAGACATGGCTGGGATTTGGATCTAGATGTGCTGACAACAAAACTCCTGTAGTACTATGAGGCCTCCGCAGAGGCATGACTGAAGCAAAGTCTAGCCTAAAGAAGAGATTAAAGAAAGGAAGATAAAACATTTAATGGTAAATGAATAAATAGAATATGGTATATCTGTACAATAGAATACTTCTCAGCAATAAAAATGAACTGAACTATTGAAAACAACAGGCAACAACACGAATAACTTCAAGATAATTATGGTGACTAAAACAAGTCAAAGAAATAATAATAATAATAAAAGATTAGAAAATGCTAACTAATCTATAGTAATAACAGATCAGTGGTTGCCTAGGGATGCTGGGAAGGGGACCTTGAGAAGACTTGGGAGGGAAGGATTACAAATGGGCACAAGGGAACTTTTGGAGGTGACTGACATATTCACTATCTTGATAGTGGTGGTGCTTTCAAGGGTATCTAAATATGTTAAAATTTATCAAACTGTACACTTTAAATATGCTCAGTTTCTTGTATGTTGATTATAGTGCAATAAAGCTCTTAAAAACCCATTTGTGGGAATTCCCTGGCAGTCCAGTGGTTAGGACTCTGTGCTCCCACTGCAGGGGACACTGGTACAATCCCTTGTCAGGGAACTAAGAGCCCACATACCTTGTGGCAAGGCCACAAAGGAAAAAAAAAAAACAAACAACTAAACAAAAGAAAACCACATTTGTGTTTAAATATATTAAGTAAAATCCACAAATCCTGTGAAGTAGCCAGTATCATCAGCCTACTAGTAACTGATTGAAAATTGTGTTTAGTATAGATTCAGACCTATAGAACAGGTAATTTTGATAAACCAGCCCTTTCAGGATGTCTAATCTATACTCAATATGTCTTACCAATTTCCAAGTAGAAATATCAATTAAACAATAACTTAGGTTCTCTGAAAATCTAACTCAACAGAAAATTCTAGTTCATTAAAAAACAATGAGGTAGGGACGTCCCTGGTGGTCCAGCGGTTAAGACTCAATGCTCCCAGTGCAGGGGGCCTGGGTTTGATCCCTGGTCAGGGAACTAGATCCCGCATGCCGCAACTAAAGATCCCTCACGCGGCAACAAAGATCCTGAGTGCTGCAACTAAGACCCGGTGCAGACAAATAAATAAAGAAACAAACAAATACATAAATAAATATTTTTAAAATAATAATAAAAAACAATGAGGTATATGTGGAATCTAAAAAAATGATACAGATGAACTTATTTATAAAACAGAAATAGACCCACAGACGCAGAAAAAAAACTTATGGTTACCAGAAAGGAAAGGTGGGGGGGGATAAATTAGGAGCTTGGGATTAAAATACATGCCCTACCATTTATAAAAAAATAACCAACAAGGACCTACTGTATAGCACAGGGAACTATATTTAATATCTTGTAATAACCTAAAATGGAAAAGAATCTGAAAAAGAATATATATACATATATATAAAACTGAATCACTTTGCTGTACACCTGAAACTAACACAACATTGTAAATCAACTGTATTTCAATAAAAATTTAAAAATAAGCAAAAACAATGGGGCCTTAAGAGGTCATGAATTCTAAAAACTAAAATAATATTTAAATAGAATTACAATAGTTATAATAATATTAGTTGAAGTAATATCATTTTCTTTTTAAATTCCCCATTTTGAAAAAATTTTAAAATTCTCATTTTCCTTTTAAAATAAATAAGAGGATAGATAGAATTATTCCCATTTAATAGATAATAAAATTTAAGTTGACCCCAAAATGCCATTTTCATAACTTCTTCCTTAAGTGCTTTTGATAACAAGGATCACAATATGTTTGGAAGTTTGCTTTGCTCAGAGTCAAAAATTGGTTTAAAATTCAATTGAATGTTCTGGTTTGTCATAGGAGTTCACCAATAAGCATAATAGCCAATGCTTCTTAAAGACATTAATTAGAACAATTACAATAAAGTTAATTCACACAGCACATGTGTTTTTACGACTTGGAAGAAATATGATGTCAGTGAGCAAAGAATTCTAATCAAATTTGGAGACACTCCTGTAGAACTATTATTGGAATTTTTCAGGATTACTAATACATGTTGTTCTCAAATTATTTGTGGCTTAGTAGATACATGAAACCCACTGGTTTAGGAATGCAAAACTGAATATACTAGAGTTGCGTCACGCACACTCTACATCTTTATTCTAATTTCAAAAGAAAACATAAGTTCTACTCTATTACTCTGTTCCCAGGGAGAACAAAGGAATACAAGTCAAGGATAAACTCAAGGATACAAGTGGCCTCCAAGATAAGGAGAGGAGAGGAGTTTGGGGCAGGAGGAGTGAAGAATATCAAGTTCCCCAACTCACTGCCTAGAGAATGAGATGGGAAAAGGGAGGGAAGGCCTAGAGGAGACTGCTCAGACCTGCCTGGTGGGTGGTCCTGAAATAAAGGGGTGCAAGGACTCACTTACAGCAAGCGAGATCTGGGAGGGATTTTTTGGAAAGGCCTTAGTGAAATAATAACAGGGGTGCATTTGCCATTTCTCCCTTATTCCCAAACACTGTGGAGGTAGATGGTTGCCTAAAATCTCAGGATTCCAAGATTGAGGTCTTGGCTTTTAACAGCTGACAATCCAATGAGAAGGAATGAGAGAATATCCTTCCAGGATTAATTATTAAAGTTCTATTAAGAGCCAGCCCTACCCAACAAATCTCTGATGTTTCCCACTGTGGTGTGCATAGGTATTCTAGTCTATTAAGAAATTACAGAACCACGTTTACATAGCCCTTATCTAGGCTCAATCATGCTTTAGATTTCTAATCTCAGGCATCTTTTACTCATCTTCTATGGAATGTATATAGATGTGGGAAAATATCCAAGATATATTTTGAACTAAAGAATCTCAGTAAATGGAGGGGGACCAGGAACAGATTCATGGGCATGGCACCTGTGCAGTCACACAGGCCCTCCTCCCCCAACTTGGTTTAAAGTTCTGCAGTCGCTGTCTGGAAAATTTTTCATACATTTTGAACAAAGTGTTCTGCATTTTCAGTTTGCATCAGGCTTCAGGTTTTGTAGGCCGTCTTGAGTGGGACAATGTAATATGTGGATTACAGTTCCCTCCCTGGGCACCCTACTCCTGCTGGGCACCCTACTCCTGCTTGCGATACTGGGCACCCTACTCCTGCTTGCGATACTTTGCAAGAGATGGTCATTCAAAGCAACTGGTACACCCTGACAAACTATGTGTTCTCTTGTTCCTTAACAAGACTTTTTAAATCTTGCAGAGTGCAAATTTATTTAATCCAAAATTTATTTTACATTAAAAAAAAGAATGCCAGAACGGTAATCTTAGGAGTACAGTTTCATGCAGAATGTTTTTCCTTTATATACATCTGCATTGTATCTGCATTCCTTTTCACAGGGTAACTGCTTCTGAACCACAACTACATCCACAAGCCTTCGACCCACATCCATAAGAACGATCTATTCAAAAGTGTTTGACTTTTATCTCCATGTGTAAAATCATGCAGATTTGTAGATCGCCCAAGGAAGTGAAGTGCGTACTGACTGATGCCTAATTTGCCCCTTCTTTGCTACAAATGCCACTGGCAGAGAAATGTCTAACACTATTTCCTAAGGGATGATGCCCAAGTGAAATTATGACCTACTCAGACTTGCTGATGATTAAAATAAAGCTGAAATGCCAAACACAGAGTCACTTTATAAGAAAGATACAACTGGGTCCAGGCCATACAACACTGAATATCCCCCTATAGTTTTGTGTTATTTTATTTTCTTTAACTAAGCTAACTTTTAAAGGGCTATGTCTATGGCAGCCTAGGGAACACACACAGTTGTGTCTGTTATGGTGAATTACATTTTCTGGCTGCAGGAAAAGTTACAAGATCTGTATACTGCCTTTTTGGAGTGAAGAGAGAGAGCTAAATGTGAATAAATGCTGCATTAGAGGTGAGGGCAAAAAGAGAAACAGATGGGTGAAGCCCACAGAATTAGCATATTCAGACTATTCATTTATATCACACATTCTATCTGCAAGATTCTGATTTCAATAATTGTTCAAGTAATTTCATGTACAGTAAAACCCCATTAATTTGGACGCTTTCAACTTAAAATTTGTTTAAGTAATATGATAGAACTCTGCTGGTTTCCCTTTTTATATAGCAGGCATAAAAATAACTAGTATAAATGAAACTGCACAACTCAGATGGGACTTGAACCCACGAGCTGGGACTCGAACCCAGCCAGAACCCAGGTGGGGACTTGAACCCACTGTCTTTTAATTGAGATCACAAACCTGGTCTCAGGACTTAATGAAGCTCAGGTTCTTGATGTCGCATCGCAGAAAGAATTCAGTGAGAGACAAAGTGATAGATAAAAACTGGATTTATTTAGAGAGAAACACATTCCATAGACAGAATGTCTCAAAAGGCAAGAGCAGCCCCAGAGCATAGGATTGTCTAGGAAAGCGAGAGCAGCCATGGGAGAAACACACTCCACAGACAGAGTGTGGACCATCTCATAAGGTGAGAGGCCCGGAAATATGGGGTGGTTAGTTTTTACAGGCTGAGTAATTTCCTAGGCTAATGAGTGGGAGGATAATTCCAACTATTTCGGGGTAGGGGTGGATATTTCCAGGAATTTGGCCACGGCCCACTTTTTGGTCTTCTATGGCTGGCCTCAGAACCGTCATGGTGCCCGTGGGTGTGTCATTTAGCATATACTAATGTATTACAATGATTGTATAATGAGGCTCAAGGTCTACTGGAAGTCGAATCTTCCGCCATCTTGGACCTAGTTGGTTCTAACCCAGTTTATGTCATATCCTCAAGGGCTATGTCATTCTTTTACAGGTTGTGCCCTGCCCCCTTCCCTCCTGTTTCATAAAGATGATTATTAAAAAGTAAACTATGTTAAACAATAAACCATTTTAAAGCACCATTAGGTGCTTTATAGCCTTATTTTAAAATATTTTTGGAGTTGAGTACATACTAAAGATGTCAAGAGGGTACAGCTGGTACTGTAAAGAAGCATAAATCAAAGGCCTGTCTCAGCATAAATCTGGCCTGAGCTTAGAGGCCAGAGGGTGAAACAAGACAGATAAAAGGAAATATAATTCTCAATACCAGGTAAATTGAACAGTATGGAATGAGGGCTACAAATAATTTGTTCTGTATGTTAGGGCAAATCTCCTAAAGCATGAAGTGGTCATTGCTCTGGTATAAAGTTACTGTTAAGTACTTGAAATTTTAATTTTTTCTTTCTTTTAAGTTCTGTAATGCAGATTTAATGCTTTCACTCAACCTTTAGTTGTTTAGTGTCTACTTCATGTAAGAGATGGTGCCAGGTGTTAAAAGCAACACAGGAAGGAAATGCTGTTCCTGACCTCAAGGATTGGGAAAATTTCCGAATGAATATTTCCCAAGGTAAGTGAAGTTATAATAGGAGCAGCCTAAGCAGCCTGCTAGGACATCATAGACACAGAGTATTACATTGGGTTCCACCAAAAGCCAGCCCTGAGACTAGAATGTGCATGCAAATGGTTTATCTGGGAGGTCACAGAAAGTACCAGCAGGGCAGCAGGGAAGTCAGGCAAGGAAGCAAGGTAGCCAGTAATAAAAGGTGCATTACTGAGCAGATTCCTGCTGTGAGCAACTGGGATTCAATCCTGATGGGGAACTCTGGTAAACAATACAGAAGATGCTTCAGTTATCCTAACTGAGGGGCAAAGATACCTGGGTTTTTATCCTCCAGCTTGCTTCAATTCATTGGTTGAGAACTACTCTTGGGAAATGAAAACTCCTGGCTCTTGCAGCCTGCCCTAGTTTCAGGTGCAAAAAGAGGTCCTCAGGCAGCTGCTCACAGCTGGAAGCCCATTTGGTTGGAGTGTATGGGAGTGATGTTCCTGGGGGGAAAGGGCAGGGTACTCATAGTAGCTGCTCCACAAGGGGAAAATATGATTCCAGATATGGTTATGGAAGAAGGCTGTTGGAAGTAATGGTATTTTAGTAAAGCTGAACAAGAGGAAAGTGGTGATGGAGGAAAAGCCTCACCAGAGGCACGTAGTAGTCACTGAAGACAAGCAGCCCTGGGTAAACAGAGTTTAGGACTCACAAGGAAGTAGGAATGGAGGGAAATATGGCTAAAAGGAAAATAGTAATCAGAATGAGAAGTCCTCTTTATTTTATTTATTTTTTCGGCCACGCCATGCAGCTTGTGGGATCTTTTTTTGTTCTTTTTTAATTTTATTTTATTTTATTTATTTTATTTTTGGCTGTGTTGGGTCTTCATTGTTGCACGTGGGCTTTTCTCTGGTTGTGGCAAGCAGGGGCTACTCTTCGTTGTGGGGTGCAGGCTTCTCATTGTGGTGGCTTCTCTTGTTGGGAGCACAGGCTCTAGGCACGTGGGCTTCAGTAGTTGTGGCACACGGGCTCAGTAGTTGTGGCTCACGGGCTCTAGAGCGCAGGCTCAGTAGTTGTGGCGCACGGGCTTAGTTGCTCTGCGGCATGTGGGATCTTCCCAGACCAGGGCTCAAACCCGTGTCTCCTGCATTGGCAGGCGGATTCTTAACCACTGCACCACCAGGGAAGCCCCTGCTTGTGGGATCTTAGTTTCCCGACCAGGGGTCAAACCCTGGCCCAGGCAGTGAAAGCGCTGAGTCCTAACCACTGGACCACCAGGGAATTCCCGAGAAGGCCTCTTTAAATGTCCCATCTAGCAACTTTAAACTCTCTCCTATAGGTCTTGAGGACACTGAATATGTTTGATTACTGGAGTGACATGATTAAATTTTTTATTTTAGCAAGACTACTCTGAAAACTTTGTCATAATGTTCAGGATGGTGTGGAGGAGGTGGACAGGAGGCCATCACTATAGCCAGGGTGAGGCATAAGCAGTGATGGTAGCAGGAGATTGACAGTAAGAACAGAGAAGGAGTATAGGCAGAAGGCACTTTGAGAGAAGCTCCCAGGGCTGGGTACCAGAGAGGAAGATGGCGGAGCAGATGAACCTCCCACAGAATGAAGCCTGGTAACTCACGGGACTGATGTTTTTAACTGAGGTAACAAATCATAGCAGGAAGAGGAGGTTTTGTGGTTGGAATTTGGGTCTGTTAAATTCAACGTAGGCTGTTAATCTAGGGAGGTCCAGCAAGCAGTTAGAAGGATGTGTGTCCAGAGCCTCAAGAGAGAGTTGGAGGCTTCCCTGGTGGCACAGTGGTTAAGAATCTGCCTGCGAATGCAGGGGACACGGGTTCGAGCCCTGGTCCGGGAAGATCCCACATGCCACGGCGCAACTAAGCCCGTGCGCCACAACTACTGAGCCCGCATGCCACAGCTACTGAGCCCACAAGCCTAGAGCCCATGCTCCGCAACAAGAGAAGCCACCGCAATGAGAAGCCCGCACATCGCAATGAAGAGTAGCCCCTGCTTGCCGCAACTAGAGAAAGCCTGCACACAACAACAAAGACCCAACTCAGCCAAAAATAAATAAATAAATAAATTTATTTAAAAAAAAAAAGAGAGAGTTGGAGCCAGAGGTATACATTTAAGATTCGTCCAAAAGAAGTTACCAAGGAAGAGGATAAAGTGAGACAATTCCTGGTTGGTCTCCATCCAAATACTCAGAATTAGTGATATTTTCCTGTATATATAATTTGGAACAATCATTTCAGTCTACTCACTAATTAGAATATAGAATTTCCTTTTCTAATTTGTCTTTTAACTATGAGAGTAAAAGGCTTATGAGCTATAAAATATAAAACATTTCCTTCTCTTACTGAATATGATTTATTCCTATGAATTAGAATACAGGAATTATAAGTGTAAATCGAGGATAAACTACAAATGCATTATTCAGATCTTTGGGTAATGGCTAAAAGTACCTGAACCACTATATCCTGACAGCAGTGATTGACTGATTCCAGAAATATTCCAACTGTGTTCCAGGAGGGGAGCTACTAATTTTAAAGTATAAAATAAAGCAGTCACTCAATTCACATTTGCTAAGCTCCTCTAGTATTCTAAACTGGCCACTTGATTTCCTTTTCCAAAGCCTGTGTACCTGGTAATCTGCACCTCCAAAGGCTCTGAAAAATATTTCTTGAGCAACTTTAGGCCACCTCTCTGCTCTTTTCCTTACTAAAGCTCATCAGACAATTAGTGATGAAGACATGGGTTGAAGTTTGTGAAGGTCCAATAAATAACATATTGTCTTCCTCATTTGAGTTTTGAACCAAAAGACATCAGGTCAATGAAGAACAACATATCACCTTTATTATTATCACAATCATCATCATCACAACCACCACCATCATAATCATTATCACTGTGAAGACTAGGTTAGGAGTTCCTATATGAGGAACAGCAATGGACATCCTAATGCTGAGCCCCTGAATTAGACAGATTTATCCACCAAGTCATAGGCAAAAGTGGAGAACCACAGGCCTCCCTATGTGGGAACCTACCTTGTAAAACAAACTTCAGGCATGGAAAAGCCAACAAAAAATGATGCTCCCAGCATCAAAAGTGAAAGAGAAGAAAAGGGGAGAGTCATGCATGCCCGGTTCCTTATCCCATATCACCAACAAGTGAAGTCATTTATTTTTCAGTCAGTTATTTACTTGGATGGCCCATATCCTGAAAACATGAAGCCATCTGAAAAAGATTCTTCTCTTCTTTGTTCCTTATCTTCCTTCTTCACCACTCATAAACTCATAGTCTAAGGACTTAATAAGAGTTGGAAAACAGAATCTAGAGTTAGAAAAATCCTCTGAGATCACTTAGCCTGACCTGTCAGTGCAGGGAAGTGAAGTGACTTGCCCAGAGTCACACAGTTCATTAGTGGAAAATCTTAGGCTAGTATCCCTTAAGTTTAAAGAAGATATCTGAAAAAACACACTGTTATTTTATTGCACAATTTTGTATACCACTCAAAGGTGCCTTTGAGCAGAAACATCAGCCAGATGGTGACAACTTTTTCAAAGAATCTCTAACCCAGAGAGGGAACTTAATGAAGCAGCAGACTTTTACATGGCCCTTATTTATCTTGATCTGAGCAATATTTTCTGAGGCTATAGGCTGTGTTCCTTCTTCTACTCTGGAAAGACTCGGTCTTTTCTACCTAGGAAATGACAAAAGACTTATTCTGTCCAATTGTTTCTGTGGAATCACTTCTCAACTAGCAAAGAGCACAGCAGATAGTAAGCACTCGATAAATGGGAAATGATGAAAGAATGAATAAATGAACAAATGAATAAAGTTTCCCTCTCATTCAAAAAGAGTACAAGATGAAAAAAAAAATTGATGCTGTTCCAGTTAAGGCAATAAAAAACTCAATTTTAATTGAGAAATGCATCAATTTACCAGAGTTTTATGTGAAACATTAACAATTATTAACAAATATTAACAATTATCATTCAAATTGACTTAAGTGGAGAGAATGGAAAGGAAAACCAAGAGTAAAGAAACAGCAGGAGAAATATCCAACTGAGAAAAAGAGTAGTTAGGAGAGCCTCAATATTTATGAGGCACAGCCCTGACAACCCCAGAGATTCCCCAGATTGACAAGAAAAGAGTAAGTACTAAGCCAACTTTATTCCTGAGCAAAATGCTTCCCTTCTGAATACCAGCCCTAGAGCATTTGAAGTTTATGTGTATGCCAGGAACTTTACATATGCTATTCTATTTCAGCCTTTACTACCACTCTGTGAGGTAGACATTATAAACTCTGTCATAAACCACACATATCATGGAACTTCACAAATGTTAAATTGAAATATTAAGCTTATGCTGTATAAATCTATCTTTAACCTTACATCTTTCTCTCTCCTTTGGCTAAAAATTTTCCTCTTGCTTATTCACATGTCAATCCATTAATTTAAAAAGTATTTATTAAGCAATAGGTGCGATAATACATTTGTACATATGGGAAATTAACAACTTAGTAATGAAATTAAGAATGCAATTCTATTCAAAATAGCATCACAAGGAAAAAATACTTAGGAATAAATTCAACAAAAGAAATGTAAGACTTTTACACCAAAAATTTTAAAACTTTGCTAAAGAAAATCGAAATAAATGGAGAGATAGTCCATGTTCATGCAAAGAAAGACTCAATACTGCTAAGATGATTATTCTCCCCAAATTGATCTATAGATTCAATGCAATTCTTATGAAAGTTCCAGCAGGCTTTTTTTTTTTTTTTTTTTTTTTTGCAGAAACTGACAAGCAGATCCAGAAATTTATATGGAAAATACAAAACATCTAGAATAACCAAAACAATTTTGAAAAAGAATAATCTGTAGGATTTTCACTTCCCAATTAAAAAACTTACCATAGGCTACAGTTATCAAGACAGTGTGGTACTGGCATAAAGATAGACATAGATCAGGGAACAGAATTGAGAGTCCAGAAATAAACCCTTATATTTACAGTCAATTGAGTTTTGGCAAAAGCACCAAGGCAATTCATTGGGGAAAGGATTCTGTTCAACAAGTGGTGCTGGAACAACTGAATATCTACATGCAAAAAATTAACTTAGATCCTCACAACACACCATATACAAAAAGTAACTCAAAATGGGTCATAGATTTAAATGTGAGAGTGAAAACAATAACGCTTTTAGAAGAAAGTACAGGAGAAAATCTTCAAGATTTGGGGTTAGGCAAAGATTTTTTGGATATGACACCAAAAGCATAGTGCATACAAGAAAAAATAATAATAAATTAGACCTCATCAAAATTCAAAACTTTCGTACTTCAAAGTACATCATTAAGAAAATGAAAAGACAAGCAACAGACTAGGAGAAAATATTTGCAAACTGCATATCAGATTAAGGACTTGAGATATATAGAGAGCTCTTACATCTCAATAAGAAGACAAAAAACTCAATCAATAAATGAGCAAAGATGTGAACAGACAGTTCACCAAAGAAGATATAGGGTTGGCCAAAAAGTTCCTTCGGTTTTTAAGTAAAAATAAAAGACACATTTTTCATTTTCACCAAGAACTTTATTGAACAACATATTCACCCTTTTGTTCCACTACCTTCTGCCATTTTTCAGGCAACTTCATAATTCCATCTACCCAAAACTTTTTATCTTTTTGAGCAAAGAACTGTTCCAGGTGCCTTTTACAGTCTTCCAGGTAATTGAAATGTTTTCCATTAAGAGAATTCTGTAAAGACAAAAATAAATGGAAATCCAAAGGTGCAATGTCTGATGAATACTGTGGATGAATCAGAACTTCCCAGCCAAGCTGTAACAGTTTTTGCCTGGTCATCAAAGAAACATGCGGTCTTGCGTTATCCTGATGGAAGATTATGCATTTTCTGTTGACTAATTCCAGACGTTTTTCATTGAATGCTGCTTTCAGTTGGTCTAATCGGGCACAGTACTTGTTGTAATTAATCGTTTGGTTTTCCGGAAGGAGCTCATAATAGAGGACTCCCTTCCAGTCCCACCATATACACAACATCACCTTCTTTGGATGAAGGCCAGCCTTTGGTGTGGTTGGTGGTGGTTCATTTTGCTTGCCCCACTATCTCTTCTGTTCCACATTATTGTGCGGTATCCACTTTTCATCACCTGTTACAATTTGTTTTAAAAACGGAACATTTTCATTACGTTTAAGTAGGGAATCGCACGCGGAAATACAGTCAAGAAGGTTTTTTTCTGCTTAACTTATGTGGAACCCAAACCTCAAAGCGATTAACATAACCAAGCTGGTGCAAATGATTTTCAATGCTTGATTTGGATATTCTGAGTATGTCAGCTCTCTCCCGCGTGGTATAACGTTGATTGTTCTCAATTAATGTCTAGATTTGATCGCTATCAACTTCACCTGGTCTACCTGACTGTGGAGCATCGTCCAGCGAGAAATCTCCAGCACGAAGCTTCGCAGACCACTTTTGACACGTTTGATCAGTCACAGCATTTTCTCCATACACTGCACAAATCTTTTTCAGTTTCAGCTGCGTTTTTACTTTTCTTGAATTATATGCCAAAAATGTTGCTTTTTCTTCCATCTTCAGTATTAAAATGGCAACACAAAAATTCACCAATTTTGATAAGTTTTTTTTTTAATGCATGCTGATATGACAGCTGTCACCATACAATCTAACAAAATTGTTTTGAATGAAGTTAAACACAACTAAATGCTATTAGAGCCATCTTACAGAAAAAACCAAACGAACTTTTCGGCCAACCCAATATACGAACAGCTAATAGGTACATGAAAAGATGCTCAACATCTTTATTCACCAGGGAAATGCAAATTAAAACCACAATGAGTACCATTTTACACCCACTGGAATGGCTAGAAGACAGACAATGAAAAATGTTGGCCAGAAGTGGAGAAATGGGAACCCTCATCCAGTGCTGATAAGAATGTAAATGGTACAGCCACTTTAGAAAACAATTTGTTAGTTTCTTAAAAAGTTAAACATAAAATTCCCACACAACCCAACAATTCTACTCCTAAGTATCTACTCAAGAGAAATGAACACATGTCCACATAAAGACTTGCACCAGAATGTTCATATCAACACACTGGAAACAACCCAAATGTCCATCAACTGGTGAATGGATACACAAAACGTGGTCTATCCATACAATGGAGTGCTATCCAGCAATAAAAAGGAAACATGATTGATGAACTTCAAAAACATTATGTGAAGTGAAATAAGCCAGACACAGAGACCACATATTTTGAAATTCCATTGTTATAAAATTTCCAAAAAAGGGCAAATTTATAGAGAACGAAGGTAGAATAGGGGTTGCCTGTTGCTAGAGGTACTAGCTAGGATTAACTGTAAATGAGTATGAGGGATCTTATTAGCAGGGTAGAAATGTTCTAAAATTGATTTATGGTGATGGTTGCACCACTTGGTGAAGTTACTAAAAATCGTTGAACTGTATATTTGAAATAGGTACATTTTATACGTAAAATATACCTCAATGAAGTTGTTAAGTAAAAAAAAATTAAAAAATAAATTAGTAAAAGCCAATGTATCATTTGATTCTTGATGGAATATACATCATTTACTCAAACTCAAATCTTAAAAGTCATTTTTGAAACATTCCTCTTCTTCGTGGTTATACAGATCAGGTATCAAGGCCTTGCTTGTTCTTCTTGTGAACTTTGCTGCATGAAACATTTCTTTATTTTTCTTTCTGAAGCCGTTTTACTAATCCAGATCTTTCTTACTTCCTTACTTAATGTTGTTATATTTGTAAGTGTTTTCCCTAACTCTATTTACTCCCTGTAGGTTAAACTGCACTAATTACTAGATTAATTCTGCAGTAACATTGGTTTTATCAGGTTGCGCTTTCTATCCCGGACCTGTAATTATTCTCATTGCAGGCAGTATACTGTGCAAACAATGGCTTTCCTGTTTGGACCCACCCTATATTTCCAATTTTATTTTCCACTCTTATTACAATTCCTTTACTCTATCAGATTGGTTTCCTCATTGTCCCCTGTATTAGTTTCTTAGGGCTGCCATGACAAATTGCTACAAACTAAGTGGCTGAAAACAACAGAAATTTGTTCTCTCGCAATTCTGGAGGCCAGAAGTCTCAAATCGAGGTTTCTGCAGGGCTGTTTCCTACTAAGAGTTTACTGGAGAATCCTTCATTGCTTCTTCCAGCTTTCGGTGTTGCCAGCAATCCCTCATGTTCCTTGCCTTATATACACATCTGTTTCCAACTTCTGCCTCTGTCTTTACATGGCCTTCTCAGGGTGCTCTTCTCTTCTAAGGACACTTATCACTAGGCCCACCCTAATCCAGGATGATCTCATCTCGAGATCCTAAACTCAGTTACATCTGCAAAGATCCTTTATGCAAATAAGGTCACGTTCAAAGATTCCAGGTGAATATATCTTTTGGGACACCACCATTAAATCCATTTACATCACCCGAACACCCTATGTCCTTTTTATACCTTTGGCCATGTTATTTCCACATTCAAAATTTCTCTTCCATTGCTTTTTCCAGATCCTGCTCAGATTCTAAGTCTAGCTCACAAAACTTCTCCTAATCAGAACAGCCTGTATTAGTTTCTCCTTTTCCTGAACTCCTATAGCACTCATTGGTCCTTTCATTTCTGCATTGTTTATGTTCATGTTAGTAGCTCCTGTTTGCCAACCAGATTTTTATCTCCTGTAAGGAGATCTCAAACTCTAAAGCAGTGGGTCTCAGCTTTGGGTGCATATTGGAATTACCTGGGGATTTTTAAAGACATTCTTATTTGTGTCCCACCCCACGAGGTTCTAATTTAACTGGTCTGGGGGTGTGTCCTAGGCATAGGTATTTTTTAAAAGCTTCCTTACTTTATTCTAATGTGCAGCCAAGATTGAGAAACCACAATTTTATAGCTCGTGTTCTCAACAGGGAGGGCTAAAATTGGTACTTGGGGTGGGATTGGGGTAGAAAAATCTTAGATATTACAATGGCCTGTCATCCTTCAAAAGGCCCAAGTATACAAGCAGATATATAGTACACATATCTATAGTACTAAAATTTCATGGGGAGGGAGCAATTAGGGAAAAAATGTCTAAAATGGTTACTTAGAGGGGCAATAATGAAAAATATGCTGAGAAACTCTGCTCTAAAGTATATCAAAATCACCTTCGGAACTTGGTAAACTACATGTGGCCAAGCCCCCAGAGATTCTGATTCAGAAGTTTGGGCCGTGGCCCAAAATTCTGTACATTGTATAAACTAACATTTGCGTGGTTACTATATATGAAGTATTCTCCTGAGTGCTCCCATTCATTATCTTCACTTGACAGATGAAGAAACAGAGGCACACAGAACAATTTGCCCAAAGTCACTCAGCTAGTAAAAGACGGAAAAGATTTGAACCCAGGCATTCGTACTCACATACTTAACCTCTAATTATATAGCCTCAAGTACCAGAGTTTGTGCTGGAGGGTAAGAAACATGCCTCCATAGTTCTATTCCTTTCACAAGGAGCAGAATGCTTCATTCAGTACGGGCCAAAAAGTACTTGTTGAATTAATGACCATGGACAAAGAAAGAACCAAAGAACAGCCCGCCAGACAACAGTAGGACTACGGGCACCTTGTATCAAGATGGTCAGTCAGGACCACAAGGGGTTAGATTCCATTGTCTGACTGGGTTAGTTATGAAGCGGGTTAAACGGTCAAGGATAAGACTTCGTGCTTAGTCTGAGAGACGTAGGAGTACTTCGGAAATCTCCAGTGTATTACAACTATTAACACAAGGTTAAGCCAACAAAAATCTCAAAATGTTCGTTTTCATTGTTCCAAAGCCGTTTGATGGTTTGGGGTTCCTTGAGATCAGGGGTTCTTAAGTTCCATGGGCTCCTTTGGCAATCATATGTGAAGTCACATAGCATGTATTTAGAAAATTACTCTGAGAAAGCTTGAAGCCTATAGACCACTTCTCAGAATAATGTTTCTAGTGTGTAAAACAAAGGTATGAAATGACAAAGGCAGGTAACTATATTGAGTTACATTTATCAAAATATTTTTTTAATGTGTGATAGCGTAATATCTGTGTTTCCTTATTAACATCTTTAAAAAGATCTAGTGACAAGCCTAAAAACAACTGTAATTTGATGTTTTGATGAGTGTAAATAATATTTCAAGCTATCCGTAACAACTAAAATGTGATACAGGAATATCTGTGATTTCTAACAGCAACAAGGGGTCACAGGTACTGCTAACACTAATGTGGTTTGTTGCCAAATTCATAGTAGAAAGAAATGCTCATTTTCAGTTAAAGGTTAGTGAAAATAAAGATGTGAATGTTTTCCCATCCATGGACCCCGTGGAGGGACCTGTGGATCTGGGGTTAAAACCCCTTCTATTTAACTCCAATAGTCTGGCCCTATCTGCTTCATCCTGCCCAACTTGGCCTGTCTTGATTTAGAGACACTCCACAGACAAGTTCCATCACTGTCAAAATTTTTGGCCAGGAAAGTTTCTCTAGAAGGACAGGATACAGCCTCTTAACACAGCAGCAGCTTTGGACACAGCGACCCTTATAATGACAAGAATTGAGAAGTGCTGTGGGAAAGGATTAGTTAGAAAAGCATTTCTGGGGAGTTCCCTGGCGGTCCAGCGTGGTTAAGAAGACTCTGTGCTTTCACTCCCAAGGGCCGGGGATTCAATCCCTGGTTGGGGAACTAAGATCCCACAAGCCACGCCGCCGCCACCGCATGGCCAAAAAAAAAAGGAAAAAAGAAAAGCATTTCTGAAGCCTTTATCTTCACTTTGCTTAACAATCAACTGGGGAATCTAGAAAAAATGCAGACTCTTGGACACTCCCACAAGCCCCCCAACCCCAAACACACCTTTCTCTCTACATAAACACACACCTCAGAGTTTCTAATTCAGTGAGTCTGGGGTGAGGCCCAGGAATCTGCATTTTAAAGGATCCTACCAGGTAATTAAGCGGCTGCTGACCAGATGCATTAGCCTAGAGTCTAACTTAGCAGAGACCTCTTTTGAGAGCAATTTGTGTTTCCAAATGGAAGAGAAAGAAGCAAGCATCAAAGCCTTTCAGAGCATTTCCCAACAGCGGCCTGGCCAGCCCCTCAGGTGACTGGTTTCGGGCAGACAGCAGTCTAACTCTAAAGGTTCACCATCAGGGCAGAGCGGTTTACAGTTCCCATCAGAAATGACATCTGTGACTAAATTTTCCTCTTTTGCGAAATGGAAATATTCTCCCTCTTTTTCTCTCTCATCTCCCCGGTTTTCCCCTCAGGATTCTGCAGAGACTAAAAGGAATACATGATTCACTGAGAGGCTTGAACTCTTAACAAAGGTGCCAAATAAATACACTGATGTTTTAAGAACCCCATAATTTCGGAGCACAAAGGGTAAGGATTTCTTAGATTCTGGAGGCTTGTTGTTCCACAGTGCCTGGGATAACTCCTTTATCTTATCTGCAATAACTTTATCTGTAATCTGGAAGATAACTTCAGTCTGTGTTAAGAGAACAATGATATAAGCCTCTCTCTGTCATTCGACCCTTGACCTTTATCTGCAAGAAACACGGGAGGGAGGCTTGTGGGCTTCCTGATCCTTTTATATCTTTAGTCTCACCAGTCAGGACTTTATTAGAAACTTAACTAAAGCCACCTAGACTCTGTCTAGCACAAAAGTGGTAAGATTCTTTATTCTGGACAGAATGAATCTAAATTGATAGGTTGGAATTGTAGTTTTTTATTTTAACAAAGAAGCTAAAAACATATTTTACTAACATATTAAACACATCTTTTATATATAATATGATGCTAAATTGTATTTATTAGCAATTAGAGTGTGATTTATTTTTTTCTCTTCTTGTTATAGGGCTATTTACAGCTCCTGGCAGTTAATTTAACTTATCAGTGTTTTAAATTTTTAAAAGCTTCCTATTCAATAGGTGATTGGTCAGTGAAATGTATAGAGTTTATGAACTTCTCTCCAGCGTTCCATCCACCTCCCATAAATAATGATACCACTTATTACTACTTTCCCCCCCTTAAATCCCTCCCTCCAGTGGTGAAGAAGGCGTGGCAATCTTGAGTCTATCATTGTATAATTTCGTAAAAGAAAAAAAAAAAAAAGATTGTCAGTGATCCTGCTAAGGAAATGCAGCTTTGAGTCAGCACTGAGGGAGGTGTGTGTGTGCCCTACACTGTCCCAGGTTTGGGAAGCCCTTTCATTCTGGTACAAGAGTTGGGGGTATAACTTTTATACTTGAATCTACCTACCAAGTTTACATTTCTTGGTTCCTTTTTGTAAGGTGCTATTTCTGTATTTAAATAACTTCTTTCCCAGTGTAAAGCTGCTTTCTGCTTTATCTTATTGCACTGCTAGTTTTGTGTAGGTATTAATTTCATTGCTGCTTACTGCTTTTTTTGTATTACTTAGCTCTGCTCTTTCTTCTAATGGCTATATTAAAGTCTGACACAGACAATATTTGTTGAATAAATCCTGAGCCAGGCACGGTATTTACTACTTTATTATAATCTCATTTGATCTGATTAACTAAATATTCTTCATTAAATTCTATGAGGCCAATTAGAATTATGATCACAACCTCATTTTATAAACTAAAAAACATGAGTCTGAAAAACACTGAATGAATTTATAAGACTTTAGAGAATCACTGGAAAAACTAACACTAAATCTTGAAATTGGTTAGGCCCAGGGGTTTATAATTGTTTAGTCCAGGGGTCAGCAAATTATGGCCAGAGGTCAAATCTGGCCCACTGCCTGTTTTATTAAAGCACAACTCACTGATTTATGACTCTGAAAGATGATCTGACATAAGGAATATTACAAACTCCAAATCCTTATTTCTTAAACCTCAATAAAGAATAAACATGCTGAAAATATTTCCCAATCTTGTTATGTTGACAGTATTTTGATAGATAAATTGTGTGTATATTTGTCAGATTAATCAGATTTTAAAACATTGAAGCATATGGACATTTACTAATCTATTTTTTAACTCTATGTCCTGATGTTCAAGGACCATTTGATTATAAGAAACAGGCACAATGGAGAAAGTTTAAGTGAAGACCAAATCCAAGGAAACTGCAGAATCCAAGGACAGGAGAAATCACTGAGTTTCATAGCTGGAATGGACTAAGAACTCGGAAGCTCTCAGAGCCCATGGCCGCTTATTTCTCCAGCTCTCCCTCTTTCCAAAACCACATGATCTCTCTCTCAGTGCTCCCTGCCTGTTTATCAAACACACATAGCCTACAATGAATGCCCCTAAGTGGTGGCATCAGTGGCTATATGACCTTATACATCTAGCTCCTGTGGCCATTAACAGTCTCTGGGTCAATTTCCTTGTCCAAGCATCGAATGCACAATTGCTGGGGGAATATGTGATATAAAGGTCTGTCCCTTCCCATGTTATGGAGGGTCAAATCTCCAAGAAGCCTGTATGGAGGAGAATAAATGACTGTCATCACTAACATGCCCTATGAAAATGATTCTCAGTGTGATGGCGGTGGTGTCTATTCCTCAGATTGTGTTATAACACTGTTATGAACCACTATTTCTCATAGGAGTATATCATGGCCTTTAATTTTGCTTGTCTGGATAAAAGGTAAACCATGCTCTAGTGTGATTTATAATAATGTACTATGTTAAGGAGAAAAGGCTTTGTTATTTGCAGAAATATTATATCTGAAACTAATGCAAACACGATAAATGCAGTTCTTTAAAATATTTAACTAGGTATATGTTCTTAAACAACTGATAATTAAATGGAGTCATTGAGATAATGATTTCATTTCTTCCATGTGCTGTAAATGTCACTTTTCTTTTGGCTTCTTAATCTAACCTACATATTTGCTTCCCTACTGTGTATTTCTTATAATATTTATGCTTAGCAAAATGGGAATAACAATAAGCACTACAATTTTATAGGCCTATCAAACAGCAGAATGTCTAGTCTATTGGTAGACTTTAATGATATTACCATGTCTCTGTCCCAGAACTCCTTGTAGCAATTTTCCAACACATTCGTAGGATTACATTTATAATGTTGTATTAATCCATTTGCAAACTCACATCTGAGGTCATAACGTTGACCTGCAAAATTAACAGTATACTCGTGTTGTTCATTCAGCAGCTAAGTATAACCTCCAATTATTTTATAATCGTTTTGATGAGTGTAGTTTCTTTTGTACATGAAAATGATAATACTTTCCCAGATGAACTTACACTTGGATTTTTCTCCCTTGTGAAAACAAGACTCACACGGGCTTCCCTGGTGGCGCAGTGGTTGAGAGTCTGCCTGCCAATGCAGGGGACGCGGGTTCAAGCCCTGGTCTGGGAAGATCCCACATGCTGCGGAGCGACTAGGTCCGTGAGCCGCAATTACTGAGCCTGTGCGTCTGGAGCCTGTGCTCCGCAACAAGAGAGGCCACGATAGTGAGAGGCCCGTGCACCGCGATGAAGAGTGGCCCCCGCTTGCCGCAACTAGAGAAAGCCCTCGCACAGAAACGAAGACCCAACACAGCCATAAAAATAAATTTAAAAAATAAATAAATAAATAAAAAAAAAAAAAAAAAAAAAGACTCACATTTGTAAATTAGTTAATCCAGACTGGTAGTGTTTTCCCAGACCAAAGTACTGTGTCTTCCTCTGTAAAATTCTAGTTTGGTCTATGAGTGAGACTGTGATTTTGGACTATGGAATTATATGTGTCTGTGCATCATGTAACATTTGCTGAGTGCCTACAATACTCAAAGCATTGCTAGAAATTTGTAGAACAAAAATGAATACGATAATCACTGTCCTCAAAGAGCTTCTATTTGTTAGGGAAAAGCCACTAAACCATCTAAACCTGATTAATTGTGACACATGCTATAATAGACTAGAGGGATGGACAAATGCCATGGGAGAACAGAAGAGGACTCTGTAAATTATTCTGGGAGTGAGACAAGAAAAAAATGCATATGACATGACCTTTGACTTTGGCCTTGAAGGAAGAAAGAAAAATTCAGGTAAAAGAGAACAACATGAGTATGTGACCTGAGGCAAAATAATTAAATTAGTAAAAGGAATGTATCTAGGATGGATGCAACATATTGGAGAAAGAGGTAAGAAGTAGGCTGAATAAATAAGATGTGACCGTGGTATAAAAAGGCTTGCATGCCACTGTGTGGCATTCAAATGGATCATAAAGAAAATGGAAAACCACTGAAGTTTTTAATTTAGGAATTTACAAAAGCATATTTGTGTTTTAGAAAAATAATACATGTGGCAATGTGGAGGACTGATCACATTGCAGTGAATTCCATGAATATTCATCTAGTATCAATCTAGTTTTCCTCATTCTATAATAAAGATAATTATCCATTTACTAATTTAACAACTACCATGGGCCAAGAATCCTATATTGAGTTATCATGACCAAGTATATATTACCACCATTGATTAACTAATGTTTAATTCCTTTCAACTTCAAGAAACCCCAATATTCTTAGATTTCCTTGGTACTAAAACTACGAGTGACTTTCAATAGTAGTTAAGCCTCATTACATCAAGTTTGTTTCTTGGTATTTATAATTATGCAATATGGAGGTGTATATCATTATTCAAATTATTTTGAAAGTCTCAAAAAGAGAAAAAACACAAATTACCAATATCAAAAATGAAAGAGGAGGACTTTGCTGGTGGCACAGTGGTTAAGAATCCACGTACCAATGCAGGGGACATGGTACAGGTCCAGGAAGATCCCACACGCCGCAGAGCAACTAAGCCCGTGCGCCACAACTTCTGAGCCCGCGTGCCACGACTACTGAAGCCTACGAGCCTAGAGCCCATGCTCTGCAACAAGAGAAGCCACTGCAATGAGAAGCCCATGTACCGCAATGAAGAGTAGCCCCCGCTCGCTGCAACGAAGACCCAACACAGCCAAAAATAAATAAATAAATAAAAAGATAGATTTTTAAAAAAAAAAGTGAAAGAGGAAATATCACTACAGATCAATTAAGATATAAGGAAAAATTATCAACAACATTATGCTAACAATTCCAACAACTTATATAAAATGAACAAATTCCTTGAGAGGTACAAATGACCAAAACTAACAAAAGAAGAAACAAAGTCTGAATCATACTATGTCCATACAACTATTGTAGAATTCCATAATTTAAAAGTATCCTCACAGGGACTTCCCTGGCAGTCCAGTGGTTAAGTAAGACTCTATGCTTCTATTGCAGGGGGCACGGGTTTGATCCCTGGTGGGAAAACTAAGATTCCCACATGCCATGCACAGCGCAGCCAAAAAAAAAAACAAAAGTATTCTCACAAAGAAAACTCCAGATCCAGATGGCTTCACTGATGAAATCTACTGAATATTTAAAAAAATAATGGCAGGGGCTTCCCTGGTGGCGCAGTGGTTAAGAATCCGCCTGCAAATGCAGGGGACACGGGTTCGAGCCCTGGTCCCGGAGGATCCCACATGCCACGGAGCAACTGAGCCCATGCGCCGCAACTACTGAGCCTGCGCTCTAGAGCCTGCAAGCCACAACTACTGAAGCCCATGTGCCTAAAGCCCGTGCTCCGCAACAAGAGAAGCCACCACAATGAGAAGCGTGTGCACCGCAATGAAGAGTAGCCCCCGCTCGCCGCAACTAGAGAAAACCTGCACGCAGCAACGGAGACCCAATGCAGCCAAAAATAAATAAATAAAATAAATTTATAAAATAAAATAAAATAAAATAAAAAATAATAATAATGGCAAATTTACACAAACTCTTTAAGAAAATAAAGGAAGAGGAGGGGATACTTACCAACTCATTTTACGAGAATAGCATTTACTATGATACCAAAACCAGGCAGAAGCATTACAAGAAAACTACAAATCAATTTCCCTACAGATTTAAAACTTCTCAGCAAAATATTAGCAAGTTGAATTCAGCCATGAACAAAAAGGATATTACGTCATGACAGAGTGGGACTTACCCAGAAACGTGAGTCTGGTTTAATATTAAAATTATTTTAAAAGTTTAAAACCTGAGATTTAGAACTAACATAAAGCTTCAATAAGCATACATGGGGTAAATAATTGATAGAGGAATGCTAATCCTCAAAACTGTTGTCTTATTTTTTAGCTTAATGGACTGGGACACAGTCAGATGTATAGAGAGCACTGTGCAACTCAAGCCTAAGAGAGTCTGCGCATGACATCCCCCCGACACTGCCCCCCCCCCCAACCCCGTCACAATGATTGCTTTATGTGTGGGTCCTGTCACAGTAAAGTTGAGCAAAGAGAATTTTTCTCTTAATCTGGAGTCTGACTCATACATACGTTATCTCTAGAACTGTTGCAACTGTTTTGTTATAAGAGTGAAGCTGACATACTAAAAAGGCCAGTGAGAGAATCATAAAAAGAAAATATAGAGATGAAGCCCATATCAAACCTTCACAAAGCCCTTTATACATCTGAACTTTTTCATAGAAGTCAATTAATTCTGATCTTGGATAGATTATTTTTTATTAACTAAGTAGTAAATAACCATGGAACAAAAATCTGAAAATACAGATAAGCCCACTCTATTTCCATTGCTTTTGCATTTACCATAGAAATTTGTCCATAACATTTAACTTAAAAAACATAAAATTAATCAATATTTTTGTCATCCTCCTGAACAACATAAGGTCTCTAGAAGACTTTAACTCTGATTATCCCTTATAATTTATAGCTGTATACTTTAGGTATATCTTTTTTTAAGCTCCTCAAAATTATTTTTTTACAATGTTTACTTAGATTTACCTATATTTTATGTTTTGTTTTATCACCTATTCTTGAATCACAGACCACTGATTTGGGGTCACTTTCTTCTATATGAAGCACATATTTTAGAGTTTCCTTAGGTTAGGGATTGTTAATTGCAAATTCTCAGTTTTTGTTTGTCTGAAATGTCTTCATTTTGCCCTGGTTTTGAAATATGTTTTTGACAGTCATACATTTCCAGGGTGAGAGTTATATTCTTTTAGCACATTAAGATTATGCTACTTTCTTTTGCCTTCCATGGTAGCTCTCAGTCGAATTATCTTTTCATGGTAATCTACTTTTTTCTTTTAAGTTTCCTTGTCACTGGTGTTCTACATTTATCTACAACTTGGCTGGGGGTATTTTTTTCTCTTACTTTATGCTGTTTGAGAATTGATGTGCGTTTTGAATATAGGTTTTTCATTTGTTCTGGAAAGTTCTCTATCACTAACTCTTCTAATGTTCTGCCTGCCCCATTCTATCTCTCATCTCTTTCTAGAATTCCAATTTGATGTATGTGAAATCTTCTCACTCTATCATTTGTGTCTCAATGCCTCTTCATATTTTCTGCCTCTTTATATATCTCTGTACTACATTCTGTCTAATTTTCAGTACTATCTTCCAGTTCACTAATTCTGACTTCAGCAGTGTCTAATCTGCTTCTAAAGCAATGTATTGAATTTTTTCAAGTACTACATTTTTCATCTCCAGAGGTTATATGCGATTCATTTTCAAATTAGCTCGATCATCTTTTAGTCTACTATTTCTTTAAACATATTAAACATACCAATTGTGTTAATAATTCAAATAGTTAAGCTTTTGTGGGTTATTGATTCTGCTGGTTCTTTCTCATTTTGGCTATGCTTCCTCGGTTATTTTGTGATTTTTGATGGTGACCTAGTCATTCTTGGAATTTATCTGTAGGACTTTTTTGATGCCTGGATTGAAGGCACTATCCTTCTGAGAGGATTTGTGTTTACTTTCTCCAAACCCTAGGACACTACTAATTTGGCATCACTTTAAACTTATATTTACCTTGAAGTTTTTCAGACCATGTGGGTAGTGTAAATCCAGGCTGTAATCCCTAGGGGTTGACTTGTGTTTATGAATTATGAGGAAAGAATTGTCCTCCTTCAGTGCCAAAGTTTAAATACTACAATTTTCCTTGAAGTTCCCTTACAAAATGGGGAGTAGGGTGGGTTTATTTCACCATCACACTGATTAAGTGTACAGATTCACCATCAGTTTTTCGTTTATTTTCACATTGAGTATTCTGCATCCTAGTGAAATGTAAGAGTCTCAAAATTAGACTCCCCAATTTGAGAGGAACTTGGAAATAATCTTTGTCCCTTGTACTCCTCAAGACCTGAAAAGTAAAGTTCAAATTCAAAAGATTTGGCAATTGCCCCCAAAGTGAAAGACATTTTCAGTGTGTTCAAGTTCATGCCTTCTCTTAGTTTTGACATCTATGTATTCCATACTTTCTTGCCATCTCACCAATGTATTTAAACACAAATATCTTATTTTTAAAATCCAGGATATTAGGGGATTTTTTGGTTTGTTTTATAGTGAGAGCATCAGTCTGGGTATCTAGTCTATCATGCTGTCAGATATGGAAGTCCTCTTTACATGTCTTCTCTCATGTTATTCCATTAGCTGGAAAACTCCCCACACCATGCCAGTTACAAATTTATCACCTCAGTTCCAAACTCACTCTTCACTGCCTGCTGTGCAAAAATGCAACTGTGCCTTTAAAATAGTTTTTATTTGCCAGCTGACATAATGCTAAGCTTTGTCAATAGAGGGTGGTGGAGAGACATTGCAGGATGAAGGGATTTTCCTTCCAGTTCCCAGTCTGCTCCTTTGGCAGGCATGTGAAGCTTCTCCAGTACCAGGTTCCAGCAGCACTCACAATTTCCCGAGTGTCTGGCTCCTATAGTGCCCATGGCTTCCCAGGCACCTACCTCCTGCAGCACTGGTGACTTCAGCTTTGTCAATACTAGGGTCCTGAGGCTCAGGCAGCCTCTTCAGTGCAGGGCAGTCAGCAGCAGGGAGCAGCCAGCAGCTTTCCCCAGCACCCTCTTGGGCTGTTTCCTAGCAGAGTGCCTTCAGTGAAATACCTCCTTGGGAACAACTTCCCCCTACACCCCAGAGACTTCTGTCGCAGCAACTTCTCTGCCATTTCTGGCTCTCAGACCTGGAGTAGAAAGGAGGAGCTCCTCCTTGGGTATATTGCTAGGGTTGAGTAGTGGTTGGTCCTTTAGAGTTCTCTTTACTTCTATCTAGCCAACCCTGCCTTAATCATATCCCCTGCTTCTTTTTTAAAATTAATTAATTAATTAATTAATTAATTTAATTTGGGTGCACTGGTTCTTTGTTGCGGCACACGGGCTCTTCGTTGCGGCAGGCTTCTCTAGTTGCAGCGCGCAGGCCTAGAGCATGTGGGCTCAGTAGTTGCAGCACAAGGGCTTAGTTGCGGTATGTGGGATCTCTGCCAGCACTTATCCCACTAATTGAAAATATCATTTTTTTAATATAATGTCACCTACTATGAGAACACACAGTCTTGGGAGCAATTTTTAATCTTTCATTCTTAATGCCTAAATGCGTAATCCAATTCACAGTCATTACTATATGCTCAGAAAAACAATTGCTATTGAATTAACTGAATACTTGCAAATCATTTAGTCTCTCTAATCTTCAATTTCTTCCTCTCCTAACTGGTATCATTAACACCTGTTCCTAAGATGGACTAAATGAATATTTGTTTCTAGTTCCTTAACACAACTAAAGGCAGATCATGCTACTAAATGTGTTACTTCATGTGGGAAAAAAACGAAGAATTACTCTTTTAGTAAGATTTTATTTTTCAAATAGTATGGTTAATTATAGAAAGAATACAAAAATTATAAAGAAAATAAAAATTACTCAAAATATTACTAACCAGAGATAAAACTGTTAACATTTTCATGCAGTCATTTCTAGTACTTTTCCCATGAATATTTTAAAAACCAAAATTAAGAAAAAACTATATGTATAGCTTTTTTACCCTGCTTTTTCCATTCAATGTGAGAATATTGCTATGTCATTAAACACTCTTTTAAAAACATGTTTTTTTTGGCTATTATTCCATCATATGAATTAACCATCAAACATTTATCAAGTTATTTGGACACATGATGTTTTAATTTTTTTGCCATTAAAATAGTATTAAGATAAACATTCTTAAAATACCTACACACATCTCTCATTGTTTCCTTGAAAGAAATTAGTGGTTGGATATACTGGATCAAAGCATACAAATATTTCTATGGTTTTTTGAAACTATTGCCAAATTTGCTTCTAAAAACTATGCATTAATTTGCACTCCAGCATGAGAATAGCATTTCAGCGCATATTCAGCAAACAAAATGGTTTGAAAAAAATTGCCAATTTAGTTGTCGAAAATACTATTTACTTTCACTTGTATTTCTTTTATTTTTAGTAATGTGCATGTTTTCAAGTTTATTCCTTTTGATGTTAAGTATCTATTTATATGCACCCTGTTTTTAAAAATTGTGATCAGCATATTTTTACTTTTAATTTTTAAAAGTTCTTTATATATTATGGCTATTAACCAATTTTTCATATATTTTGAAAATTTTTTCATATCATTTTCATTTTAGTTATGATAGGTCTGTGAAATTAAAAAATTTTATAGTCATTATCTTGATTATGTATTGAACATGTACTCAATCTCTTTCCTAGTGTTTCCTGCATTGATTCATGCTAAAAGCATTCTTCCCCATCCTGACATCAGAGAGTCACCTCTATTCTACCCTTTCCTATCCAGTACTAGCTATTTTATTATTTCAGTTTTTAGTATCACATGAGGTAGAGTATGACACTTTTTTCTAAAAATATAATAATATACTCATTACTTGATAATCTGAAAGTTAACCCTAATATATTTGCAAAATCTGTAGACAATACCAGGCATTTGGGGTGAGGGTGGCTGGGATTCGGAGGACCTGAGCTGCTATGTGCTTTAAAAAAACCTAATAATAAATATGGATTTGCTTTATTTGTTTTAGGATTGCCTGATAAAGTGTACAGTGTCCATAATGGCCTAGCCTTTTATCATTTACAGGTCTTTTATTACTTATTATTTTCATTAAAGAGATCATTGTTCTCAACATGTGAGTGAATCCTATCTGCTAACATGAATATTCCTAGCTTATAGATGGTAGGCATGTTAATAGTCAGTTGTCTTTTGAATTTGAAATACATTTGACCCTTGAACAAAGCAAGGTTTAGGGGCACAGACACGCCTCACAGTCAAAAATATGCATATAAGTTATAGCTGGCCCTCTATATCTGCAGTTCCTCTGTATCTGTGGTTCCTCTGTATCTGTGGTTCTGCATCTGCAGATTAAACCAACAGGGGATTATGCAGTACTGTAGTATTTACTATTGAAAAAACCGGCACATAAGTGGACTCACGCAGTTCAAACCCATATTGTTCAAGGGTCAGCTGTACTGTCTTTGCTCAAGGTGTGTGTGTGTGTGTGTGTGTGTGTGTGTGTGTGTGTGTGTGTTTTATGTTTGTGAAATATCTGGCAGCAATTCCAGTGGAGCTGACGGAAATAAAGGATGGCTTTACGGGGTGTTCTCCCTACCCCATTCTTCTGGCTTCCAATACATTCTACTTTTCTTGCTTGCCACAAGTTGGGTTGGGCTGTATGAGGACTAAGGATGTTTCTGGGGTGTTCTATAGGTATGATATATATTTTTGTGGAATGTATTAAAATTCCCCAGGAGATTTTGGAAACACCCGCTACATTGGAGTTTGCTATTTGTTTCCCACCAGCAACCCAAAATATCCTCAAGGCTTCTTAGAAACATAGAATGGATCAAAGGTTTTATTGAAAACAACAAACTGCCATGCTGGGTAATTTACTCAGAAAAAGAGAACTTAACTTAAAAAATATTCAATAGCTCAGGGAATCTCTAAGAGACCTGGAGAACTAGGATTAGAGGCTATCCTGACAGGTAAAGTGCTCCAAAACATGCTGAAGAACTGGCTTCATGGTGTGGCCACCACTGCAACTGCCACTATCCCATTACCAGGATGGATTCTGAGTAGTCTCTTCTTCTTCACATCCTGACTCTGACTCAGAGTCTAGAGCACGTGAATCTGACTGGTGGAATTTATGACGTAGCTGCAAGGGAGGTTTGGAAAGTGATTTGCTAGTATTTTCGGTGCCTAAGATGAGAGTGGCCCATCTTCTGAGGAAGCAATACAGATGCTTGGTAGACATAAAGAATGTCAAATGTCCATTCCCTAGACTGATGCAGATGAACACCCAGTGTTTTTACAAGAATTGACATTGGATGACCAGAAGTTCTCAGAGGGATTGATACTATCTCCATATACCACCTTGAACTTCTTATTTAACAAATATTTACTAATAGAAACCTACCATGTACAAGGCATGATACAATGTGTAAGAAATTCTTGCTGTCCTCAGGAGACTACAATCTAGTTGTGGAAGCAAGACTTATATCAACAAGATCTTTAAAGGTTGATGTAATTAAAACACAAGAGCAATGCAAAGTAGTGCATAACTGTTGTTCAAAGCAGAACCTGAAGGGAGGACTTGGGTCAGGCAGTCTATTTTGGAGGTGATCCCAGGAAGCAGAAGTGAGGGGGTAGAATAAGAGTGAGGGGGTAGGAAAAGTCAATATAATAGTACAATTTAGAGGTCATTGTTGTAGACAATGGAGGCTCATTTCTGCCAGGATCTCTAAGAAGCATACAGAATAGAAATTTCCACAGCAGGTGAAAGTATTTATCCACTGGTTCCCACATCCTAATTTTTAAAATTAGTTAATTAATTAATTAATTAGGTTGCACTGGGTCTTAGTTGTGGCTCACCAGCTCCTTAGTTGTGGCACATGGGCTCCCCAGTTGTGGCATTTGAACTCTTAGTTGCAGCATGCATGTGGGATCTAGTTCCCTGACCAGGGATCAAAGCTCCGAGCCCCCTGCATTGGGAGCAGAGTCTTAAACCACGGTTCCACCAGGGAAGTCTCCCCACATCCTATTGATGAAAGCTTTTTCCCAAGAACGATAACTCTCCCACACTTCCAGGATGGGCTTGTCCACAGCACCAGGTCCCTTGTATTGGAGAAAGCTTCGTGAGCAAGGGAACTTAAAGCGGATGAGTTGGGATGAGGTGAGTCTGAGCTTGCAAGGGCCCTTCTACCACAGCTGTAGCTGAAGTCAGAGGTGAGTCAGAGGGAGGTGATAAGGGCACTAGAGATGCCTGTCAACCTACAGAAATACTTGATAGAGGTGAGGCATTCAAATGAGCACAAGGTCACTGCAGGCCTGAGTGTTTAGGGAGGCTTCCTTAAGGAGGTTGGACTCCAGCTGAGCCTGGAGAGAACTGATGGAATTTCTCATGCCAGAAATTTTGCAACACATCAAAATTGGAGTTTTCCAAAGTCTGGCTGTGCTAAAGGCAGCAGTTATATATTCCAGTGCATTGCACCTCCATGATTCAGCCTATGTACTATTCCGTGCAACAACATTACACTGAGGTGACGGCATTTAGGCGTCTTTCAAATACATGCCTGGGCTTTGACACCAAAAAATATTCCCTCAATTCAAGTGATTTTAGAGTACGAGAAATTCCTAAGGTTAACAGTGGTTATTTAAAAAGTCCTCTTGAACAAAAAACACAACCCATGATAATTTAACTTAATAATAATTCTGATAAAATAAGCTATTGCCACTGAGTAAAATAGGTGACACGTTTCCCTCTGAATTTTCATAACCTTGCTTATGAATCCGTAAAATAAAAACAAAGAAATTTCTTACACTTAGCCATTATGTCAAAGTATGTATATCAAAAACAGCGTTTATAATCTTAATGTAAAATAATGTAATGTAAGTCTTTTGAGAAATATTTTTTCATTCACCTCATCTTCGCTATTTCTGTCAATATAGTCTACTCATATTAGAATAAATAAAACTCCATTTCTCTTAAAATGTATATGATATAGACTTTATCTAAACCCGTCTTGCATACTCCCCAATGTGTTTTCAGACTTAACAAATAATGGATTTACAAATGCCACTGGCGTATTTGGTTATCTCCTTCCTTCTCTTACACTTACTCACTGGCACTGAAGTGGGATTCCTTACTCCTCACTCCTCTTTTGCCCCCTGTGAACAACCTCTTTATGAACAACTGCTAACCTGACCTAAGTTGATGATACTATAGAAAGGCATAGAAATATGTATAAGAATCCCATGCCCCCAAATCCCATTTCTTCCCCTTTTCCCTCAGGTCAGTGATAGCCCCGTGTAATTGCTCTGTGTTCTTCCCACCTCCACCCCACCCCCCTTCCTCTTCCAACATCTCAGATGATGGTACTTCACCACCAGAGACATCTGCTTACACTTAGAAGTCCTTTAAAAATGTTCTTCTTTCCTTGGCTTCCCCAACTTTTGACAGTTTCCTCAGGAAAATGCCTGTCTCTTTGCTCAATGAAATGAGATAATATTCTTGAATGCAATTTGTAAATTATAAAGCAATAAACAAAGGCAGTTTATTGTTATCATTTATAATCTCCCCAGATAACCCAAGTCAGGCCTGATGAGTAGTGCCCATGATATGTGTTTCAGAAAAAAAAAAAGATAATTCCAAAGTTTCATAAATAAAGTTTCCTTTCTCATTCCAAAAGTATACATACTAATTGAGGAATGTAATAATCTATAAAAATGGAAAATAAAATATGTGCCCTAAATCTGACCACCCAAAATTAGCCCATTTTTTGGCTCCTGTCTTTTTATCTATGCATATTTTCCTATAGGTATGGTCATATCTATAATTTTGTAGCCTGCCCTTTCAGTTAACATCATAGTATAAAAAGTTTTAATGTTATTATATACCCCATTACATCCTATAGAAGTAATATTTTATTGAAATTTTACACAATAAAAATGCCAGCACAATTAACCTCTTAAATATTTTAAGGTATTCAGAAGTTCCCTTTAAAAGCACCCATAAGTTTTTCCAGCTATCCCCTCTAATTAAACATGCCTTCATTCAAACTCACTATTAAAAATAAAGACATGCACATTAAATAGGTTAACTGTATGGTATATAATTATATCTCAATAAAGCGGTTACTAAAAAAATTACAATAAAAGCAAATACAAATCCATTTCCCCCTAAATGTGATTATATTTTATCTACTTGATAGTGTGACAGGATCACTTATTGAAATATTAATTTGTGTTTTGGCCTGTGCGTTTTTCTTTGCCCTCAATCCCAGATGTTAGTCCCAAGATTTTGAATTTCCTTTCTTCGGAGGTATTTGCATGACCAAGTAGAAGCTACATGAACCATATCCTCCTTCCAACTTGGATAAAATTCTAAACTCACTGAAGAGCTTATGCAAGGTTTCTTAGAGATGGACAGGAGAGAGGGAGGGTCCTTTTAAAGTAACAAGAGGGAAAAAGGAGGGCTGCTCTCAACCCTGGGAGAAGTCAAGGGTAGAGGGGGAACAGGACTCTGGGGCAAGTGGCCCTTGGATCGGGGTACCTGGCAGGGCTGGGTCCCAGGCCCAGACATAACTTGTCTCACCCAAACTTGCCTCGCCTAGGCAGCGTCATCGAATTATCCATCCGAACCCCTGAGACAAAAGGTCCTTATGGGCTGGCACAGGTTCCAGTGGAAACCAGGGTTGATTGTAGGGTCAACAGAATAGCTTCCCAGGAACTTTGTGATATCAAGAGAACCCGGAAATTTTGCACGAACCCTCGCCGGCATGGGGAGTCCCAGCAAGCACATACTACAGCTATCACCAGCCTGGAGGTCAATGATGCAGACGCAGGTTTAAACTGGTTTATCGGACAAAAAGAAACGCAATCTTTTTTATTAAGAATATTCATGTTGGGCTTCCCTGGTGGCGCAGTGGTTGAGAATCTGCCTGCTAATGCAGGGGACACGGGTTCGAGCCCTGGTCTGGGAAGATCCCACATGCCACGGAGCAACTAGGCCCGTGAGCCACAACTACTGAGCCTGCGCGTCTGGAGCCTGTGCTCCGCAACAAGAGAGGCCGCAATAGTGAGAGGCCTGCGCACCGCGATGAAGAGCGGCCCCCGCTTGCCACAACTAGAGAAAGCCCTCGCACAGAAATGAAGACCCAACACAGCCATAAATAAATAAATAAATAAATAAATAAATAAATAAATAAATAAATAAAGTGAAACCTTTAAAAAAAAACCATGAGGCACCATTTAAAAAAAAAAAAAAGAATATTCATGTTCACTACACTAGTACTGCAACCATATAGATTGCAATTATTTTCTAAGTATCACCTCATATACAATATTACTAATCAATTTTTTAAGGAAGTCTGTTATCTCCCACAATGTTGTAGTATTGCTCTATTTTAAACCTGGAAGGGACCTTGTAGATCTAGCCTATCCCCGTCATTTTACAGATTAAAAACTTGAACCTGCAGAAGGTTAGGTGAATCCCTTAGAGTCACAGGTTTGAATCTGAGCTAGAATCAAGTATCCTTACTCTTAGGCAGTGCTCCTGTACTTTCTCAGAGTAGGATTTGCAGTCATTACATTAAAGTGCTCGTAGATTGATGAGTTATCAAGTCCGGCCAGGCAGCCTTGTAGTTGTCTACTCTATCCACAGAGATGTTGAGCTGGATAATCATCACAGGTTTACTTGTGATAAAGCTAGGCTTTAGTGCAACTCACTTGAGAACAGTGGGTTTTCAAGTTTGTACAGATCACCAAAAAAGTCATTGCAACCCAAGTCACACACTTACCATGGCCCTTCTCCCAAGAACAGCCGTGAGCAACTGTCATCATTATTGGATATTGTATAAGAAAAGCACATTCTTCCCTCATTTGTTTCTTTTAGTGTTCCTACAGTGATTTTTGAAAGACACACTTTGACCTACATTTCTACTACTTCTATAACATAACGATGATGTAATTCAGAAGTGAAGGACCAGCAGAAATAACAACAAAAGATGCAAAATCAGAAATATTATGAAATAAAAGAAATGATATATCATGCAAGGGTTAGTGGTACATAAGGATATGTAATAATGTGAAAGATTATAATGAAGTAGATGCTTTTGCTAGTTGTACATGGGTTAGAAAAATCAGTATGGAGTGATGTAAGTGTGCATGGTTTATCTTGACACGTGCAGAACTGTGCTGCTTTTCATTGTCATCCTTTGCATGCTGGTTAAACATTTGTTACACATTTTATCACCGTTGAAGCACTTTTCGTACTCACTAACTTAGAAGCAATTTAAGCAATTTTAAATTCCCACCCTGGGAAAATAAAACTGCCATTAGAGGAAAACACATTTACGTTGATTTATTCCTATCAATACATTTTAATTCAAAATATATTTTTCTGATTACACCTTTGTTCAATAATTGCAACTACACAGTATGGTTTTGTTGAAGGAATCAAATGTGATGTTTATCTTGTAACCTCAGTAGATTTTGTATCTGTTTGTGAGAGTGTTTTTTTCTCATTATAAAAATGTAAATATGTTAACAGTTCCCTCTGACAAACAGATTATTTTGTGATACTACCAGGTCACAAATGTTGAAGTTAAAGTTCAGAAATAGGGATGTCAGGGACAAATTAGGGGTATGGTATTAACAGATTTAAAAATACTGAGGGAGATGCAAGAGGAAGGGGATACAGGGATATATGCATACTTATAGCTGATTCACTTTGTTATACAGCAGAAACTAACACAGCATTGTAAAGCAATTATACTCCAACAAAGATGTTAAAAAAAATACTATATGTAAGATAGGTAAGCAACAAGGATTTACTGTATAGCACAAGGAACTACACCCATTATCTTATAATAGCTTATATGGAATATAATCTGCAAAAATACTGAATCACTATGCTGTATACCTGAAACTAACACAATATTGTAAATCAACTATACTTCAATTAAAATAATAAAATAAATGACTTTTTACCTTAAAAAAAGGAGTAGAGGCCAGTGGCCAACCAGCAACCCTGGCAAGACCTCATAGGGTCGAAGACCTCTGAGGAGTTTTCTCAGCTCAGTATCAGGTCCTGAGTGTTGTGGGACCAGAAACTTGATATTGTCAGTGTACCCAGACTTGACCAATTCAAGTAATCCATATTTCATAAATTCTCAAGGAACAGATCTATAGACCCAGATGCAGATTTACTCCTTTATAATGGTAGGAAGCACTTGGGATATGAAGTCAGCAGAACTGCGTTCTGATCCAGGCTCACCACTACTACCTGTGAGGGCAAGTTACTGAATTTCTCTGAGAATCAGTGCATGCATCTGTAAAATGCAACTGTCATGAGGAGTAGAAGAAATGTATAAAGTACCTAACACAATGCCCAGTGCTCAGTGAATGGTGGTTATTATGAGGAACATGATAGTGGTGATGACAAAAAGGAGGAAGAGGAGGAAGAGGGAGAGGGAGAGGAGGAGAGGAGGCTGCAGGAACCACAAGGATTAGAAGACTTGTGCTTGTTGATCAAAGACAGTCAAGAGAGAATTAGAAGGCACTTGCTTAGTAGAGAATCAGAGCAAAGTGTATTGAGTTGAACATTATAAAAGCTTGGGCCTTCAAGCCATGAGGATCTGGTAGACTCACCTCGACTCTAGGGATACGCCTGTCTGGCAGGCAGGATAAGTTGTTTCTATTCCAGAACCTAGAACAATATCTAGCAAATGGTACTTAATAAATAGTTAATGGATAAACAGGTAGAGTACCCCAACCCGGGAGATAGTGATAATTTCTTTATCTTTGGTTCACCTATTTCTGGACTCAGTAGAGGTATTACTCCCTCCCATTTCTTCCCAATCCCCACACTATATGACCACAGAATTTCTTCAGTAATATAATCAAGTGATTCACAGATCTCTCTTTTATATCATTACATTTAGACATTGATTAAACTCAAATCACTTTGTCATTCACTGCAATCATATTTCAAAATTCTGTGAGTTTTTCTTTATAACCTAACGAGTGCTTATGGTACAGACTGGCTAAATGCTCCTGAAACTCATGTCTTCTTTTTCCTGGGCACACAGCTAGATTACATTCTCATGACCACGACTGAGCTCTAACCATTGGAACATGTGACAAGTAATGTACATTTCTTCCTTGCCTGGACCATAGAATCTTCCTGTTTGCAATTCAGCTCTCTATCTTCCTTTGTCCACATGCTGTAGAGAACCCAGTAGCCCTAGGAGATGGCAGAATCAATGAAAGGAAAAGCCTGGGTCTCTAAATAATCACATGGGCCAGAGTCTGCCTCTCTTTCATTGGATTGCAATCTAAATGAGAAACATATCTTTACTGTCTCAAGTCACTGAGATTTGGGGGTTATTTTTATAGCAGTTAGCTTGTCCTGACTAATTTAGAACAGTAGTCATGTCACTTAACTGATTTTTATTTTAAATATATATATATTTCTTGAGAATATTAAAAAAGATATATATTGGTCTTATGGAAAAACCCGACCTAACTTTTTGGCCAACCCAATACATATCTTGAGAACTTGGAACGATTCATTTTTTTCCTGTATTTCATATTTACATGGTTACCCAAGCATGGCCTCTTCCTTCCTCTTAGTCCTTCCTTTCATGTCCTCTTAGTCACCCATTTCACACCAAATCAATCAATCAGCAATCAATTCTGCCACTAAATATCCATTTCTCTTCATCCCCACTATCTATACCTTGCTTATTAGATCCCTGATTTTCCCACCTGGATCACTGAAATAGCCTCCTATATTTTCTACTTGCCCTCAGTCGCTCATTCCTTTGATTTATCAGCCAGCCTTTGCCAGAGTGGTCTTTCTGACATGAAAATCTGATTTTGTCATTTCTTTGCTCAAAATTCAGTAACTCTGCATCACCTCTCGACTAATATCAAAAGAAATAAGCCATCTTTTAGAGCCTCTTTGCCTATGTCTTCCTTATCACACACCTTAAACTATTAAAGCTCAATGGTTCCCAAGTGTGAGTCTAAAATACCTGGTTTCCTAGGCATTACTGAAAAGAGTTCTGGAATTCAGAAGAGGTCCAGGCATTATTTGCTGACCAAACAAATGATATAACTTAAATATATATGCATTACTACTGAGTTAACATATATAATGCATGCAACTTAAGTGAGTTACTTTTATCACCATCATTTTCCAAATGTATTTATTTGCTATTGTGATTAATAAAATAAAATTCCTTTTGAATGAAACTATTTGTCATATATTTCTAAGTTGTAGGATATTAAATAAAACTACTGTCACATGCATTGGGGGCTCAATGTTTTGATGTTAAAAAGGGATCCACGCTTGACTATTTGGGAACTACTGCTGTAGCCAATCCAAACTATTTGCATTTCCTTGAATGGACAGTGACATTGATTCTGTACATGTGGCGGATTCTGTGGTTTGGCTTGATCACCCTCCATCCCATCGTACTTCTATGGTGCCTTCCTGTGCTGCAGAGACTAGAAAGCTAATGGCCTTCTTTCTCAAATTCTTTTGCAGCGAAAGTTCTGAATGCACAAAATAGATGCACTCCTGTGAGATTTAGAAATTTAAAAAACAGAGCTGAGGCCATCTTCCTGCTCTCCTGGCTGTTTTTCTACTGGCGAGCAATTTTGCAGAGATCCTTTTCTCTAGCAGACTCCAGTGGCACCAGCATCAGGAATGCCTCCCTGACTCCTCATTAGAGGATGGTAACATGTTCTCAGTCTGAATAATTCCAGTGATGGCCTCAGTGGGACAGTACTCTAGTCTTTCGGGAATCATTCCTGGTAGGCCAGCCTACAGCCCATTCTTCTGGCCCTTCCATGATTTTATCCTAACCACTCATGGATTTTCACCTTCTTAAAATGACTATATTGGTTTCTGTTTCCTGCACTGAACTCTGACTAACACAAGTCTTGGAAAATATTGCTCTGTCTAACATGGAATGCATGTCCCCTCTCAACCCCTCATCCTCTTGTTCTCAGTTCAAGTGTCTTCTTTTCTAGGAAGCATTCACCAACCCCTGCAGCTGAGTCAAATACCTTCTTTTCTGTCCCAGTCATAACCCTAGGATGGCACTTCTCACTATTGTATAATAATGGTCTATATTTGTTCATTACTTGTCTATAAAAATTGACCAACAGGACTTCCCTGGTGGTGCAGTGGTTAAGAATCCACCTGCCAATGAAGGGGAAAACGGGTTCGATCCCTGGTCCGAGAAGATCCCACATGCCGCGGAGAAACTAAGCCCGTGCACCACAGCTACTGAGCCTGTGCTCTAGAGCCCGTGAACCACAACTACTGAGCCCGTGTGCCACAACTACTGAAGCCCACTCACCTAGAGCCTGTGCTCCGCAACAAGAGAAGCCACCACAATGAGAAGCCCATGCACCGCAACGAGGAGTAGCCCCCACTTGCCTCAACTAGAGAAAGCCTGCATGCAGCAATGAAGACCCAATGCAGCCAAAAATAAATAAATAAATATTAAAAAAAAAATTTAAAAAAAAAAAAAAAAAAAAAAAAATTGACCAGTAAAGCTACTTTTTGTTAGTTGCTTATTCCCAGGTAGGTGTATTGTAAGGGCTCATGAAGGGAATGAATGAAGAAATAGGAATTTCCATGAATAACAATTAACAACCCATAAAGAAGGAAATGCAGTAGCATGGGAGAAGACGTGTAGTTTTTCTTGCAAAATGGTACCATGTGCAAGTATATATAAAATCAGGCAGGCCTGAAATGCCATAAGTCTATATATGTTCTCCTTAGACCCCTAACAAAGACAGCCATATGGGCTAGACCAGGGATTGGCCATTTTTCTCTGTAAAGGGTCAGACAATAAATATTTTAGGCTTTGTGGGCTATATGATCTTTGTCACAACTACTCAACTCAACAGCCATGTTGCTGGTTCGAAAACTGACCCCAGACACTGAGGGCACAGAGAGACTGAAGAAAGAAGTAAGCCACTCCAGACTGGTAGGTGGCAGGTTTAATAAGCAACGGAACTTACACACGTCTCCACACCCGCCTGCCAGAATCTTAAAAGTTTATACAGAGGCCTTACCTGGGTTCAGTCACGTGTTCAGTGGCGATGGTCTCAACAACACCTTGCTCTCTCAAGGCTGCGTCCCTGGAACAGCTCCCACTGAGGGAACGGTCGGCAGAGGTACCTTCCAAGACAGGGGAGCATGTGAGGTGTCTCTGAGTGCGCAGTTATGCCCTCTTGATGACCTCATCCAACACACACACACACACACACACACACACACACACACACACACGTATATATAAAACAGATAATATATAAATAATGGGAATGGTTGTGGTCCAGTAAATCTTTATTTACGAACACTGAAATGTGAATTTCATATAATTTTCATGTCACAAAATATTATTCTTTTGATTTCTTTCAACCATTAAAAAAATATACAAACCGTACAAAAATAGGTCGGGAGGTGGCCGGTAATAAGGGGAAGCATATTTGGCCTGTGGGGAGTAGTTTGCCAGTCCCTGGTCTAGGAGATTAAGGAAAGGTCTGGCTTTACAGTTTGGAGTGACTTTGGTTTTTTTAGTGGACCTTTGTATGCATTTCAATTTATTCCCATGTAAAATGAAGATTATATCACTTATGTAATAACATATTACTCATATAATTAACTCTGATATTAAAATAATAATTGCTAAAATGTTTTGAGACCTTGAGGATAGGACTTTGTCACTAGTAGGTCTTTTTAAGTTCCTAAGTACTGGATTAATTTAAGTGTTTGATAGATAACATCGAATAGTAAGGCCTTGATGTTCTATGTATTTGGCAAAACTGCTGGTGAGCAGTATGTGGTAAGAATAGTCTCCCTTTCATTTATCGCATGAAAGGTAAAGAGGCACAAATAATATGTGGAAGATTACCACCCCGCTTTCGTTCCCATCCAGAAATGGACAAATCACCTTAATTGCAAGTTTTCAATAAAGCAGATGTCAAGAGTTTTTAAGCCCACACATTATACCTGCTTTAGTTTCTAGGAGAAAATTTTTCTTGGAGTTTTTCAAAGACTCGTGTAACTAGAGAGGTGGAAGGGACACCCCCCTCTACCCACAACTCACAGGTGAGACTGTCCTGGACGTAGGCTGTTAAATGGTAGTTGGTGGCAGGACTGGGGCAGACACTGGTCTCTGATTCCCACTGCAGTGCTCTTTCTACTTTACCAGGCTTTAGAAAAAAATTATCTGCTTTGTTTTAATAAAAGTTGTCTAAGGTTAAGTCCAATCATGGGTTTATAACTAAATCAGGTGTTTCCCTGAGTTGCAAAGGATTTCTTTTATATCAAACACAGAGAAGCCCTAATTTCTTATTTCTTATTAATGTCACTAACCATTCCCCAAGGTCCTGAGATGTGAAACCAAGGAGAGGGAAGGATGAAGATTCAATGGCCTTAGTAGAGACTAGAGGTGAGTGAGGTCAGAAAGAGATAAGCAGAAAAACAGTTCTTGCCACCTAATGGACAACATCACTAAGCTGTCTTCTGCTGCTTTCCTGTTGCATTTGAGAAATTAAGGAAGAACATCCTACTTCTTTTAGGCATTCCAGCCTCTCATTTTTGCCTAAAATTGCCCAAGTATAGTGAGCTCTGCACAACTTCACACACACACAAAAAACCCCAAAACAACAACAAAAACCACACAGTTCCCACACCCTCTGTGTTTAAACAACTCAGGGAGACCGATCTTGATCATCTTATTTAAGACTGGAACACCTCTACCTGTACACCCAGTCTCCATTCCCCTGATCTCTCTTTTTCCATAACACTCATCCCACTTAGTACACAACATAATTAACTCATTTATTATGTTTATTGGCTATTATATTTCTCCCCGCAACTAGAATGTAAGTTCCCTGATGGCAAGGATTTCCGTTTAGTTCTCTGATTGTTTACCTCGAATAGTACCTTGCACATAGTAGGCGCTCAGGAAACATTTGCTGAATTAAAAAACGAAAATGAGAAAATGAAGAATAGGTAATTAAGGCATGTCTTGACATATTACACGGTTATATTTGAAAAAGACTTGGACAAGATGCAAAGAAAAGATGGGGACAATAGAATCATATGAAGACAAAGGAAAAGAACACTTATTGAGCACTACGACATGCCAGGGACAACACAAAGAGCTTTATGTCCATTACCTTATTATCATAGCTATTATTCTGTTCCTTCAGTTGATGAAACTGAGGCTAGATAACTTGTTCAGGTTCATACGACTGGTGAGGGGTGGAGCCAGGGCTCAATACCCACACCTGACTGCAAAGCCCATGTGTGTCCCCATTGCTTTGTAGCAGACTATGCAATGCCACCCCTGTGAACCGGAGTGCTGGTGGAGCCAGCTCAGCATACAGGCCTGATTTTATTAAACTGGCTAAATGGACAGGTTTCTTTTGTGGGACACTAGCAGATTGATGCTGAACAGGTTTTGCTTTCCAAATTTACCACATAACAAATCTAAAAACATTCTTAATCAAAAGTAAATTGGGGGCTTCCCTGGTGGCGCAGTGGTTGAGAATCTGCCTGCCAATGTAGGGGACATGGGTTCGAGCCCCGGTCTGGGAAGATCCCACATGCCGCGGAGCAACTGGGCCCGTGAGCCACAATTACTGAGCCTGCGCGTCTGGAGCCTGTGCTCCGCAGCAAGAGAGGCCGCGACAGTGAGAGGCCCGCGCACCGCGATGAAGAGTGGTCCCCACTCGCCGCAACTGGAGATAAGCCCTCGCACAGAAACGAAGACTCAACACAGCCATAAATAAATAAGTAAAAGAACGTGAATTTCTTAAAAAAAAAAAATCACATTTCATTAGGAGAAATTGTATATTTTGCACCATTATAAAAAAAAAAAAAAAAGTAAATTGGGATTGTTCATTCATGAATCAATCCCCCAAACCATGGAACTCAAATATCGGAACTTGTCATGTTGCCTGGGCAGTAGAAAATGGCTTAGTGAGTTAAGTACTCACAGGTTCAACATATTGGGGCAGCCAGCATCAGACCCACTTCCATGGCTTACCTGCTTCTTTGCCTGCAATCACTTAGGCTATATAAAGGTAGAGATTTCTTCCCTGACTTCATAGGCATCTTTCCTTTTCTACTCTTCACCCCACAACTCGAGTTGATACTTTCACACATATATATTTTTTCTGTTTACAAATTGGGACACGGAAATATAAGTTTCACTGCCTTCATGGCTAACGAATTTCTAGAAGCAGAAGCAGACAGTAATCACAGGTGTCTGGCTGATGTGATCAACATGGATCTGGAGCAGTGATCAAGATGGAAGGGTCAGGGATATACAGGTTGGGGATGTCATGGGGATATATGCCAGAGATATCTGAGACTTTAAGGACAGAGGAAAGTGGGGAGAGAAAAGCCAGCTTTAACCAGTTCAACCATGGAGAGGTTTGCATAAACCAGGGGGGGGGGTGGTTTTCTGGATCCTAATCACACATTTATTCACATTTGCTCCATCCCTAGCCCTTCTCTCCAGTAACAGGGGTGAGGTAACAGTTTAGCTGTAACCACAACAAGCAGGGAAAGACAATTGTTTCTGAAGACTAGAAGAGAAAATAAATAATCAAGTGATTTTGAATGGTTGTTAAGGCATAAAGAACAAATAGTTTTATGTCCTGTGAGGGTTTTAGGGTGTGCCCCATAAATGTTTCATACAAGCTATCATTTAAATAATAGGCACAACCTGATGGAGCTTGGGGAGTAGAGCTGATTTGTGAAGCATCATTATTTATGTGGTCTAGTCATTCTTAGGTGTTGACAAAAATAAGGTGTTGATAAAAATAAGCTGGGTTGGGCTTCCCTGGTGGCGCAGTGGTTGAGAGTCTGCCTGCCAGTGCAGGGGACATGGGTTCGAGCCCTGGTCTGGGAAGATCCCACATGCCGCGGAGCAACTGGGCCCGTGAGCCACAACTACTGAGCCTGCGCGTCTGGAGCCTGTGCTCTGCAACAAGAGAGGCTGCAATAGTGAGAGGCCCGCGCACCGCGATGAAGAGTGGCCCCCGCTTGCCACAACTAGAGAAAGCCCTCGCACAGAAACGAAGACCCAACACAGCCAAAAATAAATAAATAAATAAATAAACTCCAATCTCTAAAAAAAAAAAAAAATAATACGCTGAGTTGGGATATTTATTTAAAATTCAGAGACTTCTTCACACGTCAGGGCCAGGAATCTGAATTTGTAACAAGTCACCTGGGTGATTCTGATGAACCACATTTTGAAAGATGCTATCATAAGACTGCAGAGTACTACGGATGCAATGGTGATTTGGAGCTAAAAATGAGTTCATGTTTGACTACAGGACTACAGACATATTAAGAAAACTAAATGAGGGAATTCCCTGGTGGTCCAGTGGTTAGGACTTGGCGCTTTCACGGCCAGAGCCCCGGTTCGATTCCTGGTCGGGGAACTAAGATCCCTCAAGCTGCGAGGAAAGCTAAACAAGTCAAATCAGAAGAGCATAAATTCTCTTAAATTCTCCAATGTTACCAAATAACTGTGAATATCACTATATTTTATAAAGAAAGCAGAAGGAAATATTTAGTTCATTCCATCCATTGTAATCTCTGTGCCACCATATTAAATTTTAGCAATCTTCCAAGAATGGCCTTCCCAAATCTCTCAAGCATTTTAACTATCAACCTCAGAAGATAAAATTTCTATTTATCTTCCAGGGCTCCATATCACTGGACACAAAACATCACTCTACATGACAAGCCACACTTAAAATGAGCTACTATTTATTGAGTGTCAGAGACTGTTTTTATATGCAGCATCTTGTTTAATTCTCACAATAAGCCTGACAGGTAGGGACCATTATAATCTTCATCTTAGAGTTTATGAAACTGAGGACTAAGGCTTAGCAGGTTTAAGATGTTTGTCCAATGGATGGAAACCAAATTTTGGTGGTGAGCATGCTCTAGTGTATACAGAAGTATAAATATAATGTACACATGAAATTTATGTAACGTTATGAACCAACGTCACCTTAAAAAAGAAACAAGAAAAAAAAAGAAGCTTATCCAAAGTCACATGACTAGTAAATAGCAGAGCCAATGTTTGAATTCAGATCTTTCTGACTCCAGAAGCACCAGCTCCTAAGGCTCTAAGCAATTCTGTCTCCACTGGAGTCTTCATTCACACACACCCTAGGAACATGCACAGATAAAGCAAATGTCAATACAAATTGCATAGCTTACCAAAGATACACAACCCCAGCAGAGTAACAGGTCTATTTCATAAAAAATGACATAAGATCAAAATGTAATTATGCCTCTCCAAAATATAAATAAAAACTAAAATCTACATCACTATCCAGTGCTTGCCATTCTTGCTAGACATGCTTTAACTATGGAAATGGTGATTCTTGTTGCTAGCACGTAAACTTTTTTTGTTCAGTGTAGCTGCCACCTGAAACCTCCAATGCGTCATATTTTCTGACATATCTTCTTATAACCACCAATACTTAAACTTTTTTGTTGCTGTTGAATACTCCTAATACATTTAGCCTCCTACTGAAATTTCTGAAGCGAACAAAATAATCTCTCCCAGCCACTCACTAGTACACACAAACCCTAGAATCTTAAAAGAAGAATACTGACCACAAAAATCATAAAAAGGACATGTCCCAAAATAGCATTTCCTTTTATGTAGAATACAAAGACAATCTAAGAATCTAAAGATCCCATAATCCAGCCTTTTTCCTTAGCGAAGGAAAACCTCTTCACCCTTGAAAACAGCTAAAGCTTTAGCACCCTCAGATCCTGCATTTGCTCCTCTACTTGTAGATTCCTTCAGCACTGTAAACTGGCTTGCTCTGCCTCCATCCGTGATTCCAAGGAGCATTTTGTATTACGTTGTGTATTGTATCCATCTCTGCTGCTAGACCATGGGCTCTATTAGCACGGGACCACATCTACTTGGTATCTCTTACAATAACCACAGTACCTGACGCAGAGAAGGCACTTCATAAATGCTGTTGGATGAATTAATGGATGCGTGACCCATGAAACTTAGCGGCTCCTAGAGCTTGGTTCTTTCTTCCGACCTCACCAGGAGAATAGTTTGAAATTTAGTGGATGCCTCTTTCTACTTTACTTCACTTAGGATTGAAAAGCCACTGGTTTTGCAGACAATCACCAAGAAAGAGGACCAGCTCCTCTCTACTCATCACTTTGCAATACCTGTCAGATCACTGGCTCTTCCTCTTTTGGAGTGCTAGAGACAACTCCAGTAGGTGAAGGCAGATACAGCCTCCAAACTGGGAAGGGAAGACTGGATACAGTGGTGGGGGATGAAAAAGGGAGAGCTTTCTGCTGCCTGCTTTTCTCTTGTGAACAGAGCAAGTAAGACTGGAGAGAAGCAATGGGACTCTACTGAGCAGTTAAGGCACAGCGGGAAGATACCAATCATCTAAGGCAGGGTGGCCAAAGGAGGCCTCGTCTGGCTGCAGCCATTGACTTTGTTATGTCTGGAGCAGTTGGGGACTTAGAGGGCAGAGAGACCCTTATCCCCCTGTCTGATGCTGGGGACCCAGATGTTGCTGAAAAGCCTTTTTTCTTCTAATTCAGAATTGTCTGCTTAGGGAAAGGTTTCTTTTACATTTATTTCTTCCCCCTCTTTAACTCCTACTCAGGTCACATCTAAATGTAAAGTCAGAGCCAAGGGTGGGTGAATTCTGAAGTCATCCCAGCATAACTTCTCTTAGAATATACCTTTCTTCCTTCCCTTCCTATTTCTTTCCTTCTTTCCTTTCTTCCCTTCCTCTCTCCTTCTATATTGTGACAAGCAAAGTTACTCATTTCATTTTTCCTTCTCTCAAATAGCACTGGCCAAAGGTCAGCACTTTAACAGACTTGTAACAGTCGATCTGATATTTGGAAAGAGGACTTTAGCGATCCAACAGACTAGAAATCTTGGTTTTTGAATGAAGAAGATGGTATTATAAGAAAAACTGTCAAATGATGGAAAAGGAAAACATCCCTTTGCAAATAGCTAAATTCTCCTAAGACCTGGAGTCGATTCTTCCACTGTAAAGAGACTTCAGTCTGATTTCAGGTAACATTTAATGCTTCCTTTTTAAGCACTGTCACATTGTTCTTTTAAAGCTGTCCTTTCTGGTCAGCCATCCTCAATAGATTTGTTTTTGTCAATAACTCCATATGGTGAGGGTGAGCCTAGAAATGAATTCATATAAAAAACATTATTTAACACAACCTTTCCCCCTTAGTTTTAGCTCCATTACCTCAGAACATCACTGTTTTAGTTAACTTCTCGATTGTATGCCTCTCCTGTCTGTCCCATCCCACTTCAGGTAAAAGGAACCTTTCTCATGAGTTGTACTTCCCACATTGCAAGTGCAGCTTCAGAAAATGTCCCTGGCCTATTGCGTATCTCAGAGCCCTGATAATCTCACTTCATTTGGGGTTTAAATTATAGCTTTCTGTTGGTTGTTCCTTGCCGTAACTTTACCTGTGTGGTGATTCTAATAAATCCTCCTTTTATTTAGCTAGTTTGAGGAGATCGCTGTAGAATGTAATAGGAAGTAAAAATAAGTTTAAAAAAATTTAAGAGACCACCTAGACACTCTAAATGTGTTCAGATTTCCGAGCCCTATTGAATAATACCCGAGAGTCTTGAGAAAGTATGGAGTTAAGTTTGCACCAATGGAAATCCTTTCTGGAATGAGTCAAGGGATATAACAAATAAATAAACAAACATACAAGGAAATAATTTATTTCTAAATATATGTGAGTATAAAAATCAGGCCATAAACACTCTAGTTAAATTTCTTGGGATTAGGGGAAGAGAGGTGGATTCTGCAAATTATACAGTCGTAAATGAGATACCGAGCCTAGATAATATTCTAGAAAGTGCTATGTAGTGGAATGCCCATTATATCCTCCCATCCCTGTCCTCACTTTAGAGGACAATTTCTGCTTACAAACAAACACCAAGAGAGCAGCCCTCCATTATAGGGGAGTCCTTGCCCCTCATCTGGTGGCATTGACAGCAAAGGAGGCCATGTGTTTTTGTTTCCACACCTGATTGTCCTTACTGCACTTGAGTTCTGTGAAAGACCCCAATATTTGTACAATTAAGTTCCCTTTTCTCTTAAGCTTATCTGAGTGGCTTTATGGTCCTTGGAACAAAATGAAATCTGACTAAGATAAGCAAGTGAAGGAAAGATCTGCGTGTACTCAAAAAAAGGACCAAGTAATCGCTAGAAGCCAGCATGGAGTTCCTAAGACTAGCCTAAATCTATTTTTCTTTTGTAACAAGGTTAATAAACTGATAGCTCAGTTGCACTGTGGCTGTTGGATGTGTTACAGATCTCTTGTTTTTACCTGCCTAGTATCTATTTGCCTTCTCTTAGTAGTACTCCAGTTTTACTTTGGAAAGCTAATAGCCTTTGTACGCAATCTTTTTTTCTATTGTTTTCTTAAAGTATTTTCAAAATATATTTGATACATACAAAAGAGTAATGTAGCATCTATGTAAGTTATAAAATGAGCACCTGCGAATCCACCAAGAAGCAGAATGTTACCAACACATTGCATCCATCTAAATAATTCTGTACTAACTCAGCTCCCTGCCGCCTCCAACAATGCCCCCTCCTCCCCACAGCATGTAACCATGCAACCTTGGTGGGAGGGTCAAGCAAAGTGTCCTCTTCTACTTTGGCCAAAGACTAAGCATAAAACTTGGATAAGGGCAAGTGGACTCTTCCATTCCACTCTTTTTAGTGGCACAAAGAAAGGAAGGAAAAGAGTTTGAGCAAATTCATCATAATGAAGATATTCTCACCAAAAGTGATCTCAATCCCTGGAGTTGACAATGCCCCTGGGCTTTCTGAGATGCCCCTGGGCTTTCTGCAGCTTTTCTTTTATTTCTAAGAGCCTTCTCATATCATTCCATAATTTCCTCTTTTTGTTTTAATTAACCAGAATTAGTATAACCCACCTATCAAAGAACTCCTCTCTGGTAACATTAGTGAATGAAAATTTCATAAAGCCTTTTGACAAAACCACATCAGATGTCTTCATGAGTGGGCTGCAAAAAATATGGATAGGATGAGAGTGAAATTACAAAATAATGGTCACCTCTGGGGAGAACTGGAGAGGAACTGGACCAGCGAATGGGGCTTCAATTGTATATTCAGTGTTTTATTTCTTATAAAGAAATCTGAGGCAATATAATAATATGTTAAGTTATAATAAAGCTCCCACATGATTGCTATTTTATATTATTCTTTATAAATTTCTTTAGGTTTAAATTTTTTTTTTTTTTCCTTTTTGGGCCTCAAGGGATCTCAGTTCCCCAGCCAGGGATTGAACCCGGGCCATGGCAGTGAAAGCCCCAAATCCTAACCACTAGACCACCAGGGAATTTCTAGCTTTAAATTTTTAAAATTTAGGTGAAATTAGGTGGCTCTCTCATAGGTTCAACAACTGTGGTCATGGGAGTGCTGATTAATGATCAATGTCTACCTGTTGGGGGTAGGTGCTCTAGGTTCTGCCTTAGACAATGCTTTTAAAAATGACTTGGAAAAATGTAAAGAAGGCATCAAATTTGTGAATGAACCAAGGATAGTGAGATCAATAGCAAATATGTTGAATGAAATAATGAGCGTACAAAAAGATGCTGGCAAAATGGAATTCTGGGCTGAATTTCATCAGCTAACGAAAAAAGAAAACTCTACCATTTATTGAATACTTATTACATGAAAGCACTGTTTTAAGTGTTTTATATACATTATTTTTATCAAATCCTTTCAATAACCTTATGAGTTACATATTACCCTCCCCTTTACACATGAAGAACTGAAGCAAAGACAGGTTATAAAATTTGTCCACACAAATTGGTAACTGCTGCATCCAAGCTCTGAACTCATGTTGTTTTAACTCCAAAGCCTTGAATCTTAACCACTATACAACCACAGGGTTATAAAAGCTTATGCCTCAGTTTCCCCAAAATGAATCACATAATAGAATGGAGGAGACATGGCTTAACAGCCCACATTTCAAACAAAAGGTTTTTTTTGGAGAATAAGCACAATAATGGTCAGCAGAGTGACGTGACTGCCAAAAAAGCGAGTTCCATCTTAGGTTGCAGTAATAGAAATTTTGTATCAGAGAGAAGGGAGCCATGGTCATGCTGTACTGCAAACTGCCTCCGCCCCCGCCTGCTCTAGATGTCCCACGTGAAGGACAATAGGCAGGGCTTGAGAGAAGACCAAGAATCAGGAATAGGAAGAATGATTTAAGGAACCGGGACTGTTCACCTGGAAAAGGTACAGCTCAAAGCAGGAGGCGGTCATGGGAGCTGTCTTCACATAATTCAAGTGGCACATGGAAAAGGGATTAGATTGTTCTATGTGGTAACCAGGGAATAGAAAAAGGAACACTGGATAACACTTAGGAGGAGAGAAGGTATGTTTTAGGAGGAGAGAAGGTATGTTTTAGGAGGAGAGAAGGTATGTTAAAGATTTGGAAGAACTCTGTAGTGGTCAAAACCATCAGAAGATGAAATAGATTGTCTTGGGAAGAAAGGAGTTCCCAAGAGCTGGATGTGTCACAGTATACCTTCCCTATTTGGGATGTTGTTGAAGCTTCTAATGAGACAGTGGCTAGAAGGGCTGTCTAATGCTAATGCTAGTGCTTACTGACTTTATTATCAAAACCATTAGTGTAAAATCATCATCCACTTAGAGAACTATTTTTATGGTATGATCCTTAAGTGACGCCTTGGCAACTCCCCCTTCCTAAGGCAGAAAGCTTGCAGAACTAGGTGTCTAGAACCTTACTACTACCCCGGCGCTGCTACTGGCTGTATATTGAGAGAATCATTTAACCTTTCCCTGCTTCAATTTTTTAAAATAAATTTATTTATTTTATTTATTTATTATTTTTGGCTGCGTTGGGTCTTTGTTGCTGCGTGCGGGCTTTCTCTAGTTGAGGCGAGCTGGGGCTACTCTTCCGTGTGGTGCACGGGCTTCTCATTGTGGTGGCTTCTCTTGGTGAGGAGCATGGGCTCTAGGCGCGTGGGCTTCAGTAGTTGCAGCACGCGGGCTCAGTAGTTGTGGCTCGAGGGCTCTAAAGCACAGGCTCAGTAGTTGTGGTGAACGGGCTTAGTTGCTCCGCGGCATGTGGGATCTTCCTGGACCAGGGATCGAACCCTTGTCCCCTGCATTGGCAGGTGAATTCTTAACCACTGTGCCACCAGGGAAATCCCCCTGCTTCAATTTTTTCATCTTTAAAAAGAAGTTCCCTCTATCTGTCTCACCTACCTCACGTGGATTTTAGTGAGTATGACAAGCTATCTCAAATGTAAAGGTGCTTTAGAAAATTTAAACAATATGTGGGTATAACCTATGATGACTATAATGTAAGTTCTGTTCACCATATACCTGGGACGCCCAACGTTCTCTGGCACCTGTCTCATCCCTCGATTCTCTCTGATTCTTTTTAAAATTTATAGTCTTTTTATTTGTTTGTTTTTGCTTGTTTTGTTCATTTGTTTTACAAATCTTTGTTGAGCTACTGTTACATGTTAGGCAACGTACAGGCTATTGTGCTAGCAACTGCTGGAAAACAAATTGACGGATGAAACATCATTTTCTTCAAGGTGTTTGCCATCAAATAGAGATCTCTATCAACATACAAATAATGTAATACAAGGTAAGGCATTTGAATGCCTTAAGAGTAATATAGATAAAATGCTACAGAAGATCACAGGAGAGAGGGAATTCCAAGATGATTTGGCTAGCACTGCTCTAGGAAAGCAGGGTGTTTTCCTCTTTCTTTCTACCCCCAACTCTGCTGGGATCCAGTAGAAGCTGGTTCTCTTCAAGATTATGAATTTTTGCATTGGTGCTGAGAAGTGGCCCAGCTGTCCAAGTTCTAATTTCTAGTCCCTTTGCATTGGCCTTGGGGAAAGAGGTGAGATTTTCTCTATTTTTCTCTTATATGAGAAAAGAAAGTGAAGCTCAGCAAGGTCAAGTACAAGTCAAAAATTGTTATGTAAGGCAGACCCTCCTCTCTGCAACTATCTAGAGTTTCAATGCACAAAGCAAGGCTTGTTTCAAGGAATGATTTATTACAAGTTTGCCTTTTCAGGTGCTTAATAATGGCCACCCAATAGGATGTTTGCTTTATCCTGGGATCAGGCTGACATCCCTTTTATGTGCAGAGATGCTGGAGTTAGTAGAATGCAGACTAAAAGGAAATTGCAAACACTGGGCAAGTAAGTTGCAACAAGTTCTATAAGCTCCATTTGATGTGAAGGTTAAGTCTTAGAAAACATTCTGTAAAGCAGCTGTATTGGCTTGTATGTGTGAAAGATAAAAATAATATGTATTGAATGTTCAGTATGTTCCAGGTTTAAGCATTTTATATGGATTGTTTCATTTATGGTTTCTCTTGTTATCCTACAAACTAGGAAACTGAGTCTTGGCCCAATCAAGGAATTTGTCCAAGGTTACACAGTTAGGAAGTGGTGAAATCAGGATTTGAAATAGGACTGAATAAAGAAATAACGTAAAATAAGGAAGTAAAATGTTGTTTATAGATATATACACATGTACACATAAACACTTGTATGTGCACATTTACACATATATTTAAATTTACTCTTCCCAAATTATTTTGAAATTATTTTATTTCAAAATGAAATTAAGAAAATGGACAATCAAGGCCATGAAAAAGAGGAATATGCTAACCATGAGTTCAACCTGTGATTGACCATCAAATGTGAAAACAAGAAAGGAAAAACCCTTTCTTGGAGACCCTTTTGAATGCCATTTTACTCAGGAAACCAACGGTTATTTTTCTTTTCATAACCCTACATTATAAAAATTAAATAAACTCCCTGAAAGTTATGATTTTTCATATTTTTAATTTTGGGGCACTACTGGCATTTAAAATTTCTTGATATTTATTTTTAAATAAGATAATTAAAATTCTAAAAAGTATTTCCTAAATGATAAATGGTAAAGTGCTACATTACATTTAGTTCTAAGCCTCTTCTCCTTACTTCGTGGCCAGGCTTTACCTATCACACAAGAGACTGGAGTTGTATTCCATCACTTCTAGGAACAGGCAATTTTCCTTTTCCAAAATTCTGGTATGCACAGTGCCTACCTAGCACATAGATCCTTCTCAATAAATGATCTGCAACAGAGTACTGAATGATGGCTTATACTGCCACATAATGCCCAATACACCACCAATATATAATTTGTGTTAAAAAAATGTGCCGTTATCCGAATCTAAAGGCTCTGTGGACCCACCAGTTTTCCAGTAGCAGTAATAACTTGCAACTAATCATTTCTATGCACTTCTTCATGCTCCCTTGCGTCAGTCCTGGTCAGTTAGTACCTTGTACTGTCAGAGGTCTCCAAACTTGAATGCAAAAACCCTGGGGCACGTGATAAGACTATATCATAGGAGTGTGGGGAGAAAATATTAAAACTCTTATTTAACTTCTATTTTATTTTATTTTTGGCTGCACCACGTGGCTTGCTGATCTTAGTTCCCCGACCAGGGATCGAACCTGGTCCGGTGAGCCCTAACCACTGGACCACCAGGGAATTCCCTTAACTTTTATTTTTATCTCACGCTTTTTCATTTAGTTTCTGTGATTGCACGCTTTGTAATAATAAATAATATATCCATGTAGTGGTACATTTTAAAAAAACATATACAGAAATATACATATATTGAGGATACTCACTCAAACATTTTACTGATAGCAATGGGTGATCTAAAAGTTTGAAAATATAACTCTAAATAATCCTGCTAAGCTAAGTATATTTCAACCAAAAAAAAAAATCTTTGAGACCATAAAGAAATAAAGAATGTTTTCCTGTGGCTGGGGTTGGGGGTAGGGGTGGGGAATGGGCAGGTCTTTCATATTTTTCATAACATGAATATACTAGCAAATAATTCACAGCACTTCACTCAGCAATTAAATATAGCAACTTGTGCTGATTTTTTTTTTTTTTTTTTTTTTTTCCTCTTCAAAAAAGAGAACAGTGAAATCCTGAGAAAGTTTTTCTGGCTTTTCCTCTGTCTGTCTCTTGTCCCTGAAGTTTGTCATTTGGAAGGAAGGACTGTCAAGTTATTTAAAACCTGTGTTGGGTATTAAAGAGTCCTGGGTTTAAGTTCCTTCTTCACTGGTATTCTGTGCAATCTTGAGCCATCCCATTTCTCTGACGGATAAAATAGAGATAACAATACTTAGCACCAATCTCAAAGCAGTGTGTAATGTGGATAAAGAACACTTTGTTCCTTCCGTCAACTAAATGCAGAGCATCGTTAATATAATCTTTAATATTAGCAGTTTAAAATGCTGTGGTTTTATATACTTTTCCCTTTTAAAAATTATTTTCCTTTAAAAAATAAACAAAACATCACATTTCTAAATACCACTGTTTGTTGTTTAAACTTCATAAACTTAAATTTTCTCTGTATCTGTTTCTGGTTCCCAGTCTTTCGCACACACGCACATATACACTCATTCGATAACTTTATGGATGTGAGAGAAAAATCTCAAGATAACATCAAGGAAATAAAGCAGGATTTGAAATAAGTTCTCTTATCCAGCTTTCCTTTAAGTTTTAAAGCTACGCATCTAGGCCATAAAATCATGATGTTTATTTAATCTTCAAAATGTTTGTGTTTAAGAATAATTCACAGACTCTTAAATCAGAAAGAACCGTAAGAAAACATCTAGGGCCTATGATAATGCCTGGTACACAGTAGATGCTGAATAAACATTTAGTGAAGGAAAACTGGGAGAAGCTTCTTATTTTAACCTTAAAAGAAAAAATGAAAACAAAACCCCAAACCAAATCTGGGCATTAAAGAGGCTAAAGTAGTTGCTCAAGATTGTTTAGCGAGTTTAAGAGTTGGGTCTAGAATTTATTCCTCTTAGTTTCCAGCTATGTTTTTTTCCCAGCAACCTGTTGACTTGTTTATATAGGACTGTCACATATAATCTGTCAAAGACGCATCACAGAAAAAAAATCAGAAAGAAGAGCCCTTGGGTTTTCCATCTCCCAAAGTCAACCAACATGTGATGTTCACATATGATGTGAAATATGGAAAGTAAATATACATATAATATGCAAAATATAAATCTTGCATATATTGATTCAAAAGGCCTATTTTTAAGGAAAGGGGGCAATAGCCGATCTTCCATGACTTATTCTACTTTACAGCACTGTTTGTATGCCCACGCAGGTGATCTGCAGTCCTCTGACCAGCTAAAAGTAGAGTGGCTATTTCAGCAAAATGTTTATCTTTGTTTCTGTGTATTGTTGTGTTGATTTTTCTCAATTTACCTACGAATGAAGCACTAACAACCTCAGTGCTTACGGTCCTAATAAACTTATCTCGCACTGTTTTGGCCTATGTGATAGTTAACCCATTGACAAAAGAAATCCAAGCTAATAAAAGCCTTTCCTGGCCACTTGTTAGCCAGGTCAGGCTGTAAAATCATAACACAATGCACGCCTCTTCCATGGGGCACCACAAGGCAACGATTAAAAAAAAAAAAAAGAAAAAAAACCCCCTCACTTCCATATCCAGTGGAGTTGTAGTTTATTACTATAACCCTCCCAAGTCAAAAGGACACCAGTTTCAAGCCTTGCAACTTGGTGCAGACAGGGTTTTTCGCTCGCAACCCACTCTGCTGGGCCTCTCTACCTGTCCTCTCCTACTGTCTACAGGTCCCGAACATTAGAAAATAGAAAATGTGATGATCTTTGTGTGTCTCTGTAAAATGTGTGTATGTGTGCGTGTGTTTGGGTGTAACGGGCCTTCTGTTTGGCCGCGCGGCCTGTCCATCATGGAGCGGGCCAATGGCAGGCTGCCTTATATAAAATGAGTGTTTTCAGTCTCTCCTGGCTGCATGTACTGTATGTGGAGCAGTGTACAGTGAAGCGGAGGCAGAGCGGCTCCGCGAGCTCCTCTCTCTCCACTTTCCCATAGAGAACCCCTGACTGGCCGCTGAGGGCGAGCCACACACACGCCCTCGCGCCCGGCGAGCCCGCGAGGTAAGCGCCCCCCCATCCCCAGCCCTTCCCGGGCGCTCTCCCCGCACTTTCTGTTTTCCTACTCACTTGCGAGCCGCCGGGCTGCAGCCCCAAGGACTCCGCGGCAGGAGCAGCGGCGGCGGCGGCTGTGGCGGCAGCCGGTAGGCTGGACTTGAGGAAGACGGAGGGAACCCCGCGCGTCCGGAGCCGCCGCCAGCCGGCCCGCTCCCCGGGCAGTTTACCCCTCCGCCAAAACTTTGGGTCGGGAGAGGTCGGGGGCGAGGGTCGCCGCGGCCGCGCCGGCGGCGAGCGGGGGGCGCGAAGGCAGTGCCCTGCGGGCGGGAGGCTGGGGGCCGGGCTGGGGAGTAGTAGGCCAGCCGGTGCCAGGCTGCGTTTGCAACCAGCACCTCTCGGCACACAGGCAGCGCCGCCCGAGAGGGGCACGGGAGCCGCGGCGCGGGCAGGAGCAGCCCGAGGAAAACAACAACAGAGCCCTCACGCCGGCGGGCGGCTGTTGGCCGCCTGGGGAGCCCCAAACTTCATCTCGGCGAAAGTACGTGGAGCCCAGCCTGGGCTCGGCTGCCGGGGAGGTGGGGCCTGGGGAGTCGGGGCAGGGGAGGAAGGTACAAGGAGCCAGCCCTCAGTGGATTTATCGAACGTTTCGTCTGCGTCGGTGACCGGGAACAGCAGCCCAGTTGCTCGTTCATCTGGAGAGTTGGGATTTGGGTGTTCCGGCCCCGGAGATCGGTGCCCTCTCACCCCCCCACCCCTAACCAAATGCGCGGCGAGTAGAGAAAGTGCTGTTTTAGTGCCAGAGTGGCTAGGAGGAAGAATAGGGGGAGAGGGGGAAGAGGGCGAGGGAGAAGGGGAGAGAGAAGAGGGAGGGAAAGCCGGCGGGGGCGGGGGGTGAGGGCAAGAGAGAGAGCGAGAGAAAACCGGAGAGGACGAGAGGGAGAGCGAACGAGAGAACGGGAGGGAAGAGAGGAGGGGGAAGAGGAGGAGGGAGGCTGTGTCAGGATTTTGCTTGAATGTGGGATTATGTTGTGTCAATAAGTTTAAGGTGGAGAGAGCGAAGCTGGCGGGGGGGTGGTGGTGGTGGAGGGGAGGAGGAAGGCCTTGGCTGTTTAAAGTCTTATTTCTGAAGGTAAGTGATGGCATTGCATGGTCGCGATGACAGAAAACTTGCAGATCCTTTATCCGGGGATGGGGTCGATGCCTCTAGAAAGAGCTCCCCAGCCCTCTTAAGCCACACTCGTGTTACACTGTTATTTGCTGCGATCCGGGTCGCTAGTAAATTACAGAAATCAGACTCGAGGTTTCTTTTCCTCCTCCACCTCGTCTCGCTCGCTCACCCTCAGCAATTTATTATTATTATTTTTTTATTTTTTGGTATTGTATGAAACTTAATGTAACTGAGACCAAACCCGAGTCCTGTAATTTACAAGGACCCTGAATCCAGGAATCTGGAACACGTTTATGTGTGAAATAATCCGCGATCATTTCAGCTAAATGAGGAAGGTAAAACGAAACGATGCAAAAAGCTAAGACACAACATGTACGACAGGGAGGGGGGGGGGAGAGGGAGAGACGGAGAGAGAAGCTATTTTTTGCTTTCCTTTCGGTAGAAAGGATAATAAAGCGTGCATTCCCCTTCCCTCCCGGTGTGTAGGGTCCAGTCAATATTTTAACTGTCTGAGGACAAATTAGTCCAGGTGGATCTCGCCGAAAAGTTTCGCGAGGTGGGGTGGAGGTGGGGGGGTACGAAAGGGAAGGTGGGTGGAGGTGATGGGGGATGGGGACGGAGCGAGCTCTGCCTCTGCTGATGGTCATTGGCCTGGGGCTTTGAAACCATTGCCTGTCCTGCTAATGACACGTCCAGTTCTCGTCTCCCGGCCGCGGACGCCGGGCTGCCGGGGACCGGGGTACTTTCCCCACGCGGGGAGGGGCGTTCTTCGCCATCCCCTGGGGTTGCCCACTCGCGACGTGGGGCCCCCACGCGCGCCTCTTCTGCGCGCCGCCGCCACCTCGGCTCGCGCGACTTTTGTAGCCAGCCCGCGGCGAGGGGGCGCAGGGGGTCCCCGGCGCGGACGTCTCCGCGCGGCCACCCCTCTCCCGGCCCCACGCGCGCCGCGCGGTCCAAGCCCGGAATGGCAGCGCCGGGCGGAGCGGCAGTGCCTCCCCGGGGGGCAGCGGAGGCAGCGGCGGTGGCGGCGGGATCTTCGCCGGGGCCCGCGGGAGGAGGAGGAGAGGGAGGGGAGGGAGGAGGAGGAGGAGGAGGGGAAGGAGGAGGAAGAGGAGGAGAGGGAGGAGGTGTTTTCTGTCCAGACCGCCGCCAGTTCGAGCGGGCACGGGGACGGGGACACCTCACTCGTTGCTCCTCCGTTATGGAAAGGTGTTTAGCAGACTTTTACGCCCGGAGTGTGGGCTTTGCACTTCATTTTTTTTTCTCCCCCCTCTTCCCCAAAGCAAGATGGACTCTATTCCCTTTCTCTTTCTCCCTCTGCCTCTGTCTTGTCAGCCTTAAAGATCGACATTTTGTACTAAGATGCAAACTTGATGGTGACCAGCAACAAAGCCGGGGTGGGATCCCTCGCTCCCTTCCTCCCTCTCCGTTTTCCAGCTCCCCCCACCCCGACCTCGAAGACCTGGTGGCCCTGCACTTGACGCCGGGGGCTCTGGTGAATGTGTTTCCCCCCTCGGTTCCGATCTCCAATCTCGGGATTGTGACCGGGGCCGGGCGTTGGGGCGACATTTGTGGCCGCCCAGGTCTGCAGGGCTGAGGGCTGCGCTACCTGGATCTGCTGGATCTGCTGCCGTCGCCCTGCTACCTCCGGCCGGCTCCTGGGCACGGGGAGGCTCGGACTGCCTATCGATTGCCATGATTTGGTTCCTGGTGCATTTGTCCTGGGGGCGGCGATCACTTGTGAAAGTTGATGAATGATCACGATGTGGGTTTTGGGTTTGCAGGATGGATCAACTGCCTTGTACATACCGGGAGTAGGGGGCAAGTGTGCTGGAGACACCCTAGAATGCCAGCTGGGCTACCCTCCCCTCAGCCTCTGCCCTTTGAATACAGGGAGCTTCTTTGCCTTTATTGCCCCACAGTTCGAGCGTAGAGGTGGGGATGGTGAGAAGCAGGGGTTGGTGGGGAGCTGGACTCCTGGGTTTCGGGGTCCTTCCTTCATAGATGTTGCAGGAGTTGGGACTCAATTGTAAAGCTCTACCATACTGATGATGTACCTTTATTTGATACTTTATAGGTCACTATCATATGACAAAGGCTTTGCTGCAGTTCATCTTCCTCCCTGTGTACTTTCCATTTGCCTTCCTGGGTAAGTATGCAAACTCTTCATACAGGGAAGCTGGATGGTATTAGTAATGACATAAGGGTCCTTACTGTACACGTAAGAAGATGCCTTACTGGGTTTGCAGCACCCCAGAAACTTGTCTTGCTGAGTTTCCCATAGCAGAAGTCAATTTATGATTTCTAGTATTTACAATTCAGCTATGGTTATTATTGTTTTAAGATAGTTTAAATGTGCATTTCGCATTTTCCTGCAAGTTAAGTGTCATTTGAAAACTTATCTTTTTTAATTGATAATAAAATTTCACGTAGAGTTGAAGGCCTAGGAAATTTAATGCTAGATAATACTGTAGGAAGATTGTAGCTTGTGAGTAGAGAGAATTATTAAAAACCCAAGGAATCATTGCTCAGAAGACCCCTCTAAATTACAGTGACTGACATTTGCTTACTCTTTCCTGGGCTCTCTTTTCTTAGGGAACTTTTGCTGTTTGTGACAGTTACCTTTGTAGTGGGGAGAGGGCGGACGGGGCAATATAGTAAATCTAGCATTTAGTGTACCAGCTTAATTCAAAAGGCAAATAACTGTCCTAATTGATAGTAATTTTTGTCAAAATTTATATATTTGGAGAAATTGAGTGCATTTTAACAGTCTGTATATATAATAAATAGCAACTTTGAAATCTGACACTAAGTGCCTTTTTCAGATATATGCCTCCCAAATGGAAAAGTTGGTGAAATAACGTGTGGGACAATAAGTGCCTAAAAAGTCTGGTTGTGAGAAGTAACCCTCTGGGTGAAAACTGAGGGTTTAACATTTGAAAGCCTCATGGTGAGCCCAAACTGCAGAAAACCAATGTGTAATTTTGCCCCTCCATTGTCAGAAACACCTCAGGTACTCTAAGTTGCTGATACGTTAAGAAAACTGGTTGTACGAAATTGTGTAAATCAGCTTTGGTGCTTTGTAATATTACCATAATGAAGACAGACTGTATTTTGTGAATGAAAATGGACTTGAATTCAGTTTTCCATAAAAGAAAAAGAAAAGGGACCTTATTTTGTTTCCTGGCTTGCTGGCATATTGTGTATGTTACTAAAAGATTGTCTTAGTATTGAGAGGAATTGAGTTTTGAAGACCAGGCCTTTCTGGTAGTTTCTATATGGTAGCAAAATGTACTTTGACATTGCTGAGAACCTTAGATGATATATAATAGAAGCTCTGTGTCCAGCATTTTTTAACGGAATGTAAAATATCGTGTTATTTCAGATAGAAGAGTCTCCTAATATGTCACATGCATAGCAGGCCAATTGGAGTGGTCAGAATGAGATGGGTCTGTAAGATGAATTTAGTGCACACCAAAATATGTGGATTTCAGCGTCTTTGATTTTTTTTTTTTAAAGCTTCTTTGCAAGAGAAGTTTTTCATTTTTGAACATATGGCAAGAGTATTCAAAATGCATTCCTGATTACTAAAGAACACCACATTTATACATGTGAGGCACGTTATTTTGTTCACTGGAGCAAACTTTTAATGCTAGTTCTTTCCCCATGGAAATATATTTGACCAATTCAAAAATTAAAATGGGAATAGGTAATTTCCAGAATAAAAGCGATCTGATGAGCTCTTGCATTTCTTTGAGATATCAAATAACTGCTTCATTAAAACAATGTTTTCAAGAAAAGTCTTGGTCTTTGAAGTCAGAGTAGTTTTTATAGTATAAAATTTGAAGTAGTGATTTTAAAAGTCACGCCGACAATGAATTACAAGTTATTTGCATCTAAAATGTATTTATTAGATTTGAGGCTTAATTTTCAAAGTAAGATTTTAGATAAAGGTTTTGCTTCTACATTGACAAGAGTTTTCAAACTTCTCATTTTATTATTCTGCATATCTCTATTAAGTTCTGAAGCTGAAGTCTTAATTTGCATTTCACATTTAAAGCTAGCTATTGAAAAGGGGGTTCATCTATGTTATTTCTTAGTGGTACGTCTTTGGAGGTACTGTGGCGGTTTTAGGTAGAATCTTCCCCTAGGGACTAAGATACTAACCAATTTTGAAATTTTGACACCTTTCTTTTTTTTATATCCACCTTGATCTTTATATCCAAATTTAAAAAAAAAAGTTCCAGGTTTAGGAGTTTGTGAGGTAGCTCTGCTTTTAATGTATATATAGCTCTGCTATACAACTTGAAAAGTGTATACCGTCTTTGACTTTATAGACCTGATCTTTATACTTTATCCATTGGAACAGATTTGTTTAGACATTGAATTTATAACATAGCTTTGAGTGAAAGCTAGGATGAACATATAATTATGGTTTGCTTGTGCTATAAGTAACTATGTAATTGATAATGTTTTTTGTATATAGTTAAAGAAGGAACAACAGCCTTAAAATGTGGCACAACTCATGAAAATCTAATTCAGCAGCTAAAGTATTTATACAGCCATATTTTCAGTAAAATTACAAACATAATTTCTAATTATTAATCATCAGCCACTATACTTAATGTTTACGTTTTCCTACATTTCATAAAGAGCATGGGTAAAGCAAGGGCCATAGTTTTAATGGGATCTTACCATGAATGTCAATTACTTTAATATTAGAAATCTCTAATAGAAGTAATAAAGACTTCACAGTTCAACCCTATTAAAAGAACTTTTTGAAAATAGCCTCATTATAGATGTGCCTGTTTTTGCTGTACTAACAGAAATCCCTGAAATTATTAGTCTCTTGCAAGAGTGCAGAAATGTTTAAGATTGTGTTTTTAAATGTTCTGAATTACTAAATATAGGCAGTTAATTTTGGCATATTGCATCACCACCAGTGTGGCATACCTATATTTTAAAATTTAAACTTAAGCAAGTATTTATCTTAAGAAGAAGACACTTTTCTTGAACTCGTAATTTGAAATCCACCTTGTTTTTCAACATTTCACCACCAAGGGCACCTTTTAAAATAGGTCTGAGTGGTATCTCTCCTGTATTTTTAGTCAGCTTCCTTCCTCTCACTATGAAATGAAAACAAACCCAAATTATAAAAACATTGTAATTTCACTGCCTCACTTTTTTAAAAAATTAATTAATTTATTTATTTTTGGCTGCGGTGGGTCTTCGTTGCTGCGCGCGGGCTTTCTCTAGTTGCGGCGAGCGGGGGCTGCTCTTTGTTGCGGTGCATGGGCTTCTCATTGCGGTGTCTTCTCTTGTTGCGGAGCAGGGGTTCTAGGCGCGTGGGCTTCAGTAGTTGTGGCTCTCAAGCTCTAGAGCACAGGCTCAGTAGTTGTGGCTCTCGAGCTCTAGAGCACAGGCTCAGTAGTTGTGGCTCTCGAGCTCTAGAGCACAGGCTCAAGTAGTTGTGGCGTGTGGGCTTAGTTGCTCTGCAGCATGTGGGATCTTCCCGGACCAGGGCTCGAACCCATATCCCCTGCATTGGCAGGCGGATTCTTAACCACTGCACCACCAGGGAAGTCCCACTGCTTCATTTTTATCATGTGCCCCAAGTAAATTGGTTGCAGGAGGTCCTCAGGCTACCCTTTGAGAAACACTGCTCCAGAGGTGGTAAGGACTAAGGCTAATGACTGAATGGACATTCTTCCAGCTTGAAGATTCTGCGTAATTCCATCAGTGGGTTGGTACTACCTCAGGGGCAGTCATCACATACTGTGTCGAATTGTAGAGATTTCTGTATTTTAAGTCACACCTGAGGAAAGCACTTTTTGAGTTCAACTTCACTCAACATTCATATGTGTTCGTATTATCCCTTAGAAGGCAATTATAGTTTCTTAAAATGCCAGGACATCATAACTGTAAAGATATACCCAGAAAATCCTCATGTCTTAATGGGGATTGTTTTCTTTCCTTTTTTTTTTTTTTTCTTTCAAAGAAAAAGATAAAGTGAAAATTGAAAAAAGTACCAGTTACACAACGGAAATTCAAAAGAAGACAAGCCAGTAAAGAATTCTGTCTAATAGTATATATAAATAGAAAATGAAAGACTAAGGGAATGAAAGACTTAAAGGATTAAATATAGACCATGAAGCATTGACACACCTTCCAAAATATAAACTTAATAAGTTAAAATATGTGAGTCAGCTCCAGGATCTAGATAGTAAAATAACTTCAGATAGTGAGGAGGTTGTGTAAAATACAAAGTAAAAATTAATAAGAATGAATTGGATTTTATGAAATCTTAGAAAAATGAAAAATATTGTAAAATATTGATTAAATAATTAAACCAATAGTCAAATATAGCCCTTGGGTGAAAAGATCAGGGAATAAAACAGAAACTCCTGGATTGGAATAACTGCGATCCTGAAAAAGACATAGAAGTTTGGATATTTTGTAAAGGGAATAATTAAGAAAAAGGTTGATAACTTATTTCAAAGGACAAATAAGAATGAGTATAAAAGTTGTTTAAAGCAGCTGTATTTCTCAAATGTTTTTGAGGTCTATGGTAAGAAATACCTTTTATATTCCAATCCACATAAAAAAACCTGGAACGAAAGTTTCCTGAAACAGTACTAAGAGCAGTGCTCTAATGTTTTCTATTCCTATCTAATCTTTATAAATCTAATCTGTTCCAAACAATTTTATTAAAAAAAAAATACAGGGTGTCATTCACTAAATTTATTTTATGACTTGCAATTTAAAAAAACACCAGTTTTGCTTGCAAAATATGGAATCTCCCAGGCCCCATCCTCATATTCTGATTCAGTGTGTCTGGGATAGGGCCCAGGAATGTGCATTTTAACGGTACTGCAGTGATTCTGAAGCAGGTGTGAAGTCCTCTGACATATTTTGAGGAACTCTGGTGTTAGGGACTGATGGCTAAAGATTGAATGGAGTCGCATACTTGAATGTGGGCTTAGAGTTCATTTACTGCTGAGGTCTCTTCCAGAGCCTCAAGATTCTATGGCTGTATTTCAGTCAGCATGTTTACAATACTCAGAGGGCCCTCATTGCACTCTGTAGATGTCCCATAGTAGCAGGTATAGTACAGAGAGCAGAGGCTTTGCAGCCAAAGAGCCCTGGGTTTCACCCTTGCTGCCTCTCTAGCTTATAAGCTGAGGGACTTTGGGCATGTCACTTCAGAATGAACTTCCATTATCATATGTGCAGAAGGGCCTCTTAATATTTACCATGCAGCAGAATGCGAATTACATAAGACAGTACTGTCTGTAATGACCCTTATCCACAGTCAGCGCTCAATAATGTATGATTTATAGTTATTCAGTATATCTCATCTCACCCCAACTCCCACTAAGTTTGAAATTTCACAAGGCTGTGCCTTTTAATTTTTGTTTCCTCCAAAGTAATTTTCAACTCTGATATCATGAAACACTGGTGCATTTTTAACTGAATGTGAGGTGCTGGACAAACAAGTTGTTACTGAAGGAAACAATAAGAATAACCAGGAGGAAAAAAAGAAAAAAACAACTGAGGCATGCCACATGTAAGTACAGTGCTCCTTCAGGTTGGGGCAATGATTCTCCCACCTCTTTAAAAAGACATAGCACAGGACGGTACACAATTCAGAACGGTTAGTTGACAGCACTGGACATTCCCTCTGGTGACTTTGATACATCTTGGAATGTCTTAGAGCGTCAATTCTCTTTTCTACCATGACACATGCGACTAATGTTTATGCATGAGACACTATGATTTCCCTGGTTATAGACATAGATAAATTATGCAGGTTTTTTTTCTTTTTAAGATTTATTATTTATTTATTTATTTAATTTTATTTTTGGCTGCCTCGGGTCTTAGTTGTGGTAGTCAGGATCTTCACTGAGGCATGAGGGATTTTTCGTTGAGGCGCACGGGCTTCTCTCTAGTTGTGGCTTGCAGGTTTTCTCTTCTCTAGTGTGGCTCGCAAGCTCCAGGGCGTGTGGGCTCTGTAACTTGCGGATGCAGGCTCTCTAGTTGAGGCGCGCAAGTTCAGTAGTTGCGGCACTTGGGCTTAATTGCTCCGCGGCATGTAGGATCTTAGTTACCTGACCAGGGATTGAACCCGCATCCCCTGTCTTGGAAGGCGGATTCTTTACCACTGGGCCACCAGGGAAGTTCCATGCAGTCGGTTTTATAGGTAGTTCACTGTGTGATAAAGCCACTTCTTTTCCTATCAAGAAAGTATATCAGAATACAAGCAAGAGTGATGTTATTATGATGAAAACCTTAAATACACCCATATATACACATGTAAAATCCTTTATAAACTGTGATACCTTAACTTTTCATAACTAATTACTTGGGGGCACTCCTCACAACCAGTTAAAACTTACTTTATGTCAAGGCATGAAGATTGAGAAGCATTATATCCGAAGTGCGTAACAAATTACATCGCACAAAATGGCACTTAAATAAAAAAGAGGGACAAACTAAGGAGAAGATGAATGGGAAATACTCCAAATCCCTGAAATCTTGAACAATGTGAAAATCAAAAGCCAGGGGAAATGCAACCTGTGGTTAAGTGCAAAGGAAGTGCAAAAGACTGCAAGTACCAGGGTTCTCAAACTTGAATACTCACTGCTTCTATCATAGACATTTTTAAGTAGTCTCAATGTTCATTTACTTTATTTGAATAAATTAAAATTAAATAACTTTGTTTTTTATAACTTTTTTTAAAAAATTAAGTAGTTAATTAATTTTTTTGGCCACACTGTGTGGTTTGCAGGATCTTAGTTCCTCAGCCAGGGATTGAACCCAGGCCCTTGGCAATGAGAGCGTGGAGTCCTAACCACTGGACCACCAGGGAATTCCCTGTATTTCCTAACTTGTAAGGATAGATTTGCCAGGAACATCTTCCTACTTGGCTAAATTTTAATTTGCCATACTTTTTTTATCTCTAATAAATAAATAAACTGTCTTTGTATCTTGATCTGTAGTGGTATTGGATATACATTCACAATCCTCTGTCTAAAAAAATCTCTGAAAAACTAAGAAGTTTTTGTTCCTCCAAAAGTTTGACATCAGAACTCACTTGGTGGCAAAACCTGACCCAGAGTGTCATGGACCTGTTTAAAATAGTTTTTAAAGCCCACTTAGAATATTCACATATTTTGCTGTAGAAGTAGTAAGTAGTATGGTTGATTATGAGGCCCTATCCTAGATTGGACTAGGAATGTTACATAAAATATACTATATGCTCCATCTGCCCTTTTTAAAGCCCACAAAAATCTGAAGCATTGGACCTAAGGGTTTCGTATAAGGGATTGTGATCCTATTGTATTAACTTCCTTAGTCCACAGCGTGAAATTATCTGGTATTCCTACCCATTTAACTCAATGAAAATCCTCTTGCTAATTTTGATAAGGAACGCTTAAACACACATACACACACTAGTTGAACCTCGTCTATCCATTTTGACATTGTGATTCTTTTTTGGTTGTTGTAATTTTTAGTTTTGTTAAACAAACACAAACACCCTGATAGCTGTAACGTTTGAAGTTTCTACCATGTTGAACATTTCTCATAATGGTGAACAAAATTTAGGTTACTTTCATTATGTTTTACTCTTAGGAGAAGTTTCATGAAGGGGTTATATTTCCTTTATTACTTTGCTACTTGCATGTTTCTTTCCTTCTATCAGAAAAGTAAAAATAGAAAATGTTTTCTGCAAATTTGGTCTCCTCTCAGGTGAGAATGTTTCTGGGTTGTATTGTTTTATAGAGGTTCTAGGTATCTTTATTTTCAATAATTAGATAACTGTGAAATGCTGAGTTAAGATCTTTCATCTGTACTTCTAATTTCCTATAAAAACCACTAAAAAAATTGGAAAGTATGATGTGAGGAAGAGTCTATATGACACCCTAGGAATAAAGTAATAGCTGTATCTGAACTATTGTTATGGTAAGACTTAAATCAGTCTTCATTTAGTAGATTAAAACTGTTAATGGCTAAAGAAAGTTTTTTGTCTTTTATTATTTGTTGATTTGACTACATCCTTTGGTGTAGGATGGCTACAGATTGAGTAATTCAGAGGGATTCTTATTAGCAGTGCTGATTCTTTTAATAATAAAAAATGCTGACTTGTTTTCCAGCTTTTGGTGCACCTCTCAAAACTCACCCAAGGGTAGAGTTCTCATTGACTGCAAAGGAAATGTGGTGGAACATGTAACAAAATGAGAAAATAATTCTCTACACCCAGCTGTCAAACTTTGATTATATTTTGAGTTACTGAAGTTACCATTTTTTTCATTCTCTCCCATTCTTCCTTCCCTCTCCTCCCTCCCCTCCCCTTTTATCTCTCTGTCCTGTTTCTCTCAGCTGATTATTATATTCACTAATGTGCATCTGGGATACTGCCTAGAAATGTCTGAGAATGGGAATGTGGGGTTGAACTTTTTGTTTTATTTACCATTATTTGATTTTAAAGATTTGTTTGTAGTTTTTGAGTCCTTTTAGTATTCATCCCTACGCGTATAATGAAGTTGTTGATATATGAATTGGAGACTTACACAGTCCCTACATACGTGTCAGTTAGGAAGGGATCGTGCGGAGCCTTTAGCAGGGCTATGTGAAGTAAAGGCACCTGTTGTTTTTATGAAGTAAATTCCTTATCCAATCATTTTTGTCTTTTAAGGTGATAGTGTGATTACATGGTTTCATTTATATTTAAGGGAAAATTGAAAGCAGTTTTTAGAAGAGTTGCCCAAATAGTATTTCTCTTTGGGAGGAAGGGAGAAAGATAATTTGCAGTCAGATGCTCTGCCGCTGAGCTGTACCCCTCGGGAGAAAGATGTTTGGACTAAGGGCTGCCTTGTGAAGTATCAATACAAATTTTATTTTTACTACTTTGTTTTTCACAACAACTTTCTGATGAGAGGTGACCCTGTTTTAATGAGGAGGAAACTAAGTCTTAGGTTAAGTAGTTTGTCTGAGGTCACACAGCTAGCAAGTGACTGTGCCAGGCTTAGAATGCCTGTCTGCAGTGCCACCGTCTCCTGGGCTTGTTCTGTATTTACCTGCCTTGAGGACCACATTCCGAAAGGTTAGAAATGAAAGTTTTGCGGCAACTTTTAGCCAAGAATTCCCTCCAATTTTTCTTTCTCCCAAAAGAGAAATCGTGTTCATTTTGAAGTGATAGGGCTTGGAACACCGTTCTCTATCAATCTTAAGAGAGGTAGACGAGAAAGTCTCTGAGCTGGGGCCAGCTGTCAGTTTTCATCTGTGAGGTCACAGTCAAAGACAAAACCAGCTTCAAACTTAGTTTATAAATTGATATTTAGTGAACGTTCTTTCTGTTTGGTATATCTAGTACAGAAATGTCTAATAACAGTTACTGGTTTCACTACTTATTAATTCCTCTGGTATGTCAGTAGCAATCATCATTCATCATGAGGAGTTTTTCTCACTGAATATTCTACATGTTTTTACTCTGGTACTTTTAAGTACTTAATCTGAATATATTTTACAAAAGGAATTTAACAGTTTAACATGGATAGTGTTATAAAATAGTTTTCTGGCATTTGCTTTGAAAAGAAATTCAGTATTTGTGGAAAAAATTAATAAGCAGATTCATAGACTTCATTTCAGAGTGTCTAAGGAGCAAACATGGGTTAGAGGGTTAATCAAAAGTTACCAGTTTTCAAAGTGGTCTGTGGGTACTTTTGATTTATTTTACCTAAGAAACGTATTTCTGCTATGATAAGTAGAAAAGATTTTATAAATTACATATTTCTATACAAGTAGCAAATCATTTAAAAAATATAAAGTAACACATTGCTTTTTTTGTACTAAGAGCCCTATTCATCTGAAATTAAGTTCTCTTTTCTTTGCAAATTCAGCAAAGTCAGAGCCTAATTCAGATATAGAAGATAAAAAGTTTGTTCTTGGGCTTCCCTGGTGGCGCAGTGGTTGAGAATCTGCCTGCTAATGCAGGAGACACGGGTTCGAGCCCTGGTCTGGGAAGATCCCACATGCCACGGAGCAGCTGGGCCCGTGAGCCACAGCTGCTGAGCCTGCGCGTCTGGAGCCTGTGCCCCGCAACGGGAGGGGCCGCGATAGTGAAAGGCCCGCGCACCGCGATGAAGAGCGGTCCCCGCACCGCGATGAAGAGTGGCCCCCACTTGCCGCAACTAGAGAAAGCCCTCGCACGAACCGAAGACCCAGCACAGCCAAAAAATAAATAAATAAATAAATAAAATAATAATGATAAGTTTAAAAAAAAAAAAAACAATGCAAGTTACCGTATCATAATTATAAAAAAAAAAAAAAAAGTTTGTTCTTTTTAAATGGCTTTTCTTTTTCCCTGATCCATGAAACATAGAAACAGGGTATTTTTCTATTTTGGCAAAGTAGCTTTTGTGGATGATGATCTTACGAAGAGTGCTTTTGCATGGGTCTAGCTGCATGATGCTTTGCCCGGGGTGTGTCAGGCTTCCATTTCTTGTCTCTCATCCCCCCCCAATAAACCACTTCCATACTGTTCTCATTCAGGTAGGCTGGTAAACTGAGTACGTTTTATGGCATCTGACACTTTTCTTTTGACTTGCTTTCTTGGGTCATGTTCAAAGACCATTTTGCATGTTAAATAATTTGGTCAAGTGTAGGTGAGATTCAGGTAGCAAAAACTACTACTGATTTAATTCACTGGTCATGGATTAGGTACTTACAGTGTATTGATGCTGATTTAAACTTTGAGGATATAAAAGATGAGTATAGAACAACCCTTATCCTCAAAGTAAGTGTCTTCTACTGGCTCGAAAAGTCCAGTAGATGTAAATATACATAATATAAATTCTTCTGTGCTAATTGTTCTAACAGATATGGCCTAAAATAGTACTGAGTAAAAACCACTAGAAAACTGGCTAATTCCAACGTAGGAGCTGACATTGAAATACAGCAGGGGTTTCTTCCTGTGGCACTGTGTTTGTCCTAATTGTCATTAGGGTTGTAAACTAATTTGGCCCAAGCACTGGAGTGGATTTTAAAAATTAGACTTTTAACCCTGATTTGGTTTTATTTACTTATTAGTACATTCTTTTTGCTTTTAGTCTGTTTCAAAAGCCAGTGAATTTTTTTTTTTTGATGAAGTTTTCAATTTATATTGTTATGTTTCATTCAAGAGTTTTGGACTTTCTTTTTATTTATTTTTACTTTTTTATTTATTGCTATTAATGTCACAATCTGTAATGACAACACTTTTGAAGTAAAGGGAAGGGTTTGAGGATTCCACATACTGTATTCCAAATCATGTTAAAAGTATAGTGAACAGAATAAGTTTGAACTGTGTTCACATTCCAATAAAAATATTATAAACTACTATAGCTAACACTTATTCTTACTTAAATTATGCTAGTTAGAAATATATATTCTAATAAGATCTCAAGCCCAGTTATTAAATACACGTGAGATTCTAAAGAGGTAAAAATGTACTTTTCTATCCATGAGAGATTGTAGATTAAAAATTATGCCCAATGCTTCCATCAAGCAATTTTCAGGTTTTCCAGGATGTTTTCAACCTGTATTTACAGCTGTGGTTTCTCTCATGGCTTAGAAAGCCATGACCTGGAGGGCACACATGAGTTTGGTCCTCTTTCTCTTTTATGTTTAGTAATCTGGGTTCTGGTCTTTGGATTTCCCTTTGACTTGATCAGACCTTCAGTATCGCTTTTTAAAATCATGACTTTTATGTTTATTACACCTCAGAATGTATGCATTTTCACCCAGTTTTATTTATGGCTCCCTTTTGATTGGTCATTTCTGGACATCAACACAGTTTAGATTAAAACTTTGTTTCTAAAATGCTCAGTGTTCCAGATGCCAACCCTGGGTGCTTTAATAACAAGCAAATACATTCGTAAGTGAAATCATAAGGAAGAAACTGATCTGGGAAAATATTTCTTCATAAGCTCACAACATTGATAATGACCCTAATGTTTACATTAAAGAAGCAAAGAGGAACGGAGACACACAGAAGAGTGGTTTGTTAGTCTTTCTTCCGTTCTCTGTCACGGGGCTGTTTGGCATCATGGAAGTAGAGTTATTCGGATCTTATTTACCAGTCCTCATGGTAATAATGAATTTCTTTATAAATTTTGTATATGGATATGCATTCTGTCTCATTTGGTGCTATACATTCTTAGTTGTCCCAGACAACATGTTCAGATTTGTTGTAAGGCCCAGGGTTTTAAAAAGTTTTAATGATTTTCTACATACAGCCTCTGCATAAATTTAAATCCATACAAAAGCCTTCTGTAGCTTGAAAGGTCTTGGGAATGGGTCTTGAGGAATGGGCGTAGAGTTATACATCTGAGGATCTGGTCTCACACACATAGTGGTGAGTTTACTACATAAGGAACTGTGATCATGAATCAGTGGTGGATTTTATTTCTTTAATATTTTTTAAGGTAACAATATATATCATTCCTGACATATATTTCAAATACAGCTAGATGATCATGAAGTCTAATATATAGGTCTTAAGTATTAGGGTGATTGGTACTTTTCATCGTTAAAGATGTTTTCCTGAAAAGTTTTGACTTATTTAGTTTTTCAAAATTAACTATGTATTCTTATTGACAAACTATAATTTCAGAACATTTCATATGTATTTCTAATTGATCTTCAATTAGCAGTGGTTACTTAACGCTTTACCATTGCCAGGTCCTAATAGTAATCAGTGATCTGTAAAGTTACACAGAGGGGAGCTGCTTAAAGGGATATGGTACTGATCATTTATAAAGGAGAGCAATCTTTGGTAAAGCAAATGACTGGCCTCTATCATATCTGTTTGGTAATTCTGGGTTCCATATATTCAGTTGTCTTTATTTTATACAACATGTGTTTATTGACTACCCATTATGTGTAAAGCTGGATTAGGAATTCTGGGGCTTGCAGAATAAAATGGTAATAGCTTTGGCTTCAGGTTGTTTCTAGTATCGTAATGACACACACATACCAAATGTGGAATAGAAAATAAAGATGCTATAATATCCATGGGACACAGGGATGATGAGTATATTGTTGTTAGGAGATAATTAGGGAGGGAAATTGGGATGGACGTGAACTTTGGTTGTTTAGCTTAATGTTTAGGCATCCTTGCCAAAATGCTTACTTGAGTCTATCAGAGAAAAATGAACCAGGCTATTGGAAAGCCCAGGCTAACCCCATCTTGGCCAAACAGTTCCCTGCAGTTATGTCATCATCCAAGCCAATGGTCTCTGGACTTTTTAAGTGCTATTCCCTTCAGTAAAAGAATTGGAGCATATATCTTCAATATCTGTACATTTATTTATAACTTATGTATACTGGGCTATTAATATATTATTTAATACAATAAAATATAAATGCTTAGAAATAAAAAATAAATTGAATGTAGAGAAAAATTATATTATTTCCTTCTTACCTACTCCAGTGGGCTAAGTCTTATTCATGTTTTGGGGCTCAAGAACCCCATTTTGGAGACCATAGGTCAAAATTGGGCAGTGTCACACCAAATTTCCATAAATTCCATGAGCTCAAGGACTTTGTTTTGCTTACTGCTGTATCCTCAGCACCTAGATCATGGTAGGAGTGCAGTGGATACTGTTGAATGGATAGGCAGAATTAGGCTAGTTTGTAGGGATGAGGACAGAGTCTAGCTCAGCATGAGGGATCTGATAAGAATAGAGATAATTTTTGTTTGTTGCTGTATCTCCCATACCTATAAAAGTGTAGGGACTCAAAAAATATTGGTTGACTGAGTTAAGGGTGTGGACAGTGTGTAGCTCAGCATGAGGGATCTGCCAGAGGCCGTAGATGGGCATGAAAAGGTAAATTCCAGGAGGTCCCCAAGAGCAGGACAGTATATGGAGATAGACTGGCTATCAGTAGGCAGAAAAATACAGCCAATGGGGGGAGGGGGTCACAGTGTTAGTAAGAACATCTCAGAGGAATGGCTTTGGTAGCCTCAGATCTTAAAAACTGTGTCCCTCTTAAGCAGTAAGATCTGGATTTTACTTATCTTTGTACCCACAGTTTGTAGAAGAGTATAGTAGGTGTCTGATTCATTTATGTTGAATTGCTCTGTTTTATGCTGTGTACTAGATATAGGAGATTCTGCAAGGTACAGGAATGGATTAGTGTAAAGATCAGAGACCTGTAAATGAATCCTGCCCTGATTGAAGCAAAGCCAATGATTCTGGGATTACCTCATATGCAGACATGGTTTTAAGCCTTGGCAGTATTGCCTGCACAGAGGTGCTCTGGTGACCACAACTGCCAAATCATATTTAGCTGTTTATTTAAATGTCATTATTAACATACTTCTATCGACACATTATCAATGAAGAAAATGGGGTTTGTGATAGAATTATTTTTTATAAGCTATCATCCTATACCTTCTTCCCTCATCGCTAATGCTGGCATATGTCATGGATCACCCTTATGTATACTATTTCAATTAGGACTGAATTTATTTACAAATAAATAAAACAAGGTAGTTTGTAATTTTCCTCCTATTTTTGGAATTTTCTTATTCAGACTTCCTCTTTAAAAGGTGGTAAAAATTCTAGTTTTGTGGTCATAAAATAAACCTGTCATGCATTTTATTGAGTGTTGTCAGAGTTGGGGAGAACAAACATTTCCCCTGAGAAGCAGCTATGGCATTAGCTCTCTCCTTTAGAAGCTGGCCAGACGAAGGCATCCTTCTTTGGCTCTGACACACCAGTCAAGACAGGTACCCCCATACCCCCTCTACAGTTCAGTCTCATTTAGGGCATGTTTATTTAAAGCAGTTTCACATCTGCACAATTAATAAATTACTATGCTCTAATTTGCATTTCTGATGTCTTGTAGTAAGCACAGCGAGTTCCCCTTTGCCCTTACAAAAACAGTTTAGTCTGCCCAAGCTTCCTAGAGCTGAATAAAAATTTCCTCTGAGAGCCCTCCTGCATCTTTAGCATAGTCTCCAAATAAAGACTTAAACTGTTAACCCTTCTTTGCTCTCATCCTTTTGGTCAATAAGTCGTCAAATCTTTCTTTATTGTAAGTTTGTCACCCTTAAAGGCACAAGAGTAATATATGTGTTACACTTGTTATTGCAATCTAGAGTTTACACTGTGATTTCACTGACATCTTGTTTGCTCTTTATGCTGTGAAGTAGATAGGAGGGTATCATTATTCCCATTTTTGCAGATGAGGAAAGAGGTTCAACGTTGTCAAGTGGCTGGACCCAAGTTACTGAGTTTGCAGTAGCTCCCCTGAGACAAAAAACCCTGTATTCTGGCCATTCCTCAAGAGAACTGCCCACGGTGAAGAGCAGCATTTATCTTATTTAAACTAAGATTTTTTTTTTCTTTTCTTACTTTCAACCTGATAACTTATTGTAAATACCTGGAATGGCAGTGGCATAGACAATATGGTTGTTCAATTGTCAATGTCCTGTGGGCTATAAAATATCAGTGGAATGGGCCCTAAATTTCTGGTGTATTTAAATCTATTTGTGTATTTAAATAAGTGTTCTCAGATCATGTGGAACGATTGTCCATTTGACTTAACGTTTTTACAGCTTGTGGTGGAAAATTAAATGCATAGCGACCACACACGGACAAAGAATGTGCTTTGAAGTGTATATTAGGATTCTTAAGTGAGATTGGGATTATGTGTTGGGGCCATTTTTTTTTTCCTGTGAGACATATTTCTGAAACTATAATGAAAATTAATTGGAAAATATGAATTGATATCTGAATATCTAAGCTACAACCATTTCTAGGACATATATTATAATGCGATATCAACTGGTGTTTTCAAAGAAGTGATGGGAAGTGCTAAAGTTTTTTTCTTTTTAAATTTAAAAGGCATTTTAACTTGGCACTCTGTAGAAAAGGAACTTTTCACAGGCCAGTTAGAGAATTCAATATGGCACTGCTGCCAACTTTGCAAGAGAAGATATTTCTATCCAAAAATAACGACAGGATCAATTATTCAACTCATATTTTACATAGTAGAAAAGTTTTGTTAGGATCTTAATTCAAAATTCCCTAAGAGTAAAGAGGCCTACTTAATTGTACTGTGGGAGAATGATAAAAGATTGATTGCATTAGATCTCCCAAACCTTGTTTTTATTTAATAGATTTAAGGTCTGACACAAAAGAAATTTATTTAAAATATTTATTTCTACAGATTCCTTTTGTTCCAGTTTAATTTTCATAATTTGATTTTGAATATTTATACCAACTCTGGGACACGGTGTAGTATTAATGGATAAAGAAGTTTGTTGAAGAATCACAATTTGAAGAAAAGCCAGAGCATGTGTTTATTGAAGAAAGCGTATAAAGATGGAAGGGGTTCGAAACTGTGAACGTTACTTTGGCTTTTCATTTAAAATGAGGTATGAAAATAAAAATCATGAGGATAATTAGGTAGAGTTCCTCCCCACCCTCAGTTTTTAAGCAGTTGAATCCAGTGGTCCCTCTCTTTCCACCTTGAAACAGCCTGTGAGGGAGGAATTATCATCTCCATTTTAGATGAAGGAATTGAGTCTCAGAGGCTCGGCAACTTGCCCAAGGTCATTCTTCCGGTAAGTGGTGGAGCTGGCATTCCATTCCAGCTCATTCTAAGGAGGCCACGCTCCTACTCACTCTCTCCCTTACACTGCCTCTTGTGCTGCCGGCACGGCCTTTGTACCACTGTGTAGTGCCCTGTACCCGTCTTGACTCCTGTTGAATTGTAACGTTGAGGTTCCGGCCCAGGATAAAAGTACCTCTTCTTTGTCGAACACATTGCCATAATCACATTTGCTTGTTAATTATTTCTTAAATCATCCCAAGCATATGGTAAACTTCTAAAGTTAAAAAAGGTAGTATTATATAGTATTCTAAGAGGTGAAATATCTGTGTGTGTGTTTTTTTTTTAATAAGATCGTGCTGCAAATATAAAAAAGAAAACAGTTTTGGAATTCAGATAATTTTTTTTTTTTAATGTTATAATCTTTTTTTTCTTGGCCTCACTGCACGGCATGTGGGATCTTAGTTCCTCGACCAGGGATTGAACCGTGCCCCCTGCAGTGGAAGCGTGGATTCTTACACCACTGGACTGCCAGGGAAGTCCCAGAATTCAGATAATTTACATTCAAAGAGAATCGTAGAATTTGAGCTCTAGAAGGGACATTGCAGATGATCTTGCAAGCCTGTAATCCATCATTTTAAATTTGAAGAAAGCAAGGCCCAGATTAAGGAACTGGGACCCAGGCCATGTGAGTGGCAGAGCTGGAACCAAGACCTAAGACTTCTGATTTGGTGTTTTGCTAGAGAAATCTGCTTAGCTCCAAAATGGTGTAGAAAATATTTTTAGTCCATTGATGGCGCCATTTTCACAGCAGGAATATGTGACTTTTTTTGGTGTGTTGTTCATAAATGGTTAAAAACATTAAAGAACGAAAATAATGTATTGTTACAGTAGAGCTGTATGTAATACAGCATACATATTAACTTTGAAAGTATTGTATTATCGTGCTACTTGACTTCTAAGTTATTTAGTAGTATAACATAATTTTGGTATCTAACAGATACATGGCTTTGGTGTTGTTCCCTGTGTCCTGTGAAAACAGGAAGAATGTGCAAAACAATAACACATTGTTAAACGGCATGCCAGTTTATCAAATGCATAAGTTTATTACAGTCTGGGCTTAGGAAAAACCGTCTCAGCCTTATAGCAGCTCATCCTAATCTTAAGCGAAAGAGCCATTGAAGTTATTCTAGGGCTGTTAGATTTTGTTCTCTCCAAGAAGGTATAAAGCTGTTGATCAGGAGAAAGAAGTTTTTAAACCCTAACAGATTTAGTTGTGAAAGATTTGTGTACTGCGACGCCTCATGGTGGCCTTATTAAGAAACTACTGTAGTGAAACAAAGTGACCACATACCTTGTATCTCTGACTGAATCCCCTCAAATGCATGTGCACAAACATTGGTGAGTTAAGACCCTCGATAATATTTTCAAGGTTTGTATTTCTGTGTTTCATTTGGGAGAAATTAACCTCTTTTCTGCAGTCCAGGGAGGAAGCCTGTAATGCCTTATCAAAGCATTGCTTCTTGGAGTTCACCTGCCATCCTCCAGCCCGGAATTTCCAGAGAATAAGAGCTATGTAGTCCCGGCAGTTGCTGGCATCTTCTGCTTCTTCGTGTGAATCAGAAAAAAACCACCCTTTTCTTGAGGTATTCTAGTTTCAAATGTTGGAAAATTGTCATAATAGATTGATTTTGTTAGAACAAGACACTTTATTGCCTTTTGGCAGGAAATTGTCATAATAAATATATAGATCTATGCCCACTGATGTGAATGGCGCCCCCTAGGGTTGTGCACAGCACAGCTTGCACAGCTGTACATGGAGACCCTGCAGACAGTTGTATCCGAGGAGATTATGTCTTTAGACATCAGATATTATTTATTTATTTATTTATTTATTTATTTTTGGGGGGCTGTGTTGGGTCTTCGTTTCCGTGCGAGGGCTTTCTCCAGTTGCGGCGAGTGGGGGCCACTCTTCATCGCGGTGCGCGGGCCTCTCACTGTCGCGGCCTCTCCTGTTGCGGAGCACAGGCTCCAGACGCGCAGGCTCAGTAGCTGTGGCTCACGGGCTTAGTTGCTCCGCGGCATGTGGGATCTTCCCAGACCAGGGCTCGAACCCGTGTCCCCTGCATTGGCAGGCAGACTCTCAACCACTGCGCCACCAGGGAAGCCCTAGACATCAGATATTAAAACATCACATCTAGAAAATTATAAGTATAGTTCTTGAATATAAAATGCTAGTTATTTATGAAATCATTTTTTTCTTAGTTATAAACATAATAGAAATTGTTTCTGTTGGAATGGAGTGGAGACATTTCTTTACCTCTGCAGTGTACTGACAAAAAGCTCTATATTCTATTACACAGCTCTTGGCCCAACCAATTTAATGTATTTTCAAAGTTAGTCTGTCTTTTAGAGTTCTGATTAAAGAAGAAAATTTTTGACCTTTATGAAGGAGCTTTCCTTTATCAGATGGGTACAGTAATAGAATGCAGAATGACTTTAAGCATCCATCTCTTTTATCCATCATTAAAAGTTAATTGTCACATCATATAAGTGCAACTTGATGGGATTTTTAATGTTCCAAAAATTGGCAACCTGTGATGAGGAAAGTATGCTCTGTGAGGACTTGAGTTAAGGGAAAGAAAGGAAAAAACAAACTTTTTATAAATCTTAAGTGGCAGCTAAATGGAAATAAAAGCTTTTAATTTTTGTGGGAGGATGGTGATAGCAGATCAGTACCTTATGTTTAGTTGGAAGCAGAAGGTTTCAGAATGCAGCTTGTCTGACATGAGGGTGGTCGTTTGGGCGACTCTGGAGTGTAGAGGTTTAATCCCCTACACGTTTGGAAAAGACAGTAATGTGTTCACTATCTTTGTGCTGGTCCATGGAATTATTTTCTTAACAGGAGCAATAATTACTTTTCTCAATCTTGTTTCAGGAGTGGCAGTTGGTGGGATATTCAGCAGGAAGTCCATTACCCTGTTTGTAGTCTGTGGTGCTTCCCTGGTTGAGTTTGAGTCTTGCCCAGTAGGTAGTGATGATGCATTAAGTAGCTAAAACCACAGTTGTGCTGGGTCTTTCATTCAGTTTGGTGACATGATCGTAAATTACAAGGCTCCAAGCAAAGATTTTGAAATTTGCTCTTCTACCAATCCTTTTCAGAGTTTGGGAGAAAGGGCAGTAAAGTGTTGCTGGTTTGTAAAAAGGAGAGTGCTTTTTTGCAGTAGCTCGAACATGTTAATTGTTTCTAGTAGGAATATTATTATACGTGAAATCTCCAGGTAATCCTTAACCTTTTACTTTTACTTAGGTACCTCTGGCCAGTAACCAGTTTTTCCATACTGTAGTACCTAACCTGTCTAGAGCTTTCCTGCCGGCTTCCTAGCTTACAGTAGACTGATTCGATAATGTGAAATTTATTTGAATTAGCACCTTTTTCTCTGCCCTCTGAAGATCGACTCTAAGACCTGGGAGCCACGGACCATCCATATTTTGATTCCTCAACTCTTTAGACTTTGCTGAGATAACATTCGTCCTCTAGTCATTCCTGACCATAAATTACTGGTTTTTAAATTTTGTATTTCTTGTTGCCATAATTTTAGGAAATGTTAGCGTGAGTAACTTAAGGACCATGGTTGTTAAAGCCCTTTGTCAGAACACTGGTTATTTGCTTATTGGTTATTGGCTAAATAAAACCCAGATTTTTTTTTAGATATCATGATACACATGATATCTTGCTTTCTTCATGCATTTTTTAGATATAAATGATTAAATAAATCATTATCAAATGGTTTTAGTGACAAATCATTTTAGGAAATGTGATAAGCTCATTTTATCTCACATGAGACAGATAATTTTTGCAAGAAACTCGTATCCTCTTTACTGTCTTTTTTTTTTTTTAATTAATTAATTTATTTATTTATTTTTGGCTGTGTTGGGTCTTCGTTTCTGTGCTAGGGCTTTCTCTAGTTGCGGCAAGCGGGGGCCAGTCTTCATCGCGGTGCGCGGGCCTCTCACTATCGCGGCCTCTGTTGTTGCGGAGCACAGGCTCCAGACGCACAGGCTCAGTAGTCGTGGCTCACGGGCCTAGTTGCTCCGCGGCATGTGGGATCTTCCCAGACCAGGGCTCGAACCCGTGTCCCCTGCATTGGCAGGCAGATTCTCAACCACTGCGCCACCAGGGAAGCCCCTTTACTTTCTTTTTAGGTTATGATTATGAGAAGGATTTGGACTTCTGAGTTAAATAACAAAAAAAATTTTACCTTCATAAAAATTGTAGTAATAATAATAATGCAAAAAATTTTTTTGTTAAATATGTCTTATTAATTTAAAATGTATGAATTAGATAATTGATCATTTGGAAAACGGGTTGTCTTGCTGGGCGTTTCATTAAGCATACCTGTAAAATTATTTTATTTCACTACAAATGTGATATAGTTATTGTACCTGAAAATAATGTATGATTCCTTAATCCCCCCAACCCCTGCTGTATATTCAGAAGGAAAAGTGATTATATTGATTTCTTGAGTAACTTTACCCAACCAGTGTCTGTTACGGTCTATTAACATAACTGCTCTGCTAGTTTATTTTTTCTGACTTGTGAGTAATGAGTATTTTAGGTAAACTTCATAATGTTCAAGATAGTTTGAAAGATTAATCAATACTTATTTCCTTGCTTTAAAATGTGTAAGTGCTATTCAAGTAACAATTGCCTAAACAAGCTCTTTTATATTATAGAGAGATAGTGCTAGAAAAGTATTTGCTCTGACATGAAAATAAAACTCAAACATTCTCAAAAATTTTAAAGTTATACTATAAATAAATATGCTATAAATAAGTAATATATAAATTTTCTTAGCTAAACGCAAGATGATGGCATGAATTATAGTTTCCTCAGAAACTTAAGAAAAGTTTGAAAGGATTTACGACGGTTCTAAAACTTAGTAAATTAATGGTATTGGTGACCATTCACTAAATAGCTATTCAGTAAATGAAATTATTGAACTTCGTCTTATTTGTTGGTGATGATTTTGCCTTTCATGGCCCAACAGTACCTACTTCATTACTTATCAAGTAAAGAGGCATTTGGGAGTTACTTAGTGGGTGAATGAAATGTAAGGCTGAATTCAGAGTTTTGTGGGCCTGTCTGACATGTCATTATAAGATCTGATCAGATCTTTCCCAGATGCTCATGAAACCTATCCCAGTTGGTTTTTCTTTTTGTTTTATATTTGTCCTGCCCTTCAAGAAATCAGTAAAATCTGACATTAAATATAACATATATTTACTAACTATTGTGTATCAGGCACTCTAATATGCACTTTCAAGTATCTCATATCATAACAGGTTTTTGCTGGTAGATATAATTTATCCAACTACCCCCTTCTCTCCTCCCCTCCCCTTCCCTTCCCTTCTCTCACAAATTTTGAAGCTGAGGCTCCAAGAGGATGAGTAACTTGCTAGGATCACACAGGAGGGACCAGCATCTAAGTGCAAAACCAGTTCCTTTTCCAGTGTCCTGACTTATCCAGGGACTCTTAAGCCTGTACTCTCTAATTTCTGATTCTTGGAATGGTTGCTTTTTTTCCCCCCTGCATTTGCCTGGCTTCTTTTTCATGATTTAAAATGATATTCTGGATCCAGCCACACTCAGAAACCTAATTAAGTTGGTCTTTTAATATCTACCTGGGAGGCAGCATGGTTTAAAAGTATCATTGTGTGTCAGACAAGCCCTGTTTGAGTGTCATCTCTGCCACCTCTTATTTGTCTGAGTTTGGGCTAGGCACTTAATCCCATGGTATTTTGGTTTTCTAATCTATAAAAAAGAAAAATAATGGTTACTTTTTAAAGTTATTTTGAAAATTAAAAGATATAACCTATGTAAAGCAGTCAAGTGCTTTGCCTATATCAATAGATTAACTTAGCGGCTATAATTATACTCCTTTGTAAAAAAGACACTCCTGCCTCTGTTAGATGTATTCAGTACATCTGTGTTTATGTGTGGGTTCATTTGTCTATTCATACACATAACATATGATCTTATATTTACAGTCATTTCCGTATGAAAACAAAAACCAGAAGACAAGTGGCTTTCTTGGGGATGGGGGAGGTATCCTATAATGGGTAGTATTATACAGTTAAAGATAAATAATAAAAGAATTGTAGCATTCATTCAGCAAACATTTATTGAGCTGCTACTCTGGGCTAGGCTCTGTTCTAGTCTCTGGGACTATGGTAATAATAATAAGATGGTTAAAAAATGCTTCCTGGATGGAAGTTACCTTCTCATGAGGGAAAACAAACAGTAAAATAAAACAAGTAAGCTGTATGATATGTTAGATGGTGATATGTTACAGGAAAAATAAAGCACAGGAAGGAGAAAGAATGTGGGGTTGCAGTTTTATCTGGGTGGTTTGTGATTAGAGAGGGGTCAGGAACTGTGCAACTCCAGGAGGGGTTCTTACAAAGATGGAGAGCAGAGCGTGGTGCTGACCTGAGGAATGCCCTGTCTTCTTCCAAGAGCTGAGTGTCTTTTTCTGCACCGTTTTTAGAGTGCCTCTGGCACTCTTGGAGACATTCCTGCTCAGCATGAAAGGTGGTACAGAAGTTTGTACCTGGTGGCAGGCTTTGGGGAATATACTATTATGCTTGGAAGAGGATGCCTGGTACTCTGGATGGCTTTCTGTGTAGTTGGCAGAATTAGAGGCAAACCATGTGCATTCCTTGCAGCTAAAGTACTCTCTCATACTTCTCAAGACTTTTCTTTGAAATTCCCTGATAGCAGTCAGGTGAGCTAGTAAGGAGACCTTTCAGACTGAGAAGAGTGTCTTAAACAAGTGTGCTGTTTTTTGTTTTTTTTAAATTTATTTCTTTTTATTTCTTTTTTATTTTTGGCTGTGTTGCGTCTTTGTTGCTGCACGCGGGCTTTTCTCTAGTTGTGGCGAGCGGGAGCTACTCTTCCTTGCGGTGTGCAGGTTTCTCATTGCCGTGGCTTCTCTTGTTGTGGAGCATGGGTTCTAGGTGCGTGGGCTTCAGTAGTTGCAGCACGTGGGCTCAGTAGTTGTGGCTCATGGCTCAAGAGCGCAGGCTCAGTAGTTGTGGTGCACGGGCTTAGTTGCTCCGCGGCATGTGGGATATTCCTGGACCAGGGCTCGAACCTGGTCACCTGCATTGGCAGGCGGATTCTTAACCACTGCGCCACCAGGGAAGCCCCAAGTGTGCTGTTCTTAATTGCCTTTTTTTTTTTTTTCCAACACTGAATGAGAGGAGGGTACATTTAAATTTTAAAATAATCTATGAAGAATCGAGACAGGGAGAAGAGGAATAGTGTTGAGTTAATACTCCCCCACCACATTCATTTATAGGTCTGTTAATTCTTTCAGCATTTATTTATTGAGCAACTGCTATGTTCTGTGAATGGTACCAAGAAGATAAGGGCGAGTAAGGTGATATCCTTGCTCACAAGGAGTGTGTACAATAGGAAGGGAGAGGAAGTACAGAAATAACCTCCTTATAAGATATTAATGTGATAACACAAGGGGAATTGAGTGTAGTGGATGCTCAACACCTGTGTGTTGACCCTTGGATAAAGTAATTAGTAACTGGAGAGGTAAAGACAATAGTATGCTGGGAATTCCCTGGCAGTTCAGTGGTTAGGACTCCATGCTTTCACGGCCGTGGGCCCAGGTTCGATCCCTCGTTGGGGAACTAAGATCCCACAAGCCGCACAGTGTGGCCAAAAAAAAAAAAAAAAAAAAATGCTAGAAGGAGGTTAGATGAGGGAGCAGTAACATCTGACTCCATTATTAAGGACATCTTCATGGGAACTGGAAATGGGCCTTGGAGATTGGGATTTGGGCATAGCCCCTGAGTGTGGGGAGATCACTTTATTTGGTTTTGTATTTTTAGTAGGTGATAGAGAATAGGTGGTCAATAAATATTTGTCGTTTGAATAAATAAATATTCACCAGGACAATCCTGGTGAAGGGAAAACCTAGAGCAAGGGCATGGTAGAGATTGGGAAGCCCAAGGACCTTTAGGAAAGGGAAATATGCTTCAAGGTAGTAATGGGTCAGATCCTAGGAGCTCATAATTGCCAGACCAGGCAGTGGAGGATAATTGAAGCAAGCTCCAGAGAATGCACCCTGCCCCGGCAACATTGGAGGAGGGGATGGGCGGCAGGAGCATCAGGTGAGGAAACTATTACAGCATCAGAGGCTGGAAGTAACTGGGAACTCATCTAGGGTGGCCGCAGGGATTGAAGAGGCACGAATGGAGCCAGGTAATATATTTTTTTTTAAAGATTGATTTACTATTTTATTTATTTTTATTTATTATTGGCTGCGTTGGGTCTTAGTTGCGGCCCGCGGTATCTTTTGTTGCTGTGCACGGGCTTCTCTCTAGTTGCGGCATGCAGGTCTGATACTTTAAAGGCTGAATTGACAGCACACTAAAGTACTTCAACTGTAGCTCAGTGGAGTGATTTTGAATGCCTTCTTTTGCTATAGGAACTCTTTTTGAGAAAATGAAAGCATCAAATCAAATTCACTGGAACAACTTTTCTAAGAGTTTAGCACTATCTGAAGTCATGCTCTCAGGAACCCTTATAAACACTATGAAAGCAAAAAAATGTTAAGTAAAGTTATTATATCAACGTTTAGGTAATTTACAGCAGAGCTCAGTTTTTATATACTATAAATATAGTTTTATAGCTCTTTTGAGCCCTTTGTATATTCTATTCTAAATACACACACACACCAGGAAAGAAGAGCAGAAATACAGAAATAACCACATATCAGTTACTTATTTGATGCTGCATCTTGAATCAGTAACGTAGCCCAATGATAACACTGTTGTTTTTTTAATGTAAAAATTCCTTATGATCATCAGTTTTATAAAATGGTTTCTGAGAAAGCATTTCAGGAGGTTTTATGTTTTGTTTTGTTTTCCATTTCAACAAATTTTTTTTGAATAATAATGCTATTTAGGTTTTATTTAGTACAATACATTTTTGTTAGAAAAACACTTTCAGAAAAATCAGCTTTTGCCTTCACATCTAGCATAAGTGTATAAGATTGTAAGGAGAGACAATATAAAAATGTAGGGACTTCCCTTGTGGTGCAGTGGTTAAGAATCCGCCTGCCAACACAGGGGACACAGGTTCAATCCCTGGTCCAGGAAGATCCCACACGCTGCAGAGGAACTAAGCCCGTGCGCCACAACTACTGAGCCCTCGTGCCACAACTACTGAAGCCCGCACGCCTAGAGCCTGTGCTCCACAGCAGGAGAAGCCACCGCAATGAGAAGCATGCCCACTGCAACGAAGAGTAGCTCCAGCTCGCCGCAGCTAGAGAAAGCCCGTGTGCAGCAACAAAGACCCAACACAGCCAAAAATAAATAAATAAATTTAAAAAAATGTAATATGTATGATCCTTTCCCTCCAGTGTTACAGACCTCATCAATATATTCGTGTGTTAGGGTGTAAGTCCTGAAAATTGAGAAACCCACATTCCAGCCCTGGCTTTTGTGGCACTAAGTGTGTAACCTGTACCAGACTCTTTATTTCAACAGGCCTCAGTTTTCTCTTTCATTAAATAAGTGTTTGGCCTGGCTTGGAATGATCAGGAAGGTTCTTCCCATGGTAACTCCTTGTGACTCTATGACCCATTAGAGCTACAAGGGGAAGAATCTCCCAGAAACATTGACAAATTGTAGTATTTCAAAATACAGATTATTTAGTATTCTTCCCAAGTTCGTGACTTGTATCTTTTTTTATGTAGGAGGCTGAAAGGCCCATGTTTACTTTCGTTGCAGAACATTGCCCTTTTCTGAGCAGAGTGCAAGGCACATGGAAGATACCCCCAAAAAACAATTGCTGGGTTTGTTTCAGCTGTGAGAGACATTAGTGTGTTAAGGGATTACTCTTGGACTTGGTCTGATCCTCTGCTGATGTCAGAAAAGCAGTTGAAACAACTCTCGCCATATCAGAAGTAAACTCTTGAATGGATGATCACAGAAACCATTATATACACTCAGGGAACATTTATTGAGGTCCTGACATTTGCTTGGCAGGCATGGTATTAAGCCCCAAGAATATAAAGTAAGTAAAAATAGGTATCCCCAGTGCCAGCTTCCACAGTAGTAGAGAAGATGGGCATTACGACTCAGTACAGACAGGTATTACTCCAATATTACGTATCAAGTGACTGTCCTCTAAATCATTGTTAAAAGTAAAATTGTGTCTTTTAAAAATGTCCAAATCAGTAAAAGCACCTACAAAAAATGGAAAGATAATAGGACTTATCCCAACTTCCCCTCCCCCAACTTAAGGTTCTTTCTTTTGAAGTAAGATGACAAATTCTCATCTGGTTTCTTCATGTTTCCCTTGTTCAGGTCCAAAGAACAGGGACATTTCAGCTAGTCTCAACAACCATGACAGGAGGGAGGGACATATGCAATCTCTAAGGACACTGCAGCTCCAAGTATTTAGGAATTTATAGATCAAAGTCATTTTTAGTCAGTTTTGCTGAGGTAGGAAAGACCTCATTTCACCCACCCTTTAAATGCTGTACTTGGCTTCATAAGGAGAACACTCCATTTCAAAGGTTTTATTTTGGAGTACAGTGTGACCTCAGGTTGGTAAGGATCTGCTCAATCTGAGTTTGAACAGATGGTTAGTAGTGAAAAATCTGACTTATTTGGTATTTAGACATCCCATTAAAATGCATGATAACAATTCTCACTGCATTCAACTGATGGATTTTAACCATTGTTATAAATTCTTCTCCATAATAATAATTGCTACTGTTTATTAGAGTGTAATGTTCCAGACAATGCCATAGGTATTTAAAATCATCTTACTTAATCTTTACAGTAATACTATGAGAGAGAGATTATTATTCCCCATTTTACTTGTGAAGAACCTAAGACTGCAGGTGGTTAAATATCTTATCCATATATGCTGTCTATGCTTCAGGATTTGAATTCTGGTCATTCTGACTGTAGAGTCTAAGTCCAATTCACCACTTTCCCCCTGCTCTCACATACTTATAGCTAACATCATGCCTGTGCTTTTTAATGCGTGGGCTACAGGACAGGTTGGGTAGATGAGGGTTGTGCCTGTGAGGGCACGTGAGGGAGGAGAGATTTTGGAGCTTAAACAGGAGAACCCAAGATAGTAACTGAAAGATACCACATGAGACATTATATAAAGTGAAAGTGCAGATGAAGAGGTAAATAAATCAGGCCTTGAGATGTAGCTACTACTACTGCCCCAACTACTGCCTCCCTGGTCTCCTCCTGAACAAATCAGAATCTTCAGAGTAGGATCTAAGGATTTGTATTTTTCACAAGTCCTGCGCAGATGATTCTCGTATGCCCAAATGCTAGTTGGATACCAAAAGGTATGCGGAGAGAGTAAAGTGGATGAAACGGGATTTGGAATCTAAACCCAAGAGTGCTGTGTATGTTGAGGGCTGTTCCCTTTCTGAAGAACAGAGCTGAACATCAGTGAACAAAACAGACAGTGGTGAGGGTCTAGTGATTACAAATTTGGAGTGTTATTCATTCTTAATTTTGAAACCCTTTTCTGGCTATTTGTGGAAAATAAATTGACCTTTTTCTCTCACATTTTATGTGTATAAAGTGGGCCTAGCTTAAATGACCTGGTACACAAAGAGGTTGTGTTGTAAGTAGACTGGTATCATTTCACTTACTTTTTGAGCACAATATTAATTTTAAGCAAAAAGACATAGTTACTCACTCAGCTTAACTTCTAAGTATCTTATTAATTAATTCTTTTAATTCTTTATTCTATCTAGTTTCATTAAATCTTTAATTCCACAACACTTATTTTCTAGGTTTCTAGCAGTGGTGGAATGTGATATTTTGGGAAGATAGTAGTATTTTAGGTTTGTTTTGTGTGTGTGTGTGTGTGTTTAATGCTCCATATAAGCAGTTACTGTGAGTGACTCTGGAGGTATGGTTATATCTTATGGTTTGTAAATATTTTAAACTTGCTAGCGGTAATTTTTTTCTAAAACCTTGAATGATAAGAAGATGATATGGAAGTGAATCAGTGGGAAGACAATCCAGAAGTTAATACTGAGTCTGGTGATGGGGCTCTCCTGAGGTCTTTTTATCTACAGCAATTATTATAACATCATTTTTTGCCTTTTCCATATTGTCTAACCTCTCTACTACCTAAGAAATATTTTTGGCAGGACATAAATCCATGCAGATGACTGAGAATGGCTTTACCTTAACATGGTAATTCATCCTCTAAAAAAAAAAAATCTTTGATTCTACTTCTTTTCCAGAGTATTTGTTTCTGCTCTACCAAAGCCTCCTGTTTGAGGTTTAGTTGCTCAGTTTCCCACCCTCTCTTACCCTCTCTATTTGCATGTAGACTAACAGTTTTGAGTAGGAGGGGGTGAGAACAGGATGATTCGACCAAACAAAATAGCACAGTTGGGGTAACTTTTCAGGTGCTTGCCTCTTGGTTTAAGGTTTTAGATATACCCAGCCTACAAAGGAATTTGTAGATTTCAAAGGGCAGTTTAGAAAGGAAAAGTGATGTGCAAATGTCAAATAGTTCACACAAGTTGGGTTCTTATATAATTTTTTTTTTTTAACATTCAGCCTATTTATTTATTTATTTATTTATTTATTTATTTATTTATTTATTTATTTTTGGCTGTGTTGGGTCTTCGTTTCTGTGTGAGGGCTTTCTTCTAGTTGCGGCAAGTGGGGGCCAACTCTTCATCGCGGTGCTCGGGCATCTCAGTATCGCGGCCTCTCTTGTTGTGGAGCACAGGTTCCAGACGCGCAGGCTCAGTAGTTGTGGCTCATGGGCCTAGTTGCTCTGCGGCATGTGGGATCTTCCCAGACTAGGGCTCGAACCCGTGTCCCCTGCATTGGCAGGCAGATTCTCAACCACTGCGCCACCAGGGAAGCCCCAAGTTGGGTTCCTCATTAAGGACCCTGGAAGAAACTTTTGAGTGCTTGTTAACTTTTCCAAGAAGACATTGACTAAGATCACATCACCACTATGATCATGGAAGTCCAACAAAAAAAAAATTATTTGTCAAAAAGCAGAAACAGAACCAAAAATACCATCCCACTCATGTTTAAGAACGCAGTGCTCCTCTTCCACAAATACGATGTGCATCTCTAGGTTAGAAGGATGTGAGTTAAGGAGGTCCCAGTGGAAGGGCATCTGAAACACCGCTGGGATAGAGTGCTGTCATCGAAGGAGGCTCTCTTTTTGAATGCTGAAGAATCTCTAGTTTAAACCTGTGGAATCCTGGATGAAGCCAGCAAAGGATTATTCACCCACATTCTTGTGAATTTGAATGAGTGGTAATGCCTTAGAGTCCTAAAATTTTCTGGGCGCATATCACCCTCCTCCTACCCCTCCGCCCCATCCCCTCATTATAGCAATTGGGAGGTTTTGGAGTTTATCCATAATCTTGTGAGGTTGATGTCAAGGGTGAAAACCATATCCTTCCACAGCAAGCCCTTGTCTCTACTGTCAAATTGAGTATGGGCCCAGGTGGCCTGGCCTGCTCAGCTCTGTTGTTCAGTGCTCTGATATTATGTCACTCTTTGTTGCTATCCTGCCAAGTTCTTCCAAGATGTAGGACTTTGCTTTCCATTTTGGAAAATTATTGGTTAACAGAATCCACTGCCTGTTCAACTCCATGAATTAACAGATGTTTATTGAACAGGTTTATATACTTATTATTACATACAAAAGAGCTCACATTAGATTCATGATTTTTAAGAGTGTTGTGTGTGAGTGTGTGTGTGTGTGTGTGTGTATATATATATATATATATTTTTTTTTTTTGGATTAGATGCTGTTTTCGACACTGGCCTTGAGCCAAGTCATTTTGCTGCACAAACTTTCAGAGCCCTTTTCTCTATAGGGGAGTATTACATGTAAGTTCTCTGTATTAAACAGCTTTACAGGTATCTGGTAACTTTCTGTAGTTATTCCTTTAATGAACAGAAGCAGTGGGGCTGCCCCACTGGGGCTACTGTGGCTGCGGTGATTTTTCTGGTATTTCTTTTGAAGAGGTTGCTTTAGGAAATGTGTTTTAAGGCACAGACCAGTCTTAGGTGGTAATCCTACCAGGTCACCCATTTAAATTTCCAGAAAAGGCTCAAATTATATAAAATAACCAATGAAAAACCAATAATTGGTTTCTTGGTGTTCTGCTTCTCAAATTTTCTCCTGAAATACCTGAATAGCAGAAGAAGGTAAACTCATTTTCTTGTGAAGTCATGGGTCATAGGCCAAATTGTGCTTCCAGAAAGCTCAGTTTTTTTGAAGTTTCCAGAATGCTTGATCTTAAAAATCTATTTGAATATTATATTCTATTCCATAATATATGCCTCTTTTTTTTTTAAATTGAGGTAAAAATGACATACAGTGTAATGTATAGATCTTAAGTATAGAGTTTGGTGAGTATTGACACAAGCATACAGTGGTGTAATTTACACACCTATCAAGAATATACCTACATGTTTTAACATAGAAGTAGTGTTTGAAGTTATTTTCCGTCACGAAAATTCATGCCCCCCCCCCAAAAAAAAGAAGAAGAAAATTCATTCCCTAAGGCTATCTGCCTTTTTAATTTTGTGTCTTCTACTTGTTATACCACTCTGTATTCTCTCGGGATGATGGCAGTGGACATAGCATGATTATTCTGTTTTGAGAAGTGTGGGCCTCATCAAGATAACTGCAAAATGGCTAGGCGTCTTAATGGATTTTCTTTAAAGTCTAGCTAGAGAAGTTGGTTGATGTCCATTGTTTACCTAAACACCAAAAAATTCTGACTGCTCTAATTGCAAATAGTTTACCAAGTCAAGCAATAGATCTATGATCAGGAAATTAAAGATTTGTTCACTTTCATTGTTTTTTCTGGTAATCTATTTTATAATAGGGCCTTATTCACATATATATGTGATCTACCATTTAGTTCCTTTAACATTCTTTCCAGATAACATTTGACACTCTTTCCTTTGCAGTAGTCACCTTGTAGGAATCCCACTGATGATCCACTCCCAGCTTTTTATTCTCATTTCTTGAATTCTTTCTTGAACATTGCCTGCAACTATAACTGAGTGCTTGTACTTTGTTTTCCTCCAGATTCTTTCAGAGAGCAGATATTATATCTCTCTTTCAGTAGAGACCAAGGTGTAATTATTTTAGCTAATGCAATGAACAATACCTTAAACCCACTAGATTGATTTCAATTGTAGGTATTGGTTGTAGGTAATATAGGAGATAGAAAGTTGGATAAGGGATAGACCCTATGCTCAAGTAATGTTTAGTAATATTAGGGGAGCTGATGATGGTAACTAATTCTTATTAAAAGTTTTTTATGTGCTAGGTACTGTTCTGAGCATAGCACATATATTTCCTGATTTTATCTCCACAATAATCATTTAGTCTAATTAATAATGTACATGTTTTATACATTAAGTTGTGTGTCTTAGGTCAGGTTTCTTAGAAGCAGAGCCTGAGATGCAGAGTCTTGCGAAGGTGACTTATTGAGGGAGGGCTCAGCAGGAACCTGAGCAGGGGAGGGAAGCAGGATGGGGAGGGCAGTGGTCTCATTGATACCTGAAAATGCATATTCTCAGGTCTCAGGAACCCCGACTCAGGAACTCAGGGGAGTCGGGCAGCAACCTACGGTTTAACTAGTCTTCCAGGTGATTCTGATTGACACTAAAATTTGAGAACCACTTAGATAGAGGAAAAAAACAGGTAAAGATTTGGGTTTTGCTAAAAATGTAGCCTCAGCGGGATCCTTTGAGGAGTTGTTGAGCGGGAATGGCATCATAGAGGGCCAGTCAGACATTCACTGTGGGGACTGCCTTGGGGGACAGACAGTGAGGGGAGGGGTATAATCTCCCAGAATCTCTGGAAAAGGTAGGTCTTGTGCAGCTCTGAGCCCTTAGCATTCCACACTTGCAGCAGCTGGGCAGTGGGTTTGCTGGCCTGAAGGGGGTCTAGGTGGGGCATCCCAGTGTCCACTACACTAAGGTACAGGGGAGTTAAGTAACTAGCTCAGAGTCCCACAGCTAGTAATGGGATTTGAACTCAGGCAGTCTGGATCTAGAGTCCATCTTCCTAACCATTAGCTGTAGTGTCTCCTGTGGTCAGGACAATAATAGGAATAACAACATGGACATAAATGAACAAGAGACAGTTTAGAGGAGGGAGTTGCTTTTGACTGAGGAAAACAGAAACTCTCACGAAAGGGGTGTTATTTGATTTTGCCTTGACGTAGGAGAGATCTGGACATGTATGTACAAATTTCTGTGAGAGGCTTTCTAGGTAGAAGGAATAGCCTGAGAAAAGGCATAGTGGCATGCAAATGTGGGTTTGTGTCTAGAAACCAGTTATTCTACCGGGCTGCGATTTGGCTTATTAAAGAGTTCTGGGAGAAAAGTCGTTTCATATTGGTTTGAGGCCAGGTCTTAGATATCCTTCGATGCCAGGCAATTGGCATCGAAGAAATTTAATCCGGGAAGTAACATAGTCAGAACGATATTATAGAAAGATCAACAACCTAATAAAAATGGGTGAAAGATTGAATAGACATTTCATCAAAGAAGATAGGTGATGGCTACTAAGCACGTGGAAAATATTCAACATCGTTAGTCATTAGGGAAATGCACATTAGAACCACAACGAGATACCATTACACACCTATTAAAGTGGCTAAAATTAAAAAGACTGATCATATCCAGTGTAGAGAAACTAGGACTCTCATAGACTACAGGTGAGAAAGTAAAATGGTATAACCACTTTGGAAGATAGTTTGGCAGTTTCTTAAAAAATTAAACCTACACTTACCACTGATCTAGTCATTTTCCTCTTACAGTATTTATCCAAGTCAGAGAAAGCGTATGTCCATACAGAGATGCGTACATGAATGTTCATTGTAGATTTATTTGTAATATCCAAAATATCCATCAAAAATGAATGGATAAATGATGGTCTATGCATACAATGAACTATTATTCAGCAATAAAAAGGAAAGAACTATTGATCCACCCATCAACATTGGTGAATCTCAAAATAATTATGCTGATTGAAAAGCTCAGACAAAAAAAGAGTACATACTCTATGATTCCATTTATATGAAATTCTGAAAAATACAAACTAATCTGTAGTCATAAAAAGCAGATAAGTGGTTGCTTCACAGTGGAGAGAGGAGTAGAGGGAGGGATTACAGAGGCACAAGAAAAAATTGGGGGGATGATGGATCTGTTCATTATCTTGAATGTGGCTGTTTCATAGGAGTATCAAACTTATCAAATTGTACACTTCAAATATATTCAGTTGACTGTGTGTCAATCATGCCTCAATAAAAAAGAACATACAAGGGACTTCCCGGGTGGTCCAGTGGCTAAGGCTCCGCACTCACAATGCAGGGGGCTGGGGTTTGAGCCCTGGTCAGGGAACTAGATTCCACATGCCTCAACTAAGTGTTCGCATGCTGCAACTAAAAGATCCCACATGCCGCAACTAAAGATCCTGCGTGCAGCAACGAAGACCTGGTGCAGCCAAATAAATAAATAAGTAAAAACTGCAAATATTTAAAATATTAAAAAAAAGAACAAACAAAGAAAAGAAGAAGAAAGATTAATATGACCACATACGTGTAGGGTGAATTTCAGGAGGAGAAACTGGGAATAAGCAGAAGCGAGACAAGTCTGGAAGCAGGGAATGTACATGATAAACCAGGACCTGCTCTTGGCTGTGGGTGTGGAAAAGAAGAAATGGATAGAAAAGTTGCTATAGAGGAAGCAGTACAGGAGTTAGGGGAATAAAGGAGAAGAAGCTGGCCAAGAGGATGCTGGATTTTTTCACAAATGGATGGAGCTTCTGTGATGGAGGGTGTTTGAGAGCGAGCAGAGAAATTGCAGTTCAGGTTCAGGAGCATGGAATGTGGTAAGGGGCAACGATTGTGGAGCTGTCAAGCATGTAGTCGGAAATGCTGAACTAAAACTCAGGGATGGATGTGTAGATTTAGAAGACTTCATTGTAGAGGCCATTATTGAGAGCCACAAGGTCTGATAATGAAATTGCCAAGGATGACAATAAGAGAGGGTCAATGTCAGTTAGGATTAAAATTCTTTGTCTCAGCTCCTTGTTCATTTTTTTTTAATCCATTGACTCACATGGCCTCCAAATGAATAATGAAGTTACATTTTGCATATTAAATTGAGAGAAAGTTAAACCCTTTATTACTTTCTAACTTAGGGTAGGGTAGGGAAAAAAGAGGAAAAAAAAAACCCCTCTCAGACAGGCAAAAGCAAACATGTCTTTTCAGCTCTTCCTAGGTAGTATTTTGACCTTTTATCACCTGCCTTCTTTTTTTCCAAAAGAGGTAATTAAGTAGTTTAGCTTAAAAATCTTTCTTTCTTGCTCTTGCTATGGCATAGATATGTAAATAAAAGAAAAGGCAAAAATGTCAGCCAAGATACTAAGTAAAGTCGACTAGGAAGTGAGAGTAAGATTTCATTCTGATAAACCATGAGACTCAGATTTAGTTGTATTTCCAGTTATTTCAGTTTAGATATGTGTAGTCAGTTACTTCAGAAAGAGGTGTTGTAAAAAGTCTGATTAATAGGGCTATAGAATGGCATTATGTGCTGTAGCTTGTTCTCCTTATTCTGAGTTCAACTGTTTGTGATGTCAGAAAGCACTTCCACTTAAGGTCACTGCTTATTATTATCTAAAGAATGATTTCGTAGGCCAAAAGTTTCTGGAATTTATACTTGGCCAAGGAGTGAATTTGAGTTTATATCAGAACAAGCCAGTTGGACACTGTATTTTTCAAAAGGTAAAGCTGAGGAGAGTGAGACATCCCTGATCTCCAGCCACTAGATGCTAGTAGTACCATTCCCCTAGTCATGACCATCAAAATGTCTCCTAAGGGCACGGTCACCTCTGGTGGAGAACTACTGTGCTAACCTGACCAGATCAAGCAAAAACGTGAAAGTCTGCACATTTGTATCTTAGGTGTTGTAAGGTATGGAATAAATGGAATTTTGCCATTTAAGAAACCAATTTCTTGAACACTATGCTTGGGACAGATTGTCCTGATTATATAGAATCCATCGCAAATCAGTGTACACTTTGATACAACCACTTAGGGGAACAGTTTGCCAGTATCTAGCAGAACTTGAGAACTATAGCAATTCTGTGTCTAGTTATACCCTAGAGAAAGTCTCAAACATCTGCACAAGGATGTGTACAAGGATATTCATGGCAGAATCGTTTTGTAATAGAGAAAACTGGAAATAGCATCGTTGGATCAATCTCAAAAACAAAGTTGAGAGAAAACAAAACATAGAATAATTTTTACTTTATATCTTCTGTATATGTTTTAGAAAACAGCAAAACAATGCTATATACATTGTTTAGCTCAAATTCATGACAGTATTCACTTTTGAGGAGGAAGGGATGAAGATGAATGGGACCAGGAAGAGAAAAATGGAGGATGTCAATTTTATTTACATCTTTTTGTTTATTTTTTTAAAAAAGGGCTGAAGTTATACTACAGAATGGTAAATTTCAGTGGGTAGGTTTGTGCGTATTTATTATTTATCATCTTTGCATTTTTCTTTATTTTTTTCAAATGAAGCATAAAAGACACTTTAATACTTCACAGTGTAAATTGATATCTTGAGTTCATTATGGGATACATTGAATTATAGCTTTTCCTGAAATATCTTTTTGCTGTAGATTTAATTTTCAGTGACATGTTTGAAGAAAGTGATTGTGCTGTGTGCTATTTCCTAGTCACATTTCCATGCACTAAGCCATGGTTTCATGATTCGTTCTTGCACAAACATGTGTAGATCTCGATTCTCACACGTTGAAATAAACGCAGCTGTGTTTATTTCAATGAGATTACATTCAAATAAACACACATGTGATCCCTTATGAGTGTGAACCCGTAAAACACTTGTTGATTTGGTTCTGAAATTGTGTGTTCAAATAAACACACTTGTTCTAAGGAAAGTTTCGCTTTACTCAAATGTTCATGCTTTGAACATGTGTTTTATAGAAGGCAGCTGTGGACCTGAGTGTCTAAAAAGAATAATAGTTCTTTAGAGTCTGTCATTGCTTTAGACAAATGCAGGGTTTATTTAATGGGCAATTTTTTAATGTGTTGGTAGTTGTCTTAGGTAAGTAATTAATTAAAAATAATGTTTGAATATCACATTTTATGTAATTCATTTATTTTATTTTTATCTATTTATTTATTTGGATGCACCACTCAGCTTGTGGAATCTTAGTTCCCTGACCAGGGATTGAACCTGGGCCCTCGGCAGTGAAAGTGCCGAGTCCTAACCACTGGACCACCAGGGAGCTCCCGGAATTCATTTACTATTGACAGATTGACTGAATGTAATAGAATTTTAAATAAATTATATAATATGTTAAATATATTTGTGAGTATATTTTTAAGAAATATTAATGATAAATTAAAAAGTGAAGGAGCTTTTTGTATTTTGGAAACTGCTTCTTGTTTAATTAGACTTGTAAATCTGTGTTTTTACATTTTAAATTTTAATTTTTATTTATTTATTTATTTATTTATTTTTTATTTATGGCTGTGTTGGGTCTTCGTTTCTGTGCGAGGGCTTTCTCTAGTTGTGGCAAGTGGGGGCCACTCTTCATCGCTGTGCGCGGGCCTCTCACTATCGCGGCCTCTCTTGTTGCGGAGCACAGGCTCCAGACGCGCAGGCTCAGTAATTGTGGCTCATGGGCCCAGTTGCTCCGTGGCATGTGGGATCCTCCCAGACCAGGGCTCGAACCCGTGTCCCCTGCATTAGCAGGCAGATTCTCAACCACTGTGCCACCAGGGAAGCCCTACATTTTAAATTTTAGAATGAAAATAGAGAAAAGTTCCAAACCGGGAAGAGTACTATGCACATTTCTATTTCTGCTGAAATGACTATAGGTAACCTGCAAAGTAATGAGTTAACATGCTTCAGCCTTCTATAAAATATTTTAATGAAATAGAATGTAACTTATAAAGTACCAGTATTTGAGGTTTTTTCCTTAACAAATGAACCATAAGGTTATAGCAGCTAGAGGTCTTTTTTTTTCTCTCCAAAATGGGGGGGCATGGTGGATTTTTATGTGTGCTATTGTGCAAATATTTAGGAAGTAGACAGACTGACATCTGTTTTTGACCTGAAAGCCTGTTATTTTACTGTCCATGCAAGGTTTTTTTGGTTTAGAAGTTTTGTCAGCCCCACAGGTTTGGGCTCTACAGCTTTTCCTCCTTGGTGTATAGCAAGAGGTGTGTGTGTGTGTGTGTGTGTGTGTGTGTGTGTGTGTGTGTGTGTGTTTGAGAGAGAGAGAGAGAGAGAAAGTGGCAGGTTGTTGATGGAGTGGAGTGTCTGGACATCTTTGGTCCGTCTCCTTTGCCCAGTTAGAGCCTTAGTGTTTGTGACCTGAAGCGCCCTTCCCTGCCTTCTTCTCAAGACCCATGGAACTTGCTCACCACCTCTGTGAAGCTCAGTGTGGCTTTTAGCTCCGTCTCTCAGGACCAGACACAAGGTGCTATCCTCCACTTGGTGCCACAATGGATATATAAGTATCTCTCCACAAAGCCTGTAATTCTTTCATTAAACCCCCATTTTCTGGTCAGTCATTGCTGGATTTGGCCTTTTAAGAATTTCTATCCAGGTATTTCAGAAGGTTAAACATCTTTATGTGCATAAATTCCTTAAATATAAACTACTATAGAGAAAATAAAATTTTATAAAGTTTCAAAGGTTAATGTTTCCATTTCAGAGGTAATGCATGAATACATTTTTTCTTTACCAAAACCCGATACATTTGAGAATAACTATAATCCTGTTTTATTTTTCCTACTATTTACTAATTACTGAAGTTATTTTAATTTAAAATAAGAAGTGTTTTAGTTGCTTGCTGGCTTACATGTTTAGAGCCTTGCTTCTCTCTCTCGAAAGGAAGCTTCATGAGAACAGGGCCCTTTGTTTTGTTTGCTCCATATACCTAGTGCTTATAACAGGGTCTGGCACATATTAAACACTCAATAAATGTTTGTGAATGAATGCTGAATGAATAAAAGATAAGAACAAATTTCCTTTTGACTTTCATTCCTAGTCTTAATGTTTTGCTGTCAGCCCCACCAACTCCCCAAGCTAGCTACTTTATCAGTTCGGTGTGTTTTCTTTTAACTTTATTTATAATGCCATTTCCCAGGGAACATTGACAGTTTTTATGTAGTCAACTTTGTCAATCTTTTCCTTCTTGCTTTTCTTTTTGTACTTTAAGAAGGTCTTTCCTACCACAGTGTCATTGATATACTCCCTTGTATATTCTCTTATACATGTATCTGATTCTCATGTTTAAACCTTTTAAAAAATCTGTCTGAAATTTATTGTTAATGTTGTGAGGTGGAAATCAATCTTTTTACCCCTCTTCTCCCGTCACCCCCCACCTCCAAACACACACACATACACACACACAACTAGTTGTCCCAGATCCATCTGTAGAATAGTGTGTGCTTTAACTAATTTGAAATGCTTTAATCATGTACAAATATTTTGGAACTTAAATACTGTGTTCTATTGATGTATTTTTCTGTTTCTGTGGAAATGATAGATTGAATTATATAGCTTTATAATACCTCTCTTATTGGTTTTATTAGTTTGTCAGTTTATTCTCTTGGAGATTTTCTTACATAAAGTCAAATCGTTAAGTCACTAATGAATGATAGTTGTGTCACCTTGTCCAATGTTTTCCTTTTTCTGTTTTTCTTTCTTTTCGTTTTTGCTTTTAGGTAATGCATTGACTAGTACCTCTGGTACAATGCTGATTACTCCTGGTGATAGTGTACGTCCTTTCTTGTATATATATTTAGATATTTTATTTATTTATTTATTTTTTGGCCACAACACGTGGCATGTGGAATCTTAGTTCCCAGACCAGAGCTCGAACTCGTGCCCCCCTACTCTATTAGAAGCACGAAATCTTAACCACTGGACCACCAGGGAAGTCTCTATATTTACATATTTTAATGCATCTAATATTTGACTACTATGAATGGTGTTTTTATGTCCTTCTCTTAGATCTTTTTTTTATCAGATTAAGGAAATTCTCTCCTCTTCTTGGCTAAGAAATTTTATCATGAATGTGTAGTAAAATAGTTTGTTGACCTGATCATGTCATTTTTTTCTTTTACCTCTTAATATAGTGAATTGCACTGATAACATTTTCTGATGGCAATCATCCTTACATTTCTGGGCTAAACTCTATTTGATGTTATTCTTCTCCTACCCTGTTTTATTCCATTTTTAAATTTTACTTAAGAATTTTACATCTACTTTGCAGTGTGACGGAACAATAATTTTTCTTTTCTTTGCTCTTCTTACCTGGTTCTTGAATGGGGTTAAGTGAGCCTCACTTATGGATAACGGTTTGTTTCAGGTGAAAGTTATTTATTCTGAATGCTTGTGTATTAGAGCTCCTATAAAACTGCCTCAGGCTAGTGCCTTTTTTGAGGATGTAGACCTTCGGCCAGTTGCTGTAATTTTTTTACCTTGGTTAGTGTGGTGTTGGTTTTTCTGCTTGTTCTTTGGTAAGTTTTGATAAGTTATAGTTTGTTAGGAAGCCATCCATTTCATATAGACTTTAAAGTTTTTGGTATAAAGTTGTTCTTAGTGTTTTCTTATAATGCTTAATTTTTCTCTGTCTCTAGTATTTCTCATTTACTAACTTTTATTCTAATTGATTCTTTTTTGTTCTTGTTTTCTAGTGCTTGTTTTGAAATAATTCATTTATTTTCAAACTTTAATTGTCTCTAAAATGTCATTTGTCTCACTATTTTCAATGAGTACCATTTTGGTTACATCTCACAGTTTTTCTTATGTAGTGCAGTCATTGTCAGTTTGAAATATAAAAAAATTGCACTTTGATTTGCTCTTTAACCAATACACTACTTTTAGAAATAGTTTAAAGTTCCCAGTTAAATTTGTTTTGGCTGTCATTTTATTATTGATTTCTTTTGCATATTCTTTTTTTAACCTTTTTAAAATTGAACTATAGTTAATTCACAGTGTGTTAGTTTCAGGTATGTAGCAAAGTGATTCAGTTATACACACACATGCATATACACACATATTCTTTTTCTGATTCTTTTCCATTATAGGTTATTACAAGATATTGAATATAGTTCCCTGTGGTATACATTAGGTCCTTGTTGTTTATTTTATATATAGTAGTGTGATATGTTAATCTCAAACTCCTAATTTATCTATTTTGTTTGTTAATTGATTTCATACCTTATTGTATTTAGGTTAATGAATGTGGCCTGCAGGATAACAATATTTAGAATTTTTTTTTTTTTAAGTGAATTTTTTTTTTTAATTTATTTATTTATTTTATTTTTGGCTGCATTGGGTCTTTGTTGCTGCACACGGGCTTTTCTCTAGTTGCGGTGAGCAGGGGCTACTCTTCATTGCGGTGCACAGGTGCCTCTTGTTGCAGGGCATGGCCTCTAGGTGCGCGGGCTCAGTAGTTGTGCCTCGCGGGCTCTGGAGTGCAGACTCAGTAGTTGTGGCACATGGGCTTAGTTGCACTGCAGCATGTCGGATCTTCCCAGACCAGGGCTCGAACCTGTGTCCCCTGCATTGGCAGGTGGATTCTTAACCACTGCACCACCAGGAAAGCCCCAGGAATTGTTAATTTAGCCTTTGCTGTCCACTATATGATCAATCTCTGAGTGTTTCATGTCTTCAAAAAGAATGTGATTTCTTTTTATGTGGAGTCCAGAGTGTTACATATAAAATGTCTGTTAGGTTAATATTATATCCGTTAGGTTAATTTGAATATGTTATTCCTATCCTTCATAACATTATTTTTCTTTTACTTTATCTGTTATTTTCTGAGAGGGGTATTTTAAAGTCTGTCAGTGTGATTTGATTGTGATTTGTTAATTTCTGCTATTTGAAAATGTTTTCTTTTTATATTTCAAAAACTGTTGTTAAATGTATAAGAATCAGTAACTCTTATTCACTCTTGGAAGATTATTCTTTTTGGTAATGTAAATATTTCTTTTTCCCTTTTAATGATTTTTCTCCTTGATTTCTTTTTTGTCTGGTGTCACTGTTGCTATATGTACTTTCTCTTTCCATTTGCCTGCTGTATAGTTTCATATCCCTGAATTTTAAAACTTTATGTGTCATTTTGTTTTAGGATGTCTTTTATGGATGTGGACATAGATTTTTATTTTTTAATTTAGTCTGAGCATGTCTCTGACAGTGTGTTAATATTTACTGTGACTTACACCTGCTAATTTTTTTATATTACCCTCTCTTTGTTTCCATTTTCCATACTATCATTGGAATGATTACATTTCTTTGTTTTATTCTTTATTTGCTCTGCTGGTTTGAATAGCATACATTTCTTTCCTACTTCGTGATCACTTTTGTTTGTTTGCTTGTTTGTTTATTTATTTGTTTTCTTTCAGTTTTATTTAGATATAGTTGACGTACATCTCTGTGCAAATTTAAGGTATACAGCATTAATGATTTGACTTACATATATTATTAAATGTTTACTACAGCAAGTTTAGTTGACTTAATATATCCATCATCTCATATAGATCCCCCCACAAAAAAAGAAAAAAAAGTTCTTTAACTTTTAGGATTTACTGTCTTAGCATCTTTCAAATATACCATACAACAGTGTTAACTAGTTATCATGCTGTACATTACATCCCCAGTACTTATTTATATTATAACTGGAAGTTTGTATCTTTTGACCCCCTTCCTCCAATTCCCCCACCTTCACAATATATATATATATTTTTTTCTTTTTTTAATATATTTATTTATTTATTTTTGTCTGTGTTGGGTCTTCATTGCTGCACACAGGCTTTCTCTAGTTGTGGCGAGATGGGGCTACTCTTTGTTGTGATGTTGTGGGCTTCTCATTGCTTTGGTTTTTCTTGTTGTGGAGCACAGGCTCTAGGCGCATGCAGCCTCAGTAGTTGTGGCTCGCAGGCTCAGTAGTTGTGGCTCGCGGGCTGTAGAGCGCAGGCTCAGTAGTTGTGGCTTGCGGGCTGTAGAGCACAGGCTCAGTAGTTGTGGTGCATGGGCTTAGTTGCTCTGCAGCATGTGGGATCTTCCCGGACCAGGGCCCAAACCCATGTCCCCTGCATTCTTAACCACTGAACCACCAGGGAAGCCCCACAATATATTTTTAACATGTGTATTTAAACATGTTTTTCTTATAATGTCTGGAGTTGTAGGTATCTAGCTTTTCTCTGAATAAGAGAAGAACTTAAGCATGCTCTTATTTTCCCCCGTTCTCTGTTTTCAGCCTTTTAGGTTGATAAAGACAAGTTTCCCCCTGAATTATTATTTAAAGTGGAAGTTTGGTATCTCTTTTGTGGATAAGTCTTCTTTCTTTTTTATGATAATTTTAAAGATTTTTGCTTTATCCTTGTTACTCAGAATTTCTCTTTGATGTGTGTGTTTTTGTTTTTAATTTATCCCAGTTGGTACTCAGTGAGTGACTGCTTTCAATGTGAAGCTTTATTCCTTTGGAATTATGTTCTTCAATTATGTCAAATTCTCAAATACCCTATTTTCAGATATTGCCTCTCCCTCACTCTCTATTCTCACCTCTTGGAATTGCTAATAGATAATGAAAAATAGATCTGTCCTCTGGGTCTCTGTGTCTGAAAACTTCTTTTTTTTTTACCTTTTATTTCTTTATCCTTTTCTTTTGCATTCTGAAGAAATCTTTGGCCCACTAACTCCTTCTTCAGTGGTATTCTTTTAGTGGTATCCTACTATTCATATTCAGTCTTTTAGTTCAGTAAATACATTTTTCATTTCCAAGAGGTCCAGAGTTTCATTTCCAGGATTCAAGGTTCTTTTTATATATATACAGATGATTTTGAAACACCTGTAAAGTATATGTCTGATACAAGCATATAGCTTTCAACAGTCATACAGACCTGTGTTCACATCTTGTTTGACCACCGGTTAACTGTGTTATGGCTGGTTACTTGATGCCTCTATTTAAGCTTCAGTTTTCTGGCAAAATTGTGATAAAATATCACTGTGCTATCTTGGTGTGGGGATGAAATTATGTAATTGTAATACTATTAGCTAACTTACTAGATACTACATGTCAGAAACTGTACTAGGTTATTTTACTCACAACTGTTACCTCATTTAAGTTAGCAATTCCTTTTCAACAAACCTAAGAAAATATCCTAAATATGATAGTTTCTTGTATCTTATTCCCCTGAAAGCAGCTTATCATGTTGTTCTAGTTGTTGAAATTCATTGCCTTAAGCAAATCTTTGATCACTGGTTCTACTGGCTTCTCAAACTTACTAAGTAAACAGTATTTTTTTTTTTTAAATTTTTGTATTTTATTTATTTTTTTTATACAGCAGGTTCTTCTTAGTTATCCATTTTATACATATTAGTGTATACGTCACTCCCAGTCTCCCAATTCATCCCACCAGAACACCCCCCCACCACTCTCCCCCCCTTGTTCTCTACACTTGTATCTCTATTTCTGCCCTGCAAACTGGTTTATCGAGGTTCCACATATATGCGTTAATATACGATATTTGTTTTTCTCTTTCTGACTTAACGTCACTCTGTATGACAGACTCTGTATGACGTAGATCCATCCACGTCACTACAAATGACCCAATTTCGTTCCTGTTTATGGTTGAGTAATATTCTATTGTATATATGTACCACATCTTCTTTATCCATTTGTCTGCTGATGGGTATTTAGGTTGCTTCCATATCCTGCCTATTGTAAATAGTGCTGCAGTGAACATTGGGGTGCATGTGTCTTTTTGAATTATGGTTTTCTGTGGGTATATGCCCAGTAGTGGGACTGCTGGGTCATGTGGTAATTCTATTTAAACAGTATTTTTAAGAGAGGTATGTTTGGCCTACCTTTGACTGTGTTTCTTATTTAGAGTAATTTCTTTGTTCTTCTTTTCCCCCCTGCTCAGTGTTTGGTCCCTGTGTGTGTGCGTGCATCATTTAATCCACTTGTTGGGATATGTTAGTTGAGCTACACACCACTGGTGCAGTTTCTCTCCTGTTTGCCATTTACTGTGCAGGGCATTTGCTCTTTCTGAAAGGATAATGTACTGATTTTGGGAAGAAGTCATTTAGCAACATAATATAAAAGGGTAAATAAAGGTTGTGGGAAATTATATCATGCTAGACTAAGAGACTGAAAATATTACCCAGAAAGTACACTTGGATGGTACAGTTATTTCTGAACAGAACCACTGTGTCCTGGTGACTACTTCCGAAATTCTGTGTTGCCTGAACTTTCTGGAATTGCAGTATTCAGCTGGTCCTTTTGTTACTTCTCATCAATTCCTAGTGAACGGATTTTTGACAGTCATTTATTTTTTTTAAATAAGAGCAAATAATTAAAAACTCATTTAATACATTGTCTTGAGACAGTTGGTGCCCATCAAAGGGCTAGTTTACTGAGATTGTTACTCTTCAGAGAAGCCAAAAATGCCTGAAATGGATTGGAGATCTTCATGTGTTAAAAGTAATTGTATGTTAGTCTTTAAATGCTTTATAATTACAGTAAACTCTCAACATGTTACCTCCTTTCTTTGTAGTCTTCTGATGGTTAGTATGTTTACAAATTCTTCTTAAAAAAAGGTTAAAATTACTATCAATATGGAATAATCATTTCAGTGTTTAATATACAAATGTGTAAACAGGCTGATTTTTTTAAAGTAACATTTAAATTATCAACCATTGAAATAAACGATTATATTTATCGAAGTATGACTGGGAAAGCTAATCTTTTTTGGGAAATATTATATTGATTTACTTCTGTTATAGTAAGAGGCCCATTTTACAGAATATAAAACAACAAAAATTCATTAATTGATGTTATTAAATGTCACACTGTTTGTTAATTGTGAATTCAAAAGAAGTCAGTGCCTTTAATTTACTACCAGTATACCAATTCATGTATTTTTGGCTTATTTAAAAATTTTGAGCAAATATGCAACTCATATACTAATTTTTAATGTTATCCCAATTTAGTTATTAAAAGATTAACCAAGTAGAAACAATGAAAAGATTCTGTTCAGTCTTACACCCTTATTATAGGAATAAGATCATATTCACAATAATTAACCTACATTATTGCAACTGTTTTTCAATGTGTCACAATTTTGTTCCTTTAATAATGTACATAGATTAAATCTAAATAACAACAAAAAGAATCAAATATGTCTTATGGAGATTAAGAAGTATTCTCCTTGAAGATTTATTAGTCAGATCATCTGGTATCCTTGTATAAGCTGAGAATTTCTTGAGATACAAATAATAAATATATTTGTGAAAATATTATGTAGGCTTTAAAAATGAAACTAGATTAAACATAGGTACAGTTTTATTGACTATTTTCAGTAGATTTAAGAGGAAATACACAGTTTTGGTTTTTTGGGACAGTGCTAATTTAAAATCTCCTCTCTCATTGTCTTCATAAATACACTAACATTTTTTCAGCTTATGTGTCTCCATTTTTAGTTTGGAAAATACATGTGGGTAATAAAAATAATTTAGGAGCTATCATTTATTGAACACTAATTATGATAAGGCAATATGGTTTCAAGGATATATCACTTATTCTTGCCAAAAACTGGAGGTAAGAATTACAAACATCCCCATTTTATAAATGAGAAAATTGAGATCCAGAAAGTTAAGTAACTATCCATGATCACAGCTGATAGAGGACTCTAGATTCAAACCCAACATTCTTTTACTCCAAGATAACATTATAGTAAGTTATAATTGGGTATAGGTTGTTTTACTCTTCTTCGCAATATAGCAGCTTTAGATTGATCTTTCAAGAAATGTCATTTCAAATACATATCTTTAATTATTATCTATTAAATAAATCTTAGGCTGCTCTTTGGAAATTTTGAAGAATAAAGGATCACATCATAGATATTTTGGTACTTCTAACACTTAGCACAGTGTCATGCATAATAATAAGCACTCAGTAATTGTTTGTTGAAATGAAATAAGGAAAATTCCTCATTGGGAGCCTGATGAATAAAAATGGGTAAAAACATATGTGACAAATATTTAAAAATTCAGCTTTCAAGTCACCGTTATTAATGTGATTTAGAGATGAAAACTGAATGCTTAAGAATCTTTCTTGACCCCTTGTTCTGTGTTGTCCTTCCACATTACAAAAAGACAGATTTATTTTTCAGAAGGAATGACTCAAGGCTGTAGAGGGCAGTGTAAACCAGCTCGAGTGGACTTCCTGGGTTAGAGAGGTGCTATAATAGTCGCTGCGGTCCAAATATCCACATAGGGTTAACACCCCAGGTATCTGACCACTGGTTATTAGAACGGTCTCACGCTTAAAAACAGAGAAGGATAAATGAAAGGTGTATTGGAACCAAAGAATTACATAAACCCACAAAAAGGCTGGCAGTTAGACATTCACCATTTGTATCTTTATAAACTCTAGTGGAAAAACCAGGATCATTACCTGGATAATCTAGGCCTAAAAACATTTTTGTCTCAGTGAACTTGATAAAGTTTCTTGTAAAGAATTTTCTTTCCTCATTATTTGTTTAAGTAAACAACTTGAATTAAAAATAGTAACACCCTCACTTGTATTCCCCTTTTCCTCTCCCCACCTCACCACTTGATGAACATATACACTATTTAGTTGTGTATCAAATTATGCACCATAGTAAATTTTAAAAACATGTAATGATAACAATTCAGGTTTATTTGGTGTTCTCTCATTTTGTTGCCAGTATTCAGGGACAGTTTGATTATCCAAGACTTGCTTGATTTTATCACTGTCCTGGTGAATAAGATGTTTTTGGACTATATTTTGCAGTGAGTGGCCTAGGTTTTCATTTAGGAAAAGAAAAACCCAAAACCTATCAGCTCACAAATATTTCAGTTTTTGGCAAAATTGCCACCAGTGTTGCCTACACTGACCACCTGATGGGGGTAGATATCTGTAGTCTGAACAAATACCATATGGGATTATGTTAGTTGTAATACTAATTTTTATTGAAATACTGTATCATCTGTCCATTTCTCTTAGCTTTTTGGTTTTGGCTCTAGATGAATACAATTTCCATGGCTGAAAATTTCATAAGTAACAATCATATCTTGAATAACTGCACATGCAGTACTGGTCGTTGTATTAATTTCCCTGGGTAATTATGTCTAATTTAAATAATTTTAATAGGCATGTAGTTCTTGAATAGCGTACTATCTCGAAAGTTAATAAAAATGGTAAAGCAGGTTTTCTAAATGTAGATAAATGAAGCATGTATGCCAGAAATTAGAGAAGTGCTGACTTCAAATCTTTCTGTTGTATGTTTGACAATTTAAAATGTGATGAGAACCAAGGAATATATAGTTCAGAAAAACTAACTTTATATTTTTAGATCCTATCCATATTCTCATTTGATTTTCAGAACAACCTATAGTAAAGTCAGTGTTGCCATTGTTATCTTTGTAGATGTGGGGAAACTGAGGTTCAGGCCATCTGAGGGATGTGCTGAGGTTGAGGTGGCTTGTAAATAATAATGCTACAACTGGAACCCAGTCCTGCCTATGGTGTTTGCTTAGAATTAAATGGCTATTTTATGATTTTGTTGGCATATGCATAAGTGATTTCTTCAATACCTTTTTTTTTTACATAAATTTGTTTAATTAATTTATTTATTTTTGGCTGAGTTGGATCTTCGTTGCTGCATGTGGGCTTTCTCTAGTTGCGGTGAGCGGGGGCTACTCTTCGTTGTGGTGCACGGGCTTCTCACTGCAGTGGCTTCTCTTGTTGCAGAGCACGGGCTCTAGGCGTGCAGGCTTCAGTAGTTGTGGCGCGTGGGCTCAGTAGTTGTGGCTCGTGGGCTCTAGAGTGCAGGCTCACTAGTTGTGGTACACGGGCTTAGTTGATCTGCAGAATGTGGGATCTTCCTGGACCAGGGATCGAACCCGTGTTCCCTGCATTGGCAGGCGGATTCTTAACCACGGCGCCACCAGGGAAGCCCTTCAATACATTTAAGAATCAAAACACTACCTACATTTTGCTGAATAAATAATTGACTTTTTTAAAGCCAAAGAATATGTTAACTAGAAATTCTCAATAACTTGTTTGCAATTTCAACTTAATGGCCTCACCAATTCACTAACTTTGGGGTAGTTTCTAGTTTTCAGTTTTGCTTTAGGTACAAGTCAACATTATGAGGCTTGATCCATCGATCTATCTGTCTGTCTGTCTATCTATCTGGTTAGTTATTTTTACCCTGTGAATTTTGTTTTATTATTAGGGTCTTGGGTCTGGCTACAAGGGGGGACTGAGCAAAACTTTTCTTATGACTTTTTATTCTCCCACCGCTCTTTATAAACATTAAATCACAAGAACAAATTTATTTTTTTTACTGCATCTCTGAAAGGCACATAAAATTTGTTGCCATAAATCCCATTAATTAAAATACTAAAAAAGATCTCTAACACACCTGTTCCTCTCTAAAGGGAGGGGGTGGACCATTGTGTGGTACTGTTGGTGTGAGTGTAAAGCACAATGTTATTCACCTAGCAAGGAAGTGAATGAACATTTAAAATTTTGAAAATTTATCAAAACAATTTTTCCCAACAAAAATTAGTAGGAACAGAAGGAAACGTTGGAAGATAAAGATGTTCTACTTCTGTCTTCCCAGGAGAGGAACTTGAGGCTTACTTTAAGCGTGCATGACTTTGGGTAAGTTACTTAAACTCTCTAAATCTCAGTCTCCTCATCTTTAAAGTGGGATAATAATAGTACCTGCCTCATTGACTTTTGAGAGAAATAGTGAGATTAAAACATGTAAATGCCTTCTTGGCATATGGTATTCTCTAAGTAATTGATAATAATAGCAGTAGCTCTTGTTGCTGCAATAATCTTCAATGAAAATCCATTCAGAGCTAACGTTCAGTGATAGCAAAAGGAGTGGAAAGGAAAGACCAAATGAGTGAAGAATAGGTAGCTAGACTCCACGAGGGCTTAGCAACTGGTGTGATCTGGGTGTTGAAGTTTAGGGGGCGCCAAGGTGACTGTGATCATTTCAGCATAGGGAGCTGTTTAAGAGATGGTGTCCTCCCTTACCCCAAGAACACAGGATTTCAAAGAAATATTGAGGCAAAACAGTAGGTTAAAAGACTCAGGTTAACTTCTGTTTTTATTTGACACACTTGTTTTAATAAATTTATATTTAACCTTCACCATTTTTAAATGCTTCTAAGTAAAGTGCCTTTTGTTTTTGTTCTTCTAAGTAATTAAAGTGTTCGATACTAATTTGTTTGGGTAGTGAATGGCAAAATTTCTGCCGTTGCTCTATTTAAAAGACTCAGCTCTTCTTTAAGACAAACAGTATCTAGAAGCATGGCCAGGTACATTTACTGCACTGTTAAGAGGAGTGGGGGGAGTAGTCAGGAAGCATGTAGGTGGGAAGGGTTTCCTGTTTCCAGGCAACAGCGAGGAGCTACCAGGGAAAGCAACTTGAATATAAATTCATTCAGGGTAGGACATTTTACCACACTGCCTTCTATCCGGTGGGGACACAGACTTGATTCTGGAAGAGAGGGTGGAGTTTAAACTTCATTTGTCAATGGGTAAAGTTTCTGGAAACCCATTTCTCTTCAGGTTTTGTGTGTACAAAAAATATCACGTACTAGCGGCCAGGTTAGAATCTTACAGTATTTTGAAAACAGTAGTACCTGCGTGTTCGCCTCCTTTCCCCTTTTCCAGAAGCACACGGGGCGTTCTGTGGCTTCACTGCCCCGCCTGTCTGCTGTGAGAGCAGAGGGGCTCTTGGCCTTGGAACCGGCGCCTTCCTCGCCCGCCTCCATCTGCAGGAAGGAGGGAGAAAGAAGCACAGCGCCCTCGCCCACCGGGAGGTGCTTCCTCCTCCGGTGAAGCCAGCTCCAGGTTCACTGAGAGCAGAGGGGGAAGAGTCCCTCCCGCGCCCCGGCCCATGCGGAGTGCGGGCCGGTCACCTGCCTGTGGCCTTTTCCCCGTGCCGTCCAATGCAGGGAGAGTGGTGGATTTGCAAGAGAGGAAAGACGCCGTCTGCAGAAGGCAGCTACCTGATTGGGGTGGGGGGAGTTGATTTTGAGCCTTTCGAGGTATTAAAAAGGGTGGATGTGTAAAATACTGGTCCCCCGAAGCTCTTGTAACTGATAAAGTAACTGTCTGGGCCCCGAAGGACCCTCTGGTTTTATACTCCGGCCCTGGAGTGCGTGGGTGGGCGTCGAGTTTAGAACCGGTGAGAAAAACCCCAGGAGGGTCACACACCTGGAAAAGAGTCGCCAGTGTAGAATGCCATCTTTCCTCACTTTCACATTGGGTCCCCTCTAGAGTGTTGAGGCGAGCTACTTTTCTTTTATAATATCTGCTTTTCATTGTTTCATTAGACTACTCAGGTTTAAGAGTTTTCTTCAAAATCTCAGGCAGACAATAGGTCTTGTGGAAGGGTGAGTGCGTAAGCACCCTGCAGATCTTGCTCTGGGAGCTGCCCTCCGCTCAGGCAAGAGGAGAAGAGCAGGCGCTGTTGGTTGGGGGTCGGCCTGGAAGAGCCCTGCATTTTACCGCTCGGTCTGGAGCCTCCCCGAGTGCTTCCAGGGACTGTAGGTGCTTTACACCCGCTAGTTAGTTTCGGGGCTACAGAAAGAACTGCCCAGACGCTTAAGCAAACTTGCAGGATCCAAGCTGTATATTGGATCCCGTCTCACCATGTGTCCGAGGATGAATCACCCCTTGAAAGGTCTAATCTGTCTCCTTATTGTCCTGTCTAGAAGGGTCACATTATTTAAGTGTAACTCCTGAGAGCCTGGCAGGTCTTTTCAAACAAACGTTGATGGATGCCTTGCAGTCCCTCCCATCCCAACAGATTTCTTTATGCTTCTTTTTACATAGACACTTAACCTATGTTGAGGGTGCCTCTTTTACGACCAGAGAAAAGAAATTAAAGGAGTTTAATCCTCACGGTGTATAGTTTGTTCTTCCCCAGTTTGCACAGCGGCTTTTAGTCAGATGTCAAGCTGTATCCCTCTTTTCTGTACTTGTGTTCTCAGTATCCTGTGGGGACATTCAGAAAGGACCTATAGTAGATTATCTTTTAGTTTTACTATCATTTTCTGTAGAATTAATTTTTTTTTTTTGTAGAATTAATTTTTAAATCTCGTTTTAAGAGCATGATTTGGCAAGTTCTGGGGTATTTTTGTTATTTATGTAATATAACTATATATCTGGCAGTGGATTTTTTAACCCCAAGTAACTGGGTTGTACTCATTTTAAATCAGTGCTGCAGATTTTAAAAAGCCAATAATCTTTTATGTAAAATTTGAGTTACTTATGGCATTATATAGGCAGTTAATCGGGTCTAGTTCATTTTAACCACTTGACATTAGTTATAGAGTTTAATTTCAGTTAGAGGAAATTATAAACGATTAATGTTAAAAAAAATAGATTCTATGTATCAGTTTTCTAAAAGTGAAAAAATAGTTTTAGTTTACCAGGAGTTTATGTTGGCTGTTTATCTGATTTTTAAAGGCATTGCTTCTGTTGTGCTAGCATTTTGGATGGAAGATAAGTCTTAAATCCAAGGTTTTTTGTTGTTAATTTTTTCCTTATTATTATTCTCACTGTCTCCTTCATCATTGTCATCCTTGCTCTTTCTTTAAATGTTCAATATTGTTATTTTATACCAGCAAGTTCATATGATAATATATATTAACAATCTGTTTTATTTTACTGAAGAGTCAAAAGTAAGATTTCCATGTGGGATTCAGTTAGTAAAGGAACATTATCTTTTGATGTCAGTCACTCTGAACCTTAGTTGAATTTTTAATAGTGAAGTATTTACCAAAAATCTGACTAATATATAGGTATGCTACCAGGAAGAAAAATATCCTGTGGGTTAGAAATATTAAACAGTCAATATTTTTATTTATTTTTAATTTTTTTTTAATTTTTAATTTTTTAATTGGGGTAGAGTTGCTTTACAATGTTGTGTTAGTTTCTGCTGTACAACGAAGTGAATCAGCTGTATGTGTACATATATCCCCTCCCTCTTGGACCTCCCCACCATCCCACCCATCCAGGTCACCACAGAGGGCTGAACTGAGCTCCCTGTGCTATACAGCAGGTTCCCACTAGCTATCTGTTTTACACATGGTAGTGTATATATGTCAGTCCCAATCTCCCAATTCATCCCCCTTCACTCCCCCCACCCCCGTGTCCACACGTCTGTTCTCTATGTCTCTGTCTCTATTCCTGCCCTGCAAATCGGTTCATCTGTACCATTCTTCTAGATTCCACATATATGCGTTAATATACGATATTTGTTTTTCTCTTTCTGACTTACTTCACTCTGTATGACAGACTCTAGGTTCAGCCATGTCTCTACAAATGACCCAATTTCATTCCTTTTTATGGCTGAGTAATATTCCATTGTATATATGTACCATATCTTCTTTATCCATTCCTCTGTTGATGGACATTTAGGTTGCTTCCATGTCCTGGCTATTGTAAACAGTGCTGCAATGAACATTGGGGTGCATATGTCTTTTTGAATTATGGTTTTCTTAGGGTATATGCACACTAGTGGGATTGCTGGGTCATATGGTAATTCTATATTTAGTTTTTTAAGGAACCTCCATACTGTTCTCCATAGTGGCTGTATCAGTTTACATTCCCACCAACAGTGCATGAGGGTTCCCTTTTCTCCACATGCTCTACAGCATTTATTGTTTGTACATTTTTTGATGATGGCCATTCTGAACAGTGAGGTGATACCACATTGTAGTTTTGATCTGCATTTCTCTAGTAGTTAGTGATGTTGAGCATCTTTTCATGTGCCTCTTGGCCATCTTTATGTCTTCTTTGGAGAAATGTCTATTTAGGTCTTCTGCCCATTTTTTGATTGGGTTGTTTGTTTTTTGATATTGAGCTGCATAAGCTGCTTGTATATTTTGGAGATTAATCCTTTGTCAGTTGCTTCATTTGCAAGTATTTTCTCCCATTCTGAGGGTTGTCTTTCCATCTTGTCTATGGTATTCTTTGCTGTGCAAAAGCTTTTAAGTTTAATTAGGTCCCATTTGTTTATTTTTGTTTTTATTTTCATTACTGTAGGAGGTGGGTCAAAAAAGATCTTGCTGTGATTTATGTCAAAGTATGTTCTGTGTTTTCCTCTAAGAGTTTTATAGTGTCTAGTCTTACATTTAGGTCTTTAATCCATTTGGAGTTTATTTTTGTGTATGGTGTTAGGTATTGTTCTAATTTCGTTCTTTTACATATAGCTGTCCAGTTTTCCGAGCACTACTTATTGAAGAGAATATCTTTTCTCCATTGTATATTCTTGTTTCCTTTGTCATAGATTAGGTAACCATAGGTGTGTGGGTTTATCTCTGGAATTTTTATCCTGTTCCATTGATCTATATTTCTCTTTTTGTGCCAGTACCATACTGTCTAGATTACTGTAGCTTTGTAGTATAGTCTGAAGTCAGGGAGCCTGATTCCTCCAGCTCCATTTTTCTTTCTCAAGATTGCTTTTGTGTTTCCATATAAATTGTAAAATTTTTTGTTCTAATTCTGTGAAAAATGCCATTGGTAATTTGATAGGGATTGAATTGAATCTGTAGATTGCTTTGGGTAGTGTAGTCATTTTCACAATATTGATTTTTCCAATCCAAGAACATGGTGTATCCCTCCATCTGTTTGTGTCATTTTTGATTTCTTTCATCAGTGTCTTATAGTTTTCTGAATACAGGTCTTTTATCTCCTTAGGTAGGTTTATTCCTAGGTATTTTATTCTTTTTGTTGCAGTGGTAAATGGGATTGTTTCCTTAATTTTTCTTTCTGATATTTCATTGTTAGTGCATAGGAATGCAGGAGATTTCTGTGCATTAATTTTGTACCCTGTGACTTTACCAAATTCATTCATTAGCTCTAGTAGTTTTCTGGTGGCATCTTTAGGATTTTCTATGTATAGTATCATGTCATCTGCAAACGGTAACAGTTTTACTTCTTCTTTTCCAATTTGTATTTCTTTTATTTCTTTTTCTTCTCTGATTGCCATGGCTAGGACTTTGAAAACTATGTTAAATAATAGTAGTGAGAGGGGACATCCTTGTCTTGTTCCTGATCTTAGAGGAAATGCTTTCAGTTTTTCACCATTGAGAATGATGTTTGCTGTGGGTTTGTCATATATGGCCTTTACTATGTTGAGGTAGGTTCCCTCTATGCCCATTTTCTGGAGAGGTTTTATCATGAATGGGTGTTGAATTTTGTGCAAAGCCTTTTCTGCATCTATTGAGATGATCATATGGTTTTTGTTCTTTAATTTGTTAATATGGTGTATCATATTGATTGATTTGCACATATGAAGAATCCTTGCATCCCTGTGATAAATCCCACTTGATCATGGTGTATGATCCTTTTAATGTGTTGTTGGATATTGTTTGCTAGTATTTTGTTGAGGATTTTTGTGTCTGTGTTCATCCGTGATACTGGTTTGTAATTTTCTTTTTTTGTGATATCTTTGTCTGGTTTTGGTACCTGGGTAATGGTGGCTTCATAGAATGAACTTGGGAGTGTTCCTTCCTCTGCAATTTTTTTGCAGAGTTTGAGAAGCATGGGTGTTAGCTCTTCTCTAATTGTTTGATAGAGTTCACCTGTGAAGTCTTCTGATCCTGGACTTCTGTTTTTTGGAAGATTTTTAATTACAGTTTCAATTTTATTACTTGTGATTTGTCTGTTTATATTTTCTATTTCTTCGTGGTTCAGTCTTGGAAAGTTGTACCTTTCTAAGAATTTGTCCATTTCTTCCAGGTTGTCCATTTTATCAACATAAAGTTGCTTGTAGTAGTCTCTTATGATCCTTTGTATTTCTGTGGTGTCAGTTGTAATTTCTCCTTTTTCATTTCTAATTTTATTGATTTGAATCCTCTCCCTTTTTTTCTTGGTGAATCTAGCTAAAGGTTTCTCAATTTTATCTTCTCAAAGAACCAGCTTTTAGTCAATATTTTTATTGAGGCACAAATTTTCATGATTTTAGTCGTCTGTAATTATGCAAATAAATGTTTAAATATGGAAGACCTGAAGTCTACCTGATACCTAATCAGTTGCTAACCTTTTTAATTGTTATTCGTAAGTGAATCCTTGAATGTTTTGCTTAAAGAACAATCTGTACTTAACAAGGAGCAAATTTAAACCAAGCTTCTGATTTTTTATAGAAGCTGCTAGTTTTGCCTTAAAATCCCTTTAATCACATTTTCACTTACTGAGCTTTTAAATTTTATTTATTTATTTATGGCTGTGTTAGGTCTTCGTTTCTGTGCGAGGGCTTTCTCTAGTTGCGGCAAGTGGAGGCCACTCTCTTCATTGTGGTGCGCGGGCCTCTCACTATCGCGGCCTCTCTTGTTGCGGAGCACAGGCTCCAGACGCGCAGGCTCAGTAATTGTGGCTCACGGGCCTACTTGCTCCGCGGCATGTGGGATCTTCCCAGACCAGGGCTCGAACCTGTGTCCCCTGCACTGGCAGGCAGATTCTCAACCACTGTGCCACCAGGGAAGCCCCTTACTGAGCTTTAAGAGCGTAATCACACTTAAGTTCTGAAGTGTTGAATGGATAAAAGAGAAACTTAAGAACTTTCCCCCACATTTAAGAAAGGAATAGTTGTTTCCCTGTTTATGCTGAATCTTTTTTGGTGTTACAGGCCAGTGTCAGGATTCCTAGACTTGGTAATTCTTCTGTGATCCTATATTTGTGCCCTGCTCCTACCAAGTCTGAATATTTTTTTCATTCTTCTGTCTTGCACGGGCTAACAGTGCTTTGTACATACTAGACAGGTAATAATTGTGGAATTAAGCAGAGTTTTTAAAAGGTAGATTTGAGAATGGAATGATACTCCAAATTATAATTAGTGGTTTGCTGATTAGTATCCTGTGCTGTGGGCATGAACTGATGTTGTTCAGGTTTTTATACATTGCATACATCCTCCGTACTTAACATCCTTGAGTTAGCTGTTTGTTTTACTTTGGAATAAGGAAATTAAGATAAGAAAGCTTACAAGTTTTACATAAAGAATACAATCTATCAACCACAGGGCAGAATTTATAGAATTTATTGAATCTAGTTCTTAATCAAGAACTATGTCCTCGGGCTTCCCTGGTGGCGCAGTGGTTGAGAGTCTGCCTGCTAATGCAGGGGACACGGGTTCGAGCCCTGGTCTGGGAAGATCCCACATGCCGCGGAGCAGCTGGGCCCGTGAGCCACAATTGCTGAGCCTGCGCGTCTGGAGCCTGTGCCCCGAGACGGGAGGGGCCGCGATAGAGAAAGGCCCGCGCACCGCGATGAAGAGCGGTCCCCGCACCGCGATGAGGAGTGGCCCCCGCTTGCCGCAACTGGAGAAAGCCCTCGCACGAACCGAAGACCCAACACAGCCAAAAATAAATAAATAAATAAATAAATAAATAAAATCAAGTAAAACTTTAAAAAAAAAAAAAAAAAAAAAAAAAAAAAAAAAAAAAAAGAACTATGTCCTCTAACGAGTAGTCTGATATTTTTAGAAAAGAATAATGCTTTATAATTATAATTTCTATCATTAAAATGTTTTTTAAAATAAAATTTAGATTCTATTAGTTTGTATACAGTATTACTACATCTGTAGCTGCATGTTTATAAAACATGTTTTATAATGTTCATTTTAGTATAATACAGACATATTTTAGCCAAAATATTCATTTAAAAAAAAAGAATCTAACTTAAAAATTCTTTATTTCAAAGATTTCGGCAGAAGCAGTAGTTTCTTCATAGCTTGTTAGGGCATTAGGTATTTTGGCAAACTTTCTGTTTAATAAAATATTCACATTAACTTGGTAGAAGTATTTTTTAAAGTACTTTCCATAGGTAGTAAACAGTTAGCAAGATTGTATACTTTTGGAAACATGTGGCAAAAATTTCTTCAGTATTTACCTTAAGTTTCAGCACACATATTAAATATGTGGAAAGTATTTTTACATGACATTTTTCTGTTTTTCTTTTTTTTCCTGTAAGTTTGTACCAGGTGACCACCTTCACCCATCTGTTTTGTTTTTGTTTTTAGGTCACATTGTATTTAGTTTTATCCAAGTATCCAGACAATGTTTATAAACTAGGATTTTTTTAAAAGGTATTGATTTTTTTACAAAAACATTGAAATTATCTTTTTTTGTTGAAAGATTGTCTTAGTATGCCAGTTAAGTAGCCATCTTTGAAAACCCAGAGTCACCCAAATGCCAAACAATTAGTACTCATTTTAAGAGAGCTTCCAGACATAAATTTCAACAAAGGAGAGTCTTCTCCCTGTTTCTTGTTTTCTGTGTTTGTTTTAAATCATGAGTGGAAAGCAGTTCTTTACTTACTTTAAAGAACTTTTCCTACCTTAAAGCTGTTGGCATATAAATAAGAGAATACCTCCTGTGTTAATGGTTTGTCTCTGGGACTATAATGTACCAGTTAAAGTGTAGTGCTTGGTAGTTTAAGTTCTGGGACCCGTTGTTTTTAACAGTTTTTAACTTTTAAAAAAAAATGTAAGTTTAAATTTTAAACATTTCAATGGTGATATATTTTCCTGCCTTGCTAAATAGAATATAACAAACATACTTTTACTTTTTTTGATAATTCAAAATTATCATTATTTCTGTTAGTATTAATAGAATGGTGTAGTATAAGCTGTGGAGGTATGTTGTGCTCTTTGCTTCACTAAAACCTCTCTGCGTTGCTGATCTTTAGAGAATGAACTGTGCTTTAATATTTTTTCTTGTTCCATTTTTCCTATCTCATTAACATTTTTGAGTCTTCTCAAGGCTGTTAGCAGCCTAGTTATATGATTTGTTTAGTAGATAATGAAGCATATTGCAACAGGGATCAAAATAAAAATCAAGGTGTTGTGAAGTTTAAAGGCCTGCCTTTAATATATGTGACTTGTTGGGTATTAATAAAAATAAATCTTGACTACTCAGAGGGCTTTTAATGTTTTTTTTAAGCTTTAATCCTTTGTATTTTGAATAGTTAAAAGAGACTCAGAAGCAGACTTTCAGATTAACTGGGATGTTGCTGTGTTAGGTTTCTTGGTATAACTCTTAACTTTCAAAAAGGTTGGAAAGGAACGTGCAGATCAGCTACTCAACTGCTTTTTTATGAATGAGTAGACTGAGCCTGAATGATTTACACCTTATTATGAACAGCACAGTATACTAGATATTTGTAGTAATTCATGCTTCCTTTATCATTTTAAGAAGCAAATTGAGTCATTGAGAGTAGTTTTAAAATGTTAATTCAGGTTTAAGAAATATTTATTCCAGGGACTTCCCTGGTGGTCCAGTGGTTAAGACTCCGTGCTTCTACTGCAGGGGGCGTGGGTTCGATCCCTGGTCAGGGAACTAAGATCCCACATGCGTCTCGGCCAGGCCAAAAAAACCCCACAAAAGACAAAAACCAGAAATATTTATTCCAGTATGTTTATGGTTTTCTTCATGTATAGCCTGATTTCTACTGAGCCTGAGAGGATTAATGATTTTGTAAAACAGTCTTCAGTTTTGATTTCTGGAACTATTTTTTTATAGGGTTGTTGTTGTTTTAAGTGCCAGTCATTTCAATATTCAGGATAAATTGTACTTTAAATTATACATAGTATCTCTAATATTACTTGTCTGAAATTCAACTGATTTCACAGTTGGCTCGTTTATAACACCTGAATCAGATTATTGAAATGATGCTATTTTTTTTCTTTAGTTTACTATTTAGAATCAAAGTTAATAGTTTTCAATTTAGTTTGTGAAACTCATTCCTCCCTCTGTCCCTTTCTCCTTTCCTTCCTTCAAATGTTCATGGGTAGAATGCTGTGTGCTGGGCTCTAGAGATCACCGTCCCTACCCTTACATTTCAGTGAGGGCTGTTGGTATCAAATAATTACTTATACAATTATTTTAATTCGAATAGTCATAAATGCTTAAGAGTAAAAGAACGGGGTAGTAAGAAAATTACAGTTGGGTAGCTGACCAAAGCTGCAGAAGCAGGGTAGGCTTCTTTGAGGAAGTGTTTTCAGTTGAAATCTTAAGAATTGTTAGGCCTTTGGGAGACAGAAATGCAGGGGAAAGTATAGGAATAAGGCCTTGAAGAGGGCAGATGGATGGCATGAACCAGTTTGGGGCTGAGGACTGCTCAGGGAGCCAGGAGGGAAACCAGGAGAATGTCAAGTCAGTAACTCAAGCAGAAGAAACAGTAAGGTGAGGCTGTAAATCCACCCCTGTGTTTAGCATGTTCAGGCCACTGGTGATCTCATGGAGAGTCAGTATTGAGAACTGGAGGCGGGTGAGAGCCATATAGCAGTGGGTTGAGGAGCAAGTAGGAAGGGAGAAAAAGGTGATAGTTGCTGTTGACAAGTGTTTTGATAAGTGTTATTTGGAAAGGAGGAAGAGAGAAAGAATAGTACCTGGAGATGGAATTGGGAGCTAATTGGTTATTTATGCTAAGATAAAAAGGAAATATCTTTATTTCCAAGTAGGAAAAAATAGCTTCTTGAAAGGCCCATACTATATATATGAAAGCAAGTACAATTTAAGTCTTTAAATTATTAAGTTTTTATAATTATGATGTTTATAAGAAGTGTTTCTTTTCCAATTTTGTGGCTTTTAGCTAACTCAGTACCACAAAAATACAATCTTATTTATTTTTCTATGGTTCTTTAGTTTCTTTGGAAAATATTTTATCAAAATTGATAATTTTTAGTGATGCTAAATTGGCATGAGGCACTTGAAATAACAAGAGAAATATTTCCTGAATAGGAAACCTGTGTTTTATATATATATAAGACTCTCTGGATAACTAAAAAGTGGACTTATTTTAATTGTTATTAAAACACAGTACGGAGATGCAAGAAAATAAGATATTTGGTTGTATTATGTTTATTTCACAAAAGAGTTCAGTAATCCCTAAACTAAGGGATTCCAGACTCTTCCGATTTCAATCTGCATTAAATCTTGTTGGTTAGGGTTACACTTTATTTATAATTTTTGGACATTTTTGTTAGTGAACAATAAAAGATCAACTTTCGGATATTTTTTCAGATGCTCTTTCATGTAACTTTAATATTAAACAAATGTTCTCATTTTAATAAATCCCAATGCAAAATCAGAAGTTAATATCAAATAAATAGAGGATAATTATTTGGCCAAGATAATTCATCCACATGGTTCTCTTAAGTAACAGTAATCAGTAAGCTGCTGTTTTAAAGAGTTTATTTATGTACATTAACTATTTGTTCATCAGAGAACTGTGGCTGATGGGCAGAGGACTGTAAAGTTTTAATGTTTTAAGAATCACTAGCATTTGAATATTAATCAGGAATGAACTTTGATTAAAGTATTCAGTTTGTTGTACATATATGTGCCCATACCACAAATAAACATGAATTCATTTTTGGAGAGATACCCTTAATTGTATTTTTTAAATCTGGGTTTCTTAAACTTAAGTCAAGTAATGGACACATCCTCAGGGGTTAGCTAGTTCTTAATGAGAAAAAAAAAATTTTTTTTAATGTTTCACTTAGGTGATTATTACAAAATAAATAATGTATTTTCTGGGTGCCCTGGTTAGTTAACTTATTTATGACTGAGCATTACTGTTGGATTTTTGTCACAAAGTTTGCATTTATGTTTATAATATTGTTGACAATTAAATGTGCACCTAAAGTGAATGTTGAACTGTTAAGACTGTGTTCATTAGACTGGAGTCCACAGAGTTGTCTGTGGATTTATTTTTGTTGTCAAGGCTAAGTAAACAGTGTCCTTGTTTGTGGTCTGGGATTATTGTGTCCAGTGAGGTAAGCAAGTAATTCCACACTGTTGAGGGCTTGGCCATTTTATCCTGCTTTAATTTAAAACTATATTCCACCACTTCTTCGGAATGTTTTGAAAACTTAAATTAGCATTTTTAAAGAAAAATGAAATTAGTTTTGGTGAGCTTTTGAGAATTTAGCCCCATATTAGAATGATTCAGAACTTCTTGTAGTTCTAGATAATCTGAGCTAGAAATTGCTATTCTCACAATTCCTAAAGAATTAGTTAAGATTATGTTATGGAGCTTTTCAATTTTCTATTCACTATTAGTTATGAAAATTTGGGACCTTGTCCTAAAGGTAAACCTGCATGGGGGCAGATGTTTGCAGGAAGCAGGCAGGGAGCGTGACCATGGGAAATGGGCATTGGGTAAGAGGATAGGAAATAGTGGGGATCACGCCTTAACTGGAGGTGCCTGCCCTATGTTGATTCATTTTCACCTTCACTGGGCAGGCCAGACCAGTACAGATTTTCAGACTCTAGGCTCTTGACCCTCAGTCTCGTCGGGGGAACAATTTAGTTGCGGAAAGCAAAACTTAGAGATGGAATGGTTTAGTCACAGTTTGAGGCAGTTGCTCGTTCATTCATTCATCCCTCCGTCCATCCGTCATTCCATCCAGTCATCCATTCTCTTCATTTGTACATGTATTAAGTCACTGATCACTGAGGTACCTATTGTATGCCAGGCTTTAGACAAAAGGTGGAATCCTTGCCTTCAGTGATTTACAGTTTTACAGCAAGTTGGCAGAAAGCCAAGCAGAAATAGTACAGAAATCTCCTTGTTTTCATAATATTTTATCACTGAAAAATTTTTTCATTTTTTAACTTGTTTATCTTCTGTTCTTCCTGTGAGAGTAGAAGCCTTGTCTGTTTCATTCTCCTTTCTATCCTAGTGCTCAGAGCTGTACCTGATACACAGTGGGTGTTAAATAAGTAATTATTGAATGATTTGAATGAATGAATGTTTTTAATTTTCCAGTTAAGACCTCATGGAGGGGAGGGGACATGAGCCAGATATTAAAAGGTGGTCAGGCTTTGAGGAGGTGGAAAAGCAGGAAGTGACTGATAGAGGGAACTGTATGAACAACATGGTCACAAAGTAAGAAAAGTGGCCTGGAGCACAGGGATGGGGGACAGAAAGGTAGAGAGTAGGAGGATCAGTAAAGAAGCAGCCAGCCTGGATTGAGTAGCCCTTTCTCGTGTTGGAGAGAAGCCGGAAGCTAATGCAGTTGAATGAGATGTAGGTGGGACGAGGGGAGGGGTGTGGCAAACATACGTTGCATAAACAGAAGAAGCAATTTGGTTACTAGCATGGGCTGTGGAATCACGCACTGTAGGTTCAAATCCCAGTTTGCTACCTGTAAATCTGGTAACTTTGTTCAAGATGCTTAACTTCTCTGTTCCTGAGTTTCCCAATTCCAGTTTAAAAAAAAAAAATTCAGCCGTTAAGATTGTGTTCATTCATATTTTCATAACATTAGGAAATACTTATTTTTCCTAAAACTAACATAAGTGAATAAAAAAGAATGGGGTAAAAATTTTTTTTGCATATCATTCATTTACTAGATCAGCTGATTTTGGTATATTCATTCAACATTTGGCCATATAATCGAAAGAGTTAAACACAAGCACCCAGATGAATATCAGACATATAATCCTGAGAGAAGGGAGCAAGTCACAGTAGAATATTCTACTCTAGAATAATCTAGAGTTCAGAAGCTGGCAAATTTAAACTGTGTATTGTTTAGGAATACATGCATAAAGGCAACCACTATAAAGAAAAGCAAGTTTATAATTATTATAGCTCGTCATTTTAAAAAATACTCCTCAGGAAGGATTTATAGTAAAACCTCCCTTTCCCTATCTTCCCATCTGCTACCCTGATACGTTTAACCATCAAGTCTAGTTGATTCTACTTCCTTTGCATCTCTGGAATTGATCCATGGCTCCTCCCCTTTACCGGCCCCATCCTAATACAGACCATCACATTACTTGCCTGTGTAATTTAAGCAAGTTCTTTTTTTTTTTTTCCTTCAATTTTTTCAATTTATTTATTTATTTAATTTATTTGGCTGCGCCGGGTCTTAGTTGTGGCACTCGGGATCTTCATTGCAGGATCTTTTACTTGCGGCATGCAGGATCTTTTACTTGCAGTGTGCGGGATCTAAGTTTCCTCACCAGGGATTGAACCTGGGCCCCCTGCATTGGGAGCGCAGAGTCTTAACCACTGGACCACCAGAGAAGTCTCTAAGCAAGGTCTTAAAAAGTGTCCCTGCCTCTAGTTTTGCCCCTTTTCTGTCCACCCTCCTCCCCTTGCTGCCAGCGGGGACCTTCCAAAATGCAGATCCAATCTTATTACTCCTATACTGAATTCTCGTCATTCTTAGGATAAATACACGCTCCTTACCATGACTAAGAAAGTCCTGAATGATTTGGCTGTTTATCCTTTTGTTCTTATTTCTTAATACCCACTTACCTTTTCCTCTCAACTCTGGCCTTTCTCATGTCCTATTCTCTGATTGAAATGTGCAAGAATGGGGTAAAAATTGAACATATAGCATGATGTAAAGGCATGGCAGGCTTCGGGGTTACAAAGAAAAAAGACGGAGTCAAAAATCACTATGGGGTGATGTGATTATGGGCAATATTTATTTCAGTTTAAAATCATATACTGTATATAGTCTACTAGTGAACATTCATGAATATAAGAAATTAAATCTCCTAAATTAGGTTAAAAGAAACATAAATGGTGTTTACAAAGAACATCTGTGATGTAAGAATTAGGGCTGTTGCGTTACACACATTTATTTCCATTTCTGCATTTACTGTACTCTGCCCCATGAAACTTCCCTTTAACTTTTTTGATGCATTGCATTTGAATGTTTAGAAGTCATTTTATGCAATTTCTCCTATTTTTAATGCAAACTTGATTTTAATGGGGGAAAAGTAAGGAAACATTTTATTATTTGAGCTTATTAATTACACTCAATGAGTAAATGTCTTTTGAACATCTGCTATTTGACCATTATCTTGTTGTGTTTAGGAAGGTAGAAGTGTACTTGGTTACTTACTCTCCAAAATCTTGTAAGAGGACTGAGAAAACAAAGCTATAGAAAAAAATAGAGAACAGTTGAAGTCAAAGGAGTTTAATCCTAATTCAGAACTATCCTCTAGGTTTTCTGCCTCCTAATTTTGTTTCCAGTGTGCCTTTTTGATCAAGTTACTTGGTTCTCCAGATAATTATTTGAAAACAAAAATGTAACAGAGAAATGACCACTGATTCATATACACCAGCTGCTTCTAACTCATCAGCACTGGTTTACGTGATCAAATGATTCTTGGCACTGTTTCAAGAAGTTCCACCAGAGGAAGCATGAAAGCCTAAGTGTTGGCTTGGTTTTTGAGCAGTGCCACATAGCAGTTCTTTTTCAAAGTTTCGGAAGTGGAATTGTGCTCTTCATTTTCTCTGGGAAGATATCAGAGGACAGTTAACCTGTTGTTCAACTACAGAAATATCTCAGAATTTCTTTATGCCTGCTTTGAGAATTTTGGCCTTCTTAATCACAAAAAAGGCACTTAGATGTATTTAAAGAAAGGACAATATCTAGCAAAACAAAATTTGTTTCAAAAGTGTGATTTTCACAGTTGGCTGGAAATTTTGCCTTGTGCTCCATGAATTTTGATTAGTTCCTTTATACCTTTGTTTTAGTGCTTTCCAACATTTTGGGGTGTAATTTGGTCCCTTCATCCTTTCTACAGATCTTAAATCCTTTCATTTTTTCCCAGGAATATATTACTTCACAAGTACAATATGAGTTTTACAGTTTCAAATAGGAAGTATTTCTTGTAAACACTTCTGAAAATATTTTTATAAATAACCATTCCGTGGGACCAGTAAGGGTGTATCAGCTTTAAGCATGAAGATTTTATGAGTGAAATAATTAGATATATGTGTTATATTATAAACAAAATTATTTATGTATGTTCATATACATGTATCTATTGTATTTCAGTTTTCTAAATCTTCATCTCTCTTATTTTACCACTCCCTCTCTTATTTCTTTAAATCATTTTAGAGTTTCACCTTTATCCAGAGCACTTCCTACCTACATAGATGAATCCCTCTTGCAGTGACCGTGTCGGGCTGTGTTTCACATCTGAGAGCTTATTTACCTATTACTTAGTCTTTCATAAAAAGCCATGCCAGTGGGCCTACAACCAGCACTTGGGGTTTGGGACAGATAGTAGGAATTAAGCTGTTCGGGAGTGTGAGGTCAGGGGTTCCACTCATCAATAAAAGCACAGGCTGTGTGTGGTTCCAAGAGAAGTCACAACTTTGCGTGCCCTGGTATTGCCGGAAACTTAGTTACTGACGTTTTGTGACCTTGCCTCCTTAACACAACCCATAATACCTCCAGCTTCCACGCATTATCCACTCTTGGGAAGTGGCCAATTTCCTAAAGGTTAATGCCATTCTGGATGGGTTTTTTGCCCCACAGTCTTAAGGACAGAATCATAGATTAAGTGTAGAATCACGTCATTAGCTTTCAAGGTATATTTCCCTTCTCCTTGGTGCTTGTAAGTTCTAGAAGAAGCCTTTTTTCCTTTTAAAACTATAATGCCTATCTAAAAAATAACAAACAAAAAACCAAACTTAGATAACATTCTTCACTTTTCATAGGACAGTGAAAAAAGTTATAAAAATAATGAAAGAGATTAAAACAATAGCTAGAGAATTCGGGGAGCAGTGCAAGTCCAATAAAAGAGGTTTAGAAAGACTTGGTTTATGATGCAGAAACAGCTGCTTTAAAGGGGAGGAGAAGCAGGAGGCATTTGAGAAGCATGTGGAATTCCCTGCTCCCCCAAATTTTATTCTTCATTGAAGAACAAATGTATTTTTAAACTTTCCAGTATATGCTAAAAGCACCTGATTTCAAGAAAGAAAACCTAATTCAAATCTTTCCTTTTAAAGCTTATTTGGTATGTGAGTTGTTTGGCCTCTACGGAGCTTAGTGTCTTTCTCTGTAAAATGGAAATAATGTTTACCTCAGTGGTTTTTCTATTAAGTGAAAATATATTGTAAAATATGCTTGCTAAATTTCCATCAGTAAAACCTTGTGTATTGTAGACACATCTTAGATATCTGTGTATCAAGGGACTTGCTAAAACATTGACAAATTATGACTTTCAAACCTGAGACCTCATAGAGCTAGAGAGATGTTAGAGGATAATAGAAAAACAGCTTTTCTCTGGAAAAGTTATCAGGTTAAAAAACATGCAAATAAATAATATATGTAATCTGATTGGAGAAAATATATTTCTACTAAATATGATTTACTTGTTTTATAAGGAACTATAAAAATTAATGAATGTTCATCAAAATATACAAACAGCTCCTACAGCTCAACAACAACAACAAAAAACAACCCAATCAAAAAATGGGCAAAAGACCTTATAGACATTTCTCCAAAGACATACAGATGGCCAGTAGACACATGAAAAGATGTTCACCATCACTAACTATTAGAGAAATACAAATCAAAACTTCAGTGAGGTACCATCTCACACCAGTCAGCATGGCCATCATTAAAAAGTCTACAAATAACAAATGCTGGAGAGGGTGTGGAGAAAAGGGAACCCTCCTACACTGTTGGTAATGTAAGTTGGTGCAGCCACTGTGGAAAACAGTGTGGACGTTCCTCAGAAAACTAAAAATAGAATTACCATATGATCCAGCAATCCCACTCCTGGGTATATACCCAGACAAAACTATAATTCAAAAAGATACATGCACCCCTATGTTCATGGCAGCACTATTCACAATAGCCAAAACTTGGAAACAACCTAAATGTCCATCAAGAGATGAATGGATAAAGATGTGGTACATATATACAATGGAATACTACTCAGCCATAAAAAAGAATGAAATAATGCCATTTGCAGCAACATGGATGCAACTAGAGATTATCATACTAAGTGAAGTAAGTCAGAAGGAGAAAGACAAATACCATATGATATCACTTATATGTGTAATATAAAATATGGCACAAATGAACCTATCTACAAAACAGAAACAGACTCACAGACATAGAGAACAGACTTGTGGTTGCCAAGGTGGAGCAGGATAGGGGAGGGAAGGACTGGGAGTGTGGGATTAGCAGATGTAAACTATCTTATATAGGATGGATAAACAGCAAGGTTCTACTGTATAGCACAGGGAACTATATTCAGTATCCTATGATAAACCATAATGGAAAAGAATATAAAAAAAGAACGTCTATATGTGTATAACTGAGTCACTTTGCTGTACAGCAGAGATGAGCACAACATTGTAAATCAACTATACTTCAATAAAAAAATAAAATTTAAAAAAAATTTAAAAAAGAAAAAAAAATCAATGAATGTTACACCTGTTAGTAATAGCACGCAGTTAAAAGGAGGACACAAATCCCATACCTAGTAACATTCTATTTATTTTAAAGGGTCTTAATACTAATAGAAATATTTCCTTGAGCAGAATACTTTAGGTAATTAAAATGTTCTTATTAAGATTTCATGAAGATAATAAAAGAATATTTTGAATGTATGTGGTGAGGAGAATCTGTAACTTACTGGTGAATATATACCATTTAGCCTTTATAATCATTATGACACAAAAAAATATTACTTTGAATTTTTTTGGCATTGTATATATAACTTAATTTTGATTATATGGTAGCTATGACTGTGGCTTTATATTAAAGAGATTAATTCCATCACAAAGTTAATAATCTCTCAGTATAGTATGAGTTTGACATTTGGGAAAACTTATAAGCCTATGGGCCTGTAAAATGTAATCTACTTACTATACTATACTTTTTTTTTTTTTTTTATCTTAATGTCTTGGGTTAAAAAAAAGGTTTGTTAAAAAAAAAAAAAAAGGTTTGTTAAGATCACCAGGTGTTCTCTGAGAGACTGCTGATTTTTAAAAATATCTTAAGATGATTTTTAGTATAATAGCTGCCTTAGCATTGAACAGAATGCTCAGCCTTAATGTCTCTTGAAGGCTAATAATGCAAGGAAATCTTAGGGGAACTTGAAACATTTAAGGATAGATCTTTGCATACAACCTAAAGTTTTACTTTAAAGTTTGTTTATTTTGCTATATTTACCAGTATGCACAAGCTCAGGCTTCATTAACAAAAGGGGCACGTGCAACTTTCAGAACTCCCCCCCCCCCCCCCCCCCCCGCCCCAGTAACTTTTTCAAATAGGTATGTTTAGATTTATCAAAATAGAATCAGATTTGGGGAATTGCAGGAGTATTACTTGTTCACTGATCCCGAGTCTCCTTCCTATTACACATACCTTAAAGGACCAACAGTTTCTGTTAATTTGTGCCATATAGTTTATGAGAGAGTGTTTTTTTCCAGATTCGGGTTAGGAAGTTCTCTTAGCACTATACTTTTCAAAGACCTCCGTATGGAAAAAATAGAAGTATGATATTTTGGGGAATTTTTATTGTCTGACTATATTTAATCCTAGTTGCACATTTCTAAAAAGCTAATTATCTGAAATTAGAGACTAACTGGTGTTTTGCTAAATCTTTTAACACCCTTGTCGGTAGTTCAGGGATCTTCTGCATTTGGCCGATGGCAGTTCCAATAGCAGCAATCAGTTAACCAATATAAAAAGTGTTTATCTGACACTGACCTTGTGCTAGGCACTTTGCTGGATATTATGGGGTACACAAAGCCCCTTGAGCTAGTCAAAAAATTTTAAGTGATCATGACCCTAAGGCATATCTTTTGTCTGAAAACGGAATCTGGACATATTCAGGAAAGTGGGTACTGAAGCATCAACCCAGAATTGTTTCCTTTTTATTTCCCCAGCCAGTTGCCAGAGAAGTAATCACTAATCCTCTAAATCCTAATCACTTTTGGTGATCCAAGATTATCACTATCTAAAGAGATAGTGGCAAAGGAAACCTTGAAGGAGACGAAAAACAGGCTTGAAAACTTGCAGCTGATCTTTCAACATTTATTGAGTGCAACACAGTGTACTAGATGCTGGGGTTGTGAAGATGAGCAAAACGTGGATTCTTTTCTGTGGGCTCTCACAGGGTAATGAGATCTTTAGTCACAAACGAGAGTCATCCGTGCTGTAATAGTGGCACGTGCAGAGCTTTTGGGAACACATGGAATGCAGCCTAACTCTGCCTGAGGGAAAGAGGTAAACTGAGATATCCAGCAGTCCCTTTAAGTGAAAAAAACCAGGTTTTAGATTTAGACAGAAGGCACAGAGGAAAATAATGTAGATTAAAAGCCCAAAACACAGTTATCCACAGGAACTCAGCAATAACATGGCATGAGCATGAGATTGAAGACTTGCCAGTGGAATAGAATTGCAGTTCAGTAGTTGAAAGGGACATTTTGCTGGGCCCTGATACTTTCAGAGGTAAATGCTTTTCATTGTGCCTGTATCAGGTCATCAGTGAGAGTTGATTAAAATGATCACATTTTCCCCCAGGGTCAGATAACAATTATTAAATAGATAGGGAGTAAACCCCAAATTATATCACAGGCCAGGTTTTTGCAATTTTTCTTTTATAGTTTTCCTTTAGGCACCTAATTAGATTTTTAAAATATAAGTTTATTTTTCTTGGGCTGAGTCCCCCGACCCCGTCCCCCATCTAGTAGCAGATATTTTTTCATGTTCCCAATTTCAGGCCTCCATTTAGTTTCTCCATTCTGTTGCACATTATTCTCTTCCAGGGACCAACTTCCTTCTTGACTTCTTCCCTGAAGCCCTTACTTCTGTCAGTGTCACTTAGATTCCCAGCTCTTTATGTCTCATCGCTGGGGTGCTTCATAGACCTAAGGCCCTCCAGGCTAACTATAGAGAAGGTGGATGATGGAGATGGGGGTGAGACTAAAGGTGCTATCATTATACTCATCTCTAAAGAGGCAGCAGTATTATACGGTAGTTGAGAGTGTGAGCCCTGGAGTCAGGCTTCTGAGCCCCAGGCCATCTCTTTCCCTTCTTAGTTCTGTGGCCCTAGGCAGATTGCCTTACCTCTCTAGGAGTGATAATAATAGTATCTACTGTGCCATAGAATTATTAGGAAAATTAGATGAATTAAGACACATCACATAATGGAGCTCAAAAATGTTAGTTATCATTATTTAGTAAACTCAAGTTTGTTGCTGGCGTGGTGCTAAGAACACTATCCCTTTTAATCCCCACAGCAACCTTATACATAGGTGCTGTTTAATACCTTTTACATCTGAGGAAATTGAGCCTTAGAAAAGTTAAATAACTCGCCCAAGTCACATGGTCTGGATTCAAACTCTGATCTGTGCTATTCCAAAATGCCTGCTTTTTGGACTAAAACCATGATGCCCCGTGGGAAACACAGAAAAGAGCAGGAATGCTGCCATAGCTTCTCACTGCAGTTTTTGTTGATTATACCAGCAGTTTCAGTGGGGCAAGTACATGTACCAGCAAACTTTGCTGGACCATCCATCTGCAGGATTGAGTTCTAGTTCTGGCTTTCATTTGTGATGTTGAGCAAATCACTTCAATACTTTTGAGGTTCAGTTTCACAATCAATAGCCTGGAAATAATATTAGAATTGCTTCAAGGGTCAAGTGAGACTGTAATAATAGTAACCACATAATAATTCATGGAATAGAGTAAACTTACCATATGAACATTTTAAATAGAACAGGTAGTATCAGTTAACTCTTTAAAACCTTATCTCCCCTTCGATGTTATTTGAATTTTATTTGCTACTTTTGAAAGTGAAAGGTTTATTTTGTGCTTCTGGGAATGAACCTAAGGTTCTAGGGCACTCAGCACAGGGCACAGTAGGGCACAGTAGCTTGGGAACTGAAGGTTTGGACTACCAAACACCATAATAATAAAAAACATTTAGTGAGCAGATAATTAATAAGAGCAACATGTATTTGTATATTGGTGGTTGGGAGGGTGATAGGCTTGGTACTAGGGTGAATGAGCATCACATCTTAAAAATGTTAGGCCTCTCTTTTCCATGAATCTTTTGTTATATCAGCAGATTGAGGTTTTGGATGGGACATATATAGAGTTACATCTTTCTATATGTTACTCAGCCATCCATCAGTATCAGTGATCCAGAACCCATATGACCTCTGGAAATAAATGTCACTAAGTTGATGTATGTATTTTATAGAAGACACCCATCCCTTACTTAAACCATTTTTATCAGAATTAAACAGATTTAGTTAGCTTTTTGGCTGACTTCCACAATTAGAATGGAGAGGGGAGCTTCATGCAGGCACTCAGTAGTGAGAACCTAAGTTTTCTCCATATGGAGTTTTAAAGTAAAGCATGTTCACTTCTGTGAACTCATCTCAGTTTTGTGAGATAGTTTAAGAAAATGAGATGAACTTAGTTTTATAGGGAAGAAAGGTGTAGCTCAGGGTGTTTCAGCACCTTGGCTTAGGGGCTGGCAGCTCGTGATTGGTGGGCCAGGAATTGAACCCACATCCCCTGCTTGCTGGCAGAAATGCAAAATGCCAAACACGAGGAGCAGCAAAAGCCTTGGGGGCATTATATGAATACTTTGCAGGATTGGTGTTAGTAATAATTGTCTGGGAAACGCTAATAAACGGTTAAATCATGTTGGTGTGGTCTCAGAAGTTCCCCATTTTGAGAAGATTTTCATTTATAATAGCTTAAAATTAGGAGACAAAACTGTTGTGGTACTCAAAGAATATAACCACAGGTAACTGGAAAACTTAGTTGCTCCATGTGGCTCATTTCTTGAGGTTCTAGATTGCTGTCCTTTTTTTTTTTTTTTTTTTAAAGGATTTTCTTATTTATTTATTTATTTATTTATTTATTTATTTATTTTTGGCTGTGCTGGGTCCTCGGTTCGTGCGAGGGCTTTCTCCAGTTGCTGCAAGCGGGGGCCACTCTTCATCGCGGTGCGGGGACCGCTCTTCATCGCGGTGCGCGGGCCTTTCTCTATCGCGGCCCCTCCCGTCGCGGGGCACAGGCTCCAGACGCGCAGGCTCAGCAATTGTGGCTCACGGGCCCAGCTGCTCCGTGGCATGTGGGATCTTCCCAGACCAGGGCTCGAACCCGTGTCCCCTGCATTAGCAGGCAGATTCTCAACCACTGCGCCACCAGGGAAGCCCTGCTGTCCTTTTTTTAAAAAAAAAAATTTTATTTATTTATTTTAAACTCTTAGTAAGTTGAAAGGTGCTCTGGACTGGAAGAAGGGCTCACCAGTCTTTAAACATTTTTGCTGTAGTAAAAGAATTTTGAAAACTATTGGATTCTGTCATATATTTCTTCAATGACATTTAAAAATTTTGTCATAGGTGTAATCATTTGCTAATGATATAATCGTCATTGATTGTAAATGTTGACATTTCTTAATAAAAGTGGTATAGCCTTTTAAAATGTATTTACTTGAATCAAATACCATAGCTGTTTAATATTTACCTACCACTATCCATTTACAAACTACTCTTTAACAGTCAAATTTTAGTGTTAATTTTTCTCCTTGAAGTCTTTATTATTATACTTTTCCCACTAAATTTTATCCTTATGTATTATTACATTTAAAAAATCTATTTTTGATCACCCTATGGTACTTCTGGTGACAAAGGTTAATTTATTGTGATCACAAGACTTTAAGTGATATTTAAGTTATTACAGTGATTATTGGTACACAGTTGATCAAAATAACATGTGAATTACAAATTTTGATAAATAATATTAGAGAAAAATATTATTTTACTGGGAATTTATCTCAGTGCATTATTGGTACTTTTCTTCTAGTAAGTTCATATATCAGCACGTGAATATTGTTCACTGCAGAAAGAGTTCAGCATACTTTTCATTCATTTTAATATATACACTGAAATTTTGTTTACATAAATATGTTGAAGAGGATGAGAGTATTATTACAGCAGTGTCACTCAGTTCTTTGAACTCCTCAGTTATATTCAAAACCACAGTGCTCTATCATTTAAAATTGTCTTTGATGATTTATCAGCTGACAACCAAATTAGGTCCTCCTCCAATTTTATTCCAAGCAAAAAATTGGCAAAACCACCTGAGTTGCAAGAGTTAGGGCCACACACTTTTTCGCTACCAGTATTTCTAATTGCACCCTTATGTCCTGCTCAGAGGTTTTTTCCTACCATAAGCAATGCCCCTGAGTGACATTTGTGATGAGTGACCGTGTGCCTTGATTTTGTAAAGTGGGAGAGGGGGGATAGGAAAAGAGGGGATGGGACAGGTGAACCTGCTCTCTAGGGGCATTCTCAGGCAGATAAGTGTACTTACAAAGGTTGATCTGGAAATTGATTTACCATCTATGTGCCTGCATACCCTTCATACCCCTTAGAAAGTCTTATGCACTTGTAGGAGTTTGCCTATCCTAATTTGAAGACTGTTGTCCTAGTAACCAGTGGGCTCTTAATTTTAAAAAAATTCTCCCCCGATGTGTGTGTGTGTATGTGTGCATGCGCGCGCACACACACTTGTCCTGTAAACTTAGAACAGTGCTGGCCAAGGTAAATAGTTTATGTTGTCTAGGCTAATGTTAAAAGTCTTAATTGCTTCTAAGCATCTGTTTATAAATCGTCTTTTCCTGAGAATGAATCTTCACAATCCTAATTCTCTATAAATTCTCCAGGTCAGGATTAACACTCAAATTGCCTGTAACTTTTTTTCCTACACATCTTTTGCTAGTCCTACTCACATTTACTAGCACCTTGGCAAAGCGTATTTTAAATAGCTCAGTGTAAGGAGTTGTGTGCAATTTTGAGTAAACAACAAACAGTTGGCCACAGTCAGATTACTTTTTTCCCCTGCTTTGTCTCTTTTGCCTATCAGTTCATAAAATTACTACAAGAGACCTCAGATGTAATTTACGTTAACTCTTTCCCTTTACAGAAAATGAAACCAGAGAGATTAAGCCAATTGTTCAAGGTCATCGAGGTGGTATTAGAATAGGAGAACCGGTGTCTCCTAACTTCTATTATTATACCCATTGCTGCATCACACTTTCTGCTGCCTTTTTCTAAATTGCATTCTTTACCTCCGTCCTATTTAATATTATTTCTCCTGGCGACTGGGAACTAGCTTTTGTCAACTCAGCATTATTGTTTAAATAGAGAGGCATTTACTTTTTTCATTGAAGACTTTTCTCAAAACAAAAATGCTCCTTATCCCCTGGCAAATACTTTCTGCTGCACAGTAGGACACAGCTAGGCGAGCCTGGGGCCCGGGGCGCCCCAGGGCAGTGGCACTGGGGGAGGGAGGGGATGTTAACAGGTCAGAGTAGAGGTGGATTGGCAGAGCAGGGGCTGGTGGGAGGTGGGAAGCTTACATCATTTCCCTGCAACTGGGCTCTGGCGAGGCTGTAAGGCCTCACTATCCCGTGTAATAGTTTACCAGATTGACAGAGATTCGTAAAAGAAAGAAAAGGTACGGCAGGACCGATGCTCACCCTGTTCATAAATCTGTGCTATAAGCTGAAACTGTCGATAAGTAACTAGAAGCAGCCTGGACGGTCTGTGCTCGCTCCCCCCCAGCTCAGTTCCTTTCTGCTCCGCCCCATCCCTGCTCTCTGCTGCTCAGATCAGCTTCCTGCTTCTCATGAAAGCTGTTCTCCTATAAAGCTGGTCTGCTTTCACTGAAAGCATTATATTCATAAGTCTGAGTCAGGTTTTGTGGAAGTATCGTTGGTTTGGTTTTCTTTGGGGGATGAAGGGGGAGGGAAGAATTTTTTTAAAAAAGGGGCAGGCTAAAAAAGCAAAATCATCATGAATTTTGTTGTCACATCGTGCCGGTGTTATAACCAGCTCTGTAGACTGCTGCACTGAAAACATTTCTGTGAGAGGTATGTGCTTGAAAAATGGAAAGGTGACTGTTGGCTGTGGAGCAGACTGTCCGCCCAGCAGCTGCTCGGATGGTTGTAAGGTCGTAATTCTTTCTAGTGTTTTGATATGGAAAGGGCAGTCGTTACTTGGAACGTGGTACAGTTAGCCAGCTCTTGGTAAAATGTTAACTGTATGCTTGGTCCCCACATCAGGACTCCTGAAAAGCTCCTTCACCCTGAATCCATCTAGTCAAATCCACGGCGTTATTCCAGGCTCTTTTGGAGGTGGTTGTCTGTAAACAAGATGATCTTGTTTAATATCTCTCTCATTATATCTCTCTCGTTATTTAGAACCACATGACAAAGATTAATGAGAGAGACTTTGAGTAGCCTAGAAGAAGCTTCAGATTCATTTGGAGCTTTTTGCATTGACAGATGGCAAAAGTAAAAGGAAATGGTTGATGATTTACCGTAACCTAAAGTGAAAGTTTTAAAGTTTAGAGGGTGTGTTATATGTAAGTGGAAAAATCTGGAGGGGTCACTAAAATTTAGACTCATAACCCCACCCACTACAGTGGTTGCCTGACCTATAGTAAGACCAGAAGGCTCTGGATGTATCTTTTTCAAAGGAGATTAGGGAATGTGTATAAATGCCTCTATTCAGTGGTCAGAAGAGTAGGATTAAGAATAAGAATATAACCAACACTGGAGGAAATACGGAGGACTGTATATTGGTCCAGGCTATTATGTTATAAAACATTTTAGAAAATATTTAAAGTAGGAAAATATAACATTTTATCATGTACATCTGATAAGCTACTAGTGGCAGGACCATTCAAACTACAAAGGAGCTTCTGCTTGATTTTAAGAATTATTTTATCATGAAATTAACTTGAGAACTCTTGAATGTTAGCATATTTTAAATTCATTTTACAAACTTTGGAATTAAATTGTTTAAATTTAATCAACATATCAACATGCCGATACTGTTGTCCTTTTCCTCAAAGATGGTAATGCTTAAATCACTGAAAGCAGTTATTCACGAATAGAATAGGCTAGCTATTATAACTCAACCTAAATTCTTCCTTTTAAGAGACTGTGCCATTTAAACTTGATTTCTTCTCAGATATTTACAAAGAGAGCTAATCTTCGTGATCACAGAGGGTAATGTTAACAAGGTAAATCTAATGCAGGCTTCTGAGAAGGAAACCCCTCTACACTATGCCACACACAGACAGGTATCCACCCTCACTGTATTTACCTTGGTCATTCCTAAGTGTAGCTGCATGCTAGAAACCCCTGGGAAGCTTTTTTTTTTTTTAATTAATTAATTAATTTATTTTTGGCTGTGTTGGGTCTTCGTTTCTGCGCGAGGGCTTTCTCTAGTTGCGGCAAGCGGGGGCCGCTCTTCATCGCGGTGCGCGGGCCTCTCACTATCGTGGCCTCTCTTGTTGCAGAGCACAGGCTCCAGACGCGCAGGCTCAGTAGGTGTGGCTCACGGGCCTAGTTGCTCCGCGGCGTGTGGGATCTTCCCAGACCAGGGCTCGAACCCGTGTCCCCTGCATTAGCAGGCAGATTCTCAACCACTGCGCCACCAGGGAAGCCCCTGGAAAGCTTTTAATACCTACCGTTGCCCAGGCCCAATCCCAGGGATTCTGATTTAATTGGTCACAGGTGGGGCCTGGACATTGATAGATTTAAAACTGTTCCCAGGTGTTTTCTAATGTGTAGCCAGAGTTGACAACAATTGCATTACCTGAATGTCCTCAATGCTGAAGCAGCCTATTCTGTTTTGGGTACTGTTTGTATGACAACAAATCTGCTTTGCTATGTGTTCTATTAGGTCTGAACTTTGTCACCAGCAGCTCATCAGATATTCAGTATCTCTCCCCCAAGACTTAGCTTTTCCAGGAGAAATAGTCTTAGTTTTTTTCAGTCTCGAGGGCTTGTTTTCTAGGTCCTTTCCCATTCTGGTCACTTCCTGTCATGGAATTGTGCTTGTTTTGTCAGTATCACTCCTAAGTAGGGTGTCCTGGGGATGGAGCCTATCATTCTAGAAGTGTGGTGTCCAGCACAGCATGCAGAGAATACAGTAAAGCTGCAACTCTCTTGTTCTGGACATTACACTTCTGTTGTTGGTGGCTAAGCTTACGTTAACTTTTTTGGCAGTCATATCACACTGTTGACTCATGTTGAGCTCGAAGTCAGCTCAAGCTTAGTTCTTTTTCACATGAACTGTACTTAAGTCAGGCCTCTTCTACTCCATGCTTGGTGGATTTTTTTTCACTGTAGTACCAGGGTTTGCATTTATACTTGGGAAACATAAGAAAACCCAATGAATCAGTTATTCCACACAGGGAGAGTGATGTATCCAAACTGAAAGCCAGAAGTTTATTATATGCATATAGTAGCGATTTTAAAGAGTGATCTAGGCCATTCGTTTGAATCTACAGTTAAATTTAATCTTGTTAATTCAGTCCATCTTTCCAGCATTTCTTCTGATTCATTACTCAGAGCTTGCTGTTCAAAGTTAGGAACCCATTTGACTGTGCAGTCTGTCTTAATGTTTGTATTCAATACTTGGTCAAATGCCTTTCCAAAATCAAAATACATCCAGGGCATTCTCCTGAACTATTTGTGTAATATCTTTATTTTAAAAGGAAATACATTGAATTTGTCATGGCTTTCTTGTTTTTTTGTTTGTTTGTTTTTAATTAATTAATTTATTTATTTTTGGCTCTTCGTTTCTGTGCGAGGGCTTTCTCTAGTTGCGGCGAGCGGGGGCCACTCTTCATCGCGGGGCGCGGGCCTCTCACTATCGCGGCCTCTCTTGTTGCGGAGCACAGACTCCAGACGCACAGGCTCAGCAATCGTGGCTCACGGGCCTAGTCGCTCCGCGGCATGTGGGATCTTCCCAGACCAGGGCTCGAACCTGCGTCCCCCACATTAGCAGGCAGATTCTCAACCACTGCGCCACCAGGGAAGCCCTGGCTTTCTTGTTTAATGACAGAAATAGAAGAAAGTATTTTGCAGATGAGCAGGTGACTTGTCTAAGATCACACAGTTTGCTACTGTCAAGGCTAGAACCCAAATCCAGCCCTGCTCATGCTCACTCCAGTGCTCTGTGGATCAAACCGCAAGTGCTGATGCCATTTGTCTTTTAGGATAAGACTTCAAAGAAAACTGAAAGGAAATAAGGCCTCCACGGATGCTTCACTGTCTCGTTTGGGATACTTAGTATTTAATCCCATAACACATAGACCAATCAGCTCTTTATTTGTTCTTAATTTACTGTTCTGCCCAAAGCAATAAAAGAGAAATAAAATGACTAGCCAGCATTCCTAAATTAATTGTAGAGAATAGTATTCTTAGGAGTTTGGGCATCCTAGCCCCCTTGGAAAGTTATTTCACCACCCCCTGACCCCTATACATACATGCAGTGGGTCATAGTAGAGTACTATCACTTTGTTCATAATGAATCACAGCATGAGAAGTTTTTATATATTAAACGAGAGGCATATATAGCTCAACTTTTAATTTTGCAGATGAAGAAACTGAGGCCCAGACACAAAAGGCTTCCTGTAGCCATAGTGCTTAGCAGAGTACTTAGTACCTAAGCATACTTAGTACATAGTAAATACTTAGTAAATACCTGGATATTGCACAGCTTTCTTCAATATTGTTTTCTTCTCTATATAGGAATTGGATTTTACCTTTCTTTTCCCCCAGCTTTGCCCTTGGGCATTTATTTCCTTAAAAATGTTGAAATGGAACAGATTTTTCAAGAGTACCTATTACTTTAGAAAAGCTCCAGTGATATAGTAAAAGCTCAGATAACCAGGTTTATATTTCCTGGTTTTTGACTTACAAGAAAATAAGCTCCTTTCCTCCCCTCTGAAATATTGATTTTAAACAATTCATTTTTTTTTTTTTTTTTTAATAAAAAGACGAGCTCCCAAAGAATGAATAGCCTAGGGCCAGTCTGTATACATTTAGCCTAAATGTGCACATCTTCGTTAGGGTCCAATGAAAACTGATGCTCACAAGGCTGACCCTAATGTATGATAAGACTTGCTAGTCAGTCACTGGTGACTTAATTATATTCACTATACGGTACTTACTAAAGCAAGGAAGTATTCCTTAATACATTTTAGAAAGTTTTTCAATAGCAGTAGTTGAAATAAAAAGGCCTTATAAGTAAATTTAGTCAGTCAAACCCAGCTACTCCTCCAGCTTTTTGGTTAATACAGGTTTGAGTGTATGTCCTCCTTCACAGTTTGGGAACAGCCCAGTTTTATTAACCTGAGGCTGGCAAAATATGAACACTAATACCCGTGAAGCTGCACTTTTAGAGTGTTCCTTGCTTCTTTTGCAAAACCCAGTAGTCCCAAGTTCTATTTCCTATTTTGTAAGCATATTTTACATCAATTAATAGTGGTTGTATTTTTACATGGCTCTTCTTATCTTATATTCTGAAATCCATTCTCATGACCCATTCATTTTTATGCTTCATAATGATGCTTTTAACTAGATGTTTTTAATAGGAAATGAAGATATAAATGTATACAGAACTATGAACCATGTGTACATGAACTATACAGAAGCACAGCTGAAAACTGTAATATGACAAATAGATGAAGGTATGATGACTAGTGGAATTAGTTAATTCTAGAGTAGTACTCAGTACAGAGTGTCCATATGTAATTTTAAATCAACATGGGATATTGGAAAATAAACATGAAATTGGGAAATACACATTCAATACTTCTTGTAGAATTTTAAAATGTAAAGCTCTGAAGCCCTAACCTCTCGAAGGTACTATTCAGAAAGTGCGTATAGACACATTTTCTAAAGCTTCAAACAGATTTCTTTTTACGTGGCGCATCCCAACAGTCGTTTTCCTATGTTTTTTTTCTGGTGTTATTGTTTTTATCATTAAGAAACTAAGTCGAACTTATCAAACTTTAGAAAGAATACTTTAGAAAGAAACCTAAATTTTAGGTTCAATTTTTAGTATTTATTTACAAAGCACGTGTTGCTTTTTTTTTTTAATTTTATTTATTTATTTATTTATTTATTATTTATGGCTGCGTTGGGTCTTCGTTTCTGTGCGCGGGCTTTCTCCAGTTGCGGCGAGCGGGGGCCACTCTTCATCGCGGTGCGCGGGCCTCTCACTATCGCGACCTCTCTCGTTGCGGAGCACAGGCTCCAGACGCGCAGGCTCAGTAATTGTGGCTCACGGACCTAGCTGCTCTGCGGCATGTGGGATCTTCCCAGACCAGGGCTCGAACCCATGTCCCCTGCATTGGCAGGCAGACTCTCAACCACTGCGCCGCCAGGGAAGCCCCAGCACGTGTTGCTTTTTACACAGTAAACTTAACACCTCTAACAAAGTGTGTGTGTGTGTGTGTGTGTGTGTGTGTGTGTATGAAGTTGCCCTTAAAGCCCGTAAAATGGCAAAGAAAAATTGCAAGAAAATAGTGCACTGGTTGCTAAATTATTCGTAATGAGTAAGTCTGTCTTAGTCTGTTCAGGTTGCTATAACAAACTACCACAGACTGAGTGGCTTATAAACAAAAAAACATTTATTTCTCATAGTCCTGGAGGTTGGAAGCCTGAGATCAGGGTGTCAGCCTGGCCAGGTGAAGGCCCTCTTCTGGATCCCAGACTTCTTGTATCCTCACATGACAGAATGGCCAATTAAAGGGCAGTCATCCCGTTCATGCAGACTCCATCCTCATGACCTAAGCACCTTACAAACGCCCCACCTCCTAATACTATCACGTTGGGTATTAGGATTTCAACACATGTATTTGCGGGGGCGGGACACAAGCATTTAGACCAGAGCATTCTGCTGCTGGCCCCCCAGAATTCATGAACTTGTTACATGCAGAAGGCACTCACACCATCCCAGTAGCCCCAGCATCTTAACTGGTTCCAGGATTGACTCAAAAGTCTCATCTAAATATCATCTGTATCAGGTATGGGTAAGACTCAAGGGATGGTTCATCCTGAGACAAATTCCCCTTTAGCTGTGAACCTGTGAAATCAAGCAAATCATGTGCTTCCAGATTGTAATGGTAGTACAGGCATAACGTTAAACACTCCCATTCTAAGAAGGAGAAATAGGAAACAAGGGGGTGATAGTTCCTAAGCAAGTCAGAACCCAACAGGGCAAACAGCATCAAATCTTAAGGCTCAAGAATAATCTTCTTTAACGTGATGCTCTGCCTGCCAGGCCCACTGGGGCAGGAGCCCCACTTTCTGGACACACTAGAGCGTCCCTGCCCCCAGGGCTTTGCTGGTGCAGTCCCGCAGCCTCTCTCCCGGGCGGGAATGGTACACCTGCGGCTCTGCTGGTTTGGAGTTGCAGGGACCTGCAGCCCCACCCTCACAGCTCTGCTGGGCACTGCCCTAGTGGAGGTCTCTGTGGTGGCCTTGCCCTTGCTGTGGTGCCTTCTGCTTGGGTCTTGTGCCTCTAGCTCCAAGTGGTTCCTTCCCTTGAAATCTAGATGAAGATAACCACTTCCCCGCAGCTCTGCCGGGGAGGGGTCTGGCTCCCATGGCTTTGGGTGGGAGTCTTCTGGCCTGTTGAAACCCAGGTTATGCCCTCCCCACTTTTGAAACTGAGCCGGAAGCCCTGATGATCTCTGAATTACCTTGTGCTGAATATCACACGTTTGAAGCAGAATAGCTCTATGGTTCCCTTCTATGAATTTCAAGAAGTCTGACAGCCAACCTTCATTTGTTCAGGTCTCCTTCCCCTCGGGTTCAAATTGCAGTTTTCTTGCTGGGGTGGCTGATTAAATCCCTGGTTCATACGTATACTCATCTTCTCATCGAAAGATCTTTTGGCCACACCCTTAGTGGTCTCTCCCAAACATGCTTGCTTATTTTTTGTAATATGGATAAGCTTAGAGTTTCCCAAATTTTAAATTTCTGCTTCCCTTTTGATTACAAATTCTGTCTTTAAGGCATCTCTTTCTTCTTCACGTTTTACTATAACATTCGAGGGAAGCCACATGGGACCTTCAACACTTTGCTTAGAAAAAGGTTCAGCCAAATAGCCAGTTTTGTTGGATATTTCTATCTTGCACAAGATAGAACCACAAGTTCTATTTTCCACAAAATACTAGGACATGAGCGCAGATATAGGCGCGTTCTTTGCTGCTTTTTAACAAGGATTGCCTTTCCTTCAGTTTCCAATAACATGTTCCTCATTTCCATCGGAGACCTCATCAGAATGGCCTTCACTGTCCATCTTTCCACCAACATTCTGTCAAGGCCACTTAGGTGTTCTTTAGGAAGACTGAGGCTTTCTCTGCAGCTCTTCTTCTTTTGAGCCCTCACTAGAATAGCTTTTAATGGTCTGTTCGCTGTAATGTAGGCTTTTTCTAGCATGCACTTCAAAACTCTTCCAGCCTCTACCCATTACTCTCATGTTCCAAAGCCACTTCACATTTTTAGGTATTTGTTATAGCAGCACCACACTTTGAGTACCAATTTTGTCTTAGTCAATTCAAGGTGCTATGACAAAGTATCACAGACTGGGTGGCTTGTAAACAACAAACATTTATTTCTCACAGTTCTGCAGGCTAGAAATCTGAGATCACGGTCGCAGATTTGACTATGAATGACAAAGCTTCTTACTAGGAGAATTATTATTATTGTATTATTATTATTATTGTATTTCATATTTAGAAAATACCAAAGAAAATGGATGTTAAGTGTCTTTATCAAGTAGGTCTAAATTAACCTAAATAAATCACCAAAGCAAATATGTATGACTTGTGAATTGAAACATATTATTTATACCTTAGATACTATCTTTGCATGAATCTTAGAATTATTTGATTCTTTTTATTAAAACACTTTAATTAGATTTATTTGAAGTTGTACAGTACTGTATAGGTATCTCTTTCATTATTCAATAAGGGACCTATCCTCATCTGAGGGTTCAGGAAAACCTGTCTTGGAGGAAGTGATAGATAAGATCTGATGAGTAGAAAATTAGGTAGATTGGGCTGTGAGTGGTGGGAGGGAATGCAGAGGCCCTGAGGTGAGAAAGAGCAGGATGTCTAGGAGAAACTAGAAGAATAGTATGACTGGATTTTAGAAAAGAGCGAGAAGGGTGGAATCATTGAGGTGGAAACCAGAATATGTGGTACCTTGTGTGCTTTGATGAGATTACTGCAAGCACAGTGGATAACATTGAAAGATTTTCGGCTAGAGAGTGAGGGGTTTGTATTTACGTTTTTTGTAAAGATCAGTTTGGTTGCTACAGGAGGGATGTTTTTGAGGGAGGCACAAATGGGGATGAAGAAGTCAGTCAAGAGATTGTTATAGTCATAGCTTAGACCAGGAGGTGGCAGTGAAGATGAGAAGAAATGGACTGATTTACCGTGTATTTAGAAACTTGAATTAACGGTGTTTTATGGTTGACTAGATGTGTGAGAGTGAGACAGAGGAAACCACACATTAACAGTAACATCTGATGCATTGATGATATAGTGACAACTACCGAAACAGGGACAGCCCCAAGAGAAGCAGATCTGTTGGCTGGACTTCTGAAGAGAGGAATGGCATAAGGTAATTGAAGCCTCCAGAATTAATGATTGTTAGCTAAGGAGGAATGTAGAGTGAGAGTAAATTTGACTTGGTAATCCTAGTCCAAGGCCTTGCAAGGAGACTCTTACCCCAAGGAATGAGAACATGAAGAAGTACACACTTCTCACCTGCTTTTTGTTTGCTGTTGTTGTTGTGGAATCAGTATTGCTTTATAATTTTTTAACTAAACTTTTAATTTCAAGATAATTGTCAATTCATGTGCAGTTATCAAAAATTATATGGAGAGGGCTTCCCTGGTGGCGCAGTGGTTGGGAATCTGCCTGCCAATGCAGGGGACACGGGTTCGTGCCCTGGTCTGGGAAGATCCCACATGCCGCGGAGCAACTAGGCCCGTGAGCCACAACTACTGAGCCTGCGCGTCTGGAGCCTGTGCTCCACACAAGAGAGGCCGCGATAGTGAGAGGCCCGCGCACCGCAATGAAGAGTGGCCCCCGCTTGCCACAACTAGAGAAAGCCCTCACACAGAAACGAAGACCCAACACAGCCATAAATAAATAAATAAATAAATAAATAATTAAAAAAAAAATTATATGGAGAGATCCCATGTACCTTTTATTCATGTTCCCCCCAGTGATAACTTTTTGCAAAACTATGGTAAAATATCACAGCCAGAGTATCAGCATATATACAGACAATATGTAGAACGTTTCCATCACCTCGAGGATCCCTCATGTTGCCCTTTTTATTGTCACATCCACTTCCCTCTTGCCCTCTCCCGCTTTATAATTGCTTGCAACCGCTAATCTGTTTCCCATTTCTGTAATTTTGTCACTTTAGGAATGTTATAGAAATAAGGTTGTATGGGACGTAGTCTTTTGAGATTGACTTTTTTTCATTCAGCATAATTCTCTGGAGATTCATGCAAGTTGTGTGTATCAATACAGTTGACTCTTAATATAGGTTTGAACTGTGCAGGTCCACTGAAACATGGATATTTTTCAGTAAATATGTTAACACAGTACTACACGATCTGTGGTTGGTTGAAACCACGGAGGGTCGACAGTAAAGTCACACACAATTTTTGATTGTGTGGTGGGGAGAGGGGGTTGGCACCCCTAACCCCTGTGTTGTTTAAGGGTCAACTGTATACTCTGTGGTAAAATGTCTTTTCATGAATTTTGTTCATTTTCTAATTGGATTATTTGTTTTTTTTACTGTTGTGTTTTGAGAGTTCTTTATTCTAGATAATAGTTGTCAGATATGTGGTTGGCATGTATTTTTTCCCAATCTATATCTTACCTTTATGTCTTCTTTATAGGGTTTTTGGCAGTGCAAAAGTTTTGAATTTTGCTGGAGTTCAGTTTATCTTTTTTTCCCTTTATGGATTGTGTTTTTGGTGTCAAGTCCAAGTCCAAGAACTCTTTGCCTAGCTCTACATTCTGAAGACTTTTTTTTTTTTCTCTTTATAGTTTTGTGTTTGACATTTAAGTTCATGATTCATTGTGAGTTAATGTTTGTATAAGATGTGTTTCTTAGGTTTAGGTCCTTTGGATGGACCTATGGATGTCCAGTTGCTCCAGCACCATTGGTTTGAAAAGCTAACCTTCCTCTATTGAGTTGCTTTTGTGCCTTGGTCAAAAATAAGATAGGCATATTTATATGGGTCTATTTCTGGTTCTCTATTCTGTTTCATTGATCTATTGTGTCTGCTCCTCCAGCAATATCATGCATTCTTAATTATTACTGTAGCTATATATTAGGTCTTGAAATCAGATAGACTGATTTCATTCTTCTTTTTCAAAATTGTTTTAGCTATTCTAGTTGCTTGCCTTTCTATATAAAGTCTAGACTAATCTTGTCTGTCTCTACTGCATCTTCAAAAATCTTGCTGGGAAATTTTTTTAAAGGAATTGTGTTAAATCTGTATATCAGTTTGCGGAGAATTTACATTTTTATTATGTTTAGTCTTCCATTTCTTGAACACAGTGTATCTCTTCATTTATTTAGATCTTTGCTTTTTTTTCATCAGCATTTTGTACTTTTCAGCATCCATGTGTTGGACATGTTTTTATTAGATTTACAATTAATTACTTCATTTAAAAAACTACTGTAAATGGTATTACATTTTTATTTTTATTTAGTTTTTTGGCCTTGCCGTGCAGCATGTGGGATCTTAGTTCCCCAGCCAGGGATAGAACCCGTGCCTGCTGTGTTAGTAGCACAGAGTCTTAACCACTGGACCGCCAGGGAAGTCCAATGGTATTTATTGTATTTTTAATTTTGGTGTCTACATGTTTACTTCTAGTATATAAAAACGTTAATTTTGATGGCCATATGTTCATGGCTCATAAATAAAAATATAATTGATTTTTGTATGTTTAATTTATGACCTTTTAAGTTCACATACTCATTTTAGAAATTGTTTTTATAGATTCCTTGGAATTTTCCATATAGACAATCATGTCATCTGCAAATAGGAATGGTTTTATTTCTTCTTTTCAGGATTATATGCCTTTTATTCCTTTCCTTGATTAACTGTGCCGGCAGAACTACCAGCACTATATATAATAAGAGTAATGAGAGTGGATATTTTTGCAGTGTTCCTGATCTTAGGAAAAAGGCATTCAATATTTTAGTGTTATAATGTTAGCTATACGTTATTTTTAGATGCTCTTCATCAAATTGAAGAAATTTTCCTCAATTCCTCTTACTGAAAATTTTTATCATGAATGGATGTTGAATTTTGTTGAGTACTTTTTCTGAATCAATTGATATGATCATATGATATTCTCTTTTTACCAGTTAATGTGGTGGATTGTATTAATTGATTTTTGAATATTGAACTATCCTTGCATTCCTGAAATAAGTCTCTGGTTATGCTATATAATTCTTTTTATGTATTGTTGAATTCTATTTGCTAATATTTTGTTAAGGATTCTTGCATCAGTGCTAATGAGGGATATTGTTGTAGAGTTTTCCTTTTTGGTACTATCTTTGTCTGGTTTTGGTATCAAGGTAATACCAAAATCATTTTTCTATTTTTAATTTCATTGATTTCTTCTCTTTATTATTTCCTTAATTTCTACTTGTTTGGGTTTATTTGGATCTTTTTCAAGGTTCTTGAGGTGGGAGTTTAAATTACTGATTTGGAAGATTTTCTTTTCCAAGAGAAAGCATTGAGTGCTACAGACTCCGCTCTCAGCACTGCTTTTGCTAGTTTCCACAAATTTTGTTAGGCTGTATTTTCATTTTCCTTCAGTTCAATGTGTTTTTAAAAAATTTCCCTTGAAACTTTTGATTCATGGATTATGTATAAGTATATTGTTAGTTTTCAAGCGTTAAGGAGTTTTCCTGTTATCTTTCTGTTAATGACTTCTAATTTGATTCTATTGTGATCAGAGAACACACTCCTAGGATTTTAATTTCTTTAAATTTGTTGATGAACTTGTTTTATAGCCTAGCATATAGTCTTTCTTGGTATGCATTCCTTGGGCACTTGAAAAAGAATGTGTATTCTGCTGTTGTTGGGTTAAGTGTTCTATAAATGTTGATTAGATCCTGTAGTTTGATGATGTTGTTGAGATCTTGTATATTCTTTCTGATTTTCTCTCTAGTCATTCAGTCAGTTCCTGAGAGAGGTTTGTTGACGTCTCACACTCTCATATCAGTTCGATAGGTTTTTATTTTACATATTTTATAGATCTGTTATTAGTACGTACATATTATAGGATTGCTCTATCTTCTTGGTGGTATGGCCCTTTTATCATGAGACCCTTAATGTCCCTCTCCCTGTGTCTGCTGATTTTCTTTGAAGTCTACTTTTCTGATTAATATAGCATTCTTGCTTTATTTTGATTAATGTTTGCAGGATATGCCATTTACATTCTTTTACTTTGACCTACCTATGTTACTATATTTGAAGTGAGTTTTTTGTAGCATATAGTTAGATCATGTTTTTTAACCCACTGCCAATCTGGCTTTTTAGTACATTTACTTCCACTTTCTTTATGTCCCTTTACTTCCTGAATTTATAATACAGTGTCTTAAATACTTTACATACATTTAGAACTGTATTAGACACTGTTACAATTTGTTAAAACCATCAAAAATAATTTAGAAAAGTCAAGAGAAGAAGGAAAGCATATTGTATTTACCCATATTTTTGCTTATGTTCTTTTTTCTTCCTTATATTCTGAGGTTCCTTCTTTTGTTTTTTCCTTTTTGTTTATTAAATTTCTTTAGCTGCTCTTTTTGGTTAGGTCTGTTGGTGAAAATTCTCTTGAGTTTTCCTTCATCGAATAATGTCTTTATTTTCATTTCCTTCCTGAGGGGTATTTTCACTGGGTATAGGATTCTCGGTTGACAGTTCTGTTCTCTAAGCACTTGAAAAATTGCCACTGCCTTCTCATCTCCATGGTTTCTAGTTTGATTATGATGTGTCTTGGTATACGTTGCTTGCCAGATTTGGAAAGTTTTCAACCATTATTTGTTTGAGCACTTTCTCAGCCTTGCCCTTTTTTGTCCTTCCTTCCTGGATTGCAATAACATGGATTTTAAACTTTTGTTATTGTTTCATAGATCCCTGAGGCTCTGTTTAGAATTTTTAGAAATTTTTCTTTCTTTTGTTCCAGTTGCATAATATCTATTGTTTTCTTTTCTAATTCACTGATCCTTTCCTCTGTCCCCTCCACTCTGCCTTTGTGCCCACTCTTTAAGTTTTAAATTTTGGTTATTGTGATTCTCAGTTCCAAAATTTTCATTTGGTTCTTTTTTATATCTTCTATTTATTTGCTGAGACATATTATGTTTTCATTTGTTTCAGGTATGTTTGCAGCTGCTCATTGAAACATTTTTTTAATAATGGCTGCTTCAAAATCTTTGTCAGATAATTTTAACATCTCATCTTTCATTTATCATCTGTTAATTGGTTATGTTTTTTTTTTTTTCATTCAAGTTGAGACAGTCTTGTTTTTGGTATGTGAAGTGACTTTCAATTGAAACCTGGATATTTTGGGCATTATCTTGTGAATCTTTGGATCTTACATAAGCCTCTTGTTTTAGCTGACTTCCTCTGACACTGCTGCAGCAGGGGGAGGAATGGCACCATCTTATTACTGCCAGGTTGGAAGAGAAATCTAGTTTTCCCCACTTGGCCTCCGTTGACATCCAAGGTAGAGAGGGACTCCTTGGTACTTCTGGGCAGAGGTGGGAGGTCCCATTCGTCACTAGGCCTCTGAGGATACCACTGCCGCTGGAAGGGTCAGGAGTGTCTCATTACTGCTTTACACATGGCCTCCACTGACACCAAGGGTCAGGGTCAGTGGTGGCCTCTTTACTGCTGGACAGTGGTCAAAATCCTGATGTGTCTTCACTAGGCCTCTTCTGATACCACCCAAGTGGGGAAAGAGAGGGAAACATTATTACTGCTAGGTGGGAGGTGAAAGTTTATGTCTGCACATGATCTCCATTGACTCTCTATGTGGAGGGGGAGAGGGAGGACTTGGACTTGTTACTGTCTGATAGGATGAAAATCCCACCTCCTATGACACTACTCCATTGTGGGTGTTGGGGACCATAGTTTTTTCTGTCATGTTTGTCTCAGGTAGTACAGTTATTGTCTAAAAATTTTCTGTCTTGCTAGGCTTTCCTGGTCCTTTGGCTGCAGAGAGCTGACCTTTGTTGGGACTTTTTGGTCTGCACCTCATTGGCATTTCTGGGTTGCTGGCGTCTTCAGTTCCAAGTCTAGGACATACAGGGTGAAAAGAAGAGCCAGGGATCTCAAAACTGTGTTGCTCCTTGGGTTGTGAAGTCCCTAGCTAGCTTGCCATTTTTTCCTCCTTTCAGAGTCTTCTTATGATTGTTTGATATGTAGTGTCTAGTGTTTTTAGTTGTATTTAGTGAGAGCATTAGGGATAAGTATGTTTGTACCATCTTTCTGGAAGTAAAATTTCCTCACCTGTTTCTTAATGTGGTAGAAAAGATGAAAACACTGCAAAGATGGTATTATGGAGAACATAGCTTGGAATTTCCAGGTGGAATTATTAACATTGGAATGGGTCTTCCAAAGACAGAGAGATTCTTACCTCAGGTAATTTGGATATCCTTCAGTTTGAAGGCCTGAGTTGATGCCTGGTAACTGACAGTGACACAGTGTTTTTGATTTTCGTTCCATGTGCTATTTTGGTCTTGGTTTTGTGTATACAATAGAACAGGAAGCATATTGGGTAAGATTACACCTTCTAAGTCATTTTCAGTTCTGATGCTGTTTAGTTGATTCCACTGGGTTTTAGTGCAATGGGCCAAATGTCCTTTCAATCAGTAAATTGATACTACTCATCTCTTACAAATGCTTTTATTCATAAATACTCCAGCAATTTATTATTTTTTTTAAACTTTGGGCTTAAAACTTTTTGTTTATTAAACTTTTAAGATTAACTGGCAATAAAATTGGCTTTTGGTGTGTATAACTCTATTTATTTAAAACATGAATAGATTTTATGTACAGTTCAATGTTCACATTTATAAAGTTCCACTCCTCCCCCTCCAACTTTTCTTATGTTATTTGTAGTCATACCCTTCTCCCAACCCCAACTCCTGCCAACACTGTTTTTTTCTTCATTACAATAGTTTTGTCTTTTGGAGCATGTGATATAAATTGAATCTTTTGAGACTGGCTTTTTTCACTTACTGTAGTACCTGAGGTTCACCCAAGTTGTTGCATCAATAGCCCATTCTTTTTTTCTGCTGAGTGGTATTCAGCAGAAGTAAATTGAATATATAAATTGTGATATAAATTGAATATGATATAAATTGAATCTTTTGAGACTGGCTTTTTTCACTTACTGTAGTACCTGAGGTTCACCCAAGTTGTTGCATCAATAGCCCATTCTTTTTTTCTGCTGAGTGGTATTCCATTATATATGTATTAGAGTTTATCTATTTACCCATCAGGTTGTTTCCAATTTATGGCAATCATGAATAAAGCCACTATAAGCATTCATGTAGAGATTTTTGTGTGAACACATGCATTGATTTCTCCTGGGTTAATACCTAAGAGTAAGTAGGATTGCATGCTTATGTCGTAAGCACATATTTATATGAGGAATATCCAAACTTTTCCAGGGCACTGTACCACCTTTAAGTCCTTTCTTTTTTGTTTTGTCATCTTCAAGAGTGTTTGCCTTCACTTGTTGGAGCATTTTAAAAATCTTTGTCAAATAATTTTGACATCTGTATTGTTTCAGAATTGGGGTCTGTTGATTATCTTTTCCTATGCAAGTTGAGATTTTTCTTATTTCTTCATATGCTGACTAACTTTGGGTTTTATCCTGGACATTTTGATTGTTATGAGACTCCAGGTTTTTTATAAAGTCTATGGAAAATTGTGATATTTTAGTTTTAGTAGGAAATTGATTCAGTTAAGTTCAGGATTCAAGTTCAAGCTGGATATCTGTGAATTGTTTTCTAGGTCAGTTCTGTTTTTAAAGCCTTTTCAGTGTTATTTGGATTTGTCTCCTTATTTGCCACCCAGTGGCCAATCTGAGAATTGAGCTGTGCTCTATCCAGTAGTTCAGTTCTCAATATCCCTGTGTACTGCTTAGGATCAGATCCATGCATGTGTAGCTTGGGATGAGACCAAGAGTTAATGAAGAACTCCTCTTTACCATCTCCCACTTCCATTTTTTTTTTAAGTCTTTATTGAATTTGCTACAATATTGCTTCTGTTTTATGTTTTGGTTTTTTGGCCCTGAGGCATGTGGGGTCTTAGCTCCCTGACCAGGGATTGAACCCGCACCCCCGGCATTGGAAGGCGAAGTCTTAACCACTGGACTGCCAGGGAAGTTCCCCACTTTTCATTTTGATTCTCTGGTTGGAAAGCTGGGGCTTTAGTTACCATGGTCTGCTGTGCACGTCCCATGATTGTACCCGTGTCTGGGAGTAAGTGGTGGGAGGATAAAGAGGTGGGTTTGCCCCACCCTCTTGGAACCAATGTTCCTCCAATCAGAGATGAAGGTTCCCCTTACTCAGATTTTTTGTTCCTGTTGGTTCTTGTTTTTGCTTCCTCTCTCTGCTACCATATAAATGCTAGAAGTCCAGCACATGAGAGAATGGAGAAGATGGTACTTCAGAATTTGTTGTTCTTCCATTATTTTCCTGCTGCTTAAATAGCTGTGGCATATATTCTGTCCAGGTTTTATAGCTACATTTAGTGGGACAGACAAGGTGGAGTATATTTACTCCCTCTTACCCAGACTGGAACCCATTGGGCTTGCTTTAGTGTTGAAATAATTAATGGAAAGAGCAGAGGTAGGTCCAGGTTTTGTTGGTGTCTGAGGGTCATACAATTTGGAGGCCCTCTTTAAGAAAAGGAAGACAAGTTATGAATATGAAATTAGGCACATTGCTCTTGGGTTGGGCTGCGAAAGTGAAGGACTCTGAAGCTTAAGCTTCATTGGCATTAATAAAAAATCTGCCTTTGGGGAAAAGATAAAACACAAATAAATATTGATTATGGGTCAGCATTATACAGGGTGTTTTTTATTCATGTTTTTATTTAATATTCATAAAAATAAAAATGCAACCCATTTATCCCCATTATGCACATGAGAAAAACGGATTTAGAATGGTTAAATCATACAGATATAAGGGGCTTAATAACTCTAATTCCAAAGCACATGGTCTTTCTCCTACCCGTAGTACTTAGTGAAATAAATATAGATTAGGAGAACCAGTATAGGCTCATGGTTAAGAGCATAGGATCAGAAGCCAGACTGCTGCCGGGGTTCAGTCGTGGCTCTGCCATTGATTATGTGTGTTTTTGAGCAAGTTCCTTAACCTTTCCTTACCTCTATATGTCTGTAAAATGGGGATAATAGTACCTACCTCCTAGGTTGATGTGAGGATTAAATGGTTAATATTTAATAGCATTTAGAATAGCTTCTGACATATAATAAGTGCTTTTTATCCACCATTTACAACTGTGCATTTAGATAAATTAAGTCAAATTGTATGTGCTGTGTTAGCAGCCTTAGTTCTTGAGCTACAGAGGCAAATTATAAGAAAAGGGGATTTTTGCTTATACATAAGCCATATTACATATTCGGAATACAAGCTGAGACATAATCATTAGTAAAATAGGCTACATATTATATAATCAATACTTTTATTTTCTGTGAAGAATTTAAAAACATTTTTTTAAGTTTAGGGATGCTAATCTATTTAACAAGCAAAGCTAGAAGAAATGTTCTATATGGGTGATTTGAAAATCCAGACTATTACAAGTTAAATGTTTTGGAGAAAATGGCCAAATAATAACACAGAGGTAGAAAAGCTCTACAGAAAGAAAAATATCCCTCTTCCTAGATATATTTAAAGTTTTAAACACTCCCAGGCTCTTCTGTAAAATGGAGACAGTAGAAGCATCAGTCTGTATTAGTTACCTATTGAAGTGTAACAGATTGACATGAAACTTAAAACATTTATTATCTCACAGCTTCTGTGGGTCAGGAATTTAGGAGTGGCTTAGCTGGGTGACTCTGGGCAGGGTTCCTGTGACGCCTTGCCTGGGGTGGTGGATTACTTGAAGATGGTTCGCTCACAGGCCTGGCTAGATTGTGCCTGGTTGGCAGGAGGGTTCATGAGCTTCCCAGTCACATGGACCTTTTCTTAGGACTTACAGAGTGTCCTCATGATTTTGCATCCCCCAGAGCAAGGAGTTGAAAAGCCATTAAGGCAGAAGTCACAGTGTCTTCTGTGTGACCCAGCCTCAGAATTCTCTTTGATATCTGCAGTACCCTGTTGGTTACACAGGTGTTCCCTGTTCAGTGTGGACAGGGACTTCTAGGCGGCGGGGGGGGGGGGGGCATCTTGGAGACTGGCCGAGACTTTATCTTATAGGGTTATTTTACCTATTAAATGAGATTATCCCAGTGAAGCTTCTGGAAGCTAGTAGGTGCCCCATGCAATACCTGTTTGATTAGTGTGTTTTTCATTGCCGGTCTCGATCAATAGAAATCAGTTTCTAGATGTTTCCCAAATGCAGACAAAGCTTTATGCGTCTTTATGGAAGAGAGAATTCTGATGAGGAAAGTCTTCAAACTGTTCTTGTAATTGTTAATTTGTTTAGAAGCTAGGGTGATTAGAGTTTGGGGCAAGAATATTGATAAATGCTATAAGCAAGAATTTTGACTCACAGTGAACTCACTTAATTTTATTACCACCTAGCACGTGATCATGGAGGAAGAATAGTGTATTTTAAATCTGATGCATGCATTTTTGTATGTGATTAAATAGTATTTAAGTTCTACTTTCTCTAAGGTTAAACAGGTTCAAAATATTTTTTTCTTTTCTACGTACACTATATCTTACCGTTGATGATGATATAAGTATGGCTTTTTTTGAGGAAGACATTTCCTAAATCGTTTAGAAAATGATAAATAACAGAATGTACAATGGTTATTTCTGTTTGTTGTGAAAAAGAAAGCATGACGAGAACTCTCTTATTTAATGGTTTTCTTTCAATGGTAACATAAATATTTGGCCACTGGAGGGCTCCATATTTTAAAAAATTATATTAAAGGATAAAAATGCTCACTGCAACAATTTTAAACAGTACAGAAAGATTTAAAGGGCTCCTTATTTTTTAGTAAAGATATTGAATTAAATACTTGCTGGTTATAAATGAAAATTGTGTGCGTGTGCAAGTGTATTTAATAGGTGTTTGCTTCCTCCTTTTTCTTATATTGGAATGAAAATAAAACATAGAATTTCTTCATAAATTAGTCACTTGAAAGCCCCTCAGTAAACAAAGAGGTTGAGATAGATTAAATAATTTTTTCTCATCTTTGTCTCCTATATGTACTATTTTTATATGAGGAAACGTCGTATTTTAGGGTTCATTGAGATTATTTCCATTTAGTTTAACGAACTTTCAGTTATGTCAGTGAATGCTGTGACATAATTAATAAAATTCACAGAACATTAGGAGACATTTTGAAAATTGAACCAAAAACAAAAGTAGATGTGGCATCAAATAATTGGCAATCACCGATTTTTAGAGTCTTTATATTTGATGTTAGCATTTCTTTGATCCAGATGTGTAGTTTACATTGTTATGCACTGAAACCTGAGCTTCAGGGTTTATTTTCAAGTATTAAAGTAAAATGAGAACTTAAAAAACTGAGAAATTAGAAACTCTTATAACAGGTATCCGTACCTGAAGGTAGAATCTTTTTGTCTGGAAAAATTCTAGATAGGAAACTACCATGTTCCTCAAAAACAGCATTTTTACTTCCTTGATCTCTCCAACTTGAAAGAAGTGTTTTGATTTATTTACAATTGTGAAATGTTTCCTTTTTTTTTTTTGAAATGTTTCCTTTTTAAATGTTTGATCTGAATTTGGGGAAGCCTGCAATTTCTAGGGTAGTTAAGCATTTTTTTCTCCTGATAAGATGTGGGTCTCTTTGTGCTGAGCTTGCAGAGCTGAGGCTGTGTGTTTTGGGTGATGTGAGTAGCTAAGCTCCCCAGTTATTCAGTAGCTTTGTCCCTTAGCACCTCCTCTTCATAAAGGAAGCTGTAATGCTAATTAATTGCTAATGAGGGGGAAACAAACCAAAACCAAAATGAAACAAAGTAAAAAACAAACAACTTCTAAACCTGTTCATTTGAAAACTATCCAGGGTCTATGAATATATAAATCCCCCCAAATATAAATAAATACCAAAATAAAAATACAAAAAATCATGCAAGGTAGTAGTCCCTAAATTAGTACTAATCATGCACATGATGTTGAGGCACTGTATGGAATGATTTGTTGTTTTAAAAGCCACCACAGGCATCCTCACTGATTATTGTCATTTAAGTGGTTTTATTCTCATTTTAGTGGTTTCAGGATAGGAAGTGCCTGGGCCTCTGCATTTTAAAAAATGTCTCCTGTGATTGTGCTCTGTTGTCTGGGTTGAGAGTGATTGACTCAAAAGGAAGCTGCATTGTGGAAACTTTTTGAGGCCCCTTCAAGTTCTGATTAGTTAAACAAATGTCTCAGAGTAAATACAGCTACTCTTTATATTTGAATATGTTCTCTCCCCACCCTCAACTTACTCCTGAAGAAAAAAACCAAACTTGGGGTTATTTTGGTTGCTGACATTGCCTCCATTAATTTGAATTGAACCACTTAAATTTCTGGGGTAAGGAGTGGGGAAAGTGATTCTAGATTTTCAGATAGGGTTTGCCCCATCCTGATGAGTTTGTCATTTCTGTTACCCACTAAAGCAGTTAGTTTATCTTTTCACTTTTAAACCAGTTCTAACAGAAAATAGGATATGGTCTGGTAATTCTGTGAGTGAAACATGCTTTGGCATGTAGAGATCTTTTTTGCAATGCTTAGGGATTGTAAACGTAAGGAAAAGTCGTGGAAGAGCAATTTATGCTACCGGCAGGCTGTAAGGTGCTGTAGGGTGCTGTAGGGAAAGGGGACTTCAGGATCAGCAGGCCCCCTGGACAACAGGTCACACCAACTTTTCAAAATACTCAACAGTGTCAGTCATGGGTAATGAGCCCTCATGCTTCTTTCCTGACTGTTCTCAAAATGATGAGGGAAATGTCGAAAGGCAGGCTGTGAAGGTTCCCTGAGATTTCAGTCCTGGGGCCCCTGTCCTCCCCATTCTTCGGAGGTGAGGACCCTGGATGACGCTTCTCAACCATAGGTTTAGCCTGTGCGTGTTGGGATGACTCACAAATCCCGCTGTCTCCTCCACTTTTTTCTGGTTCACTCCATGTAACAAAGAGGTCACAACTGGGTCTCTGCCGACTAGAGCAAACTGTTCTGCGATCTCCTCTGCCCTAACCACCAGGACGCCCTGCTTTTCCACCACAGTAGGGCAATATCACCTTGTCCCTCTGCCCAGGCCTCCAAGCCCTTGGGCTCATTTTGGGCTCTTTCCCCATTTCACTCAGCACATCTGACTGTTGCCTAATCACATCTACCTCATAAAGTGCCCCGGGCAGGCAGCCATGATAATAAACTACTTACATGAAAATAGTGAAGATATTTAGGTTAAAAGGAAGAAGAAGAAAATTACCATAGAATATCTGTACGGTGGGAGAAGGTTAAGTGTTAGGAAAAAGATCAAAATTTCAAATAAATCTTCTGGTTTAGGGTATCTAGATTTGAATTAAGCATTGTGTTTGGTATGTAGTGTAAGTTTTATTCTTGCGTGTTTGGGCTGGAACCATTCTTTTTGCTTAGAATTAGCTTAAAAAAAGAAAAAGGAAAAGCTGATAATTTAAGACAAGCTTGGGGGTTCTGGTTTGTTTTTAAAGACATTGTCTTTTTTAGTAGGAGTTCTCTTGCATATAAATATTACCAGTGCATGCATTCTTCTTGCTATTTGCAGATTATCCATAGCAACCTGGTGACATTTCAATCAGATCAGTTTTCCTTAGCTACCAAAGACTCCTTAACTTCTCTCCAGTTGCTATCTTTCTGACCTGTATTTAAGAAATGTAAAATTGATTTTACTTTCAGCTACAAGAAAAAGCTATAGTAGTTATTTAAAATTTTATATATTTGAAAACTTTTCAAATTATTTTTGCATATATTTTATCACTTTAAGAAAATTCATTTATGGGAAGACAGAGTATTCCAAAGTGAATTGAAAATGGTTTTCAGAATACTTAATCTAGTTGTCTTCCATAAGCATTGGCAGTCAAGAGCTGGCTAGTGGGAATCTTCTGTGGCATCTTAGAAATGCTTGTTTCTACTTGTTTGTTAGTGCTTTTCAGTTTTTGGAAGTGTCTACGTGTATCTACTTGTAATTTAAAGTTCATTTTTATTAAGGAAATATGATTTCTAAAGTTAAGGTTGTGGGAGTTTGTTTTTTGCTTTTTATGTCAGGTGTTTGGGATAACCTTCAGAGAAGGGTTCACACAATACAAATGTACAATTGCAAAAAGAACTCACCAGGCGGATATCAAAGTAGTTATCTGTACAGTGGAATTTTAACTGAAAGGGAATGTCTTCTGGCAGGGGAACAATGGCACAATCCCTTAGGAAGTCAATTATAAGGTATGTTAATCCTACCAAAATATTAACCTCATGATCTTCAGTGCCAGGGTGTATTCTCCACCCTGCAAGTTCAGCTAAAAATATGCCAAAAGGCAAATTTTATAAGATAATGAAATAAAAATGTGGACTTAAGTCTGTAAGATACAAATTAAAAAATAAAATCCCTAGCCAAATGTGAGTGTCTGACAAACCCTTTGCTCTCTTACAATTAGTAGCCTAGTCTTTTGGGATGTTCATAAAATAATGATTTAAAAAATACACATTGAGAAGGCATGTGGTTGAATGATTTACCCATCTGGTAATTTTTACTCTGAAAATTTTTTTCATATTTGTGAAGTTGATGAGTATAACTGTACTATTGGTGGCTATGTCTTCTTAATATATAAAATAAAAAAACCTTATTATATCAATTACTGAAATAATTTTTTTATAGATTTGAATGTCTAAAAAGTTTTGGATTTCAAAGAGCAGTTTTATGAAAATAATAGTACTTCATATTTATTTTTAATTTCTTATATTAAACCAGTTTGAATTCAGTGTAGCAATATGAACATAAGCTTAGTAGGTGATTGAATTGTATTAATATTAAATCTTTTGATTTTATGAAAAGATCTGTGTAGACTTTTTTTTTTTTTTAGGAGAAGTTGAGAGTAAGGTTAGCTTTTTTTTTTTTTTAATAGTAATCTTTTATTTATTTATTTATTTTTGGCTGTGTTGGGTCTTCGTTTCTGTGCGAGGGCTTTCTCTAGTTGCGGCAAGCGGGGGCCACTCTTCATCGCGGTGCACGGGCCTCTCACTATCGTGGCCTCTCTTGTTGCGGAGCACAGGCTCCAGACGCGCAGGCTCAGTAATTGTGGCTCACGGGCCTAGTTGCTCCGCGGCATGTGGGATCTTCCCAGACCAGGGCTCGAACCCGTGTCCCCTGCATTAGCCGGCAGATTCTCAACCACTGCGCCACCAGGGAAGCCCCTAGACTTTTAATAGAAACTAGCATCAGATCAATTTCCAGTTCCTTAAACAGTTTGACTAAACTAACATTCGTTATGATTTAAAGTGCATATAGCCTAAACTTTCCTTTGGTATGTTACCGCACTAGCACATTTGGCATTTGGATCAAGGGCATAGAGCTGTGGTTGCTGGGCACCATGACTGCTGGGCATGATGGATTCCAAGCCTCATGGCGTCCAGCTTTTATTTGCTTTGATTTCAGAAAGCTAGAGAATCTTGAAATGTTTGGATCTTAGACTCTAAGGCTTAGCGACCAGCCCTCAGTGCCCATACAGTAACTCCTAAAGTTTCTGTTTGAACATCTCCATTGATGGATAAATATCCAAGAGAGACTCACTTCACTTTCGGACAGATCTGATGGTTAGAGAGTGTTCCCTCATACTGAATACCTCAGATTGCCTCCTAGAAACATCGGTTAATTGATTTCCATTTTAAACTCTGAAACAACTATATAAAATTATGTCTTTGATGCCTCTTCTTTATAAGACCCCAAAAGGATATGAAAACACTTCTTTTCCAGAGTAATATTTTCATTGCCTTCAACCATTTTGCCCCTAACAGGGTTGCTTAGCTCCTGTCCATAATCTCTCAATGATCTGGTCTAGAGGCACTTTAGTTCTTTCTGTCCTCACTTGATAAGACAGACAGCACCAGGTAGAGTGGGCGCTCATTCCCTCTTGCTGGACAGTGCAGTTCTACTAAATTCGATTTCCTTTTGAGTACTTTACACTGCTGACTCATATTGCAATAAGTCATTTTACATGCTTTTTAGTTAAGGTAGGGATCCCCTGTTTGCTACTTTCAGACTTTTTTTATTCATCCCATGGATGCTACTCAGTTTAGACTAAGCGTTACATTTCAGTGATATAAAAGCAGATAGGGACTTCCCTCGTGGTGCAGTGGTTAAGAATCCGCCTGCCAATGCAGGGGACACAGGTTTGAGCCCTGGTCTGGGAAGATCCCACATGTCGCGGAGCAACTAAGCCCGTGCACCACAACTACTAAGCCTGCGCTGTAGAGCTCACGAGCCACAACTACTGAAGCCCGCACACGTAGAGCCCGTGCTCCGCAACAAGGGAAGCCACCGCAGTGAGAAGCCCGCGCACCACAACGAAGAGTAGCCCCCGCTCGCTGCAACTAGAGAAAGCCCATGCGCAGCAACAAAGACCCAATGCAGCCCAAAATAAATAAATAATAAATAAATAAATAAATAAAAAGCAGATAAAGAGAAGATGATGATGGTTACTTATAAATTTGTGGATGTGCGTTCATCGTTACCTACTCTTATTACTCCACAGTTAGAGGTTTTTTACTTGGACATAATGCTTGTTACCGTGCATATTTTACTACTTGGTAAACATTCTCAATCATTGATGTAAAAGCAGGTTTTGATGTGGAGGATGATGGAGTGAAACTTGCTGGTACCTGTGGTGGCATGAGGAATCTTTGGAGGAGGGGAGAAGATTTGTGAAGAAAGTTTGAGGACACCAAACCTCACCTTTAATTTTTTTTAAATTTTATTTATTTATTTTTGCTGTGCTGGGTCTTCGTTGTGTCACGTGGGCTTCTCTAGTTGCGGTGAGTGGACTCTCTAATTGTGGCGCGTGGGCTCTCTAGTTGCGGCGCATGGGCTCTAGAGAGGGCAGGCTCAGTAGTTGTGGCATGCGGGCTTAGTTGTGGTATATGGGATCTTAGTTCCATGACCAGGGATCGAACCCAGACCCCCTGCATTGGAAGCATGAAGTCTTAACCACTGGACCACCAGGGAAGTCCCCTCAGCTTTAATTTTGCTTCAGACCATTTCTATAGTACGTTTCTTCTTCTAATTTTAAATCTTTATGTCACAACATAAGCAAACAGTTCTGTGTGTTTGTTGAGACTCTTTGCTGCGTAGTTGAGTGTTCATGGGACAGAAACTGTGTTGTTTTTTTGGAACCTTATACATTGAAATTTAGATGGCTTGCAGCTGCTTTGTAGTCTCTTTTTTTAAAAATAAATTTATTTATTTTATTTTATTATTTACTTTTGGCCGCGTTGGGTCTTTGTTGATGCGCGTGGGCTTTCTCTAGTTGCGGTGAGCGGGGGCTACTCTTTGTGGCAGCACGCGGGCTTCTCACTGCGGTGGCTTCTCTTGTTGCGGAGCACAGGCTCTAGGTGCACGGACTTTGGTAGTTGTGGCACGTGGGCTCAGTAGTTGTGGCTTGCGGGCTCTAGAGCGCAGGCTCAGTAGTTGTGGTGCACGGGCTTAGTTCCTCTGCAGCGTGTGGGATCTTCCCGGACCAGGGCTCGAACCTATGTCCCCTGCATTGGCAGGCGGATTCTTAACCACTGCGCCACCAGGGAAACCCCTGCTTTGTAGTCTCTGAAAGATATTTCATATGGTATGTTGGGTATTGTCAGTTTTACATTAGCCTTAGCAACTCCTTTTCTCTTCCTGCCCCAATTCCCACCATCCTCTTTACCAAGCGTTAGGTGACCCAAGTTTAAGGTGGTGGTGAGGGTGAGGTGGTCAGAGAGTTGAATCTTTAACTATGTTTTGCTCTGAAGGGGGGGAAAACATAGCTCAGGAAATAAATAGAAGAAAAGTATTATTTGAGTTCTCATATTCGAAATTCAAAAGAGATTTTCCTCTTAACAGCATCTGTCCTCTCCTCTACCTCTGTTTATCTGATGTACCATTCTCAGTTCTGTGTAAAATTAGCACATATTCAGAATACTCAGTAAGTGCATTAAAATTACTGCTTTGGAGGAGTGGCCAAGATGATGGAGTAGGAAGACTATGAGCTTACCTCCTCCCATGGGCACACTAAAATTACAGTTATCTACAGAGCAACTGTTGATGAGAAAGATTGGAAGACAAGCAGAAAAGATCTTCAACAACTAGAGATATAAAGAAGGAACCACAATGAGACAGGTAGGATGGGCTGAGATGTGATATAGTCAAGACCCATACCCCCGGGGGAGGGGAGGGGGGCCTGCAAATGGGAGGATTACAATTACAATTGCAGAGCTTCTCCCCAAGGAGCGAGGGATCCAAGCCCCACATCAGGATCCCCAACCAGGGGATCCTACCTCAGGAAGACAAGCCTCCAGAACACTGGCTTTGGAGGCCAAGTGGGGCTTACTTTCTGCAGACCGACAGCTGTGGGAAATAGAGACTCGGTTCCTAAAGGGCAAGCACAAAATCTCACACACTCCAAGACCTAGGGCAGACGTGGTAATTTGAAAGGAGTCTGAGTCGGACCCACTTTCTGATCATGGAGGGCACCCCAGAGAGGCAGGAGGCAACTGGGACTTACTCTGGGGACATAGACACTGGCAGCAGCCACTTTTGGGAGCTTGTTGTACTACAAGGAAACTGGAGCTGGGAAGCACCATTTTGGAATTCTCCCTCTGGCTTATTAGTACTGGGACCAGCCCCTCCCACCAGCCTGTCAGCGGCTCCAGCACTGGGACCCCTCCGGCCAGGGAACTGGCAGGGGGGTGGGGGGAGATGATGGGACGGGACACACATAGCCCCGCCTACTGGCAGCGCAGCTGCCGTAAGATCCCCTGAGCCCACAGCTGCCCCAGGACCAAACCCTGTTCACCACTGGGGAGGCACTAACCCCAGGACCCCCTGGGCCTCAGCCCCATCTACCAGTGGGCCAACGCCAGTTCCGGGACCCCCAGGGCCTTGCAGCCCGAGACCCTCAGACCTACCTCTGCCAACCAGTGGGCCAGCACTAGCTCCAGGACCCAGCTTCACCCACCAGTGGATGGGCACCAGCCCCAGGACTACCACAGCCCCCCAGCCTGCCTTGTCAAGACCCAGCCCACCCACCAGCAGGCCAGCACCAGCCCTGGACCCACTCCCCAGCCCTGGGCCTGTACACGAGCAAGAGGATACCAGCTCTGAGATACCCTGGACCCCTCAGCCAGCCGTCCTGGGATCTAGCCTCAGTCACCAGTGGGCTGACACCAGCTTTGGGATACCCTGGACCCTACAGCCAGCAGTGTCAGGAAGCAGCCCTGCCCACCAGCCAGCCAACACTAGATCTGGGGCTCCTGATGCCACAGCCACCCACCCTGCGACCTGGCCCTGCCCACCGGGGGCTGGCATCCTCCAAATAAGGCAGAGCCTGGCAGCCAACCAAACTGGGGGCCAGCCCCACCTACCGTACTGCCCACGGTAGTCAGCCAGCCACAAGAGAAGGACCCACGCAGCCCATATAGGGGGCACCCCTAAGACATACAGCTCTGGTGACCAGAGGGGAGTGTGCTTCTGGGACACATAGGATGTCTCCTACAAAAGGCCACTTCTCCAAGGTCAGGAACCATAAAGCAGCTTAACCAAATACATAGAAATAAAAGCAGCGTATTAGGCCAAAATGAGACAACAGAGGAATATGTTCAAAACAAAGGAACAAGCTAAAGCCCCAGAAGGACTAAGTGAAGTAGAGATAGGCAATCTGCTCAAGAAAGAGTTCAGGGTGGTGATCATAAAGATGATGAAAGAACTAGGGAGAAGAATGGATGCACAGAGTGAGAAGTTAGACGTTTTTAACAAAGAGAATATATAAAGAGCAACCAAACAGAGATGAAGAATACAATAACTGAAATGAAAAATAAACTTGAAGGAATCAACAGTAGACTAAATGATACAGAGAAACTGATCAGCGAGCTGGAGAACTCACTGATCTGAGTGGAAATCACTGAAGCTGAACAGAAAAAGAGTGAAAAGAAATGAGGACAGTTTGAAAGAGACCACTGGGATAATAGGCCTACTAACATTCACATGATAGGGGTCCCTGAAGGAGAAGAGAAAGAGAAAGGGGCAGAGAGCCATATTTGTAGCCATAATAGTTGAAAACCTCCCTAACCTGGAAAAGGAAACAGACATCCAGGTCCAGGAAGCACAGAGCCCCATACAGGATCAACCCAAAGAGGACTATACCAAGACACATAATTAAAATGGCAAAAATTAAAGATGAAGAGTGAATATTAAAAGCTGCAAGGGAAAAGCAACAAGTTGCATAGGAGGGAACTCCCATAAGAGTGTCAGCTGACTTTTCAGCAGAAACTCTGCAGGCCATAAGGGAGTGAAACAATGTATTTAAAGTAATGAAAGGGAAAAACCTACAACCAAGAATATCTGGCAAGGATTTTATTTAGATTTGATGGAGAGATCAAAAGTTTTTCAGACAAGCAAAAGCCAGCAGTGTTCAGCACCACCAAACCAGCTTTACAAGACTGTTAGAGGGACTTCTCTTATCGAAAAAGAAAAGGCCACAACTAGAAACATGAAAATTACAAAAGGGAAAAAAGCTTATTGGTAAAGGCAAATATATGGTAAAGGTCGTAAATCAACCACATACAAAGCTAGTAAGAGGGTTAAATGACAAAAGGCGTAAAATCATCTATATCTACAATAATTAGTTAAGGCAAACAGAAACAAAAAATGTGAAATATGTAAAAAACAGTTTATTTTTATTGGAGTGTAGTTGCTTTACAATGGTGTGTTAGTTTCTGCTGTACAACAAAGTGAATCAGCTATATGTGTACATATATCCCCTCCCTCTTGGACCTCCCTCCCACCACTCCTTCATCCCACTCATTAAAAAAAAAAACAAACCCAGTAAGCATTGGGGGGGAGAGTAAAAATGCAGTAAAAATGTGTATGAGCTTAAGAAGTCAGCAACTTAAAGTAATCACGTATATATAGATTGCTATATATAAATCTCATGGTAACCACAAACCAAAAATCTATACTAGATACACATACAAAAAAAGGGAAAAGAATCCAAACATAACACTAAAGTTAGCCATATCACAAGGGAAGAGAGCAAAAGAAGAAGAAAGGAACAAAAAAGAACTACGAAAACAACCCTGCAGCAATGAACAAAATGACAAAAAGTACATACTTATTAATAATTACGTTAAACACAAATGGACTGTATGCTCCCATCTAAAGACGTAGAGTGGCTGAATGGAATATAGACCATAAAAAAGAATGAAATCTTGACATTTGCAATAACATGGATGGACCTAGAGGGTATTATGCTAAGTAAAATATGTCATACAGAGAAAGACAAATACTGTGTGATTTCACTTGTATGTGGAATCTATAAAACAAAATGAATGAACATAACAAAACAGAAACAGAGTTATAGGTACAGAGGTACAGAGAACAAGGAGGTGGTTGCCAGAGGAGAGGGGGTTGGGAAGAGGAATGAAATAGGTGAGGGAGATGAAGAGGTACAAACTTGCAGTTGCAAAATAAATGTCAAGGGTATGAAATGTACAGAATGCGGAATATAGTTAGTAACTATATATATATATATAATATCCTTGTATGGGGACATATAGTACTTTGACTTAGCATGGTGATCATTTTGAAATGTATAGAAATAATGAATCACTGTTGAAATGTATAGAAATATTGAATCACTTAGGGATATAGTGTACAACATGCTAAATATAATTAACGCTGCTCTATGTTATATATGAAAGTTGTTAAGAGAATAAATGCTAAGAGTTCTCATCACAAGGAAAAAATTTTTTTTCCTATTTCTTTAATTTTATATCTGTATGAGATGATGGATGTTCCTTAGACTCATTGTGATAATCTTTTCAGGATGTATGTAAGGCAAACCATTATGCTGTACACCTTAAACTTATACAGTGCTATATCTCAATTATATCTCAATAAAACTGGAAGGACGAGAGTCAATAAAATGGAGGGAGGGAGGGGAATGGGAGTGGAGTATGGGATAAAGGGAAGCTAATTAGTTAATTAAGACTGTCTTGTTAGCTACAGTGTTGAACTGTGTTGCAGATTTTATTATAAATAAATAGGCTACTATTCAAGTGTGTATCTTAGACTATATCTAGAGGATTCCCAAAAATTCATTATATGAAACTCTTGACGCTGACTAGATTCATTGAAGACAATGAATCACATTCCAGAATCAGAATCTGAGATATATGACTATTCTTCCTGTTACTGTTCACCCCAAGTAGAGTAATTGAAGTAACTGTGTTGTCGAAGCAGGGATTGATATTTACAGAACACTGTATAAGCCTCCTTAGTATAGCTAATGTTTGGAAATATATTCTAGGTCTGATTTTACATTTAAATGATATTTCTTTCTTTGTATCCATCTTACCTCCAAAGTAAGAGACAAGTGCTTGTGTTGTTGCTTTTAAATTATAGCAAGGACTCTCTGGAATCAGAGTAACGATAGACTTCAACACTTCGGAGTTGAGGTTGTATGTGTTCGTTCATATGTGAACACATCACATATATTATTGTCAACTTTTATGAAAGGCCTGGGTCAAGTAAACTTATATGAGAGATTTATGAAGAAAATAATTTCCAATATATTGTATGATACCCAACTCTTTGGTTCTTTGTGACTATTCCTATCTATAAAAGTAACTTAGGGTGCAAAGAAGATTCCCTTTAAAATTTATATTCAGGCTATTACCAAAAAGAAATAATAAGTGTAGAGAATATGGAAAAGAGGGAACCTTATATGCTGTTGGTAGGAATATAAATTGGTGCAACCACTATGGAAAACAGTGTATAGAGATTCCTCAAAAAATTAAGAACAGTACTACCATATGATCCAGTTATTCTACTTCTGGATATTTATCTGGATACAAAAACACTAATTCAAAGAGATATATGCACCCCTGCGTTCATTGCAGCATTGTTTACAATAGCCAAGGTGTGGAAACAACTTGTGTCTACCAATGGATGAATGGATAAAGAAGATCACACACACACACACACACACACACACACACACACACACAGACACTGAAATACTACGCAGCCATAAAAAAATAACGTGAAACTCATTAATTGAATTTGCCATTCATTGCAACATGGATACCTATAGGGTATTATCCTAAGTGAAATAAGTCAGACAAATACTGTATGATTTCATTTCTATGTGGAATCTAAAAAATAAAATAAACAATAAGCAAAACAAAAACAAAATCATAGACACAGAGAATAGATTGGTGGATACCAGAGGGACAAGTGCTTGGGGGTACAGTGAAATGGGTAGAGGGGATCAACTGTATGGGGATGGATGGTAACTAGACTTACTGTGGTGACCACTTTGTAGTGTGTACAAGTATTGATTTATAATTTTATACACCTGAAGTTTATATAATATTATATACCAGTTTTGCCTCAATTAAAAAATGATATTCAGAATAACTTTCATGTCATTTTATTTTACTTTAGTTCTTTAAAAATTGGTTATTTTTCCAGAAATTTGTATGGTAACTCTCACTAAAGCAAAGCACTGTATTCCCAACTATTCCATGTTTTTTTTTCCTCCTCCGAAATGTAAGAAAAAAAATATAATTTCAGGCATGGAGAATGAATTGTGTGCTACTGTCCACTTAAGTATAATAGCATACATAACAAACAAGGCATTGGAAATGCCCTTAGAATTGGTTTTAGAAGTCATTATCCAGGTTTTCAGTGTTTTTGTTGAAACTTGAAACTTCTCTTTATAGGAAATATAAATTGAAAGAAAGTTGGTGCTACAGGAGTACAGATTGAAAATTTAAACATCTTGACTTACTGAATGTCATGATGTGCCAAAATTTTTGAATAAATTTATTGAAATTAGGATTTGAAATAAAGTAAAATAAATCAGTGCTCTCTTTCATTTCTTTTCAGGGTCTTTATGTGTGGTCCGCTACTTTTGGGTTTTTTTCTCTTATTACAACAACACTGCAAAGCATTCTACTTTCTTTTCTCCTCTCACTTCAGACACTAGTAATAATGTAGCTTAACACACCTGTTACATATTTTGTGTGCTGTGCCCCAATCCAGGTTCACACCCATTTCTCATTCCGGAAGATGGAATAAGCTGATGGGCCAAGCCTGGGTTATATTTCTATCTCTGAAGCTTGAGTAGAATTAGTTCAATCCCACTCAGGGCACATGGACCTTGAGAAGGTGGAGTATTTTCTCGAAACTCAAAGTGCTTTTGCCAGAAAATGGGAGATACACATATACCTTGCAGGCAAAAACATATGTGTCTATAATTTCTGCTTAAGAAAAGCCAATATAGAAAAACATACTTTTGTGGCTGATTATTCTCCCATTTTTTTTTTTAAATTTTTTTTAATGCATTTTAAATTTATTTATTTATTTATTTTTGGCTGTGTTGGGTCTTCGTTTCTATGCGAGGGCTTTCTCTAGTTGCGGCAAGCGGGGGCCGCTCCTCATCGCAGTGCGCGGGCCTCTCACTATCGCGGCCTCTCCCGTTGCAGAGCACAGGCTCCAGACGCGCAGGCTCAGTAGCTGTGGCTCACGGGCCCAGTTGCTCCGCGGCACGCGGGATCCTCCCAGACCAGGGCTCAAACCCGCGTCCCCTGCACTGGCAGGCAGATTCCCAACCACTGCGCCACCAGGGAAGCCCTATTCTCCCATTTAAATAAGGCATCTACAGTGATTTTCCATTTTAACTTGAAAGGTGACAAAACCTGATTTTCTTAACTATAAAAAAAGTTAAGATTTCAAAATACTTATTGGCAGTATCGAGAACCACGGCTGTTACAGATGTTTGCAGGGCATACACCTTTCACCATTCACCTTGTAATTGGTGGCCTCTGTGGGTGTATAACACTGAGCTCTAAGGGTCAGTATGCTGGAATTAACCACAAAGGATAAACCCTTTGTCTGTCAATGGGAATACTTGGAGAATATGTCCTTTGATTTTTTTTTGATTGGTTTAATTTGAGCCAGATATTGTATATTACTTCAAATGACTGCCATAGGAGCAGAGGCACTTATTGAAGATTAGTGATCAGTGGAGCATGTATACTGTACAGACATTGTTGTTGTAGGGCATGGGCTTAGTTTTAATAGAAGACATAAATTTAATTGTTACTAGGTGTTTCTGGTGGGAGTGAGCATTTAAGGGAGAATTACTGTTTATAAATTCTCAACTGGCATTGGCCTGTCGTTTGCTAGTGAGTATATAATTTTCATATTGTTAGAATGAAGTAAGTTGATATTAGCTTTTTAAAAAATTAATAAACTTTACTTTTTAGAACAGTTTTAGGTTCACAGCAAAATTGGATAGAAAGTACAGAGTTTCCATATACTCACTACCCCCTCCCCCCATGTAAACGAACATTAACTTTTTATTCAAGGTATTTATAAAAGTATTTAGAAACACAAAGAAGTATTTTGTGTGCTTTTACTTCTGCAACTAGAAGTTGTCTTTCTCTGTCTTCAGACTAGAAAGGGGAAAGTGTTCTAGAGCCAAGAAGCATTCTCTGACAACCCCAAGAGTGAAGTTAGGCCCTTTTTTATGATCCTTTTCCAGCTGAATGTTGCTATTTACAATGGAAGACCAGAGGAAGGGTAGGGATCTAAGGTAACCTGGTCTGGAGCCCCCTGCTGTCAGATCAAACTGATTGATGGTAGTCCAGAAGAGCAGTGTGCAGTAGGGGCAGTGCACTGACCCATAGCGGGAGCCCTGGGTTCTGGCCTAGCTCTGCCTGTAGCTTGCCGTGTGGTCGAAGGGGCTGAATTGAGTGACCCCTGACTGCCTGCAGCATTCTGTGATTCCATGACTTATTGGACGGTCCAGTAGGGGCTCATAACATCAAATCCTGCAGGGGCAGCAGTGTGGAGCTGCGGGGTGTTGTCCAGCATGGCCACAAACCAGCTGAAGGCCTTTTGTCCAGTCTCTTAAACCTTTTTGGGTCTGTCTTGGTTTCAGCTATGGAAATGTTGGGATTGGACTTCTCTGTTTCCCTCTAAGGAAAGTCTTTTGGATCTTTCTGGTTTAAAGTAGCCAATTACTGTATAGGATTATTTATCCTGGCAATAACTGCTTTGTGAATAAATAACTTCAAAAAGGGAGCATATTAACACTTTATTGTGGATCATTTTTGAGCAGACTCCTTTATGTCTTCATATCAGGAATGTTCTTGCAATTAACATATCTGGAACCAGTCTTTCTGTTGCAAAGCTATTTGCTGGATATCCATTAGGCACACCTGAAAGGGACGGGGGCTCTTTCTGGATAGTATAGTTTTTTTGGTTTTTAATAACACAATGTAAATTTTAATAGAGATGTGCTTTTTAATATCACAAAATTTAAAATTACGCTTATATGTCTTTAAATTGTCTTTGTGCAATTTAAGTGATGAAGGAAAAAAAGAGAAAGACTAGTGTCCTTTACTTCTCAGAACAGAATATTTTCCATTTAAAATTATGTAAATTGCTAACAGCTGACTTCCTTTTTTTTATCAAATGACTTTGGACTAAATTAAGAGTGTGATTTTCTGTATATTGTGAATTATTGTTGATTAAAGGAATCCTTTCTTACCTCAAAGGACAAGGCGGTCCTGAGATTCCTCCAGTGGGTTTCATTCACAGAACCCCTCCCTAAAGGTGTAGGCTAATTCCTCAAGTGTGTAGGCCAAGGTTTACTTGGGCTAAACCAGAGTAATGCATAGGTGCGATGTCCCACAGGGCTGGGATTATCTTAACCTTATATTTTCCAGCTCAGTGGCTTGATAGAGCTAAGGAATCTTCCCAAAGTACCTGGGGGTTCCCTGTCAGTGTTCCTCATGTAGCTGCTGGCAAGCATGTTTTTATACTCTTCCTGGAAGTGATACTCTTTCTGCCTTAAATGTGCAATTTCCCCTGCCTGAGAAGGTCAAAGGCACATTTATATAGTTCACAAGAGCATAAAAGAGGCTTTCAGGGCCTCCCTGCCAAGCCATCTGACTGGACTAATGCCTACTCATTTTCCGCCTCTACTTACAGAAACGGCAGAAATTCATAGTTCCACCATGGTCCCTGAAACAACAGTCTTATGGCATATGAGCATTATAATAAAATATCATATTATCAAATCAGGTAATGTAGCTCGAAATTGGTAGGAGTAAAAAGTAGTTGTTCAGACTGTCAGAATTAAACGTATGTTAAAACTACCTAAATTAAAACAAAATCTACCTTTTGAAAAGCTAGCAATTTACTTAGTATCCAAATGTTGAGAATATTCAAAGCAAACTTCGGCATGTTCACAATATTACTTTATTAAATGCTTTTCTTCCACATAGTTTAACTCTAGTGAGCTTACTAACATTTACTGAGCACTTCCTGTATGCCAAGACCTTTGTATTTATAATATCTTCCAATAATTTAAGGCAACCTTTAGAGGTGTAGGAATTGTTACCCTGATTTTGCAGATGAGGAATGGAGGCTCAGAGAGTCTCAGGCATTGGCCCACAATTGCAGGGGAGTAAGTAAATGAGGGGTACAAGTTTGGCCCTAAAGTCAGTATGCTTTGCAGAACACCATGCTGCTAGCTGTGCTCTGCTGTTTATGAGGCTATGGAGAGAAAAAAAGAGCAAGTTGCATTACTTTCTCATTTGCCCGCATTTCACGTTCCACTTTCTGATGTGAGCCCTGCACTTGGACCAGATCTGCCTCCTGTCCCTTCCAGCATGCTTCTTCCCAGTATGCAACTTAGGCCCAGTCTCTGTCTGTGCTTGTGACACCCTTCTCCATCCCCTTTCTCCCTATCCCAGTTTGCAGCTGGTGCCTTAGGTTGCAGCTTTTATTTGTTTCCTGCGTAAAGATTCCCTTGTGCAGTCTAACTTTTGGGGAATTCTTTGCTTACCATTTTGACATTATACGTTTCTCTCTCTTCTTGTGTAACTGTGTGTGTGTGTGTGTGTGTGTATGCGATTACCCAACTAGATCATCGCTTCTAGAAAACAACTCTTATAATACCTTTTGCAGTGTTAATACATAGTAGGTCATTATTTCTCAAACTGTAAAAGGTTATACCATTTGCACCTCTGTGCTCTTGGCATGTAGATAGGTGGAAGGTAGTTTTTAAAGCATAGTTTTATAATTGGTCAATATTGAGTACTGAAGGAGAGAGGATTTCCAAATCTTTCATCTTAGACCTATGTCTAACAGTGAATGCTAGAGTTTCTGTCTCTGCCTGCTGGTGTTTTCCAACACCTTCCTGGAAATTCCAAACAGATGGACAGATGTGTAATGACTTGTAGTTACTTTGCTTTGCTATTAGTATCTAGTGAACTCTTAGGACTTGTTTTGCCTTTATTACTATGTTTAAAGTTTCTTAACTGAAAGGCTCTGGGTCATGAGGAAATGCAGGGGTTGGGGGTGGGAAGGTGATAAAAAGATACTTCAGATTTGCATTTTCTTTTAAGAAATTTCCATTCTCAGTATAGCTGACACTTGTAATTTCTGTTAAAGATTGGTGCCTGGCCAGAAATGCCTGTGAAATAGCTTTGGTTTAAGCTTCAACTATAAAGACAGGGGAGGGTGGGTGATTTTAACAAGTGTTGTCTTTATTCATACTTTATATTGTCACTGTCATAAAATAAAGACAGTGAAAATATGAAGTAAAGGCAACTCTTGTTAAAAAGCATATATATTATATATTTCCCTGCATTTATCTTTGTCTACATGAAGATAATTTATTTCAGCAAATGATTTAACCGGAGCTTATCATTTCTAGAAAAAAAAATCCTTTGTCCTCTGGTGTACCACAGTGACCTGAGGTATGGAATTCATTGGCCAAAATTGCATAACAGCCGGTATGCAATTTCAGTACTATATTATTTTGTAATGTGCCTGGTGCTACTACTGAGGAGATGAAAAGAATATTAATTACAGTGGGGTGAGTGGGAGACCTTATGCATATACATAAGGAGGCTTTAGTTAATGAGTTTCTTTGGACTAAAAATGTGATACATTTACGTAGAAGTAATAGCTCGGTGTTTGTATTTAAGTTTATTTATAAACAACCTTTACATTTCATTTGTAAACATGCAGTGTATAAAAGAGTGAATTGAGGAAAATATAGGAATTGTATTTATTTAAAGAAGTAATTTGAAGACAGGAAAAATCTTTTAAGAACACCTACTTTGTAAAGTGGAGATCGGAATACATATTGTTGGGAAAATGGAAGAAGCCAGTGGAAGATTTAGTGAAAGAGTGGATGTTAAGACTGTTATTTGGGACCTGGATTTATTTTGGCTTTCAGAGGTCATGCTTACTCTTAGATTAGAAATGCAGCCTCTTTCAAAGCATGAACATAATTGAAAAAAATAATTTTGCAATTTTCTTTCTTGGGTTCTCCATTTGGTTTTCTTCAGGTGTAAAAGCATGAGTATTCTATTTTCAGGAAGATGAGGGAAAAAAAAATCTATTTCCTCTTCTAGCAGTTTGGCTATTTTTGTTGTTGTTTCTGGCTCCATAAACGGAGAGGCATCTGTACCGTGCATTGTATCATGCCCAGCAAGTTTTTTTTTCATTTGAATGTAATTGTTCCTTAGCAAATAATTGCAGTCCAGAATGACTTTTATTGAGCTTGACTGAATTAGGGTTATGTATGAAAATGAGTTAGTTAAAGCTTAATCTATTACCCAGAGAAATGATGAAAACATCAGAAAAGCAGTCATTCATGGGGATTAAATATTCTTCCATGTAAATGGGCAACATGGTTGCCTGGAGTCCCTTCTGCACTGACTAGGTTGTAGTGACATTAGGGTGCAAAACATGCAGTGTTGGCATAGAAGGGGATCTCGTCGTGATGTGTCTTTGAATGTTATACTGGACATTAACACTAATGAGGGAGCCTGCCTCGTTGCAAGAAGTGGCGCCCCACCTTTTGTAGTATAATAAGCTTTCAAAACATAGGACCCCAAGGCGGGGGGGGGGGGCAATGTGTAAACTGCCAGAAAGCCAGCTGCTTTGGGATATTTCAGTGGTTGCTGAGGCCAGATCTTTAAGATGGGTTTTTCAGATGCCAAGTCAGATACCCTATTTGTGGTTAAGAGGTAAAGAGGAGATAATTCAGCGTTAGCTCTCCCATCTGCCATCATGATCTCAGAGGGCATCCTGAGCTGTGCCAGGTCCGTCCTGGCTAGGTGTGAAGCAGTGTTGTGGTGGGAAGCGGGCCTTGCAAAGGGAGAAGGAGCCCGTTACGGAGCAGGCTCTTAATGAGGCAGTGGGAGCTAAGTGTGGGCAGTCAGGAATCCAAGGCCCTGTGTGGACGGGAAGTGAGGGTTAGGAGGAAGCCGTAGTGTGACCCAGAGAACACAGACAGGCCTGGCGTGGCTCAGTTGAAGATCTCTCCTGGCTGTGGTCTAAGGGCATGCTCAAGTCACCATTCTGCAGGGTTGTATTCACCCTTTAGACATTTCCTGTTCCTGCCCGCCTGTCCTTCTGACACCTCACACAGCCACCCATTTCCATCAAATCAAAGCACTTTTGAAGTACTGGTAACTTAAATGCAGAACAGCTTATGCTGAAACTGCTTTTCTGAAGTTACTCATGTGGGCATTTGTAATAGCCAGATAAAGTCTGGAGTTTGGCTGTCAGAGAACTCAAAGGGAGCCTGTCTCAGGCAGGATCTTCAGCCTTGGAATTGACCTCTGCTCTGTGGCTGATTCCCTGGCTCCCCCACCTCCTATTCAGTGAAGTCCAACATGATTTCTTTGTTATCTTGAGTTTAAAAATTTTTTTTTCCCAATTATTAATTTATTTATTTATGGCTGTGTTGGGTCTTCGTTTCTGTGCGAGGGCTTTCTCTAGTTGCGGCAAGTGGGGGCCACTCCTCATCGCGGTGCGCGGGCCTCTCACTATCGCGGCCTCTCTTGTTGCGGAGCACAGGCTCCAGACGCGCAGGCTCAGTAATTGTGGCCCATGGGCCTAGTTGCTCCGCGGCTTGTGGGATCTTCCCAGACCTGGGCTCGAACCCGTGTCCCCTGCATTGGCAGGCAGACTCTCAACCACTGCGCCACCAGGGAAGCCCCTATCCTGAGTTTTAAAACCCATATTGGCCACAGCATAGTCAGCCTCCTCCCTCTCCCTCCTTACTCTATCCATAGATAGTTGCATCCCAGGTGATAAATTATTGAACAGTAATCAAAATAAAGTATAGATATGGTCCATTTTGGGGGTATATATTTGATTATAGAAACAAACAAATGTGTAAGGGTACCTTAAGATTAGTGAGAGTTTATTTTTGAGCTCCTAAAAGAACTTCTGTATATAGGATATACTAGCATATTTTATTTCTCAGATAGCATGCACTCACTTCTTAAACTAAAATGTAGGGGCTTCCCTGGTGGTGCAGTGGTTAAGAATCCGCCTGCCAATGCAGGGGACACCGGTTCAATCCCTGGCCTGGGAAGATCCCACATGCCGCGGGGCAACTAAGCCTGTGCACCACAGCTGCTGAGCCTGGGCTCTGGAGCCCGTGAGCCACAACTACTGAAGCCCGAGCGCCTAGAGCCCGTGCTCCACAACAAGAGAAGCCACTGCAATGAGAAGCCTGCGCACCACAACAAAGAGTAGCCCCCGCTCGCCACAACTAGAGAAAGCCCACGCGCAGCAACAAAGGCCTAACGCAGCCAAAAGTAAAATAAATAAAATAAATAAATTTTTAAAAAAACACTAAAATGTAAGCAAATCTCTAAACCAAACTAAGAATTAAACCCACACTATCAGAATTAATGTTGGACCCTCCTCTCCCAGTTTTAGCAGTATTAATTATATACTGTTTGTTTTTTTAGTTTATACCAATTTATTTACTTGACAGTTATTTATAGATATTCATGATTTTTGCCTATTTATTAACTTTTTATTTTAATGGTTCTTCTCTATACTGGCTTTTATGGATTTATATGAAGAAAAAGTATGGAAATAAATATATGAGATAGTGCATGTGATTTTCTTAAAACAGCAGTTTTTTTAAAAAAAATTATTTATTTTATTTATTTATTTTTGGCTGTGTTGGGTCTTCATTGCTGCACGTGGGCTTTCTGTAGTTGTGGCGAATGGGGACTACTCTTCGTTGTGGTGCGCAGGCTTCTCATTGCGGTGGCTTCTCCTGTTGCGGAGCACGGGATCTAGGTGCGTGGGCTTCAGTAGTTGTGGTGCATGGGCTCAGTAGTTGTGGCTCACAGGCTCTAGAGCGCAGGCTCAGTAGTTGTGGCGCACAGGCTTAGTTCCTCTGCGGCATGTGGGATCTTCCCAGACCAGGGCTCGAACCTGTGTCCCCTTCATTGGCAGGCGGATTCTTAACCACTGAGCCACCAGGGAAGCCCAAAACAGCAGTTTTAATGTTAGTTGCCTAGTTTATGATAATTAAGGATAGACTTTTATATCATTTATTTAATCAGTTTTTGGAATTGTACACTTCCTTGGTAAAAACACATAGGCATTTAATTTGAAAGTATTCATGTGTCCTTTGTAGTTTTCGTCAAAGATCTGGATTTATTCTTTCATCCATACCCTTGTAAAAAATGTGGATGAATGAGTAGTATCTTGTGTGAAGCCACGTGAGGCCGTTTAATATTTTATTTATTCTTTCAAGCTGTTGTTTTCTTATGTAGCACTGGGTGACAACTGAATCATCTAAGTCTAGTTAGGATTACTCAGATGAATCATTACACATTTTTGATATTTAATGTGTAAGAGCCAGTTCTTCCATATTGTAGTGGCTGATTAGGGAAAAAAACTTTAGCCAAGCCATAAAATGACTAACAGTATTGATCAAGCTGTAAGCCAGTAAGTGATATCTGATTTCTAGAGTGTGTTATAACCTGCTGTTTGTAAGGAAATATATTGTCATAATCTGCAGGAGGGTAGGAAATTGTCTCTCTTAGTTGAGTGTGAATTTAGTATTACCATGAAGCACTTGAGAAGCTAAATAAATGTCTCAGAAACTGAAATAACTTAATTTTAAAAAAGGTACAGTTTAAGTGTATGTCTGTATTTGCAGTATTAATGTAAAATGGTCATTTAATTTGTATACTCTTGTTGATTTTGATCCTCTTATATTTATTTCATCATATGTAGCTAGAAAGTAATTTTTTAGTTACAGCTTTTCTCTATTTGTATGTGTTCCCCCCACTCCCCACCTTAAAAAAAAACTATCTTGGTTTCACTTGTTATCTTTAAAACATTTAAAAGATAAAATATAAGATATTAACATCTGAACCACAGCTTAACTGTATGGGTTGGGCTAGTCATTTCAAATAACTTGAATTTAGTCAGGATGTCAATATAATTTCATGTTTTTCCAGAGAATTCACGTGTGACTCTACACCTGAATTTAGTCAGAAAGCTAAGAGGTGATTGCCTGTAATTCTTTGTCTCTGTAACTTTAGTCTCAGAATTCCCATTGAGTAATTTTAGTGACTATCTTTTTGTTAAATTAAAGTTGACAATAAACACTTTAGGTCTTTTTTTCCTAAATAGTGTTAGTAGAGGGATGTTTAATAATTTTCCTGATTTTGATTGCTTGGCTGTTAATTCATCTTATTTATGGATTATTTTGCTAAAGGAGAATAAGTGTCAGCTTTGTTTGAAAGGGCTTCCTGGCTCACCATTTTAATCACTTTGCTATGGGTCCTTCACAGAATTCTGCTGCATCACAGAAGCTGGAAGTTCTGATGTTCCATTGAAATCACAATGGAAAGTCTTGACTTGACCGGTAAGAGCAGCCCTGCAGGTGCATCTTACTTACTTATCTGGAAGCAGTGAAACAGTCAGGAGCTAAGTGATAACAGAGCTGGTCTCAACTTTTTCCCGTCTGATGGATTCACCTTCCGTATTGATCAGAGAAGTGTGATAATTGTGTATTTTTTTGGTCAATTTTATTAGTATTTTTTTAAGTGACACTTTAATCTCTATCATCAAGTAAGTTAAATTTTCCTTTAAAATCATGAATTTTAAAAAATTAACTATTTCAGAATCTCTGGTTTGTTTCTCCACAGTAATGGGCTGTTGGTGAAAGTCCATTTATTGAAGTCCTAATTATCTAGAGAATACATACCTAAATAAATATTACATTGGTCTGTTCCCCCAAAGCCTTTTTTTGTATTGCCTGAAAAAGTTGAGATTTTAAAATATATACATGTGGCAAATTATATCAAACTTTGAAACTCACAGATACTATAATTTTGTCCTCTTGTATATAAGTTATATTCAAAACTGCTTCTTTAGGAATATTTTAAGATTAATTTTGGTCATGGTTACTTAAATGCATAGAGTTTTCTCAGTCTGGGAATGAAAATGTGTGATTGCTTTACTGATGTTTGAATACTTTATGGTGAACTGATTTATAAGACCAAGGAATTTAATATAAATTAAAATTAACAGAAGTAGTAAATATTGTTTAGTTGCAATTTTTAGGACATGAACTTATTTTTCAATTTTTTATTCATCGAAATCTTAAATCTTTTCTGTTCTTAAGTAGTTTTGATAGCTTATTAGGTCCGTCTAGAATATCTGTGTCTACCTTTTTTGTTTTAGTAAGTATATGACTGAATGTTGCTTTTATGATATGAGTATAAATATAAGGCCTCTGAACCATTCTTCTGAATGTTGCAGTCTAGGATTGTACACATTGTAAAAATAAATGCCATTTAGCTTGTGTGTTTACTAGGATATTGAAACAACAACAAAATCTTATTGCCAGTGAGAAGATTGGGATTTAGTTATTTTTCCTCCTTTCTGTGCTATCCTTTAAGGCACAATGAAGTTAGAAATATAAATTCTGGATTTACAAATGCCAGTTAGGATACAGTTGATTATGGTTTTACTGGGTCAGCAGAATAGACTACAGAATATTTGAATATCTATACTGAAATGTCAAATATGTTCTCGATTACTAATCCTAAAGGCAGTTGAGTATAGTGAGATACAAAGAAAATTAAATTTGTGGCAGTATTCTTAGTTTTCTGAATATGAATACATATATAGAAAGTAAAGCAGGACCTTTTAAATTACCTATTCAGAAAACTAAATCATTAATCAGTAGTTGTTGGCAGTCTTGACTTAAGTAGCCATCTCATCTATGATCTCTAAATGTTAATCAGATTATTTTAATACAGTATTTTTATTGACTGTAAGCAGAAATTGGCAAAAAATGCTGATAAAATTTAAAAAGACTGAGACTTTATACTTCTAGCATAAGTATATATTCATCTTAAATACAGTATTAACTAACAGAAAATTGCCATACAAAATGAGGAGTAATTTAGGGAACTAATTTTGGAAAATGTTACCGAGCAAAATGATGCCAGGGTTCAGTAAATCTGGGAAACATGCTATTTTAGTTAGCTTAGGCAAAGTTTTGTTTAATTATCCAGAGTCCCCAAGTCTTAGTGGTTTATAGCAGTACAGTTTCTTTCTCGCTCAAGTTCATGTTCTTGATGAATCTGCTGCCACTCTGCTCCATATCCTCTTCATTCCTGGACCAAAGCTGAAGGACAACCTCTTTGGGATGCTTAAGTCTTGTGGCAGAAGGAGAAAGGAATGATGGTGGAATCTGGGCTCTTTAAACTGCTGCTGAGAGGTGGTATATGTCACTACCTCTTATATTTCATTGGCTAAAGCATGTCACATGGCCAACTCATGTCATAGGATAGGAGTCGCCTTTTAAGAGGGGTGGGGTAGGGGAAGGCTGATAGGAAGGCATAATGCATATTTTAAGTATAATATCTGCATAATCCTGTCTAGGGTTCTTCTAGAAAGACAGAATGCACCTAGTATGTTAAGCTTCCAGGAAGTCCTGTAGTAAATGAATCTGTTTAACATGGAAAGTTATTTGACTATGAATCCTCTTGTAGTTACGTGGAACACATTGAGCTTTGAAACCCTGTGACAAGTTTTAAGGAATGAGGAGTTGATACAATTCAAGAGTTTCATTAAGTTTTGAACATTATCACTTTTCCACTATGCTATAAGTGGAAATACAGTCTATATTAAAGTTACTTACCTTATTGTTTTATAAGTTGTTTTAAAATGAATGAAAATTACTGCAGACTGGACCCTCTGCGGTTTGCATACAGAGTTAGAGAAGGGAAATAATGATTCTCCTAATAACTTCTTACCTATGTTTACTAAGTTACAGAACTTTTGACAGATGTTATCTAATTTGACATAGAGGAAGAGCATGAGAAAATGGGTACTTTGCTTTTTCCAGTAGTAATACAATAATTTTACCATGTAATGGTAACCAAATGCTTCTACTTAAGATCAATTTAAGGAATCATTCTAGAGAGAAAAAATGCAGATACTATAGGGTGGTTAACAATTGCATCCCATGGGTTTTCTGATGTACTTCACTCGAGGTCGTATTCACTATACAGTGATTGCATTATTCTCTCCTAAGTTTTCTAGAAAATTGCTAGGCATTATGAACTCAACCAATGTTGATTTGATTAATCCCACAGGTTTTATAAAACATTGCTACCAGACCTGTGTGGACTAAGACGATTTAAATATCAAGGAGTATATAAACAATGCTTTGTTTGATAGTTCATAGTTCTTTAAGATTGGGGAAAAGGAACATTCTTACACATCTGTGGATTCAGAGATACTTAGGCATAAACCGTAGTTCTGGAACTTTTAAATTGAAAGAATTTGGGTGTTTATATAACCTCTCTGAAATTTTGTTTTCTCATCTTAATATCGGATAATGATCTCTACCTTGTGGAATTCTGATAATTAAATAAGGGAATTATGTTGAGTGTTGATACACTGCCTGGCACATGGGATGCTGTCAAGAAATGGTAGTTAAGAAAAATGTGATCATAGTTCAATAATCTTGAATGCACTATAATATACCTTTATTACAGTGTATGTATGTCTAAACTGTGTTTGCGTATTTATATTTACACACACATACTTCGAGTTTTAACATATTGTCCTGAATGCATAAGAACCTATATATTCTACAGTTACCACTGAAAGGGTGAATCCTGTAGAAATACTAGTCACCCTATGATCTAATAAATCACTTCCTGCCACTGAGAACATAGAAATCCTAAGGACAGAGTGATTACCAAAGGTGGATATATGGCCTTGACTCTGGATATTAATGAGGTCAGCATCAAAGAAATCAAATTTTATATAATCTCGATGCACAAGGTACAAGAACAGGAGACAGTGCCACAGAAATTTTCTTCACCATGTAGAGCAAATGCTGTTTGGTTTCAAAAGAATCAGCATTTCTATTTCAAGATTTTTATGCTGCTGTTTTCCAGTGAAGGTGAGATTATTTAGATTCCTTCGAGGACTTCTCTGTTGGCATTGTCCCCTTGCACTCAGAATCAGGACAACAGAGGATATCTCTTAGGGGTTCAAAGCTTTATGCTATTTCCAAATGACAATTTAATGTAGAACAACACACACATATATAAATAATTTTGGAGTGAATTATTCTTCAAATTGCTCCAGGCACTTCTCTTCATAAACGAATCATTGTTGCAACAATTATCAGTTACATATTCAGCTGGATTTTTTTGTGTGTTTGTTTATTTGGCTGCGCTGGGTCTTAGTTATGGCACGTGGGATCTTTGTTGGCGCATACAGTATCTTTTAGTTGCGGCATGCGGACTCTTGGTTGTGGCACGAGAACTCGTAGTTGCGGCATGCATGTGGGATCTAGTTCCCTGACCAGGGATCAAACCCGGGCCCTCTACACTGAGAGCGCAGAGTCTTAACCACTGGACCACCAGGGAAGTCCCCTCAGCTGGATTATTGATAGAGTAAAACTATTTCAGAAATAGAATCTTTTAATTTTTAGAGCTTATATAGTCTGCTTGGGCTGCCATAACAGAATACCACAGACTGGGTGGCTTAAACAGCAGATATTTTTTAACAGTTCTGGAGGCTAAAAGTCCATGATAAAGATGCTGACAAATTCTGTCTCTGGCGTGGTTTCTCTTCCTGGCTTATGGACAGTTGCCTTCTTGCTGTGTCCTCACATGACCTTTTCTGTGTGTGTGTGTGTGTGTGTGTGTGTGTGTGTGTGTGTGTAGAAAGTGTGCTCTGGTTACTTCCCCTTCTTAAAAGGACACCAGTTCTATCAGATAATGGCCCCACCCTAATGACCTTACTTAACTTTTACCTTCTTCTAGGGTCTATCTCCAAATATAATCACATTGGGCTTTGAGGTTTCATCATATGAATTTGAGGGCAACCAGTTCAGTTCATCCCAGAGGTAATTGTTTTTCTGTGCCAAAGAGTGAAGTGAAAGTTAAAAAAAAACAACAAAAAACTTTCTATGTTATTTAATCTATAAACAAGAAAACCTGGTTTATTATAGTCATCTAAGACTAAAAATATCTTTGGATCTTTGAGATGGGAGACATTTGAAATTACTGAACTCATATTTCTTCCACTTTGAAGTCACTGTGCATGAAAAAGTGTCTTTCAATTGAAGGGATCAAATCTAAGAACTTGAAAATTAGAGTGTTTTGTATGATGGCGGAATTACATCATTGTAAAAATCGATTTCCATGTGTATTCATTGTTATCTAGGAATGGAATGTATTTGAAAATTAGGTTGAGGAATAAGACAATTTCTCTTTTGAGTTCTATCTGTTTCTGCTTACTATAATCAAGCCAATTCACATTTTTTCAAGGCTATATTCTTTTACTTTGTGAATCAGTTGTGAATTCAACAGGGAAATGGCATACTCTTAAAGATTCTGGAAAACAGAAAGAAGAGATTGTTTATTTGAAATAAAGCCAGCAGAAGCCATGGAGTCCTAACTCTGCTATTCTACCTGTTTATTTTCCTGCTTCCCTCGCTCTCTTTTTTTATCCACTTTTTTCTTCCTCCTCCTTTCCCTTCTTTCCTCTGATATCAGCTCTTGAGCTGGTAATCATTGTATTTCTCAAGTATGATAGTCTAAGTGCAATTCTTTGAACATGTGTATAGTACTTCTTTCTATTACACAATAGGAACTTTTTCTATTAGGTAAGTCAGTTGATGGGTGTTTTGTATTAGTGATGAGTAATAGCATTGATGTAGGCTCAGCTTAACTCTTCGTTTTATCTTTAAACTTTTTCTAATATGTGTGTTCTGTGTCACTAGAATAATTTCAGTTTCTGGTGATTTGATGCCTTTATAAAAACAAAACATACTCCAAAGGAAACAAACCTTTGAGACATGTACCTTTGTATAAAAATAACTTTAAATTGATTTGTAATTTTTTTTTCTCATCTTGTGTGTTTATAGACTAAAGGATAAGCTCTTGAGCACTGATCTAATTTTGTGGATGACAGTTTAATTGGTTGAAAATTATTTTAACTCATTTATCTACCCTTGGTTTTTTTTGAATTTTATTTTATTTTCTTACACAGCAGGTTCTTATTAGTTATCTATTTTATACATATTAGTGTATATATGTCAAACCCAATCTTCCAATTCATCCCCCCGCCCCCCCCCCCGCCCCCCCGCTGCTTTCCCCCTTTGGTGTCCATCCTTTTGTTCTCTACATCTGTGTCTCTATTTCTGCCTTGCAAACTGGTTCATCTGTACCATTTTTCTGGATTCCACATATATGTGTTAATATACGATATTTGTTTTTCTCTTTCTGACTTACTTCACTCCGTATGGCAGTCTCTAGGTCCATCCACATCTCTACAAATGACCCAATTTTGTTCCTTTTTATGGCTGAGTAATATTCCACTGTATATATGTACCGCATCTTCTTTATCCATTCATTTGTCGATGGGCATTTAGGTTGCTTCCATGACCTGGCTATTGTAAATAGTGCTGCAATGAACACTGGGATGCATATGTCTTTTTGAATTTTGGTTTTCTCTGGGTTTATGCCCAGTAGTGGGATTGTTGGGTCATATGATAATTCTATTTTTAGTTTTTAAGGAACCTCCATACTGTTCTCCATAGTGGCTTCATCAATTTACACTCCCACCAAGAGTTCAAGAGGGTACCCTTTTCTCCACACCCTCTCCAGCATTTGTTGTTTGTAGATTTTCTGATGATGCCCATTCTAACCAGTGTGGTGTGATACCTCATTGTAGTTTTGATTTGCATTTCTCTAATAATTAGTGATGTTGAGCAGCGTTTCATGTGCCTCTTGGCCATCTGTATGTCTTCTTTGAAGAAGTGTCTATTTAGGTCTTCTGCCCATTTTTGGATTGGGTTGTTTGCTTTTTTAATATTGAGCTGCATGAGCTGTTTATACATTTTGGAGATTAATCCTTTGTTGATTCGTTTGCAAATATTTTCTCCCATTCTGAGGATTGTCTTTTCATCTTGTTTACAGTTTCCTTTGCTGTGCAAAAAAGTTGAAGTTTCATTAGGTCCCATTTGTTTATTTTTGTTTTTATTTCCATTACTCTAGGAGGTGGGCCAAAAAAGATCTTGCTGTAGTTTATGTCAAAGAGTGTTCTTCCTATGTTTTCCTCTAAGAATTTTATGGTGTCTGGTCTTATGTTTAGGTCTTTAATTCATTTTGAATTTATTTTTGTGTATGGTATTAGGGAGTGTTCTAATTTCATTCTTTTACATGTGGCTGCCCAGTTTTCCCCATACCACTTTTGAAGAGACTGTCTTTTCTCCATTGTATATCCTTGCCTCCTTTGTCATAGATTAGTTGACCATAGGTGCGTTGGTTTATCTCTGGGCTTTCTATCCTGTTCCATTGATCTATATTTCTATTTTTGTGCCAGTACCATATTGTCTTGATAACTGTAGCTTTGTAATATAGTCTGAAGTCAGGGAGTCTGATTCCTCCAGCTCCGTTTTTTTTTCCCTCAAGACTGCTTTGGCTATCCGGGGTCTTTTGTGTCTCCATGCAAATTTTGAAATTTTTCTGTTCTAATTCTGTAAAAAATGCCATTGGTAATTTGATAGGGATTGCATTGAATCTGTAGATGGCTTTGGGTAGTGTAGTCATTTTCACAATATTGATTCTTCCAATCCAAGAACATGGTATATCTCTCCATCTGTTTGTGTCATCTTTAATTTTTTTCATCAATGTCTTATAGTTTTCTGAGTACAAGTCTTTTACCTCCTTAGGTAGGTTTATTCCTAGGTATTTTATTCTTTTTGTTGCAGTGGTAAATGGGATTGTTTCCTTAATTTCTCTTTCTGATCTTTCGTTGTTAGTGTATAGGAATGCAAGAGAGTTCTGTGTATTAATTTTGTATCTTGCAACTTTACCAAATTCACTGATTTGCTCTACTTGTTTTCTGGTGGCATCTTTGGGATTATCTATATATAGTATCATGTCATCTGCAAACAGTAACAGTTTTACTTCTTCTTTTCCAATTTGTATTCCTTTTATTTCTTTTTCTTCTCTGATTGTCGTGGCTAGGACTTCCAAAACTATGTTGAATAATAGTGGTGAGAGTGGACATCCTTGTCTTGTTCCTGATCTTAGAGGAAATACTTTCAGTTTTTCACCATTGAGAATGATGTTTGCTATGGGTTTGTCATATATGACCTTTATTATGCTGAGGTAGTTTCCCTCTATGCCCATTTTTTGGAGAGTTTTTATCATAAATGGGTGTTGAATTTTGTCAAAAGCTTTTTCTGCATCTATTGAGATGATCATACGGTTTTTCTTCTTCAATTTGTTAATATGGTGTATCACATTGATTGATTTGCATATATCCTTGCATCCCTGGGATAAATCCCACTTTATCATGGTGTATGATCCTTTTAATGTGTTGTTGGATATTGTTTTCTAGTATTTTGTTGAGGATTTTTGCATCTATATTCATCAGTGGTATCGGTGTGTAATTTTCTTTTATTGTAGTATCTTTGTTTGGTTTTGGTATCAGGGTGATAGTGGCCTTGTAGAATGAGTTTGGAGGTGTTCCTTCCTCTGCAATTTTTTGGAAGAGTCTGAGAGTTTGGGTGTTAGCTCTTCTCTAAATGTTTGATAGAGTTTGCCTGTGAAGCCTTCTGGTCCTGGACTTTTGTTTGTTGGAAGATTTTTAATCACTGTTTCAATTTCATTACTTGTGATTGGTCTGTTCATATTTTCTATTTCTTCCTGGTTCAGTCTTGGAAGGTTATACCTTTCTAAGAATTTGTCCATTTCTTCCAGGTTGTCCATTTTATTGGCAAAGAGTTGCTTATAGTAGTCTCTTATGATGCTTTGTATTTCTGCTGTGTCTATTGTAACTTCTTTTTCATTTCTAATTTTATTGATTTGAGTCCTCTCCCTCCTTTCTTGATGAGTCTGGCTAAAGGTTTATCAATTTTGTTTATCTTCTAAGAGAACTGGCTTTTAGTTTTATTGATCTTTGCTATTGTTTTCTTTGTTTCTATTTCATTTATTTCTGCTCTGATCTTTATGATTTCTTTCCTTCTACTAACTTTGGGTTTTATTTGTTCTTCTTTCTCTAGTTCCTTTAAGTGTACGGTTAGATTGTTTATTTGAGTTTTTCTTGTTTCTTGAGGTAGTATTGTATTGCTATAAACTTCCTTCTTAGAACTGCTTTTGCTGTATCCCATAGGTTTTGGATCATCTTGTTTTCATTGTCATTTGTCTCTAGGTATTTTTTGATTTCCTCTTTGATTTCTTCAGTGATCTCTTGGTTATTTAGTAACGTATTGTTTAGCCTCCATGTGTTTGTGTTTTTTATGTTTTTTTCCCTGCAGTTTATTTCTAATCTTATAGTATTGTGGTCAGAAAAGATGCTTGATATGATTTCAATTTTCTTAAATTTATTTAGGCTTGAGTTGTGATCCAAGATATGATCTATCCTGGAGAATGTTCCATGTGTACTTGAGAAGAAAGTGTAATCTGCTGTTTTTGGATGGAATGTCCTATAAATTTTAATTAAATCTATCTGCTCTATTGTGTCATTTAAAGCTTGTATTTCCTTATTAATTTTCTGTCTGGATGATCTGTCCATTGGTGTAAGTGAGGTGTTAAAGTCACTCACTATTACTGTGTTACTGTCAATTTCCTCTTTTATAGCTGTTAGCATTTGTCTTATGTTTTTAGGTGCTCCTATGTTGGGTGCATATATATTTATAATTGTTATATCTTCTTCTTGGATTGGTCCCTCAATCATTATGTAGTGTCCTTCCTTGTCTCTTGTAACATTCTTTATTTTAAAGTCTATTTCATCTGATATGAGTACTGCTACTCCAGCATCCTTTTGATTTCCATTTGCATGGAATATCTTTTTTCATCCCCTCACTTTCAGTCTGTGCGTGTCCCTGGGTCTGAAGTTCGTCTCTTGTAGACCACATATATATGGGTCTTGTTTTTGTATCCATTCAGCCATTCTGTGTCTTTTGGATGGAGCATTTAATCCATTTACATTTAAAGTAGTTATCCATATGTGTGTTCCTATTACCATTTTCTTAATTGTTTTGGGTTTGTTTTTGTAGGTCCTTTCCTTCTCTTGTGTTTCCCACTTAGAGAAGTTCCTTTAGCATTTATTGTAGAGCTGGTTTGGTGGTGCTGAATTCACTTAGCTTTTGCTTGTCTGTAAAGCTTTTGATTTCTCTGTCGAATCTGAATGAGATCCTTGCTAGGTAGAGTAGTCTTGGTTGTAGGTTCTTCCCTTTCATCACTTTAAATATGCCATGCCACTCCCTTCTGGCTTGTAGAGATTCTTCTGAGAAATCAGCTGTTAACCTTATGGGAGTTCCCTTGCATGTTATTTGTCATTTTTCCTTTGTTGCTTTTAATAATTTTTCTCTGTCTTTAATTTTTGTTAGTTTGATTACTATGTTTCTTGGTGTGTTTCTCCTTGGGTTTATCTTGCCTGGGACCCGGGACTTGCTGGATTTGGGTGGCTATTTCCTTTCCCATGTTAGGGAAGTTTTCGACTATAATCTCTTCAAATATTTTCTCGGGTCCTTTCTCTTTTCTCTTTCTGGGACCCCTATAATGCGAATGTAGTTGTGTTTAATATTGTCCCAGAGGTCTCTTAATATTGTTCCATAGCAGTGAATTCCATCATTCTGTGCTCCAGGTCAGTTATCCATTCTTCTGCTTCAGTTATTCTGCTATTGAATCCTTCTAGTGTATTTTTCATTTTAGTTATTGTATTGTTCATCTCTGTTTATTTGTTCTTTAATTCTTCTAGGTGTTTGTTAAACATTTCTTGCATCTTTTGATCTTTGCCTCCATTTTCTTTCCGAAGTCCTGCATCATCTTCACTATATTATTGTGAATTCTTTTTCTGGAAGGTTGCCTATCTCCACTTCATTTAATTGTTTTTCTGGGTTTTATCTTGCTCCTTCATCTGGTACCTAGCCGTCTGCCTTTTCATTTTATGTGTCTTTCTGTGAATGTGGTTTTCGTTCCACAGGCTGCAGGACTGTAGTTCTTCTTGGTTCTACTGTCTGCCGTCTGGTGGATGAGGCTATTTAAGAGACTTGTGCAAGCTTTCTGATGGGAGGGAGTGGTGGTGGGTAGAGTTGGGTGTTGCTCTGGTGGGCTGAGCTCAGTAAAACTTTAATCTGCTTGTCTGCTGATGGGTGGGGCTGAGTTCCCTCCCTGTTGGTTGTTTGGCCTGAGGCAACCCAGCACAGGATGCTACAGGCTCTTTGGTGGGGCTAATGGCAGACTCTGGGAGGGCTCATGCCAAGGAGTATTTCCTGGAACTTCTTCTGCCAGTGTCCTTGTCCCCATGGTGTGCCACAGCCATCCCCCACCTCTGCAAGAGACCCTCCGACACTAGCAGGTAGTTCTGGTTCAGTCTCCTATGGGGTCACTGCTCCTTCCCCTGGGTCCCAATGTGCACACTACTTTGTGTGTGCCCTCCAAGAGTGGAGTCTCTGTTTCCCCCAGTCCTGTCGAAGTCCTGCAGTCAAATCCCACTAGCCTTCAAAGTCTGATTCTCTAGGAATTCCTTCTCCCATTCCCGGTCCCCCGTTTGGGAAGCCTGACGTGGGACTCAGAACCGTCACTCCAGTGGGTGGACTTCTGTGGTATAATTGTTCTCCAGTTTTTGAGTCATCCACCCAGCCATTATGGGATTTGATTTTATTGTGATTGTGCCCCTTCTACCGTCTCATTGTGGCTTGTCCTTTGTCTTTGGATGTGGGGTATCTTTTTTGGTGAGTTCCAGTGTCTTCCTGTTGATGACTGTTCAGCAGTTAGTTGTGATTCCAGTGCTCTCACAAGATGGAATGAGTACATGTCCTTCTACTCTGCCATCTTGAACCAATCTCCTTATCTGCTTTTGATTTCGGTTTCCCTCTAAAGCTATTTACAGAATGACTGAAACTCAAGCCTTGTATATGATAAACTTTAGCAATGTATTTCTTTTGTAGACAGTAGGATCAGTCTAGTGATATTGAATTTACTAGTTAAGGACATTACAAATAAAGTCAAACATAACCACTTCATCCATTATTACTACTATGAAAGGTGATGGATAAATTATTTTTATACTGAAGTCCATATTCCCTCTGATCTCTATTACAGAGAATTGTGTTTCTCCAGGAAAAGAAATGGATCGAATGGGGTAAAATTTCTCATAACATTTCAGTCAGAATTTCCATACATTTTAATGTAAAATATGTATACTGCATTTACTGGATATTCTGTACATACACAGATAAGTGTAAATGTATACGAGTACATACATGTAATTTTTTTCAGATAACCTCTTGAAGAAGCCAAGAGACTTAAGTTTACATTAGAGAGGCTAGTTTGTTGATGGCTGTATACTCCAAACGTAGAAACAGTGTCTGGCATGTGGAACTTGTTTAGTGAACATTTGGTGAATTGGTAATACAGGAGTTCACATTTATTAATCATGTACTCCATTGACATTTATGTTAATAAACATCCCCAGGTCTACCTGGAGATAGTTGTTCTTCCCAGTCTGAGTTCAGGGAGGGGAGTGTTCCTTAAAAATACACCTTTCTGTGCCTTTAAGTTGCAGTTAGTCCTATAATCAATAAATGTTAATAAGCTTAAGGACTTAAAATGAAGGACTTCCCTGGTGGTGCAGTGGTTAAGAATCTGCCTGCCAGTGCAGGGGACACGGGTTCGAGCCCTGGTCTGGGAAGATCCCACATGCCGCAGAGCAACTAAGCCCTTGCGCCACAACTACTGAGCCTGCACTCTAGAGCCTGTGCGACACAACTACTGAAGCCCTTGTGCCTAGAGCCTGTGCTCTGCAGCAAGAGATGCCAGCGCAGTGAGAAGCCCGTGCACCACAACAAAGAGTAGCTCCTGCTCACTGCAACTAGATAAAGCCCGCACGCAACCAAGAAGATCCAATGCAGCCAAAAATAAATAAATTTATTTTTAAAATTAAAAAAAAAAAAAGAACTTAAAATGAGCAGCAAAAAATTTCTGGGTAGCTGTTGGCTCATTTATAGTGTCCATTGAGTCAGCAGGTGTTTATTAAGAGTTGTAAGCCTTCTGCCAAGTACTTCCCTAACACTCCATCAGTGGCCCTGTGAGTGGAGTGCCTGTTAAGGTTCTGAGATTTAAGGAAGGCAGATTGGTTCAGGCTGGGCCTAAAGAGATGTTATATGGTACCTGGATTCAGTTAATATGTAACCGAAAGGTTGACTAAAGTCCACATTTAGATGTTTTATTCTTAGGGGTACTATTTTTAGGATATTTCTATATTCAAATTGATCTATAAAGATGTTAGAGAAGAGCGTTGTGTTTTGGTTTTATAGACTTTTATAATTTGCTTAATTTGCAGTTGTTCTGCCTCTGCCATGGTTATATTACTGTTCTTAAAAAGTAGATGAGTTATCTAATTATTTCAGTGTTTCCTTAACTTTTATTGTAAAGTCATTTATTACCAAGCATCTCTTCGAGGCAGAAGTATTCCTCTTCAGGAATGTAATGTTTTAAGTTGTTGAGTCATCATAGGCACATACAGTGTACAGGTTTCTCTTGAAAGAGCCAGCTAGATGGGGAGGAACTGGCTTCTGAATAAGGCTTAAATAATAAGAAGATACCATTTATGTGGTGAACAGTGTCCCAAGCATTGTTAGTTTTGCCACACTAATTAGAAGATTAGAGAGAGTGAAACCTACAGAATGTGAGATGTATCCATGTGCAGAGGAGTATATGTCCATCTATCTATCTAGGCAGCACCCGGATGGACACGAATTGAAACTCTGAACCATGCCCTTAATATTGTTTTTGAATATCTGCTATGTCTTCAGCTTTGTTAGAGTTTCCGTGTCATCAAATGGGTGTGTTATATAAAGAGCAAATAGAGAAAAGTTTGGAATCAGCAGCCACTGTCAATACCCTGTTTAAATACCAAGCCTCTTCCTGTAGCAGTGATGTTGTCCTGCCATTTGATGGCGCACACAGCTCACCTTTCAGTTCATTTGGTGAGATGAATACTTAAAGGAATGATAGTTTTCAAGTTTGAAAGTTTAGTTTTTCCTGTTAACATAATGGGTGTTGCTTTTCCTTATTATTCACTGAGAGTTTCACTTTTTAGAGAACATAAGATAGATCTATCTTGTTGATGGTAAAGGTGTCCCAGTTATGTCTCTTTTTTATGAATTTTTACCTAATCATCAAAGACATAGAATTTTTTACCGATTACTTCTATTATTATAAACTATTCCATACATTAGAGTTTATAATGTGCCTGTGAAAAATATTTTAGAACTTTTACTTCCTAATGCTTATAAACATTCTTATTCTTGCCTCTAGATTGTCAACTGCATAATGATCACTATTGCTTCCTGGAGATTACTATGGATAGGTAGAAACTTAAAGATTTCCTTATAGAAGACAAATTTAAATGGGATCACTTTTTTCAGCTGTAATTTGATCTCAGAAGCATAGGCTGTGGAGTCAGATGGACTCTACACAAGACTACATCTAACTCAGTTGTTTACTGATTGGGCTGTGGGAAAGTTACTTAACTTCATCTGTGAAATGGGGTGAATACTGACCATGTAAGGTTCTTAAGAGGATTAAAAGTGCTGCAGGGTACACTGCCAACTCAGCACCTTGGCAGGGTTGCTAAGAAAATATTTGTTCTCACAATGGACAGTGGGTCAAAAATGGCGTTTGACTTGTTTTTTTTTACTGCTTTAACTGTTCCTTGAAATGGAATTTCCAGCATGTTATTGTCTCTATTCACAACAAGGGAAATGTCATTTTACTGCACGTCTTATATTAAAAGTGTATTGAATACAGGATTGGCTTGCTTTAAGCCATTAGGAAAGAATAACATTTATTCTTTATATTGTTAGATATCTTAAAATATTTTCTACACAATCATAATAATAGATGTTTGAGTTTAATTATACTTTGCCCAATTTAACTTTGCAATTTTATTAAAGCATAATCGAAGCTAAAATATATGAAAGTATTAGGACATAAGTCATCTATCATTCAGTGGATTATAGTTATTTCAGGAATATTATCACCTCATACTGTTGGTATTAACAAAATTATCACCTCAAACAAGTAAATTATTTAAGCATAATAGTACATTTTTATAATTACACAATTTTCTTCAAAGACTATAATTATTTTAACAAAACAAGGAGCTGTATTATAAATTCTTAATGAATTTTAAAGTATGAGAGCTATTTTTGTAAATTGATTATCTCAACCTGATAACTATAAAAAATTTAAAAAATTTTAAACAGCTGTGAACTCATGACCTTACTCTGTTCTTCCATAACTAGAAAAGCAAAATTTCCCTTCATTTTAGGTCATTGGCTTAGCATTTCACAATTAATTGATCCAAGAGAAGAAAGTATTTTTATTTCTAATAATTTTCATGCAAATGAGCATGAAGCAGTATGCCTTTGTCCTTTGTCCCTAGTAACTTTTATTTATTAATTTTGAATATCTCTAGTGTATCTAAACTGGTTTTGAAGATAATTTAGGACCGTCTGTGAAAATACCTTGGTTCCTTCAAAAAGCTGCTCTGTAAGTTAGCATGTATGTATTAGGTGTTATCTTTTTATAGCAGTCTTGCCTTTTCCTAGTCGAATGTGTGAACTTTCTAACCATAACAACTGTGGATTTTATAGACTTTAGTTATATATTTTTTCAATTATTAGTGTACTATATATTGAAATTCTAAACCTTTCTGGCCCACCTATAAGAGTGAGGAGTGTTTGCACTCTTTCTCCAGCTCTTGTGTTCCTTTTTAGAACCTGAACTCCCTATAGTAATCTCATTGGAAAAATGTTTTATTTAAAGATACAGTAATATACTTTCTGCTCCTCTATTTGTTTATCTGATAAATGTTTACTATGTGCAAAGTGTTAGACACTGTCAAGGTCACGATGTGATAATAGAAGGCAAACTAATTAGGTAGAATAAAGGTACATAAATAAACCTCATTGAGAGTTCTGAGGAAGATCTAAAATCCCAGGTAGGAATATCAGGGAAGACTACACAGAGGAGTAAATACAGAAGTCTGGAGAAGGCGAATACAGGCATACCTTATTTTATTGTGCTTTGCAGATATTGCGTATTTTACAAATTGAAGGCGAGACAACCCTATGTCGAGTAAGTTTATCAGCATCATTTTTTTCCAACAGCATTTGCTCACTTTGTGTCTCTTTGTCATATTTTTGTAATTCTTGCAATATTTCAAACTTTTCCATTATTATTGTATTCATCATAGTGATCTGTGGTCAGTGATCTTTGATGTTATTATTACAAAAACTTTATGACTTGTTGAAGGCTCAGATGATGGTTAGCATTTTTTAGCAATAAAAAAATATTAAGGCATGTACTTTTTTTAGGCATAATGCTGTTGCACACTTAATAGACTACAGTATAGTGTAAACATACTTTTATATTCACTGGGAAACCAAAAAATTTGTGCAACTTGCTTTATTATGTTGATATTTGCTGTATTCAGGTGGACTGGATCCAAATCCACAATATCTTCAAGGAATGCCTGTAGACCCCTTTTGCCATTTGGATGGGATGTTTGTGAGGGTAAAATGGGAAATTTTGGTCGCGAGCTAATTGTAAGAGGGTCTTGAATGTCACGGTGAGTTTACTTTTTTTTTTCTTAAAGGCAGATAAACCACTGAAAATTTTTGAGCAGACAATATAAATGGGATGGATTGGAAGGTAAAAGAGGTAGGCATTGGAAAGTTTGGTTTGGGGGGCTTTAGCATACATATCCTAGGTAAGAAGAAATTTGTTTTTCTAATAGGATTTGAGAGTTGTAAATAGGACCATCGTGGGAGACATTATGAAAGTTATACCCTGTCTGGATGTATCTTAAAATATTTTGGATTGAGGTATCCAACTCACAAAATCAAATAAATCTTCTCCCAGTTTGCAAGGCAAAAATTAATGGATACTCACTTTTAAGGATTCCTTCAATGATTTTCTCAAATGTCTGATGCCTACTACTATTTAGCCTGTGTGTGTCTGTTTCTGTGTGTTTTTAGTGATTGTAAATTTAGCTTTCACTCTGTTTCTCAAAGAATACAAATCCTGTCTTATCGCTTGAACCAAACTACTAATGTGTAGAATTTAGCAAGATTGAGCTTGTGTTGGGGATGTAGAAGGAATCATAAGAGGGAAGGAAGCGGTGGGGGGCTGTTGAAAAGGAAGTCAGAGGTAGGTTTTTTTTTTTTTTTTTTTTTTTTAAGAGTTACTTTTTTTTTTTTTTTTTTTAAAGGATTTTCTTATTTATTTATTTATTTATTTATTTATTTATTTTTGGCTGTGTTGGGTCTTCGGTTCGTGCGAGGGCTTTCTCCAGTTGCGGCAAGCGGGGGCCACTCTTCATCGCGGTGCGGGGACCGCTCTTCATCGCGGTGCGCGGGCCTTTCTCTATCGCGGCCCCTCCCGTCACGGGGCACAGGCTCCAGACGCGCAGGCTCAGCAATTGTGGCTCACGGGCCCAGCTGCTCCGTGGCATGTGGGATCTTCCCAGACCAGGGCTCGAACCCGTGTCCCCTGCATTAGCAGGCAGATTCTCAACCACTGCGCCACCAGGGAAGCCCCAGAGGTAGGTTTTTAATTTAAGTGTAGATGTTTAGATAATCCTGCCACCAGATGTAGAGAGATAGTAGTAGAAACTGATTTGTGGGAGGGGAAGGTGAAGTTTGGGATGGATTGGATTTGAAATGCAGAGAATATCCATGTGATTATGTATAGGATGCGTTTATGAATTTGATGAGTTTGGAAGAGATTCCGGTTGAAGATGGGTATAGCTTAAGAGAGAGGTGGACCTGAAACTTTGAAAATTGGTGACAGTAGAAAATATGGCTAAGACAGAACCTTTGAAAACACCTACCTACTTGTTAAGAGACGTCTAAAGGAAAGAAGAACAATCAGGTCTTTGGTGGGAAGAGCAATAGAGTATAGTGCTAAGGAAGATGGGAAAGAGTTTTCAAGAAAAATAGAGACATTTAATGCTTAAAAAAGGTGTCTGGGGAGACTTCCCTGGTGGTCCAGTGGCTAAGACTTTGCCTTCCAGTGCAGGGGGTGCAGGTTCGATCCCTGGTCGGGGAGCTAAGATCCCACATGCCATGTGGCCAAAAAACCAAAACATAAAACAGAAGCAGTATTGTAACAAATTCAATAAAGACTTTAAAAAAAATAGTCCACATCCAAAACAAAATCTTTTTTTTAAAAAAAAGGGTGTTTGGGTTAGGTGATCCATGGGTCCTTTGGCGAAAGCAGTTTTTAAAATAATTAATTCATTTTATTGCAGTATAGTTGATTTACAACATTACATTGTACAACATAGTGATTCAGCATTTTATAGATTATACTCCATTCGAATTTATCTTAAAATATTAACTATATTCCCTGTGCTGTACAATATATTCTTGTAGCTTGTTTATTTTATACATAATATTTGTGCCTCTTAATCCCCTACCCTTATCTTGCCCCTCCTCCCCCTTTCCCTCTCACCAGTGGTAACCACTAGTTCGTTCTCTGTATTTATAATTATGTTTCTGTTTTGTCATATTCATTTATACTCATTTGTTTTATTTTTTAGATTCCACATATAAATGATAATATACAATATTTATTTTTCTCTGTCTGACTTATTTCACTAAGCATAATACCCTCTAGGTCCATCCATGTTGTTACAAATGGCAGAACTTCATTCTTTTTTATGGCTGAATAGTATTCCATTGTGTGTGTGTGTGTGTGTACACACATATATATATATACACACACATATATACCACATCTTCTTTATTCATTCATCTGTTGATGGACATTTGGGTTGCTTTCATATCTTGGCTATTATAAATAATGCTGCTGTGAACATTGGGGTGCAGATATCTTTTCAAATTAGTGTTTTTATTTTCTTGGGATGTATACTCAGGCGTGGAATTGCTGGGTCATATGGTGCGTCTATTTTTAGTCTTTTGAGGAATCTTCATACTGTTTTCTGTAGTGGTTGCACCAATTTACACTCCCACTAACAGTGTACCAGGGTTCCTTTTTGTCCATATCCTCGCCAACATTTGTTATTTGTAGACTTTTTGGTGATAGCCATTCTGATATTGTGGTTTTGATTTACATTTGGAGAAACAGTTTTTGTAGAGTAGTCAAGGCAGAAGCCAAGTTGTATATATGTTTTCAGTATTCCCCCTTTCATTTCCACTTTCTTGATTCTATTTTTAGCTGAAACTATGTTGAGCCACTGTCTTCATGGAGTAATCTATAATGACTCACAGCCACTCCCTGGGAGCATAGAACTCATCTTCTATAAATATAGTTTTAATATTCTTTTCTTTAAATGTGTTACCTAAGACTATTTCAAATCAGATCTTATCCAGATGCTAATATTATTTCCTCAGATACACTAAGTGTGACTTTCCTTAAAATATCATCAGCAAACATACTTCCTAAATGCCTCACCCGTAGGACTTACATTTATTATAATTGGCATTACAGAGGGATAAGTGAATTCCCTGTCATTGCCAGTTCTTCTTTTACTCTTTTTTTTTTTTAAATTTATTTATTTATTTATTTTTGGCTGTGTTGGGTCTTCGTTTCTGTGCGAGGGCTTTCTCTAGTTGCGGCGAGCGGGGGCCACTCTTCATCGCGGTGCGCGGGCCTCTCACTATCGCGGCCTCTCTTGTTGTGGAGCACAAACTCCAGATGTGCAGGCTCAGTAGTTGTGGCTCACGGGCCTAGTTGATCCGTGGCATGTGGGATCTTCCCGGACCAGGGCTCGAACCCGTGTCCCCTGCATTGGCAGGCAGACTCTCAACCACTGCGCCACCAGGGAAGCCCCCTCTTCTTTTACTCTTAAGTACACTGGTACTTTTAGAAAGGCCTACTGTTTTAATAAAGATCCTGTAGAAAGCTCTTTGGATTAGTAGGGTCACCTGCATATGAAATTTCTAGGTTAGAATCAGATACATAGCCACTTTTGTTTCCATCTGCAGAGAATAGTTGTAAGGGTATAAAAGACTCACCCTAAGTAGTAATAATGATTATAATTTTAAAGAACTGCAGTAGTTATTATTTGCATTTCATGTGCTAATTTCTGTGTGCGTGTGTGTGTGTATTTTTTTTTCTAATCTTCACAATGACTCTTAGATGGTAGGTATCATTACTTTCATATTATATATATGAGAGAACTGAGGCTCCGAACATTTAAATAAATTGTCTGAGCTTCTCGAGTAGTTGAAGGCAGAGCCAGGATTCAAATCAGCTCTTTCTGACTTTCAAAGACCATGTTCTCTACATGGCCCATGCAGGTTAATGATGTAAATATTTGAAATTTGAGCTTTAACAACCTTGATGGCAACTACTTGGTCCAGTAGAACCCAATTGGAGCCCAATGCCTTATTACTTTCTTTCTATTTTTTTAAAAAAATTATTTATTTATTTATTTATTTTATTTTTGGCTGTGTTGGGTCTTCGTTTCTGTGCGAGGGCTTTCTCTAGTTGCGGCAAGTGGGGGCCACTCTTCATCGCGGTGCACGGGACTCTCATTATCGCGGCCTCTCTTGTTGCGTAGCACAGGCTCCAGACGCGCAGGCTCAGTAATTGTGGCTCACGGTCCCAGTTGCTCCGTGGCATGTGGGATCTTCCCAGACCAGGGCTTGAACCCGTGTCCCCTGCATTGGCAGGCAGACTCTCAGCCACTGCGCCACCAGGGAAGCCCCCTTATTACTTTCTTACCTTTTCCTTCCAACTAGGGATGAATAGTTTTCATTTGCTTAAACATATCGCCATTCTCTACTGTTGATTGTCAGGCTCTCTTCTGTATATTTAATTCCCTTATTTATTTAATCTTCACATCAACTATTTGAAAGGTAGATGTATTTCCCCCTCAACGTTTTATTTTGAAACTTCAAACATATAGCATATGTTTATACTCACCACCTAGATTTAACCATTAACATTTTACTATACTTATTTTATTACATACCTATAATCTGTGCATCCATCATCAGTTCAATTTCTCTTTGATGCATTTAAAAGTAAAGACATCGCTGCAAATCCCCTAATTACTTCAGCATGTATATTATTGATTGTAGCTCAGTATTTATGTACATGTCTTTTCTTTTGATGTAAAATTTACATTCAGTGAAATACACAAATCTTAAATATATGTTTTTTGGATTTTGATAATCTCATATATGTACCTGTATAACCCAAATACTTACGAAGATATAAAACATTACTATTGGTAGGTGTCTCTCTTTACTCCCGTTTTGTACCTGAGGAAACTGAAACGCAGAGCAATTAAGTAATCTTCCCTAGGTCATACTGCTAATAGGGGCAGAGCTGGAATTCAAGCTCTGGCAGTCTGGCTGCAGTGTTTGTGCTCCTAACCACACCACCATACTGCCTGTGGATTATCCTCACATGTTCAGGTATCCTTTTACATTCATGTGTACAAATTTTGTTTTTAACATAAGTGTGTAGACACAGAAGTAGTATGCTTAGGATTAGTGAGTGTAGAAATGCTGTTCTAGAGATGCATTGGTTTCTTACAAGAGGTTTATGGCAAGAGAAACTAAGAGGGAAAGAAGTACCCTTCGTCAAAATACTATGGTGAATCTCTGTGTAATAATTGTGTCTTAACTGGCATCCTTGATTAATGTTTCCACATATAAAGTGACAATTTTTTAAAGACAACACTGAGGTTCAGAAAAATCCTAAGTGCCACTTGAAACAGTTAAAGGTAAATAATGTTCAGTATAGTTTTGTATTAAGCATATTTTGGCTCTGTTATAATTATTAGAAAATTGTTCATCTATGTGTGGTATATGTAGTACCACTTGCCTTGATACCTCAGACTCCAAAATAATATAATTAAACCAATTTGGGATTTATAGTTGTGAAATTTGTAAAGTTTTTAGCAAAGAAACTGAATGTAATTCTTTGGCCTTTCCAAATAAATTGCATAAAAATATGAATAAAGATTGGAATAAATGATATAAAATTTTTTTTTGTTTGTAATACTTACGTGTACCATACTTATGAGAAGAAATTGTGTTATCTTTCCTGCATTGTGTTCATACCACAAGCCGTATCTTAAATTTGACCAGTTCCCTTTGTTCACTATTCAGTTATAAAAAAGCACTGTCATATGTATTTAAAAAAAAAACCCTAAGTATTGCTCAAAAAGCAATTAAAAAACACATGTAGTTAACAGAACCTAGCCAGTCACTAGAGGGCAGAACAGTACTATACTTTAGGCCTGATTTGACAATTTAAAAAATTGCTGAACGTGGGAAAATATTGTTACACAATTGAATAGAAATTTCTTTGTGGTCTTATTATCTTGTCTTGCTGTGAAATCCACTCACATGCTTATTACACTTGTATCAAAGGAGCTTTTCTGACAATTACAGAAAATTGATTACAATTGGTTGCTTCTAAAAGAGCGTGATTATTTAGGAGAGCATCTGAATTCCTCAAGAGAAAATACTAATGGTTACAAAGAGTGGTGCATTAAATCATTGCTACTGTATGTAGTACCCTGAAATAGAATTGCAGTATAGACTTTAGGTACGACATTATGAGAGAACACGTTTGAGACAGGTTTATTAGTACTTAGATGTGAGAACTCATTGAAGTGTGGAGCTTTTGATCTTTCAGCTGAAATTTGTTGAATCACCAAAACTTTGAAATTACAGTTGTAAAAGCAATGAACTAACTCTAGCTCCTTTTTTAAAAATGTTAAAATTTTGTCAAGTGCCTGTTCATGTAATTTCCTTTCTGTTTGAAATTTTCTGTCATTCTGATATAGTTTTATTCTGCTTTATTTTTTTCTGATTTTTTAAAATAAATGAAGCTCTGAAGTAAAGTATCCTAGCGAGTAACCTCAGCAGTTCATTGTCTGAACAGATAGAAAGTTTTATCTTGAATGTGTAGTTTGAACTTTATTTTATACAAACAGTTTGGATTTATATATGATTCATTTCTAATGGAGAACATAGGATATCAGAAAAAGCACTGGAGTTTGGAATCAGAAGATTTGGGGCCCCAATTATATTCTTGCTTGTGACCTTGGGCAAGTCACATTACCTCTCTGAAGTAACCAGTTTCTAAACTGAAGAATTAGAAAAATATTTCCTTATTTACAGCTGGGTTAATATGAGAATCATGTTTGTATCTGTGTGTAGGTCTCCAAAGATGCTTCCACGTAAAGATGAATTTTAATAAAGTTACAAGCTCAGAAAAAACCTTAGAAATAACTTTGAAGTGGTCAGTTATATCATAAATTTAGTAACATGAATGCACCTATTACAGGAGTCAATAATACCACAAATGTGGTTTCCAACCTAAAACCCAAGTTTGGATTGCTGACCTCTTCCCTGTCTCTGAGTGTCTCTCGTAACTCCTGACTCTTTGGCTCCTCTCACTCTGTTCTGTCCTCTGTTTATTTCCATGTTCCCTCTCTCTGTGTTTCTCCTGACTGTCTTTGGTCTCTCTCTGTGTTTTTCTTGTCCCAGGCACCCTCAGGAAGACCCCAAGCCTCTAACGGTACCTGGTATCATCTCCAGCATGTTTGTAGATGTGGAGGAGTCACTGGGACATTGAGAAATACCAGAGGCGAATTGTTCCGCTGTAGTAAGTCAATCAGCATTTATTAAGTGACTACTGTTTACAGAGCACAATTGATGGTGCTTTGGGCAAAGAAGAATGAGTTAGGGCATAGCTCAGAAGAAATAAACTTGTAAACACTTTTCAGTGGCTCTTTCAGGCTGGACACACATGCAAATGAAAACAACACCGAAGTACAAAGCTGGCAAATAATTATATAAATGAGCTGTGCTGTATGTGTGCCAAAGAGGCCCAGAGTTAATGGAGTAGAGAAAAGCAGGTGGTATTAATCAGGTTTCCTGCATGAGTTTAAAATTAGGTTTTGAAGTATTATTGGAAGAAAGATGAGGAAAAAGAGGGTGGAAGTGAGTAATTTCTCACTTGGCAAGCCTGTTTGCTTGCTTGCAAGTGAGTCCCTGATGGGAGGGCAGTGAAATGAGAATGCTGTGTTTCAGCCTACCAGCAGCTAACTTTCCTTGAACTTCCAGTCTTAGAGAAAGTCAAGTTATGAAAAGAAGTACAGCCAAATTGAGAATTTCCATAAACATACTTGGTATCTGTTGCCAGTTTTAGAATTTATAGAGTTTAATGGTAAATTGTGATTATGAAGTAATAATGAGGTACTATGACATAAAGTTGTCAATATTAGAATATGATCTAGGGATGCATTATAAATGCTAAGATGAATTAAAATAGTAAACTTCAGTATAACAAGTCAGTTTTGTGTTTATGTTGGAAATTTATCTGTGCTGTTGTATTTTAGATAGTCCTACCTACGGACACACCATGGTTTTCAGAGTTAAGATATGGTTTGAATTCTACCGCTGCTAACTATGTAATGTTGGGCAATCTACGTAACAGACATCTCAGTTTCCTCCTATGTAAACTAAGAATGAAAATGTTTACCTCAGAGAGTTGCTCTGTGAATTAAAAGAGATAATTTTATAAAGTCCTGAGTGTGTGCTAGGTACTTGTTACTTGCAGATACTTAAAAAGTACCTTTAAAATAGTTTGCTAAATATAGTGTTATTTCTGAGAGCTTTTTAAAAATAGAAGTAATCCCATAGTATTTAGAAAATGCTATATATACAAGGAGTATTTATAACATGTGAATAAGATACAAAGAATAACATTAACATGAATAACTGAGTACCTACCACTAACTTAGGAAATAGAGCTATGCCTGGCCCAGATTCCATCACCTCTCTTTAACTACCACCACAATCCTGAATGTTGAGTTTATTAATTCCATGTTTTCCTTTATAGTTTTTTCCCACGTTTTATGTATCCCCTACATTAAGTTTTGCTTATTTTTGAATGTTATATAAATAATAATACTATATGTTTTCTTTTGCAACACCTGTTTTGCCACTCAGCATGTTTGAGAGATTCATCCTTGCTTATACCTGTAATTCATTTATGATCACAGTTGTATTTCATTGTATGAAAATACCACAATTTATTTATCCACTTTCTTTTGATGGCTGTTTAGATTGTCTCCAGTTTTTGTTATGGGAGATAAAACTGCAAAGTAAAAAGTCTTGAGAGTCCTATTCATGCCTCTTTATGCACATACTATTTCTCTAGGATGTATGTTCATGGGTAGAAATGCTAGGTCAACCCAACCTCAAACTCTGTAGGATCATGGCAAATGGATTTCCATAGAACTTGTTACATCTTAATCCTCCCTCTAGCTGAGTATAAATGTTCTCATTCTATATCTCTTATATAGTTCTTTAAAATGACTAGATTTTTTTTAAAAGTAATTTTGTAAGTTGCCTGTAACACCATTTTAACAATAATCCTGATGACCTTTTTAAAATTAGTTTTATCCTTTGCAGCAGCTGCTTGTATTTCTTAGTTTTCCAGTTGTCACTCACACCTTTTCTCAAGCCCAGTTAAGTCCAGACATCCTGAAATTGCTGGGTATGTTTGCTAGCTAAGTTTTTTCTCCCAGGAAAACTACATCATAATAATGTAATGTTCTCATGTTAAATGAAAGTTGTCAGCTATTCCTGCCTTCTGAAGATAGTTTGGGCAGAGAAATGTACACATCTTTTACTGATTTCTTTTTTCCTTAATTTGAATTGAAATAGAGAAAGAGTGACCCACAGAGGACTGTTTGCAACCTGTGTTTTGTTCTGTGTTGCAAAAGTCCCAAAAGCTCGAGTAAATGACAACTTCTATTTGCCACTCTTTCCCCTTTTCTGTCCTTCACCTACTTCTGTTTTTCTCAGCCATTGGTTCTTTTGGTATCTGATTATACTTGCACAATCCATTCCAATTTTCATATCACAGTTCCTCCTAACTTTGTACTTTGTACTTGGTGGTCTGTGATTTTAGTTGACTGACTTCAGTGTTTTGCCTATTGTCAAACTTGGTACCACTATCTGCCACATTCATTTTCTGAGGTTTTCCAGGGGAGTCTTCCAGGTTCAGGTCTAGTGCCTAGTACTTATTAATCAATTGATGTTTATTGAATGAAGAAAGGAAAGATGTAAATGTAGTAAGGACGGAAATGCCTTTTCCCAGCTCAGCAATAATAATTACCCTAAAAGCAGTGGGCAAAAATCATGCATACTGTAAACAGTTCTGCCTGTGGGGAGCTTTGTAAACCATAAGTAGTCATTTCTTCTTGAGCTTCACTCTGGGTTTGGGCAAAATGAGAGTGGTAGAACAGTGATCTGTAAGAATCCTTTTGACTCCAACCTTTTTGTATTTTATCTTCAATTGAAATGAAATACAGTTTCTCATGGGATGTCTGGGCACCACTACCAAAGCCTGAATCCATCTACCTGACCGGGCTATGTCACAGCAACCTGCCGGTTATTGTCTCTCATAACCGTAGCAAGTGGGGCATACCTCGAACTTCCCTTCATGTTATTTAGCTTTGGTTTGTTCTGGAGAAAGAATAGATTTATCTTTCTTTGAGAAAGCATAATGAATTCCTTTGGTTTCCCAATTTCTTTCACCGGGCAGCCCAGGCATTGTTCAGCGCAAAACCTTGAGTCCTGGCTTCTTTCTCCTCCTCCTCCTCCCCCAGCCCCTCAGCTGTGAGTCGGGGCAGTGCGTCCTCCCTTTGCTACTTGCTGTACCACCTAACTCCATGTCTCCTTTCACATGCCAGCTACCATCTTTGAGTCAGTGTTGGTTTTAACTTTTGGTTTTAACTGTTGTGGATCCTTGAAGTCAATGGGTCTGTCTTTATCTGGTGCTAGAGGCAAGTTGCCCATTCCTTTCTCCTGTGGTTTCTCTGCTAGGAGCTCCTCAACCCAAGGTAAATGGGGAGTGAGACCTGAACTCCTTCGCTCGCTGCCTTCGCTCCGCCTTTCCATAGCTGTTGCAGGGACTCTCACTCTAAGATAGATTTGTGCTATAACCTCTTTCAAGGAGTTATCTGACTCTTTGCATTTGCACATGACTAGTGTTTCCTGAACCTGTTACTTGTCCAGAATTCATGTTGTGAGTACTGCTGAACTCTGGATCAGAGGCAAAAGAAGCCAGAGAGCAGACTACACGGGGCCAGGGACGCAAACTGTCTTAACTTTCTGTAAATTGTAAACACTGCCCAATCACTCCGGAGGGTCCTGGCCAGAGAGCTGTCTATTTGACCATTAACCAAGATTAAGGAGGCTCTTTCTTTCATTAAGGGACACAAAATAATCTAATCTTGTCGTGATATTATGGACCTGCTTTGTGAAAAATCCCATGTAAGTCAGGCAAATTTTAGGCTAAGAAGAGTAAGGCAAGAGAAAAGTTTTGTAACTAAAAAAAAATGAAAAACGGAGAAAACTTTTAAAATGAGGATCTATCTTTAATAACATTAACTTAATTCTAAATGGGATTTAAAAAATCTTATTAGGTTTTTTTTTTTTTAATGTTAAAATACTCAGTGAAAGACCAGTCGTTAACCTCCAACCTCACCTCCAGCCTCAGTACACACGAAACACTGGAGATTTACTGTGCAATCCTGCCATGAGGAGCCAGAAGCCAGGCTACCTGTGATAATTCACCCCTCCTAACCGCTTACTTCACAGAACTCTACAAAACCATATTACGCCAAATGTTCTGTTCTGAAAGAAGCAGTTAATACCATCCTATCTCTAGAAGAACAGATTACTGTTTGTTCCTCAGGAATACAAGGAGAGAAACATCCTCTTATGCTTATAATGGAAACATGGGAGAAATTACCTGACACAAAAACTTTCCTGATAGAAGAATGCTCACTCTAACTGCTTTAATATTGTGACTTTGGTTAATGTCAAAGGCTTGACCTATTAAGTGTTCACATTAATATTTTAACTTACCAGTTATAAGTTTCTTTTGTAATACTAATTCACTTAGTATTTTAATTTAGACAGACTTGAAAGTGCATCTGAAAACCTAGTCATTTAGTATTTTAGTTTAATGTCTTTTGAAAAAGAACCATATATTCTCTAATGACTAAGTTGCAGCAAATATTAAAAATACACCATTGTGTTAATAAGTTGGATCATGTTTAAATACAGTCGAAAATTTATAAATGTATATAAACAAGTGATACAAAATTTTCCTTTGGTAGAAACTAGGAAATGCATTTATTACAGATTTTCCACTGAATGGTCTTAACTTGGAAGAGGAATTTTTAAATGCTAAATTAATAAATTTTGAACCGCATATTTAATTTTTACTCTTGGTTTATATTTTTTATACGGCAAAGTTAGTAATACATATAACAGTAAGGTCAAAGTTGAGCTTTATGTAATTACTCATGTAATTATACAAAATACAGATTTATCTGTATTACTAAAAAGCATCTTTTTAAAATAGTTCTGAATAACTTCATTCAAATTTAGGTGTTGCTAGAATAGCAATATTCATTTTGTGTGGGAGTTTGTATCTGGATAAGAAAACAGTGAAATGTTCAAATGGGTCTGTAATTTTGAGGAAAAAGAAGTGAGGAATGAATCTGTTTTCCTGAAGTTAATTTCCATTCATTATCTTAGTTGCAAAATCTACATTTCTGAAAGGCTGACTAGGTTGTATTAAATTTGAATAATAAATCACTGATTCTTTTTTTTTTTTTTTTTTTTTAATAAAAGCAATAGAACAGAAAGCAGAGCAGCTGCACTTTAATATTGATAATTGTTTTGAGGGATTGGGACTCCTAGGAAGCTCGCCCGGGCACCGTAATGTTGTTAAAGATCACTAAATATGGTATTCTTCTGTGTCTGTGCCAAACCGTTTCCCCCACAAAATCTTCCTCAGGTTCTGTACATTTCTTTTGTGCTTTGCTGGTGGATACTTCACTCCCTTTCCCTGTGCTAGCCAAGCACGGTGTCTTGTTTGAATGATGGCATCATTGCTCTTTGGTTAAGGTCTGTTTTGAGCTTAGGAGAATCTTGGCTGCTGTTTTCATCCATTTATAGTAATTTCTGTTACTTAGCCCTTACACCGGGTAGATGGCAGTGTTACTTTCTGTGAGTTTCAAGCTGCCCTGTAAACACAGGATTTGTGTTCGTCAATTAGTACCCTGTCAACTGTGAAGAACCTCTCTGGACCTAGGGAAGTCCGTGCCCTGGAACTCTCGAGTCAGAGAACGTCTAGATCTCAGTGCCAGGGCAAGAGTGAGTGAGTCTGATTTTTCACTGAATGGAATCATCCAGTCAGCTGTTCTCTCGAGATTAAAGCTCATCAAGACAGCCTTTCTTCTGCTCTTACTGGAGCTTACTCAAGGATTGTTTCTTTTTCCTTCAAACTTTAAAAAAATGTGCCAGAGATTTTTTTTGGTGGGTCTGTGTAAAATTATTTGCATTTAAATAATTTCAAAGACAGTTTTCGTTGAGAGGTTCTGGCTCTTTTACCCTTTGTACTTAGTAAGGATGGTAAAATCGCGATGGGGTTGTGTTCTCCTGTTTCTCCCTTTACATTCTTCTGGGGACTTCAAAGACCCATAGGGATACCCACCCTTCCTCATCCCCCTCCTCCACTTAGAGTTTACAGTTATGAGGAGGGTGAACCTGGACAAGTTTATCTTGCAGGATTTAAGCCTATCATTTTCAGTGGGGGACTCTGTGTAAGACTCAACTGTCTGTGGTTAAGAGGCTACTGACGATGATGTTGTGGATGTGTCTGTAGTGGAGGTAAAACGATAAGAGGCTAAGAGCAACAGGTTGAAAATAATCATTCAAGCCAATAGCAGAAGAGGGTCACAAGGAAGTTTATGGCTCATGCTGTAGGGAACTAAGAAACTTGGAGGAAGGGGCTGTTATTTCCACCTGCACGGAGAGGGAGAGAGAAAGGGGCATTTTAAATAAGGGATCCCTGGGCAAATAAAAAGAGGCAAGGAAGTACTCAAACGCAGGAAGCTGGGCCTTGAATACGTCTTCTGGGGTATTGGATATAGAGAAAGGCAATGGAAGTTTGGGGCCCGATTTTGGGGAGAGTTGGGGTGAGGCAGGGAGGGCACAAAAAAAGATGTGGAATGCCTATCTGAGGAATTAAACTCTGGGACTAGACTGGTGAAGTCCCACAGAGTTTGGATTCAGAGAATGAAAGGCTTAAAGCATGACTCTGAATAAATCTACTGATACAGATTAGTTTGGAAATGGAGATGATCACGTAGAAGTTATGTAAGCATCTCTTGGGGTGAGGGGGTGCCAAAGGGCTTGAAAAAAAAAGAAAATACATCCTGTCATGCTTTTTTTTACAAGTAAATATTTAAGGCAGCATATGTGAGGCATTCTAAAAGGGATTTTCTGTACTATCTGTTTCCATTCCTACCATCCTGTGAAGTAGCTACTAGCCTACTTTTATAGATGAGTGAACAGAGAGGCCCTTAAATTAGACAACTGGTAGTGGTAAAAATTCATAGCCAGGCCTATCTGGCTGCCAAGTCCAAGCCTTTCCTACTCCCTTGCTCTGATTCATGAACCATGAAATGGAGAACAGATGAACTTTTTATTCCTTATTTGATTTGTCATAGACTCCTTTCTTAGGAATTATTAAATGGATCCAAATTAGGATGATACTCATGCATATTCATATACACATAATTGTATGTATGTCAGTACACCTGAATTTGAGTTTGATAAAGGTGTTATATGTTAGACTTAGCTATTTCTCAATCACAGCATTTGAGAAAAATGCTCTTTTCTGTTAATTTAGAGAAAAATGTCAATTGACAAAATTTGGGTCAGCGATATATTTTATATCAATTTAGAATAAATAGGAAGAGATATTTCCTACCAAATAGTAATTTTGGTGTATAGTGAATGAAATCAGTGTCCCAGTTTCCTAGAATAAAATTTATAGGATAAACTGGAACAGTTGTTTAGAAAAGAATGTTTCGGTTAATTTTTCTTACTCATTGAAAGTTAGCTAGAAAAGTTTAAATATTTGTAAATTAAATCATTGTAGAAATGTTAGTACACAACTGAGTTTCTTATTAATAGTAAGTGAAGCTTATTTTTTAATGGGAAGATGAACTTGGTGTCGTCACTCTAATGATTAACACTTACTTCACAGTTTAAAAAATTTATAGTATGTAGAAGAGGTGAGAGGTTTGAAGAAGTAGGTGGTACAGACATCCAGTGAATTGCCCACTACCAACACCAACAACCTCTCCACCTCCTGCCTGGGACATTCTGGAAGGTTGTTTTTTTTTTTTTTATTTTAATTAATTAATTTATTTATTTATGGCTGTGTTGGGTCTTCGTTTCTGTGCAAGGCTTTCTCTAGTTGTGGCAAGCGGAGGCCACTCTTCATCGCGGTGCGCGGACCTCTCACTATCGCGGCCTCTCTTGTTGCGGAGCACAGGCTCCAGAGGCGCAGGGTCGGTAATTGTGGTTCACGGGTCCAGTTTCTCCGCGGCATGTGGGATCTTCCCAGACCAGTGTTCGAACCCGTGTCCCCTGCATTAGCAGGCAGATTCTCAACCACTGGGCCACCAGGGAAGCCCTGGAAGGTTGTTTTTTTGTTTGTTTGTTTTTGTTTTTTAAGCTGATGTTAGCTTGTTTATATGATTCCTGACTTTTTCTAAAAGCTTTTTTCTAAAAGTTTCCCCCCCTCCCCGCCCATGTGGTCAATCAAGGAATATCGGTTAGTTGCTTTCTGGTTAAATGAGATTTACATATATATTTCATTTGCTATTTCATCCTCCAGCTGTGCTAAGTGGAGGGTTTTTTTTGGGGGGGTGGGAAATCCTACTTTTTCTCTTTGTATAACCTGCATTTCATTCAGCAGAAATAGTTTTAGGTTCACAAACAAGAAGCGGCTGTCTGAAATATGTTCATTGACTCAGCTGAGTGTCTGCAGTTGCCCAACAAAAAGTTCTTTGATTTGGGTAGGGTAAAGAAATAAAAATAAGCATTCAGATTAGGTTTTGGCTGCTGTAATAAGAACTTCAGTCTATAACTTGAAGTCTTGAAATTCATATGTAGTGTAATCTCATGTTAAAATTTGGACAAATTTGAGCCTAAACACCAATGAGACTGTTAATAAGAAGTCTTAAGTGATAATATGCTTACTATTTTTCTCTTGAATTATTTCTTTGATCCTCAAAGGAAAACATTGAATCTTCATCTTAAGATTGACATGACAAGGGATATATCTCAATACTGTTCACAAGATGGAAGAAAATTGTAACTTTGTGTGTGTGCTGTTTGGTAAAAAGCGATGAATGCTTTAGTTCACCGAAGAAAATCGATCCAAAGAATGAAATGGACAAAACCGGAAACATGTTGAGAATGATATCCCCAAAGACTTTTAGGAACTGTAAAATTGAGTGCAGTGGTATAAAACTATTCACACATCTTATTAGATCCATCTAGGACTGCAAACTGATTGTCTCCTTGAGAGACTGTTGGCTGTAAATACTTAGGGAGAAAGAGTGTTGATAAGTCTCTGGCATAACTAAATATTCACAATGGAAGAGTGTATTAAAAGAATAAATTGTATTTCAGTTAGAAATCCAGGTTACTTTTATGATTCTGTTTTCTGAGATCCTTTTCTTGAAAATCATATATCTTCAAAGTTTTCACTTGTGACTGTTCATCCCTGATAGGCACAGAGAAATTAATATGGTTGGGAAAAGCCCTAAACACCAAGTTATGACCATTGACAAAACTCATTATTAAAACGTGGCAAATTGGAAATGCTGCCTCCTGCCTGATGACTTTTAGATGAAATGTAATCTTATGTCTGGAATGTTGAATTGGGAAGTAGAGCAGATGTCTTAGAGTTATTTATGTGAAACCTTAAGGATCTCTTCAGCTTAGCCCCTCAAGTGTAAAATAAGTGCATTAATTATTTTATGTATTCTTACATAATTCTTAGTTCAGGTTATTTGAGAAAGACTGTTCTTATTCTGAAATTACAATTTGAAAAGTAAGTATTGGGAGGATTTGACCTATTAGTAGAAAGGTCCTAGCTGCTTTATAGAGACATATGATGCAAAATGGTATTTTAAGTTAAACAAGATCTAGGATAATATGATTGCAGTTTTCAAGCATAGTTGAATGTGGCATTTCATGGAAAAAACCTAGGTTGAAAATGTTGTGTAGTCCATGTAGAAACTTCATGGAACGTTTACAGTGTTTTTGAATTTGTGATGTGCTGTACTGTCACTAGTTCCTTGAGATAAGATACACCCTCAGTGTAAGGTGTGAATCATTTAGAGGTTGAAGTAGGGGGTGGTGTAAAAAGCAGCTACAGCAGTGGAAGAATATAGACTATGGTTTTTTTTTTTTTTTTTTACCGAGTTCTGTCGTCTGTTGGAATATGGTATGGTGAGTTAATGAAACCTTTCCAGGATAATATTATGATCTTATGAATTTTCTCATAGGTCTGAATTCCTTCTTAGTTCTCATATATTGTTTTGCCTTTTTTTCAAGGTGCTTGGCAAGGCAGTGGATGCATTTGTTTTGAATGTTGAATGACTGTTGATCATTTTAATGAAACAAATTTAATGATGTGAATTTTTAAAAAAAAATTTATTTATTTTTATTTTTGGCTGTGTTGGGTCTTTGTTGCTGTGCACGGGCTTTCTCTAGTTACGGCGAGTAGGGGCTACTCTTCGTTGCTGTGTGCGGGCTTCTCACTGCAGTGGCTTCTCTTGTTGCGGAGCACGGGTTCTAGGCGCGGGGGCTTCAGTAGTTGTGGCACGCGGGCTCAGTAGTTGTGGCTCGTGGGCTCTAGAGCGCAGGCTCAGTAGTTGTGACGCACGGGCTTAGTTGCTCCGCGGCATGTGGGATCTTCCCGAACCAGGGCTCAAACCCATGTCCCCTGCATTGGCAGGCAGGTTCTTAACCACTGCGCCACCAGGAAAGCACAATGATGTGAATTTTAATGAAAAGAAATTTTTATACTTTGTGGAAAGTGTCAATGATTTGCTTTCTTGTTTTAAAAAATATAAAATGAATAAACTTTAGTTATTATTAAATGTTGCCTTTTCAACTTCCTCAGTGATGAATGAAAATGAAAAATTAATCCCAGGGATGACTTTGTTACTAGTCCCAGCTCTTTCACTTTGAGCAAGTTCTGGGACCTTGAGCAAATTTCTTCATTTGGACCTGAATTTCCTCCTCTTTCACAGTTAAACGGATAATCTTTAAAGTTTGTTCTAACTCTAGAAATCTGTGATTTTGAATGGAGAACAAAGTAGGAATTCAAAATAAGTATGAGTATTCCTAAATCAAGTTATTGAGGTTAATAAGAGAAGGAGTTCCACATTCATTATGTTTTTAGCAGAATTTTGATGAGGAAGAAAAGAGAACAAGTTGGTAAAGAAAATATTCCTTATAGAAGTGATGCAAGGAGTTACATAGTAACACAACCTTGTGTGGGATTCAGTAACAGTGAGATTTGTTTGATTCAAGCAAAGGTTTTTCTTGGAGTAAGATAGTGAGTTTTTATATCCTGTCAAAAAGTTCAATTTCTGATAAAATGGCCATTTAAAGTCTGTTTATAATAAACTTTTATTCTACATTTCTTTCAAACCCCCAGCATTTTTGCTTCATTACCCACCCACTCCCCACCCCTCCAAACCATAAGAATTGTTTTATTCATTTCCTCTTTAACTGAGTTGTGTAGTTTCTTCCCCAAATTAAGAGCATAGCCAAAAGTTAAAAAATTGTCAGGCTGTTGGAGAAAGAAGATTAAGATTAAGATCAAAGTGTGTCTCCTTTATAATAAGATTTTCCTTTTTACAAATTGCTCTTTGATAAGAGAACAGATTATTAGTAAGACCCATTTCAAAATTTTTTCTTAGAAATATCTCTTACTCAGGATGTTTGTCTACTGTATATTTTTTCAAAAATTAGTGTAACATATTACATGCAGAATTACTTTCAAAATTAAGAAGGCTATTTGATAGAAATGCATTTCCTAATATCTAAACATGTAGACCTTTTTTCATTGGATAGTTTATTTTCATCTACAACAGTGAAAAGTCTCATAGAACAGTGTCTGTAAAAGAGGAGCTATCTTCAGTGACAGTCTTCAAGTATTTCATTTATGTTGGAGGGTAGAAATGAACTACTTTTTACAGAGGGGTGTGACCACAAAGGTAAAGTTAATTCTTCTCCCTTTCGAAAAACTAAAGTGCATTCAAGCTTACATATGATGTATTTTGACCGAAACCATTAATAATACTCATGGAGATACATTTTTCAAGGGAAAAGAGCCTGTAAGTAAGTCATCTGTAATTGCCTTACAAGTTGGAAACAAGTGTTACAGGAGCCTGAAAATGAGGCATTCAGATGTAAATATCTTTGAGAATTCTCAGACTGTGTAAGTAGCATTAAAAATGGCTCCTGTCGATTCTATTTGATTGTTTTAGTAAGTGCCAGTAATACCTTTGATCCAGAAAAGGTGTATGTGAATGTTCTTCCAAACACATACAGCGTGTAATTCCTGAGTCATGGTCTCACGACCCTTTTAATTTTTCACAAATTAGTCTAAGTTTGTAGTAACATAAAAAGATCACCTTTGTAATGATTTAAAAGTTATATCATTTTGAAAGTTTCAGACTGGAACCCTTTGCACCAGTAATGACTTTGGGACTCTTGACATTTAGCTGGATGACTGATCCCAGTGTCTAGTTGCCAAGTAGAGGGAAGACCTTGAGGCCTGCGATGTGTAGAATTGCTTTGACTCACTCTGGTCCTCTGGCAGCCGCTGCAGCCTGGCGGCAGCAACACCAAATCTATGCACTTGCACATTTGAAAGCTGCTTTTCTTAGGCTCCCACAGCAGTTTGTATAGAGGAGGAGCCAAAGTAAGATGTCGACAGAGGCTTTCTCAAAAGCAATTCACTTATAAGCTACAAAGAGCCCCTTTTAGATTTGGTCCTATCCCTGCACTCCTCAGACTTCTGTTTAAAGCCTTTGCTGAAGACGTAATGTTAGAGACAGGCCAGATAGGTTTTGTTGTGTTGAAGTCTACTGTAGAGTGTTTTCAAGAAATAGAGCCTTAAAATAATTTAGAGCTAGATGGGCCTCCCCAGAGCCAGATAGAGCAACCAGAGATTCAGAGGTTAGGTGATTTAGCCAAGGCATGCACCTGCTTAGAGTTGGTATTTGAATCCACGTTTTGTTTTGTTTTTTCCAGACTTTCACTTAGTGTGTATTTACTGTGTCAGGAATATGGCCCTATGAGTACTAAGAAATAAACAATAGAGTAGTAACAGAAAGGACACTTTTAACCATAGATTAAAAGTTAAAGAGAAGTGCCACTTTGTCCAAATCTGACAGGAAGACCACAGATAAAAGTTTCAGACCCTGGAAACTGCAACTGATTCAGAGCTGAAAGAATGTGTGGTGTGTATATACTTACTCTTTGAGGTATGAGAGGTAAAAAATAGCAGTTCTGAGGGAAATCAGAGCTTTTCTTAAGTAATATAAGTTAGCCCGTGCACTTCTGTTTACCCTGCGAACTTCTGTTTCTCAACTATCACTTTTTGCGCACCTGTTGAGGAAATGGTATCTCCCCAGCTGTTGAAAGTCTAAGGACCATGCCAGTGGGGAACAGAAGCAGCTCCTTCTACCCTCTCAGTAAACAATAACGGTTCCCACTTTAATAACTGCTGGGTCTGCGCCCTGGTCTCTTGGTCCCCTCTTCAAAATCACTGATGTAAATTTCTCCACAGAAGCTGCTTTGCACCCATCCCGCTGTATTTTCTTTGATGATCATGAAGAAACTCACAGTTCTAACACTCCTATTTGCCCTTCATGCACATCTGGGCAGCATTTACCATGTGGACCGTTTATTTTATTTTTATTATTTTAATAATGTTATTATTTATTTATTTATTTTAAGATTTAATTTTTATTTATTTTTGGCTGCATTGGGTCTTTGTTGCTGCGTGCGGGCTTTCTCTAGTTGTGGCGAGCGGGGGCTACTCTTGGTTGCAGAGCGCGGGCTTCTCATTGCAGTGGCTTCTCTTGTTGTGGAGCACGGGCTCTAGGCGCGCGGGCTTCAGTAGTTGTGGCACGTGGGCTCAGTGGTTGTGGCTCGCGGGCTCTAGAGCGCAGGCTCAGTAGTTGTGGCGCACGGGCTTAGTTGCTCCGCGGCATGTGGGATCTTCCCAGACCAGGGATCGAACCCGTGTCCCTTGCATTGGCAGGTGGATTCTTAACCACTGCGCTACCAGGGAGGTCCCCATGTGGACCTTTTAGATTAAAAGTGAAATTGTAGTACTTTAAGAAGAATTTAATGGAAACATTCCATTTCTGTTTGAGGAAGAAAAGGCAGTGTGGGATAGTGGAAAGGGTTCTAATTTTTTGATTAAGAGACCTGTATTTTCACTCTGCCACTAAGTTATTTGGTGAACTTGATCTAACCTTTGACCCCTGTGGATCTTGTTTTTTCCTCATCTGTAAATTGGAGGACACAGTGACCTCCAAGGACTGGATTTTGGATTTGCAGTCCCTGTCAATTCTATAAAAGAAAGCATGTCATTTTTAGGAGAGTAGCTCCTTAAACAGAAATTATACTATAAATTAAATATGACACCCAGGAACAGTAGTAAAACATGCAAAATTTTCCTAAAGTTGTCAAATACAACCAGTTGTGAACAACTCTTTTCTGAGTCAAAACTTTTCATCAGTGAGTATGATGCTCTCCAAATAATTTAATCATTTCTGTTTTACAATGTGGGAATCTGAAAATATCTAGATAATTAGAAGCTTTTAAAAATATTTATAGAGACTGCTTCCGAAGGCAAAATATTGAGTCTATAACTAGGAAAATTTAGATAGATGTGGAATTCATCTGTTTAAGTCTACCCCTAAACTGTTATCTGAATTATCGCATACTAAAACTATGAACACTTAGATACCTCAGCCTTCTACTTTACCTCGATTATGTGTTTATATCACTTTAATTCTTTTCATTAATTTCATTTTAATTGGTCATAACTTGTGTTGCTGCCACCTCTAATGGTAGACGAGGGCCTTTGCAGCTTGTACAAAGGCTTTGCTGAAAACCCTGCTGATTTCTAAATACCAGATATAGTGTATTTAGACCAAGTGAATTTGTTTTCATATAGTGTAGAGCAGATGTAATAGTAATTACTGTCCTGATATAATGATGCTAATATTTTATTGTTATCAACCGAAGTGAATGATAAAAGGATGTTGAATTGGATCTCCTTTCTAGCTTATGTATGCTGTCGTTACAGGTCCTGGAACACTTAGAAGATAACTGGCCTCTTTTTTATTCTCTGTGATGGTGGCAGAGGTTCAACTTGAGATATAAAATCAATATTATCAGTCAGAGGTGTGTTTTTTTAAAAAAATGATATGTTATCCACCGGCTCAGATCACTAATTGGTGAGGAAATACTGTAAGGGATGGCTGTTTCCTCATATAGAGTAGCTGTCTATTTTTATTGAGATATAGTATTACATTAGTTTCAGGTGTACAACATGATTCAATATATAAGTGTGTGTATGTATATAGAGTAAAATGCTTACCACAATAAGTCTAGTTAACATTCATCGCCACACAGTTAGAAATTTTTTTTCTTGTGATGAGAACTTTTAAGACCCTCTCCCTTAGAAACTTTCAAATATGGAATTTAGTATTACTAACTATAGTTACCATGCTACACAGTATATCCCCAGGACTTATTTATTTTATAACTGGAAGTTTGTACCTTTTAACCACCCAAAGTAGCTTTTCTAAAGATTACTTCATAACACTGAAGTGTAAGCAGAGAAACTTTATAAAAATATCCACTAGGTGGCACTTTATATTTGTGTTTAGAATTAGCCCTGCAGCATTCCTGACTAAAGGGTATAATTGAAACAGAAAATGTCTTTCTTTGAAGGTTGGGTGTTCGTGAGTATCTGGACTTATATGAACTTTAAAATAATCCTAAAGTGAAAAGTTTTTATCAGTGATTTTGTCGTATCGCCCACTCATTGTAAGGAAAGTTTCTGCAACATCCCTGACATGTTCTCAAACACATGATGTTGGTAACCTGTATTAGTAACATGGGGAAGCCTGCTTTCCTAACCATTTTTTTCTTAATTTTATAAAAAAAATAGCAAGCATAGAAAAAAACTGGTCCTCTATTAGAATAGCCATCAATTAGAAAATAATGTATGTTTTCTGCCACATACAGGACATTGTGCTTATAACAGATATAAATTTTATATTTGGTGTGGTTCCAAAGTTCCTTTTAAGATAAGGTTGTAAGAAACACTGGCCTGATTCTATGGAAGATTTTTGCTATTCGAGTTAAGCTTTCAAATAGTTAATTATTAATATGCTAATAATCTTATTCTGCATAGTGCATACAAATTTATGAATAATTTGGCTAATCTCTGTTTAGCCAATTAGTATTTTTAAAAGCTTATTCTTTATGAAAGCTTACAGTATACCCCAATGTTTTCTTACTTTTGAATTATTTTTATTTATTAAAAACTTAACAAAAATTAGAAAAACTCAATCCTGTTATATAGAGATAATAGTGTGAACAATTCAGTGTTCATTCTCCCAGGCTTCTTTTTTTTGTCTATGCATATATAAGCATATTTATTATGTTGTATTTTTATAAAAGAGAAATTTTAATCTTCTTATGTCTCATGAACCTGTTGCTTATTTTTTTCATTTAACAGTTTATCTCAAATATCTCATGTCAAGAAAAGGATTTTCATATTGTTCCTTTTAAACTAATCTCCCACTGTTTATATTTTGGTTTTCCCCCCAGTTTTTTCTACCCATAGAATTTTGAAATGCAGAAGTATTCCTCTACTTGTAATATTTACTGATAAGAGCACTAGATTAAAGCAGTGTGGGTCAGCTTAGCATAGCATCTGTTTATAAGTTGTGGCATCTGTTTATAAGTTAAGTTCTCAGTGTTGAATGAATTTGTTACTTTTCTGACTATATGAGGTTAATGATTAGTAGTTGTTAATTATAGTTTATTTCAAGTTGATTTGAATACTTACATTCCGTGACTAATCATAACGATGATAATAATAGCAAACTCTCATATACACTTACTCTATGCAAGGTTCATACATATACACTTACTATAAGCAAGGCAGTACTCTAAGCAGTTCATGTAAATTGGTTTAATCCTCACAATGTGGTACGACTGTTGTTCCCCTTTTTATAGATGAGGATGCTAAGGCACAGAGAGGTTAGGTTACTTGCTCCAGGTAGCACAGTTAATTATTTGTTGATCGAGGTTTATGAATCCAGGAAAAAACAAGAGTCCACACTGTTAACCTTTCTGCCAAACCACATGAAGCACTAGATATAGCCAAAGTGGAATTAGGCAGGATGGTCTGGGATTTCTTTCAAAGTTGTATTTAAGGGCTTCATTAAAAAAAAAAAAAAAAAAAGACTAGAAATCTAAGTGGCTTCTTTAAAATTGATATCAGTATCATCAGATTTTCTTACTGAACGCGATACTGGACATTGTAAAGTTCTCAATATAGATTAGAGTTATGCTACATAGCAAATATTTTGTGAAGATGATACAAAGATACATAATTTTTGACTTGTTTGGAATTTATAGACCATGGTAATAATTTAATGTATATTACCCTAAATTTAGGCTCATGGAATTTTCTGGGCTTTGATTCAGGGCTGGCATTTAAAGCAGAAAGTCTGGTAGCAATGAATAGCACCAGTAGGAAAGTCAGATCTGAGTCCCCAGGGATCAAGGAAGGCTGGGAGGAACAAGTGTAAAGCAGAGTGTAATTTAAGATTTCAGATGCTTCCTGCTGAGCCCATAAGTGTTACTGTGCCCAGAATGCCGTCACTGACAAGCGAGTCCTATTTTTGGATGATGGAGGGCCGAAGAAGCCAGACTTGCTCATTGGCCACATGGGACTGTTTGGTTCTGAGAAAAGTCTAGAGAAGTTGTTTGCAGAGCAGAGTTGAAGGGTGGCATAAATGAACACATCTGGCTTCCCTGTTTTAACTAGAGCTAACCCTGAGCAGACTCCTTTACCATCTCAAGGAATACCTCTTCCCAAGGCAAAATATCGTGAAATCCAAATTGGATTCCAGAAGCCAAGGAGTACAAGTGGTGGTAGACATGCAAAAAGCAAGGGTGAAGTGGTTTCCAAGTAAAATGAGAATGTTGATTGGCCTGACTCTGGCGACAGAGCCAAATTGCGAAAACATTAGGACTTGCTATACCTGAAGGAGGCTGGGTTTTTAGTCAGAAACCACTAAAACCACTATTTATGTAATATTTATAGGAGACCATTTGTGATTCTATTGAAGTACCAGGTCTTGCTATACCAGTTTTTAAAAGGCCTCTAAGCTGTTGACGGGTCCTGTAGGACCTGCTGCACATGTAAATAAGGCGGGCACTCATGTTTCAACTTCTATGTAAGTGATTATTCAGTTCTGACAATGAAAAAATAGTAGAGATTTACAATTCCGAAACAAATTAATTTCATTAATTGAACAAGTTGGGTCTTTGTCGCTCTTCAAATAACTGACTAGAGGAAGCATGATTGTAGTGTGAATAAATAATGCTTTAGAAACCTGTTTTGACAAGGTTAAATCAATTTAGATATCTCGTGTGTAATCAACACAGATAGACATGGAAATATTAACTGACATAAAAGTTTTATGACATAAGGGTTAATGGTCAGAGGTTCATAGAAAATATTCAAGCTGACCAAGGACGCCTTAAGAATATAGTGTAGGTGCATGTTCCTGAAAATGGAAGGGGTAAGGTTGGGGTGATGGAGGTGTTAGTGAATGCGGTCATTCATGGGCTCTTCATGTGGGGAGAGCCCTATGAAGCTTGTTTTTTAGGGAGTTTAAATTATCTTTGTGAATTTTTATATATAGGGTTTATTTAGAGCAGTGATTCTCAACTGGCGGGGGTGGGGTTGCGGATCATAGTGCTCCCTCCAGCCCGTCACCTCGGGAGTGTTTGGAAAGTTGTGGGACATTATTTTTCTCAGCGATTGGGGAATGTTACTACATGAGATTGAGGATGGGGATGAAAGGATGGGAAAGGAGCTAAGATGTATGTTGACTCAGCAGGGAGTGAAAACAGTCTTGCCTAGTAAAGAACTGTCCCACCCAAAATGCCAAAAGCACCCTCACTAAGTAATGCTGATTTAGAGCAAAGGATATTCCTGTAAGTTGAGCAGAACCATATAAGTAATTGGAAGTTTCTCCTCTTCGGACTCTGAGGATGCATGCCACATACATAAAGAGTAAGGTGGATGGTACTATAATCCTGTAGAAATTCTGGAGGTTTCTACACTTACTATTTTATTAAGTTTTAAATTATCTTGTGGATACTTTTACTCAGTTGCTTAACTGAGGGTAAACTTTTATCTCCCAGTCTCAGAGTAAAACTAACAGCGGGGATGCTGTAGATATAAATTCCCAAACCTAACACCTGTTGGCTATAAAAGTCAATCTAGATCATGGAGGAGGCTGCACCTATAGCTACACCTAAAGCATGTTCTCAGCAGCTACTGATCGTGTAATCAAATGTAAAATAAAATGACACATGTTCAGCATTCTTCATAACAGCACAGTGTAATGAAATCCAAAAGATAATTTGTAGTTAGTGAGGAGAAAAATCAAGCTTTATAATCGTACTACAGAAAAAACTAATTTTGTCCCTCTCTTTTTAAAAGCAGATGTTGAATAAATTCTTGAAGATGTTAGGAACGTGGATGGGGGGTGAGCAGGGTGTTGAAGGAAGGAAAGAAGCCTTAAGTTGCTAGAAACCTCTCATAAGGAAGGAACATTTACTAGCTTTCTTTCAGTGTTTTATGTTACTGAGATTACAGATGATTCACTATGATTTCTTGAGCCATTTCTGACATTTGTCTGCAAGTTTAGTTATTTCTAGGACAGTTCGTTCATTTGTCTATCATTTACTGGATGCATTCTTTGTAGTCAGTATGCTTCAGTCAAGTGTGGAAGACATGAAAATTTCTATCCAAGGTGATAAAGTCGCAGTAGCTGTGTGAATAAGATACGGCGGGGCCCAGGGAACACATTCTAGCAAACCAACTCTGGCATTTGATCACAGTATGGAAATCACTTACGTTACCTGGAAATGAGACAGAACAATGTCTCTACTCTCCCACTAGACCCACAGCGGTGGTTAATAAGCTAGGATGCCTCTGGGATAAATAGACAATGGAATTTTTAAATTCACTCTTAATTAGCATATGGTATGTTGAGAGTCTGCTATATTTCTCTGTATGTAGTCAAATGCACGCTTCACTTCTTAATATTCTAACTATAAAACCTTCTACAGTAATTGAATTACAGACAAAAAGGCCCATTTGCTGTAGTTGCAGTCATTATGTAGTGAAGCAGTTAATTTTGAGCAAGTGTGAAAAGATGTCACATGGTCGCAGGCAGGATCAGAAAGAGAAAATGACTTTCCACTGCAGCTTATTGATTTGGTACCTCAGAAGCCTGCTACTTTGTTCTCTATTAAATTACATTTAAAATATCTGATTTTAAAACACCTTATTGGCTTTCTTTTTTGTTTATAATACATGTCAAAAACACTGAAAAGCATGAAGACAAAAATGGAAATCACCCTCAACGCATATACTATTCCATATCCATTGTGAACACAACATTTTGATGTTTATCCTTCCAGTGTCTTTTCTATGTATAGATACACTTCTATAGCTTGTTTTCTTCTAAATTAGAATCATGGGGTATAAATATTGCTATAAATGAATTTAAGGAAAGGTGTTTTGTTTTGTTTTGTTTTTAATTTCTTGATTACCTAATTCCTGTGCCCTTTCTTGTTGAGAGTTTTCTTCCTATTTAGTGTTTTATTTGTATTTCACAAAGAGGGTGGGATTCGGGGTTTGATGCGTTCTGGAGCTGTACATTTTAGAAATGTATGCTTTTTTATGTGTGTTCCCTATATATCTGTAAAATCACTGCCATTTCATAAGGATGGGAGGCAAAGTTTTCTTTTTCGGGGAAAAGAAAATGGCTATTTTGCTAGGGTATTGTCAGGATTTATTAATGACAACATTTGCCTGATGCTGACAGAGTGACACGATTATCGTTCCTTAATTCTGCTACCTAGGATGTTACTTGCAGTTACTGTGAGTCACTATGTGTTCACATGCTTAGGTGGTTAATGCTACTTTCAAAGAGTCTCAAAAGTTAGATTTGGCTTTTGGGGTCATGGTCAATCAAAATCATATTTTATGAGAGCATGGAATACTTTACTATCCAAGTTCAGATAGCAGTTCTCTGGTATCTATCAATATATCAGCTCTACACTTTGAGAGTGTATGTATATGTGTATGTGTGTACGCGCGCGTGTGTGTGTGTGTGTGCGTGCGTGCGTGCGTGAACTTTAAAAGCATAGCTCTTTTCCATGGAAGGTGTTCTTTTTCTCATTGCCTGAAAAAGTCCTATTGTTGTAATGGGGGATTTTAACCTAGGATTACAAATCTTTCTTAGGGTTCAGTTAGATACTACTGTTTCTCTCTACTAATTGAGCTTTAAGGGCTATTAATTACCAAAGATAAGAGCTTAACCCCATAATTTTACCATGTTAATGTCTCTTGTTTCCTCCTTATATTAAGAGATCCACAACCAATAGCTGTTGAAGTTAAGAAAATATTTTTGAATAAATGGTACAATGCTATGGTATTTATCTCCCCTGATTGTTTAAAATGGACCATGGAGACACTAGGAATATTTTTATTGTTTTAAAAGAGACTTGCTTCATTATTGAAGCCACATATTACCATTAGACTTTTGCTGAAATAGAAAATGAAGGTTGAGAATGGATTTCATTTTAAAACCTTAAACAGTGTAGGTTTAAGGTCCTCAAACTTTTTTCTCATAGTTGTAATATATGTTTTACTGAGATAATGGTCCCTGTCCAAGGAGATGCTGAATGACTCTCCAGGACAGTCCGACATCACACAGGTGGTCGGGGGGATGCCGTTACTATGACAAGTCCTCATATCGTCAGAGCAGGCAGAACTCTCCCAGGCAGCAGCAGTGGCAGACCATAAGCAGCTACTTCTAGGCTGACGGCTAAAAGTTAATAACTCACATGATTGAATTTCAGGGAACATTTTTCCCATATTTGGGAGCAGGGGTGCCTAACTGAACTATCAGTGTCAGCTATGAACAGTGAGAAAAATGCTTTTCCAAGATCAAAGGCAGATATTGTACTTGGAATTTGTTCAAGAAGAGTAACTTTGCAATTACAGATATACTTTTAACTGCAGTATTTTGTTATCTGTCTTCAAAGGAAAACTGTTTGTTGATAGTTAGGCTACTTCCTGCCTTTCATCTTTTTTTTCTGACTATGGACAAAGGGCGGGGGCCGGGGTGGGGGGAAAGCAGCACCATAGTAGTGGCGATCCTTTTTTATGAGTCGTTTTAAAACACCCGCAACTGATTTAGGTATTTTAGAAATTAAAATTGGCTCTCGTAGAAATGCAGTTCTAATTCTGTGGTAGGGTCACTGCTAATGGTTTCCAGAAAACTTCCTGCCAGATCAGTCAACGGTGTAATCTTCAGAGAAAAAAGAGAATGGAAAATAAGAATTTACATGCTTTAGGAGCCAGGCCCTTATATAGATTGATAGGAGGCTGCCAAAGTGGAGAAGCAAGTTTTAAGAAATAGGAAACCGTCCTGACAGGAGACAGTATCCGACAGGGTAAAGATACTGATTTGTCTGTCAGCTTGACAGGTTCTTGTTCTTGGAACTGGTGTAAAGCTACCTTGATCCACTTAACCAGAGGGTATTTAATCAGGTGCTTGCTGCAAGGAATGTTGAAGGTGGTAATTTGGGACCACATTAGGCTAGTTGCAAAGTCACACTTGAACAACCTAACCAAGATGATTTTTCTAAAAGAAATTGAAGGAAGGAGAGGGAGGAAAACTTATCCAGGATTGAAACTCATCAAAGTTGGCTGAAAATTACGTGTAAAAGAAACACCATTTCCTTTCTTTCTCAGCCTTCATTTTTCTTCATCCGCTCTCGCCAGTGATGCGTCTGTAAGAGGATAATGCAGGTTATCCTGCCATGAGTAATGGATCCTGATTTCCACTTTTCTGATTGCTTGCTATCTGCTGTAAGTAATGCCTTACAGAAATACTCCCTGTGTCCTAGAGCATTTTGACTAATATTGTGTTTTGGGCAAAAGTCCCCCAAACCATGGAATCCTTCATTCAACTTTCCTGATTTTTGTCTTTATTGATTGATTTTCAGTTAACTCTCAGTGCAGGTTTTTGCTCTCCTACATTTTGCGGCCACTAGGTTTTTTTGTTGGTATGTACTTTTTCTTTGAGATATTTTATTCTTTCAAATAGCAAGGAACCTGGAGAATTGTAAGTTGCTCTCAAACAGATCATTTCTTGGCTGCTCCATTCTGCAGTGATTTCTTTCATTAGGATAATAGAATAAAATTGCCCTTTAGAAGCTTTGCCTATATTGATCCAGTTCATTTCATAGGGTGAAAGTGGAGGAAGAGAAAGAAAGAGTTCTTCTGTTATTTGATTGTAAATAAATCTGGCAATTCTGAATTTTTTAAATGGCGGTTTATTCATCTGTCTTACTAATAATACAACTTTAATGCAATCTCAGGTTTGTAATTCAGTGAACAACAAACCAAAAAACCCTAATAATAATGATAATAATTTGCTCAAAAGGGACCAGACTTTATACCAACTCAGATAATAAGAAGATTTAATTTTAAACCCAACCTTTTGTGAACTTAGTTTACAGATCTTTGAATTGATGGGGTTGGTCTGTGATTCCTAAGGTCCCTTTCAGTTCTAATGTACAGTTTTATTAGCCAACCCAAATTTACATCTCGTAGAATCCAGTGTCTAGAAACAACCATGAGAAATCTTCTGGTTTGCCTCTCTCCGTTTTAGCAGTAGTAGAGTCCAATTTTAACCATTCTTTCCCCCACCCCTGTTCCCTTTTTAATGTGTTTAAAAGAATTTCATCTTTTTTTTTTTTTTTTAATTATTTATTTATTTATGGCTGTGTTGGGTCTTCGTTCCTGTGCTAGGGCTTTCTCTAGTTGCGGCAAGTGGGGACCACTCTTCATTGCGGTGCGCGGGCCTCTCACTATCGCGGCCTCTCTTGTTGCGGAGCACAGGCTCCAGACGCGCAAGCTCAGTAGCTGTGGCTCACGGGCCCAGTTGCTCCGCGGCATGTGGGATCTTCCCAGACCAGGGCTCGAACCCGTGTCCCCTGCATTGGCAGGCAGATTCTCAACCACTGTGCCACCAGGGAAGCCCAATTTCATCTTTTTTGATGATAGGTACCTGGCCATGAATTTCTGACTGCAGTATGTTTAGGGAGCATTCCAGATAGGACTTGAGAATTATAGTTACAGAATTCCCAAAGTTCGGTAGTGGTTGTGGTTCAGATACTGTCACATTTAGTAATGAAGTAGTTATAGCTCTTGCACCCGTTGCACCTCCCACAAACTTTGCTTTATCCTACCCAGGGTGTGAGATTTGTAGTAACAGAGGAGAAGTTAGGATTTAGGGTTCCATATAACCGTTTGGCAGCAGAGATACCTCTTAGATGAATCTCAGAGTTTTTGAAAGTTGTTACAACATATGGACTCCAGGATATTTGGGGAATACTAAGTAAAGCAAGTTTTAGTTATGAAATACTTAACTAATCAGCCAAAGAGTGGAGGGGAAAAAAAATCACCCAACAAAATATTTATCTGGATTCTGTCTGTTAATATTTACTTCTTATATAAAAATCATTCAGTGAACTCAAGGATATTTAATAATACAACTCTTATAAACTACCGAGGTAAGGCAATGATTTAATTGTGGTGCAGGCTCATAATGCTAATTACAGGGAAGTTAAACTATACTAAGTCACTTTAGCAGTACGTGGTGCATGTCACTTGAAAAAGAAAATCACAGGTTAAAGCTGACAAAGGTAATCATCATGTGTTTTACTTCTGAGGCCCTCTTGATCTTCAGAGGACTCAATAGGAACCTTTTTAGTTTAATCCCATTTTAAAAAATGCATTGCGACAACTGCAGAGTTTATCATTTTCCCAAATGCTTCTAGAGCCATCTATGTATGGACAAGAAGTATTGAACAGCAGTGTAGTATGGCATTGGACCACTTGAGTCTGAATCCTGGTGTCCATTGTACCAGTTTCCTGGCTGTAACCCTGGGCAAGTTTCCGTCTGGGCCTCAGCTGCTTTATCTGTAAAATGTGGATAATTAGGCTTCCTACTTCCTAGAGTTGTTTTGAGGATTAATGAACTAATGATAGTAGCTAGAATAGTGTCCTGATGTATGGTTAAGTCCAGAAAGAAAATGATAAAAGGCATACTTTGTGCACATGAAAATTCTATTTTCAGTTTTAAATTACAAGTCTTTCCTTATTTACAATAAAAATGTAGTTAACTAAATTGAAAGTGAATGTCTGAAATGGAAGTGTTTATTGTTTCTATTACACAGCATTCTTTTTGACTTTGTAAATCCTAAATATTAGGTATAACATATTTAAATGGATATATGATGACTAGATTTCTATTACTATAAACCTGTGGTAATTTTTAGGTAGAAAAGTAAACGTTTTAAGCTGTCTGGAAGTTAGGTGTTGAAAGAATAGTGACAGTAGTTGCCTGGGCTTGGCACAGTTAATAATTTAGCACTTTCAGTGGTGAAGGACAGCCCCCTTTGTCTACTGTTCATGTATTAGGTACCTATAATTCCCCATTAATATTTCCATCACCAGGGAGCTCTTCACTGTTCCAGCTCGTTCCCCTCTTGGCACATGAATGGTTTGGATTGATGTGAAGAGACCCAGGATTTAAAGTCTCAGATTTAGCCACATTTATTACCTGTCTGAGCTGCATATTGTGGTGTTCAAATTTTCCAGTGTCATAGGCAGAGTTTTGCTCCAGATTCTCCAGGCTTATGTGATTCTTAATAAATGCAAAAGTAGGGCAAAGGTGATTTAATCCTAACCAACCTGTTAGCAGTCTGAATCTCCTAGTCTTTGAGAGTCTGACATCTCCATAAAAAAGCATACACTCAATTATTTATAAAGTAAAAAAAATTACTAGGGGCCTCCATGGCCTTGATTTGAAGCTATTAGAAATTGACTTTTTCTTTTAAGGGAAAAAATGCTTCCTATACACTCTCTAAAAAGATGTTGGGAAGTCTTATTTAAAAGTTGGAAGAGTTATTTTTCCTTAATATGGAATTCTAAGAAGCACATGGAAAATGTTTAAAATGTCAGTAATTAAAAACAACTTAATGAAGATATACAAGATTCAAAATTGTATTCAATTTTCAAATTATAGAATCCAGTGTTAATTAATGGTAGAAGGGGTTGGCATAGACTGTGAGAAAAGCAATGTGGGAAGAAATATACAAAACAGCTGTTTTATTTTTTAAAGACCTACCTATACAGGTGAATTGTCACCAGTGTAAATGCTGTGTGAGGGGCTGTGAAAGCTGATTTATTGTGTCTTTATCTTCCTGGTAGGAGATGAGAGAGGGGAAGGAAGGCCTATATACAGGAGAGGGGGGACTCTGCAGTACAGCCTGGTCTCAGCTGGAGACATCGAGGCAAAAATCATAGCAGAGAATGGTAACAATGGGTCTTCAAGGTCATCTAGACCAAGGTTCTGATGCTTGAAGACCTTCCACAGTTTTCCTACTTAATCAATTACTAATTTTGTCCTTGATTCGGGTCTGGTATTGAATCTTTCTCTTTTTGTGAGGTGAAAACCAGGACTAGATGCTGGGCCTCCTTACTCTGAATCTGCTACTATTACTGGTTCCATAGTTCCCATCTTCTCTCGATGCAAAAGCTCTACAAGCAAGAGAAAAATGAATATGAGAAGCATGAAAATATTACTACACTTTACACCTGTCTCAGATCATCATTGACCAGTTTCTGTGTAAATGCCAACAAAATTCCAGTTCTGTGTTCCCTTAAGCATCACTTTTTCCCATAAAGTGCCAGCCAATTCTTCTTAAGTCAAGCCTGAGGTTTCAGGAATAGCCAGCCACCTGACTTCCTTCCAGCTACCTCATCCTGTGGAAAGTTGCAGACCCTACCCCAGTCTTAAATAACAAGACAACGAGGATCTGAATAGTTGTTTTCAGGATCTTTTCAAAGGGCTATTTTTGCTGGTGCCCAGAGTAAGAGAAGCCAGGTGAGAGCTGGCAAAGTTTGCAGTGACAGGGAAATCCCAGAACCTGGAGTTCACCCCTGGCAGTGTCCTCAGTGATGTGGGTAAGTTTAGCCATTAGTTAAAGGGTTAACACTGGGACGAATTGGAATCATCAAAGTGAATAAAGAGAGTTGTGTGAATTCTCCAATGTCTATTATAATTGCCAAGTATCTGGGTGCTGAGAATGTCTTATTATTGCATACTAAATATTCCCTAATCGTTTGGACCATGTTTATTGCACTCTATTGTGTGCTGTCTAGTTCCCAAATTGTTTCATTATTATATAGATCTTATCTCAACAAGAAGTCCTTTACTGGTCCAACTCATCTTTTATAATCAGTATCATCTCTCTTAATCCTAGTGCATTAGTAGGTCCTTAGAAGGTTGATTTGGGATCAGGAGGTCTCCCTAGAGGAGCAACATAAGAGCTAAGGAGGAATTTGCCTACCTCTCAGGAACAGATTTGGTAGTCACTGAATCCAGACAGCTGGGATAGCGCTGCAAGCAGAATTCTTTGACTCCTCAATGAGGCCTACCTTCCACTACCTTTCACTACTTGAGAAGTGCTTTAATAGGATATAAATAGTGTGCCTGATATTTTCTGTTAGCTTGTGACTTTGGGTACACATCAGACAATGACAGGTTTTGTTGTTTTTTTTTCCTAAAATCGGGGTGAGCAAGCATATTTTATTTATTCCAGTTGGTTCTTTTTCAAATTCTTGTCCAAACTTACTTTTATCCTAAAACTCTATATATTATTACATATTTTAAAAATCCAGTAAATACTTGGACATATGTAAAAAACCCTTTTTGTAATAAATATGTTCTGAATTTTTGTTTATACTTAAAAATATTTGCAATAACCACAGGAAGTCTTATGCTGCTCTAGGATCATATGGCAGATTTGTAGTGCCCTTCCCGTACAGGTTGTGTTGTTCAAGGAAATGACAAGCTTTCATGGTATGTGTTAAACTGTAACCTGCCTATTGTGTTCAACGTAGAATGCCGAGTTGAGTTGAGAAATCATGTTGTTTGTTCCACCCTGCCTCTCAGAATAATTAGATGGAGATGCACGTGCTCTCCATCAGTAAAGCGTATTTGTTTTGAAAGACACAGCACTCATGGGCTATCAGTCATAACTACTTCTGAGAGCACTTTAGAAGCTGCAACATCAATATTTACAAAATGCAAAGTGAAGCAAAGTGCACCGAGTCACAGATACGTGTGCTTTCTTGTTCCCTGATTCCCTCCCTTCCCCAACGTATGTAGTGTGCCTAAATCCATACAAAGGACTATTTTGAAATATGACTGGAAATTTGGGAATTCTCTAGCTAAGTAAATGCTAAGGCACTAAAATAATGCTTAAAAAGGCTTATGAAATGGAATTCCTTTTCCTCTCAAAATAAATGTATTGACTGAAAGCTAAAATCAGTGATGCAGTTAAGTGGAAGAAAGTAGTCGTGCTTTGGGATTAAAGTCAGAGCCTTTAGGCTGTGTCCCTGTTTTGCCCCTTGATGACATTGGAAAAATTATGTAAATCTGAGGCTCCTCTTACTCAGCTGTAAAGTGGGCTTAATTACACCCACTTAACAGGATTGTATAATATTAAATAAATTAATATATGCAATACATGCTTTGCAAGTTACAACGTGGTTCATGATTGGGAAGTAGCAATTAAAGTAGCCAGGAGGTTTTTAGAGCAGCACTGATTTTTCTTATTAGAAAATATATTTAGAACTTATTAGTGAAATGTATCCAAATTTCATATTATAAAGAGCTTTATTATAATAATCAAAACAGAATTTCTTACATATGTCAGCAAAGTAACTTCCATCTTTGAAAAAGGAAGGTGAAAGAAAAAGTAGTGTGGGCATATGGGTAGCACTGTGTAGCCCCTGTTGTTGACTGTATATTCTGCCATTAACTCTTGCTGCTGTGACAAATCACTATGTGTATGAGTGAGGCAAGCTCCCTCCTGCTTGCCCACTCTACATAATGCCGTTCATGTAAATATGGAAGGCTTGGTTAGATACTCGTTGCAAAGTACTGTGGAGATTCCAGGTAAAAAGGAACTGAATTAATGAGAAATGGTCTTAGTAGAGTTAAGAATCTTGCTTAAGGGCAAAATGACACTAAATTTGAAAATTCAATACTTGGAAGACTGCTTCTCCCTAAAATCAGCTAATGCCATGCCTTAATGATGTAGAAGAGCTTCTTAAGTGATTTTCCAGGTTTATTTGGTTTATAATTTTTTATAGAGGAGCTTTTGTTTTCTTTATAGTATAAAGCATTGCCTTTTTATTTAAATAGGATGCTAGAGGATAAAAATCCGGCCAGCAGAGGGAGCAGACTTATGTAAATTAGATTGTAAGAAAAATATTACAGGATGCCTCAGTAAACATGTATTTTGTGGGTAATGTCCATTCTCATACTGTGCACTGAGAGAAAAATGGAAGGAAAGAAGACTGAATTTAGGGTCATCCTAAAACATCTAGCCATTTATATTCTCACTTTGGTAGTTTTCAAAAGGGAAAAAACGCAAGCAAACGGTATGCAAATAGGAACTTGTTCTGTTAATTCTATGAAGTGAAGAACTTTTAAAAACAAATATGAATTTAATACATTTGGTAAATTAAAAAAAGCTTTCAGTACTCGGCACTGAAGTTAGAGCACATTCAGACCAAACATTTTAAGAGACTATAACACCTGAAAGGAACATAAATGGAATGTATAATGCTCTGAACAGGGCACTGTTATGACTCTGAATCAGCAAATAAGCACTTTTGTATCATGTGTATTAAGTCAGAAAATTGGAATATATTTAAGGAAGAAATTTCACCAAGTGTGAAGCAAGTATAAAACAAATGGTTTTCTGCTTAACTCTAAACGGAAACTATAAATGTATCATAGCTCCCTATGTATTCTAATTAATTTCCTTGGCAAATGTGCAGTCTGATATAACATCATTAAGTTAATGCATTTTCAAGCACTTTTCATTAAATACATAATACATTCAAGACAGTAGTCCAAGCATTTGGGAATATATAGATAATGAACATCCTACCTTCTTAAAATGTGTGATCTGGTAAATGACAAGTTAACTCAGTTCCAGTGTGCCACAGTGTAAAGCAGGTGGGCATTGCAGAAGCTAGGATAAGCTGCTTCAGTAAACACTGTAACTACTAAAATAAGAAATACCAATTCTTTTTTACATTGTGGAAAAATAGTTTTGCTTTGTAACCATTAAGACTGAGGAGTTTTGCTTTATTAAGTAAACTAAATTTAACTGTAACTTAAGATTATTTGCCATCTTTTTAGAGTAAAGAACGGTAGCTTAGGAAAAAGAGATTTCCATCTAGAGGTATCATAGATTGTTGATTCTTAACTAGACCCATTGTTTCTGGGGTGTTTTTTTTAAGTTATAATTAGAGATCAGGATGGTGAAAGACATCCAGACCTTTTTATTAGTTTAGAAAACGTTTTAAGTTAATATAAATGAAAAAATAATTTTTTAAACTTTGATTATTTTAGATGGCGTTTAATATATTTGCTTTTAAAAATATGCATGCTCATTCTTACAATTTAAAGGGCTGTATGTAAACTGGTGCACAGAAGATTAAATCATGTTCAGTGATGGGTACAGGAGAAAAGGAAATAGATAATTATTTCTCTTTTATGAGGTCAAAATTATTCATTGAGTCATTTTGACATTTGTTGCCTAGAAACTAGTATTTCCAAACAAGTAAAATTGCCAGGTGTTCTGGTTTGGTAGTTTGAGAATGCTATTTGAAGTTGGTGCAAGGAACTTCTGAGATGGAGGGTCACAGGGCAGGAAGAAAGAGCAAGGCATGGTGAGGAAGGAGCAGAAAAGAAGCAGTGGCAAATGAGAAGCAATAAAGGTGACAGGAAGAGACTGCAGGGAGCAGACCTGAACAAGTGTTTGCCCACAGTGGGCCCGGCTCTGTGTCAGGCCCTGCAGATACTGTGGTGAACATTATACAGCCCTCGTTCTCTGTCAAAGACAAGTGGGATATACAGAGGGAAACACACCGTTTCATTGGGGGATGGATATTGAGTACAGGGTACTGTGGAGACACCTAAGAAGCACCTCTTTCTCAAACTAGTAAGGGCCAGTGGGGGCTTATGTGAGATCCGAGCTCCACTGTGAGGAGACAGTAGTACAGATGCGAAGAGGTGAGAGTCCCTGGTGAGTTCCAGGTGATGGCATGTAACACAGTGTAGGTAGAGCTTTAAGAGTGAGAATTGAGCAAAGAAACGTGAGCCGTAAAACTAAGTAGGGACGAAGTCAGGAAGAATCTTGTGTGCTCTATGAAGGAAGAGGTTTGGACGTCTTCCTGAGTACATTGAGGGACTGACTATTAAAGAGATTCATGCAGGAGAAGGGCATGAGCAGATATTTGTAGTGTGGAGAATTGAAGTCAGCATGGCTATAGATAAGAAGACCAGACCGCTGAGCCAGTATGGGGGATGGACGGGAGCAGACCATGCATGTAACAGGTGGAGGGGACAGAACGTGGTGAGAGATCAGGTGTCGGGGCTAGGAGCCATTTGCAGTGATTTGAACTTATGGTGAGAAAGTAGAAAAGATAGTATATGTTTTCCAGATGTTTCTGTGAAAGGAAGGAATGTCTAGTTCCTATGCACCATGCGGGCTCTGGCATATTTCCCACGGATATGGTGGAGACAGAGGGCTGGCCCAGGCAAGGTGTTTTCTCTGAGAGGCTAGAAATCAAAGATGTAAGCGTGAATCATTGAGGTAGAGAAGCCAGAGCCTGTGACACAGTTGGAATGAGCTGTGAATGCTTTCTAGGAAATTAATCCTGGGCTTTAAAACCAAGAAGATTAGGAAGGAAGTCAGTAAGGGAAGTGCAAGGTGGAGCCTGTGAACAGTCTTAGTACCAGGCAGGCCATTTCTTCTTGGCTGCTAGTTTCATGGCTTGGGGTTAGGCAGTCTCCTGGCCTGATGGCTGGAGGCCAGTTTGTACCAAAAAAGAGGACTAGCTAAAGGAGGAGGAGGATTCAGAGAGGGCTTTAGACTTGAGATTGTGTACAGACCGAAAGAGGAGGTATTAACTAGAAGGAACTGTTGATAGTTCATCAATAGTTCATCAAAGAAACTGAAAGACTAATGGCCCAGGGTAGCAGGAAAGATGAGAAGCACAGACTGGGATCGAGAGGAGGAGCTGACCTTGAAACTCTGCCTTTGAGATAAGGTAGAAGAAACAAGTTTTGAAATTGCTATGCAAGGTGGGACTTCGGGAGGGTCCACATATGAAGACCTTTCTGTTAACCAGGAGGCAAAGACATTTTCTTAGAATGGCTAGGATTATGGCGGGAAGGACAGTATGGAGAAGCTTGGGCTCTGGGGACAGAAGACCTAGGTTTGAATCCTGGCTCTGCCACATGCTGGCAGAATGGCCTTGGGCATGTTGTTTAAGCTTTGTCATTCCCAGCTGCTTCCTGTATAATATATGACCATTATAGTTCCTTTCTCCAAGAGGTATATGGAGGATTAAAGAAATGAATTCATATACAGTGTTTAGCAGGTAGCAAAGGTTTAATCAGGTTAGTTATTATTAGGAGGCAATATTGTATAATGGTCCAGAACCAGACTCCGAAGCCAGACTGGAGCCAGATACTGGTTCCACCAATTATGTGCTAGCAGTGTGACCTTGGACATTCTGTAATGTACAAACATAATGCATAGTTAATCAGGTGATCAGTAAATATGTATTCAACTTCATTGACAGTAAATGACTCCGTGAGCTTGTCTTCTTGTGCTTCAGCTTCTTTCCAATATGATAATTGTGTCCCACCATTTTGATACATATAATATTATAAAAACCTTTGTTAACTTAACAAACTAAACAAGGCAAACTGTATGTTATCTGTGCCTCAGTTTCTTTCATCCGTAAAAAGGAGATTATAATAGTACCTACCTCTTAGGCTTGTGGTGTGTTAAGAGAATTAATAAGTAGAATGCTCTTAGCTTCTGGCACATAGGAAGCAATATATACATAAGCATTATATATATGGAAGCATTTTATACATATATATAACTGTTATTACTGTCCTTACTCATCATCATCAATAGGGGTTGAGGAGAAACCAATAAGTTATAATGGGCACTGTGGGATTGGGTGGGACTAAGACACGTCAAGACTATGAACGAGCACTGAAGACCAACCTGAGATTGGAAAAGTTTGTAGTAGTGTGAGACCACGGGAGCAGCTGGCAGCTTGGGGATAGACTGGGAAAGAAAAAAGGTTAGGTGAGTTCAGAGTTGAGGTTAATTAGCAGACCAGTTATGATAGGAAAAGAGAGCTAGTGAGCTGAAGGTGCTATGCTATTCTATTTTGAGAGAATAATGAGAGTCAGTAACAAATAACCAGAGAGCGGAATAAAGCTACGAAAACATGTTCTTAGACTAGTACTGACAGCTGTTTGGAAGTGACTTAGATTTCATTATATTTATTACATCGCCTTGTCAATTTGCCTGTTTCTCCCCTCCCCTCCCGAGCAACCCTTCTGGGTTCTTATTTTTCCTTCTCTGCGTATTTTCTTTTCAAGCCTTATATCTCTTCTGCCTTCTAGCAAAACAATGTAAAGAAACAGCATACTAAGAAAGCAGAGAGGTGTTGTTTCTGTGTTCACATCCTCACGTACTCCCTGTCTGGCACGGGATGTTTGCTCTGACAGATCCAGAAAATATAGCATCTGGCATGTTCTTCACCCTCAAGGGTCTCTGTGGGAGGAGTTCACATGGAATCATTATACACATATTGTACGGGAAAATGATGATCGTTATACAATCAAGTGTCAAAAAATATGGCACAGCCATTAAACGTGGGTGGCCAAAACAGGTGCTCAGGGAGGAAAGAGACAGGAGCTGGGGCAAATGAAGATAGCTCCTCAGAAATGGGAGTTCAGAGGGACTTGCACAGAAAGTGAGAATGGGCGTGTGGGGTACGGTGTGCGGGCCTGGGAGAGCTGAGGAAGCACAGGGCAGGTGCTGCCAGACGGGACGACACCAGCCTGGCAGGGGAGCAGAGGCGGCAGGGGCGACGGTTAAATGAGAGGTAAGGCTGTACACGTAACTCCCACAGTGCATAGCTCAACATGTGATCATTCCATGCGCGTTCAGCTGCATTGAGAGTAAATGAGGAAGAGACTCCCGTGAGTTTGTCTTGTTGTGCGTCAGATTCTTGTCGGTGGGATAAGTATGTCCTAACCATCTCATAAATGGATTAAAAAAAAGAAAAGCACCTTTGTTAATTTAGAAACTAAAAGAGGCAAATGTATTATGCTAAGCCTGTTGAAGAGTAGGAATTTGGTGACTTTGTGATGAAGAATGTAAACGCCACCATAAAATTGTAAGAAAACAGAGAGTTGGGCTTTTGGGGGAGGGTGGTGTGATGGGGAACATGTTCCAGCCTGTTACAGAGTTCCTTGTGTAAGTAGTTTTTCTTCCCTGAGTCACTTCTTTTGGTGCCTTATCTCTTTCAAGGTAGCTGTTGTTTCTATCTGTAGCCTAGAGTAGCATGCATTTTGACAACCATGTTAAGCTCTCCTAAGGCTAAATGTCAAGGAGTTGTAAGTATTAGAGATCTTAGAATACATATTCCTTCATGAGAGAAGGACACAGGAACCAGAACTGCCAGTATAGCTAAGCCGTTCTTTAAATAGTGTGTGTCTTATTAGTATTCATGAAGAGCATGTAGATAACATCTTGACAGAGTTAAAGTTTCAACTTGAAGAGCTACTGCTTTTCAATAAGGAGTGCATTTAAAGACACTCTTTGCATGAATAGAGTGACTGAATTGCTTCTAAAATGAGAGTATTACTTTATAGAAAGATATTTTTCATTTAATCTGTCTACAGTTTAGAATTGTCATTAGAATTAATAAATAATAATGATTAGCACTTGTAGGGCTTTAATCTTCAAAGAGTTTTAAAGTTAATCTAATTTAATTGTCGCTTGGAGTCATCAGAGAGGTACACTTACTTTTCTGCTGTGAACCATTGAAAGTGTTCACTTTCCAACCCTTCGGTGCTCCCTTTAGGTAGTTCCATGGCTCATAAGCTATTTGTTCTATGGGAAATGCCCAGAGCATCAACAGATGGAAGGCTTTATATTAGAGCTTCTTGTCCTAGGTGTGCATTTGGGCTCTTGAGTTGGGCTTCCTGCTTCTAGTGCCAGCTTCTCTGCTGCTAACTGTGTGACCTTAGGCAAGTGGCTTAACCCTCAGCTTCTTCAACTGGGATGCATAGTATAGTACCTGCCTCAAGGGTTCTTGTAAGGATTAAATGAGATAATCAATATTAAGTATGAAGCGATTAGTATTTAATAAATATTAGCTGTGTATTAGTATTGTTTTTAAAATTATCCTTAGGAACAATTCATTCTGGGAAGTTGTGATATGTGGTTAAGTGTTAGGTGAGGAAATTATAAGCCATAAATACCCTTTACAGTGACCGCTGTGTACCAGGCTCAGTTTGAGGTCCTGGGACAGAAGAGTAAGAAACCATGACGCCTTCCCTCTAGAAGTTCACAACCTATTTTGTGGAGGATAGCGAGGGCATAAATAAAACTAACTGAAACACCATGGTAAGTGCTTGACCAGCAAGCTCAAGTGTGATCAAAGAGCGATGGCATTTGACTTAAGGTTTTCACAGAAAGCTTTAGAAGGGAAGTGATATATTACCTGGGCTTTGGAGGAGGATGTCCGTTTTGGCAGAAAGTGGGAGAATTTTAGGGAGTGCGCGAGGCAGTGGAAGCGAGGGATGTCGAGCGCAGCAGCACTCTCAGAAGGTTTTAAGCAGGTTGGTCCAACTTGTGGGAAGCCCTAGAGCTACCGATTTACCACCATTTCTTGGCGCTGATTTTTCATCTTCTCTGTAGATCTGAGACAGCTCTAAAGCTTTACAGTCTTAGTTGGACCCAGGAGAGGCCTTACTTGAGGTTAGAAGGCATGGCTGTCTGACAGTGAAATTTCGTGGGCCTCCCTTACCTTCCCCTGTCTCATTTGGTCTGAATTTCCATTAATATGATTTGAATGGGATTTTATTGGACATTTAGGAAACAGTTTAAACTCTAAAATACCCCTGTGACACAGTTAAATTTACACAGTGTTTTAAAAGCTAAAGTGTGCTGATTGCCTAAGTTGTGAGACAAGAGGATCTTACAGAATTTATGACTATGCCAAGGCCCTGTTTCTGACTGTATATCACTCAGACAAAAGAAAAGAAACTTTCCCTCTTTCTTTTTCAGTTGCTGAGGCTGGAGGTTATATCATCTGGGAAGCATGTGGACCACTGTTAAATGGGAGTCCTCTGTGCTGTCTCTTGAACTGCATCTTAGGCTGAGTTAAGCGAGAACCTGCTGCCTGTTAAACCCATACTCCCTCTAAAAAGCTTGTGGGTAAAGGGAGGATTTACTAACATGGAGTGAGAACCTTCTAGATGCCAGGCTCTGTGCTGGGTGTTATATAAAAAGTGTTCTCACAGTAGAGCTATTACTTAGTTTTAATGTGTGGAAAGATCAGCAAGATGAATAACTTTACAACAAGCAGTTAGTGGTAGAGGCCGGATTCTAAAGGAGGCCTGTTAGGCTTCAGTGTCCATTTTTTTCTTTTGTTAAATGTGGTATTTACTTTGTCCTGTTTCTTCTATGATATTTCTTCTTTAAATTTCTCATGAAGCTTGACCTCAGCAAAGGTCTTCATGAATGGGCTTGCTGCATTTGAAGAATATAGGTAAATGAAGTTTTTCCTAATTTATCACCAAGTTGATTTACATTTACTTCAGTATTATGAGTATCTAATTAGGGTAACTCATCTGGCAAAGAAAAGGGAACACATGGGTTGGTTTGTTTTTATAAGATAATATTCAATACAGCTGACCCTTGAATGCAGGGGTTATATAGCTTTACAGTCACCTGCCTGTACCCATGGCTCCCATCTGTAGATTCAACTAACCGTGGATCATGTAGTAATGCAGTCTGTTTTTATTGAAAAAAATTTGATGTATAAGTGGATGCTCACAGTTCAAACCCGTGTTGTTCAAGGGTCAACTGTATTTTGGATAGGGACCTTCAGCCTCCATCGTTTGATAATCTCAGCAACATAATTTTATGATATTGAGTCTTTCAAGTACAGAGTCCACTGGTAGTTGAATAACCTGATTTGTTATTCTACAGTTGTCTTGCAGAAAGGAAGAAGGACCCCTTTTGAATAAAGTCCCCCAATTGCTTCATTCATTACATATAGATTGCTAGCTTAATTTGCTCATGTTCCAGAACAAGAAGCCAAACTTTATAATGTGTGGGGGGTTTTTAGTGGCAAAATAATTACAAAGGTAGTCCTCTGTTACTGTCAAAAATTAACAGTTTTTCCTCCTCATTGTTGAAATAAGAAAAGCAATATGCTTGAGTCTCAAAATTCTGCCTTCTTTTCCCTTTTCTTTCTCAGAAGATGTTTTTCTTCACCTTTTCTTTCATTCTTCTCTCTTGCTTTCTCATTACTTCTGAATGATAATCAGGAGCATCATCCCCTCCCCCACTCCCCACACACACATTCTTTTGCCTTCTTTCAACAGTTTGAAAACAGATCCATGGTGAATTAAAAAGTAATCAGATAACGATAAGTTATTAAAATCTCTAGTTTATAGTTTGGGGTATTTCATGGTCATTAGGTCAGTTACACTTTTCTTGACTGTTTTGTCCCAGGTTTACTATCTTCAATTCAGCTTTCATTCATGCTAAAAATACTTACTTCCCCCCTACTTTGTTCTAGACTGTGCTAGAGGTTATCAATCTTATTTTTCGTACAGCACAGGGTTCGGTGGTTCTCACACAGAACATGCCACCCTGGCCTGCATTCAGTGTTATATACATAGTCTTCAGACCTCCTTTTTTCCCACTCAGGAAGAAATATCTGAATTCACAGGAATGAGAGAGATGGGGGTTAATTTTGAAGCCATTCTACTGTATAAAAATAGTGAATTATCACCATAATTTAGCATGGAGTTTCATATGGTTGTTTATAACAATTCTCACAACTAACTGATCTTGGTGTTCTGATAAGCCAGATGCTTCTATATAAAGATAACTAGTCTTGGATCATCAAGAAAAAGGCCTAGTGATGGAGGTAAGATGCACCCAAATAATTGTAATTCAAGGGAAAATGTGGTAAGTGTTGTTAGCAATATAAAATCTTTCTATTGTATTTATGGGGATGGAGAGATTAATTTGGGGAGCATCAGAGAAGATATACATTATCGTAGTGCCATAGCAGCTATGTGGAAAGAATCAGAACATTGAGGTGGAGGGAGGTGAATGTGGTTATTCTGAACCCCAAAGCCACATATACCATCCATTCATTTGATTCTTGATATTCTGTTTGAATATTGAAGTTACACATAAATATATGCAAAGGCACATACACTTAAACACAGTTCACACATAATCAAATAGCATAATCAGAATCCTTGAGGCTAAATGATGTATTTTTCTCTGGGCACTGGCAATCACTTTGACCTCTCCCGTTGATAACAGCTTGCCTGACGTATAGTTTCCCATTAAGTTCTTTTACTGTTTAAAAACTGTGTTATAAAATATCCGGTATTAAGACCCAGTATGGGTTTAATTACCACTCAGGCATCTCATCCTGAAATGATTAATAAGCCACAAAAATAGCTGTTTCCTCTTCTCTCTATATAGCGTCGGTATTTTTAGAAATTGGGTTTTGCATGCCAAGTTTTATTCGTAGATAGACTGGGAATTGTTAAATGGTCTATCAATTCAAAGAAATCGTCGTTCCTTTATTATTTATTAAGAGCTTACCAGATAACTAATTCCATTTAGAGTTTTCAATAACTTCTACTCTTGAGGCAGCCACATGAATCATGTAATTGCTTCAGATACTCAGCAGAAGTTTCTTGCTAAAAAAACCACGGGAACATGTTTTTCTCACCTCCCCACCCTTTTTTTGTTTTTTTTTTTGACTAAACACAGCTTTTAATAATGAGGATTTTATCAAAATGAAGATTAAAAGATTATTAAAATGAAGATTTTATTGTAGTACAAGAAATAATCTGAACATCTATCAATCATGGAATAATTGAGAAAATTGTGATGTGTTCCTATTTTGGAATATTATATGGTTATTACAAAATGAGGATGATCAAGGTGTATTGACTTAGAAGAGCATGATATTTTCAACTTAAAAGTTTTAAATGGCTGTGTTTACTGATATATTTGTGTATAGAAAAAGGTACAGAATGATATTGTCCTAAGGATATTAAAGTTGGTCAAAGGATAGGAAAACAGAGGAGATGATTATTAACAGAAGAGAATCCAGAAGTAGACTTTATACACATGTGATAATGTAGTATAGGATAAAAGTAGCATTTCAAAGGAATGGGGAAAAGCTGGACGATTTAATAAATGGTTTGGAACAGTTGGTTAGCTATTTGGGGGGAAAAAAAAAAGCTAGACCCCTCCCTCACTCCTTTGTCAGAATGAATTCCAGATTGATCAGTTATTTACATGGTTTTTTTAGAATAATGAAGTCACGTAAGTTCTCGAAGGAAACATTAGTGAGTATTTTTCGATTTTGAAGTGAAGAAGACTTAAATATGACCCCAAACTCAGAAACAAGGAAGGAAGATTAAAAAATTGCTTATGTCGTATTGTTTTGAAGGCTTGAGAACTAGATGAATACTGAAACTATATGTTCATGGATCCTAGTGTCAGCAACATGGCATTAAAAGTTCATTGATAGTACTTTGCAAGTGTTTGGACCAATACAGATTTAAACTGACCAAAAAGACCACCACCCTGTGATTTTGGCAACGGCATTTACGTTTGTAATTGTCAGCATGAACCATTTAAGTTGATGGCATTTAACTGTATTGTTTCAGTTTTCACATGAGTATGTATAAAGAGTAATTTGTATATTAATGTTACTTCAGATGAATGAATGAAAAATATTAAATAATTATGAGAAAGCATGTAAGAAACTGTGTATAATCTACCTTTGGGCTGTGGGGCTGGGCATGATGGAGAAGGTAAACCTCATTTTTTGGTATTTTCACCTTTGTAATATAAATATGTAGTTTCTTTCATTGAGAAAAACTTTTAAAAATATTCACTGAAAAATAATTTAGAATTTTCGGCTTCTGAAAGATATTGTCAGATTCATAGCCTGACTATAGCCTAGCTATTTCAGCCAGTCGTCTTTTAGGGGAAAGAAGCCTAGAGAGCAAAACTTTGTTGCTGGATTGTAGTGCATATGTAATAGGGAGATGCAGAGATCTTTGTGATTTGTTGTATCACAGGCTGGTACAGAGGGGGCTCATCCCACTGAGTGATTCATGCCATAGACGGGATCCTTGGAGGCTGCACAGTTAGATTTATTTATTTATGTATGTATGTATGTATGTATTATGTATGTATGTATGGCTGTGCTGGGTCTTCGTTTCTGTGCGAGGGCTTTCTCTAGTTGCAGCAAGTGGGGGCCACTCTTCATCGCAGTGCGCAGGCCTCTCACTATCGCGTCCTCTCTTGTTGCGGAGCAGAGGCTCCAGACGCGCAGGCTCAGTAGTTGTGGCGCACGAGCTTAGCTGCTCCACGGCATGTGGGATCCTCCCAGACCAGGGCTCGAACCCATGTCCCCTGCATTGGCAGGCGGATTCTCAACCACTGCGCCACCAGGGAAGCCCCCATGCACAGTTAGTTTTTGAAAAATGTGTGTCGTCTTATGAAATAGTTTTATTTTAAATCTAAAACATTTGATTCTTATAAAGCATTCATTTTACTTAATAATACTTCAGACTCAGATTTATCATAGTCTAGAATGTGAAATTCATGTAAATTATGATGATAAAATAGGAGCCATTGGAGAATGTAGGGAGGCCCACCTCTGTGAGCACCTTTGCTCCCCTGGGAGGTATCTTTCACATTCCTCTGGTGGAAAACTTCGAGAAACACTATTTTGAGTAAATACGAACAGGTGACAGTAACTTGTAATCATCCTAACACTTTATTTGGGTTTTGAGTTCTGAAGTTATGAAGTGGTAGGAAGCAGATTTCATAAAAGGCAAATTTTATTAGCCATTTAACCCACTAAAATGAATGTTTGATTATGTACTTAGTTCTTACTGAATCCAGTAAATGTCTAAGCTGGTAGATATTTTAATCATTAAAACTATAATCCAGTTAAAGTTAAGGAAGCTAAATAAACTAATTTTAATCAAATTTACTTTGATTTCTCTGTTTCTCCTTATTTTCATTACTACAGGTCACAGTAATGAAAGGCAGTAATAGAAATAAAGATCATTCAGCAGAAGGAGAAGGGGCTGGAAAACGACCAAAACGAAAGTGTCTTCAGTGGCATCCATTGCTAGCAAAGAAACTTCTTGACTTTTCGGAAGAGGAAGAAGAGGACGACGAAGAGGAGGATATTGATAAGGTGATTTCCTCCTTTTATTGTAGAAGTTTTAAGTTTATTTGACCATTCATTCTAGAAACTGCAGTGAACATGTGTGGTGCAAAGGAGGTGTTTCTAACAGTCTGTATAACTTGAATCCTAGTTAACTACTTAATCTGCATTTTTATTCCAAATGTTGATGACTCTTAAAGTATCTGTAGTAGTAGTTTAAACTGAAACAGATCCTTCTTAAATAGTATTTCTGTCAATTAACTAATAATTTGCAGACAATATTCAAACGCAGTGAGTTCGTAAAATTTGAGGTGCTTACCTGCACCCACCTGTTGCTCCTGGCCTCTCTTTCTTCCCTCCCAGCCTAGCCTCGCCACCGTAGGCAGGTTCAGAGCTGTTCAGGTCCTCATCTCTGAGGCCTCCAGAGCATCTGGCTGCTGTCACCCCTCTGTGCCTCTGTGCTCAGTCAGTCCTCCTGGTCCCCTCCTCTGGTCTCACACTTGAGCAGCCGGATCTTGCGAGAAAGTCACACAGCCGTGCGGCTGGCTTTAGAAAGCCACACGTCCCTTCAGATCTTGGCATGACTGGTTCCTCCTCTTCGTCATTCAGGTCTCAGCACAAGGACTACCTCCCCATCATCTCAGGTGTCCCTCCCACCCAATGCATTCCACGTCTGAGGATTTCCTCCCTCACACTTCTTATTTGCCTTGTGTTTAGCTGTGCACTTGTTTATGTCTGCCTTCCTAGACTAGGCTATAGCTCGGTAAGAGCAGGGGTCTTGCCCTTCCTGTCCTCTTCTCCTTCCTCAAAGCCTGGAATGGTGGCTGACACAGAGTAGATTTTGAATAGTTATATGCTCAGTAGAAGAATAGATGAGTACTGGACTTCCCTGGTGGCGCAGTGGTTAAGAATCCACCTGCCAATGCAGGGGACACGGGTTCAAGCCCTGGTCCGGGAAGATCCCACATGCCACGGAGCAACTAAGCCCGTGTGCCACAACTACTGAGCCTGCACTCTAGAGCCTGCGAGCCACAACTACTGAAACCCGCACGCCTAGAGCCCATGCTCCTCAACAAGAGAAGCCACTGCAACGAGGAGCCCGCACACTGCAACAACGAGTAGCCCCCGCTCGCCACAGCTAGAGAAAGCCCGTGCGCAGCAATGAAGACCCAATGCAGCCATCAATCAATCAATCAATAAAAAATAGATGAGTACTTATTTTGTGTCACTGCAAATTTCATAAACATACTTTTACTATTCTTCAGGCCTTCGATATCCGTTCAGTCTTTTGTCCTAGGCTTGGGTCAGCTCCCTCTTCCACTCGTCTCAGCAGGAATTATAAACATTTTCCCTGTTTCACAGACATCTTCTCTGGGTACTGTTTATGGTCTCCTCACTGTTGAACTTTTCTTCTCTTTCACAGAGAAAATAGAGGCCACCAGAAATGACTCCTTCAGCCTTCTCTACTTACTCATCTTACTCTTATCTCACTCCTTATCCATCTTTTCCTTTCCGTTTTCAGAGAAATGGTGTTATTCTTCCTGTTTGAGGAAATTGCCAAGTTTATGTTTATGCTTAATTTGATCTCTCTGACACATTTGCACCTGTTGATCACTTGGTCCTTGAAGCTGTCTGCTGTTTCCATGACAGCAATCACTCACTTCTATTCCTCCCTTCCCAACTGTACCATTCTAGTTCCTTCCAGTTGATGTCCCTCCATTATTCTACCTTCAAATGTTGATGTTCTCTGGGCTTCTTATCTTAATTCCTGTCTCCACCCTGGACCTTTCTCCTAAACTCTGGACTTGTATTTCTGACTGTTTACTTGACATATCCACTTAGGTATCAAATCAGAATCTCAGTTTGAATGTGTTCAAAATGAAGCTCTCACTTTTCTCCTGCAAACCCCATCCTCCTACATCTTTCCTTTCTCAGTGAATGGCAACTCCAGCTGTCAAGTTGGTCAGACCTGAAACCTTGTCTGTTTTCTTTTGCTCGAGTCTTACATCTGTGCATCCATCAGTAAATTCTCAGCCATACCTTCAAAATATGTTCTCAAGTTGACCCCTTGTTAGCAGTGTCACTACTGCTACCTTGATCCAAGCCACCACCAATGCTAGTGCAGATTATTGTATTCTGCCTCTCTCTCTGCCTCTGCTCTTGCCGTTCTACAGTCTGTTCTCAACAAAGCAACCAGAGAGATCCTTCCAGAGTGGCAGGCCAGTTGTGCTACTCTTCATCTTCATGAGGATGGGGGGTCTGTCTGCTCACTGTTATGTCTGCATCACCTAAAACAGTGCCTGCTCCGTATCGGGTACCCAGTAAATAGTTATTAAGTGAAAGAATGAAGTCATCGAGTCCTGTTCTCTTTTTGGTCCACATTCAGAGATCTCACCCACACCCTTGGTCTTACTTCTTTATATTGGTACATCAGTTCATTATCCCAACTGGGACTTCTCTGCTAAGAGCCACTTCACATTCTGCCACCAGATCTAATTTCTCTCATTTGAGATAAAGTGTTCTCTGTTGTGTATGAAGGAATCTTGCTGCCAAAGTTGGAAACACTCTTCCTTTTTCAACCTTTACATCCAGTTAGACACCAGTCACTCTTGGTTCTACCTCATTAGTGAATATTGTTTCTGTTTTCAGTTCTCCATTCTCATGATTACTGCCTTGATTTCAGCCCTGTCTCCATTCTCGCATGGACAGCTGGAATAAACTTTTAACTTGTTCCTCTAGTTTTGTTTGACTCTAGTTTTGCTACTGTAATTTATGCTCAACGCTGATGACAGGACTTCCCTCAAAATACAGATCTAACAATGTCTTTCCCCTGCTTAAAACCACTCATGGCTCTTCATTGCATCCAGCTGTGGTTTCCATATCCTGGTCCAGTGCTAGTGTTGATTTGTTGCAGAGTGTTACTTGGCCTCTGGTGAAAGAAAAATAGGTCCAGATACCTTTTCGTTTTAATTTAATTTATATATCATACATTTATTTATTTGTTTACTTACTTTTTGATGAGTTAATTTAATGAAACAATTATAATATTAGATAGTAGTTAAAAATTTTTTTAATGTTCATACTTGGCAAAACAAAAAGTTGGTAATCTGTGTTGGTCCCCTCCCAAGGGTTTTTATTGATCCATGCAGTCTGAAACCACTCATTTACAGGGTTAATGTAACAGGGTTAACACTTTTTTTTCTTTTTTTTTTTTTAACACGACTGAGCACATTCTTCATGAAGTGGCCCATACCTTCTTCTGTAACCTTAGATTCCTGTTCTAATCTTTTATATACTGGTACTATTGAGCTGCATATAAGTGTCTGAACTATTGAGCTTTAATCTCTGTTAGTTCCCCATGACTCCCCATTGACTACCCTACACTCTCTGATTCATCTTTCAAAATTTAGCCCAGACCACACCTTTTCTAGGGAGACTCCCCTGTTCTCCTGCCCATCTGCTAGTGCTTCATTACTGCACTGGTTCATTGTTGAAGTCATCATCCTGCTTTTTAATTTATTTGCTTATATATCGTTCTCCTCTCCCCAAACAGTGAGCTCCTTGGGCCAGGATTTGTCTTATTTATCTCAGCTCTTGGCTTGAGTTTTATGATTTAGTAACTGAATCAAAAGTTATTCTTTTCTGAAGGGAAACTATAATTACTTCCTCAACCTACATAATACATTTTTTTATGCCTAAATTTTTTCTGTAGCTTCTCAGTTTCAGAATGCTAAATAAATATTCCTTGAAAACTCAAATCATTTTTAATGATTGTACACATAATGAGGAAGATAAATCTGTATCCTTCACCCCCAGTAATAATCCCTAATGTATTTCCAAATCAAGTAGCTATGACTTCACGATTGTTCTGTACTATTTGTGTTTGAAGATAATTGATGGTTAATTAAATGCATGTGCAATACTTAATTTAAACTTAAAAGACTTTTTAAAAACATCTAATGGATTAAGCTAGTGATTTGTCCTAGAGCGTCTGTAACTGTTGCCCAATAAACACGATATAAGAGAACCTGGTTGCTTTATAGTAGTGGTTCTCAAAGTGTGATCCCCAGGCCAGCAGCCTCAGCATAACCTGGCAACTTGTTAGAAATACACATTCTCAAGGCCCACTCTAGACCTACAGAATCAGAAGCTCTGGGAATGGGACTTAATCTGTGTTTTAACAAGACCTCCAGGGATTCCAGTGCCCACTCATATTTAAGAACTACTGCCCTACTGTGTAATGCAGTCTGACAACTACCTCGATCCTTCTTGATTTTAACTATGAAGCAGCAAGTAAAGAAATGGTTTTAGTAAGCATTCTGGACTTCTGTTCTTGGTTGCACTGTCATATTTTAGCCTTAGAAGATACTTAACAATCCTGTTATATTCTGAGATTCTGTGATCAGAAATGTGCTTTAAGAAATTTAACCTGCAGCCATGCACAGGAAGTATTGTAAGAGATTGAAAGCAGGAAGACAAGGCCATAGGCAAGAGTGGTACTAGGGCAGTGGCAATGAGAATGACACAGATGGAGAGGATCAGAGCTTTGCAGAAGTCCTTGAAGACCTTGAACGAAATGCTTAGGAAAAGGGAGGATTCAAAACAGACTTTGAAAGTTGAAGTCCTATCACCATTGAATTTCAGTGGACAAGAAAGTGTGATGTCTACAAGCTTGAAAATTTACTATGTAGTTCTTCCTTCAAATAATGTTAGAGGTCTGTTTTGATTTTTACACTAGGAGGCTCCACTTGTGGTATGCACAAAAACATTAAGTAGTCTGTATTAGATTTTTATCTACTTTTCATGTTAAACATTTTCATATTATTAGTTGTGCAACAGCACATTCCAAAGAGCAGAAAGACAGAACTAATGCTCATGTATCTTATGTGGATATTGTTGTTAATCCTGAGATCCATATATCACAGAATGGGTTGAATCCTTCATTCAATAGTTAGTTAAATACTAATGTTAGACCAGACATTAAGCTCTGCACTGTGTATGAGGAAAATAAGAGAGCTTTTGTCCTCAAAGAGCTCACTGTTAGTGAGAAAAAAATGTAAGCGATTATAACAACAATGTAATATATGCTGTAATACAGACATGCACAGGTTACTATAGAAACTAAGCAAAAGAAAACATCTTAAGTTGGTTACCAGCCACAAACAGTGGTTGATGACTTTTAAAAAATCGTTTTTTCCCCCCAATTTGTAAGTTGTTTAAGTGGAGCTTAGGAAAAATACAATTTGAAAACCAAGACTAATTGTTAAAGCAAAGTTATCCAGGATGTGTTAAACATTTGGCTTTTGTTTTATTGCTTTTGTTTAAGGTTCAACTTCTTGGGGCCGATGGTCTAGAGCAAGATGTTGGTGAAACTGAAGATGATGAATCACCAGAACAGCGAGCCCGGAGACCAATGAATGCATTTCTCTTATTTTGCAAACGTCATCGCTCCCTTGTACGTCAGGAACACCCCAGGCTTGATAACCGAGGTGCTACCAAGATACTAGCTGATTGGTGGGCTGTTCTTGATCCAAAGGAAAAGCAGAAATACACAGACATGGCCAAGGAGGTAGGTTACAGTGACGAGGTTTTATGGTGACTGTGAGCAACCAATCCTGTAACCCCCAGTCAGTAAATTTGGAGTCCGTGCTAAAGGTCTAGCAGCACGAAGGTGAATCCTTGAATCAAGTGTTAAGTGAAGACATACAAGCTTTGTTCCTATCCCTGAGTTCCAAGTCCACCTTGCAAATATTGGTGAGGTGCCAAAAGCAACCTATTACCAAGAAGTTTTTTCTCATTGTGTATATTCCACTGATTGATGTGGGGGATTGATTTTTATGAAGGTGATTTTATTTATTATGAATGGTTTTTGTTTTTAGTTTTTCTAGGAACCCGCTTCTGCTGTCAGAGAATGCCCATAGTAAAGATTGACAATATTAATCTAGTTCTGATACTGAATAGCTTTGTAACCATATCTAAGTCAATCTCTGGGTCTCAGCTTTTCTTTTCTTTTCTTTTTTTAAAATATGTTTTTAGAATGAGAAAGTTAGAGCAAAATTTGTATCCCTTCCAGCGCTAATACGTTTTGATTTCGCAATAAACGCAATTATCAAGAGATTTGCGTTGACTTTTCTGTAGGTTGTGCAGCATGAATATTTAAAACCAGTAAATGAATGAATGGCAGTGGAACAGGATGTACTGTGATGTGTGCATGCATGTAAACACTGTGTAGGCAGTAGTTGGTGAGAAGTATTTCTATGCAGGAAGGCTATTCAGAGAGGTGGGGCATTAATTCCAAAATGTGAGTAAATTTCTTGAAAAATTGTATTCTGGTCTGTTCCTAAAATAATCTTAAATTAATGTGAGTTCATTATGCATTTAAAATGTATTGTCTAATGGATTTAGCAAGTAAGGGGAAAGCAAAGCAATATCATTGTGGTTAAACTTGAAAGCAGTAATTCTGTTTCTTGAGTGTTGCAACTTGCAAATAATCTTGATTCATGCAAGCCCTAGCCACACAAACATTTGGTTAAGTTCTATGGAAAGATGAACCAGCAGGGGACAAATACAGAGTTTCAAGTGAGACATTTTATTAGACATCTCAGTATGTAGAAAAATAGTTCTTTCAATTGCTGTGGTTTTACTGAGTTTTTTAACAAGCTAAGATGGAACATAAAAATTTCTTATGCAATGTTCAGGGAAATTTGAATCCAGAGTAAATGATTAGCATAGTTGCTATGTGATTAACGATTACATAAGGCTTCAGGAATTAACTGTATTGTTAAAGACAGGATTTTAACTATGTAGAGCATCTAGAAAATTTAAAATCAATTCCAGTAACCTACATGATTTTAAATGTTGCAGGACATTTTCACGAGCATAACAGTAATTAACAGTAAAATTTTCCTAGTAAATAGCTTTAGATCCTTTCATAGTCACGCTTATATGATAAAACAAACAATTATCTGAAACCTCATAGGGAACTGCACAAACTTCCTATAATTAAACTCATGAGTTTGTTTTTGGATTACTGTTTTTGGATAACCTGCAGCCTGTCTCACGTATACTGTTTGCTTTTTCTTAAATACTGCTACTTTACAAACCAAATAGGTGGCCATTTTTAAGAGGAGGAAGCATTGTTTTCATACAGGAATTCCTTTACTAATTACTTAATTAGCTTCACAGTATTTGCCACTGTGGTGAGTAATGAAATCTAAATCTGATAAGGTGCCCCCCACTGCAAACCACTTCAAGTAGAGACCATAACTGGATCTTCCATCTCACAACTTGCCTTGTTGCTCTTATGAAATATTGTCTCACTTCTAGTACCAAGTGTGGAAGGTTCAGTTGCTTTGAAAATCCTTTATACAATTGGTTTCTAGGCATAAGTGATACTTGTTTCAACTTATTTACCAAATGGTTTTGAAATTACATTAAAGTACAGGTAATTGTGCTGGTGCTTTTTGTGTTAATATTGCAGCCTTAATTGAAATGTCAGTTTAATCAACAAAAACTTATTGGGTGGCTTCAATGTACCGGGTCTTAATGATTGTTAGTGATAAATACGGTCTCCGTTCCTCAAGGTCCCCTCTCTCCAGGCAGTCATTTTTAAAACTATTTTTATATGTGTAAACTTGTAATTTTAAACCCCCAATTTAAAATGTGTTCTCTATTAGGAACAAGACATAGTCTTGCAGCATAGTTTGCATGTGAGTGTAAATAGTTATGTGATGTTCACCAATATCTATTCTGTCATTACCAATTGAATGAGAAATACTTAATTTTTTCCATTCTCTTCTTGTTTTTAAAATATATTCTTAAAGTAATAATTAATACAACTTTGAAGAGATCATTTTTTTTAACCTGTTAAAACTTTCTCTGACTCTTCCCTTGCTTTTTGGTTATTTTCTATTTGTGCATCTGGTAAGAGGGCATACCTGTTTTGGGATTTGTTTTCGGTTTCTTGAATAATTTCCCAGTACTGATTGGCATTGTTGAAAAAATGGTTGAAAGAGGGTTTCATATTCTCTGATGAATCTCATTAGAGCAATAATTAGTTATAAGTAATTTAAAAAATACTGTCCTAAGGATATAACCTGGGTTCTTTTCTTAAATTCAGCAGTGTGCATGATGGTGCAGTGTTGTGGACATTCACAGGCTCTAGCTTCTTCAACTGCCTGTTAGGAGACCCAGAAACAGTATTATTTTTCCTTTTAACATTTTCCCTTACAAATATATGAATATAAGCCTGCATTTTTGACTAGGATATTGCTGGAAACTTCCACATGCCACTTAAACTAATAGTCATAGTTAATTAATGGACAGTCAATGTAGAGGATCACATATGTTGTCCTTCAGGTAGAGCAGAGTCAGTGCAAAGAAGAGGGGAGGACCTGGAAAGTTAAGGCAATTTTGAGTGACCTTTATAATACCCCCTCCTTTGGTTTTTGTAGGATCTGAGGCATGAGGCAGAATGCATGCATTTATTGATTGGTTCATTCCAGACTGGATGTTTTACCTAAGCACAAACATGTAAAGTCAGTTATCCCATTCTTCAGAGCAGGGATCTAAGGCTCTTTGGAGTTAGTATCTTGACCACCTCTACATTGGTGGAACCTGGGATACTCTTGCCTATTTGCCTCTAGCATCCTTTTAGTATATACTGCTCACTTTAGACAGCTGAGAGACTAGAGATTTGAGTAAGTCAGTCAAAAATGGTAACAATAACGTGTCGTGGGTCTTACGGGAAGAGTCTGCCTGTGCAGAGGTTGGGGTCAGGTTGGGGGTATTTCAGGAAGGGCTTTATGAAGTTGATAGAATTTGGCGTGGGCTTTGGTACAGGATTCAGAAGAAAGGCGAGGATAAGAGCAGATATGGAAAAGGAAGAACAATTTCAAGAACAAGAAAGTCTTACCCCAAGCCTGGGGTATTTGTATCAGAGTAACAGGAAACGATGATATAAAGGCAAAAAATCTTGAGAGACTGGCCTGAAAAGTTGGAAGTTCAGTTGTATGTCAATAAAAGAGCTGTGGAATTAAATGCAATAAAATACAGCTTGAAGGGAAACTGTAATAGCCTTTCGTAAATGTTGGTATCTGTTGTCGTCAGTAGTCTAGGAGAGATTATCACCACAAATCTCCATGGGGTCTTTAGTGATCAGTTCTTGCTCCATGTTTCTTCAAGATCAAATTAACGTATTCATTCCCTTGCTTTGATTTCATCAGAAATGTATTCTTCTCCAAAGAAGATTTACCGTCATTTTCTCATGTATTACTCTGAACAGTTTTTGTTAATTATCACATCATGCTTAACAGGATTTGTATTTTTACAAGAATGCTGTGGCATCTTTCATACTACTAAGCTAGAGCAGCACCACATTTATCCCCACATTCTGGAGAAACAAGTGTTACACAAAAGTGATTTCTAGGTAGATGAAACTTTGCTGTTTCTTTCAACACTCTTGTTTTATATATTTATCCTGGAAATTTTATGTAATATTTTGTTTAAATACTTCCTTACTTAAAAATTTTAGAATGCTTGTTGAGTTTTTTCAAAATTTCAACCCATTGTTTCTCTACAAGAATAATTTTATAATCTGTAATTTGGTGAGACCTTTGTGAACAATTGAGTTACAGTCATATTTTTATCTGTATATTAAATGATTCTTAACCCTTTTGTTCTTTTGAATTTCCTCTTTGCTTTTCCATGAGTCTTTCTTTTCGGTCCACCCTCAGCTGTCAGTTGACATTTTTTTCTTCTGTCAGCCACTTTGGACTGCCTCTAATGAAATGACTTTACTCTGTGTGGGGTTTTCTGAGTATCACTTAATTAGGGGCCCCGCCACTTTGCGGGGAGGTGGGTAGTAAAACCAAAGATTTGGGCTTCGTGTTTCCCAGTACTTTTTGTTTCTGAGACCTTTCCCATTCCTGTGTTCCAGATGTCAGGACTTCCTTACTATAACAAATATTCAAGTGTTTATTTTTGAAATAATAATATCAAGTTTTGAATATTGCTTTATTCTGCCCAGGATTCCATTATAAACATTTGACTCATTTAATCCTAAGAATAATCCCATGAGTTAGATATTATTTTCCGAAAGCCTAAGGATGAGGACACTGTGGCCCAGAGGACTTAAGTGACTTATCCAGGGCAGCAAATTAGTAGTAGTAGAGCTTGGGTTCTCATACTTGGCCTTCTCCATTCTCAGACCTTTCTGAGTTTCCACATCTATAAATTGTCAATAAAGATGCCTGCCCTCACAGGGTCGAGGTAAGATGCAAATAAGGCATTGTGTGCACAGGCATGGTATGAAGTTTAAAATGCTATACAAACGTTAGTTGTTCCTGATAAGCAAACTTAGGTTTGTTTGTATTTGTTACTTCTTTACCTAGTAATCTTTTACTGTTTTTATTAGGACCTGTTAACACGCTGAAGTGCTACTGAAATACAAAATTAGTCTTTGAAACACAAGAATCAACAAAACTAAAATGCATCATTTGCCCAACTTGGCAGATACTGTCCAATGTGATTAATAATCCCTAACAAAATAGATGTTCCATTAAGTGAGCTAACTACTTGATTTCAGAAACATCAATCCATTTGCTAATTGTTAGTAAACACTACCATTTAAATATTCAAATCAAATAAAATTATAGGGACTTTATAAAGACCCCATAGCTAATGATAAAAAAAATAGACCTCATAGTGAGTGACATATTGAGAATTTAAACTGAGTCTCTTAAAACTAATTTTTGGTATTGGTTTCAGATGTTAATATTTGGATTGATCGAGGGACCTAATACTCCAGTATCCTACAGTAAATCTTGATTACTTTGGAATTTGTGGTCATTCAAAGGGATGTAGGTAAAAATTAACTTTTGTACTGTTTGAAACATTGCAAATTCATGCCATAAACTATTTTTTAAAGAAAAGGTTTAAAGTGTTTAAGGAAATTACTAAACCTAAGCAAACACATTTTTTAAAGAAAACATTTTACAATTCAAATTAGTTAACATGAATTATGTATTCATACATTTTCAGAAATGTAGATAGTTTTCTTACCCAGATCCCTATCTACCTTTTAAAATGTACCAAAATTACATTTTAAAAGAAATTCTGAAATTTTGGGTACTTTTTAAATAGTGCTAACTGATTGAACTGACTTTCTCCTCCTTACCCAAATTAGGGAGTAAAATTGTCCTTTAAAAAACTTTATACGTGAAAATGAACTACCGTTGCCACAGTAATCCTTACAGGCAATTTAGGCAACCGTATCTGTAGCCAACTCAGTTTTTCCTTTATGACTTTTCTACAAGAGAACCAAACAATTCCCTGGTCACTTATTCAAGTCACTTTTCGAAGTGTATAGTTTTTACTGGAGTGGCTTTAACATGAAAGTTTTATAGGTTAATGTATAATTTGAAATATTTTTGTTCTGTTGGAACCGTAAACTTAATTCAATGTTCTGTCATATAAAAGTCTAATTAAATTTCCTTCCTATTAAAATATCTAGTAAGAAGAATTCAGATCTAAATGAGAAGTTTTAAAGTTTTGTGAGGGAAAGTTCCTAAAACTAAGGAAGTACAGATTAATGCCACTTCTCACATATCTTCCTCTCCTCTTCCACCCTGTATAATGTGATTTCTGCCTGCCGATGTGAAAAAGTACAGCTGTCTCAAAATTCATTAGCTGTCTCAAAATTTATTATGCTAGGGCTTCACTTAGCCCCCTGCAGAGTTCTAAGATTTAAAAGTGTGTTATAGCTCTTTAAAAATCAGATAATTCCTGTGTAATCTCTCCTTCATAATTCTGGTAGATTTTTTTTTTATCATGGTGATATTTCACATATTTGTACCAGAATCAGCTCTCTTTATTTGTATAGATATTCCCAGGGTCCCTTATTACTGGACCTCATCAGGGTTATCATTCTCTTTCACTCTGTTGAGAAGATCTAGACGGTAATAATAGCTAGAAATACTCCTGGACTTTTTGATACATCCCCTCCCCTCCAATTAGAAACAGACAATTGGAAGACAGTTAATAAGTACGTCTCTCCTTAAGGTGCTTTTTAAGATCAGATTTCCCATTCTTGTAAATGATCTGCAAAAGTATGTAATGTTGAGACCCAAGTTTTTAAAGATTAACATAATAGAGTGTTGTCTTTTGGTGTATAGTAATGCCATTGTCATATATGAAGTAGACAGAATACTGTGACAAAGGGTATGTATTTAATACCATTATTGAATAACAGTGATGTATTATCATTGTGAATGAAATGTGGTAGTAGTTGAGGGTGGACAGAAGGGAGCCAGCATTTACTAAGCATCTTGTGTAAGTCAGGATCTGTGCCTATAAGGTAAGTTCACTTAGGTTATCTAATCAGTTGGAAATTTGCAAAAATAAAATAAAATAGGAATTTTTATATTAATGGGAGATTTTAAAAAATCAGTGTTTTAGCAGGAGGCTAGTTACCTAGGAGATAGGGCCAGTAGCCTGTGATTGATGTTCTTGGAGGATAACTGAGCTTCCCCTCCCACCCCCAGCATGAAAGCCCTGCCTTGGGGATCTGGATGGGTGGGCCTGTCTCTTTGGTCCTTTCAGTCCTGTGCTGATGGATTTTTGCCCACATGGTTGACCAGCTTGCTAATACTTTCACTCAGCTATTTGCTTCAGACTATATGTAGTCTTTTTTCATTTCTCCCTTACTCAGCTTTCTCTGTAATCCCTTTCCTAATAACCTCATCACAACAAATGATTAAGCCTTTCTGTTGTCTCTTATAGCTGAATCAGAGCAAGTGATTGATGATGAGCCCAGTTCCAAGGACAGACATCCTCACACGCTGAGGGTTCTTCCTGCCTCCGCCCTCACTTGGTGTTCATACACTGCTTGTGTTGACCTGTATGTCTTTTCATGAATTTATGGCGTCTCCATCTAAGCTTTAAACTCTTTAAGGACAAGGGCTGTGTGTTATTCTTTTCTCTGTCTCCTACATTCTTAACCCTTTTGCTCACATATATACTTGATTGAGCTAATGAATGTTGTTTTACATCGAGTTTAAGAATCTGCAAGGTTAAAATTGTAATACATTTATAGAGCATTGACCCTCATAGTGAATTCTCAGTCACCATTTTCCATAAAACCTCACATACTCCAGGCGTTTCTCTTGCCTTTTGTTCTTCAACACATAGGTAGCTTCCCCTTTTACGGACCCTCTGCAAAACCATTTTTCATGCCTGAGCCAGGGGAAAGTCCGTGGACCATGTATAAGAAGAAGTAATATTTTGATTACTGGTTGTGGATTTTTGAAGGCAGAGACTCTAATTTATGCTCTTTTAGTCCCCAGTGTCTAACCAGTGTCTGTCACCTAGTTGATCCTCACAGAGTATTGAGATGGATATGGGTGGGTGGGTGGGTGGGTAGAATAAGTGCAAGAGAAAGAGATGTTTATGGTCAGTGATTGTCACTGCTTTATGTTATCTTCAGCACAGCTCCACATCATAAGTTAGTTTAAGCTAGCCTTTATTAATACCATCAGTGCTTTTAAAAATAGTTGATGCTGGTAATAATTCATTCATAAGAATGACAGTATTATCATTTTCACTACACATGTTGATTTTCATCAAAGCAAATTGCCAAGTGAGTCTTAGAAAAGGATGTAATATTTACTGGGAAAGATCTTACCTAGCAGATAGACAACATTGGAGGGGAGGAAGGGGACACCTAAGAAACAGAAGAAATCTGAAGGCTAGTGACATCCATCTGTCTAGTCCCATCCGTGAATTGGGACTTTTTTCTTAAAAAACCACCAAAAGTACCCAAAACTTTTAAAATTTCTTATGACACATATGTTAATTTGTTTGATAGTCTTTTGTTACATTATAGAGTGGTGACCTTTGTCCAAATGACTGTTCATCTGACAGACCAGCTCGTGTGCATTTTGCTGGGACAAAATAATGATGCATGTGCCTGCTGCTTTCATCTCACCCTATCATTTGTCACTTTCCACCTCCAGACAGCAGGCGAGGCTATTTGTCTGCCTCAGCTTAACATGTATATCCCCCCATGCATGTGAATGTGCTGGGATAGAGTACCTCTTACATTACATTGATACCTCCAAATTTATTGTTATGTGATGGTAAATTCTAGTTTGCATCTGGCCTTGTATCCCATTTTAATTATTTTTGTAGGAAAAGTAGAACTGTATCTTACTGTTTTTTACGCTTACCTTCCTTCCTCATGTACCTATGTATCAATATGCAGATGTACAGCTTTTAGTTAAAAAAAATTGATTATTCAGAAAATTTGAATTAAGGGTGATTCTTTGGGATGATTCTAAACCATTAACTACTAACATTGCATTATATTATTTACAGTACAATTTTCATTTATATGATTTAAAGTGAAGTGGTGGAAAAAGTTTGTTAGTTGGATTACATATACTTTTCTTACACTAAGCGTAAAGGAACCTTTTTTTTCTTTAATGAGTTAGATAAAAAAGCTATTTTGAGCTTACACTAAATTAATTTTACACACAGAGTGACCATTTTAAAAAGCAAGTTTAGGGGATTGAAAGAATTGTATTAATTAAATAAGGTATCTAGCAGTAATATAACATAAAATCATTGAAGAATACATGAAAAATACATTTTATCAGATAACATAACCATTGGCAATATAACATGAATAGCAAGAAATATATTTTTGTTTAATTATTGTCAGGAAAGGGAAAGAAATGGCCGAGTTGGGGAAAAGGGAGAAAACCACAGAAAAATGAAGGAGAAAGGAAGATATTAACAGTGAAGTCTGAAACCTCCAAGTAAAGACATACAGTTTGTGATGGATTAATCTGCAACATCACACATCACAGCTCTCAGCATGTTCACTTTTGAGATCACATGTGCTCATTACAAAACCCTGGGATGTTACCAGGTGCAGCTACACTTTTTAGATGGAAGAATTGAGGCTGAGAAAGGTTGTACAATTTGCTTAATGTCCACAGCTGGCTAATAGCAGAGGTGGGTTTTGAACCCAGGTCATCAGACTCTGCATCCAGTACTCTTTCTTCTACATGGACCTGCATCTTCAAAGAACTAAAAAGTTCTGCATCAGTTTGCCCTACCTTGTTCCCCTTTTCCCATTCGTGATCTTGGTGCTTTTATCCCACAGCTGATTACTTTGCTCTGTTAGGTTTCCCTGCATTTGCCTGTACAGTAAAGCACAGATTTAATTTTTAACATACTTAGCAAATTAAGCAGTGAGCAGAATCAAGTTACTGGCCCTGGTACTGACTCACATTTTGTAAGGTACTTGATACCTACGTTGAAATAGGTGCTGCTTTACGCACCACATTACGAATAACTCCCTTTTTCTACCAAGGTCAGGTAACTTTTTGGATCCTAAAAAAGAAAAAAGAAGAGGATTAAAAGATACAAAATGTGTTGCCTCTGAACCCTCATCCCACAAATGAACTTTCTAGTAGATAAATTCATGTCCTAGCTCTAAAGCCCTGTACTGAGATTGTCATTCTTCTACAAGGAAAGAACTTACTGAAAGTGTTTTTTTCATTCATTATCTAAATAGAGGAGTAAGGTGAAAGTACTAGAACATTTTCAATCTATGTGTTAATTAAAATATGTTATCTATTCTTTATTTATAGTATAAAGATGCATTTATGAAAGCAAATCCTGGCTACAAATGGTGTCCTACCACAAACAAGCCTGTGAAATCCCCAACATCCGCTGTCAATCCACGAAAGAAACTATGGGCCTTCCCATCTGACTCTTCAAGAGACTTGCCAAGCCCCAAGAAAGCAAAGACTGAAGAAATGCCTCAGCTTAACTTTGGGATGGCTGGTGAGTTTAGACACTAATTTCACCTGTTCTTTAAGAACAGGTCAATTCATTTAGGCAGTATTTTTAACAGATAATAGAAAGAGAGAGAAAAGCAAAATTTAACCAATAGGAAGCAATGGCAAATACGCAGCATAGCTTAAAGCTTTGGAGTATAACATACATAGAATGTGTACATGTAATATAGTTAAAGAAAGGAGGTATAGACCAAGTGGTTGAGTCATTACAAATATATGTGGATTCCTGACATTAACATTATGGAAAAGCAGACAGCAATGTGGAGATTGTCAGGAGCTCAGGGAATTTTATAATGTAACAAAATAGCTTACACACTCATGCACAGTATTAAGGTGTCCCAGTAAGCACCTTAGTTATCTTGGATACCTAAAAAACCACAGTTATGTAGATTATCTGAGGATATTAAACATCGAAGCCAAGAGTATGAACAACTCCATCACAAATCTGTGATGGATCTGACAGCTGTTTCTTAGAGGGAATTTCCATCCTGCCCTCTCTCTGGCCCCCATTCCTGTTACGGGCCAGGCAAATTTAACATTCCAGATGGTCCCATTTGTTATGAGACCTTAATACTCTTTGGGTGGTAAGGAATGCTACAGCATTTATTACCATGAAATAAAGCATTTATAGTCACCCTGCAAATGATTCTATCTTCCATGGCTATTCTAATACCGTAATCAAGAGAGGAGTTTTCCGGGATGAAATAGGGAGATTGGGCAGGATGCAAGCATTGAAGTTGGTGTTGAGCTATAGGGTTCCTGTTTCATTATTACAAGCAAGTTTTCTTTAAGATGAGAGCTCTGAACATTTTGCAAAATGGAAAGCTTGGGAATGGAAGTTAAGCAGTATTGTGATGACACTTCAGTTTTTTAATAGCCAGTAGGCCTAATGAGATTTAACAGTGCAGTGTGTGATTCATGGTATAACAAAGTGTGTGGTGATGTCATATATAAATCTAAGAAATGCAGTCTGATGCAATGGCAGCATTCTGGGGGAACAAAGTCTTCAGGTGATTGTTATGTAATGTCTGTAGTATAATTCTAGGTGAGCTTCCAAAATGATGCTTTTGCATATCCCAGAGGAATCAGAATAGAAATCTGTCCTTGTTTTAGCTGTTACTTTGTATAATTTTAGCTTCAACCCACTTGCTAGTAGTCTTGGTGAGCTCTCTAGACTCCCCAGATTGTGTCAGTAAGAGTCTCTTACAAAACATTTTATCATCAGGACCAAATAAGAGGATATTATGACTGGCTTCTAAATAAATTCCTTTGATTAGCATTTATCTTCCATTGCTTTTTCTCCCAGTTCTAAATCTAGATTGGTCTATGTAGGGTTTTTTGTTTTTTTGTTTTTTTTGCACACAGTGGCTCTTCAAAAACCAAAAGTAATTGTAGATAAACTACAGAAAGCAGTGAAAGATGTCTGCCTGTAGCACCATTTCTGACAGTTTATTAATCTACCTGTTATACCTACAAATTCAAAGTGGGACCTAGACTTCAACCAGGATATTTACAAGTCAGCTTTTATTTTTTATTTTTTAAAATTTATTTATTTAATTAATTTATTTATTTTTGGTTGGTTTGGGTCTTCATTGCTGCGTGCGGGCTTTCTCTGGTTGCGGCGAGCAGGGGCTACTCTTCGTTGCAGCGCACGGGCTTCTCATTGCGGTGGCTTCTTGTGTTGCAGAACACCGGCTCTAGGTGCGCGGGCTTCAGTAGTTGCGGCGTATGGGCTCAGTAGTTGTGGCTCGCGGGCTCTAGAGCACAGGCTCTGTAGTTGTGGTACATGGGCTTAGTTGCTCTGCAGCATGTGGGATCTTCCCGGACCAGGGATCGAACCCGTGTCCCCTGCACTGGCAGGCAGATTCTTAACCACTGTGCCACCAGGGAAGCCCCTACAAGTCAGCTTTTAAAAACAGCATTCTTTAAGCAAAATACAGGAAAGAAGGAAAACAACTTTCTCGCATTTATCTCATTATATATAAGGGCCTGTGACGGATGTTGGAAATCCATGATCAGAGCCCTTGTTAAGCTAGTGTATAGTGGATAACGTTGGTGTGATGTTCCTTTTTAACACAATGAAAGCAAATTAATTTGCCTTTAATTGAAACTTGGTGCTTAGCTGTTTAAATCTAAGGGATACTATAGGGCTTTTAGAGGCCAGTTTATGCTTTTCCTCAACATGGAATCTCATTTTGTTTTGTTTTCCCAATAGTCCTTGTCACATGACATTTTGCATTTTGAATAACCCCAAAGCAGTCAAGTGTATGATTTCCAAGGAGGGAAGGCTATGTAGAATTTAATTTAGTAGAAGCCCTCTCGATGAAGGGAAAGCATGCTATTTATATAAATATATTTTTGATATATCCAAATAACATTATATAAGTATAAATTAATATAAAAGATGATGATTTCTTGTCTGTGTTTTAGCATCTATACAGCAAAGTCATATTGGTATATAACTTAAATAAATTATCATGGAAGTATGTTCCTATTTTACTTTATAATTTGAACTAACACATTTTTATCTTTATTAGAATGCAGTTATGCAAGCCTCCTGATCTCTAGAATGGCAGCTGCAAAAGTATTTAGCTGCCCAAAGAACCAAAGTACACCTTTACTTTCTGCTAAATTCATTTCTCTCTCCGATTTTTATTTGCCAATAGATTACGTGTCTCTTTTAGCAGCCAAAATAGTTCATAAACTTAACATTTAATTAAGGATGGACTCTTAAAACAACAACAAAGAGTCTTATTTCAGCAAACCAGCTCATGTTCCTCTGTGTATTCCTACGTGGCTACCTTCCAATATGGACCTGTTTTGTGACCACCTGATTGTTTGGTGACATATTTTCCCCTCTACTAAGCCGTTCCTTCCTTCCTTCCTTCCTTTCTTCCGCCCTCCCTCCCTCCCTTCCTTCCCCTCAGATTCTTTTTTCAAAAAAAATTTTTATTTTTTAATTTGACTGTATGTAAGATGTAGTCAGAGTTGCTTCATGAGTTCCTGAGACAGACAGTATTCAAAGATGTACTTAAGGGCATATCTTTAAACAAAAAAATCAAAAAAGAAAGAGAAGAGAGACACCTTAATGTCTTCAGGCAACACTATGCCCGATCCTCATTTTGAATTGTAGAGAGATTACTAAAATAAAAAGTGCATTTATTGAGGACCAATATACACTGGGATAAGCACTGACTTAGGCAGTTTCAGATATGTTAGTTCATTGAAGTTCTGAAATTTAATTCATTTAAGACAGCCTTAAAGTCTATAGGTTTCTTATTGTCTGTACTTTCCTTGTTTAGATATAATCCTGGGTCATAGATCTACCAGTTTGCTTTCATTTTCTCTTTCTTTTTCTGTTGATTATTGAAGGAATGAAAACAAAGACCTTTGGTAGTATAAAAAGGGTTCATTTTCAATGTTAAAGGTATTTCGAGGCCTTTCAAGGAAGGGCCTAACTGTACCCCTAAGATTTAAGATGTTATAAATACATCATTGTTTAATTTAAATTTGTTTTTGAAAGTTTTAAAGAAAGAATATTTGAACAAAGCCCTCTAGATTTTTGGAGTCCCATTTGTAAAATATCTCCCTGTTCTCTAGTTCCTCTGATGGCCTTGTTCTTTTTATCAGCCCTGATATCATGTGGCAGAAATAACAATTTGAGAATGACAAAATCTCAAGTTTCTTAGAAGACAAGTATAAGCACTCTTTCATTTAAAAAAAATCCATCCAAACTCACCATGCAGTAAGGAAAGAAGCATCACATTAGGAGATAATTCATGTTATAAACAGCTGTGGTATTGAAGAAAGTATTTTGCTGGAATGGTGGACAACAGTAGTATTTAAAAAGCCCACAAAAGTATGAGTACTAAGCACATGTACCCCAAGTTTTTCCTTCATAAAGAGTTTCAGAAGTTTTCTGTAATAAGTTACATGTCGTTCTGTTGGATTTCTGATTGCTAGTCTTTGTGAGTATTCTTTTTCGACTCTGGATTATATGTACTTCATGGTTATGAATTGATGATTTACTTGTTTTTGACTTATTTAGATCCTACTCAAATGGGAGGCCTGAGCATGCTGCTTTTAGCTGGAGAACATGCTCTTGGTACACCAGAGGTAAGTGGTCCCTCATCCCTCTCCACTCTGCTCCTGCTGGGGGTTGAGAACACAGACATTTGTGTTCTGTTCACACTGTTAGTTCTACAGTTTCACTTTTTGCAGCTCATGAATAAACTCTGCTTTTAATTGTTTTCATTAAGATCTCTATGTGCATTATATCGTGCCTTGAGGGTAACAGAGTAGGGTACATAAACCCAAAAGGACACAAACACAAGTCAGATGCAGATTTGCAGATTTTGAGGTTCCCTGAGCATAGGAGTAAGACTTGCAGTGTACAGATAATTAGCATTTGCCATGACTGTGTCATGGGGTCCATAGGGTGGATCCTATGATTCATTCATTCTATTCATAACATTCTCTGCTTTTGTGATGTTCTCATTAGACTTGCTAGTGAAAAGATGAGAGTTAAAAAAAGCATGAAACTGTCAGTCTCTCTGGTACCTGAATAAATTCAAACTCCTGTTTTTGAAAATCAGGAAACATGGCATTCCAAGATTGCTTATTTTTTAAAATGGAAAATGAAAAGAGACCCAGGCCCTTATGACCTTGGTTTCATTTTTTATTCCCTTGTATTGTTATTGGGCTGTTTTTGCTAAATATTTTTAAGTATGGTTTTGATAGGCAGGTAGTATCTGGTAGCCATGCATAGTTTGCATTTGTGGAATTCCTCTATTTTCCAGACCCATTTAACAGAGGCCAGATGCAGTGACCTGCAGATCATATTATTTTACCAAACTCAGGTCCTTGAGCTGGAAGTTTTTCAATCCCCAACCAGAGTTGCTATTTAGGACAAAATAGCAATTTTATTGCATATATATATTTTTTTTCTTTCTTTCTTTCTTTTGTTTTTTAAGTCGTGTGCGTGCTATATGGATTACAGTTGAAGTCTATTCAGATAATCGTTTTAGAGGATACCACATAAGATATTTACATCACAAAAGGTTTTTATTATTTACAGTTCATATTGGGGATCCATAGTAGTTGACCATATGTTCAATTTGATTTAACTTTTTATTTCTATTCAATTCAGTGTAGCAATAAATGTGTAAATTTGGTGGACTGATAGTTATTTACATTGTACTAATCTTTAGCTAGAAAAAGTAAACATGTCACTTTGTACCTTTGCATACTCATTATTCAGCATGTTTGTACTTCCGCACACAATAGCCTTCTCTGGCATCATTTTACTTTCTAACACATGGCTGCTCCCTAATAGCAATCAGACTAACTCTCACTTGGGTGTAGAGTATCCCAAGCATGTTCCCACAGGTGAACGTTGGAGTAATAATGCACATTTGACCTTTCAACACAGTCTGACTCATGATTTCCAAGAATACACTGTATTGTGGAAGTCAGTATCATCTTTTCTAACAGATTAGATAATAATGGAGTTTTCTTCCCAATATCTATTAGCATTCCTTTTAACTTTCAGGAAAAAATGTAAACAAATAAACATCTAAGAACTTACAGATAGATGCTATCTATCTGTAAATGCTAGTCAAAGAAAGGAATACTTTTTTTTCTTTGATTAAAGTTTGTCTCTTGGGCTCTTTTTAGTAAATAGCTCTTCTCACAGCTTTTAAGGACAGCAGAGTTTGACACAAGCAGTTTAAACCATGCATTGGTCAGCCTTCCATTTCTGATGAAGGGGAACTGTTTTGAAAGTTCTCAAGCTAAAGAAATAAAGTTAAATGGCTTAAAGAGGTAAACCGTACAGGAGAAGGGAATTTATGCTAAGGAAGAAGTTGCCAGCACTTAGGTCTTTAAGAACCACTTCTAAGAATACAACTCTTTCTTCATAATCCCTACTTTTCATCTCAGATATATTTAGGTCATTATTGAAAATAATCTTGAGATACTGAAATAATAAAGCAGCAAAATTTGTATAAAATAATGCTGTCTCTAAATATAATTAGTTTGAGAGTATATGTCATAGGTATCAGTAGATTTCATTTAGCACCTAATTTCTATGCAATATCTTATTCCAAATATGTAGACATGGTCATAGAACTTTGGGGGCTTATGTACATTGGCAGATGACAAATACAGTGAATACATACTTATATTTTTAAAAGAAAATTATAAATATAATGAGATAAGGAGAGAAGTACAGAAATTTCATGCTTCTGACATTTGGAACAATTACTGTGAAGTCTGTGTATACTATTAGGTAGGACCAGTCAAATAAAGTGACATTTTACAAAAATTCTGCCACAGAGGAGGTCTAATCGTAATGGCTTTTTAAAATGCCACGAGAAAATTCTTATTCTGAAATATTTTATTTAAAGGGAGATTTTCCTTTGTTCAGTAGTCTAAAACCTAATCACATAGAAAAAGTCCTCAAAAGTCTATTTTTTTAATATAGAAAATTTAATATAGGTAATAGCTGTATTTTTAAAAACAATTCTAGAAGGTAGAGAGGCTTGCTGTTATGGGAACAGTAAAATTCCAGGTTAAAAGCTTCTTTGGCCTGTACAGTTTTCCAGATCTACATGTGATGTGCTCTTAGGGTTTTCAGAGAGAAATTATATGTTCTTGAGATAGCAGTGAGCAAATAATAACAAGAAAAATGTTTGAGTTTTCTCCTTTTTTTCTCAGTCTTCTGATTAACTCTGAATCTGCCACAGTAGATTTTTGGCGTTATCAGGTCAACATTTTTATATGCTACTGTTATTAAGCCAAGCTTGGTTCTGTAATTTGTGTCTCTGATGAATAAAAGGGATAAAAATTGCATTTATAGCTTGATTCTTTTTCACATAAATGATCAGTCCTATATTTTCTTTATACCCAGAGTACATTGAAATGCGTTACATATTTGGGATAAATTTTAAAAAGCAGTGTTTGTTATTAAAGAGTTTATGGATTAAAGAACCAAAATAAATGTATAGGCATACCTCACTTTATTGCAGATACTGCATTTGCAGATATTGCATTTTTTTTTACAAATTGAAGGTTTATGGCAACCCTGCGTCCATCCAGCAGGTCTATTGGCAACATTTTTTCAACTGTATTTACTCGCTTCGTATCTCTGTGTCACATTTTGTTAATTCTTGCAGTATTTCAGACTTTTCCTTATTATTATATTTGTTATGGCGGTCTGTGATCAGTGATCTTTAATGTTACTATTGTAATTTGGGGAGGGGGTGCTACAAATCACACCCATAGGAGACAGCGAACTTAACTGATAAATGTTCTGTGTGTTCTGACTGCTCCACCAGCCAGCAGCCCCCCCTCTCCCTCATCTCTCTCCCTCTCCTCAGGCCTCTCTATTCCCTGAGACACAACAATGTTGAAATTAAATCAGTTAATCACTCTGCACTGGTCTCTTAAGTGTTCAAGTGAAAGGAAGAGTCACATGTCTCTCACTTTAAATTGAAAGCTAGAAATGATCAAGCTTAGTGAGGAAGGCATGTCGAAAGCTGGGAAGGGCTGAAAGTGAGCCCTCTTGCACCAAACAGCCAAGGTGTGAATGCAAAGGAAAAGTTCTTGAAGGAAATTAAAAGTACTATTCCATTTAACACATGAATGATAAAAATGTGCAACAGTCTTATTGCTGATATGGAGAAGTTTTAGTGGTCTGGTTAGAAGATCAAACCAGACACAACATTCCCTTAAGCCAAAGCCTAATCCAGAGCAAGGTCATAACTCTGTTCAATTCTATGAAGTCTGAGAGAGGTGAGGAAGCTGCAGAAGAGAAGTTTGAAGCCAGCAGAGGCTGTGAGCCTCTTAAAGCTCTGTTCATGAGCTTTAAGAAAAGGTACCATCTCCATAACATCAAAGGGCAAGGTGAAGCAGCAAGTGCTGATGTAGAAGCTAGAGCAGGTTATCCCAAAGATCTAGCTAAGATACTTCATGAAGGTGGCTACGTTGAACAACAGATTTTCAGTGTAGATGAAACAGCCTTCTATTGGAAGAAGATGCCTTCTATTGGAAGAAGATGCCATCTAGGGCTTTCATATCTAGGGAGGAGAAGTCAATGTCTGACTTCCAGGCTTCAAAAGACAAACCCACTCTCTTGTTAGGGACTAATGCAGCTGGTGACTTAAATTGAAACCAGTGCTCATTTACCATTCAGAAAATCCTAGGGCCCTCAAGAGTTAGGCTAAACCAACTCTGCCTGTGCTGTGTAAGTGGAGCAGCAAAACCTGGATGGCAGCATATCTGTTTATAACATAGTTTACTGAATATTTTAAACCCGCTGTTGTGACCTACTGCTTAGAAAAGAAGATTCCTTTTAAAATATTACTGCTCATTGACAATGCACTTGGTCATCCAAGAGCTCTGATGTAGATGCACAATGAGACTAATGTTGTTTTCATGCCTATTAACACATCCATTCTGCCACCCATGGATCAAGGAGTCTCTTCGACTTCCAAGTCTTATTATTTAAGAAATACATTTTGTAAGGCTGTAGCTGCCATACATAGTGATTCCTCTGATGGATCTGGGCAAAGTCAGTTAGTTGAAAGCATCCTGAAAAGGATTCACCATCCTAGATGCCATTAAGAATGTTTGCGTTTCATGGGAAGAGAGCTAAATATCAACATTAAGGGAATTCCCTGGCGGTCCAGTGGTTAGGACTTGGCGCTTTCACTGCCAAGGCCTGGGTTCGATCCCTCGTCAGGGAACTAAGATCCCAAAAGCTGTGCAGCGCGGCCAAAAAAATAAAAAACAAACAAAAAAAATAAACATTAACAGGAGTTGGGAAAAAGTTCATTCCAACCCTCATGGATGACATTGTGGGGTTCAAGACTTGCATGGGGGAAGTAACTACAGATGTGGTGGAAATAGCAAGAGAACTAGAATTAGGAGCTGAAGATGTGACTGAATTGCTTCAATCTCATGATAAAACTTGAATGGATGAGGAGTTGCTTCTTATGGATGAAAAAAGAAAGTGGTTTCTTGAGCTGGAATCTACTCCTGGTGAAGATACTATGAAGATTGTTGAAATGACGAGAAAGGATTTACAGTGTGGCATAAATTTAGTTGATAAGCAGTGGCAGGGTTTGAGGGGATTGACTCCAATTTTGAAAGAAGTTCTGCTGCGGGTAAAATGGTATCAAATAATGGTATTGCATGCTGTAGAGAAATCATTCGTGAAAGGAAGAGTCAATTAATGTGACAAACTTCATGGTTGTCTTATTTTAAGAAATTGTCACAGCCTCCCTAACTTTCATCTGCCACCAACCACCCTGACCAGTCAGCAGCCATCAATGTCGAGGCAAGACCCTCCATCAGAAAAAGGTTGAGTCACTGAAGGCTCAGATGATAGCATTTTTTAGCAATAAGGCATTGTAAAATTAAAGCATGTCCTTTCTTTTTTTTAGGTATAATGTTATTGTACACTTAATAGACTACATTATAGTGTAAACATAACTTATATGCTCTGGAAAACCAAAAACTTTGTGAGACTAGCTTTATTGCAGTATTCACTTTTGATTGTGGTGGTCTGGAACCGGACCCGCCGTATCTCCGAGGTTTGCCTGTATTGAGCAACACAGCCATCAGGGAGTGACACCCTACACCCCCCCCACCCCACACACACACACTCAAAATAGCAGCCTAAGCTTGTCTCTACTGACACCCAGTGAAATGTAAGCATAGAAGTCTTATTAGGAAATAACCCCATAATAGTGAAGGAAATGGAAACGAGTGTTTCCAATGAATATGAGATTTTAGCAAACAGAAGCTGAAAAACAAATGAAGCTTTTTAATCAAGAAAATATGGTATAAGCTTAAAATATGCTAACCAGGGGGCTGTAGAGAGCCAGTCCGTTCTACAGTGTCTAGCAGCTTAAGTGAACACTTTTCCTTTTTACTTTAAAGGAACAAGAAAGAAAAAATAGAAGAAATAAAAGTAATAATGTTCACATCAAACTCTGGGAAGAGCTAAAGAGAAGGCAGTTAGTTACATTGAGTTAAGCCTTTATGATTCATATCAGTGAGTTACTATCTGAAGATGAAAATGTAATAAAGTATAAGTATTTGATCTAGAATTTCTAGAAGTAATCTCCAGGACTGAAAATTTCCATAGTGTTATATTTTTAACTTATTTTAATAAAAATGTAAAGCTAAATTAAATTTAAAAAATAAAGGCAGGGAGTGATACATTTCAGAAATGGAAGGGGAGATTATTCAACACATAATATATAGAACAGCTTGGAATAATATTGGAAAGGTCGACATTTCAGTATTGGACTTAAGTGAGCACCAGAAAGTCATCTTGGCTAAAACAGAAAAGATGGTTTGGGGAATAAAAGAAAATAAGAAAAGTTAGGCAGAGTAATCTTGGCTGATGAAAAGGTTTGACGGTATCAATATCTATTTAGTTGAATGAATGAACTGAAGGCAAACTTTCAGATGTTTGGGAAGTAATATTAGACCTGGGTCTGTGGTTTTAGAATGCCTAGTTCTTTTGTTGGAATGAGGAGATATGACAGTAGAGTTACGACCAAGCCACGTTTTTCTTTGCCTTCCATCCTGTAAAATGGAACTAATGATACCCACTTGTTTTTCTCTTTCTGACTTACTTCACTCTGTATGACAGACTCTAGGTCCATCCACCTCACTACAAACAACTCAATTTCGTTTCTTTTTATATACACTACCAAATGTAAAACCGATAGCTAGTGGGAAGCAGCCGCATAGCACAGGGAGATCAGCTGGGTGCTTTGTGACCACCGAGAGGGGTGGGATAGGGAGGGTGGGAGGGAGGGAGACGCAAGAGGGAAGAGATATGGGGATATATGTATATGTATAACTGATTCACTTTGTTATAAAGCAGAAACTAACACACCATTGTAAAGCAATTATACTCCAATAAAGATGTTAAAAAAATAATAATAATACCCACTTGCTTCTAACTCGTAAGACATCTATGAAGATTAATTAAATAAAACCTGTAAGGCATTTTACCTCTCCTGAAAAGCATTCTTGTAGGTACCTAGAATTATTACCATAATTTATTCTTGGTATTTCATACTTAACTTGAAAGCTTATATTATGTCAGGCTATTATTCCTACAGGCTATAGTATGTTTTACCAGCAGCGTATTCACATTGAGCAAATAATCTGTTCAAGGTTGTGTAGCTATGAAGTGACAGAATTAGGATTTGAACCCAGGGGGACTAGCTTCAGTCTTCATATAGCCTACAGGGACCTTTGTGATTCAGTCCCCACCCACCTGACCTCAACTCGGGCCACTTATGCAGTGGTGTCTGCACCCTTACGCAGCCATTTCACGAGTGCTTTCTGGGGACCAAGCACTGTACTAAGCACTTACTCTGATTATCTCATTTCATCCTTCCATGAGCCTTAAGAGGTTGGTTTATTATTCCCCATTTCATAAATGAGGAAACTAGGCTAGAGAGGTTAAATAGCCTGTCTAAGGTCGTAGAGCAAGAAAGTCATTATACTAGGATTTAAACCTGTATATTTTCCATTAAGTAATGAGATGGGTGAAATCTTAGAGAAAAGGTGATAATACCAATACTTGTTAATGAGTATGTCTATATTTAAAACACTGAGTTTTAAATTTAAAACAAATATAGATTTTTGATAAAATTGAAAGTTTTCCCCTTTCTTATAATATCTGGTATCAGTGAAGTAGGGAAAATTATTTTACTGCCTGTTGGTACATTTGAGCTAGTTTCACATGTGCCTCTCTTAGGCTACTATATTTGACTACTCCAGGATGCTTAAATCCACTGAATTCCAACCCTACCCCCAACTCTTGCCCCCTTCTCACTGAAGCTGTTAATTTCCCTTCTCACAGTTATATAGCTTTTAAACATATTTTGTGAGGAAATACTATACTTAAATTTTACATTAAATAGGCTCTTTGAGCTTTCTCAATTCTGGGTAGAAACCTCTCCTTTTTATGTCACTGCTCACTGCCCACTTTGCCTGGAACTGCCCATGCAGCCCAGCCTCTTCCATCTCTCAGCAGTGGGGCTCAAAGCCCAAAGAATCAAGTCCTTCTACCCAACCTGATTGGCAAGCATCTGTCCTCGTTGAGTTCCTAGGCCGCATTGCTCAAGACAGTGGTGAACTCACATGCGCCCTCGGTCTCCCAGAGATGGTGGGAAGGGGTAGTGGGGAAGGTGGGCAACAAGTGAGCGGGAAAAGAAAGAGGAGAATAGAGAACAAGAAGGTAAACGAGAAGGGTGGTACTGTTGCTGCTGCGTTGTCGTTGAGAGCATGTTTGTATACATGACTGCATTCTGTTCTCACAGTGTCCTGTGAAGACATCAGTAGCATTGTTACCTGTTTAATCAAATGAGGAGACTGAGGCAGGAAGATGGCTATGGTTTGTCTCAACTACTATGGCAGTTTGTAGAGGTGACCTGGAGTCTGTCCTGGACTTCCATCCTAGCGCTCTGCCACACGGCTTAGAATGATAGGAAACTTGACTCTGGTAGCCCTGGTGCCCTGAGAAAAACCAGGGACTTATCCTTCCTCTCCGCCAAATGACTTGACTTACATTCTGATTTTGAGGAGCTCACAGCTCTACGCGGTGCTATTGGGTTGTGCTCCTCAGGGTGGCCCCGTTCTCTCTCAACTGTAGCCCAATCCTAGTGTCTGCCAGTCAGGTGCGCTGCTTTAGTCCTCAGGTGCTCCTTAACCTCATTTAGGTTTAATTAAGAGTGGCTTCATTTTAGTCCTTAAGTAGGTTTTGAAGGACTAACTTGTATGTAATATACTTACACTGAATTCACCTGTGTTTAAAAGCTCAAGTCCATTTCAGAGCTTCATTTAACATCTCATATTAAATGCAAATTAAGTAATCACTCAGGTCCTCCGTTATAGAAGGATACCTGGCAAAAGCTGCCAATTGTAGGAAAGCCTGGGCCAGGCTGAATGAGGGTGAGAATCAGATCACTGGGCCTTGGAGTCACACAGGATCTTTGTCCTTGAACTCTGAAATGGAATCCTCTACCCCCAACCCCTCTCCTCCGGAAGAAGACAACCCCGCCTTCCACCGCTGCCTAAACAGTCTTCCTTCTCTCATATTCGCTTTTTCGGGGAAAGGCTTTAACTTACCTTAGGAACACTGGCACTGGCTGACCCCTCTCCCTCCGCCCTGACACCTTTCCAGGCAATTACTGAGCCCTGGCAAATGCCATCTCTGATTTAATTGGGGCCCCGCATCTCAGCTGGTTTATTTCCTTAACCTTCTAATTGGTCTCTTGCCTCCAGTCACTCCCCAGCCAAGGTCATCCTGCACTCCACTGACAGAATTATTTAACTACACATCTCTCATCATGCCGCTCCTCTGACTGAAAACCTTGGCTGACTCCCCATTGCCTCCAGCCTAATTTTCAGACTTCTTAACCCAGCATTCAGGTCCCTCTCAGTCTGATTCATCTCCCACTGCACTCCCGGGCATCTCAGGCTTCAGCCACACAGGGAAAGTCACTGCTTCTCACACACACAGGGCACTTCCTCCATGCTTTTCCTCCTGCTGTGACCACATCCTTTCCACAATTCTGGTGTTCCTGCTAGGGAGATCTCAGATGCTACTTACCTTACTTCTTCCATCCGTCCCCAGAAAGAATGAAGGCTGCTTCTCTGTCCTCCCACAGACCTTTGTAATATTCCACCAAGAGGCACGTCCATTCTTAATGTGTAGCTGTCTCCTGCATTGAAATGCAAGCAACTTAACGGCCAGACACATCCCCTTAGTCTCATTTTATTCCCCAGCATATAATGCACACAAGTGGGATGTAAGCTTCTTGAAAGAGAGCAGCAGTCTTTGTGGCTGGTATGTAATGGGTGTTTGTTGAATGTTTGTTGAAGGAGTGAGTAATCAGTAAATGTTTAAATTAGCAAGAGCAGGGGTGTGGAGTTCAGATACAACCAGTGTACTTCATCCCTTTTGTTGACTATGTGTCCATCACAGTCCAGCTCTGTGTCTGTGGTCTTGTGCCTTGCGAAGTAGGAATGGGTTCTTAATAAAACCTAGCTTTCCAAACAGTGCGTCTGAGTGGCTTGATCTTGTTTTATATCAAGGGGCTGGATCATGTTTCTATGTCTCTCGTTATCATGATGTGCATTTTACCTGTGGGAAAAAAGTATTACCTCGTCGTAATTCTTAATTCTACTAATCATTCCCCTTCCTTGGTTACTGAGAATTATAGCTAATTTAAAGGGAAGATTGGATTTAAGGGAAGTTGAAAATGTATGTGGTTAACAAAACTACTTTTAAAATCCCCGTAGCAGTTTTCTTTATTGGGCATATAGCAACACCTAGTGGCTTTATGGATTATTTCAGAGACTATTTCTAAAAAGAGCTTCTTGGGTTTTTTCCTCCCTTTATTGAATCTCTACTTATTTGGTATTTTTTCTTTCCTCTTAATTGATGAACAGATATCTTTGATCTCTATATTTTGTTATGTTTAGAAAGTAAGCTGGCTTTAGCTGAAGAATGGATGTTGAAGAATGATGTTTCTCCATAAAAAGCATACCCCACCTAATAAGTAATTTATGATACTGTAAATACAAACAGCAAAGTGATATTGCAAGGTGACAACATCTAGGATCCTCTAATAACTTTAAACAGGAGTCTTCTGCGGGAAATAACGTCTTCCTTCCATGTGGATGTAATGCCAGATTTCTTTGCCAAACGTTTACATGTGTGCACAAATATATACACTTGCACTGGATGCCTCATTTATCAAACACTCAAGAATGAATTCTACCTCAGTACATTTTCCATGTCATTGAACCATTTTTACATTTTGAGATTTTAGATGGAAATATGTCTAGCACGTATCGCATGCATTTCTGCCTTTTAATAAGGGATATATTTTATAATTATTCTTATCTTGACAACTTAGAATCACAGTTATAAATATTAACTACTATATTTAGGAAAAACTTTAGGACTACTTGCTCTATTTTATTATTATTTTTTAAATTTATTTTTTAGCTTTCGTGATAATCCACTTTACTAAATAACCGAGATTTTTAAAAATTTTAATACAATTTTGAAAGATTACTTTCCATTTACAGTTTTTACAAAATATTGGCTATATTCCCCATGTTGTACAGTACATCCTGAAGCCTATCTTACACCCAATATTTTGGTTATTTGTTTTAAATAGACTACAATGCTTTATAAAACATTTGTGTTGTAAATCAACTATGCTTCAATAAAATTTTTTTAAAAATTTGTGCCTACAGTTTTTCTGTCTTTTCGCTCTGTGTCTTCTTGCTGGTGGCATTGTTTGTTTTGCAACGCTCTTCCTTTTTTTTTTTTTTAATTTATTTATTTTATTTATTTTTGGCTACGTTGGGTCTTCGTTGCTGCACGCGGGCTTTCTCTAGTTGTGGTCAGCGGGGGCTACTCTTCGTTGCGGTGCGCGGGCTTCTCACTGTGGTGTCTTCTCTTGTTGCAGTCGCAGAGCATGGGCTCTAGGCGCGCGGGCTTCAGTAGCTGTGGCACGTGGGCTCATGGGCCTAGTTGCTCTGTGGCATGTGGGATCCTCCCGGATCAGAGCTTGAATCCGCATCCCCTGCAGTGGCAGGTGGATTCCCAACCACTGTGCCACCAGGGAAGCCCCTCTTCCTTTTTCTTATCCCCACTCTTGGCCCCTTCTGATTTGCTGCTTCTGTTAATTCTGTGGCCTAGAAAGTCAGGTAACCACACAGCTTAGTAGTAAGCCAACTCTTCTAGCTCCTAATTTTGTGCTGTTTCCATTATACTACAGTGAAAATAAAGGCTAAATCTACAGTGCTTTAAAGTAAGAGTAACTAGATTTTAAAAGGAGACGTTATCCACTACAGTAAAATGCATAGCCTCAGTGACTGTAATTGCTGTTTTAACCATTGGACAGCCTTTGTTGTGTGATTCCTGGCCTGGTCATTGAGATTCCTCATATTCATAAACACAGAGAATCAAGTCAGTCAACCAGTATTCCTTGTGCATCTACTGCGCGTCAGGTGCGTGGGGAGCACAAACACGCACGCATAGACTTCTCTGATTGCATAGTACAATTGACATAACGTGTAGGATTATAGATGTCTTGATAAGTATTTACATTTGAATTCTCCATACAAATAGAGAGTTTTATTTAAGACCATGCATCAGAATGATTGCAGAGGGTCTCATTTAACTTTAAACCTTTATGACTGGCTGTATAGTCATGGCCATATTATCTATAATGGCACTTAAAAGAAAGTTGACTTTTCTTCTTACAGTTAATATGAACTCTAATTGAGCCATAGGTTAACTAATCTCATAAATGATAACTCTCTCATGCATCATGGGATTAGAAATAAAAATATGTGTTCTATATTATATAAGCTTTATATAGGGTAGTTACCCTATATGATAATATACTTAATTCTAAATATCTCCATAGCTTTCTGTCATGTGTACAACCTACATTATTAAAGTTTTATAAAGTCACTTTATAATTTTTGTTTAGTCCTAGGCTCTATTTTATTTTATTTTAATTTTTGGCCACGCAATTTGTGGGATCTTAGTTCCCCGACCAGGGATTGAACCTGGGCCACGGCAGTGAAAGCACCAAATCCTTAACCACTGGACCTCCAGGGAATTCCCTAGGCTCAATAGTAAACAAAATTTTGATTATTTACCAAGATATCTAGGGGTTAAGCACACAGGATTTCTTTATAAACCAGGACAGTATTGATTTTTTTTCATTGTTTAGAAATTATAAAGATACAGTTCATTCAAGTATTCCTTCCAATAAAGGAATTTTTTGTGGCTAGTAATTTCAGGATTTGCTGGCCTTTTTTAGTATATTTTGTGTCTCCTTGGCTTCAAAGTTTTAGAAAGCAAATAAACACTTTTGGACTTTTTGGCACACTAGTTTTCAAATAGTCAAGTGACAGGGAGGGAATCAGGCTTTGACAGCCAAACCACAGGTGGCAAATTAATTAAAGCTTCTGCACCTTTTCTATGGAGCTTATCACTGGAAGAAGTTGGCCATTACCCTTTCAAATCCAAAGGTGACAATTAAAATTTTAAATGCTTGCTCCTGCCCAGTGGCCTATGACGTTGTTAGAGAAACACATCTTCCATGTCTACTGAAGAAGTTCAGTGAGAAACTCTAGATTTAGGAACATAACCTGGGTGACTGCCAGCTCTTTCCATAGATTCAACCATCTAATTTAATCACATGCGGCTATTAAAATTATATTGGAAAAGGTTTAATAACAGGAAAATCAATGCATTGTTAAAAACGAACATTTTGTAACTGTAGTACATCATCCCATTTCTGTTGAAAACATTATCTATACACACAACTGGAAGAATATACATGGAATATTACCAGTGCTTATCTTTGGGAGATGATTTTTCTTCTGGTTTTTTTTTTTTTTCAGATTTTCAATAGTGATCTTGGATTATTTTGTTGTCAGAAACATGTTATAAAAAGTATTTTTAACTTTTATTTTTCCTCTAAAGTGAAAGATAACTTGTTCCCTAAGACTCTCTAACCTTGTCATTCAGGAAAGGAGAGAGAGGGGACACACTGTTTTGGTATTTGGAAGACATGTTGTCAATTTTGATTTAGTTGATTCAACAAATACTTGAGTATCTACATTGTGCCCAGGCAATGTTGAGAATTCTGCATTAAACAAAATCCCTGGGAGAAGATGGACCATAAACATATATTTATGTCTTGTGGTGGTCAGTGCTAAGTGCTATAATAATAAAGAATAAGGGGATTATTGAATGTTGGGGAGTAGAGATGTCATTTACCTGTCTGGTCCTACGTTCCTTTATCTGTAAAAAGGGTTAGATCAGAGGGATGCTGAAATCCTTCCCCTCTAACATTCTATGACTCCTATGACTTTTGAATTATAGGCTACTACCTAAGTTATTATTTCACCCAAATGCAGAAATGGGTCAATTTTTAACATTGAAATAAAGAGGAATTATGTATCCTGAGAATAGTACTTGATAAACAGCAAGAATTTTTAAAAAAATCAGTGGTGTTTCTGTAACTATTGTTAATAATGAAAATCACAGGTAAAGATTGTAGAGCGTTAAATGTTTACCCAGTGTCGTAAATAATATACAAGAATATATTATAAAGGAAATTTCTCTTAGGAAAATAGTACTAACTTTTCTAAGATTGGGGCTTGTATATAAATACATGAAAACCCTGGAAAACAAAAATTGGACCTTAGTTTTGTTTTCCCAAAAGGTTTATAATCGAAACTCATTTGCGTTTTCATGTACTCAGGTTATATGAAATAGTGGGGAAACACAGAACATGGAAGAAGTAGATATTCTTTGGATTTGGTTGCAGAAAGCCAAGAGATCAAATAGGCATCATTGTAGACATTTCTCTTTGGTTAATAGTAATTTTTCTGAAGTGCATTGTCCTGTCTATCTCCTACAATTTATGGCATTATTTAGTAGTTGAATGAATATATTAAACTTGATAAAACCTTGTGTAAGACTTTGCAGAATATAACTACCTTTTTGTCACAGTACTGCCTCAAATTTGGGGAGTCAAAACCATTCCTTTCTCAAATAGGAATGTTTTATGTGACATTTGTCTTCTGTTGTCTTCCAGAAGCTATTCTTGTGATGCCTCATACCACCTTTCTTTGTTTCAGATATCCTCTGGCACTTGCAGGCCTGATGTTTCAGAATCCTCTGAATTGCGTCAGAAGTCACCATTATTTCAGTTTGCCGAGGTAATATATAACAATTTATACTTAATGAAATTGTAAAGTGAGCTTAAATTTGGGCTGATGAAAGTAACTTAAAGCAAAGAAGGACCCTGTGTTCTTAGCTCAAGTAATCATAAAAGGGAAAATAGTACCAAATTATGGAACTTCAGAGTCTCTTAATTAAGGAATAAATATGTTTATAGAAGCTTAACTCATACTAAATATTATTATTTTTTTAATTAATTAATTTATTTATTTATCTTTGGCTGTGTTGGGTCCTCGTTTCTGTGCGAGGGCTTTCTCTAGTTGCGGCAAGCGGGGGCCACTCTTCATCGCGGTGCGCAGGCCTCTCACTATCGCGGCCTCTCTTGTTGCGGAGCACAGGCTCCAGACGTGCAGGCTCAGTAGTTGTGGCTCACGGGCCCAGCTGCTCCGCGGCATGTGGGATCTTCCCAGACCAGGGCTCGAACCCATGTCCCCTGCACTGGCAGGCAGACTCTCAACCACTGCGCCACCAGGGAAGCCCCATACTAAATATTATTGCACTTAAACCTCATCACTAATTTTTATTCATGTATAGGAAAGTTAAGAATATAATTGATCTATTTTTAGAACTTAGTCATTTATAAGATATTGATTTGTCAGGTATTAAATCAGAAGACAGAATTGACTCATGGTTATTGGCTGTGTGTTCCTTTGTATTTATTTTAAGTAAACTTCTCTTAATTGAAACTTTAGCATGCAGTTGGCAGTTTTCAAGATCTTATATCTTGCGTCAAACCTGTTTGGCTCAGTATGTCTCTGACATATTCAGAGATGATGTAGAAAAGCACATTATCCTTGATATAAAGTCTAAAGGTTAAGACTGCTTCCCCAAATATCTGCCTTTACCCTAGAACTCCATATGGAGCCATCATTGATTACTTTTTTCTAAACTTTAAACCACATGGTCTTCCCTTGATCATTCTAATTGTCTTTCACTAGACCCTCTTTCACACTGTCATCCTTCCTAATGTTTGCCCCTTGTGGTACAGTTTTGTACAAAGGAGAGCATATTTTAAGTTTCAGACTTTTTTCTCCTCTAGTGTCCTTTCCTGGTGGTTCTCAACATTTCGTTGGCAGAATTACTTTTCACACTGGCATATTAGGTCATTCCTTTTATGACATTGTTTATTATATGCCTAAATGTCCTGCTGATATCACCAGAATGTTTTAACATATATTTGCTCACATAATACTCCTTATCTATCACTTTCCTTTCTGCTCTCTGTGAGATGTGCCATGAATTCCAATTGTTTTTTATATTGTTTCCTCAAGAATTTAATGTAAGAGCAGATTCAGCCTGCACTTCCTTTTAAACAGTAGGTTTAGACATATTAAATAATGTTAGTCTCAACTTTGAAAGCAGAGATGCTTAACCAGTGATCCCTGGTGAAAGATGTAGTGAAATCTCTCAAATTTCACATGAAGTTTTGGGTGTGTTGACACATGTGCATGTTTTTGGTTACTACAGCAAACCAAAGATTCCAAAGAGATCCCTGACCCTAATCTAATATTTCTTCAGGAGCTCCCTATTCATGTCAACATCTCCTTTATCCCAATATTAATTCGGAGACACGTCCTTTTGTTTAAAAACTTGTGAAATGCTTTTCAAAAATCTAGATTGTTTATACCACTGGTTCTGTTTTGTTCACTGTCTAATTTAATCCTTGAAGAAATATATTGTAGGTCAGGCATTTCCTCTTACACAAACTATTTATTTTCTTTAACTTTTATAGAGGGTTGGTAGGAGTGAAAAGTCATGTCTGAAGTAAGACCTACAGTTTATAATTCCCAGGATTTCAGGAACATCCTTGTGGATTCATATCTGCAGTCTCTCACAGCTTGCACACGGAGGTCTTTTTTTTTTTTTTTTAATTTTATTTATTTATTTATTTATGGCTTTGTTGGGTCTTCGTTTCTGTGTGAGGGCTTTCTCTAGTTGCGGCAAGCAGGGGCCACTCTTCATCGCGGTGCGCGGGCCTCTCGCTATATCGTGGCCTCTCTTGTTGCGGAGCACAGGCTCCAGACGCGCAGGCTCAGTAATTGTGGCCCACGGGCCTAGTTGTTCCGCGGCATGTGGGATCTTCCCAGACCAGGGCTCGAACCCGTGTCCCCTGCATTGGCAGGCAGATTCTCAACCACTGCGCCACCAGGGAAACCCCACGGAGGTCTTTTGAAATGATAGGTTTCATGGTTTGACCAAGAAGAGTTCTACATCTTTACCCTGAAATATTTTCAAAGTACTTGGTTAGATCTTAGCCATTTATGACAATTTGTGTATGTCTAGTTTGTTAAATAGGATCTGGGAGATCTTTTTTCTTCTTACTGATATTTGTTCTAAAAATGCTTATTTGTCTGATGCAAAAGATATGGTAGAATTAAAATTTTCCTAATGCCTTCAGCAATGAATAGAGTCAATAATTCCATCAGGCTCTCTTGTAATTCTTTCTTATCCCTAAAACTGACTTTGATATTGTATCACCAACTGGCTCCATTGTTTTTCTAAACAACTTAATTTAATTAATATGAAAAAATGATTCCTGGGATTGAGGAGTCATGATCAAGCTGCATGTATTGCTTAGTAAGTTCCCTTTGATGGAGTCGGTGAGCACAGTTAATTGAAGAAAAAGACTTTTGTGGAACTGGAAATGGGCTGAATTTACAGTGCTCAGGCTTTCTGCTCTTGTGACTCATTTTCACCCTAGTTTGTAGTTGGATAGAAACTTTGTTCACTTTGAAACCAAAATTAATAACTGACCTTGCTCTCAAAACATCCTAAAAACTACTTCCATGTGGCCCTCAGAGCAAACTTTTAATGAGGCTATCATAATCACCAAATAGAAACAAAAGTTCTCCTAGCTGAAGCAAGGATGGTGTGACAGAATCCTCTATCCACTGTCAGACACCTGAGGGGCATAGGTGTGTGTGTATGTTGGATGGGAGGATGCATGGTGTTATAAAATAAAGAAATGCTGTTCATATTCAATAAACAATTTATTGAGTTTTGGTAGTGTATTCTATGTATTCTATGTATTCTAGAATTCTGTGTATTGGCAGTGTATTCTGTGGCTTATTTTCTTCTTACCATAATCCTGTAAAATGGGGATTATCATCATCATCATCAATTTACAGTTGGGAAAAATAAATCTCAAGAGAGATTAGCTGAGCTGCCCAAGGTCATGTAGCTAGTGAGTAGCAGAACTAAGATTCAGTCCCAGATACTCTGACGCACATGGTTTGCTTCTCCAACCCTGTTTCACAGCTGTCTCAAAGCAGAGAACAGCTTGAGGGGAGTGCTGTAGGGAGGAGAGAGATTTACTTGCAGCTTTCAACTTTTAATAATATGTTAGAAAATTCACTGAAATAAGGAAATTTATCTCTACAGGTGTCCTCAACTGCTATTTGATACATATCTGATACCCTTTCAAGAGACATGGCAAATGAGCCAAACTCAGTCTTCTTTGTTCTTTCCACATGTGTTTTTAGAAACATGGCCTTTGTCTTCGTTTATCATTGATACTGTTTTTCTAAGAGGGATTGAGGGTGATGACTCCTGTCTTAATCTTTATCTGTGTGTACAGTGGAAATATTTGGCAGAATCTATTAGTCTGTTATGGTAAAATGTACTTGTGCTTTAAAAATTATTTGTTTCCTTTCAGATATCTTCAGGTACCTCCCACCCTGATGTTCCTTCAAAACAATGTCAAGCATCAGCCTTGTTTCAGTTTGCAGAGGTATGGCCTTCTTTTTTGTTGTTATTGTTGTTGTTTTCTTTTTTTTTTGAATTTTTGAATTTTATTTTATTTTATTTTTTATACAGCAGGTTCTTTTTAGTCATCAATTTTATCCACATCAGTGTATACATGTCAATCCCAATCTCTCAATTCATCAAACCACCACCCACGCCGCCACTTTCCCCCCTTGGTGTCCATACGTTTGTTCTCTACATTTGTGTCTCAATTTCTGCCCCGCAAACCGGTTCATCTGTACCATTTTTCTAGGTTCCACATGTATGCGTTAATATACGATATTTGTTTTTCTCTTTCTAACTTACTTCACTCTGTGTGACAGTCTCTAGATCCATCCACGTCTCAACAAATGACCCAATTTTGTTCCCTTTTATGGCTGAGAAATATTCCATTGTATATATGTACCACATCTTCTTTATCCATTTGTCTGTCAATGGGCATTTAGGTTGCTTCCATGATCTGGCTATTGTAAATAGTGCTGCAATGAACATTGGGGTGCATGTGTCTTCTTGAGTTATGGTTTTCTCTGGGTATATGCCCAGTAGTGGGATTGCTGGATCATATGGTAATTCTATATTTAGTTTTTTAAGGAACCTCCATACTGTTCTCCATAGTGGCTGTATCAATTTACATTTCCACCAACAGTGCAAGAGGGTTCCCTTTTCTCCACACCCTCTCCAGCATATGTTGTTTGTAGATTTTCTGATGATGCCCATTCTAACTGGTGTGCGGTGATACTTCACTGTAGTTTTGATTTGCATCTCTCTAATAATTAGTGATGTTGAGCAGCTTTTCATGTGCTTCTTGGTCATCTGTATGTCTTCTTTGGAGACATGTCTATTTAGGTCTTCTGCCCATTTTTGGATTGGATGGTTGGTTTTTTAATATTGAGCTGCATGAGCTGTTTATATATTTTGGAGATTAATCCTTTGTCCGTTGATTCGTTTGCAAATATTTTCTCCCATTCTGAGGGTTGTCTTTTCGTCTTGTTTATAGTTTCCTTTGCTGTGCAAAAGCTTTGAAGTTTCATTAGGTCCCATTTGTTTATTTTTGTTTTTATTTCCATTACTCTAGGAGGTGGATCAAAAAAGATCTTGCTGTAATTTATGTCAAAGAGTGTTTTTCCTGTTTTCCTCTAAGAATTTTATAGTGTCCGGTCTTACATTTAGGTCTCTAATCCATTTTGAGTTTATTTTTGTGTATGGTGTTAGGAAGTGTTATAATTTCATTCTTTTACATGTAGCTGTCCAGTTTTCCCAGCACCACTTATTGAAGAGACTGTCTTTTCTCCATTGTATATCCTTGCCTCCTTTATCATAGATTAGTTGACCATAGGTGTGTGGGTTTATCTCTGGGCTTTCTATCCTGTTCCATTGATCTATATTTCTGTTTTTGTGCCAGTACCATATTGTCTTGATTACTGTAGCTTTGTAGTATAGTCTGAAGTCAGGGAGTCTGATTCCTCCAGCTCCTTTTTTTTCCCTCATGATTGCTTTGGCTATCTGGGGTCTTTTGTGTCTTGATACAAATTTTGAGATTTTTTGTTCTAGTTCTGTGAAAAATGCCATTGGTAATTTGATAGGGATTGCATTGAATCTGTAGATGGCTTTGGGTAGTATAGTCATTTTCACAATATTGATTCTTCCAATCCAAGAACATGGTATATCTCTCCATCTGTTTGTGTCATCTTTGATTTTTTTCATCAGTGTCTTATAGTTTCAGTTTGCAGAGGTATGGCCTTCTTTAAAAAAAAAAAATTATATATATATATACATATATATATATATATATATGTATATATATATATATATACACATTGGGTTCAGAAAACTTATTGAGCTCAGGAAGTATTGGAATGGAATTTTATAACATATAGAGAACTTTAGGCATGACTCTTGCCATTACTAACATAATACACATGGGAGGTTACTTACTGCTTTTTGCTGCCTTTGCTCTAATCACAGATCAGCTCCAGAATTTATACCCATTTTACAAGCATTCATTAAAGAGTTCACTCAGAATACACACTTTCCAGTAATTCATTTATTTCATTTTGCCTTGTTTTTAACTTATTTTAAAAGCTTAGGGGGCTTCCCTGGTGGTGCTGTGGTTGAGAGTCTGCCTGCCGATGCAGGGGACGCGGGTTCGAGCCCTGGTCTGGGAGGATCCCACGTGCCGCGGAGCGGCTGGGCCCGTGAGCCACAGTTACTGAGCCTGCGCGTCTGGAGCCTGTGCTCCGCAACAAGAGAGGCCGCGATAGTGAGAGGCCCGCGCACCGCGATGAAGAGTGGCCCCCGCTTGCCGCAACTGGGGAAAGCCCTCGTGCGGAACGAGGACCCAACACAGCCATAAATAAATAAATAAACAAATACTTAAAAAAAAAAAAAAGCTTAGGAAAATTGTCAACGTGAAGGCCATAGCATTCCAATTTATTAAATTTTTTCAATAGTGAAATTAGATGCTGTAGTTGATGAATAACTCTCACAGTGAATGCAGGGGTGAATAGGACCTGTTAGATCATCAGTGCTTAGCTTTGGGTGTGATGTAGCTTCAGCCAGTATTTTTATTAGCATTTAACCCTGGGCTTAGGTCAGGTCAGCTCATGCAGGATCTTAGATTTCTTCGGATTGTCAGCCAGAGAGAGAGGGTACACACTAGAGAATATTTTCTTGGTTGGTATCATGAGAAGGCAAATCTGATAATGCTTGATTTTGCCACAAAAGCCCTGGCCTCAACCATATGCTCATTTCTAACAAGCACTATATGACAAATAGTAAAATATATCCCTTTTGTAAAATTAAGATGCCATCTGCTTTAGGTCTTTCCCCATTTTCCTTTTTATTAATTTCAACCAAAAATGCATATAATAAACTAAGCAATTTTTTTATAAGGTTGAGAGAAAATGACAAGCAGGACTGTTCTGTTTAATATTGATGTATTGAATCACTTTGATTCATTTGCATAAAGAGTGCTGCATAAATGAAATGTAAAATGATATCCTTTTGGCAAGAGAAAACCCAGCATGTTACTTCAAAAATGAGAAAAAATTACTTTTAGTGCTTACATTTAAAAAAAAAAAATGCTGCTTCCTCTTTGGACACTTGTGTCAACCACCATGACTTGATCCAACCCTCTGGCCTGTTTATCTGTTAGGCTTCTCTGCCACAGTATTTGCTTTACTCGTTGAGGGCTATTCTATAAAACTGGTAACAAAAATATCATATAATGGTATCATTTCATGAAGAACAATTTGCTTGATGAATCTGAATAAATTAAGATTTTATCATAATTTTTCATTATGATAAACAGGCTTTTCTTTTCATTGTCTGGGGAATAGTTTTGTTTAATATTTCCTTGCTTTCCTCTAGTCATTGACATCCTTTTACTTGATACTAATAATTTTTTCAAAGGTAAAAAGAATTTTGACATGATGACTATAAATTTATTTATTTATTTTTTTTTTCCAAACATCTTTATTGAAGTATAATTGCCTTACAATAGTGTGTTAGCATCTGCTTTATAACAAAGTGAATCTGTTATACATATACAATATGTTCCCATTTCTCTTCCCTCTTGCATATAAATTTATTTTTAATGTTGGTACCTGAGCAGTCCCATCCAACCTTTTAGAAACAGCTCCTTCAAAACAATTTATTTGCCATGTATTCTTTTTGATTAAATTCTACACTCTGTAGCATGAGTATCAGAACGTAGTGGCTCGTCTTTGACACATCTGATATTTACATATGCACTATTTACCAAGAGTTTTCAATTTAATTAAAAATGTTTGTATGACATACCTCAGCTGATGCATTTCTAACAGGTATTGCCACTCAGAGTGTGGTTCTTGTTTAAGCGAGATCACCATCAGATTTATTAGGCGCCTCAAAGCCCTGGGCAGCTCTGAGGAACCAGTTTGATGGTGTAACAGCCACTGTCCTGTGATTCTGGAGAGTGAGATCCCATACCTCTCTTAAATTAATTTGTTCTTACTGCTTAGTACACTCACTCCTCAAAAAGAAAGTTTTTTCTGGGGAAGAACCTCTTCTTACTTATGAGGAGTTGTGCAGGGAGACATTTCCAGATGTTACTCCTCTCCTCAATGGCACTTGTCTTCTGAGGGTTTTTGACTGTGCATTTATAAGATTTGAGGAAGCTTTAAAAAAATTAATTTGAAAACTTATTATGAGTTGTTTCAGGCATCATTAACAGAGGAAGGCATGCATGATGGAGAAACCAAAATAAAATGTTCTGCCCTAGAATCAAATACAGTTCCCCTTCTCAACTCTGTATATTATTTTTCCCAGTTATATTTTGCATAGGTTCACAATTAAGAGCCCTAACAATTCCTAAGCAAATTAAATTATTACATACTTAGTTGTTTACTTGTAAATGTTATATGTGATTATACAAGAAAAGTACAGTACATGGTTCTCTAAGGATATTTGTGACCTCCAGTTGCTTTCCTCAGCTGACTCAAGAGAAGTTTCAATCTCTTTCATGTTATGATCTGACCATATTGTCAGCCCAGTACTGGGCTGGTTTATTCAAAGCTAAACAATAGCTAACTAGATGAACTAATAAAAGTATCTACTACAATCTGCTATGAGCATATCTATTGCAGTAGAAATAGAATAGCCTATAATTACTGTGATTGTATCCCTAAAACTCTTATAATTATTTCATAAAACACCCATCACCTTTGAGAAAACACGAAGACTCTTGAAATTCTTGTTCTAATTAGTCTATAGCAGAGTTGCTCAAACTTTAAAATACACCAGAGTCACCTCAAAGGCTTTTTCAAACACAGATTGCTGAACCCCACCCCCAAAGTTTCTTATTAAGTCTGAAGCGGGGCCTGAGAATTTGCACTTTCAACAAGTTTCCTATTAGGGAACCGCAGTTTGAGATCACTGCTCTGTAGTTTGCAATTTTTACCGCAGGTTATTAAATCAGCATTGGCAAGGCACTTTCTGGTATCTCTGGGACCTTACAGGGAAAGGGTTAAGTGAGGAAGGAATGGGCAGATAATAGAAATTTACCCAATGGGCCACTTTATACCCCTCATCCCTTTTCAGAGGGATTCTCAGTCCTATTATGTGCACTTAGAGAAAAGTAGGTGTTTGTATAATTTAGGAAACAATTTACTCTTTAAAAATGTTTAGCTTTGTAATATCACTTTAAGATCAGGGTTGCAAAATTCTTAGAGCCCATTCGTGTTAATTTCATTTACAAGTGTTCATAACTCTAGGAAGACATTAGCTATTGGTCATTTATCGTGTAATACAATTATCCTAGAAACGCAGTTGTTAAAAAAACAGTAAGCCCTGGGCATTTCTTTAAGTTGAAAATATTTTTTCTTTTATGTCTTGGGTCTCCGTGTCACAAGCTGAGAAGGATATCTTTCCTTCTTAACCAAATCTGATAGTTTTAAAACCCATTGAAGGGCTTCCCTGGTGGCGCAGTGGTTGAGAATCTGCCTGCTAATGCAGGAGACACGGGTTCGAGCCCTGGTCTGGGAAGATCCCACATGCCACGGAGCAGCTGGGCCCGTGAGCCACAGCTGCTGAGCCTGCGCGTCTGGAGCCTGTGCCCCGCAACGGGAGGGGCCGCGATAGTGAAAGGCCCGCGCACCGCGATGAAGAGCGGTCCCCGCACCGCGATGAAGAGTGGCCCCCACTTGCCGCAACTAGAGAAAGCCCTCGCACGAACCGAAGACCCAGCACAGCCAAAAATAAATAAATAAATAAATAAATAAATAAATAAATAAATAAATAAAATTAAAAAAAAAAACCCATTGAAGTAACCTGCGTGGAACCATAAAATTGAATAAAGAACATTTTGTTTGTAGGTTCCTGATAAATGTGTATGTTTAAAGGGAGAAAGATACATCTGCTTTACAAGATCTAGAAAGAAATATAGAGTGCAGAGCCTGTTTTCCTCGCATTTCAGCCCGTCTCCCATTCTGTATTGATGCTCATAATTCATCTAGATTCAATTTGGCCCTTCTGAAGAGCCATCACTCTGTTTCCAGGCTCTGATCCATTAAGTTGGTCAAAGTGAGTTTCCTATCTGCATTTTTTGTTGTTTGCAGGTAGAGTGACACATCTGTCACTGTTTAGATCTCGTTTACTGAAGACTAATGACCAAATGTAATGCCAGAAGGGAGCTGTTGTCTTCCATTATTTAACAAGTCTGGAAGCCTTGCCTGGTCTACATATCCTCTTCTCTGCCGTGTGTCTGACTCTTACACCTAGAGTATATCTTTGCGTTGAAAAATTGCATATTTACTTTGAAGACAGGGAGCTAATCTGGACAATTTAGACAAATAGATTCGAACGTTAAAACTTTCCTTAGAAGGCTTTTACTTTGCCAATATAAATACAACCGTAATCTCACCAAGGTATCGTCACAATTGGATATAAGCAATAGGTGCACATTTAATGCATTCATTTTCATGATGGAATGCCCAGTATGGTACGGAATATTACACTCAACACAGACTCCGTATACTCAAGCTGCAGCTCATCAGTGTGAAAGTCTGACATGGTTTATTGGAAGTGTTAATATTTCTTTTACGGTAAGGAAGACCAATCATCTCATATTGTTCATTTGTTCTCTGATTCATTTATTCACTCAACAATTGTTAGTCATCTCCTCCCAGGCTACAGTGTTTATGATACCCCTCATAATTGCAAAAGCCTTCCAGCTAATTTGCTTTTGATCTTTACCACCTCTTTCCTTGGTGTGCTCCCCCACCTCAGTCAGCTATAAAATTAACAGTTTTAACACCCAGGGTGATAATTTTTCTTGGCACTTTTGCTGTACATCACATACTTTGAACACCCACCCTGTTTATCAGAACATTCCACAGTAGGCAGAGGAGAGACTACAGTGGAGTTAACAGATTAGCAAGCACCATCCAACTTGAGGAAAATGAAAAGCATAGCCATGAACATACTGTGCAGTATGGCCCACTACTGCCCCCTACCCAGGAGGGTAGCATAACACACACTTCCCACCACTAGCTGACCTGTCATTGAAAAACATGTATTAGCTACATTATTCTTACTTCAAAGGATGTGTATGTCTCTTAAATAGAAAAAGAAAACAAACAGGGAAATGAACAATGGTATAACAAATTGGCATTACACAAGCTATGCTTATATTAGAAGCCATCAGCGTAAATGAGATTACTGAGAGAAAATGTGTAAAGAAAAAGAGAGGGGCCCTAAGACAAAACCCTGAGGGAAAACATTTAAGTGCTCTCTATAGAAAGGAGAGCCAACAAAGAACAACAGCAAGGAGTGGCCTGAGAGGTAGGAAAACAAGGACTCTGCAGTATTGGAAATCCAGAGGAGACTCTCAAAAGAAAGGTTAGCTATGCCCAGTGCTGCAGACATTAACATATATTCAACCCCCTGCCCCCAATTAAGAAGCCAAAAGACATTTTTAGAAAGTATATCTTACCGCTAAGTTGTTCTATGAAAATTTTATTGTTAGGTGATTCTAGAAATGTTGGACTGCTAAAATATGTTGACTCTCCCCTAACATCCTTTGAAAATAAGGCTTCCAGCAACCTTGAGCATTTAAAATACTGCCCTGTACCTACAAATAGGTAAAAATCCTCCCATAAGTGATGAGGAAAATAGTTCTCACTAAACATTAGGTGATGGTTTCTTTTGCAAGGCAAGGAACCATTCTCAAGCCTCGACTCGAACAGCTGTGCATTAACTCAGCTGGCAGGTAATACATCCGAGCGGTCAGAAGTTCGACGCTGAGCCTCTGGGTGTGCCGTGCAGGCATTTGACAGGCTTCGTGGTAGTGAACACACACACACACACACACACACACACACACACACACACAGCGTCAGGGAACAAAAACCTGCAGCAGCAAAAGCGACAGCAGAGGGAGCCAGTGGAAGAGCTAGAAAACAGTGTTAGGGGAGCGTCACCCAGCTTGTTGTTCTCTTGAGGGTATCGTATGATTATGTGACACATTTAATATTTTATAGATTATTAAATTTAATAATTCTCCTCTGACATTACAATTTTTAATTCTGTTCTAATTTCAGTCTGTAACTAATTTTTGGAAGTGTCCTAAAACAGTTTATTTATTAGTGTTAACAATGATAAATCCTTATTACTAATAACTGTACTGTTGATTGAGAGCATAATGTGGGCTGAGCACTGTGCCGAACTCTTCACTAACATAACATCTAATCTTCACAAAAGTAATTAATACGGGGCAGGTATTGTTTCTGTTTTGAAGGTGAAGATGAGGTCTTAATTATTTGCTTAAGTCCACACAGCAAGAAGTAATGAAGGCATGTTTGTCTGACACAAAAGCCATGTCCTTTCTATTATACAACCTTGGTTCACGGGACTGGCATTGATGTTCAGTACTTCCTTCCCCCAAGTCACTAGAATCAGTGATTATATTAAATGTGTTTATTTCTCTTAGTCTAGTGATAAGGTTAGTAATTGAATTCACCTTGTCTAAAAAAGGAGAAATGGCCTATATCAGAGAAAATTCAGCTAGAGGAAAATCTTCAAAAAGATTCAGCCCCTAAGTTGATCTTCTAAAGAAAAAGTAAGTGATTGGGATAAATAGGAAAGGACTCTTTTAAAAATGATAGTACCCAGGAAGAAAAATTCCTTAAAACTTTCCTAAACTAGTCCCTTCTGAGTGGCCCAGGTAGCTTATTAAATATTTGCCTCTTATTCAGCAGGTGTTCTAGGGAGAATTTTCTCTAGCAGTAAGTCCCCAGTCTCTTCTGGGGCTGACAGCGCCATAGAATTCCCTGGGGGTCTTGGGGTCACCTGTAAGGGTATAGTCACAAGGTAGGTTTGTCTCCTAAACTGAACTGAGAAATACCTCTGTCTTAAACTGAGAAAGAATTCAGAATCACAAAGAATATTAAAAGCTTAGACCATAGCTAGCTGCTCTAATGATGACAGAACTTCTCTAGGAGAAGAATACTTTGTAAAGATCTTTAAGAATGTATGCCCTTCTCAATTCTTTATGGAGTTAAGCTAGAAATTGAAAACTAAGTTTTCATATAAAAACGAGAAAGGACAGTGCTGTTCATTGTTATTAGTGCCTGCCTGCTGTTGAACCAAATTTGCAGAAGAGGATGCAGTCACGATGTAATGTTGTGTGTATGTTGATGTGCTACAACTTAGGTCTTAACTGTATGGCTTATTGAGATTTGTGGTCTTGACTGTCAATCTTTGTGTACTTTAGAGCGTACTCTCAGAGCCAGTGCCAGTGTTTTATGTAAAACTTTTAGCTTCACCAGCTCTTGTCATATTGCCTAGCACATTTATATTGGATTCTCAAAAAAACTTTTGTTGACTGGCTTGTTGGCTGTCTTTTCACGGTGATTCCAAATATATTTCAACAAAAAATTAACTAATTGCTTTTTGGTAAATATAAAATGACATTAAATCTCTTTTTTATGTGGCAAGTTGCTGAGTTGGTATTTATATGGAAATAGAAATGCATAACTTGTTTTAAGGTTGTAGAGTTAAATTTAGGGCCTGGAATACTCAATATAATAATACTCTTGTCATCCAACAACCACCCAAGCCACCCCTGTTTTTTTGTTACTATTTTTGAGGCTATTTACTAAAATTGGTTTCAAAATTATAATCCCAAGCGTAACACATTTAAAGTTATTTGATACTTGGGAGCAACGACGTTCTCATTAAACTAAGGAAAGTTCCTGAATGTGTGTGAATGGGGAGCGAAAATTCTGATACCACAGTTAATATTCTTTATGTGAATTGTTTTCAATATAGATTTCTTCGAACACTTCACAGTTGGGCGGTGCTGAACCTGTAAAACGCTGTGGAAAGTCTGCACTCTTTCAACTGGCAGAGGCAAGTTCTAAGAATATGTTGTGATAAGATCTGCAGTGATCGAAGTCACAATAAAGTTAATCGTAACGGTGTTCCCTAAACTGTACCATCTCACCTGTGACCATAAAGTGTGTTGTATCTAATTTTCAACAATGAGAGGATTAACCTTTAACTTAAGGAAGTGGACTTTTGCTACGAAAAGTCATTAAGCATTGAAAAAGGTTACCCAGGGAAATTGCAAAATCTTTTTCACAGGTAGTATTTTAAAATAAGGTCAGTTTTCATCTCTTTCAGATTGGTTAAGTAAGTACATCCTAAACCGAGAAGAATGGCCTAGGTCATTTTCCTCTTCTCTGGTTCTCCTGTGATATCTATAAATCCCTAGAAAGCACTACCGTTAAACTAGGTGGTTGATGTTTTAACTTGCGGGTTGTTTTCAGTGAAGAACTCAAAGGATGTGTTCTAAAGTCTGGTTTTATAGCATCTATCAGTTGTACATTTGATGTGACGTGGGTGTAAAATGCTACTACTCCTTTGGCAAAGTAGGAAAGATGCTTTTGTAAAGCCTAAGGAGGACAGAGCCCTCACTTGGCGGGGGATGGTGGGGGGGAGAAGATGCCGGGAGTGGTCATTGCTGGGACAGGTGGCAACAAGGCTTCCTCCACCAAGCTGGACTGATCTGCCCTACTGGGACTTGTGCGAGAAATGGCTTTAGCGCCAGGACACTGTTGTAGCAGTTTTCTCTTTTGGTGAGACAAATCAGGAGGTACAAAATGAGTGACCCAAAATCTCTATATTAAACTTCCTTTTCTCTCTTTTTTCTGGCTTCCTTCCAATGAGTTCCTTCTGAGTTTTTTTGTGATATGGTTCTTTTATAAATTCTTTGAGTTTATTGAACTTCATGGGACAACCTGTCATTTTCTAAATTTTATGGTAACTTGTATCATAAAAATTTAGCAGTTTTAAATATCTTTATTTTTTTTTAAGTTTTATTTTATTTTTTTGGCCACACCTCGTGGCTTGCGGGATCATAGTTCCTCAACCAGGGATCGAACCCGGGCCCCGGCAGTGAAAGTGCTGAGTCCTAACTACTGGACCGTCAGGGAATTCCCCCTAAATATCTTTAAATTAAGCTTTTAAAGTCCAGCCAGATCCAAATTAGGAATATAAAAATAAAAAGGCCTGAAACAGTAAAGTATGTAAATAGTGGGACAAACTAATCCATTTTTGTCTGACATGAAGCTGACATGCTTCTTGTATAAGAGAAATTCAGACTCAAATAGAGGGCTACGAATGACTAGAAAAATTAGGAATGCCACAGGGAATAGTTTTTAAAAGAACTGGGTAAGTCAGTGGCAGAGTACTGTTTCTGATAGAGCTAAAATGATAAAGATCTGGCAATGAGTGTGCCTTTAGAGTTGTAAACGTGTCTTAGTAAACAGGGAGAGTATGAGGTCATAAATTTGTCCAGTATCTTTAAGACTGTATAGATTGTCAAGATAATTTATTTGAAAGAAGTGATAATTTTTCTTAAAGAAGATGAATATGGTCCTTTCTGCGTTTCCAGGGGGATGGGGTATGTACATATATACAGACATATCCATATGGTCCTTTAAATATTAAACAACACTGATTTATAAAACACACTAGCTTTCAGTGTGAATATTTGTTTATTAAATAGTTTTGTATTAGAAATGTATGGACCTTAGAGGTGCTTTGCTGTGGGCGGGGTGCTAGAGCAATGAATCTGTCTTCTCGTTTTCTTTCTTTGGCATAACAGTCACAAAAAAATGGATTCCCCATTAAATCAGAGCTCATTAAAAAGAACACTCTTCAAATTTGTAAGGATGCATCCCAAATATAAAACAGATGCTATGGTTTAACAGATGTTTCAATGCTGGTATCATAATTTAAAGGGGTAAAATGACTGCAATAAGCCTATTCCAATTATAGCAAATCAGCTTATACTCAGACTTAGTTTCTTATAACATCCAAGTAAAAATAATATGCTTTTGATGGAACAGGGTTGGTAAAAAATAATTTACCAAGAAAATCTTCTCACATTATTATTTGTACCACATGAATATGATGCCATAATGCTAATAGAGTGTGTTTTAGAATAACATCCTAAAGCCTTCCCAGTTTATAATTAAACATAAATATGTGCACAATGGATTAATCAGCATCTCTAAATAATCACCAGTAGAAATATGCTTCCTCAGTTATTTTTTATTCCTTGTGTATTTGATGTTCATTTTTTCTTGAACAAAGTATAATATTTAATTATTTTGGGTACCTCTTTAAATATGTATGACAGGATATTGAGGAGGATTTTTCCTGTGGCCCAGAATTGATGCCGTTGTCTGATATCCTAAGGAACAGCTTTAAATTTACTCATTCTAAAGGGAAAGCAGGGCTTCCCTGGTGGCGCAGTGGTTGAGAATCTGCCTGCTAATGCAGGAGACACGGGTTCGAGCCCTGGTCTGGGAAGATCCCACATGCCACGGAGCAGCTGGACCCGTGAGCCACAGCTGCTGAGCCTGCGCGTCTGGAGCCTGTGCCCCGCAACGGGAGGGGCCGCAATAGTGAAAGGCCCGCGCACCGCGATGAAGAGCGGTCCCCGCACCGCGATGAAGAGTGGCCCCCACTTGCCGCAACTAGAGAAAGCCCTCGCACGAACCGAAGACCCAGCACAGCCAAAAATAAATAAATAAATAAATAAATAAATAAAAATAAAGGGAAAGCAATCAACAAGCCACCTTCAGTTTGGGCTAGATTCTTCTCTTGGGATTTATAAAGAGACAGCCTTTTCCAGCTGTCATCCCTTCTACCACTCCAGGGGTTTCCCCTCACGTCCCCACCCTAACCCCATGGGTGGGGCTATCATGGGCTTGGCAGTCATCTGGAATATTGTGGCTTTTCTCCTTGTCCTGTGGAGGAAAGCAGGCAGTGCTTCTTTCCCTTCTTCACCCCTGGCCTCTGTCAAGCAGAGTGAAGACAGCTCTGAGAGAACCCCTGTTAAAGACTAGGGGTCGTACTGCAAGAAGTGTCTTCTCATGTTTTGGCGAGAAGTAAGCAATGTTTTAGACGTTGATTTACTGCGGTGCCCTTCACCTCTCTGACAAGGCCAAAAGAGAACTGGAGGAAGTCAGCAGCAGGGAGAGACTTAGAATAGCCTGATGCACTGTCTTGGCATTGCAAAGATGCATGAGTTTTCCAGGGGCCAAGTAAACAAGTAGAAGGTAGTTCAGCTTGATCAGGCAAGAGGCCACGGAATGGTCGTGGGGAGAGGGCAGGCCTGGGACCATCACATCTCTCACTTGAGGACACTCTGAGGAACTCCCACAAACAGGAGTGATGTTCAGCTTGTTTGCACCAGGACAGCTGTCCTGGTACTAAAATACAAAATACTTCCTATTGTTGGTAAAAAGACTGGGATCCTACCCCATGAGTACCTTTGCAGTAACTCTGCTAGCATCCCAGGTCTCCCCTATCCTTCTAGCGACTGGACAGCACAGCAAGGGGCCTGCAGCACCCTGTTCTAGCCCTGAGACCACATCCTTTCTGATCGCTTAGCACCCCTGCTTGTTAAATATTTTGTATATTGTCTCTGTCCTTGGCATCTCTGTCAAGGTCATTCAGTCTTATGTGGAGTTAGCAGGAACAGACAAAGACATAACCATGCACAGTTGGTTTTACCTGTACCATTCCTTCCTCTGTCCTCTCAACCAGAGGCTATATGTCTTATGAAGGAAGGGCCAGGAACCAGCCCCAGAACTAACCATTCATCCTTCCCAGCTCCATTCTGGTGGGTGGACATGGGAGAAGGAGTGAATGAGGAGCCCTCCCAAAGACAGGATTTGTTGCTTGCAAGAAAACTCTTCTCTTGGAGAGAAGCAAGAAATATTGTAGGCATATATTTATTGCTGTGCCCTACACCCACTTCAGCAGGCAAAAAGAAAATTGGAGGAGGCTGGCAACAGATAGAAGGAGACTTGGATTGGCCTGCACTCTCAGTTTGGGCATTGCAAGGACCGCTCCCCATTTCCCAGCACCCCAAGCCAGGAGATGCTCTGGTGGAAGGGTCTGCTTCAGGCATTTGATTGGCATTTTAAATTGGGTGTTTTTTTTTTTTTTAAATAAATTTATTTATTTATTTATTTTTGGCTGTGTTGGGTCTTCGTTTCTGTGCGAGGGCTCTCTCTAGTTGCGGCAAGCGGGGGCCACTCTTCATCGCGGTGTGCGGGCCTCTCACTGTCGCGGCCTCCCCCGTTGCGGAGCACAGGCTCCAGACGCGCAGGCTCAGCAGCTGTGGCTCACAGGCCCAGTTGCTCCGCGGCATGTGGGATTCTCCCAGACCAGGGCTCAAACCCGTGTCCCCTGCATTGGCAGGCAGACTCTCAACCACTGCGCCACCAGGGAAGCCCTAAATTGGGTGGATTTTTAATAGCTGAAAGTGACCTGAAAATTCTGGAATCTGTTCCAGGTATTTTTCAGGAATCTACTCCAGCTAGGAAGGGAGATTTGGCATTGTGCTGCTGAGGTCAGGAAATTGTAAAAAATACAGTCCTTTATGTTTGAACCTCCATGAGGTTCATACTGTTCAGTTAATCAGTTCATTGGCACAGGTACTATAATGTATTGTGTTTCCTTTCCTTTTGAAATTAATTAGGTCAGGTCACATAAAGAATAGCAAAGCATCCTCCTGGAGATCATTGTGTATTATAATTGCTATAGTTGGAGAGCACACAGAAACATCTTTATCCGTACATTTTAGTAAAGAAAATTCTACACTTAAAGATATCTGTTACTAATATTGCCTAGTACAACAAGTGGAGCAGTTTATTCATTTATTCTAACAAACAGTATTTTTGAGGGCCTACTCCGTGCTGTTAACAGCGAGGTTGTTCAAGCTACCTGCATATGGATGTACATTGAGATAACCTGTGAGCCTTCTTCTGAGATCAGTGGTTTAGGAAGACCTTACCTCGAGATCCAGTTTTGGTGTTTGGAGTGCCATGAGAGGCTGGAGCATAAGCCTAAAAATATTACTATTTGTTTTACTTCTAATTTTTTTATCTGCAAGTAAGTTTTATTATCTAACGTAAGATAATAATGACCGACATTTATTTATTTATTTATTTATTTTTAAGGTTTTTTTTTTTTAAACTTTGGGTTTATTTATTTATTTATTTATTTATGGCTGTGTTGGATCTTCGTTTCTGTGCGAGGGCTTTCTCTAGTTGCGGCAAGTGGGGGCCACTCTTCATCGTGGTGCGCGGGCCTCTCATTATCGCGGCCTCTCTTGTTGCGGAGCACAGGCTCCAGACGCGCAGGCTCAGTAATTGTGGCTTGTGGCTTACGGGCCTAGTTGCTCCGCAGCATGTGGGATCTTCCCAGACCAGGGCTCAAACCCATGTCCCCTGCATTGGCAGGCAGATTCTCAACCACTGCACCACCAGGGAAGCCCTGACCGACATTTATTATCTACTGTGTGCTAGGCACTTTTCTAGGTACTTTATATGTACTCATTGAATTCTCACACCTGTCCTTTGAGGTAAGTACTATTATCATTCCTCTTTTCCACAGTAAGAAACAAAAGGACAGAGAGGTTTTGTGACTTGCCTGAGGTCATGTGGACAAGAAATGTTAGAGCCTCCGTAGAAACCCAGTCAGTCTCTCCACAGCCGGGGCTCTTCGGCACTGTGCTATTCTGTCACCTTGTTTTAGGTGAATATAAAAGACTGTGCAAGTTACTTGTTATAGGAGTTTGCATGTTATAGAAGTCTCTGTGGAAGACAGCCTACTCCTACACATATGTGTATGGCTGAATAAGATGACAGATTGTTCAAGACTGCTGTCAAAGAAATGGAGCTGATATTTCCTTTTTTAAAAGTGATTCTACTTTTGAAACTGCCAAGATACATCCTACACCCTTAAATAAGTAAGTGCCTGTTTGTGAATACACTTTGGAAGATACGGTGAGGACTGTAGGAAATTACAGTGTATGCCTCCTGTTCTCCAGGAACTTATTCTCCAGTTGCAAAGAGATAAAATATAAAAAGTTAAGGGATAAGAAATAAATTAATGGTGCAAGTGGTTTCACAGGAAAGCATGCAATGAAATGAGGAAGTTCAACTTGAGTGATACCAAAGTGAACGTGTAAAACCAGGAAACGGAGAAATTAATATCAACTGGAGTGCTCTGGGGACCCAGCACAGGGGAGAGATCGTGAAGAAAGATGGTTCTTGATGAAGGAGTTGTTGAGGAACAGAGGTTGAAACTAGCATCCTTTGGGCCACATCCAATTTTGTTAAGAGATGCTTTCTTTGGCCCACAATTTGTTGACTTGCATTATATTTTACATTTGAATTAGTGGCTAATATTTTAAAATTATAGATTTCAAATAAATGCGTACTCTGACCTCTCTTGAAAATGTAGAGGGTCTGGAGACACTGGACCAGCCTTTCTGCATGAGAACAATTGGTCAGAGCTGATAAATGGCTGCCCCCTTAGAGAGATGTTTGCTGTACAAATGTCACCATCCTCTCCTTTCCCTACTGAGCCCCGACTCTGAGTCCAACAATCATTGCCAACATCCATTTACACTTGTCCACACCCCTTTATACCTAACCATCCAAACACAGTAGAGACTGTGATTTATGCATAATTCAATGGAGAGATGGGGGAGATAGAGCAAAGAGATAAAGGCAAGCAAACATGAAATAGGTAGATGACAAGTAAATCAGCTGGGCAGAGGGGAGGGCTGTGCTAGGAGATATATGGAAGGTGAAGGTAGAGTGTAGCTGCAAGTCAGAATTGGGAGGGTGTTTAGCGTAAAGCAGAGAAATTTGTACTTGAAAGTAATGAAGGGCGGTTGAAAATTTGGAGCAGGGGTGTGCAGTGGTGAGAGCAGCTCTTGGAGAGACTCACTTGGCAGCTGTGTAGAACAGAGCGGAAAGCCTCTGTGGACGTCTGGGTGTGGGAAGACAAGAACCAGCATCTGGGGAGCTGGCGGTGGGCATGGGAGGCTGCAGGGGATTCAGGTGGATTTGGTGATCGAGTCAATGTGAGAGGTAAAGCAAAGGGGAGTCCGAGACAACTCCAGCTCTGAACCTGAGTGTGGGAAAAGAACGGCTTCCAGAAGTTTACCCTGGTCTTGGAGCCCAACTTCAGGAAACCTGGATGTTTGTGAACCGAGAGGGGGCCCCACAAGTAGAAAAGCAGAGGTGAAAGAGGGGGAAGGGATAACTGAAGAAATCCAATACTGAAAGAGTCAACACGAGGGGACTGCCAGCTAGGTAAACAGTTGAGTTTGGAAAGCAGAAACCCATGTTCCTCTGAGCACAGAAGAAAGAAAGGTAAAAAACAGTCACCCCAGGATTGCTGGATTTGTCTGTGTTGTACTTTTCTTCTTTATCTCAATTTGTGAAACTGATAATCTGTTACGGTGAAGTTGAAGAAAGAGAATGCTGGATCTCTCTAGACATACTCTTCATATATATAAAAAGCAAGATTGTAGATATGGTGGGTCCAAGGGAATTGGAAAAGTTGTCATTAACCCTGTTTATTAAAAAAAGGATGAAGACATTTTCAGAGACCTCAACACCCTAGTTTTTCTTGCGTTCTAATTTGCAAAAAACCCTTATAATTAAAGTCATATGGGTAGGTAAAGATGAATTTATTCTAGTATCTATAAAAATTAAATCTTATGGAAAATTATGTCTCACTTTAAGAAAAGATGTTATGTTAAAATTACAGAAATTCTATACTATACTGAAAAAAGTAGGCAATCCCACCCCCCCCACTACCAATTATAGGTGGTATTTGATTGAGGTATGACTCCAGTCAAGTGTTCTGTTGTGTCCTCATATCATTGATGTGCATTATCCTTTCACCCTACTGTAACCCCCTGAAGCCTAGAACCTCGACATGTAGTTCCCAAGTTCTCAGCTTCACCTGCACTCTTATCGTAAAATTGAATTCTAACACTTAACGATATATTAGAGGGGACCTTTTGTTTGAAAGTGGTGTGTTTCTTTCCTTTTTGTGCTGAGTTGCAAGTCATTTTTAGAAAACTCCTATTCTAAAACTTTTCATTTTATTTCCAATTGCACCAACTTCCTTTTGTAGGAACTGAAATATAGGAATGCACCTAATGACTTCCTTTAACACCTTTTGGGGAGACTTCAGTAAATGGCCTTTTGGAGCAAAGGCCATCCCCACTCCATCTAGTGTCTTCTTCAGAAATGGTATAGTTTCTGAAGAAATAGTGAATAAACATTTAAACCACCATTTCACCTGGCCTAATTGTTTCAGCAAACCAAACAGTAAGCTACTTAATATGCACAGATTTTAGTGCTGAGAGACACTTAGACCACTGTTCTGTGACCAGTTATCTTTTATAATAAAGAAAATTGAATTATCTTAGCAGTGATGCTATTCTTTATTCTCTGAAACCATCAGCCAGTATATTTTTATGGCAAAAACATTCTGGTTCTATTTAATTATGGGAGACATGCACATTCTTGGAAAAACACCACGAAATGCCATCCTAGGGTTATGTCTACACTGTTTTGGCAGATAATAGGCCAGTACAAAATGATTGTAAACACACCTTGGCTGCAAAACATTTGTTTTGTACTAAAAAGCAGAAATTTAGAAATGGAAACTTCTTGATTAATGTCAGTGGGTCTGTTTGCATACTGCCTTGTTTTTAATCTAGCTGGCTCCTTTATAACAGACAAAGACAAAATATAATTAAGAGTGAAATAATATGGTACATTTTGGAACTACTTACCCATTTCTTTGTACCAGTTAAGGGCATCTTCTTCTGTGGTATTACTTGTCATCTAGTGCACGATTAATTATTTTTCACTGGCCATTTCACTCAGTCTTTTAAAGCAGGACACATTAAAGAAATGAATCAATATCTTAACATTTGTAGAAAGGAATACATTTTTAAATGTCTTTAAAGAGATAAAAGCTTGGTGCAGCACAGATTTATTGTGTGTTTAAAGCCACTACCCAATAACAAACCCTGAACCTAAGGTGTGGTCATACCTGAACTGAAAATGACAGCCTCCCTGAACTCAGGGACACAAAAAATAATCCCTCCATTTTATCTCATCCCTTCAGCATCTTTATTGATTTTTTTTTCCTTTGCAATCATTTTGAAGAGGATAGTCTTTTATATGTCTGTCCCACGTGTACATCCAAAGGATCTGGGTTTCAACATAATGATTTTTGTTTTTCTTTTGGGAATGAGTTACATTTCTTCTAGCACATCACTATCAGGCCACTCTGACTACGCGAAACAGTAAGAAACTTCAGTGCAGTTTCGGTTGTCAGAGGTAAAGTTAAAATATTGGTGATTAGTTTTCACTGGTCCTCCTGGGAACCATAACTAAGGACAGTGTGATCACTGGTCTAGGCCAAACAGCAGCATGGTCATAATTAGAATTGTTTTTTATAAACTTGTTAACTCTTTCCTGGTATTAATCAGAATGCATTTTAGATTCATCATTTACCTCGGAATTAATGAACCGTTCAATTCAACACAGTTATCTGTTGAATGCCTTCATTTTTTTTACTAGGATATTCTTGGAGGAGAATACAAAGGTGAACAGGATACATTTTGTGCCCCCACCCCCGGAAGTTACAGTTTTTAAAAATAGAGTAGTTCCTGAGGGAATAGACGATATATATCAAATATTTATGGCCAGCATTTGATTGAAAACATTAACATTTTAACTTCTTTGAATACAGCCATGGGAATTCCATCCAGAAGGTGTCCTGCAGATGATTTTCCGTTCTCACTTTTAAAGAAGGTTATTGTTCAATTTAAGATAATAACAGAAGAATAAATTGTCATTTACTAAGGCATGTTCTGTTTCAAGGCCTGATTAACAACCAGCCCTCTCTCTACTAAGGGCAGGTTGGCTAATTAATAGCAGACATTAATTCTGTGCTTCCCACAGTGCAGTTTTATTCACTTGAGTTCACACTGATTTATGTTCTTTTGTGTCCACTGTGTGCTTCTCTATGTGCACTCCATGCATATGTACATAATGTAGTTTGTATGTGCTTTCCTAGGTCCCACTAAAGTGTTGATACATGGACCCCAAAGTAGATGTGAGTAGATAATGCTTGTACCCAAAAGTAGAACTGAGCTTGATTATATCTTTAATAAGAGTTGCTTCTTGAAAGATAATTGATTTAAGATCTTTCTGAATCTGATTTTGTTGTATATGGTTTTCCCCACGGATATAGAATCATTCAACCCTAGAATGAAAAACTGAAGCAAAGCAGTTAGTCTACCAGGGCTATGATGTCCTGTTAATGACAGTACGAATATTACTACTACTAATAATAGCCAGCACTTATCCTACATGACATTAAGCCCCAAAGGGATGGTTGTCACAATACATTATTCTTGCTCTGTGCTAGACACTATTTTAAGTACTCTACATGTGCAATTCATTGAACCTCACAGTATTCCTAAGGCAAATACTATGTTAACATCCACATTCTGTAGATTGAGAAACAGGCACAGAACGGTTTAGAGAAAAGGAGCTTAATTGGTGGCAGAGTCAGTGTGTTGTCATAGACAATCTCTCTAGAACCCCTGCCTTTTGGAACTGCCTCTCAATATAAAATTTGTTCACATCTCAGAGTGATGGCATCTTCTAAGAGTTACTACATCCATAGCTGTTCCTGGGCTCTGTTTATGTCATGTGAAAATACAGACTATTAATTCCTAGAAACTTTTGAAAATTATTTTTAATCATGTTTGAACTCATAGAAGAGAAGATGAAAACTGGGAATTATTGAAGTCTTCCCCCACCCTCCAAAGTTATTGTCTAATGTGCTTCCCCAGAATCTCTGTACCCTGTATGCTGGCTTATATCCCAGGTGGCTGCAGACTGCCTTTCCTGGGTTCCTGTGTCCCCTGATTTCTAGCTGGGTTCAGCCAGTGGGAGACACTGGCAGATTAGGGGGTGGGAGGAAGAGAGAGGCTGGGATGTGTAGGGAAGGGGTGAGGGGGGGTGGGAGTAAGCAAAGGCATCATCTCGTCCATGTATCCAGCTCCCTCCAGATTGGCCCACCACAGGTCCATCTTCCACCAGGGACCTAGCCCCTGGGCTTCGTAACACTCCTTCCCCCATTTGTCCCTACTGTGCCTTCCTGCTGTTGCTAATCCCTGGGTTACCTCACGACCTGCTGTTTCGGTATCCCAGTTCTTCGTGACCTGTGTAATTAATTTATTCCCTGCATTAAATTCCCTTGGCTAGATAAGCTTTAAGCTGTTTCTGTTTGCGTCGTTACACCCTGACTGGTGCACAAGCCATCCTCATTTTTTATTTTGTATGCTTATAAAATAGGCGAAGAGAATGCTAATGGCATACTGTATCCAGATTTCAGCAAAACTTCTGACGGACAATCTTATGATGTCCTTGTAAACAAAATGGGGGGAGTTTAGACTCGATTATTAAACGTTCTTAGATTGCTGGAGCTTATTAATGTTCAAATCAACCTGATGAAAGGGCTCTAGAGGTTTGCCAGAAGGCTCTGTCCTTGGCCATGACCTACTCAACTTTATTACCACAGATTTAGACGAAGATGTAAAAAGCAACTTTATCAAATGTGTCTATAACACAAAGCTGGAAGGTAATTTAACTCAAATTTTGAAAAGATATACTTTGTAAGGAAAAATGGAAACTCTTGCATCTAGTTACAAAAAGTATAAAGATACAGAATGGGAGAGACCAAGCTTCCCAGCATAGTATGTGGGTAATCCAGGATTTTAATTGACCACAAGCCCAATACAAGCCAGAAGTTTTGACCTGTTTTTTAAAAACAGGTGGGATATCATATATTAACGCATATATGTGGAATCTAGAAAAATGGTATAGATGATCTTATTTGCAAAGCAGGAATAGAGACACAGACATAGAGAACAAATGTATGGATACCAAGGAGGAGGGGAGGTGGGATGAATTGGGAGATTGGGATTGACATATATACACTACTGTGTATAAAATAGGTAACTAATGAGAACCTACTGTATAGCACCGGGAACTCTACCCAATGCTCTGGGGTGACTTCAATGGGAAGGAATCCAAAAAAGAGAGGATATATGTATATGTATAGCTGATTCACTTTACTGTACAGCATAAACTAACACAACATTGTAAAGCAACTATACTCCAGTAAAAATGAATTAAAAATAAAAACAGTGGGGCAAGTTCATCTTTGGTTCTCATTAGAAGATTTGTGTCCTTATCAACTGACAAATAGTTCCACTTTTCATCTAGAGTATTACAGGAAGGCTAGGAACTTAATCTAAGATACTGCTAAATTGAAACATTGTTTTCCAGCCCTTATAAGCTTTATGTCATTTATGAGTTTTATTTGCACACATTTGTTTACTTTTGCCTGGCAACAACCCAGCGGAGAATGTACTGTTACGATCTCTCAGCCTTTATATCCTCATATGGGTTCAGGTATAAGCTACCTGCCTAGCTCACTGTGTGGCCTTAGGCAAGCAAGTATGGTGCTTGCACAGAAACCCAGCTTATTTCAATAAAGTCCATTCCCACTTCAGGGCAGCCATACTGCATCTGGATAAGAGGGACCCAACTTTTGAAAGGTTGGGAAGCCTTTACATATAATGAGCAGTTATTCCAGGGGAAGAGACTCACGGGAACATAAAGTCTATCTTCTGGGATTTAAAAGTCTGTCACATGAGAGAAGGAGTGGATTAATTTAAGTGGCTTCAGGAAACAACCAGGACTGATAGGATTTATAGATTTTTGCTCAATATTTTAAAAATTTCAAACAGCATTGCCCTCTAATATGGTCACTGTCTTTGTGCAAAAAGTTGGATAACTCTCAGGAATTTTATAATATGAATTTCTGTAATGTAATGAATGAATTGTATGTAATGAATTTCTACATTAGGAAGAATGTTAAATTAGATAACATTAGATAATTAGGTAAGTCTAGAGTGACACCCAACTCTGAGAGTTTGATTTGTGTTTGTTTGGGGGTTTGGTTAGTGAGATTTGTGATTTGTAATTATTTGTTTTATTTTTATAGTTTAACTTCCAGCCATGTAATTGTTTTTCTTATAATTTAGAATTAACATGCTCTATTTATGAAAAAACTTTAAGAGCCTGAAACAAGGAAGTAAAGCATGACTAGTGCTCGGGGTAATTACCTTCCCAAGAAATATTATGCTGTTTCCCAGAATATGTCCCCAGAGTGAATGTCTGCATTTGTTCCATTTCATTCCTAGCTGTAGAATCCTATCAGGGGTGATGAGGAGAATTGTTTTGAAATATATTGAAGCTGAGAATAGAGTTTGCAAAGTGTTATTGGGTTTGCTAAGATGAACCTGTGCAAATGCAAACCGTTGGCAAAATCAGTGCCTGTGTGGCAAAGGTCCCTGAAGTGACTTATTAAAGGCCACCACAGCGATAGTGGTTGAAAACTATAAAATTTACCTTGAGGATGCCTTTCTAGCCTTCTTCTAGCATAGTCTCTCTCCCCACCTGGGATAGTTAGATTCATGAAGGACTAGGATAATTGAGAAAGGAAAATAAAAATTTTTCCAAAATTGATACAAAAACAGCAAATCTCCCCTGAGAATAAAGCATGCAGGGAAGATGAAATGTGTCCCAGTGTTTCAGAATTAATTTAACATTTTGCTTTGATCTTTTTTCTGGTTAGGTTTAATAAAGGGAAGTTCTCAGTCTTCATAACTACTTGCTGAGGTCTAAAAGTTAACTTACATGATTTCCTGAAAAAGACAGCTCTGTTGTGAATTCATGATATTACACATCTTCCCTGTGAATGATCCTGAAGGGCTGGGTACTCATCTCATGTTCATTTTTTTAAAAAAACCTTGCACTGTCTGCCTCCTCCCGCCCCTTCTCCAGCTTCTTCCGAGACTTACTAATCATAACATAATTCTCACGGAAGGATTTGAGATGTACTGAAAGTACTAAGGGAAAAAATGAGGTAAAATAGTATCTGATGTTTAATTCAATGTATTATCCATTTAAAAAATGAATTTTATATCTGTTAACAATCTCTGACAACTTGCCATTCCATAAAATGGTGATTTTTCTTTTAAAACAGATCAGTTTCCTACTCATGTACTTGATTTGGGGGGTTCAGCAAGCCCTAATAGTCTTTTTTCCTCTAAATTGACAGTGCAGAGTAGATAAAATGAGTAACGGTTAAGAATTCCTGTGCTGCCGTTGGCTTCATCAGCCTTGTAGTGACTCGTGATGAATCCCTCCGAGGGGCTGGGGGGCTGGGGTGGAAGCTGTCAGGAATCATGGGACAGACCTTATTGATCTTTGCACCTTTAGTGTCCCCCACTGAGCCTAGCACCCGGGAGCCTTACGGGGAGTGTTTATGAATGAAAAGCCAGGTATTGAAAATGAATTTTACAATGAGCTGTAATTTCCTCTTTTAGAAAATAGCTTTTAGATTGCAGTTTCAAGATACATAGTTGCTGGAGAGGAAGATGGCGAGTTTCTCCTTTAATGTCCTATATGTGAAATTTGGGGAGTTTAAAAACTTAACCGAATTGCTCCCAGATGTGTTTTGGTGCTCAAAGTTTTTCAGATTTTAGGGAAAATGATACAGTGTGTGTATCTTACAGTATGCCACTAATTCCCCTAATATATATTCAAATTCATGGAGATTTAATAGCAAAAACATGAATAGTCACATTAAGTCAAATAATAGTTATGGTCAGAATTTGCAGCCAGGTAAGTTTGGATCAGATCAAGTTTGCCATCAAATGGGTTTAAAAAAAAAACAACCACCCCCCACTTATTTTTCAGAGCTTTTGTGATCTTTCAGGTTATCTGTTGGCATCTGTGGACCTATAATGTTTTGTTCATTAACCAAAACCTTCTGTAGTTCTTTAATGAATCATCTTATCATTTCTAATTTTAAGCAGGTAGATAGAAATTGTTGCTATTTCTCTCATTTCCCCAAGAAAAAAGAAAAGGTAAATCTCTGAATAGAGTTTTGGGATGATTTACTAAGCACTGCCATATGTGCATCATCTCACTTAGACCTCACAGGATCCTCTGAGACAACTATTATCATCATTTTTATTTTACAAAGACAACAGAGGAATGAGGACTGAAATGACTCATTCTAGGTGCAGAGTTAGCAAGTAGCAAAATTAAGACTCAAACTCAGGTCTTTCAACTCTAGATCCCATCCTTCTTTTACCAAATCTTGTTTTCAGAGGAAAGCTTCATGAGAAGCTGGAAAGTGAGAATTTGAGTATATGCTCCTCTAGAGTTGAATGAATATATTACAAAGCCTTTTATTAATTTGAATAGTTTAAGTTAGTTTGGCAGAAGTGGACTTGTAAAGTTTGAAGTTTGTTTTGATTATTTTTTAAAAGGATGTAATTTAAAAGATTAAGCTAATTTCAAGTATAGAATAATGTATTTTGGTTGTTCTCTCATGTTTAACTGTTTAGATGTGCCTGGCATCAGAGGGGGTGAAAATGGAAGAATCAAAGCTAATAAAAGCAAAAGAATCAGATGGCGGAAGAATTAAAGAATTGGAGAAGGGAAAGGAAGAAAGAGAAATAAAAATGGAGAAAATAGATGAAGCCAGGTTACAGAAAGAAGCAGAATTTGAAAAATCAGCTAAGGAAAATGTAAGAGATTCTAAGGAATTAAGAAATTTTGAGGAGCTGCGAATGGATGATATAATGGGTATAAAAATGGAAGCTCCCAAAGAAATTAAAAAGGAAGAATTAGAGGAAGATCAAAAATGTAGTCACTTCCCTGATTTTTCTTACTCTGCCAGTAGCAAGATAATAATAAGCGATGTTCCCAGCAGAAAGGATCACATGTGCCATCCTCATGGAATTATGATCATTGAGGATCCCACAGCATTAAGCAAACCAGAAAAGCTAAAAAAGAAAAAGAAGAAAAACAAAATGGATCGACATGGAAATGATAAATCCACACCCAAGAAGACTTGCAAAAAGAGGCAGTCCTCAGAATCTGATATCGAGAGTGTCATGTACACCATTGAAGCTGTTGCAAAGGGAGACTGGGGCATCGAGAAGCTTGGAGAAACCCCTCGCAAGAAGGTCCGCACATCCTCAAGTGGCAAGGGAAGCATTTTGGATGCCAAGCCACCAAAGAAGAAAGTGAAATCAAGAGAGAAGAAGATGTCAAAGGAGAAATCCTCAGACACCACCAAAGAGTCAAGACCTCAAGATTTTATCAGTATTTCTGCCAGCAAGAACATTTCTGGTGAGGTGCCAGAGGGTATAAAAGCAGAACCATTGACCCCTACGGAGGATGCATTACCACCCAGCCTATCGGGACAGGCCAAGCCTGAGGACAGTGACTGTCACAGAAAAATAGAGACTTGTGGCTCCCGGAAATCCGAGAGGTCTTGCAAAGGTGCTCTTTATAAAACCCTGGTGTCTGAGGGTATGCTCACCTCTCTGCGAGCTAATGTTGACAGAGGTGAGTGACTTCTCTAAATCTGAAAAGAACATGGAAACCTAGCAGAATTTCTCCTTTAGACGTATTGAAAAGAACCACAAAAAAGAACAGTATAGTATCAAAATAATATTTTACATTTGTACAATTCTTTACGGTTTATAGATTATATACATTTGCATAATTCTTTACGGTTTATAGATTATATACATTTGTCATTTTACTTATATGTTTTTAGCACCATTAAGGAGAGTTTCTACTCACTTTGCACATAGTTCTCAGAATATAAGTGTTCAAAGTTACTCCAACCGTTTTTTTTTTACTGGTGTTGGCTGGCTTTTTGTTTTGAAGGATCAGTATTGCATGTGTAGAGCTCTTAAGTCTGGTTTTTAAAATTGATGGAAATAATTTTCTGAAACAAGCAGATATGTTTGGCAGAATCTTGACCTGTAGACTCTAGAAGCAAATAACTTATCTAACCCTCCCCACTAGGTAATCAAAACTGTAGTTGAAGTGAAGAGCTCTTTAAAACATAGCAGTATCCAGAAACCAGTTAATATATATACCTTTATTCCATAGAGTGTTTCATATAAATTCATCTATTTTAAAATAATAGTATCTGGCTAGGGGACTACCTGTTGCCAAGCTAAATTCCAACTATAGAGATGTGTGAAAATAGGTCTAACAAGTCCTGAATGAAGATCCTTGAGAGTACATAGTTCTCCAGGGATGTCATTCCAGTAAGTCTTGGTGAAATTAGAATTAATAGTGCATACCAGAAAAGGGCTCCCACACCTCAGGCTGATTATCTAATGGAAAAGCTAGTAGAATTGATAGTCTGTCTCATGAGTCATGTAGCACCTGTTATGATGAGACTGTGGATCTCAGAGTCTGTAAGTTACGTTTTTGCATGTTCTGTTATTAAAGGTGGTCCATTGGGAATCACTCTGAGGAATCTGAAATAGTTACAAATGGCCTCATGCAAATGATACCTAAGGGGTCAAGAGGTCACTTGTGAAGCAACTAAGATGATTTCCCTTCCATCCCAATATACCAAGCACACTCTTTCTTTTGAATTTCCTTAGGGAAACGAAGCTCAGGAAAAGGAAACTCCTCTGATCACGAAGGGTGTTGGAATGAAGAAAGCTGGACATTTAACCAGAGTGGGACCAGTGGAAGCAAGAAGTTCAAGAAGACAAAGCCAAAGGAAGACTCTGTCCTTGGGTAAGTGTCTGTGAGCACAGTCAGACACACAGCACAGACCCCAAATGTGGTGGTATTTTCAAGGTAAACAAATCACCAACTGCTTGTTCTTTGAGTATCCAGTCAGCGCTTCCTGCCGTCTTAGTAAGCACATGAAGGAATACAAATCAAGTGTATCGCATGATTCCTGCTGTTAGCATGGTTGTGAGTGATAGTGTCATTCATGTTTTAAGTATAGTACAAAATGTGTAGATTTTAGACTTAGGCCTGTGTTTGAATGGAGGTCCACCTTGTATTAGTGGCGTTACATTGTATATGTTTTCACATTTACAATGCATCTCCAGGATGCATTTCTCATCTGAAGTTTATGATGGATATTATATAAGTATGTTTATACTTGGCTAATTTTACATACTGTATGTACTTCATTTAATATTTCTGAAGGTTATGTACATGTTTATAAAATAATGACAGCTGAAAATGTAGATAAAATTATGTTTCTACCTCTGACTTTGTTTTGTGTAAACCATGTTCTAATGCTCTGAGATTAAAATATTAGATTAAGTATTCTCTTGATACAGAGAATATTCAGCAATTAATTATGTATTAAAATGCAGTATCAAGAAGGAGCATACATCAAGATAAAATCATTAAGAATTATTTCATTTTTTATTTTATAAAACAGACTCCTAATACCAATCTTAACAGAAAGCATTTTGTTAGTTAGGAGATTCAGTACTTTATATTGGTGAAGAAATCATCTGTATATTCAGTTGTACTGCTTTAAAAATCCTTTGAGATTTCTCATTAGCCCAATTTGAAAAGAATACATTGACTAGAAATAAGTACATTTTAATATATTTTCCATATTTTTTCATAAGTATGTTAGAGGCATGCAAATTTTATGCATTTGGGAGTATTATATTTGGTTTATCCATAAATATTTGCATTTCTCTTTGTGGGATAGTGTACTTTTTCAACTGGACATTACGGTGCTTTAAGGTCTCGTTAATCTTAAGGCCCTCATCATACAGTGGGAGGGTGGAAATTATTTCTCGTGATGATGATTCCTCAATATTATTTATATCGAGATGATATATTTATAATTTTATATATTTTGTTTCTAATTTTTTTAAAAGTCCAAAGTAGTTCAGATTAGTTTTGCTGACATTATGCTTAAAGAATGACATGAAAATCCTCACATTTGTCCTTGTCAAATACAAAAGTATTTGCACGATTTTCTTAAAAAGTGACAATCGAGCATCAGGACCAGTGCTCTATATCTCCTGGAACTACCAGTGCCCTGTGGGTCTACATGCTGAGAAATAAGCAAGTCTTGTTGCAAACAGTATGAAGGCCAGGGGACTTAAGCAGGCATGAAGGCTCCCCAGCAGAAAGTTCTCTGGTGCTTCCATTCGAAACTGCTGAAGCTATGAGAGAGATATTTTTACCAGTCTTCTTTGAGGAACAAGAAAAGTGAAACAATCTTTTGAAAATCTGTTCCTGAAAAGAGATTGGAGTGTGGGGTGTTTTCATTTGTTTTAATCATTTCTAAGGAAGCCACATGTATTTAACTGAGAGTGTAATTTTCTACAGGCTAAATCAGTGATAAAACTCTGATCTTTCCTCCTCTCCCTTCTTTAAATATTGGCTTATCAGAATCAGACTGCCTGGGTTTGCTTTGTTTGGAACATGCCAACATAGTTCATGAGCAGTGAGAAATGCCAGATTCTGTCAGTCTTCTCTGAGATTTCTAAATGAGCATTTTAAACCTTTTTATCGCAGAAAATGTGCTACCTGTTTAGTTAACTATAGCCAAGGAAAATTCACTCAGTATTGGCAGTTCTACTTTTATAGACTTCTCCACAAAAAACATAGGTAATTATTCTTGTTGAAAAAAGAAGGGACCTAAGGAGTTACAGCTTGCATTTTCGTATTTTTCTTTTGGTTATCCAGAGTATCTGAAAAATTTACGACTTATAGATAGCTTTCTGACAGCATCTGATTAGTATCGGATAGTATCTGATTTTCCATTGGTATAAATATTTATTAACTGAAATGAGAAAAGACAGTTTTATTAAGGGAGGAACATCACTCCCACCCACCACCCTTCACTGCTTTGTTAGAACTTAGTAGTGGCCTTTTTCAGTTGGCCATTCTGATGGTCATCTGACTGTCTTATCTCTGCTCCCAATTCCTGTACGTTTCTCCAAAACTGAGAATAGTCTTAAGTGGACACACCTCAAGGACATCCCTCAGGTAGCAGCCTAACACGTTAACTTCTTGTTAAGTTGGTACTCAAAGCTGCTCTCTTCTCAGTACGCTTTCCATTTTCCATCTACCAAGCACAGCAGTTCTCCTGCAGCTTCTCCCATCTGTTTGGGTTGCATCTTAGCTAATAAGTCTCACTATAAATGAAAGCCAGCAGCTAGCCTAGGATCCAGCAGGCATACTGCCATTGCTGTGAGGGGGACTTAGAGACAGTCAAAAGCAGCCCAAGGATTTCCCAACTTTGCTGGTGGCTTGCTGGTGGCATTTATGAAGTCATTTGTGGTTTGCGTTAAAGCAATGTTGCCTCTCTGCCAGTTGTGTTCTTTGAAAACTGGCTTTACTTTTCTCATTGAGTATCTTGTCCTCATCCTGGTCAACTGCCCAGAATTCTTTTCTAATATTCAGAATATTTGTTTGCATTTTCTTTGTGTGTGTATATTTTAATCACGTACTAGTCAATAATTTTTTTAAATTAAGCTTACAAAATTACCAATATACCATACTATCAATAAGCTTGCATACACACACACACACACACACACACATGAGAATCTTTAGAATGAGAAACTTGTCTGGATGGAATATGCTTTGTATTGAACTTAATGAAAAATTCCCATGCCAATGGAAAGAACAGCAAATTCTCCACTTTAAAAATTTTCTGCTACTTTTATATAATGTTTCTCCTTTTCTAAGGTAACAACCTGTTGTGTGAGTTTATGAAGAAAATTGTGTTGGTAAATCTCAAGCATTTCTAGAAAGATGTTTTTGTCCTTGAACAGAATTTATTAATAATGCCCTAATCCTTAGGGACCCCGTTTTCAAATGGAATATCTTAAAATATATCTTAGATCATTTTCTGTTTAAATATTTACATCATGTGCTGATTGATTCTATCCCCTCCCCTCTTTTATTAGCTCAGCAAAGCTGGATGAAGAATTTGAAAAGAAATTCAACAGCCTCCCTCAGTATAGTCCTGTTACATTTGACCGGAAATGTGTACCTGTCCCAAGAAAAAAGAAGAAGACTGGAAATATGTCCTCAGAACCGACTAAAACCAGCAAAGGTTAGATGTGTGCTGTACTTTCCTTCAGTGTGGTCAGAATCTAACTGAAACCTCTTCTCAGCGTCTGCAGCTCCCTTTAGATAATGTAATTGGGTTTACAGTTGAAGCAGCAAGTTGGAATTTCAGGTTGCTTTCCAAGATTATCTTGGTTCCTGCCTTACTTCTCTCTCTCTTCTCTCCTTCCTAAGTCTCTTCAGCCTTTGTCCTTTGGCATTTCAGCCTATACATTTGCCCATAAGTGTGTAGCTCTTTTGAAAGTGTTATACATGGCCTTCGACCTCCTGCTCTCCAGAATTCAGATGGGGAACGTTGAGCTTCTCTTGAGCAGAAACTGCTGGCTGAGCCTAAGTCTTCTGTTCCCTGTCTGTCTGCAACAGGTTGGACTCTGGGGCAGTGAAATCCTTCCATTCACCTAATAGGGAGACTCTATTCTTTACTGGCAGTGTGAATCAAATGAAAATAAAACTCCCTGTAATACTCCGGCAATATAATTTTTACTGGTTTCGTTAAATTTAGAAAAATGCTGTGTTTTCAAGAATATCAGATTCTACTCTGTGTATATGAAGGAAGCTTTTTAAATTATCAGTGTGACTTGGGTGGATCTCAGCACTCATTAGGGGCAGCACTATAGTTCCCAGAGGGGTTTTAAAGAGTGGGGGGTGCCTTTCCAGTAGTCTCAACACCTGGGACCACCGTTACGTTTGTGGGGCAGGGGCTGGGGTTCTAAACATCTGAACCCACTCAGGACATTCAAGCACAATGAAGAATTGTCCTACCCTAAACGACAGTATTGCTCCCAGTGAGAAACTCGTCTTCTGATTTTACTTTAGGTCTAAAGGTTGATGGGCAAATATACCTCTAGTTTTCCATAGAGATGTGAAAGACTTCATTTGGTAGCTCTCCTATAAGGGTAGTGAATGGAGAGATGAAGAACTAGTGTGGCCAAGGTTTTGTTGTTTCCAGGATCGAATTCTGAGCAGGATTTGGTAGATTTCTCATAATTACCCTGTAAAAGAGGCTACCTGTTGCTTGCTTTATGGCAAATCAGATTAATTCTTTTGTGTGTGTGTATTTTAGTTGGATAGATGGATAGATGATGACATATATCTTTACATAAATCTTGCCAAAATCTAGCAATCATGGATAATGATCAAAGATAAATGTTAATGAGGATATATAATTTCATGGATTTGGGGAAGTATGTAAGGTATATATCTAGGAAAAATTATGTCTGAAGAAACCTAAACCTTTTTCCCTCAAGACCTAAAACCCCCATTGTACACTGGAATTGAAACAACTGAGGAGACCTGTATCTCAGGATGACTCTGAAAGGTTGAAAAAAATTCTCCCTTCATGATTAAAGGCAGGGAAGAATGTAAAAGTGATTTTAGAATTAGCTTGGTTTTCCGCTGTTGTTAGTAAAAACAAGTCTAGTGAATAAAGAACTAAAAAAGAAACGTTGCATCACCAAGTTTGCTCATCTGGGAAAATAAAATAGGGTTGTTCTGAGATCTCCCAAGATAGGTAGGAAAGAAATAAAGCAGCTTGTTGAAAGGTAGGTAGCTGAGCACTGTAATAGATTGCCAAATGAAATGACAGTCCTTGTGCCCTAGAGATATTTAGGAATAGGTAAAGTAGTCCATGAGCCCAAAGATGCCAGGTATCGTCAGCCCCATAATTCTTGGATTTAAAGTTGCTGATAAATACCTGACAAGCTAATAAAATGGAACTTAACTGATTGCTGTGCAGGATGTATTCTCTTTCTCCGCTCCTTGCAGTTGGGAGACATTCATTTTAGAGCTCTGAAGTTGGCCGAATTATCTTTCAGGGACAGTAACAATAGATTTATCTTTGTAAAGCTATAAAACCCTGAAGTTAGGATGTATTTTCATGAGACCTTCTCTTGGGTCTTGGTTGTCTGTTATATGTTTTTCCTCTCCCAGCTGAGATTAACAGTATTTCTTTTGCTATGAAATAGCTTTTTGGAGTTTTGGATTATACTTTATACAGTATCACCTTAACTCTTCCATTATTGCTCTCAAGCCACAAAGTCCCTGGTTCTTATACAGTATATCAGTAATTACATAGGTAGGAGGTCTGTCAAGGCTTTAGATTTTGCTCTGCATTCCGACTTGTGGAGCAAAATGCTATTAAAATAAAGCAGAAATTAAATAATATATTCTGTATTTAGCAAACTAAAGAAATAGTATTTGTGACTGATTGTAATTTGGCATTAGCAGCGCCAGTGTACTATCCTACAAGTTATTAATGAAATTATCATACCAGCTGTGCTGTAATTGCCTGATCTTTAGAGGATAGAGGAGATTGTTTTGTTAGTCTAGACCCTTTGCATCTTTACATAATGAATCGTTCAAAGCAAACATTGTGAGTGAGATCGTTAGTTCTTTAGTAAAGGAGCGAGTGTTCATAGGAAACCACATTTTTTCTCCAACAGTTTGCCATTTGTCTGTATTTTATTTTCTCCTATATTTGTTATTCAACACTTGTTACATTTTTTCCCTGCCTTATACTAGGTACTTTTTTAGCTCCTCCAGGTTATATGTATAGAATTTTTATGAAGTGTAATTTCTAGAGGAAAATGGTTATGTATGCATTTATATAGTTACATATCTCAAAATCATAGCACCTGCTTGGGCTTACAATTCTGTTTTTCCAGTGGTCTTCTTATTTATATCTTTATTTCTAAGTAGTCTTCCCCTTTTCCATCGTCCCCTCCACTATCTCTGTCCTGTCCCTTATGTCTATGTAATAGGTCTTGTCAAACTTTACAATAAAAAGGGATGAAAATAATTGTCAACTTCCTCCAACGAGGCTCAGACTACATTATAGTAGGCTTAGTATATAGATGATTTAGGAATAGAATTTCCCTTTGCTTCTAAGAACAAATTATCCAGAAAATTATAATCCATCTAACTCACAATGCAGGTCAGCTGAAGCAGCCCATTCCTATAGTGTTTTCTGGTTTCTCTCCCACAGTTACTTATATATATTCAAATGAAAGCTTTGAATTATAAATCTAAATTTAATTGTAACTTCTTAAGAGGTTTGTTTTGACACATTATTTTAAGTGTTTATTTACTCTTAATGTATGAAGCACTTTTTACAAAAGTTTCAGAAGTCGGAGTGCTCTGTAAAATAGTAATTTTCAAGCAAAGTAGGGTCATAGAGAAAAAGTTAATTGAGTTCAATTTAGAGTGTTTAAATTATGCCTGAGCTTGACCCTTGACTTAATTTCTCCTCCCTTATCTCTTTATCTTTTCACAGTGTTTTTTAGCCCATTAGCAAACATACTCTTGGTCTTTCTCATTTTTTTTCCAATTCACACTTACACTGCAAGATTGAAATTTCAAATGGTTAAGGATTTGAGATTTTTAAAAATCACAGTGGAATAAAAGAAGCAGGTTTACAAAATTAAAGATTGAGGACAGAAACCCTTGTTTGGGATTGAGCCAACCTGAGGATACTTTCTGTGCTTAAGAGCTGAAATGTGATGAAAGCCAGGCCATCCTTTCCTATCAGGAAGTGATAGCTTCCAGGTTGGGCAGAACTCTGTTTTTCGCCCTGTAACTGTTTGAGAGTCTTCACTGCCACCAGACATTTTCTTGAACATGGTGACAGCACATTTGCATGTATAAAAGGTATACCTAGTATAATCCTGAGGTTTTTTTTAAACAAGGCATGTATGTCTAGCGCACTAAGGTGGCCCCTTCCCGTCAGTGAATCTTAACTTGATTGTGGCTGGTTTACTTGAACTTACTCCAATCCACAGATTCATATGCCCAGCAGCTGGGCAGCACTTTGGTATAAATTATTTTTTTAAATAAATTTATTTATTTTATTTATTTATTTTTGACTGCATTGGGTCTTTGTTGCTGCGCGTGGGCTTTCTCTAGTTGCAGTGAACAGGGGCTACTCTTCGTTGCGGTGCACGGGCTTCTTATTGCGGTGGCTTCTCTTGTTGCGGAGCATGGGCTCTAGAGCACAGGCTCAGTAGTTGTGGTGCACGGGCTTAGTTGCTCCCCGGCATGTGGAATCTTCCCGGACCAGGGCTCGAACCCGTGTCCTCTGCATTGGCAGGCAGATTCTTAACCACTGCGCCACCAGGGAAGCTCTGCTATAAATTATTGCAAAGGAATTTGTTGTTTCACTGGTCATTCATTACTTATGTGTTCATTACAGAAATGACAGCCTAGTCTTAGAATAAACCTTCTTCCCTTTTTATAGCTTAAAAACATGAAACTATAGAAACTGGGCATTAAGCCACCACCATTCTAGTTATGCCGAACACTTGTTTCCTATAATAGTTCTCCAGAGCAAGGTTCACTTAATTCACCTTACTTGCTGACCTTGAAAAGTTTTCATACCATGCTAATACTGAAATGGCTCCTATGTCACTACACTTCTCAGCCAAAACATGTCCATTTTTCAGCAAACCATGAACAACATTAATGTTTTGGAAAAGTTGTTGTTAATGTCTCTATGGTACCCCTCTTACCCTCTCAGATTGTGGTTTGTCTCTGCTATTTTCTACCCAGCTTTGAAGTTGGGGTGCAAAAGAGATTGATACCTTCAAAACACAGGTCATCCAGCCCAAAAATGTAAGTGGAGTCCTAAGCCAGTTTATGTGCCAGCAACAGGTGATTTTGTCATAAGGAAGTGGAAGCTGATACAAACAGTCAAGAAATTTGGTAGGAAGATGAGGAGATGAGATGGCATGGAAACGTGAGATGGTGGCTTTAGTGAAAGACAGTTGCCAGTTCTTTGCTTTCTGAATGATTCCTTCTAAAACGCTTTTCTCTGCTTTTGACTTCCTACCTTCTTTTCCCTCCATGGACATTTCTGTGTTAATAGAATAATTAACTAAGGAAAAAATAGTAGTATATGTGCTATTTATTACAAACTTTGACTTTATTTTCCTTGAACAAAATATCAAACATATGTACCATCCTGGTGGGCAGGAATCAAATTGTTCACTTCTTGACTCTAAAATTACTGCTTTTCAGTGAATACCATCATATCTTATCTATTACTCCTTCAAGTTTGTCACTTTCTTTTTTATCTGAACTTGTCATTTGCTTAGATTTGTTTTATAGTTGTAGTTTGGGGATGGCTAGCAGCAAGGAGGTTTAAAAATATAAGTTTACAGGAGCTCTTCTATGTACTAAACCACCCTGGATGTTCTTTTTTTTTTATGTTAAAATTAGCAAGCTCTATATTTAGTTTTGTCCTTAAATTATACTTTTTAGATTTGTCTGAGTATGGTTTGGTCTGAAAATATGTATTCTATTCTTCTTTCTTAACCCATTCCATACATCAAATCAGTTTGCTTCTGTGAACCACTTCCTTATCCCATTGTTCTCATACACAGTGATGAACACAGAAATCATTCTCCCTGTGAGGCAATAGCTTATTATTATTAAATTATTTTCCTATGGGTAAATCACTAGGATCCTTATGGTCCCGAGAAGTCTCAGAATTGTTTTTCTGCTTTCTTCTTCTTCTGTTTTCTGTGATTACCCATGTATCTGTCATTCATGTGCACTGGCCTGCAGTTTCCTGGACTGTATAAAATACATATGAGTAATTGCAAATGGACTATAGAGAATACCTATAATATTAGTGTAGATTGTATACATGATATATTTTCTTTGTATTTGTTAAATTTATTTTCTTTCCCTTTTTGCTCACTCCTCCCCACCCCAAAAAAAACAAATAAGAAGTGTTTTCTGTTTCCATTTCAGATCACCACCACCCATTTCAAAAGTATTTGCTGTTGGTTATTTAGAAGGATGACTTGGTGTAGTCATCAAAAAACACTCGTACACCTTTATGTTATCAGTAATAATAGCAAAAACTGTCATTTCTTGAGCTCTTTATTGATGCCATCAGTGTTTTAAGAGCTTTATTTATTTGTGCATGCAACAGTATTGTTGAGAATCAGTCATGTGTTAAGCACCACTCTAGGCATGTAGAATTTATCTGTGAATGAAAACAAAGAACCCTGCTGCCAAGGAGGTTACATTTTAGGGAGACTACCAGGAATAAACAAGCCTAAACAATAAGAAAAGTATATAATGTATCAGAAGGTGAGCAATGATATGGAAAAAAGAATAGTTTTGATAGAACAAGAAGGCCAAATATCAATAAAGAAGGAGAAGACTTGAACACTATACAACAGCCAGACCTAACATATATATAGAACGCTCCACCCAACAATAGCGTCATATACATTTTTTTCAGGACATGGAACAGTCTCCAGAATACACAGTATGCTGGGACATTTAACAAACCAGTAAATTTAAAAGGATTGAAGTAATTCAAATTATGTTTTCTGACCACAGTGGAATGAAATTAAAAATGAACAGCAGGAAAAAATTTAGAAAACTCAAAAATATGTGGAAATTAAACAACACACTCTAAATAACCAATAAGTCAAAGAAGGAATCAATAGGGAAATGTGAAAATACTTTGAGATGAATAAAATGAAAACACAGCATACTAAAATTTGTAGGATACAGCCAAAGCATTGCTTAGAGGGGAATTTATAGGTGTAAATGCATATGTTAAGAAAGAAGAAAGATCTCAAATCAATAACATAACCTGTCTTGAGACACTGTTAGAAGAACAAACTAAACCTAAAGGAAGTAGAAGAAAAGAAATAATAAAGATTAGAGAGGAGATTAATGAAATGAAATTAATTAAAGAATAGGAAAACAGTAGAGAAAATCATTAAAACCAAAAGCTAATTCTTTGAAAAGAACAACAAATTTGATAAATGTTTAGCTAGACTGACCAAGGAAAAAAGAAGACTCAAATCATTAGAATCAGAAATGAAATAGGGGCCATTACTACCGACCTTACAAAACTGGAAAGGATTATAAAGGAATACTATGAACAGTTATATGCTGGTAAGTTAGATAACCTACATGAAACAGACAATTACCAGAAAGACACAAACTACCAAAACCGACTTAAGAAGAAGTAGACAATCTGAATAGACCTATAGCTAGTATAAAGATTGAATTTAGTAATCGAAAAAGTACCAGACCCAGATGGCTTCACCACTGAATTCTTCCAAACACTTAAAGAATTAATACCAGTTTTTTGTAAGCTTGTCCATAACATTGGAGGAGGAGGGAACACTTCCCAACTCATTCTATGAGGCCAGTATTATACTAATGTCAAAACTAGACAAACACATCACAAAAAAGAAAAATTGCAGACCACTATCTCTAACAGATATGGACACAGAAATCCTTAACAAAATACTAACAAACTGAATTGATATAAGAAGAATTATATACCGTGACCAATTGGTATTTTACCCCAGGAATGCGGGGTTGGTTTAACATCCAAAAATCAGTTGATGTAATTTACCATATCAGTAAAACAACAACAAAGAAAAATCCACAGGATCATCTCAATCGATGTAGAAAATGTAGAAAAAGCATTTGACAAAACTCAACACCTTTTCATGATTCACACCCAACAAACTCAGAAAAAAAAGGGAACTTATTAAACCTGATAAAAGACACCAAAAAAAAAAAAGAAAAAAAGAAACCTCACAACTAGCATTATGCTTAATGGTGAAAGATTGGTTGCTTTCCCCCAAAATAGGGAATAAAGACAAGGATGTTCACTCTCACCATTTCTATCTGATATTATAGTGGAGGTTCTAGCCAGGGCAGTCTGGGATAGGGAGAATACAGATATCAGGAGGGGTGATAGCTAAAGAATATGGGATTTACTTTTGAGGTGGTAAAAATGTTCTAAAATTGATGGTGGCTGCAAATATTTGTGAATATAAAAACCATTTTATTGTATACTTTAGATAGGAGCACAGATAGTTTGCCTCTGGCAGGAAGGCAGGGCATGTGGACGCAGACACGGGCAGGTGGGTAGATGCAGCAGGAGCAGCTTATAGAGCTTCTAATTTTTAAATTCTCCCTTCAGCCCTGTGACTTGGGCACTATTATCATCCCCATTTACACACGAGGAAACAGAAGTTATGGAAAATGTCAGTTTCACATAGGAATATTAGCAAAGTGTAGAAAGCATCCTGCTTTTTGGAGGTCAGTGCTGTTGTTGGCATTTCTGATGGGTGACTGAAAAATCCCAATTCTCTTTTCTTTATGTGAAAAAACTAAGATACGGTCTGAGACTTCTCCCCACTCCCCTCCCCCCGCCACCCTCCAAAAAAAAGTTTTGGCAAATATTTTTCTATTTTTAAATCACTTTTTTTTCCTCCTAGAATATCCTCAGAATAGGCTAGAAAGCTGTCGGGCCAACCTGAAAGTTGCCCTCAAAGTGCTGTCCTTGTGAAAATCAGTTTCTTAGGAGAGATGAAATGCCAGTGCCATCCTTTCCTTCATGGTATTTAGGAATCTAAAGTAAAATCTTTTCTTTATTACAGACTACATCTACTCTGCTGTTACTGGTTGTGGTCTGTCTCTAGTCACTAAATCTGCAGTTTCTGCTGAGGGAGTCCCGGCCCTAATGGAGGCTTCTGTCCAATATATTTCTAAGGAAAATCTCACTGGTTTTTCAGTAAGTCTAGGGAAGGGCGCTAAGCACAAGTTAGATGAGAAAAGATGCAAGGTGACATTTCTTGTGAATCAGTTTGCTTATTCCACAAGCTGGGGGAGGGTGTAATTGTTTAGAAACACAGTATTATTTTATGAAACATTGTGAATTTTAAATATATTTATATTAATATTGTCTGTAGGTCCTTTCCAGTCTCAGAAAAAGAACTTATTCCACAAAATTGTCAGCAAATATAAGCACAAAAAGGAGAAGCCTAATGTTCCGGAAAAAGGTATTGGTGCCTTCCATCCTCCATTAAGATTTCTTGGCCACGTCCATTGTGAATTCATCTTTGAGTGATGCTTCACTGCACCGCCTTTGCCTCTACCTCCCCTTTGCTTGCTTCAGTGTCATCTGCTCCTGACGCAGGCACATTCATTGTTTCTAGATTCTGCAGCTAATTGCAAAGAGAGATCTTCTTCACTTGGATTCCTACTGAAATCCCATGTTTGTATCTATTTTCAGAGTTCCATATGAATCCTAAAATTGCTTCTTTTTATTTGTATTTGGTGCATTTTCTAATTTAGTCTTCTTGAGCTCTTCTCCACTTATTTTCTTTGACTATTCTTGTTTTTTTCATGTTTGGCAGCCTTCATAGCAGGACCACATTTTCCTGCCTCCTGAAATCTTACCAGTTTCGTATTCGTATGAAAGTCCCACAGTTGCTATACTTTCTCTGACACTTGAGGATTCTTGTCCAGGAGGATTCCACTCCTACATCGTAACCTATCTCTCTTCTTTTTTTCTATTTATATACTTTGTCAGACTCTTCCCACCTCCTTCAGTCACATAACTGTTATTTCCAGAGGGCACTAGAAATATACGCACTCTACCCTCCCTTTACTCTGAGCATCTGTCTCGTTGTTATGATCTGGATAGGCCCTTGAACCTCTTCAGGGCTCATCTGAAGATTTGTCTCTTCTCACAGGTCAGGCTCCTATTCTTCTTTCACACAGAAGATAAATCCCATCTGGTTCAGTATAGCCACGTGTCCTGGAAGTCAGGCTTTCTCTAGCATCTCCTGCATGTTAGTGTCGTGACTGCCATGAGCCTGATGCCCATTTGCATCCTACTTGCATGGCCAGATGTGGAGCCTTTTGTGTTTCTGGAATGAGGCTTTAAATGCAGCTGTCTTCCATGTGTAGACATACGTGCCTCTGTGTTCCTGTGTGTAACCTTTTACTTAATTTGGGTTTTATTTTCACCTCCACTTTAGCCTCTTAGTTTTGTTTTGTATGTTAATATTTATTCTCTGCTTCCAGTGGAGAAAGATCACTCTTTAGGTAAAATGTCAGCTTTTATCCTTACCTTTTAACCAATCTTCAGGTTATCTTGATTAAAGTCATAGAAATTATCCAACAACATATTTTTAAAAAGGCAAATTTGTTTACTTTTAATGCATTTCCTATATGGCCTAATTATTTTAGTTGGCAAATGCAGTTTTGAGGCTTACGTAGTTGAAGTAAAATTCTGCTTCATTTGTGTGATAATGCTTTTTATTGAAGTGGTTTTGTGTATTGTCTTATTTTTATAGTGTTTTTATAGTGTATAGTCTATACTAGGGGTAGAGTTTCACTTTCCTTTTCTGTTGTTGTTTTTTTAGGAAGTGGGGATAAATGGTCAAACAAGCAACTCTTCTTGGATGCCATTCACCCTACAGAAGGTAAAAGAAGCAACATTCATTGTATCATTTCAGGTAGTCTGTGCTGGAAATGGCATAAGTTTTGTAGGTTTAAACTGGCATGATTTATATAGGTTCAACCAACGGCATTAGACCTGAGTGTTCATAATTGGGTTGTTTTTAATTTTCAAATCAAAACTGATAGATTTTTGATCCTACTAAGGGTCAGGCTGTGTGTCCTGTGGAGTTTAATTTGTGAAAGGGGGATTTGTAAGCTTTGAACCACAATAACCAGAAATTAGAGGTTTTCATAACTGAAAATGTTCAGTATTGCAGCTCACGTTGCAGGCGGGTGCTCATGGGGAGTCAGATAGGGCAGCACAGGGCTCCCCCGGTTTGCTGGATGTGGGTGCCCTGCAGACGTGGTTCCTGACCTGAACTTCCTTCCTAGCCCACCTCCCACTTCCTCTAACTGTGATCAAATGGAATGTCCCTGAGGCTTATGGTAGCCAAAGAAAAGTCCCATATTGACTGATATGATGTTATAGGTACAGATTTTATTTCAAAATTTCCCACAGTCGTATTTATTTGTGACTTTAATTCTTCTTAAATATTGAACCGTTAGGTGAATGCTGATTTCGTGGTGGTAAGGAGCCATCCTTCCGTTCTTCCCACTGATGCTCTCTTTTCCGTTTAGATATTTTCGAAGAGCTGAACATTTTTGTAGTGCTTAATGAGGAGTCACTTCATTTGAAAACTAGAAGGGACCTTAGTGATCATCGTTTGATTTATTACCCCTTTGATTTACTTATGGGGAACTTGATGAACAAGTCCATTCTCTTGCTTTCCAAATGTACTCTCATTTCTTTGTTAAAAGGAGAAAAAAATTAAAATGCACATGTGGCCTAAGTCATTTATAAAAAAAATACTCATGTTTTAAAGATATTTGTGAAAAATATTCAAATTTGAGTTCATTATAAACCTGAACTTCTGTTGTTTGGTAGGCACAGTTCACATGAGCTGCATGTCTGCTTTTGTGTCGTTTTGCTTTTACAGAAAATGCCAGCAGTACATCTCTTTTCTGGCTTGTTACTTCACATTTACAACCTCTGTGGAGTATCATTTCTGCACTTTGCTGGCAAAACAAAATATGAATTGTTGTGCTGCTCTCAGCATTAGATCCTAACATCCCCAAGTTGACATACATTCACGCTTGTGTATTTTAAAAATATGTTCTGCACAGATCTGATAAATATAAGGCACTGATGAACTATCAGAGGAATCTGAAAGAGGCATTTAAGACAATGTTACTCTTTTCTTAAAATGATACTGTTCTAAATATTTTGGTTTTAAACAATGAAAACCCTACTTCATATAAAAGGAGGTATCATAGCATGTGCCAGGGTGGTATAAAGAGCGAAGTAAGTAGGAATTAGGGGACCTGGACGCTAGTCTCAGATCTGCCACTAATTAGCGGTGTTCAATAGGACAGACCATTTAACCTTACTAGGATTCACTGTCCACATTTGTACTCTGTTGTAAGATATGTATGTTTAGGGGTGGAGTGAATGAGAAGGCATAGTAATACATGAACTATACATTTCATTTCCCTTCTAACACCTGATGATTTTATTACTGTGATATCTTGAGTGGGTGGTGTGATACTAAAAATACCATATTCTGAAGCCCTAATTTTCTGCCCTTTGGAGGGCAGAAAAGCAAATCAATTTTGAGTCTTCTAGGCAGTCCGAAGGGTTTAGTTGGAAATATTTATTATTGTTGATGTTTAATTATATTTATTATTAATGGATATGGAACAAAACTGTGGAGAACACGCACTGAAATTTGCATGTCCTTTAGTGTAGAATGCAAATTCATTTTACATGGCCAGAAAAAAAGGAATCAATTTGAGGGTTGGAAGTTAACCAGTAACTTAAAGTGACTTTTTTTGTTATTTATTTTTATAACATCCCCTACATTTACTTGTTCAGGTGGTGACTATGTGCTTTGAGAATTATCTAGGCCCTTTACTCCATCCTCTTTCTCACCTATGTCCGTACCATTGCTTATTAAAACTTTACCTTGGATATTATAAATATATAAGGACAGAAATATGAAACCACAATCAGGACAGTTAGCATGTGTAGGCTATCCCGGGCAAAGGTTAGACAGGAGTTGTTTGTAGCTGATGTCTATAAATGAAATATTGACTCAACTGAGGCTTCACAGCTGTTAGCCGCTCCTGGCTTCTGTTAAAGTGAATGACTTAAAGTTCACTATCCTTTCTTTACGCCACCCTGAGTATAATTGGCTCTGAATTTTTTTCCCCCAAAATATTAGAATTTTTCAGGTGTTTAGTAATCACATCTGAGGTTTAAATCTATTTTAAGCATTCTCCCCATGCTTTTAAAATTCAAAATTGCTAAACCACTTCTTGAAATTTTTGCAGATCATAAAACAAAGATGGCCTATAGGCTAGAGTTAAAGTTTTCAGATAAACCGAGATGACCTCCCTCTGCCACTGTGTTTATCTTTCCACCAACTTATGGTGTCATATGTTCATGCTTAAGGTAGAGGTTTCTAATTGTAGTAATACTGATGGTGATGATTACTATATTGATTTTTGTTTCCAGAGGGCTTTCACATATACTTTTTGTAAAAACTAATCTTAACAGCAGCTCCAGTCAATTTAAGGAGACTTTATCAGCCCCAAATACATGATAAGGAATTGAAGCCTGACCAATGTAAGCAGGAAGGGAAGAAACCAGCACTGAAGTACACTGGCCACTGCAGTTTTGATTTTTCAGGTGTTTCTGGATAGCCCTCATTTGTTGAAATTATAAATGCTGTCTTACGAGAAAAAAAAAAACAACCTAAACCTCAAACTAGGTATCTCTAAAAGATTAGTTTCTTTGCAATACATAAATCTAATGACAGGGGAGAAAAATCTGGTTTTCTAGTTAGATTTTGAAATATGATCCACACACTCAGGCTAACTTGATCTCTTTTTCCAAGTTCAAAATAGTTGCTTTATAATTTCATCAAGGTCCCCAGGATCTTATGTAAGGCTCATTCATTTAATTCCTGTGTTCCATTCAGCAGTTAACTGCATTTTCAGCTCATGGGAGACTAACCCATGGCAATGAGATTCCAGACTTGGCTATAATAATTTCAGTGCAAGTTTGACTCCTGTAGTTGGCATGTGAATTCATGACTCTGGAGCACTGTAGTGGCCTCCTGGGGTATATAGCACAAGCACAGTGCTGCTTTCCCAAAAAACTTCCTCTACACTTTGCGAGCAGAGTTTGGAAAACAAGATAGTCTCTGATTGCCACATTCTTAATGTTGCTCCAGGAATCAGCTCACGTTATCACCCTCACACGATATGCTCCAAGTATGTTATGATTATTGTGGAGTGTAAAAATCAGCCCTGTGGACTTGTTTGGTGGTGCTTGGGTAGGTTTGTGTGTTCAATTACAAGCCCAAAGAGAAATGACTAATTTGTTTTTAGAGGACAAAACCTTTCTTTTCTCACATTTCCATTAATTTGGCAGGGAGGGCAAAAAAAGAGCTGCCTTGCTGCCTTAGTATACAACTTTGGTCTCTTTCCCTCTCTGAGTTTTTTTCTTTTCCTGTCCCTCACCACTGTTGACCTGAAACTAATAGACTGCCAGTTATTTCTCCACCAAAGATGGGTTTATTTTGGATCAGCAGAGAATATAAATTTGAGGTGTACAACCATGGTATGCAAGTCCTCACACGTCAAGAGAAGGAGAATTTTATAGGTGGGAAAGAAGTAGGGAAGGCTATGGTAAATCAAGTCCATGGCTTTTCATTGGCTGAGTCCTTGCCAGGAAAGAAGAGAGGAGTCTTTCTTTTTCTGTTGGGCTCTGCTGTCATCACAGGGCATGAGAGCTCCCCCTTCTGGTCTCCTGACTCTATTTAATTGAGGTTTCTGTTTATTAATTTTTTGCACCAGTAAGCCTTTGTTTTGGATCTTGCAGGTTGGTGGGGAGGACAGTGTATGCAAATCTGAATAAATTGTGTCCCAATAGAGCACAATTTCTGCATATGGTCAGGGTCCCTATCTGAGATCCTTTTGACCAGCTAGTCTGGAGAGGATGATAAAAGAAGTTTCTCTTTGCTAATGTTGCTGGACTCAGATCTACTGTTCTGTCCCAGACAATTATAGTTGACCCTTGAACAAAGTGAGGGTTAAGGGTACGCCCTCCCGCTTCACTCCCTTGGTCAAAAATTCATGTGTAACTTTACAGCTGGCCTTCCAGGCCCTCCATATCAGCAGGTCTGCATCTGCAGATTTAACCAACTGTGGATTGTGTAGTACTATTGTATGTATTTCTTTAAAAAGATCCACCTATAAGTGGACCTGCACAGTTCAAACTTGTGTTGTTCAAGGGTCAGCTGTACTTCTTTGACTTAGCCTTACCTGCCTTCCCCAATTCTTCTCTCCTAGGAGAGGGTTCTCCCTGAGCACTGACCCTGAAGACTGTCATCGGTCTAGGCCGCCAGAAAGACAGGATGTTTTAGGGGTCACCCATGGGTCAAAGCATGGGGTAGACTCACTCTAACCTTCTCTTCCTGACTCCAGCAAGATCACATTACATGTGTTTCTCAAATGTGGATGATCTATAGGCTCTGTGATTATTTCTTGATCTGACAGTAGGTTTAGAGAGGACAACATATAGAGGGGTGGCATTGCCTCCTTTCCAGTGATTTATGAGAACTTCCAATGCATTCTCCTTTTTTACCTCTTTCACTTGGTCTGCAGCCTGATTCACTCAGTATCTCCCAGCCTCCCGACCTCTGGGACTCGATGATCACTTGTATCTTATCGGCCGCCCTGCCTTTGACCCCCTGGCTCCTTGTCTGCTGGTTTCTGAGCTTCCCCTAGTCTCAGTCTGCCTTTAGGCCTGATTCACCTTCCATTTGCAGTCCCTTTGCATCCATCCCCTTGGCTTCTTATTGTGTTTTTACCAATTCATCTGGAACACGTAGGAAAATGAGTAACCCCTGAAAAGAAATTAAAACGTCTGACGGCTCACCAAAAACAAAAACCTAACAGTCCTAGTGAAGGGAGTACTCTTCCACAGCCTTGAGACTCTGAAGCTGGCTATAGAAAACACTGGCCAGGACACTGATTCTAGGCTGTGTGGCAAAATAGAAAGAATTTTAGGGCTGGATGGCTCCTTTAGAGCTGATCTAGTCCAGCTTCCATCTTTACATGAAGAAACTGAGACCCCTGGTCCCACAGTTAGTAAATTAAAAAGTCAAGAGTAGAACCTAGGTCTCTCTCTGACTATGTTATTTCCATTATCCCTGGTCTTGTAGAAACCAGGTCATCTTTCCCAGCCCTCTTAGCCCTTTTCTGGTGTCCATGCCTTTTCTTTGACCTCCTTGGATTTTCTTTCCATAAGCAGTAATTTGAATGTAGTACGCCCTTCAGCTGTACCCTGATCTCCACAAGTTCTGGATTTTTCTGGGAAGAGGTTCATGCTTTTTCTGGAAGATTCATCTGTGATTCAGTGATCATACTGGAGAGATCACAAGTTTCCCCCTGTAATCAGAAGGGACAACTGATAGGCCTGGATAAGAAACTAGAATTTTGAAACTTGTGAATATCCAGTAGAGGTTGCTGTAAACTCAGACTTTGGCCTCCATGAAACTCCTTTGGAGTGTTTCTAACCAAATTATCTTTTCATTTTGCTGGTAGCTTTTATTGAAGTTTAAGTGTAAAAAAAATTTTTTTTAATGCATATGTACTACCACTAGCCTATGTTAACTATCAAAGTATAAATAACTAAGACTGTTTGACCTGGGTATAGACCTACAACTTGAAATGAGCCTTTTTCCTAATTTTTGATTACTTGCTTGAAAAAAGGTGTTTGGGAGCATTGCCAAATAGTTTTTGGGGTTTTTTTAAGTAACTATTATCTTAAGCCTGTCCACACACAGCCATCTATTACGGAATAATATGGTAAGGCCAAGTCACAAATCATGGTATGATTTCTGCTTTACATCCTTTCTCTTGATGTAATTGAAATTATTTCCCACTTGTTTTGGAATAGGAAGCCTGGAATCAAATGCTTGAGGGCAAAGATGTTACTAATTTATAGCCTCCATTCTCAAGGATGTACCTAAACCCATTAGGGAGCTATATTAAAATTTTTAAATGAAACCTGTGTGTTTATACCAATAAGTGCATGTTTTCCCACCCTGAATTGTTCTTGCTCTGTTCCTTTTATTTTAGCTTTTTTTGTCTTCCTACGTTACATATATTGTCTTATTTCCAATGTCTACCTTCGTATCCACCTTCTTATGAGCACCACCAGGTATCCTCCAGGTTAAGTTCGCACAGAGTTTGTCATGTCAAACAAACATGACAGTGTGATTTCCTGAACCACACTCCCCCTTTTCTTTGTCAAAAGCAATTTCTATGCCTGTCTTAAGAGATTGGATAGTTAAAAAATGGAAAGATGCCTCTTTCTCCTGCCCCAAAGCCCTTAGGTCACTGGAATAAAAACAGTCCCAATGAGGAAACTACTGCAAATATATACTCCTAAATGCTTGTTTTACTCACATCTGCATATTCTTGTCTTAATTTAAATTAAGGGGGGAGGGGGAGAGACGAACTCCTAAGGAAATGAGTAAGAAGAGACACAGCGTTCCCAACCCGTTTGAACTGGGAGCAAAGTCTTTGGTGGCAAGTGTGTTCCTTACTCTTGACACAGTGACTAATAGGGTACAAGTGTGTGCTATTAAATGATTTGCTGGTGTTACAGTTAAAATTAGAGTACCTAAAACTAACCTTTCGTGGTGTCCTGCTGACATGTGGTACTTTATTATCTCCCTAAAGCACATTCACCTGGTCCTAGAATTCAGCCGATGGGAGAGAGTTTCCATAGGTGCTGGCTTCGTCAGTGTTTGCCAGGTCCTTACTGAGTACTCAGTGTGCATAAAAGAAAGTTTCTTTTCTCATCAGTCCAACCTGGAGGTTGAAAGTAAGTGTCCCAATGATAACTGTAAATTTAAGAGGCACATACTTAATATCAGTATCCTCAGAAGAAGAGAAACTTCTTTTATCATCCTTTCCAGACTAGCTGGTCAAAAGGATCTCAGATAGGGACCCTGACCACCTGTAGAAATTGTGGTCTATTGGGACACAGTTTATTCAGATTTGCATACACTATCCACCCCACCAACCTGCAAGATCCAAACACTTAGAAAATGTTACTCCAATGGCCTCTTAGTTAAGTATTCTATTAAAAGATAGAGAGGGCATCCTATCCCTCTGTACTTAATTTATCAAAGCACATATTTAAAGAAATATTTGTTTAAAATTATAGTCAGTATTTCTTTTTTCCATCAATACTCTGAAAACTCTAAATGTAAGTTCTTGTTCAGATAGGTCAGACATTTAGAATTGTTTCCTTCCCAGAGCAACGTTGGTGCCTTGTGTTTTTGTGTGTAACGATATATGGTTTGTCCTATTTCAGCCATATTTTCAGAAGACAAAAACACCACAGAGCCTGCTTATAAGGTTAAAAATGCCCCATCCATTCCCAACACTCCAGAGCCAACAACAACGCAAGAACCCTTGGTGGGCAGTCAAAAGAGAAAAGCAAGGAAAACCAAGATCACACACCTTGTCAGGACAGCAGATGGCCGGGTATCACCAGCAGGAGGTACTTTGGGTAAGACAAGGAAGCTTTAGACAGAGATGACCAGAGCAAGCAGGTGGCCATCAGGGCCACAGTGGCCAGAAAATGACTATAATCTAACTCTGGGTCCTCACTGAAAAATGGGTCTGTTCTGTCAGTCTGTCACAGTAACATTTTCTCTCTCTGGATCTCCCTGAGAACTGGTTTCCTACAGCGTTCTAAACATACATGTTTTAGTCCATGTTTTAAAATCATAGCTCTTTTCCCAAGAGCATATCCGGAATTCCTAGGAAGGAAAGGTAGCTTTTAGGACTGTCAGCTACCTTCTCTTTCTCAGCATGCGCAGAAACAGTCTTAAGTAAATTCCCAAAGATCCGAGACTTTTAAAAATACTGGATGAGTCTTTGTCCCTGGCTCACTTTTTAAGTCATTACAAGCCAGATCATCAGGTGTTTAAACCAATGAATTAAGAAAGCTGAGAAAGAAAGCATCCAGCATTTCCTATACAGCTGATTCAGACCACTAAGGGAGCCTGAGAATGCTTCTGGATTTCTTGATTCTCTGGGCTAATCCTTAACCAAATATTAACTTACAGTGAATTTCTCCATTTCAGTCTTGGCCTGTGGTCTGTTTACTGTTCCTGGTGGCCTCTGTGGAATAGCCTGAGGGGCCCGGCTTAAGCGAGTGGCACTGAGCTTCCCCCCTCGTATCTAGGGGGTGGTACACCAACTAAGCGTTAGTGGGCTTAGCTGCTGCCTTTCTGCCTTTCAGTGCCTCTAGCACCTCATTCTATCAGCCCTGAAGGAGGTGTTCCCCCCCCTTACCCTAACCCAGTTTCCAGAAAAAGGTCACAGGTCCATAATGACTTCTATAAATAGCAAAAAAAAAAAATGTTTAAATGAATGCTTTTTGAGAATATTTATAAATAACTGATTTAGGTTAATCTAGTTGGTAGACTTATTGTATGCTGAGATAGAAGTCATTTAGTGAATTTTGTGCACTTGTGTTTTGCATATGCATATGTAGATTGTTAAACCTTAAAGTATATTAAAGACCCCCAATTTTACTGTCATATACGAAGTGAAACTCAAAGAGGTGGAATTTTGTTTCATAACACATCGAACCACTAAGTAGGATGAGGACTAGAATGTAGTTTTCATGATATTTAGTCCAGAGGGCTCCTCTCTCCTTCCCTTTCCACTCTGGATTCTGCTCTGTGATTTTCACGTTGTATAAATTGTTCTAGCCTCATTTTTGCTTGTAGGAAGAGTGAAAGATTTTAGAAAATATTCCCTTTTATGTAGAAAAGCATATAGCACTTCATGTTCTAATATATGACATTTACAGCCTTTATCAATTACTTCCTGTAGTTAAAATGTTTTATTATAAAAACCATGGTAAAGATTACTCCTCTTCCTCTCTAATGGCTGTATAAAGTGTACTTATTTCCAACAAATGCATTGGCATAGCATTTCAGCCACCTCTTCATAAATACCAGAGGGCCCTTTGCTTCCTTTCAGTAGGCCTTCAGAACAAAAATAACAGTTTAGGATCTCACTGGAACTGATTAATCTCATTGGGATTAGTTTAGGCCATCCTAAGTGTTGGTAACACAGCATACTGAATGCCCAAGGTGCATAGGAGGGCATGTTGTGGCTTCATCAGGAATGTCTGGTCAGTTGAGTTTTTAAGGACCATTTTACAGCATCCACTGGCCCCTCTGCAGAAGTCCCTTGGGTTTTATTTTGGCCACGGTCCATCTTTCCCTTTTTCTCTAAGACTGACCTATGCTTTGTTCTTGGATAAAACACAGTGCCTCCACTCAGCTTCAGGGCATGGTGCTGCCCATGGTTGCAGTTGAACTTAATAAAAGAGTTTTATTCCCATGGAAGAAGAGATTCTGTAAAAGCCTTAATATTCGGTGGATGACAGAAGTGAACAGTAAAGCATATTAGCTCATTTCACATTGTCTGACACTGAGTTTTCTCTGTGTCCCTTCTCTGGAGAGGACAGAGCGATCCTCTCGTGATGAATTTCCCTTTCGTTACAGATGACAAACCAAAGGAACAACTGCCGAGGAGTCTTGCTAAGGTGACCGAGACAGGCTGCAATGACGAATGCTCACACAACCGGGAGGCCACGGAGACGCGGAGCAGCACCCCGGAGATGCCAGCCGTGTCTGCGTTCTTCAGCCTCGCTGCGCTGGCCGAAGTGGCCGCCATGGAAAATGTGCATAGGTTAGCAGTGGGAAACCTCGCTGCCCTGGGTTCTGAGGATCCTGTTCAACTTCACCCCCTTTCACGGAACACGGGTGGAGACAGTGATATGGAAACCCAAATCATTCTTTCTGATGTGATTTGTGATATTTTTCACAATGATTGGGGTTCGGGAGACTTTTGTTTGCGAGGTGTTAACAAAAGTATATATACTATTTAGCAGTGTGGGAAAATATAAGGGAGTATCGCCCACCAAGTATTTTACTTTGAACATAGTATTATTCTGTGGTTAAGCTTCATTTCTGAAAAAGCCTGAGAGAGCAGAGAAGCAATATTGTCTAATCATTAGAGCTTTAGAGTCAGGTCTCAGACCTGAGTTTGAGTCCTACCTCTGTCACCTGAAAACTGTAAGGCCTTGAGCAAATCATTCACTTCTCTATCCTCTGTTTCTTCTTTTATACTATGGCTGTAAGTGGTTCTCATTTCTTAGAGATGTTATATAGAATAAATCTAGTGTCCCAGTACTGGCACATGGTAACAGCCCCATTGAGGATGGCGTTGGTGGTACTAGCGGAAGAAAACAGTGTGGTTCAGGAAAAAGAGCATCTCAGCATCTGACTCATGGAAGGCAGAAGGCCTGGATTTTTCTTCAGCTCTCTGTGTTTGTTAAAGAGTCATTTATTTCTCTGGGCCTCAGTTTTCTCATCTTCTGTTTAGCATAACGATATCCCCAAAGAATCACAAAGTTGTAAGGATCAGATGAGACCAGATATGAAAGCCTTTTGAACTCAGTGAAGCCCCCCAGAAAGTATATTAAGTTCTAAGTATATAATTGGGTGTTCTGCTACTTAATGGATCCTTTGGGAAGATAAAAAAGCCTTTTGTAAATTCAGGTATTTCTTGTTTTCATTCAAAGTGGATTACCCACAGATGAGTTCTTTCTTAGGTTTTCGGTCTTCAGTCCAACAGAGCTTGAAATCTACCCCAACGTGTCTACCCATCTGTCAGGCTCCATTCTCCTTCACATCCAGGTTTAGGAGACCCCAGTGGAAGCTTTGTTTGCCTCTTGCTGTTTACCTGTCATATTACAGTTCTAGTGCTTCCTCACAAATAGCCTCTAGATGTTTCCAAGAAGTCAAATTCCTTTTCATGTGTACACTGCAAGTGCCTAATAGCAAGTGAACGGTGACAGACATTGTTAAAATCTGCTCAGGTCTCTGAGGGAGATAATGCACAGACACTTCTCCACTCATGGAGTTTTACAGTCGAGCACAGAGGACAAACTCATAACGCATGCAAAAAGAATTAAAAATATGCCTGAGTGTTATTAAGTGCCCCCATAAATTGTGGGAATAAGAGGTTATGTAAGAATTCAGAGGGGGGTCATAATCCAGGGCTCAGGAAGGGCTACCACACAGTCACCTTTGCTGCTGCCAGCGTCCCCTTCTGAGCATGACTCGTGACACCTCTGCTCTATTAACCAGCCGCCCCCGCCCCAGTGACTTCCAGCTGCAGCAGCAGAAAGCGGCAGCAAGCCTTTCCAATGTCACCACCACCTTCCTCTCTGTGCTGCGGTCACGTGGAATCGCTTACTCCCGTCCAGATAAGCCCGCTTCTTGCCTTTGTGCGTCCTTCTCTCAGGTGAACAGCCTGTCTATCTTTTGTCCTCTTCTCTCAGTCTTCCTCCTGAAGTCCTGCACGCTCTCTGTGCACACCTCTCTTAGACCAGCTGCCACACTGGGTTGTCGTTATTTGTTGATGCATCTGTCTCCTTCCAGTACGCTTTGAAAGCAAAGCACTGGTTTTATTCTTCATGTACACAGCTTCCTTAGGTCCGGTTACACAATGGATGAATGAACAAATGAATGGGTGAATGAATAAATGAGGTGTTCTTGAGAATGACTGCCTAAGTTAGCTAGCAGGCATAGAAAAAATGGTGTGAGTAAAGGTTCTTTTTTTTTTTTTACACCTCCCATTAGCAAGAAAAAATATTGCCTATTAGAATTTTACTATCAACCTAACAAATGGTTAGTGTTCTTACTATCTAGACAGACAGCCTTGGAGAATCTTAGTTGTAACTTCAGCGGTTAACCTGTTAAAGCAGAGCTCCCAGCCGTCCCTCCACCTGCAGGCTTAATGTAATTGTACCCGGGTTGCCCATCAATTAATTATTGCTTAGGAATCACCTAGTTCATAATTTAGAGGGTGGTCGACAGAGTTAGGGGTAAACGTATATTACCTGCATTCTTGCCACAAGAAATCTTAATATTGGGTTCAGAAACCCAACATAGAAAAGCAGTTTTACAGAATGCAGGAAGTAGGAAATTGGAATTCACCTTTGTTGAGAGCCTGTTTATTTACTAGGAGTTTTATAAGGATGGAAGCTCATTACATTTATTCTTAAAATCAGCTCTGCCAGGTGCGTCTTTTTAGTTCCATTTTAATGATGGTACAGGCGGTTAATTAACTTGCTAAGAGCACACAGCTAAACTTGAGTCAAGATCTGAATCCAAGTCTTTGAACTTCATTGTCTTTGCCTTTGCTGTAGCGTGCCACTTAAGCAAGCATCTGTCATGTCATAGAGACTCATGGGGAATCTCACCTGACCTTCCCCTGGGAGCTGGAACCATCACTTCGTGGCAGCCCCGTCATGCTCCTACCTCCTTTTCTTTTTCCATTGAGTAAGCTGGGCTTTCACCCCAATTTCTCTCTCTCCCTCTTGCTTGCTCTTTTTTTTTTTTGCATTGTACTTTTCATCTTTCACTTTTTTTTTCTTTGTATGTTTCCTTTTCCAATACTTGTTAAATTTTTTTTCGCTTTCGTAATATTGTTACATATTCAATCTTAAAAGTAAAAAACAGCATTTTAATTTCATCTTTCTTGAACAAAGAGTTGAACATATTGAAGAGTTGGTTCTTACAGCATCCCCACATAAATAAACAGATTAATCCAGAGGCTTGATTATAACACGTTTTGTTTTTCTGAATTCCTAATATCTTAAGCTAAGTGATCATTGGATTCTGAAATCGCCAAATGTAATCTATCTGTATTAATTTTCTTTTTTGTTCATCAAGAAAAAGAAAATGGGATATAGTTATGGAGAGATACAATTTGAATTTTAAAATAGCTCCTTTTATTTCACGTAATCTGAAGAAGGTATTGTATTGAAACGGTCAAACCAGTGCAAACACTGCTGCTCTATCCCATATTTTCAGCACAGTGCTGTGCACTGCAGACCATCGTAGGCCAGAGCAGTGAGTATGCATTGTTGAGGCTTGGGAAACCTATTAGGAAATGTCAAGGAGGTGCCCAATCCTATCTTTTTAGAACGAGAAGCTCTATAGAAAGTACCAAGAAATTTTCTTATAACCATGAAGTAAATCGTACTTTTCTTCCTACTCATTAAACAACAAGCTGAATGAAAAATAACTGTTTGATCTACATCTGTTTGATGTAGATCCAATCCAAATGATAAGAATTTCCATGAATTTTTTTAAGTCTTGTCTAGAGTTCTCTCTCCATATGTGTTGATTTTGGCCCAAGTTGATTGGATTTTCTCACACACTAAAATTCAGAGTCGATACTTGCCTTCTTCCCTATGCATTCTCCCTCCATATGCCTTTGAGACTTCTCTTTCATTAGGGGGGTTTCAGTGTTTTCTTTTCATTCATTTTTTAAGTCACAGTTTACCTCTGTCTGCAGAGGCCATCCCTTTTACTGGCCTTAAGTTTTGAAATCGGGCTTATTATTATATATCTCAAGAAATGAGCCTGAAGGTTATCGGTTAGTATAGGAGAGTCTTCTTCCCCTTGGGCAAGTCAAGGAAAGGAATGTGTCATTTTTTAATATAAGTAGATCCAGAGGAAAATTGTCATCCTAGAACCATAGCCCTTGACTGAAAGTTTTCCACTTCCTGGGAATTTCCCCAAATCTGTTGGTGCTTCAGGTTTTGTCTCTACATAATGGAGGTGGTTGTTTGGGGGCAGAGTATGTTGTTGAGTTGTAGGAGAGGAACTGAGATAAGAAATCCTTAAAAAAGAAAAATAGAGAAGCTTTAAGAATAAAAACAGTTTTAGTTAAACAGTGTAAGTAGTAAGTCAGTAGTAGCTACTAAACAAGATATATTGGAAAGCTTTTCTTGGTCATTTCATCATCCTCTCCTATTTCTGATAATGTACTCTCAATAAGTGATTTCTCTCTTTTTCTTCCTCTTATTTTACAGAGGTCAGAGATCAACTCCGCTCACCCATGATGGACAGCCAAAAGAAATGCCACAGGCTCCTGTACTTATCTCTTGCGCTGACCAGTGAAGCACCCTTTAATTGTAAAACATTGTGCTTTACCTACTACCCTAGCCTTGTCTTTACTGAGAGATGCTAGTGAGTCCATGTGGTGGAAAATATAGACTGCAAACAAGTGCTTGTTGCCCTACACGGCCCAGACTCACTTGAAGCAGAAGTTGGCACCCTGGGCCAGTTTGTTCTTTCAGCACCCAGAGTCTTTGAGGGTGATGTTATCTGTCTGATAATGAGCAGGAACGGGATGATCCTAGAGCTTTGCTTTCTATTGAAGGCTTTTGATGGTAACAGGTGGTAACTTGGTAAAAGGCTGCCTTTACTGTAGCTCATCCAGCATCTCTTTTACCAACCAGAGAGTGTGAAACTAGTTTCGTATATTACCTAGTTATTCTTTCAAAACAAAAAGAAAAAACAAAAAAAACGAAAACTGACACACTGCACTAGTTATTATTAGATATTCTTAGTCTTTTTTGTACATGGAGATTTATGTTCTAAGATGGTTTATATAATAGGTTATACCTACATTTATATTGTAGAATAATATTAAAAAGCCTGTTCCAGAGACTCCCAAGCAGCACGGGCAGGCAGATGTACCATTGTTAGCGGTGTATGCTCGGCCTCGTGGTCCATATATTCTGCACTTTTATATTTGCCACCAGAGTGGTAGTTTGCTGGCAAAAAGAGAAAGAGAGAGAAGAAGAAACATTACAGTTCTTACAAGCAGAATTTTTTTCTTAGCCTTGAGTGACCAAGAAGAATTTGCTTGGGGCAAATTGTGGCGAATATTTTCCCAGACAGGGGAAGAGTCCAGCAGATTACAGATTACTGATGTTTTTCATGCCTTGAGGATTCTTTTATTTTTACACAGGGGTCTGAGTGACCAATGGATCGTTCATACAGACAAAAAAAGAAAAATATTATTCAGAAGTGACCTTAGTATTACTTCACTATTCAGAACACATTGAAGACACACTCACTTCGTGTGGACTTTGAGCTACAGACCTTTTACATCCATCCCAGACAGACTGGACGGGTAGCAATTGCTATGCACAGCCTAATTGGCACTGCAGGTTTTTAGAGCCATTTTGAGTTTTTGTGGTTACGGAGGTATTGAGTAAATGATGAGGGAGGTGTGCCTGACCAGAGTGGGACTTGCAGTTATAGATCCACCTGCAAGTTTCCTGTTTCCTTTTCATGTTTTGTTGCTTTTGAACATAAAACCAACCATACATATGCCAGTGCAAGTGGATAAACTGGCTTAGAACATTCAACATATTGACTCCACCACCTGATGTTCACAGTATCTTGTTTCTTAGCAACAGATGCAAAGTGATAAATCAAAATTAGTCGGCGGCTACAGATTTTACAGGGTATTTGTTCCATAGCACAAAGTATTTCCCCACTCTTGCATCACAGCACAAACTACCAAATTTTAATTATTGGATTCCAGCAATAATTTTTACTGGTTTTCAAACTGGCGGAATTTTGATAGTGTTAGTTCAAGTTTGAAGCTTTTGAATTAGATCTCTAAATGGTGACAGTTTACAAGGTTTTATCTAGCTTTCTTATTTATATTTGACTGAATTGTAATGATGATTTTTTTTCTAATCGTAATTTGACCTAATAGCCATACAAAAAATGACTCTATTAGTACTGACTAGGTTTAGCTTTTCACGGTTGTAGATATTACTTCAGTTTCGGTGCTGGAAAATATGTACAACATACTAACAGAATTGAAAAAGAATAGAGAGATTTGGGCCTTTTTTTCAAAGCAGGTAGAGAGGGCATCAGGGCATTGGAATGGTGTCCTCAAAAATGCATATTCCTTGTGGGCATGGAGGAAGAAGGAATTAGTAAGCAAGGTTAATCAGAGGCAGAAGCTTAGCCCCATTCACATAGAAATAAATCAGGTGAGCAACCCCAGATTTTAGCATGAGATTTTTACTATGATGCCGTTGTATTAATATTTTCTAAATTTCGAAACACAAAGTTAATGTTTGAAAATTGCTGGGTCCCAGTGTTGGTGGCTGTTGGAGTTTCTGGACCACTTGCTAGCAGTGATTTAAAAATTATAATTAGCTGAAATCCCAAAAAAAAAAAAATCAACAACAAAAATTGTTTGGTGCAGAACATGCACCTTGACAATGGTACTAACTTGTTATTCTCTAGAACATGTTAGAATAGATCTATTTTTGCCAGAGCCCTCTCCTCCAGTCCTCTGATTACATTTCACTAGAGTTCCTTAAGAGAGTGCTGTATATTCATGGGACCTTTTTTAAAAAGAAGCAAAACAGAAGATTACTTTTTTCTATGTGATTAATATATCTTACTTGATCTGCTTTTCCTAAACCTCAGTGGCTTTTCCCTTAGGCAGGGGTCGGGGTGGAGGGCAACCTACTGGATATGACTGTTTTCAGATACTTTAGAAAAAAAACAAAAACAAAAAAAAACACCTTTTTGTAGAAATGCTTAATTTTTAAGCGGTTAGGCACTGAGAGTAGCAGAAATCCTGCAAAGCTTTATAGTCTTTTAGACACTCGCCTTGTCATTTCTCTGAGTAAAGTCTTGATTTCAAAAATAGTGCTTTTCTTATGCCCTGAATCCACTGGAGAGGGGTGTTGGTATTTTCAGGTAACAACATTTGTTAGCACAAATATTGCAGACCAACATGTAGTACCCTCCTCCCCCATTTATCATTTTCATTTCACTCCTCCCATTCTTTTTTATTTTGGAAAATCATATTGCTATGGTGTGTACCTTAATCCGCCAGCAAACACCATCTACACTAACATTTGTCCCACAAGCATCCTCAAGAGAAAAAGTTGTTGCACCTTATGTATATCTCAAGCAAACCAAAATATGATGCTCTCTGCTTTTGTTTTATTCTAAATTGTTGTATCATATCTTTCTGAAACCATTCTGAATCTAGTTGAAATTATCAATATTTATGCTTTTAACCTTAATTTCTGGATTCAAACCTGTATATAAATCTTTTGAAAAAAATTGTCCTAGCCCTTCTCTGTGTTGCTGGAAGTGGATGATTTAGTCTCAGATGGAGACATAGTACTGTTCCAGTTTTCTTTAGCCTTTTATTTATTTAGTTATTCTGGGTATTTTCCTATGTAATTCTGAAGTGTGTAGAGTATATTATAGTTACTGAAGCTGCAGCTCTAAGAAGCTGAGTGAAAGAGAGAAAATACTGTTAAGACACCCTTCTTAAGTGTTTATTTGTTTGGATAACTGTAATGAGGCCAGGAAAAGGAAAAAGGTCCCACAGCCACTTTGAAGACACAGGTTCTTATCCCCAAACTAGGTTAGTTCCCAGATTTTAGATCAAAATGGTGAATTCTTTAAAGCCCTCTTTTTTAAAGGATATATCATTACCGTTGTAATTCTGACAGTCTTTCCCCCCACCCCCCCGAAAATATATTTATTTAATTCCGTCAGATGAGCTTTCTACCAGTGCCCCCTCAAAGCCATGCTGAACTCATTCCCACGTTATCACTGTTATTATAGTTCCTGCCATTAAAACTGCTGCAGAGAAAGAAAGTGATGGAACACTATGAACAAAAAGGAGCATCTGAACTGGTCCGGTTATTTAGAATCCAACTTGTGTAATCCCCGTCACTCTCTTATCAAGTCAGATGTCACTCTGCCTGAGTCATAGAAAATTTTGTTTGCACTCTGTAGTCCTTGGCTTATCCTCTGGAAATGTTTGCACCTATGTAAAATCTCAAGCAAATTATAAATCGATACAGCACTAGGAGTAAGCTGAAAACTGAATGACATGTTTTGTTTATACAGTTCCGGGGGAGGGATGGGGAATATCAAGTAACTCTGTTCCAAGTTTGGCATTTGGCATTAATGTGAAGCAGTGGGACCATGCTGCCTGCTAAACTACTGTATGAATCCTAAGTGTTCTGGAGACCAGCGGCTGGAGGCTGGAGGCCAGCATCCATACAACCAAGGGGAAGCGTCGCCACTTCGTGGGGGAAGAGGAAGGAAGTCGTGCAAGGCCTGGAGTCATCACTCGTGAAGGGGAAGTCGGGGTGTACGTGACGCTGTGAGGAGGCTCACCTTTGATTGCACTGCTCCACCGAGCCCTCAGATAAGGCCAATCCTAATGGGCTACCTCGGCTTTAACGGTTAATTTCAGTAAGTCCTGTTTCAGAGGTTTGTCTTTTTTTGCTTCTACCTTCAGTGCCACTATTTTCCGCTGCAGTGTTTTGACTTCCCAAACCACCTTCTCCAGAGAGAACAATGTATTGCTGAAAATGGGCAGTAGAAAAAGCAAATGCTCTTATTACATTTGACCTATAAAGTATTCAGAGTGACTGCTAGGTGGGAATTAAAATTTAGCTTTCCCCACATAGGATCTTGTTTTGCACCTTATAAAGAGTGTACTAATTGTTAATTAGGTGTTGCTTTTATTTATACAAGCATTCCCAAAGAATTAGATTTGGATTTTGTGTTTGAGTTTGGGGATTTTTTTTTTTTCAGTTATCTTATTTAGATTGACTAACATCATACTTATAATAAAAAAAGAAACAGTTGTTCAGTTCATCTTACCAGATATGTCTGGTGAAGTATTCAGGGTTTGATGGACTGCTTAGCTTTTATATAGTTTGGAAGTGATAGCGAAGTTTATTATACCCCGTATTAAATGACCTTGTCCTTTTCACTGGGGACATTATCTTACGTTTTAGAAAAAGAAGCAGCAAAAGAGTGAACAACAAGACAAGTACATTTGATTCCCCTCATACGCCTCCATCTGTTTGTGCTACGCTTTCCTTAAAAATATAAATATACATTTTCTTCACACATACAAAAAAGTTTCCTCTCCTGGCCAAATTTTATTTCTGGTGGTATGATTTATACTAATAATTGAAAAGAGGAAACCTTGTACTTAGAAGTTCGGTGGCCACTGCTTTCTTGTTGCAGTCAGTGGTCAAAATTGATCCTGCCCTTAAATTGATCTTTATGCACAGAATTAGTTATTGTGAACATTACTACTCTTTCCAAAGATTTTCTAATTACTTGGGCCAGAACTGGTTACCGAGGAGCAAGGACCTAATTCCATGCCTCCACACCCCCCCACTGCACCGCACCACACATCTTACCTCACAAGCTCTAACCTAAATCACAGAGGCACGCGTTTCGTGGACTAACCATGACCTCCCCTTGCGGCCCCAGGGGGGTGCTCACGTCCCCTGACACCTCACTTTAGTGCCTCAGCTCGCAGCGGCAGAACTGCGGTGGGGGAGGTTTGTGATCTGGAGCTCAGCACGTGCTCGGCAACATGTTTCTCATTTCCTTAGCACTAATGTCTTGCTCTCAGGAATCTGTCAAAAAGGAATAAAAATTACCTGAGAGTCCACATACCAGATTATGAACTTTTCCCATAGGTTTGAATTGCTTACTTACCTGTCATAAATTAACCACAGCTTCATTTGACCACCAGGTCTTAAGTCTGTTGACAGTTTTCAGCATGACCGAATCGCTCATTTTTTTTGCTTTCAGAAATTGGCTTGGTTCTCTTTAGAGTTGGTGTAAACATGCCATGTAATAAATGATTTCCACTTAATGGTACAACAGAATTATTGCTTTCTTAGATGTATGTGTAGTAAAAGTCAATATACACATTTATATAATTTCTTTCTTCAAAATCTTATACTTAATTTGATATTTCTAAAAATTGCACATGTAAGTCATGTGTATAACATGCTAAAGTACTTTAACTGTGATCTTAAAACTGAATAAAAAATATTTAATAAAAATTTGAAATATTTTAAAGATATTATTCAATTTTTTTTTTTTTGGTTCACACTACTGGCCATAGTGTATGTGCCTTCAATATACCATATTTGCTAAAAACAGTAGGGAAAATACTTTAATACAAATAAGACCTTTCAACTATTCTAGAATACCAAATGATGGTCTCCCCTAAACTTTACCTGAGATTCACCATTGTATGAGCAGCGCTGGTTGCTTTTGCCTAACGTGTGGAGCAGAAATCAGAAGAAGGAAAACATGCTTCAGTCTGCTGCACAGGAGGAGAGGCTCCTTGGGAAAGTGTGACCTGCCTGAGCATACCATCTTTCCCCGAACTATAATAAAAGGATGGAAATAGTATCGTTAAGACTGTAGTATAGGGCTTCCCTTGTGGCGCAGTGGTTAAGAATCTGCCTGCCAATGCAGGGGACACGGGTTCGAGCCCTGGTCTGGGAAGATCCCACATGTCGCGGAGCAACTGGGCCCGTGAGCCACAATTACTGAGCCTGCGCATCTGGAGCCTGTGCTCCGCAACAAGAGAGGCCGCGATAGTGAGAGGCCTGCGCACCGCGATGAAGAGTGGCCCCCGCTTGCCACAGCTAGAGAAAGCCCTCACACAGAAACGAAGACCCAACACAGCCATAAATAAATAAAAATTAAAAAAAAAAAAAAAAAAAAAAAGACTGTAGTATAAACTCAGGCCTCAAGCTTGGTGAATATGATGTTCCTGAACCTTAGAACCTTGGATATGCTTTTTTTTTTTTTTAATCCTTTGGATTGGCACACAATTGTGCGCATGCACACACAGTGTATAAATACATATATAGTATAATTATGTCACAGCTGTTGCATTCAGACAGACTTGGCTCCAAATTGTGGCTCCGCCCATTTACCGCTGGGCTTCTTAACCTCCCTGAATCACACTTCACTTACCTAAATGATGGTGGTCAATAATAACTCCTTAACACCACTACTGGGATGAAAAGGAAATATATATGAAAATGTTGGCATGGGGCCTGTAACGGAAATGCCCATTAAGTGGTAATTGTTGACTGTATTATATTTATTCCAACTGGAAGGTTGATATGTTAGTGTATTCAAAAGAGATGCTAAGTATAACTTCGTCTTCAGAATGAACTAGGGTCCTGATGCCTTAGGGATAAGCTGTTTGGATTTGATGTTGTGGAAAACTCACGGTAGGTTAAGTTCACATAGCTAACTCATACTTGTGTATGTAGCACTATAAGATTTTTCTGTAAAATCTGTCTGCCTAATGAATTACATTTTCTAATACTCCAGCACACTTCCTTTGAATTATTGAGAATAAAATGTATTGGGGGAATATAAATTCTGTTAGGGAAAAGGGTGATAATATGCATATGTGTGTGGTTTTATGATCCTGCATATACAATCACATCTGTCCTTCTGGGTAGAACATGAAATCTCTTGCAAGGAACAATAAAATGGTTCTTATCAATAAGTGAGCTAAAACTAATACTACTGACTCTCTTCCATGCATATTGAACAAAGGTAAAGTTGCTGATCATAATGTATTGGAAACCTTGTCACCTTTTTGAAATATGGAAATTTTCAAATATATGCAAAGATAGAGCGGCTAGTATACTGAACTCCACGTACCCATCACCCAACCTCAAGCACCTGTACTTCCTTGATTCCTTCATCTGTATTTCACCCATTTTCCTCCATTTCATCCCCCAACCCCAGATACGCATATCCCAGAAGTGTGATTTCATGTATAGATACTTCAGATAGTCTTTAAAAACAAATATTTTGATATGCACAAATATTCATTTTAAGTATCACCTCCTCACGATTCCAAAAGTATGTTTCTTGTCCAAAGCAAAAGGAATTCATGAGCCACAGCAATGCTGGAGTGAAGATAATTTGGAATTAGAAAACGCTGTTCAAATTGGGTATCTCTATATTTGACATTTTTAATTTACAGTTTCTAAACAGATTTTAAGAAAAACGGCCTTAGCATGTTATTTATTTATTTAATTTATTTAGGTCTTGCTTTCTATGATTTTGTTGTAGTTAATGTCTAAAAAGGCCCAAGGACTAAAACTTATAACTATATAAAACTTTTATAAACTTACTGTGTCCTTTACACTTTTCCCTCCAACCCTGTCCCTGCTGCAGTTTCTGTCTCAGACTTGTAAGAGTGAAATCTGTTCTTGTAGGGGAGAGGTAGAGACAAAATTTTAGATGAACTCTGGAAGGCAGGTTGCCAAAGACTTCAAAAATCTGCAATCCTGGGTCAACAGGCCAGAAATTAAAGCATAAAGTGAAATCCCTTGTTGGAAGAGATAAAATGATAATTCCTACTTTAAGCCTCATCTATTCGGCGATCCCTTACCCTAGAGAATTTCACAAAAGGTCATTTTGTCTCAGGATCGTGTATTGCAAAGTCAGAAGAGAAAATGTGGGGATTGAAAGTTTCTTGAGAATGATGGAGGATAAAAGGGGGAAAGGGAAATTTCATACAATCAGGTCTTTAGAGTTCAGTGTCTAAAAGTCAAAATGGTTTTGAAGCCAAAGTCAAATGGTTTTAAAGCCAGCATGAAAATATTTCCAAGAAATATGCTTGAGTATAATTTCTTGATTTTTTCCTACTATTGGGCATCATATCTGTGGTGCTTATGAAAGACATTAAACAGATAACAATTCATATCTTCCAGAAATAAACATATGAAAGCACTGAAAAAATACATTAAAAACAATTAAAATATACTCAGTAGATAAAAAAATAGGTAATAATTTACCATCTAATATGAAGCATCTATTTGAAATATAATAGAAAAGCAAAACTGATATAGTTAAATTTTTTTTCCTCCGAGATAATAATCTTTGAGAGAAATACTGGAGAAGTTTAGATGGAGTTTTACAAAATAACTTTAAACTTTCACTTCTCCCATACTGTATCTTGGCTTAGGTATTTATAACAATATATTAAAAATAAAAGTGATACTCTGACAAGTCCTCAGAAATCTAAACCCCTCTTGTAAATAGAATATGAAGTACTTAACACACCAATCCTAGCCTCACCTGTATTAAACCTGTATTGTGTATCAGTCAAAATCAAAACTGTGTTGTTAGAATAAAACGCCTTAAAAACAGTTCTTCATCCACTTCTCTGTTACAGAGCCCATGAAAATCAGTTCACCTCACTTGCTTTGGCTCCAGAAGAGTTCTTTACCGATATGGCACGGCCATTAAATTGCTGTCATGCTCTTACAACAATCCAGTCGTTCCGCAAATCTGCGGCGGAGGCCTGCTATTGGACCACTAATCACCAACAAGACAGTCTTCTGAGGATATATAATCTAGTGGGGTTTAGAAATGGTCCACTGAAATACAATACAGATGAGGCTGGGCATGGAAATCAAAGACTGTCAGAAAGAAGTTACATATAAGTGCATATGAAACTTGATAATCTGCATTTTGAAGACTTTAAAAAAAAATGGGTGTGTTACTGTTGTACTTTAAAAGAATAAAATTCTTTTAATTTCTCAGATCTCTGAGAATGACAAAAATGTGATAAAAGCCTTTGGGGACGATCCATGATGCAGCATATGTTTCTTTTATGTGTGTCCCAGGGTGTGGAACCTCCCAGCTATGCTAATTCCAGGACTGATGTGCAGTTAGATAGCACATCGGCTACAACCTTGCCATGACGTCTGGAGAATATCCGAAATCGCAAGGTCAAGCAGCACAGTTTAAGCATTTGGCCTTAGGGTTAAAGAGGTAATCCTGGAGCCAGATAATATGACTCCCCGACTTTCTTTTCGTTCTCCGTGGGCTATGCATCTTTTCCCTACCTTAGTCCCAGCTCTTGCATCTTGCTGAGACAGCACACCTTCCCACTTCCACACCCTCCATGCACAAAAGCTGTTTTCTGTTTTCCCTTTCTTTTTTTCTTCTCCACTGAGAATATCTGTAAGGTTTTTATGGCTGGGTGAATGACTCAAGAAATGCTTTGCTCCAAGGAACTATTGGGGAAGATTCTTGTTTTCTGATGTGTGCTGCCACCATTTCAATTTGGGTCTCAATCGAGCACGTGAGTCTTGCTAATCCTCAGCCTTTGGAAAGGAAGAACCTATTTATTTATTTATTTATTTTTGGCTGTGTTGGGTCTTCATTTCTGTGCAAGGGCTTTTTCCCTAGTTGCGGCAAGCGGGGGCCACTCTTCATCGTGGTGCGCGGGCCTCTCACTATCACAGCCTCTCCTGTTGTGGAGCACAGGCTCCAGACGCGCAGGCTCAGTAGTTGTGGCTCACGGGCCTAGTTGCTCTGTGGCACGTGGGATCTTCCCAGACCAGGGCTCGAACCCGTGTCCCCTGCATTGGCAGGCAGATTCTCAACCACTGCGCCACCAGGGAAGCCCGGAAGAACCTATTCTTACCTAGAACTCTTCAGCGTTACCTCCCGTGTATTGAAGGCCATGAATCTAATTTTTAAGCTCAATATTTACCTCAGTACGGCCAAATCAAAATCCCCATTTTAGGGATTGATAGTTAAAGGAGTTCTTTAACTCCAAAATCATCTGCTTTAGGAATTAAGATTATCTCTTAGGTATGGAAACTGCCTTGTAATTTATGTCTGAATTCAGAAAAGTTCTAGAACTTTAAAGAGTTTAATTCAAAAGTTCATCAGGCTTCTGTCTGTGGCCCCCGAAGGCTCAAGTCAGTGGGATCTGTGTTGCCCAAAAGTCTTCACTGGTCTTCCTCTCCCCACATCCCAAAGGTCTGACTTCAGATGAGTGGGTCACATATGGAACAACATCTCCCAAGTGGCTAGCGTGTGCCGAGGACCGTGGCTGAAGCAACAGCGAAGACGAGGGTCTTCAAACGCTGACACCAGCCCACCTGGTGTGACACCTGAAATTCGAAGGGGAATGCAGAGCCGTTGTCTCTCTTACGCATGCCACAGTCGTCCCTAGGGACACCATTCAAACTGGAATCAGACCAAGATCTTTTTCTTCTGTGTATGGGCATCTATCCATGTGGATGACTATTTTGGCGTTCCTCTTTCACTCCTACACACACATCCAATATTCCATATGCCTTCTTCGAAAAAAACAACTGGTTGTCTGGTCTGGGTGTGCACTCTTCTCTTCCGAGTCGCCTTTGTGTGACATTCTTGCCTGCTTCCCCCACGACCTGCTCCTCAGCCAAAGATCTATTTTAGACGGAATCTGTCCCAGCTTTTGAGCCTACCGCGGAGAGCAGCGTCGGTAATTGGTGGGGCGGGATGAACTGAGTCATAAATTAGCTGATGAATATTATTTCCTGGGGAAGAGCAGCCCTTCACCTGCAGCCAAAGGCAGAGCCAACCAAGTGGCAAGATTGCACAGCGGGCGGGGCCCTGGGAGATGCCCGAGTCACGGAGCAGGGAACCGATTTTCCCCAGCGGCTCGCCTTTCCCTGCTGAAGAGCGCTGACTGCCGTCGCAATCCTTCAAGTCTTGGAACAGAGCCAAGTTTCCTGAGATTAAACTGCTACAGATCAACAACGCAGTTTACACTTCTTGGTCCCTTTTCTTTGCTTCCTAGTCAATTATATATTAAGGTTAAAACTTTTTAACTTGAATGTCAACCTCATGTGAGCTTAAACCATTTACAGGTATACCTCAGAGATATTGTGGATTCGATTCCAGACCACTGCAATAAAGCGAGTCCACAAGAGTTTTCTGGTTTCTCAGTGCCTATGCCTATACAAGTTATGTTTACACTATACTGTAGTCTATTAAATGTGCAAAGGCATTATGTCAAAAAAAAAAAGGACATACCTTAATTTGAAAATACTTTATTGCTAAAAAATGCTGATCCTCAACTGAGCCTTTAGCAAGTCGTTGTAGCAATGTCAAAGATCACTGATCACAGATCACCATAGCAAATATAATAATGAAAGAGTTTGAACTATTTTGAGAATTTCCAAACCGTGACACAGGGTCACGAAGTGAGCAAATGCTCTTGGAAAAAAACGGTGCCGATAGACTTATTCGACGTTAGGTTGCCACAAATTTACAATTTGTTAAAAATGCATAATCTGTGAAGTGCAATAAAATGAGGTATGCCTGTAGCTTCAAAACTTACCATATACACACACTGTTCTCAGTTTGAAAATCAGGCAGAAGCGTGATCAATTTTCACGTAAATTTTTACCTCTTTTTAAAAATAAAGCTAGTATATTATAGCACTTATATTACAGTTATTACCCAATATGTTTGAATAGAATTATATGCGCTTCAAATTCATTCCACAGCCTAATCCACCTTTTCCTTTAGCTTTAAAAGAATATGATTTTAAAAAAGAATATGATTTTTTCCCAACTGCCCCATGAGCTATCAGTTTAACTGAGCAATCTCTGCTACAATGTTGTATAAACCTAATCATGTTCATTTCCACAGAGCCCTCTTTTTCTTTGTCATCCACACCAGGTAAGTGTGACTCAGTTTATGAATCATTTGCAGTGTCTCCTCTTGATCGTTGCACTTCTTATACCCAAGTTGGGGGCCTATTTCTCGGGTAACGTCAGAGTTCTGAATGTCGGGCTCCGTCCCAGATCAACAGGTTCACCATCGCCCTGCTGCAGGGCCTCCAGGGAACCAGAGAGCGAAAGGAGCTACCAGACAGCCTGAGTTCATTTGTACTTTCCACTTGGCTGTGATGATCAGCCAGAGAATATTCTCCTGAGAGATGGCTGAGACCGAGTCTATTTCAAATGACTTCGAAAGGACAATGCTGTCATCTCATAGTTGAGGAAACAGCCTGCTGTACAGAGGAAGAGAAGCCACTTTCTGAAATGTGATAGCAAAGCATAACTGTAAAATGAAAAGCAATTTAAATGTATTACTGGACAAAAACCCTTAGCCCAATGAACATAAATAACCTTACCGAGGAAGGGCACCGTTTCCAGATAACTGCTCCCTTAGTTTGGAGGAAATGTCTCTCTTACTGGAAGGCCTCTGAGTGTCATTAAAAGGGTTGCAACTGAAACATGTTATCAAAGAGTCAGATTTTTTCCACTTGTGTAAACAACCCCGTTGGAATTAGTGTGACATTTTTGCAGGCAGGGAAGCCAATAACAACTGGTATAACCCGAACCAGGCAATTTTGCTTTCTGAAAGAAGGGTTGTCAAGTCATGATTATTTCTCTCAGATGCTGCCAAATTCCTAGTGATATCACCCACACCATTAACCACTCCATTAAATTCTTTGTAGTGCTAATGCTGTCTTTGTTTAATCTGATTCAGCCAAGAACAAGAAGAAAGGGAACTTTAAATCTCTAGGTTCAGGAAAGATGTGAAGCTGGAGACCCTGACACTGCCTTAGGCTGGACCCGAGCATCCAGGTGGGCAGAAGTTGGCATGTGGGTCCCTGTGCATGGGTGATGTCATTGGGATTATCTACAGTGCAGAGTTACCATCATGGTTCCTTTACTACTAGTGATACACTGAAAGAGTTTATGCAGCTTCCTAATGTGCCATGAGTCTCAAAGTGTGGTACCCACCTCTGGAGAGGCTGAGACTAGAGTAAAATGGAGATCAGCAACCCCTAGTAGATGTGCTCACTCACAAATAAGCCAAAATGCAGTATGTCAGCTCACAAAAAGAGAGAGGTTTCACTTTTTCATTTTGGTATTGTTTGTCGTGGTTTGTTTGTTTTGCCAAAGGAGGACAGGGAGTTTCCAGGACAATCACCTTGGACTCTAAAAAAAAAAAAGAAAATTTTGAAATCTCTTGTCTTAAAGTAGTTGCACCCCAGTGGGATCTGGACCACAGGCACCCCAAGATGGAGACTGAGAGCTGGTGGAGTCACCCCACGGAGGGCAGGAAAACTTTTCCCTCCTTCCCTCTAGGCTCTTTGGATGACCTAATAATTAAATTGACATAGAACAGATTAACAGGAGAAAACCAAATTTAACTTGGTATATAGGAGAATTCATTAAAAAATACGAAACTCAAAGAAGTGACCAAAGCAGGCAGCTTTTATACCTTTTAGACAAAGAAATAATAAATTTGTGAAGAATTGGCAAGGTAAAGAAGTTTAGGCTTGGGGTAGTAAATTAGTGAAGACAAGGTTTGCCTTGTCTTATTAGTGTAACAAGGTTTGTTTACACAGCCTTCTCAGCCCTGAAGTCCCTATCTATAGTGGTAAGGATGTCTCTTCCTCCCAGTATAGAGAGGGTACTTTTCACTTGGGAGATATATTTCCTGCTTTCTGGGGAACAAAGGAGGATCAGAGTGTCCTTCTTGTACTGGCTATCTTGACTTTAATTCAAAACAATCAATATGCCAAAGTGGCATGTTTTGGGGTGGCCTGCCCTGAACCCCATCATTCATTGAGGGATGTGGGATGGGGATGCTAGATGTGGGATCTCTGAAAACCAGGGTACTCTTTAATATAAATCTTTAGCTCACTGCAAGCAGAAAACAGACATCTCCAGGACTCAGACAGCCAATTGGGAAGGAGAGGGAGTTATTTTGTACAGCCCTGTAACACCTAGCAAGTACGGTGCCAACACACCACAGGCAGCCCCCAAATCCCATTGATCAGGGCAAAGCTTTCCCCCCTCTGTACACTGAACCCCGACATAACCAGAATCAAATCACCTCACCTCTTTGTTTCCTCTCTAATGTGGGCATTATAACATCTGCTTCCAGGGATCATTTTTTGTGGATGCAATGAGATACAACATTTGAACAAGTTTTGTAAATTCTAAAATTCTATAATGCTTAAAAAATTAGAAAACTTTAAGAGAATAAAAAGACTAGCCATAGAATGTGAGAAAATATTTGCAAACACATATCTGATAAAGGACTTGTATTCAAACTATGCAAAGAACTCTTAAAACTCAACAATAAGAAAACAACCCAATTAAGAAGTGGGCAATAGATCTGAACAGACACCACACAAGAGGTGATAGAGAATATACAGATGGCAAATAAGCATATGAAAAGATGCTCAACATCTTATGTCATTAGGGACTTGCAAATTAACACAAGATACCACTATATTCCTATTAGAATAACCAAAATCCAAAAGACTGATGACACCAAATGCTAACAAGTGCATGGAGTAACTAGAACTCTGTTGCTGGTGGGAATGCAAAATGGTACAGACACTTTGGAACAGTTTGGCAGTTTCTTACAAAGCTAAACATAGGCTTACCACATGATCCAACAATTGTCCCCTTAGGTGTTTACCCAAATGAGTTGAAAACTTATATTCATGCAATAACCTGCACGTGAATGTTTATAGAAGCTAAACAAACAAACAAATTATTGTCAAAAACTGGAAGCAACCAAGTTGTCCTTCGATTGGAAATGGATAAACAAATTGTGGTATATCCATACAGTGGAATATTATTCAAGGATAAGAAATGAGTTATCAAGGCACAAAAAGATATGGAGGAACTTAAATACATATTGCTAAGTGAAAGAAGCCAATCTGAAGAGGCTACATACTGTATAATTCCAACTATGTGACATTATAGAAAAGGCAAAACTATGGAGACAGTAAAAAGATCAGTGGTTGGGGAAGGTGAATAGGTGAAGCACAGGGAATATGTAGGTAGTGAAACTCTTCTACATGATACTGTAATGATGGATTCATGATGTCATGAATTTGTTAAAATCCATTGAACCTGCATGACGAAAAGTGAACTCTTATGTAAATGATGAATTTTAGTGAATATATCAATATTGGTTCACCAATCGTAACAAAGTCACCACACTAATGCAAGATATTAATGATGGGGAAACTGGGGGAGGGGAGTGTAGAGGGGCTGGAAGAGTGAAGGGATTTATTGGTATTTTCTGTACTTTCTGCTCAATTTTTCTGTAAACCTAAAACCAGTACAAATAATAAAGTCTACTAATTAAATAAAAATTAGAATAGCTCCTCTGCCTGCCTACTTCTCAGATATCACCAAAAAGGAACAGTTAGGTGGCTAAAAACCCTTGTTAATTTTTTCAGCAGCATTTTTCTGTTTACTAAAGTAATTAAATGGGAAAAAACCCACTTTTCCTCCTTCTGGGACTAAACAAGGCTATTTTTTTTTTTTTCCTACTTTGAATGGGAAAAAACAAGTCATTGGTAAATTTTTCCTTTTCCTGAAAAGGCCCATATACAAAAAAGATTGGTAAACACTGCATGAAATGAAAATAAGAAAGCTCTCCTCTGAAAGGGATACCTACCTCATTTTATACGAGTGCTCCTGCTTGCTTCCAAATATAAAAGAGTGTTTTAAAAACTACAGTCGTGGGCTTCCCTGGTGGCGCAGTGGTTGAGAATCTGCCTGCAGGGCACACGGGTTCGAGCCCTGATCTGGGAAGATCCCACATGCCACGGAGCAACTGGACCCGTGAGCCACAACTACTGAGCCTGCGCGTCTGGAGCCTGTGCTCCGCAACAAGAGAGGCCGCGACAGTGAGAGGCCCGCGCACCGCGATGAAGAGTGGCCCCCGCTCGCCGCAAGTAGAGAAAGCCCTCGCACAGAAACGAAGACCCAACACAGCCAAAAAATAAATAAATAAATAATAAAAATAAGTAAATTAAAAAAAAAAAAAATCTACAGCCGTCAGAAAGTCCTGATGCCCCTCAAAGGAGAAGTAGCTGTGCCTTGTCCTGTTTGACTAAACCACTTCAGTATTTTAGATTTGGAAAAAAATGACTTCCAAACTTCACTACTATTTTGCATCAGGTTTGGCAATGTGACATTTATTAGGACCTGGAAAAAAAAAAATCTGTGGACTTCCCTGATGGTGCAGTGGTTAAGAATCCACCTGCCAGTGCAGGGGCATGGGTTCAAGACCTGGTCTGGGAAGATCCCACATGCTGCAGAGCAACTAAGCCCATGTGCCACAACTACTGAGCCTACGCTCTAAAGCCTGTGAGCCACAACTACTGAGCCCGCATGCCACAACTACTGAAGCCCATGCGCCTAGAGCCCGTGCTCTGCAACAAGAGAAGCCACTGCAATGAGAAGCCCGTGCGCAGCAACGAAGAACCAACGCAGCCAAAAATAAATAAATAAATAAATTTTAAAAAATCTGAGAATGAATCTATCTTGAGAGGCGATAGACCTTCACTCTCTCACCAATTCATTTATCCATCCTCTCAGCAAATAACTGAGGATGGGGCTTGAGATGTATGTGGGAGATACTGTAACAGGAGGAAAGGTCTCATTTCTGCCATCAGCAAAATCACAATCTGTAGGGAGGCTGGGAAGACAGAAATTTGAGAACTATGATATAAAATAATAATCCTTTTAATGCCAGAGGAGTACAGTGGAAGGAGCCAGGAAGGCTTCCCAGAGGAGAGGACTAAATTAAGCCTGGAATCAGGATGAGTCATCTGAACTCTATTCCTGACCCAGGAAATCAAAAGGTATATTGCAGACTGGTACATCCTTCACCGTGCAGCGGGAGCTAGCTTCTGTTTCATTTCTGCAGGAAGCAGACAGTGGCATAAGGAGAGAGAGAAGGCAGGGATGGATTTCCCAGTGAGCACAAATGTTGCAAAATTTGATAATTTACTCCTATTTTCCTTACAATGCTTTAGGCTCTTCACAGTGTTTCAGCTGACAATGCTAAAATCCAAATCACTTTTATTTAAGTAGATTTTTGTAATAAAATCATTTATGATCTTCAACAATACTAAATTAGAAATCGTAATCACTCTCTGAATTTTTGTAAGAAAAGTACTGATTCTTTTGCCTTTGAATATCCCATCCTGTTCTTCAACATTATTTGCCCATGGCCGTCTGCACTTTAGTGCATTGGCCCTGGTGTAATGGTTTAGGGGTAGACCTAATATGGGGGCAACCTGTTTGCATTACAAACTGACCCGCACTTGAGGCACTGGATTACCCAAGAAAAAAACTCAGGATATTCTTAAGGCATTAACAAGGCTGGGGCACCAAAGGAAATATTTTTGAAATAATTTGACATTTGATACTATAGTAGTTAAGTCCCAAGTATATTATTTTGAAATATATGGTAAAGGAGCAACCACAATTTTTTTTCAAGCTCTAGGCCTCTAAAAGTCTCAGTCGGCCCTCCCCTTTTGGAGCGTCTGACTTGAAAAGTAAGGGTGTTATATCTTGGTAGATTTCAGTGAGCTCCAGCCAAGAATATCAAAGGCTCCCGAGGAGGGACCATATGTTTTGCTCAGCTGAGTTCACTAGGTTCTGACCTTGAGAAGAGCTGGGCTGTTAGCCTGAAGGGTAGGAAGAGCCATAACTTGCTCGCACATGTGCCCTGCCACCTGCCCCTGTGTCAGTCTGGTGGGCACACTTCAGGCCTGGTAGGAGTAGAGAGACACATAATTCAGGAGGCAAGCTGCCCCACACAGCCAATTTAGAAAAAATTCAGGGTCAGTGCATGACACCCCAGTGGATTTTTCCAGGGGAACGTTTGTGGTTATTTAATAACATTGATGTCTCTCAGTGGATCTCAGCAGTTAAACGCAGCAGAGCATTTTCATCTGTACTTGGTACCAAAACAGAGCATTTGTATTTACATACTTGAGTTAAAGATATCTTGTGTTTGTAGAGCATTAATGAGGTTCACATTGTCCCATAGCTGCACTCTTTAGGGAGCTGGAATCTGTCTTCAATATTAGTCAACAAACCTTAGAAAACATTTGAATGTGAATCAGGCCTGTGTCCGCTCCTCAAAGGGGCCCTTGAGTTGGAGAACGGGGAAGATGAACTCCGGTGGTGGGGATGGCACGGAAGGCACGGATCTCAGGGATACCCTGGCTGCTATTCTTGCTCCTGCTAATTTCACCGTCGAGGGCCCGCGCTGTCCCTGGACAGAGGCTGCAACTCCATCTAGTCAAGTCTCCCTTGAACTCCTAGAAAACGCGTCTCTGGCCTGTTGACACTGGCCTCGCACACTTGACTCTACTTTCCTCGCTTACCCTGGCCTCTAAATTCAGAAACTATGTCCTAATGTCTTGAAGGGGAGGGTAATTCACCAAAACAGGAGCTGAGCCATTGAGCATGTGCCAGAGGTGGCAGAGGTGCCCGAGTGGGTACCATCCTCTGTATCTGTAGTGTCCCCACTTCCTCCCCCTTGTTTAAACCGCAGGGACACTGCATGCCAGCTGAGGTGCGAGGTGCTCCAGTCCCCAGGACCAGGGAAGGGGCTGGACCAACACCCCACCGTCTTTCCTATGCTGACACCTATGCTGGGTGCCAAGAGTGCTTAATCTAATGGGCCTCATGTAGGTTAAGAGGAAATTAGAGTGCCAACCAACCGAGACCATACATTTTCATCAGTGGTGTGGGCCTGGCCTGGGGCAGCTGGCTTGAAGGAAGGGACTGGGAAGATGGCGATGTGTGTTATCCAGAGGCTTGGCAGTGACACGGCACGCCGGAAAGGAAGGCAGTGAGGGTCTGGTGGGGGCAGACCGAGCCTGAGATGAGATTATAAATACTAAACACACCCCTCTGCCTTTTCCTGCCCTCCCCAATCTTCTCTCCTCCCCGCTTCCTTCCCCCTCCCCCGCCCAGGCCTCTTCCAGTACTATTCTGTGCAAACGAGGGGAAAGGAGAGGGGACCTTGTCATTGCAGTTTGAGACCTGGACCCAGCGAGAATGTCAGAGTGTCACTTCAAGACTATGTGCGTAGCAGCAGGAGCCCTTGTGTCCCACCCAAATGGGGAGGGGAAATGCCGTTGTGACGCTAGGCCTTGGGGGGTTATTGAGGAGATGCTATATCACTGTCACTTTCTAGGGCCCAGAGACATGATCTGGGCCAACATCGTCCAGCTCTCCTCCCCAAAGAGGAAGATGCGTACTGGAGAAACAGCCCTGTGCCCTAGCCCCTGGCCTCGCTTTCCCAGCCTTGGAAGCCCCCAGGGACCAAGTAGCCAATCCTCACCGCCCCTTGAGAAGACCATCCACCTCCACAAACACTGCTGCTGTTCCCAAAGTCGTTAATAACCTGACTCCCCAAATCTGTAGGTATGACCTCACAGCTCATCGCCCTTGACCCTCAGCAGCATTCCATCGGCCGAGACCTCTGCCTTCACCACCTTCTCTCCTTTGACATTCGTGACCTCCAGCTGCCCACTCCTCCTACCTGCCTGGCTAAGCCCGCTGCGTCACCTTCACTGGTTCCTCTAGGTTATTCAGGCCTCATGGTCACGACCGCCTACCACCAAATCAGTGCCCGAGGCTGCTGCATAACAATCTCCTTCCTTGATTAGAGCATCTTAATTATGCTCTAGAAATTTGCTTAAACAGATTAATCATTCTTGAGGACAAATTTAGAAGCTGTGCTTGCTGGGGGATCTGCTCTGAATATCCCCTGGGAAATTCTGATTATACCTGCCTGTGTGGCCCTCGCCAGGGCCTTGGGTGCAGCTGGGACTTGGACCCTGGCTGAAAGCTATACGCTTTCACCCCTGCGTGCTTCTTTTCCCTCCTCTGGGGCCAGCAAAGTGGGCTCTAAAAGTGGAGTTAACCCCTGGAGATTGAGAACAGGGTTCTCGGTGGGCTCTCTCCCTTCTGGAATACTGTCAGCATGGTGAGGAGTGAATCTGGGCTCCTCTTCAATGAAATTAAAGTCTCAGTCCATTTACTTGTGGCAACCTGGACCCACATTGGTTCTCAATAGAATCCCTAGACTTTACGGACATTGGTGCCTCATCCTAGACCAACTTAGAATCTCTGGGATGGGGCATCTGTAGTCTGAAAGGGCCCATGTGGTGGTTCCAATGGACAGCCAGGTGAGAACCACAGCGACATCTGAGAATCAGCAGATGCTTTACTTCTGTGCACATAAATGAGGGGAGTCAGCCCCAGAATCCTTTGAACCTGAGGACAGATCTGATACTCACGGAAAACAAAGTATGAGCCCATCTACCCAAAGTGGGTGTTCACAAACCCTTCAAGCGGGGAAGGCAGTGTTTCATGATGGTTACAAGCCAGAGCTTGGTATCGGACTACACGGATTTAAGTGCAGTTCTATCATTTCCTAGCTCTGTGACCCTGGGTAAGCTACCTCACCTCTCTGAGCCTCAGCCTTCTCACAAAGCCTGTACCAACTTCATAGAACTGTAGAGGGATGTGGATAAAATTATACAAGGGTTTAGAACAGTGGCATATAGAGGCATAGAGTAAGCTCTCCGTAAAAGTTAGCTAACATTATTTTCCTCATGATTCTCCTCGACATCACCATTTGGCTCAAGGATAGAACAGAAAATTCATAAGAAACCAGGTCAGTAGACTTTTTCTGCTGTATTTTCGGAATTCTCCAGGAAACCAGAACCAAAGTAAAATATTAGATACATATGTATATATGTATGTATATATATTTTAAACATCTTTATTGGAGTATAATTGCTTTACAATGTTGTGTTAGTTTCTGCTGAATAACAAAGTGAATCAGATATACATATACATATATCCCCATATCTCCTCCCTCTTGTGTCTCCCTCCCACCCTCCCTATCCCACCCTTCTAGGTGGTCACAAAGCACTGAGCTGATCGCCCTGTGCTATGCAGCTGCTTTCCACTAGCTGTCTATTTTACATTTGGTAGTATATATAAGTCCATGCCACTCTCTCACTTTATCCCAGCTTACCCTTCCCCCTCCCTGTGTCCTCAAGTCCATTCTCTACATCTGTGTCTTTATTCCTGTCCTGCCCTTAGGTTCTTCAGAACCATTTTTTTTTTTTTAGATTCCATATACATGTGTTAGCATACGGTATTTGTTTTTCTCTTTCTGACTTACTTCACTCTATGACAGACTCTAGGTCCATCCAGCTCACTACAAATAACTCAATTTCGTTTCTTTTTATGGCTGAGTAATATTCCATTATACATATGTGCCACATCTTCTTTATCCATTCATCTGTCGATGGGCATCTAGGTTGCTTCCATGTCCTGGCTATTGTAAATAGTGCTGCAATGAACATTGGGGTACATGACTCTTCTTGAATTATGGTTTTCTCAGGGTATATGCCCAGTAGTGGGATTGCTGGGTCACATGGTACCTCTATTTTTAGTTTTTTAAGGAACCTCCATACTGTTCTCCATAGTGGCTTCATCAATTTACATTCCCACGAAGAGTGCAAGAGGGTACCCTTTTCTCCACACCCTCTCCAGCATTTATTGTTTGTAGATATTTTGATGATGGCCATTCTGACCAGTGTGAGGTGATACCTCATTGTAGTTTTGATTTGCATTTCTCTAATGATTAGTGATGTTGAGCATCCTTTCCTGTGTTTGTTGGCAATATCTGTATATCTTCTTTGGAGAAATGTCTGTTTAGATCTTCTGCCCATTTTAGGATTGGGTTGTTTGTTTTTTTTGATATTGAGCTGCATGAGCTGCTTGTAAATTTTGGAGATTAATCCTTTGTCAGTTGCTTCATTTGCAAATATTTTCTCCCATTCTGAGGGTTGTCTTTTGGTCTTATTTATGGTTTCCTTTGCTGTGCAAAAGCTTTTAAGTTTCATTAGGTCCCATATGTTTATTTTTGTTTTTATATCTCTAGAAGGTGGGTTAAAAAGGACCTTGCTGTGATTTATGTCAAAGAATGTTCTTTCTATTTTCTCCTCTAAGAGTTTTACAATGTCTGGCCTTACATTTAAGTCTTTAATCCATTTTGAGTTTATTTTTGTGTATCGTGCTAGGAAGTGTTCTAATTTCATACTTTTACATGTAGCTGTCCAGTTTTCCCAGCATCACTTAGAGAAGAGGCTGTCTTTTCTCCATTGTATATTCTTGCCTCTTTTATCAAAGATAAAGTGACCATATGTGAGTGGGTTTTTCTCTGGGCTTTCTATCCTGTTCCATTGATCTATATTTCTGTTTTTGTGCCAGTACCATACTGTCTTGATTGCAGTAGCTTTGTAGTATAGTCTGAAGTCAGGGAGCCTGATTCCTCCAACTCCATTTTTCTTTCTCAAGTTTGCTTTGGCTATTCGGGGTCTTTTGTGTTTCCATACAAATTGTGAAATTTTTTGTTCTAGTTCTGTGAAAAATGCCACTGGTAGTTTAACAGGGATTGCATTGAATCTGTAGATTGCTTTGGGTAGCATAGTCATTTTCACAATGTTGATTCCTCCAATCCAAGAACATGGCATATCTCTCCATCTGTTTGTATCGTCTTTAATTTCTTTCATCAGGGTCTTATAGTTTTCTGCAGACAGATCTTTTGTCTCCTTAGGTAGGTTTATTCCTAGGTATTTTATTCTTTTTGTTGCAGTGGTAAATGGGAGTGTTTCCTTAATTTCTCTTTCAGATATTTCATCATTAGTGTATGGGAATGCAAAAGATTTCTGTGCATTAATTTTGTATCCTGTGACTTTACCAAATTCATTGATTAGCTCTAGTAGTTTTCTGCTACCATCTTTAGGATTCCTGTGTATAGTATCATGCCATCTACAAACAGTGACAGCTTTACTTCTTCTTTTCCAATTTGGATTCATGTTATTTCTTTTCCTTCTCTGATTGCTGTGACTAAAACTTCCAAAATTATGTTGAATAATAGTGGTGAGAGTGGGCGTCCTTGCCTTGTTCCTGATTTTAGAGGAAATGGTTTTAGTTTTTCACCATTGAGAACACTGTTGGCTGTGGGTTTGTCATATATGGCCTTTACTATGTTGAGGTAGGTTCCCTCTATGCCCATTTTCTGGAGAGTTTTTATCATGAATGGGTGTTTAATTTTGTCAAAAGCTTTTTCTGCATCTATTGAGATGATCATATGGTTTTTGTTCTTTAATTTGTTAATACGGTGTATCACATTGATTGATTTGCATATATGAAGAATCCTTACATCCCTGGGATAAATCCCACTTGATCATGGTGTATGATCCTTTTAATGTGTTGTTGGATATTGTTTGCTAGTATTTTGTTGAGGATTTTTGCGTCTATGTTCATCCGTGATACAGGTTTGTAATTTTCTTTTCTTGTGATATATTTTTCTGGTTTTGGTACCTGGGTGATGGTGGCTTCGTAGAATGAGGTTGGGAGTGTTCTTTCCTGTGCAATTATTTTGAAGTGTTTGAGAAGGATGGGTATTTGCTCTTCTCTAAATGTTTGATAGAGTTGGCCTGTGAAGCCTTCTGATCCTGGACTTTTGTTTGTTGGAAGTTTTTTAATCACAGTTTCAATTTCAGTGCCTGTGATTGGTCTGTTTATATTTTCTGTTTCTTCCAGGTTCAGTCTCGGAAGGTTGTGCTTTTCTAAGAATTTGTCCATTTCTTCCAGGTTGTCCATTTTATTGGCATATAGTTGTTTGTAGTAATCCCTCATGATTCTTTGTCTTTCTGCAGGGTCAGTTGTTACTTCTCCTTTTTCATTTCTATTTCTGTTGATTTGAGTCTTCTCCCTTGTTTTCTTGATGAATCTGGCTAGTGGTTTATCAATTTTGTTTGTCTTCTCAAAGAACCAGCTTTTAGTTTTATTGATCTTTGCTATTGTTTCCTTCATTTCTTTTTCATTTATTTCTGATCTGATCTTTATGATTTCTTTCCTTCTGCTAACTTTGGGGGTTTTTTGTTCTTCTTTCTCTAATTGCTCTAGGTGCAAGGTTAGGTTGTTTATTTGAGATGTTTCTTCTTTCTTGAGGTAGGATTGTATTGCTATAAACTTCCCTCTTAGAACTGCTTTTGCTGCATCCCATAGGTTTTGGGATGTCATGTTTTCATTGTCATTTGTTTCTAGGTATTTTTTGATTTCCTCTTTGATTTCTTCAGTTATCTCTTGGTTATTTAGTAGTGTATTGTTTAGTCTCCATGTGTTTGTATCTTTTACAGTTTTTTTTCCTGTAATTGATATCTAGTCTCGTGGCGTTGTTGAAAAAGATACTTGATACGAGTTCAATTTTCTTAAATTTACCAAGGCTTGATTTGTGACTCAAGATATGATCTATCCTGCAGAATGTTCCATGAGCCCTTGAGAAGAAAGTGTATTCTGTTGTTTTTGGATAGAATGTCCTATAAATATCAATTAAGTCCATCTTGTTTAATGTGTCATTTAAAGCTTGTGTTTCCTTATTTATTTTCATTTTGGATGATCTGTCCATTGGTGAAAGTGGGGTGTTAAAGTCCCCTACTATTTTGTGTTACTGTCCATTTCCCCTTTTATGGCTGTTAGCATTTGTCTTATGTATTGAGGTGCTCCTATGTTGGGTACATAAATATTTACAATTGTTACATCTTTTTCTTGGATTGATCCTTTGATCATTGTGTAGTGTCCTTCTTTGTGTTTAAAGTCTATTTTGTCTGATATGACAATTGCTACCCCAGCTTTCTTTTGATTTCCATTTGCATGGAATATCTTTTTCCATCCCCTCACTTTCAGTCTGTATGTGTCCCTAGGTCTGAAGTGAGTCTGTTGTAGACAGCATATGTACAGGTCTTGCTTTTGTATCCATTCAGCCAGTCTATGTCTTTTGGTTGGAGCATTTAATCCATTTACATTTAAGGTAGTTATCGATATGTATGTTCCTATTACCATTTTCTTAATTGTTTTGGGTTTGTTTTGGTACGTCTTTTCCTTCTCTTGTGTTTCCTGCCTAGAGAACTTCCTTTAGCCTTTGTTGTAAAGCTGGTTTGGTGGTCTGAATTCTCTTAGCTTTTGCTTGTCTGTAAAGGTTTTAATTTCTCTGTCGAATCTGAATGAGATCCTTGCTGGGTATAGTTATCTTGGTTGTAGATTTTTCCCTTTCATCACTTTAAATATGTCCTGCCACTCCCTTCTGGTTTGCAGAGTTTCTGCTGAACGATCAGCTGTTAACCTTATGGGGATTCCCTTGTATGTTATTTGTTGCTTTTCCCTTGCTGTTTTTAATACTTTTTCTTTGTATTTAATTTTTGATAGTTTGATTAATAAGTGTCTTGGCATGTTTTTCCTTGGATCTATCCTGTATGGGACTCTCTGTGCTTCCTGGACTTGATTGACTGTTTCCTTTCCCATGTTAGGGAAGTTTTCAACTATAATCTCTTCAAATATTTTCTCAGAACTTTTCGTTTTCTCTTCTTCTCCTGGACCCCTATAATTCAAATGTTGGTGCGTTTAATGCTGTCCCGAGGTCTCTGAGACTGTCCTCAATTCTTTTCATTCTTTTTTTTTTGATTCTGCTCTGTGGTAGTTATTTCCACTATTTTATCTTCCAGGTCACTTATCCGTTCTTCTGCCTCAGTTATTCTGCTATTGATTCCTTCTAGAGAATTTTTAATTTCATTTATTGTGTTGTTCTTCATTGCTTGTTTGCTCTTTAGTTCTTCTACGTCCTTGTTAAATGTTTCTTTTATTTTCTCCATTCTGTTTCCAAGATTTTGGATCATCTTTATTATCATCACTCTGAATTCTTTTTCTGGTAGACTGCCTATTTCCTCTTCATTTGTTTGGTCTGGTGGGTTTTTACCTTTCTCCTTCATCTGCTGCATATTTTTCTGCCTTCCCATTTTGCTTAACTTACTGTGTTTGGGGTGTCATTTTTGCAGGTTGCAGGTTCGTAGCTCCTGTTGTTTTTGGTGTCTGCCCCTGGTGGGTAAGGTTGGTTCAGTGGCTTGTGTAGGCTTCCTGGTGGAAGAGAATGGCGCCTGTGTTTTGGTGGGTGGGTCTGGATCTTGCCCCTGTGGTGGGCAGGGCTGCATCTGGTGGTGTGTTTTGGGGTGTCTATGAACTTCGTATGATTTTAGGCAGCCTCTCTGCTAATGAGTGCAGTTGTGTTCCTGTCTTGCTAGTTGTTTGGCATGGGGCATCCAGCACTGGAGCTTGCTGGCCATTGTGTGGAGCTGGGTCTTAGCATTGATACGGAGATCTCTGGGAGAGCTCTCACCGACTGATATTATGTGGGGCCAGGAGGTCTCTGGTGGTCCAGTGTCCTGAACTTGGCTCTCCCACCTCAGAAGCTCTGGCCTGACACCAGGCCAGAGCACCAAGACCCTGTCAGCCACAGGGCTCAGAAGAAAAGGGAGAAAAAAAGAAAGGAAAAAAATTTTTAAAGTAGAATAAAATAATTAAAATAGAAGAAAAAATTATTAAAATAAAAAAATTAAAAAGTAATAAAAAAAGAAAAAGAAAAGAAAGAAGAGAGCAACCAAACCAATAAACAAATCCACTAATGATAACAAGCACTAAAAACTATACTAAGATAAACATAAAAATCAAAAACACGTCTGTTGCAGACAGCAAACCCCAAGTCTACCATTGCTCCTAAAGTCCACCGCCTCAATTTTGGGATGATTTGTTGTCTATTCAGGTATTCCACAGATGCAGGGTACCTCAAGTTGCTTGTGGGGATTTAATCCGCTGCTCCCGTGGCTGCATGGAGAAATTTTCCTTTCTCTTCTTTGTTTGCATAGCTCCTGGGGTTCAGCTTTGGTTTTGGCCCAACCTTTGCATGTAGGTTGCCCTTAGGCTTCTGCTCTCACCCAGGCAGGAAGGTGTTAAAGCAGTGGCTGATTGGGGGGCTCTGGCTCACTCAGGCCGGGGGGAGGGAGGGGTACAGATGCGGGGTGAGCCTGCGGCGGCAAAGCTGGTGAGACGTTGCAACAGCCTGAGGTGCGCCGTGTGTTCTCCCAGGGAAGTAATCCCTGGATCACGGGGCCCTGACAGTGGTGGGCTGCACAGGGTCTCGGGAGGGGAGGTGTGGATAGTGACCTGTGCTTGCACACAGGCTTCTTGGTGACCTCAGCAGCAGCCTTAGCATTTAATGCCCGTCTCTGGGGTCCACGCTGATAGTCGTGGCTTGAGCCCATCTCTGGAGCTCTTTTAGGTGGTGCTCTGAATCTTCTCTCCTCGCATGCCCTGAAACAATGGTCTCTTGTGTCTTAGGCAGGTCCAGACTTTTTCCGGACTCCCTCCTGGCTAGTTGTGGCACATTAGCCCCCTTCAGGCTGTGTTCACGCAGCCAACCCCAGTCCTCTCCCTGGGATCCGACTTCCGAAGCCCGAGCCTCAGCTCCCAGCCCCGCCCGCCCCGGCGGGTGAGCAGACAAGCCTCTCGGGCTGGTGAGTGCTGGTCGGCACCGATCCTCTGTGCGGGAATCTCTCCGCTTTGCCCTCTGCACCCTTGTGGCTGCGCTCTCCTCCGTGGCTCGGAAGCTTCCCCCCTCTGCCACCCGCAGTCTCCGCCCGCGAAGGGGCTTCCTAGTGTGTGGAAACCTTTCCTCCTTCACAGCTCCCTCCCACTGGTGCAGGTGCTGTCCCTATTCTTTTGTCTCTGTTTTTTCTTTTTTCTTTTGCCCTACCCAGGTACCTGGGGATTTTCTTGCCTTTTGGGAAGTCTGAGGTCTTCTGCCAGTGTTCAGTAGGTGTTCTGTAGGAGTTGTTCCACATGTAGATGTATTTCTGATGTATTTGTGGGGAGGAAGGTGATCTCCACGTCTTATTCCTCCACCATCTTGAAGGTCCCCCTATATATATATTTACATTACAGAAATTGGCTTATGTGGTTATGGAGACTGAGAGGTCCCACGATCTGCCATCTGCAAGCTGGAGACCCAGGAAAGCTGGAGGTGTAATTCAGTCTGAGTCTGAAGGCCTGAGAACCAGAGTACTGATGTCTGAGGGCAGGAGAAGATGGATATCCCAGCTCAAGAGAAGACAGCAAGTTTTCTCTTCCTTTACCTTTTTGTTTTATTCAGGCCCTCAAGGCATTCCTGAGGGTGATCTACTTTCCTCAATCTAGTGAGTCAAATGCTAATCTCTTCCAGAATCACCCTCCCAGACACATGGAGAAATAATGTTTTACCAGCTATCTGGGCATCCCTTAGCCCAGTCAAGTTGACACATAAAATTAACCACCACACCCAGCCAGCAAGACTCAGCCTGAAACAAATCAATGACAGCTCCTTTGCCAGCACTCTCCATATGAGGGAATAACCAGGAATTGAAATATATTCTTTTCGGTGTTGATAGTCATATTAAGAACCAGATTAATCTATTGTTTGATGGTTGTCTTTTGGAAATTTTTTTAGTAGTTTGGAAGAGAACAAAAAAGTAAACAAACTGCTCATATTCCACAGTTTTACAGGATAGCAGAGGAAATACAGAAAGTGCAGGGCAGGAGAACTTGGTGTGGGCCTGGAGAAGGGCACGCAGCTCTGTGTGGCTGGGTGCTCATGGTCCCTGCGAGGGGAGCTGAGTGAGATAATCAGCAGGACCGTTCAGCCCTGAACCATGCCAAGGAGTCTGCAGTTGATTCTGGGGGCCAGGAGACTCATTTTATTAGGGAGGAAGAGTAGTATGGAAGGAATTTATAGACAGATCTGGAGGAAAGAAAGACTGGACGCAGAGAAACGTGCTTAAGTTCAGTAACATGTTTAATCAAAGAAATGGAAAAATGAAAAATATTTAGGCATTTGTTAGCATTATACTTAAGCATTCATATCTTTAGGGGAAAAAAAATATACCAAGTTTTTAGCTAAGACATATCTTTGGCACCAGTAGCTATATGTAATATAAGACCCCACTAAAAAAAAAAAACAAAAACGGATTTACATTTCTAGGTTGGGATAATTTTCTTTTTCCTTATGTTGCTTCTACAGAGAGTAAATTGTCAAAATAAAGATTTGACTTTTCATCGCACATGAATAAATAATTTTTGCACATGTCAATGTGGGTGATACTATGGGAAATATTAGACTAAATTAAAGACATGATCTCTGCCATTAAAAAAAAAATCACATTCTAACAGGGGAGGCTTGGGAAGCCAAGTAAACAGTTTACCATATAGAGAGTGCTGGTGTGGGAAGATAATAATTAACTGGGTTAAATTGGAAATTCAAAAAGATTGTAAAAGAGTAGAGTGTGGCATTATGGAGAGCTGGAAAGAGGACAGAAATTCACGTAAGATGATCTGGGCTCGAGCCTCAGTCCCACCAGTGACCAGCACTGTGAGCTTCAAGCTCATTCATGGTTTTCAGCCTCAACTTCCTCTTCTGTACATTGGAGCTAAAATACGTGGGCCGTTGACTCATGCTGTTCCAATCTTGTATTTATGCAGCTTATTTCTTAGGTTCCCATAGAAACCTTTACTTTTATCTCAGTAAAAATTTTCTTGGTAGCAATTTTCCAATACGTGAAGGGTTAGTATATTTGTGGCGGGATTAGATAGGGTCTGTGCGACCAGGGGCCAGAAGCAGGACAGATGTGGGCAAGAGAAAGACAGATAAAGGGTCAGCATGGAAAAGTAATTTTCTAGCCTTCAAAACAAAAATAGGATGCTTCCTCTGCATCAGGAGGGGTTGAGTTTCATGTCACTAGAGGTGTTTGGAGAGGGACATAGTAGAAATGATTCAGGCATTAGATGATATCTTTTCCAGACACAAAGTGAAATTTAAAATGGCCCTAGAAGAGATATGAGAACATATGTATATGTATAACTGATTCACTTTGTTATAAAGCAGAAACTAACACACCATTGTAAAGCAACTATACTCCAATAAAGATGTTAAAAAAATAAAAAATAATAAAATAATAAATAAAATGGTCCTAAATAAAATCTCATCAACATGCAAAGAGAGTATGAGGGAGGAGACCTCCTGGTTGAAGACTAATGAGAAGGTTTCAGTTTAGGAGGCTTTAACTGCAGTGAGCTGACTTTGAATCTGGTACCTTTTTTTCTTACTCTTTTCTAAGATAATTCTATTTTAAGTAATTCTTAAAATATATTTTACTGAGTCTAAATACAAGGCTTCCTTTCTTTCTGAAGCAAGTGATTTCAAAGAAAAGTTATTTAACCCTAAAATTCCTGCCAAAGGTAAGCTTAAAAATCCTAAGTAACTTAAAACGAAATTTATGTTGACATCTAGGAAATATATACACACTATAGGAAAAATTAAATAAATCTTTTATTTTTTTTAATACATTTCATTACCAGGAATTTAGTAAGGGAAATTAATTGTAGACAACTTAAGCTATAAATTGATTACATCAGTATTTTTCCACATGCCTATTTTCAGTCTCTTAAAGAGTCACTCCTAAGAAACTTTTGAAAGAATGGTTGAAAATGATTTATTGTCTTCAACCTGAATGCTTGATCAAGTGGAAGCATTTATTGGTTTGTCGTAATTATGTATTTATCTGAATGTTCTTTGACACAATCACTTGGAATATTTATTTCAATGAAACTTGCTAGGTACAAGTTCAAATAAAATATTATGTACTTGAAATCCCAAATTCAACCATCTGGTCTGAAATACTCTATCCAGGCAGGGCGGTAATATATCTGACCCTGCAGGTGAGTCTGCTGGCCAGTCATTCTTATCGCCATCTCTGCATCCTGACCAGGAGGAGCTGGTCTGGGTGGCGGGGCTGTGGGTAATGTCCCATCTAGGGGACATGGTCCATCTACTCCAGTCACTGAGTGTGACCTTAGGAAGCTACACTGACTGCTTTTCTCCACAGAGCCACATTTGGGGTGTAGGAGACAGCTCCCCTATAAACAGAAGCTTGATGTGTTTTTCTGTTCCAGCAATTTCTTCCATTTTTATGCCTCTGAAGTCCTACAGCACTGCTATCCTGGTGATTCTCAGCCCTGGGTGCATTTTCTAATCTCCGGAAGCTTTTTAAAAAATGCAAATCTTGGTACCTAAAGCAGTGGTTTTTGAACTTTAGCATCAGGGACACCTGGGGAGCTTGTTAAGCACAGATGGCTGGGCCCCAGGCCTACCCTCAGCCCCAGAGTAATGACTCAGTAGGTCTGAGGTGGCCCTGAAAATTTGCATTCCTCACAAGTTCTCAGGTGATGCTGAAATTCCTGTCTGGGGACCACACTTTGAGAACCAAGACCTAGAGATCTGGAATTAATTGGTCTAGATGGGGCCTGGGCATATATAATTTCAAAAGCTCCCCAGGTGATTCTAATGTGCAATTAGGGTTAAGAATTACTTATTAAATCTGATGGACTTCTTTCTTAGAAACTTGTACTTTTAGATTTTTATACCAAGTTAAGTGTGATGTGAGAATGTTATGTAAAATACAAAGGTAGCATAACACTGACTGCGGAAAGTTGAGTGTGACCTAATTTAAATGTGCTTATGGACTTAACTATTACACCAACAATAGCTCTAGCTGTTGGCACATATAGTACTTGTAAGGCTATGAATATCTTCTTAAGATAATTCTTGCTTCATACTTTAAGAAAACAACAACAGGCTCACTAAGTTGCACTCCCAAACATTTTTCGATGTGTTCTACTTAGACCTCACTAAGGCACTGGAAGCAGCTAACAGAGTGTTGAACAAACATGGGACTCTAAACAAACAAATGTGTTATTGACTATGACATGGGAGCAATAGAAAACATTTTAGATGAAACAGGCTCATTTCAATTAATCACCACTACAGAGCCTATAAAACCCTGACTTAGAATTAAATCTTATGCTGTTACCATGTGTCACACTGGATCAATAAAGATAGATAAGCAAAAGTGATTTGGGAAAAATTTTTTATTTTTTATTGATAAGTCATTGAAACAGAGTATTGAGTAGATATCTTAAAAGGCCTGTGGGTGTGTTTCTTTACCTACATGTCCTGGGAACCCTACATCAGAGCTTGCTTTGGGTATAACAAAGATTCCAGTGGAAATTATCCTAGGGAGGTTTTTACTGGAAGGCTGAAACATTTTATTTGGCCTAGAGCCTGCCTATCTGGGCTCATCAGGACTCCAGGGTGACTAATTTGTAATTTCATACAATAGGCAGGTACACTGAATGGAATTCCTTAAGATCAAGATGGTTAAAAATATGGATAAGGGGAACTTTCAAATATTAAATGGGGGCTTCCCTGGTGGCGCAGTGGTTGAGAGTCCGCCTGCCAGTGCAGGGGACACGGGTTCGAGCCCTGGTCTGGGAAGATCCCACGTGCCGCGGAGCGGCTGGGCCCGTGAGCCACAATTGCTGAGCCTGCGTGTCTGGAGCCTGTGCTCCGCGACGGGAGAGGCCATGATGGTGAGAGGCCTGCGCGCCGCGATGAGGAGTGGCCCCCGCTTGCCACAGCTGGAGAAAGCCCTCGCACAGAAACGAAGACCCAACACAGCCATAAATAAATAAATAAATTAAAAAAAATATATTAAATGGTGTTTGAAATTTGAAGAATGTTTTTAGAAAACTAAAACAAAAACCTAAAGTGAGTAGATATGCCTCTTGTGAAGGCTTTATTTCTACTTGCCATTACAGAAGGGTTCCTTCAGATGAAACGTAATAGCTAATGTTTGTACCTCACTTTACAGTTTTCAAAGCACTTCTGCATATGTTACTCATAGGATCCTGGCTTAATAAAAAATGTTACTTTCTGGAAAAACTATCCCAAGAAAGAGAAGTAGAAAATAATTTGCCTACTCTTGTTCAATGATGTTTATCCATAAACTATGTATATTTGGTACGAGCTGAACGGGAGGTGGAGGGGAAAGCCTCAAGCTTGGCAGGAACTCATGGCAGGGAGGGAGGGTTCGGGGTAAGAGATGGCCCTGTTTGAAGACAAGGTACAGGTGGGAGTCTCCTGTCCTGGGTGAGGCTGTCCAAGGATGCTCGGCTCCTGACCTGGGTGGGTCTGGAGACTGCAAATGACCCGGTCCAAGTGCCATCCAACAGAAAGGAGTCGAAAGCCAGACAGATGAAAGTGGACACTTGAGAGAGTTTCAAGATCAAGGACAATATAGCCAGAAATGGGTCATGACAAAGAAAACAAAACCAAAACGAAGCAAAATAAAACAGGAGGATTGAGAGACAGGGAGAACATAGAGTAAGTGGGGGGCATGTGGGCCCAGGGAACTCTCAGGCACCGGCTGCCAGACCAGGTGGAGCTGCTTCCTCTGCTTGGCACTCCCTCTTCCGCCGCGATCCTGACAGCGTGCCCGGCATCTTCCTCAGCTTGGAGGGGTCAACGTCACAGTTCCAAGCTTGCACTTTTCCGCAGGGCTTTGTCTCGATTTTAGGAGTGAAACCATGCCTTGGATAAGTTCCTTTTCGGCAGGAATCAATTGCAGGCTTTAATATATTTTACCGAAATAATAGGCCATCATCTCAGATTATCTGAATATGCTAAAATCATATCAAGTCATAAAATTGACATCTTTTTGTTTACAGTTTTTATGTGGATGGGAAGATGGAACCAGGTTAATCAATATGTTTTCCTGTTGCTATAGAATATAAAAAAGAGCCCACACAGCTCCGAAAGCACATTTTTAATCCTCTTTATTACTAAACTAGAAAGGGTATCAGTTCCCTTCTTCCTACAGGTACAATAGGGAGTCCCAGGCAGGAGCCCTTATCATCCTCCTTGCTATGCACTAAAGAAGCTTACCCAGCCCGATCCCCTCCACATGACTCAGCTCCAAGTTCCATCCTGGGGGAAAAAGGATGTTGCGGCTTCCTATTTGTAAGACCTATTCCTTTCACTTTCTGACTCACATTTGTTATCTCTCTTGTCACAGAAGCTGATTCAACAAACATATTCAGGTATACCTTCCCCTTCATCTCACCAGTAGCAAGAGCAGAGATGGGATGAACACGGCATTGAGACCTGGGTGCTAAAATGCTTTTGCATGCGGCTTAAGGAGCCCAGTGAGTACTCCTGCACCAGCACCTTCGTGACAGTGCTTCTCGTTTGGACAGTCTGGCTAGTTCCTCGCGGCCACATTCTGAAGGCGGGTGATCCTCTGAGCTCTGTCCTTAAGTGCTGCTGGGAGGAATATGCCCCTGGACCTAATCCTGTTGCGGGTTGCCAGACAGAGAAGCAGCCCAGGAGAACGGAGTGGGGAGCGGAAGTGAGAGGAGCCCGGGGGAGCGAGGAAGGATAATCTGAAATAACCTGGAGACGGACCAGCTTCTACAGCAAAGCACGGGCTGGGGGGCGGGCCTGGTGGCCAGGTGAGGTTCTCGGAGGCTGGGATGGGGGCTGGAGGGCAGCGGGGTGCAGGGTCTGGGCTCCAGGGGCCTGGCAAGCCCCAGCCATAGAGAGACCAACAGGCAATGCCTCGGGCTGCAGTAGAAGCAGACGGGCATCCCGATGGCTGAGCTAGGCCCACCACCAGGAACGGGCTGGCTCCCCACGAGGCGTGGAGCTGCAGCGGCTGGTGGACTGCGCACGTGCGCGGGGCCCCGAGCTGGGTTTAATTCTCTGCTCTCACGGTTTTGAAACGCTTAATACTTTTTTAACAAGGGGCTGGCATTTTCATGTTTCACTGGGCCAGTCCTGCGCTGTGGTTTGGAGCCCTGGCAAGAGAGGGGAGGGCGATGTTTCTTGTCGGGTGACGGGGCCCCAGGAAGCAATGTAGGGCTTGGGGCAAAACTGCATTCCACTCCGCAGCCTACATCACTCTCACCTCCTTACCCTGCCTGACATCTCTTCGGAGCAGTCTTCATCTCCCGGATTCGAGTATTTATTACTGTGTGGTTGTTGCCCATCTCCCTTTTGCCCCTAAGAGGCAAAGGCTTAGTCCGTCCTGCTCCTGGCACCATCCCCAGTTCCTCTAGCACACGAATCCCTGCTGCAGGCATGGGGAACCCCAGGCCTCGGGAATGGTAAGGGTCCCAGGGTCCCGGAGGAATCGCTGGACTCCTCAGGGATCCAGGCAGAGCTGGGAAGGAGCTCAGTCCTATGCATGAGGCTCAGGAGTCTGGCCCAGAAGAAGAGCAGTTCTGTGGCAGGGAAGGCGGACGCTAGTGTCGAGGGAGAGATTTGTGGTGAGGCAGGATCGGTGTTTACGCTGCTCACCTTCGTCTATTACCTGCCTCCATCTGTCCGACCGGGAGACTGGATGGAACGCGCCGGTGGGAGAATCACCTGTGAACCTGAGGCAGGCGGAGGCAGCCTCAGCAAGACTGGTGACTGCCGACTCTCCAATATCTTTGACTTCCTAAGAGCAATGTCCAAATTGGCAAGTGATACGCCAGTTTACACTGGCTTGTGTTCCGAAGATGAAACGGAAGTGGAAACTAGTTGTTCTCAATTGTTCTCACCCCAGCAGATTGGTAGCAGCTTCCAAAGTATCAAAAAAAGCAACTACTGATGGGAACTGCATATGGGGCTTGATTTAAGACCCTACTGATGATGTCATCTTGTCACGTTTTAGAATTGTCCTAAAACTAGCTCTTGTCAACGCACTTCTCATTATCAGTAAATGCTCTGTGCTCAGGAGGCCCTGTACCTACGGCCATAAATGCTTGTGGGGACTGCCTGGCCCTGGAGTGTGCCTTGGACCCATGGTGACAGCTCTGGTTTTTTGGAGCTAGTGCAAAATGTTCCATAATGAAACAGCCTTCCCCTTCCCATCTGAGCGCCTCCAAAATCCTTCCTCTCTCTGGATATTCTTCCACTCCACCTTCCCCTGACTTGCACAGGGACAAACGAAGGTGCCGTAGCTGAAATCACAATAAATGATGAACTTGTGTCCCTGTGAGCAAACCATGATAAATGTGGAGGCACGGGGCGCCAAATAATGATGTTGATTTCCGACTAGCCTGAATGACATGTTTGGGAAACTAGTTAAACCAGGAAAGACCTTCAATACTGGCAAACTTTCTGCTGTGCCCAGTACTGTCACCCCTCCTGGGCTCAGGTTAGACAGGTAAAACTTTCTCCTTGCTGGTCATACCCCCAACCAGAGGAGGTGAAGATCCCTCAAAGGGCACACGGCCTTAGCTGAAATATTAACGCCTGTCTTATTGGTGAGGATTAAATGAATTGGTTATCTGAGTCCATTTGGGCCGCTATGACAAAATACCATAGACTGGGTGGCTTGAACACCATTTCTTTCTCACAGTTCTGAAGACTGGGAAATGCAAGGTCACGGTGCTGGCAGATTCGGCTTAGGGTAAGAGCCTGCTTCCTGCTTCACAGACATCCATCTTCTGTAACCTCACAGGGTGGAAGGAGCTCTCTAGGGCCTCTTTTATAAGGGCACTCATCCCAACCACCTCCCAAAGTCCCCACCTCCTGATACTATCACATTGGGGGTAAGGTTTCAACATATGAATTTTGCGGGGGGCACACAAACATTGAGTCCATAGCATTGATACATATAAAATGCTTGGTGTACCTTCAGAAGTCAGTGCGTGTTGACTATCATTCGCTTTTGTTATTCTTAGCACCACCTTTGTCAGCTCAGCTCTTCTGATGGGGAAATCAATTCCTAGCTTCCCTTATTCCGTCCCTGTTTGGACTTACTGCTCCGGAGGTGAGGGTGTGGACTGAGTTGTATTGCACTTCTCAATTATTAATCCATTATTTAATCAATCAGTGAAGATCTCGCAGGTCACACAAAGGCGTAGCGTGAACGTTTTTCACGCAGGGAATGGACTGGGTTGGCTGACCTCTGGAGGCTGAGTGTCCTGCCTGTAGGGCACAAGCTGTCCAACGTGGTGACCACATAAACCATGTGACAAGCAAAGAGAGGTGGAATATGTTTATGGTGTTCATTTGGGGTTCCCTAGAGTCACACCAAGTCTCAGGCTCCCTAAAAAGAATGGGAACCAAATCAAACCTGTTATCAGAATGGAACATCTCTTTCCAAGGCACCTTGTAACCAGGCATAGCTCCAAGTCATGAAATCTGCAAAACAGAGATAATTACACCTGCCTGCTCTGTGTTGCACGGAGACAGGGCGAGGATTAATTAAATAATGACTGCCAAGAACACCAAGCTCCTTGGAGGTAAATGTTCTACAAATGCCATCTTAGATTATTATTCAGAACTCCATTCTGTAAATATCAGGACAGACCTTCAACTTATGAGACCAGACCACATCTGCACGGCTGGAATTCCCCCAGAGGATAGAAAGCCTGTCCACCAAACTAACACATTATTAGAGAAACTTTGCTTTGTATGGTCATGCACAACTCAACAGATGCTTTCTTAACTGTTATCAGAGTCTCACACCAGGCACTTACATTTGGAGTTACAGCTTCACTGGTGACTTTGCTCCCTTCCAGAAGAAAATCTCTCCAATGGTTAGGACCTCGTTCAGCTGATCCCACTCCAGGTGACTTTATCCTCATCACGGGAGAGTGACCAAACATCCTGCTTTGCCCAGAATGCAGGGCTTTTAATGCTAAAGCGGAGATAGTCCCAGGAAAGCTGGGCGGGTGGTCACCTTAACATGCTGCTGATAATAATGATACTAAATTGCTTTGTGACCTCAGGGATTTATTTCTGAATCCTGGTAACCTGTTCTGTTAAATATTAGGTTGGCAATAATAATAAGAATGAATTTTGTCCAAGGCGTAGTTTTGAATACTTCATGCTTAATACTCACTGTAACCCCTGAAGGAAGGCAGTATCATTATATCCATGTAACAGATGAGGCACATGGAGATAAAGGAATTTCCTTCAGGTTACACAGCTAGCAAGTAGGCAAGGCTGGGGTTCTAACCCTGGTGACACGGTGCCAGGCCCGTGCTCTGAAGCATCATGCAGTACTGCCTCTCTAAGAGACCTTCCAGAGTCCAGAGTTAATGATTTTCCTACAAAAAAAGCCATTTTTTCTTTATTTCTATCTATTATTGTAGCAGCTCAATAAACTAAGGGTACAAATACAGATATATATATATACATAGATAGATAGAGAGAGATATACACACACACACACACTCAGACACACACACACACACACACATACACATCATCTCTATTTCTCCAATTAAAAATACACACCAGCTTAGGACTCCCTATGCCAGATGGTCAACAAATCTGTTATCTCCCTGTGGAGTGTTGCTCTTTCACTGAACTATCTCAGGCTGCAGGCTACGCAGGACACATGAGAAGTCAGCTACATCAAATTGTGGAGAGCTCTGAAGTCCTCTGCCACCATTCCTGCTACTGTTTTCTGCTACTGCCCATTGGCTCTCCTGAAAACTGGTCTCATAGGCTGAGCCGTCACAGCAGGCTGAGCCAGCACTGGCCGGGCGTCTACTTTCTGGGATGGCCCAGACACTCTCTCTGTGCCAGAGATGCTCAGAGATGACATTCCTCGCTTACTTGCTGGAGTTGCAGCTCTCTATGTCAGAATTGTGTCAGAATCATGCCAGGCATCTGCCCCTGGTGGATGCAGACATTTCTTTCCTCTCCTCCCCGAAGATTCATGTATCTTGGGGTCAGGTTGCTTTTCCTTTTTCAAACCTCAATCAGAAAGTGCTGATTACTTCTTTTCACTGCAGTTGAGTTATTGCCTCACAGTTCTAGGGACAGCAGTCTTAGTCAGCTCTGCTGCCAATACAAAATACCATAGGCTGGGTGGCTTAAACAACAGATTTATTTTCTCATAGTTCTGGAGGTCTGAGATCAGGGTGTCAGATGGCTGGGTTGTGGTGAGGACCCTCTTCCTGGCTTGCGGAAAGCCACCTTCTTGCTGTGTCTTCACATAGTGGAGAGAGAGCTCTGGTGTCTTTTCTTCTTATAAGGTTACTCATCCCACCACATGGGCCCCACCCTTATGACCTCATCTAAACCTAATTACTTCCCAAAGTCTATACCTCCAGATACTATCACATTGGGGATTAGAGCTCCAATACACAATTTTGGGGTGGGAGGGACACAATTCAGTCCATAGCAACAGCTAACTGATTATCTTCTAGAGATTCTAGACCCTACCTGGGGCATCTCACTCTACGTGTGAAAACTAGCATCAAAATGATGACTTAACTCACCTAGTTTAGAGCTCAGTGACTTAAGGATTGGGTTGTAGTTCCAAGTGGCTTTGGCATATACCCTCATTCCTATTCCTGATTTTGAATTTAGAATTAATATTAATGTGGCTCGATCAAAAGAAAATTATTATTTTTTCCATTCTATAATTGGCCATCACCATGAGCTAGATACCAGTTCCTGTTCACACCTTGTGTAGTGCTTCAGCATACGCAGAAGTGCTCACATGGGTTGAGGAGCTGAAAGCAGATAGCCTGTGAAGCGGAGATTTGGATGCTTGAGCTAGGAAGATCAGGCCTTCTGGACACGTGGTCTCTGATTATTGAAAACTGACTGATTAGAGGGGTTCACGACATCAAAAAATTCCACTAATTCTTATAGCACCCACTTCTTTGTTGTTTGTTTCTTTTCATCACCATGCCCTCTCCACCCCACTGCTCAAGCTTTGGTTTCATAAAAAGCAATTTTGGATTTCAGGCCCATTAAAACTTTAAAAAAGAATTTGGGATTGATGTAGGGCTGCTTACTTTTTATTTTTCTAAGCTAAGTCATGGGAAAATTAATTTCCAGCTACCAGCAACAATATGGTGTTACAAACAAAGGGAGTTCTATGACAGATATAATCTATAATTAAAATGGAACAAATTTAACTTATGGAAAAACATGATATATCATTCATTTTTCTCATTTTGCTGAGAAATGGTGTTCTCATGGTGGCCCGGCAGGGGACACGGACCAGCATTTAGAAATCACTAGTCCAGCCCAAACTTTTGCCTTCATCAACCACCTGAGCCAAGTGACTGTTGCTCCTAATTTTAGGAATGAAGATTTCACAGTCCTCCTGGCATCTTGTTCTAAAATTAAATCATGCTTAAGTTATATCTGAGCCACCAGAGGATTGAATCAAACCAGTGAAGAAAAACAGCCTGACCTGACTAACTTCTGGGCAGGCTGTGCCTTCTGGGGCATTTAAATCTGTAATCAAATCTCCTCATGGTCATTCACATTTGAAGATGAGCCCTACACAGAGCAAACAATCCTCAAATTTAAAAAAATAAGTGAGCAAAAAAAAAAAAGTGAGCATCATGTGATGCTCGCTAAAGGCTTTTTCCCCCCACTCCTTCTTCTCTCTAGGGACATATAAATATTCTGGAAGCATTGGAATCAAAATAATACATCCCTCTTTTAAGTCATGTGATCTTCACTTGGAGCAAATACGAAATGAAAGCCACTCACTGCCTTGGCCTGGTGACCCAAGCAGCCACTGGAGTCACTGGCTATGTTCTACTTTTCATCCACATTTCTGAGCCTCATCAAAAGCCTTTTCATAGTTATAGTAGGTCTAAGAAAAATGCAATCAGAATCTCTCTACCTAACATTTGTAATAATTAATGCAAGAATTGGAAGTCTGTTGCTCTTCAGAAAATGTTCAGTAATCTTGACCGGGGGGCCTCTGTCCTGTTTGGAGTAGGGTCAAGTAAGGTAAGAAGATTGATTTTATTTGTTAAGAAGAGTAATTCATGCTACAAATAAGCTCCACAATGGAACTGGCTTTCCTTTCAAAATAAAATCACAGTACTGAAAATCTACCATTTTTTGTTTCTTTTAAGTTGGGTTTACACACGACAGCTAGTTGTCAATATGCTTCATTATTTGCATGCCTTTGGGGTCTACATATAGCTGCAGAATGGTTGGAAGTTTAAGCAGAACACAAATTTAATTTGAAATAAATTTGAGAGACAATCAAAATATTTATTTGCTTCAAAACTCCTCCAAGTAGAACAAACAAATATCTTGAAATGAAGGTTGGGATTAGGCTTTCTTACAGTCTGTGTATTTTTATCATGTTTTACAATTATCCTGTCTTCAGTTCTTACCTAAGGTGGCATCTTTTCTGTACCTTCAAATCAGGGCAAGTTATCTAACAACATAACAGGATATTTGGAATTTTGATTATCCTTGAAAACTTCAAGATGTGAGGCTACCATATCTGAATGTGAGCAGAAAACGACATAGTAAAATATCAAACTGTAGTCGTGATTATCAGAATACTAATTTTTATATTTCCATTTTAAAAAAAACTCACCTTAAGATGAATCAGAAGAGTTTTTACACACACAGACAGACTCATACACATTCATGCCATGAACTAGAGAACTGCCAAAAACATACTTCCTTTGTTAATAAACGTTACCACTGCATTAAACATTCTTCTAGTTCTGAATCAATAGAGAAAGATTTATGTTAAAAAAAAAAGTGTTCCCAAGAATCAGGTAGACAGCTGAAAACAGGAAATATGTCAGCTTTATTCAGTACACGTCATTTTAAATGGAAGCATCATTCCTCAGAGAGGACTATGCATCGGGGAAGGTGGAAACACATTGTTCCACAGGGGAATTCTCTTTACCCAAGTGACCCTTTTGCAAAAATTCTGAAAACTGAAATTGCGCAGTAAATGCAGATTCCCTCTGTGACACGTGGGTATTTTGAATAAAGGTCCAGTTGTACCCTTTGCCCTCCTCCCTCAACCAAACCAAACCAAACCAAAACCCCACAGCAGTGAAGGCTTCAGTGCTACAAGAATTCACTCAGTAAACCTTTGGCTAAAAGGAAGATATACCGCTTTAAAACAGAAATAGAATTGGCTCCAGTGGCTTTTACAATCCAGTGCCCCTGCTTTTAGCAAATGCAAGAAACCAGGACATTACTAGGTCCATACACTATCAAGGGATTATCTTTTGAATACAAAACACAGCCCAGACTGTGTGAAGGACATCCGAGAAGGCCACAGAGACACTGAGGGGGGAGAAGGGTAGTAATGTTTAAATGAAGCCTTTATCGGAGCGATTGGAAAGAGAGGCCACGTGGGGATAACACTTTCTGGGAAATATATAAATTATAATCCTCAAAGGTCCGACTCTCCGTGTGCGTGTGGACCACGTCTCCATAATGCTGCCAGTCTTTGCTGATGTATTACAGCATTAGTGCTATTTATGATCAACAGAATTACTAACTCTGTAATCATGTAAGTTTGGTGATAGTAATTATGACAGAATAAATAGCAGTCAGAATGCCTTGCTGCAGTTATTGATGTTGATGGCAAACACAGCCAAGGAAGCCTTTCTTTCTTTTTTTTTTTTTTTTCCTTTTTCTTTTTAGGGAAACCGTTCAAGAGGGCAGAACCTGCAAGTGTTTGCCAAGAGAAAGATTTTATATACCATTTTAAAATACACTTCGTGAGGAGCTGAGATTTCGCAATGCAGATGGAGAAAAAAGAAGGTGGAGAGTATACATTAGAATCTGGTATGCTGTGTACTACTTGCCTTCAAAAGTCAAATACAACCTTTCTCTGTCCCAAAAAATAAAAATAAAATAAAATAGGCTTCCTGAAAGATGGCAGAAAGGTACCTTGCCTCTTTAAATGATTTATGAATAGTTCACTTATTTTAAAAAATAATCACATATGTGTTTATATAAATTATACATGCAAACATATGCTCACCAGTTCCCCTCGTGGAAAGGCTGTGGCTTATCCAATTTGGCTCTGACACTGTCTTTCCACGGTCCTCTCTCTAGTGAGAGGATTCTGCTGTCCCCCCAAAGTGCCTGCATATAGAGTTCCTTCTGGGCAATGCCAAGCAGTTATTTATACATTTCTTACCACTGATGCTGGGTAAAAAATAAAATCCAGAGACTTTACTATCTATAATTAAGAGCTTTGCTGCCACTATGATATAAAGGTTGAGTTGAGAAACAGATATTTTATCTTGTGGTTGGTTTTATCTCCTTGTGGCTTAAATTATGAGTGAATGTTTTTCTTATTTCTTATTTTCCCCTTAAGTAGTCTTTTCAGCAGCAAAATTACTACTCATTCTTAATAACTACCAAGCAATAAAGTGAGATGTCTATTTGGGAGACAGTGGGTGTGCATTCAAATTATTCCATTCATCATGATTTTAGGGTAGCATAAGGCAGGCATTTTCAGAGCCTCTGGGGAGGGTGACTTAAAAGACTACAGGAAGTTAGTATCAATGCTTCACTTCTTGATGGAAGAGTGGGCTTCAAGAGAGCTCTGGGATTGAATAGGCACAGGCAAATAAAATAAAAATCCCCTTACAGTTAGGAACTCTGTTAAACAGAGCACTAGTTTGAGCCTGGTTTTAAAAGTTCTTGCCATTTGATTCAGCAGTGTACATTTCGAGGAATTTATCCTAAGGATAAATCAATGGCCGAGATGTACATTTAAGGACATCTTATGCATCATTGTTTATCATAGTCTATTTTGGTTCACAGCCTGAGAGCAGAACTTGCCGGATACAGGCAGTTTATTTCCAAGGTGATCCTGAGACGCAGGAGGGAGAGAGTAGGAAAGAAGGAAAAACAAATATAATGAGGTGGATGCTTTGGGGTCCTGGGGCTGGATTCCACTGCACCCACATGGCTATCACTCAAAAATCCTCTGCACTTTTCCTCTTGAAGGACAGGCGGCTGGAGCATTTATTCACTAGCTCTATTCCCCATTCACTGAAGGTTGCCTGCGGGCAGGGGGGACAACACTCTCTCCTCTGCTTCCTGGCTCCTTCGCACTGGAAAGCCCCTGCAGCCTTGGGCTGGGCTGTCAGCACCAGGTAGTCTGAGCCCTCGTACTTCATCATTGCAGTCGTGGCTGCAACCAGAGGTAGGTACACCAAGGAACGTGACCCTGGGAACCAGAGACATCACTACAGCCCAAAGTGTAAACACCCCAAATGGCCACTAATTAGAGACTGTTTAAATAAATTGTTATAGCTTCATGCAACAGAATCTTCTTTATGACACCTGTGCTTATTTATGGATGTAAAGAGGCATTTGAGTTACAAAGTGGTATATACACCATGAGTTTATTTTTTATTTTTTTAAGAAATTATAAGTGTACAGATGTTCCCCAGGTTGTGGGACACAGAATGGACACGAAATTGCTCCATAAAGGACGTAATTTAATTTTAGAGACTGGACATTCTCACCCCCAGCGTACAACACAAAGTAGCCCCTTGCGCAGGCAGACCGTGGGGAGTGCAAGTCAGCCCGCGGCAGCCTCCCCACCTGGTCCCGGTGACCCCACCTGCTGCCTGTGGGATCTCAGGTGTTGGCCGCTCCTCCCCTGTTGTTTGTGGCATTTTCCTTTACTGCATTCTAATTGCAACTGCACAGTGGTGATAAGGCAGAGACTAGCAGTCTATGTGAAGACATAAAAGGAAAAATACAGCGTCCTTAGCACAAAAGTTTGCAGCTAGTCACAGGTGGTTCAATAGTTTTAAAGATCTTGTCTGTTTCTTTTTAAAGAAATCATTTAAAAAAGGAATGATACCATTGCTAGTGCTGATACAAAAGCAGTGGAAGCAAATCTAAAGCATTTCAATGTTTATGAAATGTGATTTACTGGAGACCTTTGAAAACTACATGATTGCATAAACTGGAAGAGGTCTATATTCCCTAGGAAAAGTGGTTTTCTCTGCACGGTGGAATTTCAAATTATATTCCTTTGTTGGCTTTTTTTCTAATATTATCTCCCAAAACTGTGTTAGTTGATAGCAAAGCATGATGATGTAGGGGACAGGGAAGAAACACAGAGTATCTTCTTAATCACTTGCAGTTTTGGTGGGAAATGGCCATTAAGAAACACACAGAAGGCAGTTCCAGAACATCTTTATAGGCACCTGTTGGCAGGAGCAGTCTGAAGCTGTGTCAGAGCACTCCAGATAAGATAGAGACGATATCAATTCCAACTATCTATGTGTCAAAAATGAGGGGAGCGATTACAGAGATGATGGTCAAAGTTTCCCCTCCCCTGCTTCCCCCAATCCTTGAAGTCTCGTCTGGCCACCTGAAAAGGTGTTCCTCCTAGAGTCTGGGCTGGGATCTCACCTATTTCCATGAAAGCACAAAACCAGCTTTCTGACTTCACGGAAGACCATAACCAAATAGCCTGGAACGTGGCTAGAAGCAAAGTTTCTGGAGAGACTTTCTCTGCTCCCTCTGACCACCGGTCAGTTGAACTGGTCCAGCTAGTGAGTCCCCAGATGCGAACAATTCTGGTTTGTCCACGTGGAATGATGCCAGCTGTATCCAGCTGGTCCAACCAATGCAAACCTGTCGACTGTGGACCCTCAGGCAAGAGCTAAGCTAAGAAGTATTTTGTATCTTTAAAATAAAAACACAATTATTTCCTAAGTATTTATGAATGATGTTATTTTTTTTTTAACGCATTGTTTACTTTGTTTATTTATTTATTTTTGGCTGTGTTGGGTCTTCGTTTCTGTGCGAGGGCTTTCTCCAGTTGTGGCAAGCGGGGGCCACTCTTCATCACGGTGCGCGGGCCTCTCACTATCGCGGCCTCTCTTGCTGCGGAGCATAGGCTCCAGATGCGCAGGCTCAGTAATTGTGGCTCACGGGCCCAGCTGCTCCGTGGCATGTGGGATCTTCCCAGACCAGGGCTCGAACCCGTGTCCCCTGCATTAGCAGGCAGACTCTCAACCACTGCGCCACCAGGGAAGCCCTGATGTTATTTTTAAAGTGCCATATAGTTTTCAAATGCTTGCGTGTGCCCTGGCTGAATGCAGCTATAATAAAGTCTGTGAATTGAAGTTAATAAATATTTAGACTTTTCAGTGCATAAAAAAGGGAAGGTTGGGGCTTCCCTGGTGGTGCAGTGGTTGAGAGTCTGCCTGCTAATGCAGGGGACACGGGTTCGAGCCCTGGTCTGGGAGGATCCCACATGCCGCGGAGCAGCTGGGCCCGTGAGCCACAATTGCTGAGCCTGCGCGTCTGGAGCCTGTGCCCCGCGACGGGAGGGGCCGCGGTGGAGAGAGGCCCGCGCACCGCGATGAAGAGCGGTCCCCGCACCGCGATGAAGAGTGGCCCCCGCTTGCCGCAACTGGAGAAAGCCCTCGCACGAACCGAAGACCCAACACAGCCAAAAATAAATAAATAAATAAATAAGAAAATCCTTTAAAAAAAAAAAAAAAAGGGAAGGTTGATGGACACCCAGAAGAACAAGGGCATTACTTAAATGTCATGCATTTTAATGGAAAAAATGGCTCAGTTGTCCTCCCTTCCTTCAAAGCAATGATTTTCAGGCTTGTATTTTTAACACCCCATGGTATCACCAATTACCCCAAGGGAGGCCACAGAATTGCCATTGCCTGTGTTCAGCTCATCGCATTTACTGATTCAGTGGGTCCACCTGGACGTTTTCCAAGGACAGTAATTGAAAATTCAGCCTGACAGGTTAGCAGGAGTGGCGGGGCTGGAGAGGGCCTGGGAGGCAGGGGTGTCACAGAGGAGGGCGAGGTTTGCTCATCAGCCCCTCCAGCGGGAGGACACAGACCCAGGGGCCACCTGAACACCCGAGGGCACAAGACAGATGTTTCCTTCTGGCTACAGACTGGCCTTAGACGTAGGAGAGAGGCAGGAGAGTCACGTGACAAAACGATGCTGCTCTCTGTGAAACTCAGTTCAAAAGCAACCATGTTACAGAGACCATGTGTTATTTTCTCCTTTCCTAATTATCTGAAATATTTTATTTTTTTGACTAGGTGGACTGTCTCAAAATCAACTGACCTGGTTCTATTTATGCACACCCATTATTACTGTTGGTAGCAGTAGTGGGATATTAACTTTCATAAAATATTGTTTTATAAAATGTTAACTGAACTTTCTTCCATCTCTGTGTCAGTATTTTCCACTACTGTCTCCATCCCTTCATGTCACTAGGCAATTCGGAGCTCATTTTCTCAAGGGAGGACGTCAGAGAAGGGAGCACGGGCAAGATAAGCCCAAGGCCTCAGGGAATGATGAAGCCTTTGGGGAAAAACCAAATCTATGGGAAGGAGACTGTCAGAAGGGATTATAAGGGAAGAAGTCTCCTCTGGGGCCTGGGAGGCATTTCCCCAGAACCAGTAAAGAGACCAGAAAGTATAGACAGATGTTTCCTTCCTGTTAGTAGCTAGGAGCCTGAGAGACAATCTTAGAACTGGGTGACAGATGGAAGCTGATGGCTCGCAGGGACAGGAGGACCCCAGAGAGGGACTTTGATAAATAGAGGACGAGGGTCCTTACATAGCCTCATAGACACGTTCCCGCAACTCCAAAGATGTGGAGACACACAAGGATGTGTGGGGAGAGGCATGGGGTCTAAGGTGCCAGTTGGACAGAAAGAAAGGATATGTCACTGGCAACCTGTGGGTCAACAGCTGAAGATGTGTGGAGGCCCCAGCAGGCATCTGTGCGGAGACTCAAAGCCAGGAACCCCTACCCCTACCATACTCATGCCTTGTGCTCTGAGGACCCCCAGAACTTACACTCCACTCTGAGTGTGAGAGTGACTGAGAGTGTGTTTCTAGACTGGAGACAGACATTAAGTTTAGTGGTAGAAAATCAGCTATGTTTTTGTGCATCTGAATTATGAACAAGGCTCATGTCATATAGTGTTATTTATCCTTACCCTCCTTTGTAGATGTTAGAATGATTAAACTTACAGTTGTAGATTTTACCATTTCAAAGCATGAACTTGTTAAAAATGGGGTCTTTCCAGAAGAGTGGGAGGTAGGCAGGAATGGTATTATGCTCAAGTCATAGACAAGGTTGCTGGGAAACAGGGTAAGAGAGACTAAGGAATGAGTCCAACATCTCACAGCTGACACCCATATCCTGTTTCACTGGACCAGTGCTTATCAGTCCTTTCAACCCATCCCACCACCATCTTCTCCCACCGCCTACCACTTCTTGTATCCATTCCCTATGATAACCACAGAAAGTTTCATGACTTCTTTAGCATGATTTTTAAAAATAATCTTTTACAACAAATTAATTTGTGTATTTAAAAGAAAATCGAAGCAATGGGACAGAGAATTGCTTTGCTTTCAATGTCTGTCCCCCTTGTCCCATTGTTCTGAAATACTATTGAACTGGTAAGCTTTCTGAGGGTGAAAACCACCTCTTATTCATTCTTTTTTTTTTTTTTTTTTTTAAAGGATTTTCTTATTTATTTATTTATTTATTTATTTATTTTTGGCTGTGTTGGGTCTTCGGTTCGTGCGAGGGCTTTCTCCAGTTGCGGCAAGCGGGGGCCACTCCTCATCGCGGTGCGGGGACCGCTCTTCATCGCGGTGCGCGGGCCTCTCTCTATCGCGGCCCCTCCCGTCACGGGGCACAGGCTCCAGACGCGCAGGCTCAGCAATTGTGGCTCACGGGCCCAGCCGCTCCGCGGCATGCGGGATCCTCCCAGACCAGGGCCCGAACCCGTGTCCCCCGCACTAGCAGGCAGACCCCCAACCACTGTGCCACCAGGGAAGCCCCTCTTATTCATTCTTTACTATGTTTTGCATGGAGTCATATCAGGGAGTATCCCATGATTGTTTCATCCATTATAGAGTTGACCACATCAGCTGAAAGTACCCAGAAGGATAGGGCCAGGAAGACTTTGGAGACCACCTGTTCAACCCCCCTGCATGTGCAATGAGAAATATAGTGATTGTTCAGGGTCACACAGCCAGATAGGGGCACATTGAGTAGCCTGGTCTAGAGTAAATAAAGCCTGGTCTCCTTATTCTCCATATACTCTTTTGCCAGCTAGCTTGAGCAAAAGTAAGTACAAACTTTGATGAATTTAGCAGTGTCTCCCAAAGTCCATTTACAAAAAGCTTCCCTCAAACAAAAAAAATAGATTTTTATTATATGGTGCTCTCCTTACTTGAGATGCTTAAAAAATTTCTTCTACAGAGAAAAGGGAGTCACAATGTATTTCTCATATTGAAAATGTCAAGTTCCTGTTTGTTAAATGATGATGTCAGTGACTACAAAATATGAATTTCTGGTTAAGGATATAAACTCTAAAAGACTTGGATTCCAATATCTGTAGAGATACAAGTGATAACTAGAAAGTTGCTTTGCCTGAGTTGTTTTGAAATTGTTGTTATGACTGTCATTGTTACCAGTAAGGCTGTATATGTTCACATCTGAAAGAGAGATTGCAATTGCTGATTTTTTGGACTCATATTTGTCACTGTCACCAAACTCCATGTGGATATTGCCAAAGGGTCTCATTCTTATCCAAGAGATTGTGACTGACAACACAAAGGGTCAGGCACCGACATTTGTTGAGCAGCTAATAGGTCTAGCGACCATGCTAGGAGGAAACTGGCTGGCCTGCAGTGGTTTGATCGCACCATGACTAACTCACATGTCGTGCACTGATACATCCATTCAACAAATAGTCTATAATTATGCACTGGGCTCCTGGGTATTGTTCCAGGTACTGGGAATACAGCAGTGAACAAACCAGATAAGTTCCTTGTGTTCCTGGAGCTTACATTCCAGAGGGGAAAGAAAAAACAATAAAAACTAAGCAAATGGGCTTCCCTGGTGGCGCAGTGGTTGAGAGTCTGCCTGCCAATGCAGGGGGCACGGGTTCGAGCCCTGGTCTGGGAGGATCCCACATGCTGCGGAGCAGCTAGGCCCGTGAGCCACAACTACTGAGCCTGCGCGTCTGGAGCCTGTGCTCCGCAACAAGAGAGGCCACGATAGTGAGAGGCCAGCGCACTGCGATGAAGAGTGGCCCCCACTTGCCACAACTAGAGAAAGCCCTCGCACAGAAACGAAGACCCAACACAGCCAAAAATAAATAAATAAATAAAGTACTCAAATTTATTTAAAAAAAAACAAAAAACAAAAAACTAAGCAAATAAATGAACACGCTAACAACTCTCTTTCTACACTGTGCTAAGCACTTAATTACACCATATCTTTTAATTATCAGAACAACCCATGTGGATACTACTATTCATTTAATGTTACAAATGAGTAAAATGAAGGACAGAGAGGGTAAATCACTGTACCCCAAATCTCAAAGCCCATGAGTGGCAGAGATGAAATACAAACTCAGGATATTTTATTCCAGGGCTCATTACACTATAAAATTTTGTGAAAACCACCTGTTAAATGTAGGACCTATCTCCCAGTTGGTGGGGGAGACAGAAAATGAGGATATAGTATGACGGGTGGCATACTTAGATCAGCAGAATTTTAGTAGGTACACATAGGAAGGGCAACACATCCAGAATAAGGGTGTCTGGAAAGGTTTTCTGGAGAAGTTGAGGCCAGATCTGGGTCTTGAAAAATAAATGGGAATTAACTGGGAAAGGGTGTGGAAGAGCATTGCAAGCCAAGAGGGCACCATGAACTTTATGCATGGCTGGAGGGGTGTGGGAGCCATGAGACAAGAGGCCTGAAAGAAATCAAGGGCCTTGGGTGCTAGACTAGAACTAGTATGGACTTTTCATCTAAAGGTAATGGGAACCATTGACTGATTTTAAGACAAAGGGTGATATGATTCCATTTGCGTTTTATTTTTTACTTTTTTTTCAACAAGGAAGAAATTATTTCTTTTTCTTTTAAAAAATTTTATTGAAATTTGGTTGATTTACAATGTTGTGTTAGTTTCAGCTATACAGCAAGGTGATTCAGTTATACATATATATATATAAGTATGTATATTCTTTATTCACATTCTCCTTCCATTATAGGTTATTATAAGATATTGAGTATATTTCCCTGTGCTATCTGTTAGGTTCTTGTTGGTTATCTATTTTATATGTAGTAGTGTGTATATTTTATTCCCAAACTCCTAATTTATCCCTCCTCCCACCCTCCTTCTGTAACCATAAGTTTGTTTTCTATGTCTGTGAGTCTATTTCTGTTTTGTAAATAAGTTCATTTGTATCATGTTTTTTAGATTCCACTTATAAGCGATGTCATATGATATTTGTATTTCTCTGTCTGGCTTACCTCACTTAGTATGATCATCTCTGGGTCCATCCACGTTGCTGCAACTATTTGCATTTTAAATAATTCCCTCTGGGCTCCTTGTCCACTGGGAGCTTAGTAAGAGTTGAATTCCCTTCTTCTCCTACTCTCTAACCCCAGCTCCCAGGAGCAACCTGGGCCAGGTCTGTAATACTCACCCCAGACATCCTACTTCCAGTAAAACATGCTTCCTTTGATATAAAAAGACAGATCTTGAATTGGAGTGCAATCTGGCTAGAAGGGATTATGGTCAGGAAATATTCTGGATCATGGATCATTCTTTCTCTTCTCCTGTCTTCACCATACCTGATGCAAACCTTGAAACCAGCAAGTGAAAAGTTTCACTAATTTCGTATGATCCTCTCAGCACTTCTCAGCTCATCATCAATCCTAGAGCCTTGAAGACTTCGCATAGCTGGGACAGGGAGACTGACTGGGTAGGAATATGGACCGAGATCCAGGGTGTTTTTTCCAGCTTCTCTGTAGTTAAGAAAGCAGTTTTGCAGTGTACAGAAACCTTGAGCTTTGATGTCTACTGGAATTGGATTAAAATTTCTCCTATGAAGCCACAAACTATATGGTAGCATACTAACTTTTTTTTTTTTTAATGAACAAGGGGGATAAGACTATATGTTCACTTTTAATTTTTTATGCATCAATGAACTCTGTAAGGATTCATAGAAACCAACAACAAGCTGTGTGGAGGTTGGGAGAATGAGAACTGAGTAGGTGGGAGATGAGAGAAGCAAAATTGTTCATCTTCATTACACATATTTCAAAATCTTTGAATCCAGGCACCACATTTCTCATTCAAAAGATATCTCATCTCTACAAGGAATATAAACATGACTACTGGTTAAATTGTGGTGAGAACTGAGATAAAGCACCTGAAATAATAGGGCCCTGAAACACCAGGAGGAAAGAGATATCACCCTTGCCCCTTTGAAGGGCCATGTTGCCTGGTGTGTTTGGGGTTTAACGGCGATGGTAAACCTGGGAAGGTACTTCTTCTTGGTCACAGTACAGAAGGCACAAGGGGGTACCAGGAGAAGGTTATTGATTTGACCACGAGACTGCCATGAAATACAACGCAGAAAAATGGCAGTTTTCTCTTCCAGAATGATCAGGCAGCAGGCACCCATTTTACTTTGTTCACAAATCCACAAATGGATTTGTGAACTGGAGAGTATCTCACTGTTTTCAAACGGGAAACATTTGGACATTTTCATTGAAAAAAATCCCAAAAACCTGTTGCTGAACTGGCCTAGAAGTATACTCTATGCTTTCCTTCTAAGCCCAGACTTTTGAGTTTGGGTAAAAAATCTATTTGAGAAATACGTGGTTGAATGGCAAGGGCAAAAATTAGAAAAAATGGTATCTCAATGATTTAAGGCAATAGTTGAGAAATTATTCAAATTCTTCCTAAAAGATGATTACTAGCCACAGCGATTCATGGGTTTGAGCTTGACTTAACGTTTGTTTCTAGTTTCATTTTATTTTAGCAAATATTTATGCAGGGCTCTCTATGTACTAAACACTGTTTTAGATGCTGAATGGGCTTCTAAAGAAATACCACGTATAATTCAGTCCCTGTCCTCAACAATTTTTTTTCCTTTTGGCAAAACTATACCAAGCAGCATGGAAAGGAGTCTTCACTTATATGCAATAAAACACCAGGGCAGGAAGAAAGCCGTGTTGGATGGGTTGTCATGGAGAAGAAGAACCTTAGAAGGATCAGGCAACCAGGCTGTGAGGAGACACCAAAATGAATTATTTCCAGTAAAAACAGTAATCGCTATTTCTTCACGGTTAGGCAGACTCAAATGTTAATTGTGCTTTGCACCGGAAAATTTAAACTGAATATAAAACTGTGCAAACATGAGGACAGCTAAATCTTCCTGCTCAACCATTTTGTTCCTTAAGTCAGCTTTTTATAATGAATTGTTATGAGAAAACTGGGGGCAGGAGCTGGCTTCTGAAAATAAACTCTGGCAGGAAAAATAAACCCTCTGAGGTGTGAAAGTAAAATCTCCTTCTACTTGTAGCCCCAGAATTGTGGTGGACCCGGCACAATAAGAGCACTCCCCTGGGTGTGGGCGGAAGCTTATCATGAGCATTCTCAAAAGACCTTGAAAAATTAGTTAAAAAGTGTTTGGGGGAGTGAATAGTTTGAATATTCACCCTTAAGTAGATTATAAGTTTGGTAAAGGTCTTAAACACTCGTGACCTTTTCTGAGAGTAATGGCTTTTAATAATAATAATAATAATAAAATATATATATATATATATATATATACACACACAGACACATATATGTATAATATATAATTATTTATACATAATAAATTTATTCAAATTATAATTTTAAAATGTGTACGTATAAGTTAAAAGCAATAATTCATTGATGAAGCTGTCACCCAATACCCAGAAGCCACAAAGCACAGCACAGTGGAACCTGGGTCCCCTCCCGCTGCTGTGGAGGACTGTGGGCACGCCACCCCACCCCTTGTCAATGGTTCCCAGGCCCCTTGCAGGGCCTCAGCAGGCCTGAGACTGGAGGAAATGAGAAATGCAAAGCAGAGATAGCAGTGCCGGGCCGTGGACAGTTATGTTTTTTTTGGTCAACTGCATCACCTCCCTCTACACTACAAGGGCTTATCTTTAAGCCTAGAAGCCAAAGGCAATTCTTTCGAATTAGGCCAGCGGTCACCATCGTGGCTCCAATAAAATGAACGAAATGACTAGTTCGATGCAGAATATCATGCTGTCATTATAGTCCACTAAGGAGCAAAAACGTGAAAGTCTCGGCTTAGGAAACGTATGGCCTAAAGGAAATACAAACAGACCTCGATTTCCTTTTTTCTCACTTGAGTGAATATATCTTCCACTGTTCTGTCAAATCAGAAAGGCTCTGTCAGGAAGAAGAAGCTCCTTTGAATGTGTACGCAGAGAAACCTGAAGAGTTGCGCTGGTGAACACCACAGACTCACCTTGTCCGAAGGCTTGGCAAGGGCCCGTTGCCAGAAACAGCTTCAGAATACAGATTGCTCAGTCCTCTCATCCCTGGTGTTGGACCCAAAGCAGGGGCCATCCACCTAAAACACTGAAGAAAGTCATCTTCGAGAGACAGAGAATGAGCAGTTGTAAGCCCCCTAAAAAGATGTTTTATTTTACTTAGCCAAATTACTATTATTTGCATTGGGAAATCATGGTACGTCACATCTGCTAACTTAATCCTGTAATGCTCGTGTCCCTCAAGGGAGAGGCTCCAGGTACCTGAAGAGCTGTAGCTAAAGGATAGAAATATAAACTGTAATGCTTTTCCCAGAGGGCAACCCTCTAATTTCAATGAGAATTGAGCCACATGGTGCTTTTATGTGAATAACCCAGAGCGAAGGTGTACCGATTGTGAATGAAAGAATTAAAACATTTCTGAAAATAAACACTGACAAGGGTGGTTTTCCCTGAGTTTTTTTTGAGTGAAAATTTGGAGGTATTTGTTTTAATAATTCTGTTCAGTTGTTTTCTGTGGGTTTCGGCCTTTCTTTCCCTGCCATCTAGGGAAAACTCCTTTGTTTTCCTTTACTCTCACACTTCTGCCACCAGATGTGAGGGGTTTTTCCTACATTGACCAATTCTGTGACACCAGCAGGATGTCCTACAATTCGATTCATTTCTGACATTGTCTGCTTGGAGTTAGCATGGATCTCACAGGTTAAGGGCTCAAACTCACAAGACTGCCCCCACTTCAGGCAACAGCTGCAAATCCCAGGTTGTCACCTGTACTTCTGACCAATTGGCTATAAACTCGGGTTCCCGTGACCCACTTCTTGGATTTGATAATTTACTAGAGGGGCTCACATAACTCAAGGAAACACTTGCTTACATTTACTGGTTTATTATAAAGGATATAATAAAGGATACAGATGAACAGCCAGATACCTAAGAGATACCTAAGGCTAGGTCTGGAAGGGTCTCAAGTATAGGAGTTCTGTCCCTGAGGAGTTAGGGTACACCTCCCTCCCAGCATGTGGATGTGTTCAGCAATATATCCTGTACTTTAGGTACTTCAGGGATTTTTATGGAGGCTGCATCATGTAGGCATGATGGATTATTACCTCAATCTCCAGCCCCTCTCTTCTTTCTGGAGGATGGGGGATGGAGCTGAAAGTTCCAAGCTTCTAGTCATGGCTTGATTTTTCTGGTGAGTAGCCCTCATCCAGGAGCCGACCCAGAGTCACCTCATTTGAACAAAAGACACTCCTATCATCCAGGAAATTCCAAGGGGTTTATGAGTTCTGTGTCAGGAACTGGGGTTAAAGACTAAATATTAGCAGGAACCAGGAGTAAAGACCAGTGTACATTTCTTATTATTTCACATCTACCATGTCAGTTTCCTGAAGTTAAATGCCAACAGGATATAGCCCATCTAGGGATCTGTGCTAAATTTGTGTGCAAGAAAGAAAGGTTGTATTAGGGTAAGGCAAATCCTCACATAACCTCCTGTCAGGATTCTTTAAGATTAGGTAAGACCAGGTGAACATCTGGGTGTCACATGGAAAACCTTCCAGAAAGCAAAGGCACTTTCAGACCAACAGACCTTCAGAATCAACTTCCAGACCTCGCATTTTTTTCTAGGCTCCTTTGAGCCTGTTCCCTCTCACCTGGGGCATGATTTGGAGTTGTCTTATTTGGTCCTTGGATTTCAGCTTCTGCTTTGATCCCTGATCCACTTTCCTCCGGCCCTATGCATTTTTTTCTTTTCCCAAAGCCCCTTGATTGGATGAGGTCAGCTCCTATTACCTGCTTTTGTGTTTCAGCTACACACTTTGCTCCTCAATTTTGTACTCTGAAAGCCTTCAATTTTGTAACTCTGAAAGCCTTCAATTTTGTAACTCTGGGGAAAAAAATGTGGTATCTCTGAGATGGAGAGCCACTTGTAGCCTCCTTAGCACCCCCCAGACACCTGCTACAGGTGAGGGACATGTTGGGGCTGCTACCTTTGGGCCCGAGGAAGCAGTATTTTTCATGGAACTGGGTACTCCAGTTGGTGTTACATTTCTGGGTTCCAAAATAGAAAGAAATCAGAAAACAGAATAAAATGTACACTGGGAAAAGTACTTTGAAAAATGTTTGAAAACATCCGAGTTCTGTACTGAGATGTGTGATACAAATTGCTTGATTATTGTAAAGGGTGAATGTGACAAAAAATATTTTGTGGTACCAACATCTAGCTGTTCATATTATGGAATTAATGAGATTCAAAGGTCCCTTTGATAAAAAAAAAGAGAAATCTCCCCCAGTGTCTTGTCATTGTGTCTGAAAATTCACATTTTCATGTCCAGAAAGCCTCTGTTCAAATGCGACCTTTTTTTTTTTCTGGGAGATACACATACAAATTAATTACCATCAGTGAACTAGATGCAGTGATACTGTGTCCTAGCTGAACAGGCTTTGGAAAATCAAACATGGGAAAATATTTCAAACACGAAGTGAGTTGAGAATGTTTTAGAGCTGTGTTGTCCAATGCAAGGGACACTAGCCATGTGTGGCTTCTTAAACTTAAATTCAAATTTAAATTAATTAAAATGAAATAAAGAATTCAGTCATTTAGTCACACTAGCTATATTTCAAGTGCTAAGTAGCCATAGGTAGCTAGAGGCTACAATAATGGACGAGGCAGGTATAGAACATTTCTATTATTGCTAAAAGTTTTATTGGACAGCTCTGGTCTAGAGTAGAGGGGACTTAATGGAGAGAGTATTTCTAAATGGACGGTTTCTATGTTGTGTTTGGAATCCAAAGAACAGCAAAGGAAGTACTGGAAAGGAGTGGGGGAGGCCATGGGCTCCAATCGAGAAATGAGATCACAAAATCCGGGGGTGGCAGGGAGACCAGAGGCAAGCATTGCCTACTTCAAAATTTTGCCTGGAGTCTCCTGATTATATATTCTACTAGGAAAAGGCAGAATTTTCCAGCAAGTCATCCCTGGGTTCAAATTCTGGCTCTACCAATACTAGCTGGGTGGCTGTGGGTAGGTTATTTAACTCTTCTTAATCTTTCATCATCTGTAAAATAGACACTATAACTCCTACCCTGCACCATTGTGATGAAGATTAAAAATAATATACATGAATCTGGTGCATGGTGGGTACTCCATAAAATGATGCTCTTGTATCATAAAGCCCATTAGCCTGCCTTGGACCACAGACCATAACTCACCCATCTTTGTATCTATCTCAGAGTCCAGCACATAGTAGGTATTCCATAAATAGTTGTTGAATTTAATTGAACTGGAGTTTTCCCTCTCTTTTTTACACTCTTGCTTTCACTACAAATAAAGATCCTGTGAAAGAAAGATGCTGTGCAAACTCTGATGTTGTTTGTATTGCAAGAGTAATTAACATGAAATAGGAACAATACCTTGGAAGCTAATCCTTTTAACTTAATGGAATTGAAATATTGTAATTCATTAAATAGCACTTAAATGATACTGCTTGGACAGTTACTGCTTGTTATTTACATTTGTTGAATTTTTAAACTTGCCTTCTGCACAGAATTGCTTAAGGGTAAAAGTACAAAGAATTAATACATTAATTACCATAAATGAATCATTAAACAGCAACAGTAATTAACAGCTTAAGCTAATATAGTAAGAAAAACATTTTTTTTCAACAATAACCTTAGTGCTCCTCTGCTGGAAAAAGTTGGTTAAAAGAGGAGCTGATTGGTAGAACAGTGGATTTGAAAATGGAATCATGTGAGTTCATCTCACCCATTCCACTGCCTTTGTATTTAAACCAATGTGGACAGATGACCCCTTATTATAAAGCTCTTTACAAGACATTCTGTAATCCTTTACAAGCCTGCACTCGTTGTGATTTTTTTTCTTTCTAGACATCTAAAAAGACTATTAATCTATTCCTAGGCACTAATGAGCAGCAAATGTGTCTTCACTTTCGAATCTGCCAAATAAAAACATTTGAAACTTTCAGATGAGAAGTTTTTAAACTTGGCTCCAAGGAGTACAGAACCACTCAGGGTCTGGGAGGGCAGAGAGAAGGGTAGGATGTGTGAGTAGGCATGGGTCTGGACACCCTCTTCTCAGCCCCAACATTGCCCTCCCAACCTTGACTAAGCCAGCACAGCCTACATTTTATACACTTAGTTTGCTTTATTTTTTAAAAACTTTATTTATTTATTGGCTGCGTCGGGTCTCAGTTGCAATCTTTCCTTGCGGCACGTGGGCTCCAGGGCGTGCGGGATCTTTCATTGTGACGCATGGGCTTAGTTGCTCCGCGGCAAGTGGGATCTTAGTTCCCGGACCAGGGATTGAACCTGCGTCCCCTGCATTGGAAGGCGGATTCTTAACCGCTGGACCACCAGGGAAGTCCTATACTTACCTTGCTTCAACTGGATTTGAAAAAAGGCTCCAACAACTTAAACCTAATTATTTTTCGAATTACCAAATTAGATAATTCTAAATTTTCTGTTCACTTAAGTCCTGTAGTTCTCCACTCTCATGCCAGATTCCACCCCTACATATTCTGATTCAATGAACTTGCCGGGTACAATAACATTTAAAAAATTTTCCGCAGAGGATTTTAACTTGCAGCCAGGTCCGAGAACTAATTTTTAGTCCAACTGCATTGATCCCTTTTTAAGCAGAAATGAGTAGGGGCTATGTCTCATTTTTTTTCTGCCAGAGATAGAGTTTTGCCCAGGAGAATTAATGTTCAGGGAGATTGTTTTATTCTTTCTTCCCATATTCTTTCATAAATCAACATTCCCACCTTGACACCCACCAAGAATAACTGCTGACTCTCAAACCATTTCACTTCACTGTTTAACTCCACTGATTTGTGTCTGTTGTCAAGAAGCGATGTGTTTCATTCAATTAAGAGGGTCTGTTTTGACAAACCTGTTAAGTGCTCAGGTATAAATGTTAGTGTTGACATCGATAAAACAATGTTAGAGTGTATTTTGCCTTACGTGTTTTTTTAAATGCTAAAATTGAACCAATTATTGTAGCTTGCACACAGTAGGTTCACACTGAATGAGTATTTTCACTGCAGGAACCAAGGCATTATTCTACTTGCCTTTTAACACACGTGTAAACATTAAGCTGTTCCTCTCTACCATGTGTTCTGAGCTGGGTGTTTGCCATCATAGTAGGACCAAGATCAGGTTAACAAGGGCAGCATTCCAAGACCTTTTGCTTACCACTTTCCTGCTCCAGTTAAGTGGCTACAAATTTGGTACGTAGGCACCAGGGTGAATAAGGGAAACTGGTACAATCTACTGTTCCGAACAGCTAGATATAGCATTGGTGTGGGTGATTTTGTTAGAGGAACAAAATCTTCTTTCCTTCCTTTCTTCCCTCCCTCCTTCCATTCTTTCCTGTCTCCCTTCCTTCTTCCTTCTTGATATGTAATATCATAAACATATACACCTACCACCTAGTCTTGTCAAGTCTTAACATTTTGGTGTATTGGAACCATAACTTATTTTAAGAAACAGAAATTCACAAATAGAGTTGAAGTTACCTGTATAACTACCCTGCCCTTAACTCATATTTGCCTTAGTGGTTCCCAAACTTTGCTACACATTAGAATCCAGCAAACATTTAAAACTCCCATTGCCCAGGTCTTATTTCATACCAATTACATTGGAATGTCTTAATATTTTTTAAGATTCCCAGGTAATTATGTGGAAAGTTTGGGAAATACTGCCCTATTCCCCACTCCAAAGGTTACTATTATCTTACATTTGATGTTTATGTTTTTACTACACGTGTATTCATAAACAATATACAGTTTTAAATGTTTTAAAAATATATAAATTTTATAACAGTGTGTGTTTTCTAAGACTTGATTTTATGCTCCATATTAACTTTTTGAGGTTATTCACATTGATGCATGTAGCTAGAGTCTATTCCTTTGAACTGCTATATAGTATTCAGCTTTTAAATAAAGCACATGTTATTTGTCCATTGCCCTATTAGTGGATATTTACCATATGGCCTACTGATGAATTTTGTTCATTTCTCCAGTCTTTCTTTTTATGTCTTGATAAAAATCTTGCACATCTTATGTTAACTTTATTCCTAGGTACCTCGAGTTTTTGTATTATTGTAAATGGTATCCTTAAATCATGTTTTGTTTGTTGCTGGTCCATTAGAAGAAAATCAATTTTAGTGTGTTGATTTTCTGTTCAACAACCTTGCCAAATTTTCTTATTAGCTCTAAGAGATTTTGTGTGGATTCTTTTAGATTTAATTTTGATATTACTTGTAAATAATGACAGTATTTTTTTTCTTTCTGATCTTTATAAATTTTGTACCTTTTTTTAAAATCTTACTTCATTGTTTAGGACCTCCAAATATAATGTTTAATAAAATCTAGGGTAATAGAAATCCTTGGCTTTTAAAGGCAATGCTTCTAATGTTTTAAGAATTATGCCAACTATAGATTTTTTGTGAGTTCCTGTCAGATACCCTCTATCAGGCTTAGAAAGTTTTCTTCTTATTTGCTAAATTTTTATAATAAAAATATACTAAAATTTATCATGTGCTTTTATTTGCATCTACTGACAGATTATATGGTTTTCTTTTTTAATATGCAAAGAGGATAAGTTATATGAATATACTTTATTTTTAATATTATTTTATGAAAATTAATTATTGTATGATTCTTAGTTTTAAGTTTGTTCTTGCATGTTGTCTACTCTTTCCATTAGAGCCCTTAATTACTACCCATAGTTATTTTAACTTTCCTGTTTTATAATTCCAACATTGTTGTCATATTTAAGTCTGGCTCTGATGATTACTTTGTCTCTTCCAATTGTGTTTTTCTGCCTTTTGGTATTCCTTATAATCTTTTGTCGAAAACTGGACATATTATATTGGATGATAGAAATTAAGGTAAATAAGTCTATATGAGGATTTATGTTAATCTGGCTAGGAGTTGTGTTGTGTTTAATCTTTTTTGTAGCTACAGGTACTAGAGGCTCTGAATTCCTTGTTTTTGTCTCCTCTCTTGACTTCTTAGTATTCCTCCTCAGAGAAGGTAGATGTTTTGCAGATCTTTCAGCAGTGTCCACTGTTATACTGGAGCCCCATGGTGTGGTGCTAAGGTATCAGGGAGAGAAAGCATTCTATGTATAATCTTGCAATTAAATCTCAGTCCATTAGTGAGCCTGTGTCTTGAGTCTTTCACCTTCAGAAATATTTCTCCATTGGTACAGCTTTTCTTGCATCCCGTAACCCTCTCCCTGGCTGCTGTGTTCCCAATCTATTTCCTTAAAACCTTGACCTCTGTTGACTACACTGTCCTCCCAATTATGTGAGACAGGAAGAGGGGAATGCACTCTCCCAAGCTGGGATAAGGCTCTGGAAAAGTCTTTTCCCCTGGAGAGGAGGTCTCTGGATCTATTTCACAATGATTACTCTTTCTCTCCCTCTGCCCGAGTAATAAGGGGATCTCTCTTGGATTTTCACCATTAGAGTTCCTGGAGGTAAAGACTATCCCTCCCAAGAAATGTGTCTTCCAGGAGTTCCTTATCCTCATGTTATTTCACACTCAGCCTCCAGCAATTCATCAAAATCACCACCTAAGTGTTCCTACCGGGTTTTGGCTCCAGAAGCTTCTGTTCTGCCAGATCTCAACTGTAACTCATATAGATGCACCTCCCTTTCCAGATTTCAAGGTGGTGGTTTACCTTGCAAACTCGGGTCTGTGAGGCATCCAAGAAAAGTCACTGATTTTCAGTTTATCCAGCTTTATCTGATTATAAAAACAGGACTGACAACTTTCAAGCTCTTTACATGTCTGAGCAGAAATGCAAAGTTTTCACTCTAGACATTTTATAGAATCCTTTTCAAATAACACTCTCAAGGATCCTGGATTCATGTGTTGATACAGTTCTAACCACCCCCATGTATTATGTAGGCCCCAGATCTTATTCCTGTTCCTATCTAGGGTTAATACCTAAGGGAGAGCAGACTATGCCACCCCAAAATCTGCCACTTTGGCATATTGATTATTTTGAGCCGCAGGCTCTTGAAAAACAGCAAACGCAGGGAGACGTTTTCTTTGAATTTATCTGCTTAAAGGCTAATCCTCCAAAAGGAACTTGGTTGTCATAGATCCCTTTCTCAGGAGTTCAGCTAACCAGAAAAGATTGACTGTTATCACAGAAGAGGAGACTAAAAGTTGATACCACACCCAGACAAACTTCGTCACAAACTATCATACCTCCCATCTGTTCTTCTAAGGGTTCATTTTCCCTAAAAATCATTTACTCTCCCCTAAGAGGTCTACATTCCTTCTGCCCTTTCCCTATTAAGATGGTATTTTACCCTGAATTCTAACCCACATCTTCGAGTAACTCATTTTCCTGAGCTCTCTCTCTCTCTCCCATGTATACACGATGTGTACCTGTTAATAAACTTTTGTATGTTTTTTTCTCTTGTTAATCTGTATTTCATAACAGGGATCTCAGCTAAGAACTCAGAAGAATAGAGGAAAAAATATTTTTCTTCTACATACTGTACCCAATCCCCCAGGCGTGGAAACAGGTACTATTCCATCTCCACAGCTGCCACAGTATCAACTCATACACTTACTACTCTGTTTTTTAGTTTCCTCTTTGTTTTTAGGCCACTGGGAATTTCCTTTACTTTCTAGTATTCTCAGATGAAAATTTATAAGGACACTTACTTATGTTTATCCAGCATCCCTAGGTATTTTTCAGGTTATTCAGTCTATAATATTGCTGAAACTAACATCTAACTAGTTTTTCTATTCAAATATTTGGTGGGCTGGTCGAACCCTATGACTCCTGAGGCCTCACTGGCCCTAGTCAGGGAGTAAGGACTCCCAGACACTGCTTGCTGCTCTCTGTCCTTGCCCACGTCGTGATGAACCTGAGAGGCCCCTCAGCACCAGTTGAGGTATGGGCCTGGGGGAAGACAATGATGGTGTAATATTTCCCATGAATTTGCCTGAGTTCCATGGATACTGTGTACCCCAGCTTCTGCTGTTTGGATCTGATATGCTTTTGTTCTTGAGCACCATGACTCTTCACTTCTGGACTTCTTTAAGCTCGTCTCTGTTGCACCTGTCCTATAGTCACCCCATCCTAAGCACTGCTGGACTAGATTTTGGCTCCTGACTCAGACTTGCTTTTTTCATCTCTCGTTCCTCTCTCTGCCTTATCCCAAGATTCCATCTTATGACCTTTCTTTTAGAGAAAGGATTTTGCAAACGTTGTCTCCTTCTTGGCAATATAGTTTGTTCCTTTTAATATATGGCTCCAACCCTGGAACATATTGCTGTTAAATCTGTACAACTACTTTGGAGAACTATGGGATACCCAGGTGATCAAAGTGACCAATCCCTGGGACTTCATTTGCCTCGGTGCCCCCAGGTCTTATGGTGGGGGGGAGGTGCATGTGAAGAAAAATTAAAGGATTTTGTCAAATATTTGAGTTTCTTTAGTTTGAAAGAAGGAGCCGAGGGCCATGAATCTGCAACTTGCAAAAAGGAAGCATTATGCCGGAGTATAGAAGCCTCGTATCTGAGTATTTTAAAACAGCACTTTATTTTTAAGTATTTCCTTTTTTTGAGATCAGAATGTGAAAACCTTAATTTCTGGGTTTCTGGTTAAACTTCCTTAACAAGCACAGTGGGTGGGGGTGGTTCCTGTCCCCTCAAAGCTGCTCATCAGATGGTCTTCTAAACCGGAACCAGCAGGTAGAGGCTCTGGAGAACAAGCTAGGGCCACCCATACAAGAGATTGGTTAATTCAAATATAAATCAAAAAACAAAGAGAGAAATTTGCTGCAAGTGCCTGAGATGCCTTTAATGAAGAATGCCTTTTCCTTTAGAGGGGCCTAAGCTAGTTGGTTTTAAAGAAATCCTCCAAAGCTCAAGTCCTTAGGTGCATATTTCCATGTAAACATGGTGGAATGGTTAGTGATAAGAAGACAGGCCATCTTTTAGTCATGCTAAAAGAACATTTTCCACAGAACATTTTCCAGCTTACTGATCTAGTAGGCTTTTATTCAGTGATTCGCACATGGGGCAGCATCCAACCTAGCAGATAAAGAGGAGCTTGGAAGAACTAGACAAGGTCAGAGGATTTTTATAGACCAAAGTGATCAGGAATGAGGAAGTCATACTGGGCATTTGCTGATTGGTTGAAGCAGGGTTACTTTCCTTGCATGGAGCAAACAAATGTGTTGTGCATTGATTTGATATGATTTCAAATCCAGGTATTTTTTTGTTTTTGTTTTAGTTTTTATTTTTATTTTTTGATCTAAGAAGGAAGTTTTGTTCTAAGGGTGAGGTTGTTTACATTGCGGAAGTTGCATCAGGATGTCATCATCGACATCTGAGGTTGTCGATGAGCACTCAGTAGCTCAGCTATTGATGAGCACTGCTGGAAGCTTATCAATATGAACATGCGGAAGAGACTATGGTTAGGGGATGTGTAAGCTTTAAATACCAAGAGGTTTGACCTGCAACTCAGAGTGTTGGGTCTGGGCAGGGCTACCCTTTGTTGATGTAAATAGCTCTCGAAGACCTTGGCACATTAACTCCTGATTGGGCAAAGCGACTCTTTGTCAGCAGTGATGAAAACTGTGCAGTGGCCACGAGAAGGAGATGATCTTACCCTTCAACACCAGCATCTTCATTCCCTAGCAACGAGCTCTAGCAACAAGGGACTTTTGTGTTGGCAGCTGGACTTCAGCTCTTGGTTAACTAAACAGATTTTCCCCAGAACCAACTTGTAGAATTGTACACTTCAACTAAATTAGGACTTTATTCTTTTCATCTTCCCTTTGCCTGGAACAATAGTATGATTAATCCATTATTGGTTTGGAGTACGTTATTTCTTTTTTGGCTGACTAAGAGACATTATCCTGTATGCTATTGGCTTGTGAAATTATTATAATTCCTGCAGTGAATCTGTGTTAAATAAAATATTGGAGAAGACAATCTCAGTCTGAGTATAATTTGCAGTCCCAATCAAAACTGAACAAGAAGTCTTGGAGTTGGGTCAGGTAACTTGTGTCAAGAGGCACGTGCTGACTTGTTGACCTCGGCCTTCCTTTTCTGGGAGAGCTGAGCACAGACACGTAGTTAAGTTCTGGTTTGCTGATGCAGGGCTTAAGCATGGGTGACTCCATCTTGGGCCTATTGGTTACTTTAACAGTAGGGAAAAGAGAAGAACTTTTAAATATGGTGTCATATCCCATATACGCTTGAAGTGTTGCAGAATGTGCCACTCCAAAATATGTCTCTTTTGGTTTAAGGATTATTTTGAGAAACATCAGACACAGAGAAGCTCTGGAAATAGAGAAGTTACCCTTTTGTAAAGGAAATTTACACCTATTAAGGAAATCTCCATTTGTAAAGGTGTCTCCTTCTCTGTACCAGGAAGAGGAGAATGACTGTAAATCACAAGAAACTGTTATCAATGGAGTAGACACAGACTTAAATCCACATAATAAACCGCATCCTTGTTTATCATGCTTTTCCTAGTAATTTCCCAAAACTGGCTGCTCCTTTTCCTCCCCTCTCTTTCTTTTGTGTTTAGCTGAAGATGGTATTTGAGGTGGTAGCTTGCACCATCTTGGAAAGTAACTCATTTTTCCTGGGTATCTCTCACATATACATGAAGTATACATATCAATAAACGTTTTTTTTTTCCTGTTGTGAACTTGTCTTTTATTACAAGGAATCTCAGTCAAGAACTCAGAAGGGTAGAGGGAAAATTATTTTTCCTCCTGTTCAGAAGATCCTTCCAAGTATTTTTGTGTGTATAGCTCTAGTTAGTTTATTTTCCTAGCTTGATAGTATTCCTTTGTGTAAGTATACAATAATTTATTTATTTGGTCCACTCTTGGGCATTTAAGTCTCCAGTTTGGGGCTATTACAAATAGTGCTGCTACGAACATTCTCATACGTGTGTTTTGATGCATGTGTATTTGCATTTCTAAGAGAAAAATTGATGGATCATAAGTTTTGCATATTTTCAGCTTTCTTGGTGTTGACCTGAAACAAACAGACCGCCAGATATTCCTCCAGCAAAGATGAGTTTATTTGGTATCAGCAGAGAATTTGCAAATGGGGGTCTGTAACCATGGTGAGCCACATGCAAGTCCCCCCCACACAAGGGAAAGAGAACACTTTTATAGAAGGAAGAGGAAGTTGGGAGAGCTGTAGTAAACCGAGAGTCCATGGCTTTTCATTGGCCGCGTCCTTGTCTGGAAAGAAGAGATGTTTTTCTTCTTCCTGTTGGGCTCTGGTATCATCACAGGGCATGAGAGCTTCCCATTCTGGTCCCCTGACTCTATTTAACTGAGGTTTCTATTATTAATTTTTTTTTTTAAAAGAAATTCACGTTCTTTTATTTATTTATTTATTTATTTATTTATTTATTTATTTATGGCTGTGTTGGGTCCTCGTTTCTGCACGAGGGCCTTCTCCAGTTGTGGCAAGCGGGGACCACTCTTCATCGCAGTGCGCGGGCCTCTCACTATCGCGGCCTCTCTTGTTGCGGAGCACAGGCTCCAGACGCGCAGGCTCAGCAATTGTGGCTCACGGGCCCAGTTGCTCCGCGGCATGTGGGATCCTCCCAGACCAGGACTCGAACCCGTGTCCCCTGCATTGGCAGGCAGACTCTCAACCACTGCGCCACCAGGGAAGCCCTATTATTAATTTTTTTACAGTAAAAATCACCAAACTGTTTTCCAAAGCGGTTGCATCAATTTTCACTCCCAGTAGCAGTGAATGAGAGTTCAACAAATGTGTTGTGAACAAATTAATACATGAGTAAGGGAACTAAGAACATTGTCTCCCTAAATTTGGCTCCTAGAAAGAACACAGTCTCTCTACCTGCTCTGACAAAAAAGTCTTCTGTTCTTTCCTTTTAAATTTTCTTCTTAAATATTTAATAAGTCTTAAACTAGGGCTAAATGAGAATGCATATAAATGTTAGCTGTGAGAAAATTCCTAAGTCATTGAAACAAAGCTATAATGTGGATATTTCCATTTCTTTGTATAATAACTGCTGATTACCATTCTGGGAACGATTAGCATTGTTGGTTGTGAATAATGCTGAGCGTATATTTAATTTTTCAGACCTGTGTGAATAATATGTATCTTCCTTGGTGGAATTGCGTAGACTCTCCTCTTGCTGTGAGCATATCCTAATCAAAAGTACTTGTGGGGCTTCCCTGGGGGCGCAGTGGTTGAGAATCTGCCTACCAATGCAGGGGACACGGGTTCGAGCCCTGGTCTGGGAGGATCCCACATGCCGCGGAGCAACTAGGCCCGTGAGCCACAACTACTGAGCCTGCGCGTCTGGAGCCTGTGCTCCGCAACAAGAGAGGCCGCGACAGTGAGAGGCCGCGCACCGCGATGAAGAGTGGCCCCCGCTTGCCGCAGCTAGAGAAAGCCCTCGCACAGAAACGAAGACCCAACACAGCCATAAATAAATAAATAAATAAATAAATAAATAAAAGATATGTTCTAAAAAAAAGTACTTGTGGAGTTAGACAGTGGAGACCAATTAAAGTGCAGCTACTGTTTGTTGTATGAGTTCACCAGTGAACTCCCCTCTCTGTGATGAGATTCTGCTCTTCGATCGAGGTGGCCACGTTACATTATCTGCTCTGGGCATCCCCTGGTTCGCAGCGGGTGAGAAAAAGGGAGTTAAGAGGGGAAAACTAAGTGTTGCTAAGAGGTGAGATAATTTATTCAGGGACCAGCACTGTTATCAGAGAATTGCTAAACAGGCTTCCCTGACTGCAAGTCTGGGTAACTTGCTGGAGGGCAGCTTACATTTTAGCGTAGAATCAGCAGAGGATAGGCCTATCAGTTCAGCAAATTT